>NC_043754.1:10659399-12146899 GCF_902148845.1 Salarias fasciatus
AAAAAAAACAAGACATAATCCATGAGGAATAACAGAGTAACATAAACAATACCATATATCAAGGTGTCAGTGCTGAACTAAGATTAAAGGCCAGAGAGAACATATGTGTCTTCAGTAGGCACTTGAAGGTATCCAGACACTGAGCAGTTCTAGTTTGAACAGGTAAGAACTTCAGTTTTGAGCCTAATTGGAAGGTAAATCTGTACATCATCTGCAAAACACTAAAAGAAAATGTCATGTTTCTTTAAAATGGACCCCGTGCTAGCATGTACAAAGAAAAAAGCAAAGGACCTAGAAGGGTTGAAGGTTATAAACTTCAATATGGAAGCACATCAATGAGTGTTTTATGATGGATTATTAGAGGGTTAAATGAGAACGAGTGTTAAAAGTGATGCAAGTGTTACTTTCCCCAGCAAATAACTTTTCATCTACAACTACATTTTGCATAAATCCTTTATTTTGAGTATGGAACCAGCTACAGTAACCAATAAAAAAACTTTGTGACAAAATTTTTTTCTTGTTTGCAGGAAACTTCAATGTCTTATTTTGGGTTCTATAAGCTTCACATTGATTTTTTCAGATTTATCACAGGATCAAGACATGGTGGAAGTTTGGTGCCCTGCATAACAGAGAACCAATGCCTTTCCATTTTGAATGCTGAATTGAGATATTTCAACTCAAATAAACTCTTCACTACTTCTGGTTTTGTTGTCTGGATCAGTGTTGCTAAAAGAAACTGAAAGAGCAGATGTTTTACCTCCAGTTTCTTCTGTATTTTCTGCTCTCCGTAAGTCCTAAATCTCCCCCCTGTACCTCTATTTGGCATTTCCTTTCTTTTCCTGTGGTGCAGTTTGGAAAGGAACCTTCAGCTGAGGGTTTTTTCGGAGATACTCACACACTCAAGAGAGCATGTGTGGTTTCCTTGCTTTGATGCCTGTTTTTCTTTCTGTCAAGTCATGGAAAAGTGCAGTAGTGTGGCATCGGGATGGAAGGGGGTGGGGTCGGGAGGGTTGCTCTGATGTGAGTGCGCTTTCAGGAAACTGCAGCTGAAGCACTGGGCTCATCAATCTCTTAACAACAACACGCTGATGGCTGACTAACAGCAGCGGACGGCTGAAGCTGCCATTTCCCCCCCCGAGAGATAGCAGTGGAAATGTTTAAGGGATCGGCATCAAGCTGAAACACTGGAACAAGTGAACAGCAATGTGGAACATAAATGCCGTCATTACTTTTCTTTCACTCTATACACTCTTTGTTTTCTGTATATTAGTGAGTCTGTCTGAATTATAGTGTCAAGACTTTGCTGTCTGAGTGGCGAAAAGGTGGCGTTAGTGCTGTATTTATATTTTACTTAACCTTTATTATTGTCAGTAGTTGCCCTATATAGCTACATTTAAATATATATATATATATATATATTTTTTTTTTTTTTTTTTCAGAGTGAGTTTTAAGGGGGTGCAGGTCATATGGCTCATGACTAATGTGAACAAGTCAGACATTTGTATCTTTGCGGCCTAATGAAAATTTACAGGTGATTTCACAGGGAGAATGTAATATCTGAATGATGGATTGCACTGTAAAGATGCTCACAAACGGTCTGAAACAAGGCTGACCTTTTGACACGCTCTTGGAGGTGTTGTGGAGCAGTAATGGGGGGCATGCAGCGCTGGTTTATGTAGAAAACCAGCGGAGCGGCTTGAGTAACACGCCACAGGGTGCCGCGATTTTATGAGTCTTCTCTTAGTTCACTGACAAAACACTCCATCCAGAGACAGCCTGTACTTTGAAGTGCAGAAGAGGGCTCTGCTCACTGCTGCATGCAAAACAACAGACTAATGATCCTCTTAACGTTGTCATGTGAGGACGCAATGTTCAGCACGATCGCCGCCACTGAAATTAAAAGTGAGGAGGTTTTGGTTGCTCATTACAGGTTTGTGTTCTGATTGAGGAGGAGACGATCAAGATAAAAGCAAGCGGATTTGTAATGTATTTTTCAAACAACACCACTCTTTTAAACTTTAAACTGCTGTGCTAGTGTGGTGTAATGGTTCAGAAAAGCCAGACGAGGTTGATTAAGTAGAGATATGAGAAATGAGACGTGAGCTTTGGGTCCTGGCAGTGTCACAGGCTGAAATACATTCAGAGAGGTCTCTCCATTCCTGAGAGCAGAGACAACCTGCTGCCACACTTACCACCAGGTGCTTTTAATCAGTGCCCCTCGGACCGAAATATCCTTACATGGTGCTCCGCCGGGTCGACACATTACTCTTATACTATTTCTCTCCTTCCACAATTGCAAAATAAAATGGAATTTTCATCACCACTGATCTGAATTTATGGGCTCTGGCTCATTTGTTTCACGGACAAATCAAGCCATGCCATGTGAGAGAGAGAGAGAGAGCAACATTTTTCCCTCATACCCAACATGTGAAGGCTGGCTTTAGATGCGCAGTTGGCTTGTCTCATAAACAACAACAAACAAATCTCTTCTCAGACAAAAGTGTTACTTTTAAGAGGATGAAGACTGATTCCAGACTGGCTCCAGCTCTTTAAGCGTCCATCTGTGCAACAGGTTTCTTCAGAGCTGCACGGTCCGCCACACTAACAGCATTATCACTGCAGAAGGCTGGGATTGGGAATAAAAGCAAATTATGAATTCGGAAAACATGTTGGTTTGGCTGGAAAGACCGGAGCGTTACGAAACGTTTTTGGATTTTTCTTCGTTTGTTCACCGGGTCAGGAGTCAGCAGTAGGAGCACATTGACCAAGCTCTTGTTTCACGGCGGACATAAAAGCTTCGGTTGGACACATTAAGTCAAACGATTTAATGAAGTGAAAAGCTCCAACAGTCGGCGGCGGTTTTACACAAAATAAAACCTTTACAAAAGTATCTTGCCCAAACGGCCCGTGAAAGGACACGTTTCGCAATAGCAGTGATTCACTCCCACCTCGTCACCACAGACGGACACTCGCAGTAAATCAATGCGTCTGCTTTCACTTTTTCCTCCATGTCGGTGTGGCAACAACAATCACGGAGAAACACGTGGACTCGGCGACGGTGCGCCTGACTTCGCGCTAGGTAACGCGGTAAACCTCTCGTCAGTGATCACAGATGTGGCCGAAAGACAACATCATCAGCAAACAGCAAGGAGACAAACAGATGTGTCCGACGCAGACGACCAACACCGTGCAGTAACGTTTCAGAGGTTACTGCTATCAGGAAATTACTTTACTTATATGAGTGTTAGGAGCCAGATAAAACTCTGGAGGAACTTTGTCGTAAATCGCTCACCAGTTTTCCGCCTGTTCCACTGCGTGTGGGAGAATATAATTGAACGAATACAGTCGAAGTGTTAAAACTGGCTTCCATACGGAGCCGCTTTGGGAAATAATTGCAATTCTGTTATGCTTCAACACAACAGAGACTGTTATTTTTTATAATTTAATGTAAAATATGGATTTCAATATTACTGACCGGCTTGGTGATATCAGACAAACAAGTGTATGGGGCCTCGTGTGTGAGTGTTAGGACTCTTGTTTCACAGCAAGAATGTTCCTGATTCAATTTTGGAGGCTTTCTATGTGGAGATTTTATGTTTTTTCCTCGTGTGTGTGTAGGGGTCATTCCAGCCTCTTGCAAACTTTAGATAAAAAGAGGTACAGAAACAAAAATACAGTGGTACTGGACAGCGGTGTGGAGGCTCAGCTGCTGGTCCAGGCCTTTCTTTGTTAAGTTTGCATGTTTTCCTGGTTCTTCCAGAGTGTGAAGACATGCCTGTCAGGTTAGAGGTGAATGTCAGTCTAACTATAAAGGCTGCTTCGCCCTCGTCCCAGCGTCTGAAGATCCTTCTCCCGGTGAAGTCAAACTGTATTGCAGATGAACTTAGAGATTTATTTAGATCAGGTTGACTCTTTAACCTGCAGTAAAGAGGCAGGCTGTTTTTACATAAAGTAGTCAGGATAGGACTCCTTTCAGATTTTGTTTGTATCTCATCTGAGCCACTTACAAGTAAATGCTTTTGTAGAAAAGCTGATTGCTCGAGGTCTATTGTTAAGCTGTCAGAGACTCCGTCCTTTGGGGCAATTTTACTAACACAAGTAAATAAATCTTGTTTCGAACTGGCACTGACCTTGAAAAATCCTCCTTGTAACTCCAGCAGCACCTCCCACAAAAGCATAGTGGCTGCTTTCACTTTTCCAAACCTATGAAACACATGCAGAGCGCGCTGGAAAACCTGCACGGGTGTGCATTGAAAGTAATGTTCAAGGGAACCACAATTTGTTCAGTCACTGTTCTGGGTTTTGTCATTTTCCTCCAGGACTCCAAGTTTTCCATTTTATTGTTTGTTAGAAAACATCTGTGCAACACATTTCTGCCCCTTTAATATGATTCGAATGATGTAAGATTATTTTTGCTGAGTTTCATGCTAAGCCTGTCAGCAGACAACCTTTATTTTTATAACCGAAATCTGGACGCTAATGAGGAGTTTGTTGATTTGGTGCACTTTTACAGGTGTTTCCTCGCAGCAACATATGGCGGCTGGGCTTTGTTCTTTAGACTCACTCCCTCCTTTAAATCATTTTTATACACTGAGGAGTGAGTCAGAGTGACAGTGGGGTGCCATTATTTCTGCCCTGACGCAAAGGAGGGAGTGTACTGCGAATGCACTGTTATGATCACACCTGCCATCTTCTTGATTGTAAAAACCTCTTATATCCTATACAAGCCTGCTTCCTGTACATAAATACCCGCACGGCACTAGTAACATTACAAGTTTTAATAGTTCTCAGACCTCTATTGGGTATTTTACTGATAAAGCACACACACAGCTCTACGGTGTCTGAAGTGAAGGGAGAAGGCTGTTGTTTTCTTTCTGTCTCCTGTAATCCCCACGTAAAGCCTCGTCACCACCTGCGAGAGCGCTCACTTCCCTCCTGCGGCCGGGTCTGGCCGCTCGCTCTCCTTCTCTCACAGGACGTGTAGGAGGGAAAAGGATGTGGGTCAAGGAGCGCCGCTGCACGCATGTATATATTTTCCATCGCTGCACTAAAGTGGATCAGCGGCGGCTGTTCGGGCGTGAGCTGCGTTCATTCGCTGCGCGATCTCAGTTTGATTCCCATTTACGAACTTGAATTTATTCAGTATTGTACATGATCAAGTGTGACTGCTACAGCTGTCGCTGACTTGTTTTTGTTGCCCGGCATTGAACAAAATACACAACTTGGTGTGAGACGAAGCGTGTGATAGCAGCAAGCAGGAGATTGGGGGGGGGGGGGGGGGGGGGGGGAATTTTGGCGGCGCAGTGTGATGTGAGATTAGTGAAGGGGGGCCTCATCCTTCCACACTCTGAAAACCCCTGGGATATCAGAAGAACAAAGAGCCACAAACCTACGAACAAGCTGACGTCAGATAAACTAATCAGCATGGTGCAACTTTCAGCTTCTCAGACAGGAAGTACAGAGAGAGAGAGAGAGAGAGAGAGAGAGAGAGAGAGAGAGAGAGAGTTAAGTTTGCTTGTATTTTGATTTGTTTTCACATTAAAATGACTATAAATATTAAAAGTGTTTTCAAAAGAAATGAAAATTTAAATGCAAAAGCTAAACCTTTTCACTTCAAATTAAAATTCAAAGTAGAGACTATGAGATGGAATTCCCATTCTTTGTCCTCCTGGAAGCTGATTCTGCTCGGGATGTCCGTCCGTCTCCTTTTTTGGGCCGTTTTTAAATCAGCGCATTGAGCGGATTGGGAGCGTCAAGCTCCAGCAGTGAGTCAACACAGTAACTTTCCATCGTCTGCATCAGGTCACCTTCAGAGCATCACCTGAGGGGCTTCCTGCCCTCGGTGGTAAAACCGGGCCGGACATGTGTGGGGCTGTCCTTTATTGAGCAGGAAGCTGTGCGCCGGCTGGAGTGACCCTTACACACATATTTCAGCCTGCGTGTTAAAACGCAGCCGACCTTTTGCACCGTGATGCGGAGTAAACTGACACAACTGTTTAGTGATGCCTAAAGCCTCTCTGCAGCAACAAAGACGGCTAAAAATAGACATTCCTTGTTTCAGTTCTTTATCCCTCGGTAACCTGATGGCTCCACAATTTCCCAAATAGGGAAATCCTCCTCAAAACATGAATATGCATCATCGTGGACTGACTGTTTGCTTTCTCTGTCCTCAGCTGGACCTTGCTGTGAATGAGAACATCGCTGCTTCATTCTGGAGAAATGGCTTGTGACAAAGTATTTGCTCAACACTCATCATCGTCTGATGATGTGGTAAACACCACTTTGCTGAGCTTTTGTTTTCTCTAAAGAGTATAACAGTCGAGCAGAACCCCCCCCCCCAGTGTCAACTGATGCCATATGTCTGATACCACTCATGTACAGCGTTAAAACTCTCATTACTTCTTCTTTTATCGGCCTAAACTATTATTTTTCTCCATGAGATAGATCTGACTTTCATCTGGAGGTATACAGGCTCCCTAGTGTGACTTGATTGAAACATCACTCCAACTGCTGGACGTCTCTCTCCGAGCAGAGCTTCTTTTTTTTTCCGCCAACATTTTTTTTTTTTTTTATTCTCTTCATGCGACATGCCTGGACCCATGTTTTTCATTTTGCTCTGATGGTGCAGATGAAACACAAATTGCAGGCTGCTCCGAGCTCACAGGCGCCAAGGTTTGGCAAGCCGGAGCTTTACAACGCTGGCAGCTTTCAAGGCTTTTGGTTCTAATTAAATCCACTCTCCTCTCGAGACGGACACCTCGCCGATTTATGTCAGAGCCTCTTTAGAGGTAGTAAATCACTGAGGCCTGTATATTTTATATAGGTTAATTACATCCAAAGGATGTAGATCTACAGTAGTGAGAATAGCCAGGATGGTGACGTTGCTCTAAAGGCATTCAAATAGGAAATAACTGATGTGTCTCTTTGCCACACTTAAACTGCGATGGTTGTATAAATAATTGTTGCCACATTGGATCACATGGTTTCACTGAACAGCCATGTGGTGACCTGAGATACCCAAAGTGTTTGTTTACGACTCCTCTTCCTCTGTGAGCACATCCTGCTCCGTCCTCTGCAGCCTCAGCCCCATGCCGATTCTAAAATGCAAAATAAAAAAGAAAAATAAAAAATTCCACCTAAATTACACTAATAACATCAGGCATTCCTATTTAAGTCATTATGTATGGAACATGTTGGTGGTCTCCAGTTCTCCTCCCTTGAGTTGTGCTGTGCTGAACATACTGTCTTATCTGCGTTTCATCCACGCATGGTGTTTTTATCCTTCAGATCCCGAGGACTCAGTGTCTCAAAACAAAATCATTAAATCTGGCTTCTTCATCGTCGCAGCTTTATTTCTTTGTGCAACAAAGAATTATGCGCTTTTCCTTTCCCCCCACATTGTTTTGAAATTAAATCTGGATATGAAGCTGTGATTCTCAGAAACTAAAAGAAGAACACATTGTCACTTTGTGGAAAGAAGATCTGATGGCGGTTACGTGGATTCGATCCTTTGCATGTCGGGTCACAAAACATGGTTGCTTTTCAAAACCATCAAAAACAAAATCAGAAGTATACAGTTTCTTCTGTCTTCCTCGTCCTCATCCTTGATTTCTGCAAGATGCATGAGATATTTAGCGTTTCATGTGATTGATCCCTTTTTTAAAATATCTGTTTCACTGGTGATTATCATTTATAATTATTTGTGTCAGACGTATACAGAAGAAGAAGAAGATTCATGGTCAAGTCTGTGCTGCCAAATAAAAACCTCTTTATATCTGACTGTGCTACTCCACAGATTGTCTTTCAGAGTGAAAATGCAGATTTTTGCTGAACTTTTTTTTTCAAATTCCTAAAAAAAAAAAAAAAAAACTGAATCCAAAAACAATCTGTCATCATTAAGTGTGCCTGAGCTCCTCACATGGGAGGAAAAAGAGAAAATTCTATCGTTATCTGTCAATTACTGCCTTTTTTTTTTCAAAGTTTTCCTGATGCCATGTGTGAAATCGATTTCATAAATTCATGACGTGAAAGATAGAAAATTAGTCCCTAGAAACTGGAATACAAATCTCCAGAAAGCCTATAGGAAGACTTGGCAGCCGTGCTCCCAGTCATTTGATGTGACTTCACTCTGTGCCGAATCTGAAAAATAACTTCAGGTATTCCTGTATTTCGAGTCCAAGCAGCGTTTTCTTTCCACAGCTTAAGGACATTTTATTGTTCCAAAGCTCAAGGGCAGCTTTAGTGAGCTCCGCTGGCTCGGATGTGTTTTCCATGATGCTCGCAGCCTCCATAGCATCGGGCTGCTCCGTGGCAGATTTCATTAGGCGATCAGGGACGGCCCGTCCTATTTGGACCATATGCCGAGTCGCATCGTCCGTAAAGAATTTGTCCCAGATCTATCTTGAATAAGCCGAGCCGTGTCAGTGCAGCGACTGCAGCTGCTGCTAATCCATCAGAGGACATTTACACAAAGTACCTCAAGCCAAACAGTTCAGGATCCAGGGACAATTAATGTATGTGTTACATGAAATTCTGCAATGTATTTTTCACCACATGTCTGGAAGCACTGAAACGTTGACCTTTTTTTAATGTTCACATTTTACCTTGCTTGTCTGTTTATCACTGTAACTTGACCTTCTCACTGACCTGAACGTCGAGTCTGCTTGCAAATGTGTACGTTTACCCCAAACCCAACTGTTTTTCATATGGAGGCATCTAAAAACCGCAATCTCTACCTCTTCCTCATTACCATGAGAACAAACTGTGCTTTGGGTTGGGAGGAAAACATATGCACGCTATCATCAGTATCACTGTAATCATTATTACCATCGTTGTATAATTGCAAATCTGTTTTACATGAGCAGAAAGCCATTTTCTTCCAAAAAGCATAAACATGTTTCGGATGCAGAGGAGTATTTAAACATTTCAAACCAGACAAGTTAAAGAGGGGGAGCTGTTAAAGCAGATGTGTTTGTTTCTCTGTAAAAAAATTGGGTTAGTGTTTCATATTTGTGGATTTGGGTTCTTAAACTGAAAGCAATTGTGGTTTAAGCTGAAACAATGAAATGACACTTACACATCACAAAAACAGTTTCAATATAGTTAAGGGAGTGATGTTGGAAGTTTCATTGTTTTGGTGAACTTTAACTGGCTTATTTCCTCGTTTTTGTCATTGTGTAATTGAAGGATTTTGCTAAACAATTGTTTTCCTCTATACTTTGGTCTCTTAACTACAAACAAATGCTTTAGACCACAAAAACTACTTAATTAAGCAGATATTCTAAAAAGATTGTTTTGATGTTAAACTGTTCTTGAATCTTAAAAAAAAAAAGGAAAAAGATTTGGGTGTTTTAATGAAAATGACACAGAGACGCATCTGATGCATTTATTTACATTTTGTTGGCACTGGAAATTACATATTTATTTATTTATTTATTTATTTGAAACTGTTCCAAAATATATTTCCACTTTTTGGAAGCGAGGCCTGTGACTGATGAAGCTCCAGCTCCCCTACCCAGAAATTACAAACAAAGAGAGCTACGAATGGGCAGATTGAGTCGCTGTTGCACTAAACCCATCCAGCTGTTTTCCATATTTCCTGTATTTATGCTAAGTTATGCTAACTGGGAGTCGGTTGCGGCTCAGCCCTTCGTCTTCGTGCGCCTCCTTACCCTGACAAGCTTATCAAATTGCTGCCTGCAGTAAATCACTAAAGGCAACACACGAGTCCATCACTGCTATGATATTTTCTTTTACTTTGGCGAAATCCAGCACAGACTTACTGAAACACTTGGTCTGTACATACTGTATTGCATGTCCAACCTCCTTTTCATTAAGTCCGTCATACGCTCCCTGGTTTAGCAGTAACTCCTGGGTATATTGGAACAGCTCAACATCCATGATTCTCTACAAGCTCTGCAGATTGTGCTGCTTTCTGGGAGAATTTTGCCATAGACTGATAAAACCAGGAACACTGAAACATCCTGACCAGTTCTGAGTAAATCAGTCACAGCAGGATGTGGAAAAACCCTGAATAATATACATTTCTCCTCAGTTTTGCAGCAGAAACGGGAGTCGTCTCCATTGATCGCTGCACGTGTCCTTAAATCCCCCCGCATGCATGTGAGCCATCAGAAGGTGATTACCTACGGCTGATAGATTACTGATGACGGTGATGATTTCAGGCCCCCTCTGCATCTGATGGCGGCACGCTGCTCGTACCCACATCGTCTCTAGATGTGGTCTCACTCCAGCGGAGGAATCCCTCTGGGAAAGAGCTCTGCACCGTGCAGCTGTTCCCGTTCCAGCTGTGGTCAGTGTCGCCACCATGCAGATGTGGGAGTCAAGATTAATGGAAACGAGTTCTGCATGAAACCACAGAGTGAGGGGAATAATGATGTCTTCTTAAAGAGATGAAGAGCACCATCTGCCAGCGTAATGGCACCTCTTTTTAGCGTCGTTAAGCCGGACGATAATTGGAAATGTCGCTGGATCCGGCGCTGCGTTGTTGCCGGGGTCCCTCTTAAACTTTTGTTGGTGTTTGTACTTCTTTACTGCTTCGTGTGCACAATTACTTATGCATTTGTGCACTATTAAAGTTTAGTGTTTGCAGAGAAGGACTCTCGAAGCCACATGACGGGACGGAGCCAACGTTTAGGAACAAACCCCCCTCGTACTGATGGAATAAATTAGCGGAGATAACTCTTCAAGCCCGTAAGCTCTCTGTTAATGGATCTGCTGGCAGGGGCTCAAGCTGTTCTTCACAGCAATAAATAAGTAAATAAAACAGTTTGAAAAGAGCCTTAGAAAGAATGTACCTGCAAGATTTACCGATTCCCAGGTGAAGAGAGTTGGTTTTTCAGTCATTTCAACTTTTTAAAGGCCTGCTGGGCTACATTTAGCACAACCATCCCTGCAGTTTACAGTTTTTTTCCATATGGTTTAAGTTATTACCCTCACATAGTTACGTAATGTGAGTCAACAGATACACAGACTCACCTCATTTAGTATCTGAAACCGAGAAACTGAGAGAAACATCGAGACGCTTGGTACGTATCATTTCCATCCCTCGCATATTTTCTGAAACGTTCGGGGACATGTTCAGATGAAGTGCTCAACTCCATGTTTGTGTTTGAGGATGAATTTACTGCAGCTGTTGGAATATGATGTCCTTTCCAACCACAAGACATTCGTTATTTCTGTGTACCGATGTGTCACATCCTGACAAAGAGCAGTTACCGGAGACGCTGTCGATCGGGCTGATATCATCCGAGGAAGTTTAATTTCATGCCAAATACTCCTTTAGTCCATGAGTAAATATTGCCCTGTGTCAATAGTTTGTGTGAGTTAGAGTGGAAAATAGGACTGTTTGACCCAATAAAGGAAAAGCGGAAGAACGTCTCAGTTCTTAAAGATGCAGAGTTTCAATTCTTGTTCAGAAACAGCTTTGAGATATGGAAACACTGCCACGAGTGGCAGGACGCCGTCATTATGCAAACCACAAAACGCAGTGCTGATAGACGAAAGATTAATGCAATATCGTTTACAGAGCTGTCAGTTCTCACACAATGGCCTGGACTCTCAACCAGGACCGTGCAATCTCTTTCCAGTGACAAACCTACATGAACAATCAATCAGTAGCGGTGAAGTATAGCAACTTTCCTGCCCCCACTTGGTATTGTGCATTTCTTTACTTCATTTTCGGTAAAAATCAGCAACATTTATCTTTGATTAGCCTCGTTGAGAACAGAACTAAGAGCCTAGAGCCTACCTGTTAAAATAGTGGTCAATAAAACCACTGCATGGTTTGGCTCAGAGCTGGAGAAATGGACGAGGGAACGGAAGTTTCCAGGTTTAATTCCCACAGCGGAGAGGTCGCCACCGTGGGTCACCGAGTAAGACCCTTGACCCCAATCAGCTCCCTGGGTAAATGCAGGAAAAGGAATTTCTCCAAGGGGATTAATAAAATATGATTAGTTCACTCTATTCAGTAATGTTTAAGTATCTCTTGTTTCATAAAGGTTGATTACACCACATTATCTCATCATACTCGATACAGACCAGTTAATAAAGTCAACAGCAGGTTGTAGAAGGTTTGGGGCTGTAGTTTGGGCTTCTCTCATCTAAACTCTTGCTGTTATGCTACACAGTTCTCTTTTGGCACTTACTAGCAGTGGCCCACAAAAGCCCAAAGTACTGACTTTGGGCTTTTAATTTGAAAACTATGGTCACATTCAATAGCTCAGCCATCGTAACTATCAGTCCTCTACTGGGATAAACTGGACTATATCAAAAGTTATTTTCTGTCTTTGTGATTGACCATCTCCCATATTGCTTTTTTTTTTCCTTTACAAATTCATATTTATTTGCTGTAAAGCGTTAACTAGATTGATAAACTCCTCCACCAACAGGTCGGACTCCTTGGTTTCACACGTCAGTGCTGGCGGGGGCTCAGCACTCCTTCCAGTCTCTCCATGGTGAACGCAACGAAACAAACATGGAAGCAACATCATTTCCAGCAGATCATTCTTGTATAAATGCCAAATGCATGTGAAAAACTAATCTGAATCCTCCTCTTCGTGCATGATGCTGTATTCCTCATACTGCTGATCACTTAAGAAATGCAAACTCAGCACAATGTTTCTGCATAAACATGTATTTTAGAGGATCTTAGTAAATCAGTCTCTCAGTTATAAAACTGTATGTTTTATTCAAAATGGAACTATCCAGCACTGAAACTTATTTACCATGACTTCCTCTTAAACTTCACCAGAAGAAGAAGAAAAAAAAAAGGGCATGCTGGGGAATACTAGTCTGTTTGGCCGATCAATTTCTCCTTTCTGTCTTGGCTCCAGTCGTCTCCCTTCAGAGATAACTCACACACACTTTAAATAAATGCTTCTTCAGACGCTTTACTTCTTGATTCATAACCGAGCATTCGTCTATCAGACGACTGCAGTCTTCGTGGTAATTAATACATTTTGTTCTATTGCTCTGACGCTGTAAACATTTCGGTTTGAGGCTCGCCGCCCCCCCCCCCCCCCCCCCCCCCCCCCCCCCCGTTCTGCAGGCCCTGACAGTATTTAAAGTGCTTCTGAACGTTCGCTCGCTGAAAGGAATTTGTAGGTCAGGTTCATACCTACAGATAAATGTATGGTACAGGTGAGAGTCTGTCAGCAGCTTAAAGCTGTACAACTGTAATTAAAGCTGCGATCTCCTGTACGGTAAACCCCCCACAGAGAGACGATGAAAGCTCCACAAAGAAACTGTAGGACATCTTTATT
Source organism: Salarias fasciatus (assembly GCF_902148845.1). Taxonomy (NCBI): domain Eukaryota; kingdom Metazoa; phylum Chordata; class Actinopteri; order Blenniiformes; family Blenniidae; genus Salarias; species Salarias fasciatus. Next base: position 10,672,683 of record NC_043754.1, read on the forward strand.
GAGGTAATTGGAGGCGTAAAGGAGAAATTAGAGGAAAGCTGCTTTAAGTACAACATCCAGGAGGAGATGAGCTGAAATGTTAATGTTTTTTTAACCTCAAAGGTCGCTTGTTCATCCATTAATATTTCACATGAGATCCTGATCTTTTTATTTTCTTTCTTTAAATCATTTTGTTGGGAATCTTTGTAAAAAAAAAAAAAAAAAAACAAACAAAAAAAAACCACCCAAACCCACTTCTTTGTGAGCGGCAGTCCAACGATGTTTCTCACACGTTTTCTTTCCTTGAGACAATATCTTGCCAAGATTTCCATTTGATGTGACACACCATCCGTGGGAGTGCATCTTTACATGTGGAATCAATTTGCTGCGAGCTAATGAGTTTCGCAGGTGGCTGCAGTTGTTGCGTGCTGCACCGCGGACGGAAACACACACTGCAGCTCGGTCCAGATAAAATGCTGCCTGCATTGTTGGTGAGGGCGTTCACACATTAAACTCCGTGTTCACCTTTTATGACGGTTTTTTATGATTCTACAAGTTACTCTTCTCATTGGTAATAAAAGGAAAAACAAACATCATGTTGCAAGTTTTTGATTTAAGCAAAATTCCACTACTGTTTAATTTCAACAAAAAAACAAGTTTGATCTTTGCGTATATGCTTTTTATAGTTATACTACAACAGCCAGACATGATTACAGCAGAATGAACAAACAGTGAATATTATATGTTCATTAGCTGTAAAGTACTCCTGGAAAGTTTGGAGTCGGCAGTTGTAAAAAGTTGCATCCAAGCTGTTAAACAAAGCAGAAAGCATTGGAAAGAGAAAGGAAAGAGAAAGCAGGAGAGAGCGAGAGAGAGAGAAAAAAAGAAATAAGAAGGGGAAAATGGAATTTTCTGTGAATGAGTCACTGTGTGAAGGGCGGAGGGAGGACGTCCGCCTCATCTTCACAGCAGTGTTTGTTTGTTGGGGGTAGATGCTGGGGGTAGCTGGCTCAGCGGGGCACCGGTCGGATCACTGGGTCCTTCTGGACCCGGGTACAGACAAACACACATACAGCCTCACATGCAGGCAGATAAACAATGAGCTCACACATAAGAGTGGAATAAAATGAACTCTTACAGTTTTTAGATTGTCTTTAGTTGTGCCTGTAGAGCGTGGTTCATCGACTGAGGTCAGAAAATGACCAGATCATTGATTTAGTGTTTATATAAGAGATATTTTTTTTTAATTTATTATGTATTTATCTGTTTGCATCATTCTACTGTATGTAAAAATGACATTTTTTGCAGCACACATCTATTTTGATAAGTGTAAAATGCCATCAGTGGGGTCAACTGAAAGGAGACAATCACATTGAGATCAATCACATTAACCTCCTGCATGCAGGCCTGCTGTAACACACACTGTTACACTGGTTCATTACAGTAACAACACTTAACTCACTGCAGATTTCCTCAGTCAGACCTCATTTAATTAGGTTCACAGAGTAATTTCAACACTGTCCTGAATGGCCCAGGAATAAAAAACTGCTCCGTTTTTCATGTTGAGATTTTCACTATGTGAATGAGTTTCACGTCAGCAGCTGTGGCTCCATGTCAGCTGGCGGAAGACGGCTTGGCCAGATGCTTGATGGGTAACTCAAATGTTCAGGAAGCCGAGGAGTAAATCATAGCTCTGGCAATATTGTATGTGTATGTAATTCAATGCTATGTCATCTAGAGTGTCTGAGGCACAGTGTGTGTGTGTGTGTGTGTGTGTGTGTGTGTGTGTGTGTGTGTGTGTGTGTGTGTGTGTGTGTGTGTGCATTCATGTGCTCTTATGTGTATCTTTGTGAGAAAACGCTGTGAGCTACTCTGAAGCTGCTTTTGGTTAGAGTTAAGGTGAATGTTCGAGCTCAGGGTGCGCTGCTGAGAGCTGATTAGAATAACAGGACGACTTCAAAAGAACCATTTCCGCCGTCATATTGACTGTTTCCTCAGACTGAATTCCACGACACGCAAACTTGTTTGTTTGGATGTTTGACCTGTGTTTTATGAGCAAGGAATCTTTCAAAAATCTCAATAAAAAAAAAAACCGAGAGCTGGACTTTGTTATGACACATATCCTAAAACGTTGGTTTTTTAAGTCTGGTATCTTCAGTTTAAGGAGACACACTTGCTCATTTCTCCCTGGCAAAAGCAAACTGGCTTTTAGGAACAAAGTAAATGAGAAGTGGGTTTGGAATATTTTATGAATGGACACAGCGTAGGTGCAGACGGAAACGGACACAAATACAGCAGGAGTGGGCAGAAGTGACAGTGAGCGGTGATGGTCAGACCTCTGTGGGACGAGTGGGAGCAGGATCTAAAAAACAGCCTCTGCTAGAACGTCTGGGTCGGGTGACAACTTTGGGTCTGAGATACTTTAGCTACTCTACGAAGATTTATGAAGAAACTTTATTTGAGTTAAGTGTACTGGCCAAAGAAACTCTTTACAGAGCAAACTGGTCATAATGTATTTGTTATTTATTATGGCAAACTGAATGAAGACAGGTTCTAGTGTGAAGTTATGAAAACTAAAAGAGAAAATTACATTCCTGACTTTATCATCTTTTTTGTCTTGTGAAGCATCTTTGAGTTTTCTTTAAGTGCTCTATGAATAAAAAATGTAATCCATATTTCTGTGATGTTCACATTTAGTTTCTTGTGTCATTTTGAGATTCTGTTCTTCGTTTCAGGCTCCTGGATTTCTCCTTGGTTTCCTGCTCGGATGTGTTTCACCTGTGTCTGAGTGTGTGATTGTCTTCACCTGGTTTCTTTAGCATATATATTGGGTTTTTTCTTGTGCGTCGTGTTTCTCTGTGTCTTAGTGCTGGTTGTGGTTTTCTCTAGTCCAGGCTTTTCTCTGTTTGGATTTTTCTCTTGACGTTTTCTGCTTGCTCTTTCTTCAGTGCTTCTAATAAAGCTGCCTCCTGTACCCTAAACGTTGGTGTCTGGCCTAATGAATCCTTCCACTGATCAATGATCCTTGACAGTTTCATTTATTTTAATTGTCTAAGTCAGCGACACCTGATGGATCCTGATGGGTCCTGCCACTCCAAGAGTGGGGAACCCATTAAATGCTGGATGAGACAACATACACTAAGGCTTTTTTGGGGGGGACTTGACAAGTGCCCAATTATCTTTTCTCAACTAAGAAAAAAAGAGAAACTTATGCTTACAGGTCAAATATTTGTATAAGGCTAAGCTCCTCTTAACATCCTGTGTAGAAAACATATTTCAGCTGTTTGAATTGGTGATCTTATCGTATTACAGATGAAGGCAGGGCTGCAGGCTGATCTAAACAGTGCTTTGCTTTATGGCTTTGCTCCTTCAATATTCCAGTAGAGCGACGGCACTCTGGAGCTGTAAATCTGCAGTTGATCTCACAGTCTCTCCCTCCGTTACCGGTGAGTCAGAAACCTCCTGCAAAAGCTCCGGCGACTTCCTCCCCGGCAGGGGAACCTTCCTCATCCCAAGAGCTAACAAGGTTCCACGCTGTCTCTCACACTGCATGAACAATGGGCCGCTCCCCCGTGTGGGATTTTGTGGGCGGGGATTCCACACGGGACTCGCATGCAGACGCCACCCCAGGGCCGCGGCGACCTGGCAGGGTCCCGCCGTCCTGACCGGGGACACACACTCTGCTCTCCTTTCACTGAGGCAATTCTGGATGTGTTTGTCTGGGTCGTGGTTCCAGACCTGATGTGTGGCCTTCGATCGCCTCTGGATTAGTTGTTGTGAAATCTGCAGAATGTTGATGTGACAATAAAAAATCTCTGGAATAAGAGAAAATGAGTTGGTTTTCCATGACGATAAAGCTTTGAGACAGAAGCAGTCAACTTTAGCTCTTTTCCAGAGACCGTCAGTATTCAGAGCGCGAGATTCTTCATTCTCTGCGTCAGATCGCCTGAAGGCAGCGTTTCTGCCCGCAGGTAGCTGATGAAGAGTGAAACAGAAGACGAGCAAAAAGCCTCAAAATCACTAACATCCAGTATTCTTGATCACAACCACCTGGCCGTTCTCTGTATAATCGCATGGCGGTGTGTGCGCCGCGAGGACCCAAGAAGGATAAATATCTGTGAAATTGTCTGTTTTAAGGTTTTCACCGAGATGAGAAGGCCAAGGCAGCAACGAAAACATCAGGTCCAACAACACATCCCGGTGGTGGAGAAAGCCCCTCGGTGGAGACAGGTCCGCGCAACAGCTGCATTTCATAAACCTTTTTTTCATGTCGGTGTGCTGACTTGACTTTTTTTTTTTTTTTTTTTTTTTCATGAAAATTGGAGCACTGTTGCAATGAGCTAAATTCAAAATGACTGATGGGATGAAAACAAACCACAGGACAAATTCAAGCATATCCAGGCATCACATGCCGGTGGCACCGCGAGCGCAGCGCGTTTGTCTGTGCCACTTTTAAAGCGATCGGTGACTGAAAGGAAGACGGCAAAAAGCAGGATATCCTGCAGGACGCTGAACACGCTGCAGATGGAACCTGCCAAAACAACGCAGAACAATATACAGGTTTGATGCTATTGTGGGTTTGGAAAGGATAATTCATTTTGAGTTCCCATACCACAAATGTAGTCAGTGAGTCACGTCTCAAGTGACCCACTTCTTTTCAAATGTGGTCAGAAACTCTGTCAACCAACCAGGAACAGTTTTGCTTCAACCCGCAAGAAATTATTTGGCCCCTTTCTATCCTTCAACCACTTAACTCTGGTGTCTTTCTGCCAAAGCCTTCTTGTCATCTTTGAGAGGAAGCCTGATGACACCCTAATCTCTGTCCCGACGTTGCCTTGAAATTCCAGAGCTACTTTTGTCCTAATTATTGTGGGGTTGACCCTTTTTCTTTTCTTTCTCTCAATGTTTAACCCAGTTTCTCTCTCACTGCGAATCTGAAGAAAAGCGCCTTCACACGTGGCTGACGTCTCCACAGTGACGTCTGGCTGAAACCGGCTATTTACTAAACACAGAACCTTCCCTGCAGCTTCTATAAATGAGCAACAAATTGAAGGTTGTCTTCTCCAGAGTAAATGTTAAATGTTCTGATGCCGTAAAAAAGACTGTTTCCTACAACTATATGACTCATCCTGACACTGCTCTGCAGCAGCTTCCTGCAGCTCTTTACAAAGTTACATGTGAATAATCCTCTAGTTTCATAATAGACTAGCAGACAGTGGAGTAAACAGTCTCTCTGACTGGTTGCATCCAATGATCCACAGCCACACCTGATTTCAGGAAACACGCCGGCGTGCTGACGGAGCCCTGAGATGCTGTGACAGCTGTAATGAAGACGTCCGCATCCGTTTTGGATGAAGCCGGGCCTCCGAGGCTGATCCAACCAAACGGAGCCCGTGGGTCAAGGCGAGGCGCGGGTGTCGAGTGAGGGACGCAGAGGAGATCGACGTCCTGCCAGCAGACATGTGTGCACTTGATAACCTGTTTGAGCTGGCAGGCTCTGTAATTTACACTTCTGAGGTACGCAGTGTGCTGCCGCTCATGTGTGCTCTTATGGTTTTATTAGGGTAATCTTTTAAAGCTGTTAATATTGCTTTTGAAAGACTAGGAGAGCATTACCTCTAAACAAATGGGAAATTAGTACGAACAATTGTGGGAAGGAGGATCAAGGAGAACGTGTTTAAAAAAAGTATCTTTAACAAAGAGGCATTGAGTTTACAGGAAGGGGCCGAGCGGTTTAGCAGTTTGTCAGAGATGTTTGGATTCGGGCTGCAGCGACACTCTGCATCTTACAAACAGCACCTGTTTCTGTGAGACAGCATTTCAAACAGAGCCCGCAACTTGTCCGCGTTAGCTTCGATTGACAGTCGCTCCGTCACGGCCTGATTCAGCGTCATCTGTTCCACTACTAGGTGAAGTTCAGCCACTTTCACACAAGCCGGCCTTCGTCCGGTTGTGTTTTAGCAGAGCTGTCTTCTTTCCAAATGCCCGTGTTGGCCCACGCCGACAGACCGGCTTTTGTTATTCTCCCTCACTGCCACGACTGCCCCGAAATCTCAGCATGACTTCATTTGTGAGGAGAAACATCGCGGCGCTCAATCGGCTAGGAGCCGAAACGATGAAACGTGCAGCGGCTCACGTGGACGGTCTCATGAAGAGCCGCTCCAGAACAACCAGCGTTCGATGGGTTGTAAAAACTTTCCAACTCGGTCTGCTTCGGAGAAAAACTCTCCGACTGCACTTCTCTCCACTGCAACACCTGTTTGGGGCCAACATGAAAGAAACTCCAGATACCGGCGGATGCAAGTTCAGTGTGGTATTTCAGGAGTGAAGAAACAAACAAACAGCCTTTGACATTGGTATTGATTCCATTTGAATGTGAGGAGTATGGTCCAGAGAAATGTTTTGCTCAGCGACGCATAACTGAACACATGTTGTGCCTGAGGCCAGGAACTGGGTGTTATTCTTCTGGAGCCATGATATTTTCAGTACTTAAATCACGAATAAATGTTTTTCATGTGTGTTAAACAGCCTTGTGCAAGCCTCTGAAAATTCAAGTCAATACAAACAAGAAGGAACCAGTTGCTCTTTTATTACTTTTAATTTTCTTTATGGATCAGCAAGCGGTGGCGTCGGCAAAACACGTGAAAGTTAATGCTTCACGGGCGTTTGGCGATGTTATTTACAGGACTAAGCTAGTTTAGGATTCATGAGTAAACATGGTTGAGAGAAATAGTCCCAGTCAGCGCTGCTCATCGTACAAGACAAAAGCAAACAGTTCTTTCTGTGAGCAAAGAGAGACAGCTGCTCCGCAGACACTTTCAGCAGTAAAACCAAAACGTGACCAACTCATTCAAACTGATGGTAACTAGTATAATTACCCTGTTGCTTCCAAAAAATAGCAACGGTTCACGTGTGTTTTGTTATAAGGAAAATTAGAAGTGAACTCGTGTTTGGTTACCCTTCAGCAATCTCAATTTCAAGAAGAAGAAAAAGATATTTTAAGATATTAATGCAAATGTATACCACTAATTTTCAATATGCTTTGTTCCCTTCGTCTTTTTTTTCTCACCAAGACTGAAGAACTGCTGCAGAGGCTTCCTCCTCACAGACGTTCAGTCTCTTTCACTGAGAGTGAATGACTTCCAGTCTGTGCATTCATCCTGAACTCTTAATTAGAAGTGACGACGGCAGGGAGTGCGGAGGAGTCAGAAAAAACAAACAAAGGTTCAAGTGCAGCAATCATCAACAATTAATGTCAAATAAGTACGACATTTATCTGTTGTGTTGATCTCAAGCTGTTTTGCAGTGGTGGTTTGGCTTGTTGTCGCAGTCCTGAAAAAGTATGTAGCTTTGAGACAAAGATCTGGATTTGTTGTGATTTTTACCAGCTGAGTGTGTCGCTGGATTCAATCCTCCGGTTGGTGATTCAGTTCTCCTGGAGGCAGAGCCGACCATACCAGCGTGGTGAGTCGTCCTCACGGGACCAGGATCTCAGTGCAGATAAGGGAATGTTGCTACATCTTGCTTGACGTTGGTGGGCTGTAAATTCCAAGGTGAACTTTCAGAGATCGGAGCTTCGAGCTTTTCTTGTTTGACAAAAATAACTATAAAAAGTTTTTCACAGAAACCTGTCAGGCTATGGCTGTCTTAACTGGAAACAGCTTCAGGTCGGAAGAGTACCTAGTATTTTAAAAGGCATTGCTGATGACATGATTTTGATCAGTATTTCTTGAAAACACTGTTCCTGGTATGTGATCAGACCCGTCACTGGTCTTACTAACAAATATATGAATATTTTAATTCAGATCAGAACAGATCTGAGCGTTCTCATCTGGAGTCTCTCAGATCTATTAGAAAGAGGCTTTGCGCTCATGTGAAACAATCATCATTATCTCTGTATCAAAGCTGAGCTTTCGACTTCCACCACCTGCCAAATCAGTAATATATTTGGATCGAGTGGGGGGGGGGGGGGGGGGGGGGGGGTCATGACTGCATGGGTCCCAAAGCCATCAGTAGCATTTGCCTGCTTCAAATAAAAGCATTTACTAATTTTTAGCATTTTTGGCTCTACTACAGTGCTCTCATCTCTAAAATCCAAAGGCCTTGAAAATGACTGTGGATGCATCCATCCAGCAGTGGGATTTTTTTTTTCTCCTACACACTCTCACCTGGTGCTTTCACATGGTTCAGTGCTTTGCCCTTAGTTTGTTGTTTCCTTGAAGATGAAGCTTTTCTTTCAGTCTTAATTCAGTCTGTTCTCACAGACAAATGTGGGGTTTTTTTTGTTTTGTTTTTTTTGCAGAAACATTAAATTCTCTTTCTCTTGCTGAATGCCACCAAAAGCACTATGATTCACACAGTTTATTGTCCTACTGCAGTTTTTTTTTTTGTTGACTTTTCAGGCCCCTCTGAGCACAGCTTCATATCAATCAGTTCATACTCTAGCATGAGGAGGAAGACATTTATCACTGATCACTGTGAGTCAGGTATCCCAGAGTTCCACACGTCAACATCTCGCTGTCATATTTTGAAGAAAGCCAGACTCACAAACCTCCTCCACAGGCACCCCCGACCTACAATAACAATAGATCATTTCTGCTCTTGGTCACTCCCTGTTTGTGCTCCTGCTGGAGTGTTCAGTAAAAAGCGGCGTTTCAGCATATTTCAGGGTTGCTAAGATGAAATCATAACGTTGACAGGTGTTTTTCAGCAGTGGGTCAAACTTAAATAAACTCAATAATTGAGTCTGTCCTCCAAAGTTTGTGCGATGAAGTTAAGCCTTTTCATGCGTTATCTTTCCAAGAGATGATGTTATCTATGAGTTGGACATGAGACGATTAGTCTGAGAACTTTTCCTTGTCAGTTTTATTACCATATTTCACTTTTTTGTTGTTTTTGTACATTAGCACCCAGCATGTTCCACTCTTGATTTATCCTAAAAAGCTCATCAGCAGAAATAATATTAAATGTGACATTTCTGTCAATAATAGTACAGCGATCTTCTGATGAAACACTTGTAAATGTAAGTTTCTTGTGATATTTTGGTTGGAAATCCTTCAATCACAGCATGTTTAAGAACATTTTGGACATTCAAAGTGAATCAATGGCTCCTAGAAGTCTCACCTTTTTACCCACCAACAGGTGCTTTAAAGCCAATGCGCTGCAGTCTGCGTAAACATTTAAATGAAAAGTCTGGACTTGCACAACAAAATAAACAAAATAATAATATTGATGGTGCGAACGGACACATGTAGGTTTCATTGTTGTTGACAGTATCTGGCTGGAATGTGAACTATTCACCCAAACAGCACTGGATCTTTTTGAGCAGATGTATGGTCTCCCATACTGGACATTTGCTTAGAGAGGAAACAAAACAGATTGTTATTACTGGACGCTCATCATGCACGTGACCCAATATATTAAAAACAGAAATCATGCTGGCAGGAAAGGATTCCTTTGGATGTTTACCTGGATGCAAAATACAAGAGCTGTAGGTAATATTGAGGAAATTTTAATATATATTTATGAGAAATGTCTTCTTAAGACTAAAAGATAAACATATATATATTTCATGTACTTTCATGTTTCATGTAAAGCATCATGCACAAAATAATATTTGACGGTTTTGCTTGTATACAAAATGTTGTCAAAGATACTGGACGTTGTTGTTTCTTGATACAGTCTCGACATCTCTTGAGTTCGCTGGTCTTTGTGGCAAGCCTTGCAGCAGGAATGTTCTTTACTGCAATTTAAATTCTTCAAGCAAATTCATTCCCAAACAACACTCTCCCGCCCAGCGTGTCGTGACCCTGACTCCGGGGACCATTCCCAGATTCTCAGCTCAAACACGAACATCAATCATAATTTATAACACACACACACACACACAAAAAAGCAACTGAATTGAAGAAGGTTTGGCTATCGTTGTGGGTTTCTGACCATTAGACCTGCCGGCCTCTCCTGGGACATTTATCAGCATGAAATGCAGTAAAAACACATGGGAAGGCTCGCCCGCCAAGGCAACGCTCCAAAACCAGAACGTGGCCAAAATATGCTTTAAATGTGGCTGGGAAGGTCCCACTGACAACCACTTACAACAATACTTGGGTAATAAACATCACTTCTCAACTCATATTTTAGATGAAGAGTCAGTTTTAAAGGTAATTTCCCATGCATAATGGATTTTTTAACTGCTGACAACTCAGATAGAACTCTGTGTCTCTGTAATCATTAATATTCAACACTGAACAATTGACACAAGACTTCCTATGTTGCCTGACAAAACCAAATAATCTTACATATGCAGCATTCCCAGCTTTAGAGAAAGACAAACGTTACAAATTCATGGGTCAGAAAGGTTTGTGAGTCAAAACAGACCAGATGCTTTTTATTTATGTCTAACAGCATGAAGCTCCACAGCTTCACCTTGGAGCTGCGGCTCTGGGATCCGGGGATAAAAGCCCATCCTATGTCATCCCTGTGTGCTTTCCCATGGAGCTTTATCTCCTCTGAATCCACCAGAAATAGACAACCCTGCAACAGGCGGGCTCTGTTTTATGTCCACTTCTAGAGCGAGACAGCCGGATTAAAGCTGTTTGGTACAAAAAAAAAAAACATCTTTGTTATGAGTCCGTGTGTTGCGATTACAACAAGTAAACTTCGCAAATATCCGTGAAGAAAACAAAGTCAATTCAGCACTTAGAATCGGAGGAGTATCCTGTAAAACAAGGCTTTCTCGGTTTGCACGATACGGAGAAAAAGTCATTCCTGTGAATAACAGAGAGGCTTTAACTGGACTACAGATTGAATCAGTCATCAATGCTGAAATCATAACTGATCAACATTTTGGAACATAAACTAAAATCGCAGTATGATCAGAAATCAGATAGCATGATGCAGCTGCAGAGATTTTTCCGATAGTATTTGGCTCATCTTCATTCTGATTAAAGATACCGCTGCAGCTTCTCATGGACAAACAATAAAGTACATGAACAAATACTAAGTCCTGCTATTGACAAGCACTGCGACATTTCTCACTCCAGCGAAAAAACAAGTCAGTTTTAGAGAAGTGGTAAAAATATAATTTGCTGCATTTGGACGCGGCCAAATTACGGCATCCAAAGCCGAACTTCACTGCAGACAATTTGTCTCCTCAAATGCCTCAAAATGTTCATAAAACTAAAGCTGTTAAAAAAATACAGCAAAACAAGTTTTCAGTTCCAGTCACTCTGACCCCTTCGTTTTCAACCAATTCAGCTTATTTATCTAGCTAATGTGCTGTGCGTAAATATGAACCCTTTTCCCAGGCGAGTCATCGCGGCTGATGTGTGGGAGTGTGTACAGCCGGGGGGATTCTGCTCCGGTCCGCTCCCTGAGAACAAAATGTAAAGAAGTAGTTATTCATCACTGGACGGCACAGTTTACCGGCCGAGGGCGATGTGCGACGGGTAAATGGGAGCCACAAGAAAGCCACTGTGCGACGGAAAATACGAAACAAAGCAAGAAAAGAAGACCACACGTATAAATATTTTCTATACTGCTGTAAATATGATGTTTTGACTGTTATAATGCAGTGAATCGTGACTGTATTTTCCCTTTTCTGCTGTTATTTAGCTCACTGTTGTCAGTATCTGGTATCACTCAATCAGCTAGTGTGAGTTTCTTCCTGATTCAAAGCACAAAAAAAAAACAAAACAGTGTTGTTCACAGGTCAGATCCAGGGGAAGTACAGTATGTGCAACCCGCAATGGCGAAAATAGGACAGGAAATTTTCATTTTGAGTGATAACTGTGGTTTTCATTAATTGAATTTCATTTGGAGATCCCCTTCTGCCTCTTGGCGCCTGTGCTGGTCTAAGGCAATGTGTGGTCTTCCTCTGGCGCCACATTCTAGCTCTAAAAAGGCAAATAAATAAATAAAATTTGAAATAATCATACTAATAATTCAGTACATCTGAAATACTTATGCAATGCATTTATCATATTCTGTCCAGTAATAGAAAGAAATATCGTCCTCACTAAAAACTGGATTGCACTTTAATTTTACAGCTGTAATTTTCTCACATTCAGTGCATAATGCATCATCTGGTATATTGAATCTGAACTTCTCGTTACATGTGGAACACCGCAAGAACCCTTCAGGCCTTTCACTTCCAATTTTCAGTTCACAGCAGCTGTAAAGCTCAGAGAATACAGTTTTATTTCTCCGTGCGCTGTCTGGCGCTACATTTGGCAGCCCGGCCTCCTTTTCATGACAGCGCTTTGAGCAATAAGCTCCTAATATATGACGTTTGGGTCGGCGTTCTCTTGGCGTTACTCAGCACAGCTTCATGAAGACAGCAGAGCCGGTGACAAATGGACAGAGGTCTGCGCTGCGGCCATGAAACAATCAAATAGCGGGACGATTACTGGCTTGTGACCATCGTATGAAAGAGTTATTTACTTTTTTTCATCATCCTCTGAGATACTTCACAGAACCTTCGTCTTCCAGTTTTAATTTGTGTAATTCCCCGGATCGCTGGTATTCTTCGTCAAAACAGAACCAAGAGTTTGTAACTCACCTGACAATTGTTTCTTTCCAGTGCAGCGTTGTCTCGTAATTTTATATCGGCGGTCATTATTTTAATGCTTTTTCATTTACTTTTGTGTGTTTCCGTGCGTTTCATTACACTTTATTGGACTTGGAAATGCGGGAGCGTTCAAAGCTCCTCGCTCATTTGTTTCCCTTAAAGTAACACTATGTAAAATTTAAGTTGTGTCTCAGTTGCACACGGAGTGGAAGTGTTGAGTCACTTTAGCGCTCGTGTGTGTGTGTGTGTGTGTGTGTGTGTGTGTGTGTGTGTATGTGTGTGTGTGTGTGTGTGTGTGTGTGTGTGTGTGTGTGTGTGCGTGGCCTTCACAGCTTTGGCTCGTGAAGTTTTCAAGCTCAGGTCAGTATTGTAAACCTGCTTACAGCCAAACCACTGTGACTCAATGCACCCTCTACTGGTACAACCTAGTATTGCAAGGCTAAACCGGCAGAGGCAAGTCAGAAAACTGTACGATTTTGTGTAGGAATTCCAGCAACAGTTTTTCCTTTTACATAATTTCATCAGAACTATTGCTTTTGTCATATTCTGCTGATTATTTGAGATTCTATTCATTTACATTCAACCATAACTTTTAAATCCACATAAATTAATTGAAGGAAGGTAACATTAGACATATTATTTTGGCAATCTGATGACATTAATCACCTAAATATCTTAAAAAAGGAGTTTCTGTTCATCTGATGTGATGCATACGACACATTGAAGAACAGGGAACAAAGCCTAAAACATTCAAATGTGTGACTTTTATTTATTGTTAAGTGTCAGCGAAATCTAGTGTTTGCTGGACTTGTCATTGCTTGGTGTTGTGATTGAAAGCAGTATTTTGCAGTGAGCTGTCAGCATAAAGAACCAGTGTGACAATATTTTACAGTTCAATATAGTCGCTCCTCGATCAGGCAGCGTTCGCTTCGAGCGGCTCTGGAGTCCCTTCGCAGCTTTAAAGACGTTCATAAACTTTCATGAAGACATGACCGCTTTCATGGAAACCACTGGACTGCCAACAACCGCTGGGCACTTTATTAACGCTTTAGCAGAAAATGGAAATAAATGAGGCGATTAGTTCCACCTTTTAATTGATGATGTCTTCGGTAGAGCAAGTCTTTATGCGTCTCGGTCTCACAGTTTAAAGTGGAAATATTTGTTTCACAGTGTAAACTCTGAGAGTGTAACGACTGAGGAATTCTGACTTTATGATCTCTGCGTTTCATCTGGCTGTCACTTCAATCACTGTAAACCTGAGCTGGTCTCTCAGAAGGTCTGAACTTCCACAAAGGGTATCAGGTGCTCTTTTGTTTTTGTTTGATTTTTAGTCAAAGCTATAACAAATACCTGAGTGGTGTTGTCAGTCAGTCTCTCTGAAAATGTGTATTAAAGAACTGATACAATGTTTAAATTGTGCTAAATTACACATAACTCAAGCGAAGATACATTCTAATCCTCTAAAAAAACAATTTGAAGCATCAGTTACTTGTTAATGTAAAGTCTTGAAGAGAAAAGGTTCTTAATTTACGACGTTTCAGGATTTATGGTGGCTTATGTTTTGAGGGAGGATCCTCTAAAACCCTTAATTCTTATCACACAGGGTTTATACTGATGAGCTTTGGCAAAGGTCACCTACATCTGAAAAACCGTTCTGGTGGTCTGTTTTATTTTCCCCCTGAAAACAGACAGTATATCCAGAAATATGGCTGTCATCTAGTATTTCTGTTTTTGCTTTTCAGGAATGCGGGGTGTTAAATCCAGCCATTGTTTGACATATGTCACACAGTCATATATTACAGAAGATACTCTTCTTGTAAATCAGATTGGTCCCTCTGGAAAAGTTATTTGTTGTTCTTGATCCTCGTTCTGCTGCACCTGAAAGTGATTTATATCCTATAAGTGTGATTTCTTTTCTTCTGTGCCTTAATGTTTTGACACCTCTCTTTAATTAGTGATGTGAAAATAGGATTTTAAAGAAATACTGTAACTGCAGTGAGTGAAACTGTTTAAAAAGCAATGAATGAATGTCTTATATGTTCCTTTATCTTTAGCAAACCATGACAGAAACCTGCAGTGGCTTGTTCATATTGATCTTGCTGCAAATCCTCTCAGCAGTCCTTCTTGCCTCCTATTTTCCTGAGTCGGTTTTGCAATAAAACATACATCCACATCTGTGTGTCATTTTCACTGGAACATCTTGACCTCTGCGTCGGCCAAATGAAATATCCGAGGTGCATAATGCTTCGCTGTATAGGACAAGTATGAGTCCGTCCGTCTGTATCGTCTCACTAACTGGAGCGCAGCATTGCATCTGCGCCCACTTACATGAGTCTGATCCTCTGTGCAGCATATGACCGAGCTTTGTGTCTTCTGAGCGGATCCGAGGCCTTTTCTGGACATGTTCGAGGATGTTTTGCGCTCGGCAGTTTTGAATTAGCGGGCTACCGGCCTTGACTGCTCTAAATCACGACGTATAATTACCGTCCTCAGCCGCTCATTTAGGGATCAGGTATTCGAGTTTTGGGCAAGTAGCTTTTATAATGCCATGCTGTCAGTTTCACAACACAGTTTGAGTTTTAATTGGAACCGAGGCTCAGAAAAGTAAAACGGCTGAAATCCTGTTAAATACTCGGTTTTATAGGTTTACAGAACCATCTGAAGTCGTCCCCTCGCTTCTCTCATTTTGAGGTTCAGCACGTTCAGCTTTTGGGGGACGGCAGTGCCGGACTGTCAAACACCGGCTGCAGGCAGCAGGACTTTGAATTTCTTCAGAGCCAGGCTTCTACCTGATGTTTTGAAATTCAGCAGATTTTTTTCTCCTTCGCCAGCAAACTTGTCACATTATAGGGAAAAACCCGCAATTCATTCCCGAAACTTACTCGTGAGCTTGATTAGCTCTGGATTCCGAAACCAGAAGGTGCAACCAATCAGAAACAGACTTCAGTGTTGCAGGGGACAACAGAAACGTGCCCACGTTACTACAGATTTGACTGATAAACATATGTAATACTCTTCCTCCCCCTCAAATGAATTACAGATTGCATTTGTTTCCATAAAGGGGTACGTCTTTGTTATTTTCTGGCCAACTACCACTGGACAATTCCAGGCCGCATTATAGGAGAGTCAAACTTGCTTTGATTTTTGGTTAAACAAAAGATTCAAAGCAGCCAGACCACCCAAAACATTCATGAGTAAGGTTTTAAGTGGCCAGGCAGCCAGTTTGTGTCCTGCCTCTTCGGCGTTGTGTATAGACTCTTGATTGAAGCCATATTTTTCATTCATTTGGGGTTGTCTGTGAGATCCAAATTACAGTGTGAAGAATAAATGTCAGGACTTTTAAACAAGCCCCCTACTTTTCATACGTAGCGCCCCTCATAAAGGCACACATGGTTTCACTTAATCTCGTTTCATTGCGGGACCCTAAAAACCCCTTGATTAGAGTAAATGGGATACGAAGCCCCAGACGGTGCTCTGATGATGTGCCATTTGATGCGAAACTGAAATTAAACATTAAATTAATTTTTCCAACAGATGGGTGAAAGCCGTTTAGATGACTGCACAGCTTTTCTGTGTTGGATATTTATCCTGGTCTATAAATTATTTATACAGAACCCATTAAGAATGGAAAACTCACCAAATAAGTAAAAAAAAAAAAAAAAAAAAAATCAATTTAATTCAAAAAGTTAATATTAAAACGCCAATAATATAAAAGGACGTATGTTTTTTTGCTTTGTCAATGAGTTAAAACAGCTGTAGGAGGTGTTTTTTCGGTTCATTCTTCGCTCTGAATCTTCTTGTTCAGAAATAAAAGAACAAACTGTTTAAAAGAACAAAATTTTTGGTCTATAAGATGCTATTTCTCACTTTTCCGTATTTCCTGTTCACCCAGCAGTGCGCTGAAACGCCGACGCTGAAACCGCTGGCTCTTGCAGTGATATTGAGACGAGAACAGATGGTGTAAAACGCCAGTTGGCAGCTCTGTTTTTATAATACCAGGCTTGACATCAAAAGCAGCAGGTCCATTCAGTCCTGATGGAAACAGGTGAAAGCCTATTGTTTTCTCTGGAGCTGCTCCGGTCCAATCCTGTGAACGTTGTGGACGGAGTTTAAGATGTCCGTATTGAGTAACCTGCTATCAAAGCATTACATTTAGTCACTGATACTAAATCCCGGGTTCACGGAGTGGTCATTACTCCCCTTAAATGTTCTTAGATTTACTTAATAAGAAGCTCTTGCCAAAGGAATGTCCTCAAAGACCTTATCACATACAGACATGCCACATAAACAAGCTCACAGTGAACTGAGGAGTTTATCTGAGTTTTAATCTATAAAATTCTCCTTCCAGCAAAACTGTTTTATCATATTTAGTTCAAACTACAACTAAGAAACTATTACAGGACAGGTCACACTTAAAAATGATCACCTTTAAATAATAATAATAATAATAATGATTACAAACGATCCCTTCTAAAAAGCCAGTGTAAACTTTTACACGTGAAACAAACTCTGAGGAAAGTTTTCCAACCAACACAGCGATCGACAAAGTTCAACACAAGCCTTACAAGATGAAATGATGGAGGCTGGAAAATAGAATGAAATTGAACTCCGGTACACCAAGTGGAATCACTGGAATAGTTTAGCATGAGCAGAAGTCAGCTGTGGCTCTGTCATCACTATTGTTTGCAGACTGATCCCGTTCCCGCTGCAGTCAGCAGACCTCCTCAAAGATGCATTAATGAGACACACTGGGCTTTTCCACGTTCCCATTCAGAATCACATGCACGGTGCACAAAGCCCTCCTTTGAGACATCTTTAATAGTGCCTGTGGTGTGGAGTCCATCTGACTCAGCAAAAAGCTGCACGAACACAAAAAAACGCTGCTGATCAGACAAAAGACGCCACACAGAAGATTTGTCACTGGACCCCTCAAGCTGGATATTTCCAGAAACTCTTTAGCATTTCATTATCGTTTCACTTGTTTGTGGGTTAACCCTCTAACGGGAGCGAGGAAATGATGATAAAGAGAGGCAATCATGCCACATTTGCTACATTCAGAATTACGATCAGTCTTCCCCCTGGCAATCACTTTTGCCACTGAAATATTTTGCGGGTTGCGGGAGAACGAGAAGAGACTGTAAACATGTAAAATAACTCCAGTGAACTGCAGGAGCAGTGAGAATTGGATAAGGCTTAACAGATCAGCCGTAGACTTTAATGGAGGACAAACACCAGTAAGTGAAATCATCTTGCACGTTCACGTTGTCTCCGTGTTTCTCATCATAATGTCTCCAGTTTCTGTTTCTCTGCAAATCTAATCTGAGTGTGTATTACATTAATCCTGCACTATTTTAAAGACTGTACTCATTAATCTCTGTTCTCAAATTCAAATACAAAGCTGGCCTCTGCAATTATTGGGATCTATTTTTCCAAATCTAAACCATGATTTAAGAGAAGTTTTTCTAACCAAACATTCTTTTGATAAGAAGTCTGGCTCAAGAATAGCCATCAGACCTGCAACAAGATATGACTTTCAACTTAGTCAAGAGGCAACTCGGGGAACAAATAAATATTTCCATTGGCCCTCCTCCAGCTTCTCCTCAATTTACTGTTATGTAGGTCACACTTCCCAACCTTCTTACAAATCCCTTCCTTCTCGACAGGTTTTTGAAATGTGTGTCACAAGGCCGCCCACAGACAGTCAGACGTTCGGACATCCACAGGTCATCATGTCAAGGTTGCGCAATTATGAATTTCCAGCTCAGCATGCAGCTGCGCTCCGGGACTGATCACAGACGAAGAATGAGTCCACGTCAGCGCGTAACCAGCGGAAAACATTTGTAGTTGCATGTCTGAGAAGATGACCGTGAAACAAACGCACGGTGAAGTACAGTTTATAGGCCACAGTGAAATGCTGCGAGGTATGCCGGCCACCCATGCCTCACCTTTACTCTCGCTGTAGCTGCAGATGTTTGGCGCTGGTAATTAATGCGGAGAGGAAGCTGAGAACTTGAGCAGATGGACCTGAGCATTTTTATAGTCGACGCTTCATCTGCTTACTTTCTTCCTTCTGTTTAAATTTAAAGCTGACCCATAAATCCACTCAGCATGGATTCTGTAATCTTCCTTCCTCCTGTGCATTCTTGGGGAAAAAAAGCATACATTCATTAAACTGGGGAAAGGTATTTTAGCCTGGTTAGCGATTCCTGTTTAAAG
This sequence comes from Salarias fasciatus, assembly GCF_902148845.1. Lineage (NCBI taxonomy): Eukaryota > Metazoa > Chordata > Actinopteri > Blenniiformes > Blenniidae > Salarias > Salarias fasciatus. Next base: position 10,691,446 of record NC_043754.1, read on the forward strand.
CAAAGCACAGAGCTCAAAAACACACGAGTTATATATAATTTAATCTAAAGAACTGTAATTTTTCTAAGATAGTTTGCATTTTTAAGCTTATCGTGATGTAAAACTAAAGCATGAAAGTCCATTGTGGGATAAAAAATACTTCTTATCTTCAGGAGAGGTAAACGTGAAGATTTGGGCAGATAATCTAAATTAAATTATAGTGTTATTGTTAAGAAAATCCCTTTCTGGGCTTCCAGGGACAACATTTCCATGCCGGGCCGCCAACAAAGGACGATGACTTTCGTCCTAGAATAACTAAGTTTGGTAGATATCCGTTCATTAATCCAATTTGAAGTGATTTGATTAAGTTGAGATATATTTGGTCCTCTAATTCAATCATAACAGTGCTCATGTGTCTGCAGGTTTGAGACATGTGAAAGGTTGTGAGAAAACATGTTTTCAGCAGACAAATTAACATTTATGCTGGCAAAAAAAAAAACCCCCAAGAAAACAGAGAAATACACATCTTAAGTTATAGCTTTTCAGTAATGGCTTTATTTTTGGAATAAATATAGTAAGATCAAAGACAATAACAAATACTGGTGTAAAAAAAAAAAAAGTTTTAAAAGTATTTACATTTTTTTTGCACAGAGCTAAATATATGTATACATAGTATACAGTGCAGCCCATGTAGGTCCTTGTTTCTTTTGCTGTACAAAGTGCAAAAGCTTGATTTTTAAACAAAATCCATCTAAAATAACATTTCAGCTGACACAGGATTCACCCTGCAGTTGGATGCTGGACAGGTCAACGAGGGCCCTCAAAATAAAACAAGAACATAATGGATTACAGGATTTTATCAACTGTGCGGAGAGGCCAGCTTGGCTGGGGCTGTGGGGCCACATGCAGGAAAACACACTCTGTCTGTGCTTTGTGCTTTCATTGATAATAAATTATAAGAGATAAACGTGCCAGACGGGAACGACTTTATGTGCTCCACCAGTGGCTGAACGCTAAAAACCACCAGGGCGACTGCTGCGGCCACTTGTAGAAGGTGGTCAAACATTTCAGATGGAAAGAACTGAACCTACAGAGTGGTTGTGTGTAAAGTCTAGCTGAGTTTATAACTTCAGTACTAGCTGTTTTCCAAATAGAGAAGCTTTGTTTAGTTGGATTAGTTAAAAACTGCCACAAGGGAAATCTCAGACCGTAGCTTGAGTTGAGAATGAATGTGCACAGTGTGAATGTTTGAACGTTTCAATGGATATGTCAGAGGTACATCATAATTAAATGGAAGAGCTACTCACTGTGTTTGTCTTTCAGCCTTGATTCATGATATAAACAATGCAGCAGCAGTAGAACCAGTATAACAGAACAAATTATAGAGATCTGTTTCTTTTCAAAATCAATTCCCAAAAACAAGAGAGGATTATAAACCCTAAAATATAGTCAATTAGACACAAAATGTGTTTCTCCGTGTGAGTACTCTGCAGGACATGAGCGTCTCAGTTGGTGGACGTCACATTCGAAAAGTTGAGTAATTTCTTTTGGACGTCCAACAGACTCCACTGACTGATTTGCAAGACCCAACAACAACTTCAGGTCCTGCACAGTTAAAATATTATGACATATAATCTGTTCCAGACTTTTAGGTAAACCAGATTGATTGCTTGTGAATGGAGCTCTCTGTGTCTGTTGACAGTTCGTGGGATTCAGCTACATTTTATTTGAACCTTTATTGTTTTATTTCACCATCAGAGCTACATGTGTCTCTTGGAGTAAAACTGATGGCAGTGAAAACATAACTTCCAGCATTCCTCTCCTTGTTTTCGATCTCCCTTCCAATATTCTTGTTGTTTTTCCATTGTCTGGCCGGTCAAAGATATATCTGAGTCACTAGCAAGGCGTTAGGCTACAGAAGTCCAGCTCCTGCGGTTTGCGAAGGCCAGTGCAGTGATCCCTTGTGAGGAGGAGGCCCGTGTCGCTCTTGCACTGCAGCGGCCGTCTCTTGAAGCCCTTCCCACAGGTTCTGGAGCAGGGCGACCAGTGCCCGGTCTGCCACGCAGGGCATGGATCTTCACACACTCTGGTGGCTGCAGGTCTCTGTGAAGAGTCACAGTCCGAGCCGGGCTTCCCGTCCGGCTGCAGACACTGCACCAGCCTCCTCTGGATCCCTCTGCCGCAAGACGCCGAGCACGTGTCCCAACTCATAGAAATCCACTTGGCCAGAGTAGGATCCTCTTTGTTGTAAGACTCCTTCAGGGTGTCTGCTCCTTTCTCGTTGTCGCTGTCTTCAGCCAGGACACTGTTGTGGGAGTTAATGCGCCCTTCCTTCTTCAGAGCCTTATCTTCCTTGGCCTGTCGGGCAAGGTAGAAGGAGTAGCGGATGCGAGGAGGCGTCATCTTTCCGGCACACAGCACCTCCACCGTGAGGGCCTCTCCCAGGGGTTTGACTGCATGCAGAGTCTCGGAGAGTCCGCCGGTTCCGCTGTAGCGCAGCAGGCTGTTCTTCACCAGCAGGTCCCGCTCGTCGGCCGACACAATGTAGTTCCCGTTGAGGAGGTAATGGCCGTCGCTGTTCTTCACGGCCAGGTAGTTGTCGTCGCTCATCATCCCTTTGTAGCCGCGCTGACGGATGTCGATGTTGGCGGCTCCCACCGGCAGCATGACCACGAAGTTGTAGCCATGTCTGCAGGTCAAAGCATTGAACAAACGATTAGAAAATTTTAGGTGATAAGGTTATCATCAAGCAGTATTGCCAGGAAGACAACATTTCTACTCACGCTGGCTTTGTGAAGAGCCCCGACACCTTCTTGCAGCCCCTGCTGTCGCCTCCACAGATTCCACACTTGTCAAACTTCTTGTTGGAGCCAATTTTGCCGTCGCAGCCGGCCTTAATGCACTTCCCCTGGACACACACTCCCGTGGAGTCCGGTGAGCACGGAGTGCCGTCAACAACCTAAACAAATACATGTTGAGGTTAGTTTCCCTTCTAGAACCAAAGATTCATAACAAATTATATTTACACAGGCACTAGGATGATAGATTACTGGTTTCCAAAAAGAAGCATCATACCTGAGAGAACTTGGACCAAATAAACCAAACTCCAACTCATACTTTCAAGAAATGTTCACATTGGAAGCACAATAAACTATGTGAGTTATGCTTCAAAGTCACGCTTCTAAACATTAAAACGTCCAGCTGCCTCATGATTCAGAGCTACGTGTCCCCCGAGTGTTTTTATCTCCTCCTCCACACGGCATGATGGAGTGAAGTATGAACTGTGCTTCACTGCTGTTCGAGCTCACTCCACACCCTGCTATCTGAAAACGATAAAATGTCCTCTTTCTCTTCGTCTGTTCTTCCTTCAATCTCTGCATTGGGATCAGAGGCAGCTGGCTGACACGAAGTCGTATTCTTTTGCAAAGGACTCAATTTAGCCATGGCCTCCGGAATCTTCACACGGGACGGATCTGCTTGCCCGAGAAAGTTTTTACATTTGCTCAGAGGCGAGAGAAGCTGTTGTTTACCTTCGGCTCCAAGACGTAGAAATAGCCAGTGCCGTTAGCCTTGCAAATGAGTTTACATCTGTCCTCAGGAGCCACTCCAGAGTACTTGGGGACCCAGGCCACGGCGTGAGCGACGCGCTTGCTGTTGAAGCTGTGGCCGCTGGCCTCGCACTGTTCCTCGCGGTAAGTCTTACCTGGATAGACGAGGAGGGAGGGTTGGAAAGGTGAGAGGTCGAATTGCTTCAAGCAAAAAAATGTCACGTGGAGACAGTTCTGAGCAAGCTGTACCTGTGTCGGCGCAACGGTTCAGGTTGCAGGAGCGGTATTTGACCCGAACCCCTTGGCAGTATTTACCCCCGTTTGACGGAACTGGGTTGTTGCACTCCCTCTTAGAAAGCTGGACGCCACCGCCGCACGTCCGTGAACAAGAGCCAAACAATCCCCAGTTCCCCCAGCGCCCATCAACCTAGAACAAAACACAATGATATCTTAATTACATCCGAGATATACTTTGATTTTTAGGAAGTGAATCGGTGTGAGATTTACTTTGGCAGCTTGAGCCCGTTTGTCTGCGCAGACGCCTCGGTCGCAGACCTGTCCCTCCCCGCAGTGGGTGCCGTCCGCCCAGGGGAAGTGTCGCGTCATGCACACCAGATGGCCGCTGGACTTTCCTGTGCACCACAGACGGCTGCACGGCGGCTGCATGAAAGGACACGGCTTGGAGCCCTCTCCAAAGGCGAGCTGACACTGACGCTCGAGGCTGTAGGACGCTCCTGGCAGCGCGTCGGGAAGGACGACTGGTTTCTGAGGCTGGTCCAGCAAGCACTCGCCTACAGGAGGAAGTCTCTGTTAGCACAACTCTGCACTCCGCTTTTAGAAAATCCCTTTACCAGACATGTGCACTAAAACCCAGTGATTACAGATGTGACATATGAAATTTTCTTGAAATACACAAATACATAAAAACAATAAAAAAAAACAATGCAATCCATATTTATGCATAAATATTTATACACTCCTTTTCATTAAATGTTCTTGTGTTGTGGGTCGGTGGGATTGCGGCTTGGGCAGAGCAGGCTGCCACTGCCCTTGTGATTTGGGCGTCTTTGAAGTAAAAGAACAGCTTGATGCAATCCGTGCAGTGTATACCACTTACCACACACAGCCGCCGTGACCCCATCCCACCCTCAAACTCTCCCTAAACACCCCCGAGCGGATCCTTTCAAGAGCCATCCGCCCCGGCTGCTGTTTCTGATTTGCGAAAATACAGTTAGGCAAAAATACTGTACTTTCAAATTTGAGCTCAGTCGTACTCCTGCTCATGCACTGATACCAGAAACCTGTTTTAAAATCAATGTAAGCTCTCACAATCTGTGAAAATAAATGAAACACAGAAACCTTTTAATAACAGGGAGAATATAGTAAGAAGGTGATCAATAGAAAATGAAGGGGGTCAGGAATTGTCCAGAGGAAGGTTATTTTTAGTAATATTTACACCTTCTTAACCTTCGGTTGAATTTTAACATCCAGCAGAGGAAATACGCACTGCGAAAAAGACAAGTTTCTACAACTTTGGGCTGTTTATTGTACAATTTGTGCCTTGGTGGATTCACGACGCGTATAATGAGGCAGTGAGTGAACGAGCGGTAAGCAGCAGCAAATTAGCTTCTTCCCCTTGCACCACAGGTTTGGCAAAAAAACAGTGTTTTAAAGACACGCTGATTAACTTATAGTACAATGCAATACAAACGAGCCACTCTACTCCACTCGATCCTGCGCCTCACCCCTTCCTTCCTATCTTCTCTCCACAGATCATGGAAAACAATAGGTGGCGGCGGGCCTCTGTTTGCGTGCATAAGAATTAACGTTATCAGTAACCTTGACTGCTGTACTACAAGCAAATTGCCTCAAACTTGCTGAAACATGTCTTTGTCCTCCCTCTGGGCTTTTTGAAGTCTAGATTTATGACAGCAGAATCCAAGTTACAACATTGTAACATAGAAATCACTTCTTGTCAAGTGAAAAATGCTCCTCTGTGTCTCTCTCAGCGCCAGTGTCATCTTGCTTTCGCATCAACTGCAAAATGGACAGAGGGGAAAAAAAAGAAGAAAAAAAAAAAAAAGCAAAGAAAAAAACAGTGGGGACCTATTTGGAGGAAACCTGCATGGGAAACACTGGGTAGATACACCTCACGGTCCAAACCGCTGTGGTGACGCTCCTCTGCACAAGCCCTATAATTTAGGACAGATGTGGGGGCAGTTTTAAAATAAAAGCTAAACGCCGCTCCGGGGCCAAGTACTGCGGTCTGCCCTGTTTGGCAAACAATCTGCATCCAAATGAATGAATTTCTTTTGGGCTGTTGCTTTTCTCTGAGCACAGGACTACGAGAGGTTCAGCAGATGTCGGATTCGAAGCACAGATGGACACCGAAATAAACTGTTTTCTGACGTACTGTACATTTGCTTATAATGACTGACGTTGTGCCGGAAATCAGGAAACTATTAAACCTGAAGACTTGATCTCGATAAAGCAAAGTATTTACATCCAAACACCGTGAAGCAGTCACACACCGAGGGTCAAAGGTCGTGGGAACTCACCGTGTCCGCTGTCCAGAAACTCGGTGATGATGGCGGCGCTGCAGGGGGACCAGGGGTTGGTGCGGTTGATCTGAATAAGCGTGGGAGACATCATGTGGTTGCCCTGCACTTTTCCAAACACGTCCTCGCAGGCTTTCACGTTGTCGTGCGGCATGTTGAACACGTGTCCTGTTGACAGGAAACAAGATGTAAGTCATACTTTATGAACACTCGGATGCTTTTATCTCATGGCGGCTTGCCCCGCTCAGTGACAACAGGAGCACGCGCTGGTTTGTTTGAGTTCAAACTAGCCATATGTGCACTGCTGCGTGTGGCAGGCAGACAGGACGACCGCGAGCGGACGCACCGAGCTCATGGGCGGTGGTGAAGGCGGAGGGAAGGCCGTCATCCTCGATCACAGAGCAGCTCCTCTTAGGATCGCACATGGTGCCGACGTCGGCCATTCCCAGAGTGTCACAGGTGGAGGCTCCACACAGGTCCTGGAGGAGAAACATGTCAGTCAGTGCTTCTGAGCCGGGCAGCGCTCAGGTCAAACGCACCAACATAATCATTAAAGCTGGAACATTTTTAGGGGCGAGTGGGCAAACAAACATGATTCAGATGGACAGATGGTCACCTCTTGAACGTATACGTCTAACATTCATTTTCCTTGTTTTTGACCTACATTTAGGTCTCTTCATCTGTCGTTCTATGGCTGTTTGTTTCCGTTTGGTGAGAAGAAAAAAAGTGCGCTGTGATTTTCCTTTAAACCTGAAACATTATTTATCATAATTTACTAACTTCTATTTGACTAATTAAAAAAAAGAGCTAATATAAAAATTACTGTTAAGTAGCTGAAACGTAGTGACCTCGTTGACACAGTTACATGAGCTGGGTGTTGTCATTGGATGCATTCACAATGAAGAAATGAGGCACTTTGGTAGATTTGACCACCATGTTATTCATGTCTGTCTCTGTTTTAATTCAGCAAGCGTTTTAGAGAAGCATAATCTCTTTTTCAGATGATTTATTAGGTTATTTGAATCAGCTTGATTTGGAAAACTTGTCAAAAGAGGTTCCTCGCTTCACAACAAAACAGAGTCTGGAAACACTGAGTGTAACAGACAGTGCAGGTGTCTGCTTTATTTTAGGTCTGGGTATTTTTTTCCCCCTAATTTGGAGTTTATTTAAAATATGTCTGCGACCTTTCCTGATTCTTGTCTGGTCTGACTTCATGGAGTGACGTCAGCTTGTTCCCAGACCGCTCCAGTTAGGCCAAAAAGAATGATTGTTGAATTATGCATCATATTGTTTTGTTGTCTGGAAAATTGTTTTTTTTTTTTTTTTTTCTAGATTTGGAAAGGACTCAGTAGTGTCTACCAACAGTTTGAACCACCCAGTCTTTAAGTCTGTAAGTGGGTAACACTGTTTAGAGCACACCTTCTTCTCTGAGGTAATGTAAGTGTCCCCAATCATAACATTTCCCTGCCAGAGCAGAATTTCCAGATGACCTATTTCTTGACCACAGAGGTTTAAAAACCCAAAGAGTATCCGTTTGGAGCTGAACCTCCTAATCACAGGACAACTTCTGCAGGATCCGCCCATCTGCCTGCTCCCTAAACAGCACTGTCTCTACATACCCCAAAACACAGCTATTGCAGCCATTGCATTTAAGTGCAGCGGTGGTTAAGTGTCACTCAGCTCCCGCTATGCTTCACTGTTCCGAACGTAACCATAAAGCAGCGAGCCAAGAGAAGATCTCGACAAATCATTCCTAGAATAAACCGCAAAACCACAATTGTTGGTCAGTGCAAATGCAGTCCAGATGGGCTCGTGTGCACAGACAAGATCTGAGCGTTTGGGTCATCCGAGTGAAAAAACAAGAACGGCAAGATGAACAGGGGAGAAGAACCAGACGTGTCAATGAGTTTCTTCTCTGCTTTGACCTACTTCCCACATCTGAAGTCTATCTTTGCAGCTTTTGTGTCTCTGCAATTAAAAAAAAAAGTAGTTACCTAAGCAAAGAAATATTTCCATTTTGTTTTCTGATCCTGATTTCCATGTTTTAACTCCCATTACTTTTTTTTTTTTTTTTTTTTGGTGCTCAGTGTGCAACGGTCAAAAATGCAGAAAACCAGGACTGCTCAGTGTTTAAGCTCTGATATCAGTAGTCTCGCTCGCAGGATTTATGATGTCCAGGCATGCTTATGTGAAATCCTCTCTTTCTCACTCCATTATCTATCACAGAGGCAAACAAGCTGTGAGTTACAGTGCAGCCACCTCCTCTTTCCTGGGGGAAACATACATTTTTTTCAACAGATTTACAGCTGGGTTTAATCTTTTGGCTGCTCTTCTACAGAGACAATAAAAAAAACTGTGTAACTTAATGAACTGAGTAAACTTGCAACAGTCACGATGCAGCAGAGATGCTGATGGTGCCGTTTAAAGACAGCCGCAGTCGCCTCCGGACAACAACGAGTTGGTCTTCATAAAATCTACAAAATTATTCTGTGGGCTGGGAAACAACCAAATGTGCTCAAGGAGCCAGCTGAAAACCATGGTAAAACAAAGAAAAAAAAAAAAAAAACACTGAACTGTCTAATGCTGAGTTACCTTCTCATGAATCCAGAGTTGGAGTGTTGCCTGTTTTTTTTTTTTTTTTTCTTTCCCAAGCTGGGATGGGGAGTCATTCCAAGTTTCTTGGGAGGAGTGGGTTTGCTGATATGAAAGCTGCAAGGCTTCATTGCAAAATGTTTGGTAAAACGTGTCTTAATATCAGTTGTGTATGCAATTTTCACATCACATTGTGCTTATATTTCATCCTGAAGCACACAGTTGTTGATATGATGTTGCAAGCTGTGTGACTAAAGGATAATTCTTATATATTCAATGAAGCAGAATGTGACAGTAAAATACTGGCGTAGACCAAAATGCTGCAGGGCGCTGCAGTTGTTCCTAAACAGAAGCCTGACTTGACAGACGATGCTTTATGAAGTGTTGAAACACTACAAAACACCGCTTGAACATCAACATTTTTTATAGGTTCTAAACTCTAAATATTGCTTTCTGTGACAGTGTTTACCCCTTGAGGGCCATTCTGTTTGTTTCACACAATTTGAACAAGGTATTCCATCATCTCAAATCTGTTTTCTGACATTTCAAAGTCTGAACCGCTTTGTTTGACCATTTCTGTTTCATACAGTAATTTTCTTTCTGAAATGAAGACTGTCAAACATCTGATTAGGTCACTCACTTTGTGCAATATGTTAACTGAAACTGTGTTGGTCCCAAGACACCGGTTTCTCTGCTTTATATAGCAGATTACAGCCGCATGAGTCATTGCAGGCTGGTCCAGTCCAGTTGAATGGGGTCATCTCAACTGGCTGCAGTATTCATAACGTCAACACTGCACGTGTAGCAAAAACCTGGGAACAGATTTTGCATTTCAACCACTTCTGTGCAACTCTCTGGGTTCTTGTACTCACACTCCAAGTACATACACTGGATGCTTGCTGTGGATGAAGAATGAATGAAAGAAAAAGTGTATGGAAAAAGAGGAGACGTAAAAAAAAAAAAAGACCGCAGTGACGGCTTCTCTGCTTGTTTCAGACTGGAAGCCCACCGCTACACCCTGCAGTCCCTCCATCCCTCCCCTTCAGGGCCTGTTTAATGAGGAGCAGCCAAGGTGGTGGGTAGGGGTGGAAACCCCACAGCTGGAGGAGGATAGGAAAGGTTGAGAGAAACAAGACACTTCCGACTAGAGCATCCCCGAGGGTACTGGCGCTCATTACATTTGGTGAAGTTACCAAGCATTTTTGAGGTCTGCTGCAATCATGTCATCGAAGCGACTTATGCCAAAGGTAATAAATACTTCATTGCATTACATGTAGCTCTGTAATTCACCGTCCTATTCAACTGCAGTAGGAAAAAACCCCCAAAACACAATTATTTCTCAGAAACCCAAATCATCCTTGAAGAGATGGAAATTAAACACATTTCAACACACTGACCAATAATTGTGAGTAATAGCTTCATCTGTGACCCTGTGCCTGCTGCCAAATGCTTGGAGGAGAACTGAGAAGTCAGAGATGGACTCCAAGTCAATAAAACCGCCCTCTTAAGATCCACAAAGTGCAATGAAGACCTGTGTTTCCTGTGGCTCAAGTAATTTTCTTTTTGATAATCAGTCAAGGATGCTATATTGATGAACTCAGGTTCTGCACCCCTGAGTTTAGCGGATGTGGAGAGTGTCTTTTGGAACGAACCAATTAATACGCAGGTTTTTTTTTTCAGTTTCAGTTTAAAAAAAGAAAACATCTGGTGGGAAACATGTTGTAAATGTTCAAGAATCAGATCTACCAGCAGGACAACGAAATGCAACTTGCACAACTACCGTCGGCTGAATTTACGCGTTCCTGTGCGTAATTGCGCAAAAACCATCATCTCCCCTCCCTATGGTTTATTGCAAGCCCAGTAAATTGAACTCTGGTGAATAATGTTTTACCTGTCTTGTGAATAGAATGGCCGTGTCCCAATAATCTGGATGCTTGTCGTTGTTTTTGTTCATCTTTTTTTGCCAAGTGCAAAAATTACGCAGCGTCATGGCTGCGTTCCCGGACACCTCTGGTCCCGTTTCCCCTTTAGACAAGACAATGATCTTCACGACGGTGACAGTGATGGAGTTGAGGATGCTGGGGTGCTTGTACAGCCTCGCCGCCACAGACATGAGTGTCAGGATGTAATGTTTCAGATCGTCTCCGTGGAACTCCGCCATGGACTCGTCTGCCACGACCAGCGTCTCCACGTATCTGGGGACGGAGGCGAATCTTTTGGCTCGCCCCATCCTCTTCAGCATCGTCTCGGTCACGTTGCCGTTGTCCGCCAGTCGCTTGTATTTCTCAAGCAACTGTGCAACCTGGAGGCTCGTGTCGCTGTCCACTGCGCACCTGGAAGTTGAGCCGGGTTTGAGGTTGTTGCTCGTTCTGCGCCGGACGATGTGCGCACTTTCTGCGCTCCTTGAGTCATTTCGAGCCGGGCTGATGAAATATTCCCAGTCTTGGAAGCCGAACGCGCCATTCAAGCCTTTACAGAGACTTAGAGCAGCATATGAAAGATGGTCTCCATTCACGTAACCGGAGTAGAAACACCGGCTCAGGTCAGCGGTGACATCGGTGTTGGGGAGCCACGACGCGTCTTGGTGAGAAAGAGAAGGTGCAATGAAATCAGAGTCCTGCTGTAAATCAATTACAAACTCCTGCTGGAAAGCTCGTATTTTTATGACACATTTTCCACTGAGAATGTCCACGTCGTTGTCAGCATTTGTCCAGCCTTCGTTATCCAGCCTAGTCGGGAAACTAATTTCACTTTCCATGCACAGAACAAGCCCTAAAAGCGAGACCAGGTAGAGGAGAAGAGGGGTTCTGTTAAACATGACGATGTTTGCATTCGACATAGAATGCAATGACCTACAGAGAAAATAAAACGACAATGAAACTGCAAGCTCAGTGGAAGCGGTGAGAGCCACAGAGCAGGGGGAAGAGCATAATCCAAAGCGCAGAAACTTAAAACAATGCAGGTCGAACAAGTCCACTCAGAGAAAACTCCTCCTGGTCATGACCCACTCCCATCCTCCACCTGTGTGCTGAGTCGACTGCTGTTTTCTGGAGACTTTTTTAAACATTTGCATGAGTGACAAATATGGAAACACGATCTTTGTGTCGGGGAGGTCTGTGGAGGCGCTCATTGGTTGCACGTCTCGGTTTAACTTTTTTTTTTTTTTTTCAGCCGCCTCTTCAAACTCAGCAAAGAGCACGCCTGTCATGTTTCAGCACATTGTGATGAATTAGTTTTGCACTGAGATTCTTTCCAGTTCAATATAAATCATATAGGCAATATATTATTATACTGGAAACATATATAATCTGCATAAGAAGGCAATTTATAAATGGACATTTCTGGACACTTTGTAAAGATGAATTTCATGTTCTAACTTTGATTTTCACATAAAAAAAAAAAAAAGCACAAAATGTGAAATATCTCTGGAGTGTTATTGTATTACATTGAGAAAGATGCAATAACTCAGAAACATTGCAATTTTAAGAGAAAATCGGTGTCCAGCAGAGATTTATCACATGTTGATAGGACATGAACATGACCCAAGTCCCTGAAATATTGAGAAAAAGTTTCCTCAAATGAGTAGCTCAGGGATTCTCTTTTTATTGTTCCTCTACATGAGTCACATACGACACCTGGTGGACACAAGAATAACTGGGATCCAAAAACCCCAAAATAAATATGATGTGCGTTTGAGCAGAGCGGTAGAAAAACAGTGTGGACTGCAGGATACTGAGGGTAGAATAATTGGTGTAGCACTTGAATACTTGGTGTTAAAATAAGTGTTTTATCCAAAAAGAGGATTTTTAAAGCACATCTCTCCTTTGTTTTCTGTTGTGAAGCCGTTGCTAGGAACGCAGTCCACATGTTTCTAGGCTGAGGACCCCTGCCCACAAGTCGTCCACAAAAAAGCCTGTCCTCCCTTCAACGTTAGATCATTTAAAAAGTGGTTTAGCCGGGTTTTTTATTTTCAAAACACTCATTTAATTTTCATTTTTTAAATTTAAAGATGAGCATACATGTTGTAACTCAAACTTTAAAGTATATCTGTGTATTTTCTGTGTCGGCGGCTGAACTTGTCAGCATCCGTGGAAGTTGCCATCACAGTCCACTGGAGAAGAGAGAGACAGAGACAGAAGACTAAATGCAGAAAAAAGTTATGCGTTTTAAATTGTCAAGTTAAGAATACCGCGTCGTTCTATCGGTATATTTAGCTTTGTACTTGAAGTGGCATCAACCGGCCGTCTGGTCCGCTGAAAGACGTCGTTTACCGATGCTCACGGTGCGTTCACGGTCAGCATGAACCGTTACCATGTTCTGCAGCTGGTGGGAGAGGGCTCGTTTGGCCGCGTTCACAAAGGCAGGGAGAAATACACCGGCCAGGTAAACTTTTATAGGAGCATATTTCTGTTCTTCCTTTGTTTCAGCACACCACTTCAGTGTTTGTCGATGTTCATTGTTTCAGGTGGTTGCTCTGAAGTTCATGCCTAAAGTGAATCGGTCTGAAAAGGAGCTGCAGTCCCTCAAGAGGGAAATCGAGATTATGAGAGGACTTCAACACCCCAACATCGTGCAGCTCTTTGACAGCTTTGAGACTGAAACCGAGGTATTTTATCTGTGGATGCTGGAGTTACGCTTCATGAGAGAAATTACAACTTATACAACTTACAACACTGTTCAGTGCTGTCTGATATGCAGTTTGTTGTGCCTCTGCTGGAAACAGAAGTATGAAATGTTATATGTCTTGAATTTACTTTTTATTTTGCCTTCATTGTTATCATGGGGGTAACTTTTTTTGTCATATAATTTAAAGTCACTTACTTTGAAGAAATATTTGCTACTCTGTGAAAGTTGATGATTGATTTTGTGTAAGTGATTTTTGAGTCCCACCTTTGTATGATCTGGTTGCAAGGTGCATAGAAATATATTCAATCATACAAAGAGAGAGAGAGAGAGAGAGAGAGAGAGAGAGACTGACTGGTACCATTTACTATTTTAAGTTTAGAATTTAAACATTTCTTTTCATGCTGCTATAAGTTCAGTCATTTTATTTGAGTCAATACATTTTAGAAAAACAGTTTGTAACCTGTCACCGTGTGTAACAGGTGGTGGTGGTCACTGAGTACGCAGAGGGACAATTGTTCCAGATTCTTGAAGATGATGGGAGCTTTCCAGAGTTCCGGGTATTCGCCCTAATAACATAACTATGAATTTGACTTCATACCTTTACCTGATATAACTTTGTCTTTTTTTTTTTATTCTCTGAAGGTCCGGGAGATTGCCTGCCAACTTGTTTCAGCCCTGTATTATCTACATTCTCATCGCATTCTTCATCGTGACATGAAGCCACAAAATATTCTTTTAGGGAAAACTGGCACCGTAAAACTTTGCGACTTTGGGTAGGTCAACTTTGATTATTTCAGAAATTAAGTAAGTGAATTCAGTTCAGAGAATGGATGACATGATGGAACACTGTTGCAGGTTTGCCAGAGCCATGAGCGTGTCCACCTTGGTGCTGACCTCTATCAAGGGAACACCGCTGTACATGTCTCCTGAGCTGGTGGAGGAGAAGCCATATGACCACACTGCTGACCTCTGGTCTCTGGGCTGCATCCTCTATGAACTCCACACGGGGGCGCCCCCGTTCTACACCAACTCCATCTTCCACCTGATCCAGCTCATCGTGAGAGACCAAGTCAAATGGCCAGACAGCATGAGCGACACCTGCACGGTAGAGTACAGCTGCAGTCTAGTGGTGTTGCGTTGTATTATGTTGAAGATAATGTCAACAACCTCGCCATAGAGACATCTAATTTATGATGCACACTGAAGGTAATTTACCTGTGAAATAGTAAAGCCTTGTTGCATTGTGCAGAGACTTCCATTTCAATTTAACCTCATAATCTCATTTTCAAAATATTTTAGATGTGGAGCAAAATGAATTCCAATCAAAGTGTAACTGTTCTTGGTTTTTAGAAAATACTGTAATTAAAAAAAGTCTGAACTGGCTTTGTATTTTCTAAATGGCTCAATATAACATTCATTTTTCCCAGGCTAACAGATTGCACTGCTTGTAGCACAGTAATTTACATGAATATGATATTATTATATTTCTTTTACAGAGTTTCCTGAAAGGTTTGTTGACCAAAGACCCTCTGAAACGATTGTCCTGGCCAGCCCTCTTGCACCACCCCTTTGTTGCTGATGGTGTTACAGGTGATACTTTGATTCCGTTTGTTGTTGTGTGTATAGATGTTGCTGCTGCGTTCATCGTGTTTTTTAATGTATCAACTGTTTCTATTTTCTCAATGCTGTCTGCAGTGCTGTCAGACACAAGTGTTTTCAGTCCGCTGACGGTCTCGCCCAGTCCAGACATGCTGGCACGGAAACTTAAGCAAGTGGCAGAGAAGTCTGTAGCAACATCAGGACCGAGCAGATTGTTGAGAAAGGTCACGGAACAAAGGGACTGTGGGAACAGAAGAAAGCCGGTCGGCAGTAACACTGCCAAAGTAAGTCATTGATTGATTTATTTTTACTTTCACTTGTAAAAATATTTTTGCTGTAATTCAGGGAGGTTGTTTAAATGGTTCAATGTACCTTACCAGAAAAACAAGGATTTATCAGGGCATGACGGGGCCAATCCTGGAACTGCCCCCTCGAATGTAAGCAACCCCAAGCCCCCCTCCAATGACGTTTCAGTTGCCCCAGGTCACACAGCCAGCGAAACCTCCAGCTCACCAATCCCAGTCTGCACAGCATCAGATCACAGGTGCTTACAGCAGCGGACTGTACAAATGAAATTTACTCCCAGAGCAGAATGAAGCATGTGTTCACTGTTTTGGGCTGTTTTCTCAGCAGGGGTCAGATCAGCATCGACTATGAGAAAGAATTTTGTAATGTGGAGATCGGGCCACAACTCGTGGAGCGGCGCTCTGAGGACGGTCTGCCGGCGCTGCACAGGCAGGTCAGTGACAGCTGCTGTCTCCATCAACAGAAAGGCTGAGCCAAACCACTGAATGTCTTGTTATTTTAATTCAGCAGTAAATCTGCCCTTTTAGGAAAGATATTTATGCTATTGTAAAAAAAAGAAGAAAAAAAAGAACTTGACAGTATAAATAATTTCTTCTTTTTTCAGGATGTTGATGATGAGGAGAACTGGGTGAATCTGGCTCCAGCCTCTGACACAAGCAGGAAGCAGAAAGAACATTTGGACCACACTGCCATTATATCTCAACTTGAATCCAAGATCCTGGAATTTAAAGCTCAAGTAACTGAGTACTGTGCAAGTTTCAGCTGCATTTCAATTAACTCCTCAGTGAATTAATTCTTGTGTTTGTTTTTCCAGCTGGCAGCCGGTTGTGTAAAAGATGTGCAGATACACCGAGCACTGAAGGTTCTGCATAATCTGATGAAGAGTCCTGACCTTGAGATGACGGAACACGTCGTCCTTAAACTTGGCCTGCCACATGTCCTCTTTGACCTGATCCACACTGCTGTGGAAAGCTCTGAATTTTTCAAGGTTAGTTCTTAAAGGTGATACATCGTTCAATGAAATTCATTGTGCTGACTTCTTTCTATTCTGTTATCCCGTTTAGCAGCCCTGGTTTGTCCCTGTCCTTGGAGAAATGATGACGGTGCTCATGATCTACTGGGAAACACACAGGGACTGGGTGGAAGACGAACATAGGTGTGTGTCGTCTTTTGTGAATGTAACTCCAGCAATGTTGTATGATTTTACATCCTGACTGTCAATCATTTCAGTTCATTGTCTGCTCTCATTTTTAGGCTGGGAGATTTATCTAAGCCGTTCGGCTTAATTCTCACTGATCCAGAACTCAGACCTTTGGCAGTAAGTACCTCCTGAATTAAAGTTCACTATACAAGCCACATATCTGGTTTTGCTGCCAGGAGACTTTGTAATCTGATCTGTTATGTGAGATTTGACTCTGGAATTTGTTGCTTGTTTTTTAGCCTCTGGCGGCCACAGTTTTATCTCTCTTCACACAGTTTGATGTGGACGTCCAAACTAATGTGGAGAATCTAACCTCTCTATTAAATGCTCTGATCACTGACTCATGCCAGGTACTGAAACTAAGAGTATGTGTATATTTAAGAAATATTTGGGAGGATTTCATAACAGTTTTAATGTCAGTTACTTGAGTGTGTTTTTTTCCCCCCCTTCAGCTGCACATATCACCCCCTGCTGGTTGGGGACTTTGTGACGGACTTCTGTCATTACTCCTGTTCACACTCACTGAGGTCAGACAGCTGTTGAAATGTAATTGAACTCCTTTCACAGGGAGATTTGTCACCGTTCATCTGCTCTGTTTTTTTTGTCTGTTTGAACAGCATGAAAACGGCTCCGTCTCGTCATGCCTGAATCCAGCTCTGCTTTTGGACCTTTGGAAAAGGATTGGAACCTCTGCAGCAACCACAACACTACACTTTTGTTCAGTAGATGGTGAATATGCACATCCTCTGAAAACCACTCAGTATTTAAACACTGTTATGGAGATGATTATTATTATTATTTTTTGTTCTTCTGATTTCAGGGCTTTATTCATTTCTTTCTATTGTGCTGCATATCTGTACCAAGGATCCATCCTCCTGCATCCCTCTGTTGACTGATTATGAATCAAAATGTGTGCACACACTCGGCTGGCTGCTGGGCACCGACTGGTTAGTGTTCAGATGTCTTCATTAGAGGACTTACTGACGTGCGCCACATGTCCCGCTTCAATGTTCGGAGCTAACGGGAGCATGTTTTGTTCCCTACAGTCTTAATTTGTTTGCCGAAAGCGTTCCTTGGAGAGCTGATGTGGATCTGAGTCACGACAACTTGTCCGCATTGAGCTGCCACTTACTGTGTTTTCCGTTTACCCTGGACCTGCCTCCACACACCATGTCCACAGTCCTCCAGCTGTATGACAGCTGTGGTATTGTTACACACCTCCTGCAGGTGAGGGCCTTCTCGCGCTCTAATAAAGAACCCGGCACATAAACACGGTTCTCTGATGCAATGCAGGATAAGTCTTGCACTGGGCTTATGCCTGGCATGCGGTACTGTATATCTTAATGTCTGTGCTTTTGGGAGATCCCTACTATGTTTGTTGTTGGCTCTTTGATGTGTGACGAGTTGTCTGGGTGATTTTGTTTTCATGTTTTGGCAGGTGATCCGAACTTTTCCGCCTTCACAGCTCGAGCTGCCTCTTGCCCTGCTGTGCCGTTTGCTCCTGTGTGATCCCGAGCGCTCACTTTCCCGCCTCAGAGAAAGCGCTTTTGGCTTTTTCTCACCGCCCAGTGACAGCCAGCCGGCAGCCTCCGCACGTCAGCCTCCCACCAGAACTGCCAGCTCGCTGCTCTCTGAGTTGCTGCAGCTGGATGTGCTGTGGGACTCCGCACAGGAACTCCTCAACGTGTTGTCCCATGTAGCCCGCTGCTCCTCTCCATCGGCCTGCTTTCAGCTTCACGTGGAAGCGTCGGTGCTGCGCCGGGCGCTCAGTCACTCCTACGACCTGATCAGGGCTGCAGCATGCAGACTTTTGGGAAATTTGGATCCATTTAGGCCTCCGTCATCATATAATCGACAGCTTGATATTTTCAAAGATATTATTCGGTGTCTTCATGACGCCCACACGCCTGTCCGAAGGACGGCTTGCAGGGCAGTTGGGAACTGGTTGGGATATGTTGCAGTGGAGTGCAGCGAACATACAGGCAAAGAACAGATTGCTGTAACAAACAGTTTAACGGCAAAAACCAGACCGAGAGTTGACGTTGAGGAAAGGAGGAGATGGGCGAATGTGGCGGGGAGGACAGTGCCAGTCCTGACTCGTCTGACCACAGACTCCGACGTCCTCACGCGTCGTCACTGCTGTGAAGCCCTGGGGAACCTGGCAGACGTCGAGGGCGCCGCGTGCCTGCTGCTGGAGCACGGCGTGTCCGGCTCACTGCTGAGGGCTGCCTGCTCGGATCCAGACAGAGCAGTGAAGAAAGCTGCCACAGCAACACTGTGCCTGTATGCCCAGCATGACAGCCTGCGTCAGGTGGGAAGTAAACTGGCCACAAGGCATCACAGTGGGATTCTTTCGTTTTAACACAGGATATTGTCCATTTTTTAAAGTTTGCCTGATTATTAACATTACCATGGTTGAATTACACTTGTTAAATCCCTCAAAATTTTTCCAATCAGCAAAACAAATTGCCTCAACTTTTCTAATCGTGTTTTAAAAAAAATGTTTCTTTTATTTTAAGGCTCTGCTCTCCCTTGATGCCAGGAAGAAACTTCTACAAGCTTCACTAAACAGCCCTTCACAGTGTGACTATCAGCAGCTCATCAGGCAGCTGTGACAAATGTCTGGAGAAGAAGATCTCATCTTTCTGAACTTTCTGAACATCGTCCTGCTGGAGGAAGACTTCTGACAGCACTAATAGAAGCAGACACGTTTTTCAGTAAAAGAATGCTGCTGTTTCTTAAATTGATAGTTTTAAGTGTGTTGATAAATTTCGCAACTTTAAGTGAAAATAAATTTAAAAAAAAACTGTTATTAATTTCATTTTGACATTTTTAAGATCTGTAGACGCACAATTGGTTAAGTAAACCTTTGTAATAGGAGTGTTTTTCACTGTTTTAACTTTTATATGAGATTAAAAGTTCCGTTAAATGAATCACACGACGGAATTTTTTGTTTTTCTTTTCATTCCTTTTTTTTTTTTCTTCTTTTTCAATATCCGAGCTCAGGCCGTTTCCACTCTTCCTGAGCTTCTAGTCAGATTTAAACCGGGCGGATTAATTTCCGGATCAAAGCAGGCGGCTAAACGATATTTTCGGGATGGTAAGACGCGTAAAAAGGGTGCTAAAAACGATACGTCAGATATTATTTTGCGGCCGTCGGGTGATTTCGCTGCATTTTGTTGTGAATAATTTTTTTTCCCTTCATTCCTCTCAGTACGTGTGTCGGAAGTGTCGACGGAAAGTGAGCAGAGCGCCTGTCAGAGTCGACCAGGCCCCGCAGGTTGGTCATTTATCACCCAAATACAGCGCGAAGTCCGAAAATAACTCTAAGAATGATGAAAATTACAATATCTAAAAATGACCAGTCGAGAAGTGAAACTAAAACACACACACACTCACACACACACACACACACACACACACACTTCGGGCCGAGTTGATGACACGCTTTATTTTCTTCAGGGGAAAAAAAAAAACGGCAGACATCACACTGAGGAAAAAAGAAAAAAGGCGCATAAGAACAAATAATCTCAACATATCATTAAAATGTGCTGCCAGGACACGTTTTTTGGTTTTTAACAATCAGTTGATAGTACACCGCTCGAACAGCATGAGTTCCTATATCTAAAATACCAACAAAAATAAATTATAAATATGTGAGCACTATTATTTTCCAAGATTGTCATTAAAATAAATATGCATAGGAAGAAATTAACATAAACGTTTGCTTAAAATAGCAACAAATGCACTCCGAAATAATAGAGACGGAAATCTCTCAGACAAAAAGCCAGCTGCAAAAAGCCTGAACAAATATTCTAATGAGATATTTTTATTTGATTCCACACAAAGAAAAGGGTTAACGCTCTTCTCCCTGAACATACAAAAGTTGTTACAAATTAGTGCAGATCAGCCAGAGGCCTAAAAAACTTATTGCCTTAACAAGCAGTTTAGAGAAAGAATCCCCACTTATTCTGAAATTCTACATATCCTATTTCAGAGAGAAAGAGTACGATTATGCAAAGGCATGCAGAGTGAGGCTGCTAAAATGCCACTATAATTACAATATTTGTACAAATGGAAAAACCATTTTTTTACATGAGGAAAACCACTGCATTGCTGAGATCTCTGCAGCTTAAAATTAAAGAACAGTGCTATGTCTGCTCTTGATGTTCTACTGATGCTTGTAAAACTGGAGGATTAACTGCATATCCTGAGCTGCAAAACAGATTGTATATATTGCAATATGCAAGAGAAAACTACCCCCACTTTACAACTTTAAAGCAGTATTGATGATAAATTGATCTTCTCTTGGTCACACAATGTAAAATTAAGATATTACTTTCAACTGCTGCAAAAGAAAATAAACTGCAATTAAATATCAGCAAAAGGGAATCAAATGAAAGTTAAAACTGCAAGACAAACCAGTAAAGTTTATAAAATAAACCGAGCCCATTGCCAATTAACTAGGGATGCCTGAAGTTAGTGAAAATCTTTGTTTGGACAAAAAAAAAAAAAAATAATAGAAGAAATAATAAATCACGAAAATGTTCAAACATTCAAACGAAAGTGCCAAAAAATAACAAAAACATTGTTTAAAGATGCTTTTTTCTTATTTTCGGTATCAGTGGTTCGAGCCGCTGCTGCAAAAGTAAACAGAATTTCAACAGCGGTTTTCATATTTTGCTAAATTAAAACTAATTGAAGTAGTAGTTGAAGGAAGAGAAACATTTTTTAGAAATGTTTGATTTGAAAGACATGTTTCAAAAGAAATGACAGCAACACACATCTACCATTAGGAAAGGGTGATACAATGATTGCAAAAACAAAAAAAAATGGAAATAATGAAATAGAAAATATGTTATATTGCTGACATCGATTCAAATGTAAGGCTATCAAAAATATAAAACCTGCATCATGAAAAACATTGCTTCTTCAGAGTCGATTCTAACTCAGTTGTTGGATTCTCGAGGTGCGAGACCTCTTTCAAAATGATTGTCATTTAAAGCATTGCAATGCCACAGTGGAGACTCAAGTGATTTGAGTGCGAAAGCCATGGAAGCATTGGATAAAATATTGATTTAAAATATTAAAAAGTAGAACAAAAAAAAAAAAAAAACACATTAGCAAAGCATGCAATCACCCCCTCGCCATAAAAAAAATATAGAATCGAAACATTCAATTCTGGACAGACTTAAAGACACAAAGCGCTTGGCATTTTCCCTGTTGCGCGCTCTTCAGGTGTACTTGCAGGAGGTCGGTGTTACGCTGTGGTGTCCTGCTTGAGCCTTTGGCTACGGGCCTTGTAAACTTCAATCAGCAGGTCTTTGACGTACTGGATTTCGCGTTCTACAGACTCAGCCTTGTCCCGGAGTTCCCGGTTCCTGCCTTCGAGACAATGCAGCTGCTCCTCCAGGGAATCTAGCTCCGCCCTTTTCCGCTGGCGGTACCTGTATTGGTCAAAACACAAACACAAACAAAACGAGAAGATTTAGCAAAGATGTCTTTTGGGTAAAACCACGTTAACCTCAAGTAGAAAGTTGTTCTTACCTGTGAGCGGCGGTTTTGTTCTGATCTCGCTTCTTTTGTTTGCGCTCCCCACCCTCAGCTGGAAGGAGGTCCACTTCGTATTTCACAGCACATTGGTCTTCCTTCAGCCTGCATGCTTGCCTGATGCCTGAAGACTCCATACTCAGACTCTCCCTGGCCATTAAAAGACACTCGGGGCCCTGATCCTCAAGGAAATTACAGTGTAAGTCGTGCTGAGCCAACTGTAGACTTTCTGTTTTCACCTGCTCGTTCATGCTGCCCAAGAAACTGTGATAGGCCTCGGACTGTGGTGCTGCTGGGAGATAAGCTTCACTACTCTCGCTTTTCCAAGACACGGAGGCCTTTGTCACCTCCACGCTGGCCTTGATGCTGTTGAGCACTTCGCTGTTGCTTGTGCCTGCGCTGACCTCCCTCATGCTGTACATCAACAGATCCTCTTTCTTGTGTGGGACATCGAACGATCCACCAAAACCAAATCCGCCACCAACAACCTTTCCGCCGCCGATCGCATCTTGGGTGAAACAACAATTTTTCTCTTCTTTGGGTAAAACAGCACATCGCCTAAGTTCGACTGCACTGCCCAGACAGTAGCTTTTGCCTACCAGCTGGTCGTCCTCTACGCAGCTGTAATTACTCGCGAGGGTCACAGCTGAGTTACCTGAGTTATTGCCTTTGGAACTCAACAAACTGCTGTCGTAGCCGTCGCTGAGCCTCACGCCGTCGGGAACTCTCTTCCTACCACACCCACTGGGGCGACTGCAGCTGTACGGGGCGTGTCTTGGAATTTTGGATCGCCCAATGGGCCCGCCACAGATGCTGAGCAGGTCCAGTTCTCCGGTTGCCAGGGTAACAAGAAGTGGGCTTGTTTCCGATTGGGTGGATGTCGAGTATGATGCATATGGCAGCTGACTGAAGGGCTGAGGACCTGCCGGCTGTGGACCCCTGTCGCATTTTCCCAGCCTCGGCCCTTTCTCAGGCAGTGGCTCAGACAGGAAGTAGTCCTCTAGTTGGGCGAGTTCCTCTTGCAGCAGAGAGGTCATGACCTCCAAGTCAGAGGGCACCTGGATATCATTCTGGAGGGGCGAAGGGGGAAGGGAGGCATTGGTGGAGGAGGGAGGGGAAGGAGGGTTTGGGAGGTACGAGGAGAAATCCACTTCTTCCGTCATCCAGTCAGTGAGACCATCACCTGTCGAGGAAGGAGGAGAAAAAAATGCATTTGTGACAAATTCTGTTTGATACAATAAAATAATATAGTTAAAAAACACATTCATGCAAATATAAAAATATAATTCATCCAACAGTTGTCAGAAATCATAATCCGTATGTCGGCAGAAAAATGCAAGGCTACAAAAATGTAAAACGAAGTTGCAGTTCGTCGACGAAACGGACGTAGCTAGTTTATTACTTACTGTTCAAGAAGGACGAATGTGCTGCAGTGCCGAGCCCACCTGAAATGGGGAAAAATATAAAAAAGCGCACTTGCTGCAACTCACCAATTAAGTGCTGACTCTCCTCTGACACCTCCCCCCTGCACCCCTGTGATTGGCTGTGGTTAGCCTGTGGGTGAGAGAGAGCGAGGGGGTCTGCCGGGTAGACACGAAGAGTCATCCAAACAGGAGCTGATGTTGCCATCATTTTGTCTGTTGGTGCGTTGATTCAGTCCAAGTCCGAGCATATGCTGAGAGCGAGCGGGGTCTGACAGATGGGCCACAGAGAGCAGGGCTGGGTGGGCATAATGAAACCTGGAGGGTGAACACAAACAGATTAGAAGACTGTGCGAAGAAACAAAACAAACATCGAGCTCTTTCACTTTATTGATGCACTGGAAAATATCATCAGCGAGTTTTTCTCCCTTTCCGAGAAAGTCTACAAAAGAATCACCTGGAGGTCATATGTATTGGGACAGAACACACAAACTTCACTCACATGAAAACATCTAAAATCTGAAGTATTGAAGAAGCAGAGCAGAACCCTGGGGTTTTGCACAGTGACTGACAGAGAAGTGGGAGCAGTCTCCTCTGGGCTTTCAGCTGCCTCTGAGCAAAATGTGCTTGACGTCCTCAAAACACGTGGGACCTCGTGACGCTGTCAAGGGCCCAACTGTTGACAGGTAGAGTAAATCTCTCTTTCAAGTGAGAGACACCCCACTGCTTAAATCGGATTAACGGAGAGGATCAACTGGTTACAAGCCGTGCTCCTTTTAAATTAATCACCTCTATTTGAATTGCTTAAGCTGTTTGGATAAACAATAAGATGTCTTGATGAAGATTCGCGGAGGCACGAAGCTCGAATAAATGTGATGATAGTAGTCTAAAGTGCATCAACAAACGTGAAGATCTCAACGTAAACATAACAAAATGTGTTTTAATGCTGATTCTCATACGCAGTTGAAGTCAATCATGGGAGCAGTGTCGTTGGAGTAGTTATAAATAAGGTGGATAAATGAATGAAAACTATTCTAAAGAACATAAAACCACCAAGTCACTACGGACACAAGTGATAAACAACAACAACATCAACGAGCAGCCGTGCAGACAGAGAAGAAAGACTTGGACTTACTCCATTCTTGCAGAAAAATGTGTAGAGCACTTGGGGGTGCGTTGCAAAAGCAAAGCACGACTTCTTTCTAGGGTCCAGCAACTTGGAGGGAATTAAAGAGCCATGTTCGAGCTCGGAATGTCCGGGACGACGCAAAAAAAAAGGACGAGATGTTGCTTTGTTGTGGTCGACCTGTAAACTGAGGAGCGGCTTAATTGTCCCAAAGCATCAGTTCATTCACACCTAGCAACCGAGTGCGTCACCGGGATAAAGCGCGCGCCGCTCAGCGCGGCTCACCCCGCCCCTCCCGCCGCGGCGCGCCGGAGGAGGTCCCAAACGCTCTCCGTGGCGAGGCGCTCGCCTGTAAAAAGTTACTACTTTAATGCAGTTTGTCGGAATTACTTGTAATTCCCTGAATTGGTGACATAAGGGATTACTTGTAATTCCTCGTATTGGTGATATAAGAAGTCGAAATAAAGACCCTTAAACGGATATTTTCCCATAAGTTCGCTAGAAATGTTTAATTTTAAGGAATCATTCCTGCACAGTGCACACGCTGAGGATAAATAGCGCCGACATAAAAAAAAAAAACCCTAAAAAAAGTGATTGTATTATTGTTAAGGGACACGCTTCTCGTTGTTTTTCCTGACTCTTCTGTTGCTATAGAGACGAACCGGGACCGTTCGTTTCTTCGCGCGACAGGGCGCAGCCGCTCCCTAAAATCACCGTCCACAGCCTGCTGGGCGGGTTGATTCACGTGGATGCCGCTCTCCCGTACACACCGCCGCAGCTCGCGCACTGTACATTACTATGAGGCATGGTATTGTTTTGTAGAGGGACTATTTGATTCACAACACACTTTGTTGTTTAGTGGAAGTCTGTTGCATCTCCGTTGCATCAGTAGTCCCCACCTCGCTGTGATTGGCTGTGCGGGCTCGGATTGCTGCGCTCTCATTGGTTGGAATTGGCTCCAGGTGAAATATGATTGGTCGCTGGTAGGCAAGGCAGAGCATCACTGTGTTGTTATCTTTTTTTTTTTCTCCTGCAGCACAGACTGCACATGTTTCAGGTAAACAAACGGGGTGTGGAGAGTAGTGCAGCACTTTCTGAAGTCTATAAGGTCTCAGTTTTATTATTTTTCATTAGTGTCACTCACATCAAGACAGCAGTGGTTTGTGAATGTGACTGTTAAGAAAACTGATGACAGTGAATTAAATATAATATGCATTTTTTTTATTGTAATATCACATTCTGTTATTGTTTCCACATTGACCCCGCTGGGATAAAGTCTCTCTGCAGTGATTATGACAATCTGGTTATTCTCTCTCTGTCAGCTCACATCAGCTGTCCGCTCACAACAGAATGAAGTAATAGCATGTCTACAAAATAATGACAGCTGAATTATTCACCCCACGTTGTGGGTTGTTATTCTTTTTTTTTTCTTTTCTTTTTTTAAGCCAATTTAGTGCAACACAGCTGTTGGAACCACATGAAGTTACTGGTAATGACTGTCAGCAACACATTTTTTAAGGAATAAAGCCTTGTTTTTCTCTTTTCAGCAAATCCCATAGCTTAGCGAATGTGCTGTTCTCCTGTTGCTATAGTAATAGCGGACACTGCCCCCTATTTTAGACTTGTTTTCTGGTGGCTGTTGCCATGGGATTTGCATCTCTCGCTCGCTCGCTCGCTCCCTCTCTCTTTCTACATACCTACTGTTTTCCCTCCGCCTCACCTCTACTTTGACACCCCTCCCAGTCCACCCATACCTCTATCTCATTTGCTGAGTTGCATCTCTGTGACAGTATCATTTGGCCAAAACCAACAGGTTTATTTCCAGTTCTGCTGAATTTACATATTGATGTTAAACCCCGGTGTCATAGCCTGGTAGTAGATATGTCCACTGAGGAGCGTGTCAGGTTCAACCAAATATTCAGTGTGAATTGATTGTGTGTGTAATCACAGAAGCTTTGACAGCTAGTAATTCTAATCAATTTGAACAAAGTGTCCGCTTAAGACTCTAAGAGTGTCCGTCTGCATTAATCTGATGAATTTAAAGGGACAGCTATGCTACAGAGGAGCTATTCAGCAAAATGCCCACTGTGTGAAAGCTACCATATGAGCGCCGCTTTGGAAGATTTGTAAAAAGGCAGCCTGATGCAATCTAGATAAATGTGGTCGTAATGGAGACCAGATTGAGATAGTAGCTGGTGAAGTTGGCGAGTCTCCCAGGAAATAGCTGACTGCTCTCTCTATCTGTATTAATTGGTCCACTGAGGGCTTCCTGTTTGCGCACCATGAGAGAAATCCAAGGTGCTCCTCATGACAGCACGGCTGCATTTCCCCGATGTCTCCATGACAGAGTACACTTCACCTTATCGCGGGATAGAACAAGATGTCAAATGTCTCCATCACATACAGAGGCACCTCTGTGTCTCCTCATTGAAACCGCTGGACGCAGCGTCTGTGATGACAGTCGCATTTTATGGCGTTGTCAAGTTGTTTGAACTTTACAAGCCGAGGTAAAGAGCTTGGGATCGAACCTGACATCAGATACATTCGAGATTTGTTTTCTATCAGTCGTCGAAGCTGTCCATCAATACGCAGATTCATTGTCTGGATCTTGTGTTTGAGCCGAGAAGTCAGAAAAGTCGATGCTGCATGCCAAGTGCACGTATGGCACGTTAGTAAGGGTTACACCATCATTTCATCATCATCTCTCTCAGAATTTATTGTCCTCAACTTTTGCCCCTCTTTGAACATATGAAGAAAACATGGAATTCAGTTACGACTTGTGAATGGATGTGAGCGGATTTGTGGATGTTTTTGTGTGTATGTGTGTGTGTGTGTGTGTGTGTGTGTGTGAGCGCGCACCTTCCGATCACTTGCTGTTGTTTCCTTCATGCCCGGCATGAAAACAGGTTACCGTGTTTGGAGGTAAACGATGAGCATAACATACTTTTCATATGCGAATGTTTTCATTCCTGTAGCTTCGTTTGCATTTAGCCGTGACCGAGAGGAACCGGTCGGTCACAGGGTTATGTTTATTCTCTATTCCTAAAGGACCTCATGGTAAATTAGAGGTGTTTGATGTTACGGACTACAGTGTCTGTTCTGCCCTCCTTTGGGACCTCACAGCTTTTAGTAGATCACTCATAACTAACTTGAACTCCTAAAGGACATTTCCAATGGAAAGCATGCACACAGCTCTGCTTGCACTGACATGGTGTTAAAATGTGAACTGCTCACTTTTGAGGCTTAAATATCAGCAGGTTCAGAGATTAGAATGTTTTTAGTAGAGGAACAATGGCCTGAAATTAGGACTGGATGGCTGGGTGTTGCAGATTTTCACTCTCGCATGTTGTTCGTGCATCACTTGTGTTGAACATTTTAGCTCTTTAAGCAAACAGGTCCCTAAAGACTCCTCTGTGTCATTTACAGCACTCAGACTGTGTGATGCTGCAGTACGCATCCATTTAAACCCCAGAGGCTCGGCGTCTGTCACCTCCAGGCTTTAAGCAGCCGATATTCATTCAGGCCATATGCTTCGCACTCGTAACCGAACTTAAACTGCTGGCTTATAAGACAATGACATGAATTATATTGAGTTTTATTTATATGGCTTGTTAATGATGATTCACAGTGACATTTTTACCACATTCAATGAACACCATTATCTTTTCTGAATTGAATTTCAGTTAGAAAACATAGACGGCCACTCCAGTAGTAATTGAACAATGAAGGAAGGATAAGGCTAAGAAAAAAATCAATAACCATCCAGTGTGTCAGTTCTTATCTAAAGGTAAGAGTAAATGCATATAACGGGGCGAGAAAACAACCGACTGTGTAAAAATCGCTGTAGTGTAGCGTTTGAGGATCAGCAGCATAAAAAGCCCAGCGTCCCGCAGTGGGCTGCAGTTATGTTCTCAACGTATGTCTTTGTTGGCCTCATTAGGTCAACGCTGGCGCTGCGCCCCTCCGGATATTTTTCACATATCATTGTTGCGCTTGCCACGGAATCTGAAAACACTGCAGTTTAATGATTTGTGTATTGTGCAGCCTGGTTTTATTTTTTTATTTTTTTTTGAATCAGTGATTGTCATTTTACACTTACTTCAAAGAAAGTGGGAGTGATTTGTTCAAAGTAGCACATTAGGAGTGGAAATCTCACCGGTGAATCAGATGCACTTAGTGAAAGATGCTTTCATCTGTAATGTCTGAGAGTGTGTGTGTTACTCCGCGCTTAACACATATATAGAGATACACTGTGATGGGTGAAAGCGGGGGTACATACTAAGGAAAGGGCAAAATATTTTTCTCTTTAATCTCCTAAATTAATCTGAACCCACATGTGGATGTGAAAACTTACAAATGTCTGCTCTGAGATGCTGTGAAGCGCATCAGCCTGCTGGTCTCTGACAGGTGATGTTAGAAATGCCCCCCCCGAGCCGAGAGATGTCTCCATTTCATCAGAATTTTGTTTTCAGACAGGGTTAATACCTCCCATTAATATTGACAAAATCATGTGAGACCTTTCGCTAATTCGCAGACCGACCGGCTTATTTGTGTGCTTAAGGGGAGAAAAGCCAGCCGGCGTGTGTGAAAGTGAAGGGAGATCACCCTGGGCTCATTAATATTTCACCAACAATAAGGCTGGGTGTCACTCACGCTCATCACAGCGGTAATGAGCGCACACTGCCCTCTTAAAGATCTGTTTATTATGCAGCTGGGCGCTCCACAGGCTCAAACATACCAAGTGCCACGATATTTGGAAATCTCTCCCAAGGTCAGAGAAACCCAAATCCTGTGAGCGGCGGTTCGTGTGTGTTAGAGAAGTCGAAACACTTACCTGGGCTGAACCGGATGTATTTTAGATGTTTTTTTTTTCTTTTTTTTAACTTAAAGCAGCAAAATTTTTAATTCTGATTGTTGCCTGTAAATACAGGTGTGTGTGTATCTTTAATAACCTACACATCTATTTATTCCCCATTCCCTAAATCGTTGCCACAGTATTGCCATTTCATATGTGATCCCAGGACATGGGAAGAGTTACGCTGAGCGAATCTGCTGCTCTTGTTTGTGGAAACTTCATGCTTGCGGTTTCACACATGAACTCAAATTTCTCGATATTGAATCATGCATGATAAGTTGCATGTAATTTCAGTTCATGTTTTCATGTGGCCCACCTAGTGCAGGCGAGTCTCATAATTAATTAGACTGGCCCAGAAATATATATACAGAGCAGGAATTTCAATACTTGTGAGCCAGCTGCTGTTGATTATAAGAGTTAATGAAGCAATTAACTCATCAAACCACCTTATGTAAACAGACATGTTGTAGTGTTTTAAAGGGAAACACCTTCATGAATACCGGCTTCTCATTACCAGATTATTTAAAGAAAACATGGTAATTAAGGACGAGCCGGAGAGAAGCGCTAATTAAAGAGGAGAGAAATTTAACTGAATGTTTCCAGTTTAGACAATTTGTCAACAACAAACTATTATCACACAGAAGAAAACAAAGCAACAGAAGCACCATATATTTTATTTATTAGATGTACATGATAAAGTCAGAATAATATAATGTCTCTATAATTCATTTAATTAAAATGCTAATTCATTTAGTTATATATTTATGTAAAATACATACACTGTGTTATTTTAAGTGTAAGTCTATTGGAACAGTATATCGACTGTTATGAACAACTGCGTTGACAAAATATTTGGAATCAAATAATATTTAACATTATGAAACATTTTACAGTTATTGCCAGTGAGTTCTGTTAAAGTTCTGGTGTTTTTATTAGCTACTTTTTTTTGCGCGTGTTTTTTTTTTTTTTTTTTTAAGTTACAAACTCGAGGGAAAAAAGTAGAAACGTATCAAAAAGGTTAGAGTGATAACACTGCATGCATAGAGCGGCTTCAGAGGTGTAAACAGTTTGAGCTTATATAAAGTAGGAAGTCTTTAGAGAACTCCTCCTGAAATCCCGGTTACTGTGCTGTGATTATTATCAATACATTTTGGTAACAGAGTGTGATTGATGTAGTCGAGTGGAAAATCCACCAGCAGGCAGCTCAAAACAGTCTTTCTTCCTACGCGCCGGACTGAAACACAAGTACAACTCTGAATTCCTTTTTCTTTTTAAAAGCACCTTTTGTCGCGGCCGAGCCCTCATCTGCTGGAGCGCATCGGGCTGTTTATGGTTGTGTGTATTTTTAAGCGAGCCCCAGGTTATCCTTGTCCTCAGATGTCCATCACACCATCAGGCGGTGTGTGTGTGTGTGTGTGCTGCCACCGGCCGCGGCTGCGGCGAGGAGCAGCTCAGGTTGGCGTGCAGGTGTGTGTGTGTGTGTCTGTGTGTGAGTGTGTGTGTGTATGAGTCCGCTCAGTCCCCGTCATCCTCCTCCCGTCTCCAGTGGTCCCTCAGCTCATGAACTGCGTGTAGCCCTCTGCACCCGTCACTATGACATCCATCCAGATGCGCATGGCCTCCGGGGACGGGGCCACCATGTAGTAAAGCCGGTCGTGGGTTTTCACGCAGAAGGTCAGAGATGGATTTGGGCTCTGGAAGATCGCGAGAACAAAAACTGGATGATCGCACCTGTTGCATCCTTTTTTTTTTCTTTTTTTTTTTTATCATTCCTGCAGAATAAAGTGAAATTCACAAACAGCTTCCTCTTTCTCACACGACAGCTTTTATTAACCAAAGTGAACAATTTGCTCAAATCAACAAAAAACTGAATTATTGAAATCCATTTTTGACCATTTCTGTCTTTTGAGTATAATTCTCCCTTTGAATATTTGCTTATTTTATCTTCTACAGACACAATCAGCCTCAAAGCATTTTAATTCTGTTTTATAGATCTCAGAAAGAGTATTTTCACTCTGAATGCCAAAATGTATTTTCAATCACAAAATGAATACATCTGTATTTTAAGACACCTGTCATACTTTTAATTAAACTTTATTTTTACAAGCTGGTTTAAAACTCTTACATAAAAGTGACACGTAATCAGGAATTTTAGAAAACACGCACACACACTCACATGTTAAGCAAAAGAAATCAAAACCTCGTCCAAATTTCCCTGTTTCTTATTTTTAAAAACAATAAAAATCTATGTAGATTGTTATCAAATTTGCTAATTGAATTTCTGAATGGAGAGTAATGAAGAAGTGAGAGTGTTTTACCTTGGTGGCGCTGCGCAGGTGGTCATAATAAACCTCTTCAATAGCCTGAAAGTAAATGAGCCCTTTCAGCTTGGTCTCATGCTTGTCTGAGAGAAGAAAAAGGAAAATAAATATATTAAGATAGATTACATTACATCTGTAGTGATGCAAGACCTCTGCCAGCATCAGTACAAGACAGCAGTCAGCCGGTGATGCCTGGATGCACAATAATAACAATAACGGATGGAGAGAATGGTGAGAGGGGTTATTATTACTACCTGCAGAGAACAGCAGGTATTTGGTGACAAAAGACATTTCAGAACAAACATTTTCAGTTTCTTTTTATCAATTTAACTTGACATTTCTCTTTGTAAAGGGAATTGGCTCTTCACACAATTTTAAAAGCACAACTGACAATCATCTAATTTGTTTTTATTAATTTATGAAGCATTTTTAGGAATTTCTCGACTTTTTTTGAGTAAGTTCTTGTTATTTTTTTCCCTTAATGTATTCAGTGGTTGCTCCGCTCGGCCCACATCAGTCAGATTCTCCATTCTTCCGTCTTTGATACAGCTTTATCCAGTCGGTGAGCGCCAGAGCCTGTCCTATAGACAGGTGCCGTCCACTAACACTCTTTACTCTATCATCTGGCTTTTGCAGATATTTTTCTGCCTTTTTTAGAAATTAATATCGACTTGACTCAATACAGTCCGATGGGCCTCAAGTTGCCGTATTTGAACGAATGTCTTTTGTTCTTTACAACTTAACTGAATCCCTTTAAACATGAAGCGTCAGTCTTTTTCAGAATGATTTCCCTTACTCTTCCTGTAACTCGTCAAAACGGATCAAGTGTGGTAAAGAGTCTCCATGAAAAAAAGTCAGGCAGAAAAACAGGAAAAAGGTGTCAACGCTTTCCTTTTTTTTTTCCCAGCAACACACAACCCATGAATAGGTATGAGGAGCACTGTATCACAGTAAAAGTTAATTAAAAGTGCGAGTCTATTTCAAGCTATGCCTGGAGTCTTTACCATCCCACTAATATGACTTGTTTTCTTCACTCTGAATTGTCTCTGTGGCTTTTTTTTTTTTTTTTTTTTTTTTTTGTAGCCTTTTCCCTGCTGGCACGGATGGGACTTTTTTGTACATCTTAAAAAGAAATGCCTCTTTTGAATATCACATTTGATCTTTGCGCTCAGCGTTTCCCTTGAAGCAGGTCAGACCTCTTGTCCGGTGCTCTGGATCGTACTTCTCTATCCACCAGATACCTTTGAGCATTTTAAAGTCACTGGAAGCCAGGGCGTTCGGTCGCTGTGTTTCAGTGAAACCTGCGGATGAAGCTCTTTGGATGGTTTTTCCTAGTTTAAGGCGAAACTGTGGGCGCTTAAGTTTTTTTTTCTTTCTCTCAAATAAAACCTGTTTAAAGACTTTCTGGACTTTCATCCGTGTTTTATGTTAGTGTCCTCCACGCACGCCGAAACCGCGCGGCGACGAAACACACACATCCGCCAACAATTAAAAACCCCCTTTTGAAATACGTCGGACACTTTTTCTTGCTTTCCCCCTTCTTCCAGAAGTCAAATCTGCTTAGTAATGAGATAAATGTTTTTGAAATGTGAGTTTCGTTTTATTAGTCACGAACAAGCCAGGAGCTAGCCTCCTCCCCAAGAAAAACATCTAGAGAAAGTATTGCATCTTATTTCATCACCGTCATCACCATCATCTTCGTCAGGAGTGAGGGGGTGAAAAGGCTAGGCAAGTGAGTGGAGAGAGAGAGAGAAGCAAAGAGAACAGGGGCGTCAGTAATGAAAATATACTTGGCTTCTATTTTGAACTCGATCGCAACATAATGTCTCAAAATGCGCCGGTGAATAATTCAGGAAACTAAGTGTGCTCATTCCGAATTCAGGGGACAGTTCCGATCGACAGGAAACTCAAACTGACTTCTGTTTTCAAGCACAAGGACACGCAGGGAAATCTCACTCAGAGGCGCTTTAATGAGCGCGAGCGGCTCGGAGAGGAAACGCCGGCCGGGACAGAAGTCGCGGTTTTGCCAAAAACCAACAGTGTGAGAGCAGAGTGTGAATTCTTCAGAGGAGCGCAGGCACTGCTGCTGGGCGAGCGGGAAAAAAAAAAAAAAAAAATCAGGTTAAGGCCCCGTGTGAAGGAGGAAAACTTTCTGAAAAAGTTCACTTTAAACTCTGGATCCATCCACCGTCTATGAAACTTTATCAGATAACGTGAAAACTGCAACTGGGTCGGCCCTGAACACAGTGGGGGTCAAATCCGAGGCCTGATCGCAGTAACTTTCAGGCCGGATGTCTCGTGGCTCCTGAAGCGCTTTAATACAAATGTACAGACTTGGAAATGAGCACTGTTTAAAGTTTGGACTCCTGCTTTAGAGAAACTGCTACAAACTGAAATCTTTGCATTTAGTGAGTTTCATTATGACTGCTTGTTCCTGCTGTGACAGCTGTGTTTTCTATCCTTGTTTGATTTGTCAGGTGACAACAATGTTTTTTCATCGTCGTGTATTGTTGCATTTGAGGACCCGTGTAGTTTCTTTATCCTGGTGAAGAAAGAGTCTGTCACTTTCAAATCGGGCAACAATGAAATAACTGAATCTCTTATACTTATTCCTCTTTTTGTTGAATATTTTCTCTCTTTTGTCACCGTTACTATTGATCAAAAGCTGCGTTGTGATGTATTGGTCAGGTCTATTGCCTCACAGTCAGAATATCCTGGAGGTTGCGTGTTCTGTCGAGGCGTACAGAGGTTTTCTTTATGTCTTCCTGACAAAACTGGCATCAACAGGAGGAAGATCAGTGTGGAATTTGAAAGTGGCGTTGCCTTTCCTTACCCACGTAGTAACAGAAGTTCCTCTTGAGACGGTCGAAAACGAACCAGCGTTTCTTCCACGACTTGATTTTGCCTCCCATCTTCACCAGGTGGCCTTTGCACATCTTCTCGGTGAGGATGACGAAGGGACAGGTGTCGATGTTGTGGCCGGACGACTCCACGTGGGCGCGCAGGTCGAACTCCTCCTTGCGGTTGGGCAGGTAGCGAGTCATCGGGCGAGCCTATGAACAAAACGTCTGGTGTTGTTTTATTGCTGTTACGGCGCAGAGCTGAGTTGCTCTGATTTCACTTTATAAAATCAAGATGTTTTATATAATAAGATCTAAATTCACAATGTTGAGTAAATTGAATTCCTGCTTTAAACCTCCCGCAAACATGATATTATTATTTGGCATCATCATTTTGTCCAGCTGTAAACTGACAATCAGTGACCTCCGCTAACCCTTTATGTAGTTGTTTTTATGTTTCGTGCTTTGTGAAATGCTGTTTCTGCTTGTTATGTGGCACTGTTCTGGTTTATTGTTTCTTTTCGCAGAAAAGAGCTCGTTTTTCCGCCCAAAAACGATCCTACTGAGAGCCGTTCACTTGGTCATGTCGAAACAGTAAAAACTGCAAAGTGTGAAAGCTGGAAGGCTCTAAAAACTCCCCTGAGCACGGGGTAACTGTACAGCCGGGTGGCTGCTGTTTGTGTTTGTCACCACTAACAGCACGAGTGTTGTTAGCGTCGCGCATTTGATCTGTTCATTTGAAAGTATTGATTACAGCAGCTCTGAGCCTGACCCGAGAACAAAGGCCGACCTTGGGCTGTTTTATATTAAGCACCCTGTCCTTGTTTACAATAAGGGTTTGTTGGCAAACCGACTCAACCGGTATTAAAGTTGAATTTTGTGGGTATTATATTTTTAAACACCCCCCCTCCACCCACCCCTTGTAATTTCTCCCTCCGCTCTCTTTGCCCTCCCCTCCATTCTCTCCGCTTTTCTCCCTTCCTTGACAATCTTTGATCTTCCCCTTCACCCAGCTTCTCTTTAGTGTCTCGTCTCTCATCCTCTCCCTAAAGTCTCCCTTCCCTTCCTCCCCCTCCCTCCCCCTCCCCGCTCCCCCTCCCCGCCTCCCGTCTCCTCCCGCTGCTCCACTGACCTGGGAGAAGTGCTTCTCTCTCATCTTCACCTCCTCCTCCACCAGCCTCTGCCTGTGGGCCGTCTCGTCCTGGAGCCTCCTCTCGGCCTCCTCTCGCCTCCTCCGCTCCTCCTCCAGCATCTGCCGCCGAGTCTGCACCTCCCTCTCCTGGGAGCGTCGGGACAGGGGAAAGAGGAACAGATGGAGAGGAGAGAAGGAAAAAAAAAAAAATAATGGGGAAGAGGGAGACGGGGAGAATATGTTAATGGTAGGCAAATATTGCAATACAAAGCAAATGACTGTCAGAAGACGCACATGAGAATTCAAGTCCCAATCCAGGGTTTTGTAAAATATATCTCTTAAATCTGTGTATGGAAGAGGAAGCTTTGCTGATGTAAAATGATCCTTTGCAGCTTTCAGATACTTACATACACTTTTGCTTTGTTTCAACATGAAGAAATGACACAAATAAAATAATTACAACTTTGTTTCACCACATCTTCAGATCACTTTGATCACTTCTATAGTTTTTTTTTTTTAAATCTATTGAAAAGGTGAAATATGGTACTCCTGCAGTCACTCAAAAGTTTGTCCTAACAAAACTAGAATATTTTATTATTTATTATTATAGTTGCGCGACATGTTTCCTGGTTAAATCTGAAAACAGCATAAATATATTCACAGTGTCTGTGATGCTCGGAATGAAAACACAAGTTTGACTTTATCATCTTCAAATAGAAATGCAAGTGAACACCATATTGATCAGATCTTTTTCAAATCAAAAGATGTGTTATTTTCCATTTTTCTGTCCCCCCTGCTTGATAAATAAGTGTTATTTTATGGATTTGCTTTCTGAATATCGATTTGTTGCAGCTCTGTAAATATGAAGGAGATTAATTATCAGAAGCGAGGCTGTTTTTCAGCCCAGCCGTGTCCCGATGAAGCTTTATGTCTGAGAAACTGTGAGGAGGTGAAGTTGGGAACTCACTCGGTTCTCAATCAGTCTGGCTTTCTCCTGCTGCGCCTCCTTCAGCATCTTCTCCATCTCCTCTATCCTCTGGGCCTCTAACCCACAGGCACTGCAGTGCACACGCACGCACACACACACACACACACACACACACACACACACACACACACACACACACACACACACACACACACACAGGATCATCTCACGATCTGCCTGTGACAATGAACAAAGCACACGGACACGCCTGGAAACCAAACTCTCTCAGCGGGAGAGAAAGACACGGGCTTCTTCATTAACACCGCGGAAACTTAACTTCACAAAAGCAGGGGCAACTTGAAAAGGTTGGCATGGCAACAGACGGTGTACCTGGCTGTCACGTGGTGCAAGGCGTGTAACAAAACATGTTGTCACGGGAACAAAGCGCGGTGACCCTTCTCCCGAAGAGACGGGGCAGACTTGAGTGTTCCCATGGAAACAGAGCCAACTGCTCGTCTCCCCGTCTCTCACCTTTCCGGGGTACAGGCGGAGTTGCCGGTGGAGACGCTGGTCTCCATGCTGTCTGAACTCTCCAGGCTCAGGGTGTCGTACGCCTGGCTGCCGCTGGGTGGCGTCTGGTGGTGGAGGATGGAGTGATGGACCGTGGGAGATGGGTCTGTACAGGCAGAGAGGGCGTCAGCTGTCACAGACTCACACCGCCCCCTACTGATGGTGCCACGTTACTGCTCAGAGTCCATTCATCCAGGGTATGGATGTTTTTTTTTTACAAACTCTCCCTCACAGTATGGATTGTGTGGCATATTCCAGCTTAGTTCTTGGTATCAGTGTTGAAGGGTAGAATAAATAGAACATTCTTGCAAGAACAGGTTTTCTACAGACACCCACATTAGATTTATTGACACCCCGTCTGCTGTAATTTGTAATTTGTAAATTCAAATTAGCAACAGCAGTCACTTTATTAAAGAATTGCAGTTAATATGTTCTTCATAGCAATTGTTGTTTTCTTTGCTTCAGGTGGGATTCAACCCTCAGACAGACCGGTTTTGGCCCATTACCTTATATTTCTCTCTCTATCTGGTTAAGGAGAATTTGTTTTTCACTGCAATTATTAGTCACATTATTGAAAAGGACTGGAATTACCTCACTAATGACAAAAAAAAAACCAAAATAACAAAGTCTAATAAAAAAAATTAAAACGTCACCAGTCACTTGGAAAAGTAACCTTACTATTAGTGTTTTTGTCAGGATTAAGTCTGTTTTAATCCTGATGCGTTGCATAATCATTGTGATAAAGAAACATGAGCTGAGCTCTCAGCACTGTGTGGGAGATGTCAGATTCATTTATTTAATTCACATGAATAAATTAATTCAGTTTTGAATCATCTATTTGTCTTAAATCAACCTCTGGCCCTCACAGTGACCAAAGTTGAGTCTTCCTGCCACAGACATTATTTTTTTTAGTCTGTCTCTAATTTGAAAAAAAGGAACAAAATATAAAACTTCAGCTGTTTTTTTTCTGTTCAGAGTTTTGGAGGCACACCTATGGAAACATCACTTAAGGGGGTAAAATTGCCCTGTTTTTCTGATTTAAGATCTTAATTATCTCATTAATGCAGAAACCGTGTTGATTTTTTTTTCATGAAAACATTCCTCCTTTTTTCTGCGATAATTATCTCATTAGTTCACTGAGATGAGTCTTTTTAAGTGAGCCGCAGTACATTTTCCTTCATATTGAAATCCTCAGCTGTGATGTGGAGAGTTACTTGCGAGTCAAAGCACCTTTGCACTGCAGGACCATCTGCCTCCTGGAGTCCATGTCTAACGGCAGTGACATCTCTCTCAGCGCCAACTGTAACTCCTGAGACACACATGAAAAGCATCACGCGGTGAACAATTTTAAATATTTAATTAGCTCGCATTGTGGGAAACTGACCTTCGAGGCGGCATTTTTCTCATGCGGAGCGCCGCTGGAGTGCGGCAGAGCCGCGGCGCTGCAGACATTATTGCTGGACCCGTGTCCAACCTCTCCGTCTGATTTAGACTTCAGCAGCTGAGGGAAGAAACAAATCGGAGGTCACTTTTTGATTTGAGGTTAGAATATGTGATTGTGATTTTCAAATTTTGGGGGGTATTTTATCAGTTTTAGTTGAGTGAATAAAATATGCTTAGTCCTGGCAACCCACAAGAAGGCCGCCTAGTCGTAAGATTATTGATCATCGAGGCGCTAATGAGAGGATCGCCCCGGGAGAAGAGTGTGTTGGGGTTTCATCCGTAACCGTATCAGTGCCTGTTAGTGAGACACAGACAACCAGCCACCAGGAGAGCTCGAATGGATTTACCTGCCCGTGTCTGCGTGCGGAAAAAGACTTTGCGGGTAGCGGTGGAGGACATGACAGAGGCTCTCCGGCAGCCATGATGTCCTGGTACCAGCGCTCGAGATTAAGAGGAGTCATTGCATTCCTGCTCAGCTCAGTCTGGCTCTGAGGTGATGAAAAGCGTCCGGCCAAAGAGAAACAGGAGCAGCAAAGCAACATCGTCAGTAACAGGAGCGTCAGCCATCAGGCGGAGGGAGGAAAAACAAACAGGAAGCTTTCAGGAATGGAAAAAGAGCAAAGCAGAAATTCCAAAGTGCTTTTTTCAGAAAGTGTGGAGCTTAAATTAGGGAGGGACAAACCTGTGAGAGAAAGGAGGAAGGGCCACGTGCAGCTGAGTGGCATGAGAAGGTGGACTCAGCAGAGGCAAGTTGGAATGAAGGGATAGAGGAGGAAGAGGAGGAATCAACTCTCTGCATCCCAAAGATCTGGCTTAACTGGCTGACTGTGATGTACTCCTTCACACGGGAAATCAATATAAAACCGGAAAACACAGAGAGAGCAGAAGGTGAGGGAGCAGGTTTGGAGGACGCGCCTGTTTTAGAGATTAAGTCAAAATGCTTTCATCAGTCAGTGTTTTAGCAATCAGACAGGAATCAGACAGCGGCAGAGAGCAGGAACAGTTTGTACCTCGCACGGCAGAGCTGGAGCGACAGTGAGCGAGAGGCAGTGGAGAGCGGCGGGAGAGGGAGAGTGAGGCGGCACAGAAGCATTTCCATACATCCTATAGACATCAGACAGCCTGAGGTACTCCTGCATCAACAGCCACAACACAGAGATAAAGAGGGCTAAAGACTGCAGCACTCGAAATCACTCGGAAGATTCACAAAGCAAACGCGAGCGTGTCTGAATTGTCTCTAAACGAAAGACTGTTGGCAGTGATATTACAAATTATTCATCAAGAATCACAAACATAAAGGACCAGGTTGAACCTAGAAACAGACGCGCTGCACGCTTGCTTTAGTTTGTCAGCGTCTAACACACCGCCATGCTCAGGTTCACTGTGGAGACACAGCATTTCACTCACTCACAGAGAGGATTTTACACAGATTTACCTCTTGGAGTCTGACAGGACAGAGTTCAGGGGAAGGGATGTGAGAGGAGGAGGAGAAGGAAGCAGAGGAGGGACAGGGGCTATGAGGAGGACCGTCCCCATATACAAGGTCAGGTTCGCTGATGTGAAGCAATTCCTGTTTAAAAAGTTCACCTAAGTAAGAAGAAATCCACTTTTGCAGTAATTTTCCTCCAGGTCACACACCACAGGTGGTTTGTCATACAATGTCTCGCATGTACCTGCTCACCTCTTTCATATTGCTGTTGGACCTGGGAAAGTTTCTCCCTCCTGTGAGGATGTGGTACCTTTTCTCAAGGGCATTCAGCCGGTCCTGCTCCTGAAGGGTGGAACAAATGTGCACATATAGGTGTTTCTCAGATGTAGCCATAGTATTAAAAAAGCGATTAAAGTCTTTATGATGTGGAAAATACACTTTTTTTAAAGGTCTTTCCATACCTGTCCATTTCAGTTTGAAGAATAATTGAATCATTTTCAAAAAGCGTCAATATTTAGGCTGTTTTTCCACAAAGAATGTCATCTTACCATTAAACAAAACATTCATTATAGACTTATTTTCAATTAGAGTGTTTCCCTCATGTTTCTTCTTTCCATGTTCTTTTCATTGTTTGTAACTGGTCATGTAAGTGGCTCATCAGACGGTGTGTGTGTACATGTGGGATGCATATTTAGTGCTGCTGATGTCTCCAGTGATCAGTCCCACATGCCCCTCTTTCTCACAGTGTTTGGACTGGACAATGCGGGATATCTCAATCCTACCAAGAAACTATTGATATCGTCACATACGTTAAAAGCAACTTTTAACAGCAAGGAATTCATTTTTTTTCCATCCAGCTTGCAGGCGTACACACATCTTCAGACTATCTATTGTTCAGAGTGTGGGAACAAGATGGAAGAAAAATGTTGATTTGTAACAGCTGCCGACATGTTTTTTGTTTCCTGTCTGTGAAATAAATACCATCCAAATTCAACTGTTAACCTAATATTCAGCTTACTTTTCTAACTTTAACAGTTTTACTGGACATTTGTCACTATGCCGAATCAATCATGAACGACATCTCACCTTGTGTAACAGCTGCAGAGTCAGCGATCTGTCCTTTGCCAGCCGCTCAGTGTCCAGAGATGCCTGGAACCCCAGCTGCTTCACCTGAGCTTCCAGTGCTGCCATTCGCTCCTGTAAAGAGACATGACCGCTTTGTTGATGCCATGCTGGTGGCGATCAGAGTATATGGACGTGTGGGTTTTCTGCTGCTTACCTTCCTCTTGGCCACGCTGCAGTGGTACTCTGCTCGCTCCTGGAGAAGCTGTGAGCTCTGAGCGTCCTTCTTCTCCTCCAGACTGCTCTCCTCCTCCAGCTGGCAGAACTCCAGCTCCTCAAACTGCTTGGTCCCAGACTCCAGAGCTTCAGCTTTCTGTCCACGGACACATATACATCTAGGTTATTGACGCTGTTAGAAATCACTGAGTGTTATGAAAGATAAGACTGGCTACATCATGTATTGTTACCAGAATCCAATAAGAAGCCCCCCCCAAAGGAGAGTATTTATCCAGAGTAGAATTTATTATACGCCAACATGTATTCTCTCACGTATTTTAACAGGTATTTATCAG
Source organism: Salarias fasciatus (assembly GCF_902148845.1). Lineage (NCBI taxonomy): Eukaryota > Metazoa > Chordata > Actinopteri > Blenniiformes > Blenniidae > Salarias > Salarias fasciatus. Next base: position 10,733,104 of record NC_043754.1, read on the forward strand.
TCAGGGCTGCATTTCATGTCATGCTGAACACTCTCGCCTCATAGAGAGAAAGTCACCACAGATCTGGGATCAGCTATAGCACCCCGCAGTGCAGGAAATGAATGAATGTGTCAATGAGCAATTGAAGTTACTCTGTGAATTAAAGAAAATGGATGGCTGGATGGAAGGATGGATGGATGGATGGATGGATGGATGGCGTTTGGGCATATTGTTACTTTCTATGGCAGCAGTTTCTCACGCAGACTTTCTCTAACCACAGACGCTGTAGTTTGATCCCCAGCTCCTCCCGTCCTCCGAGAAAAGTCTAGATCACAAACCACCCGTTGCTCGCAGTGGCAAAAGGAATCCTTGCATGAATTTCTACGCCTGTGTGTGTGTGTGTGTGTGTGTGTGTGTGTGTGTGTGTGTGTGTGTGTGTGGGAATAGGTGAAAGACACGGACTGTGTAAAGCTCTTTAAATCCACCAAGATGATAACTAATTTTGCAAGCAAGTTCATTTATAATTGTTTTTGGTCTTTTCATTTCTTTTTAATGCCAATGAACAATATATTCAAAAAGAGTCTTATTCTGGCTTATGATGAAATTCTCAAGATTTTAAAATCGTCTATTGAAGTGCTTTTCTCTCTACAAAGTGAGTGGAAGTGGCCTGAGTCATTCATGGTAATAGGACATGCAAATTTTTTTAGAGCAAAGCAGTTAATGCCATCATTAATTATCGCTAACTGCAGTTGACACTGTCAGGCATCCAGAACGAGGGAACAGTGGTGATTAAGTCTCAGACGAAAACTGCTGCTGCAGTAGCAAACGCCCGCTGTGTGGCTACACTTACAAATGGTGTTGTTGCAACGAACCCGACATGTTCATGTAATGAAGCACAACAGCAGAAAAACGGAGAGAAATGCACAGTCTGCAGGTTTATGGGAAGTTTTAAGTACCTCGCCGCAGAGCCAGATGCATCTGCGGCTGTGTCTGTGCACATCATACGTACAGTACTGCGGCGTTCAGTATATTATAACTCACTGTTGCCAGCCAGTGGGCTGCGTGAGAACACTGACCCTGCTGAGCTGCTCCTGTAACTGTTCCCTTAGAGACAAGGGGCACTTATCAAACTGCCTCTTCAGCTCATTGTACTCATTCCTCTGCTTTTCCAGGGCCTTCCGCTCAGCCGACACATTAGCCCTCCCCTAAAAACACACAGAAACACACACACACACACACACACAATGGTGTCCGTATTCAGACACGCATACCACACCAGGGGAAAAAAAAATAAAAAATCACGGACAACTCAAATCCATGCAATAAAAGCTTTAAAGCTAACAGGCAGCCAAGGCAGTTAAAGAAGCATTAGAGGGTGCAGAGGTTAAGTTGGTAGAGGTGTTAGCAGTAGCATTACTTCACTCGTGTGGTGATGGGAATTTGTGCATTTCTAAATGTTTTTTTCAAGTTGTTTTGTTCACATTCAGCTAAAAGCTCAACACATGTAAGCAAGACTTCAGAGGGTTTTTTTTTTTGTCTATTGCAAACTTTAAACAGAAGACAGGATGTGCTTTGTGTTTTAGGACAGTTGACTCATATATAAGCAGTGCAGGTCAATGGAAATATCCAACAGTATAGTTTTGCACAATCAGAAAGGAGTGAGATTTAGGTGTGCAAACATGTCTCAGATCCAGACATTCTCGTGCAGTTTTTACATATTACATCAATGACCTTTGGCAAATTGATGGTATTTATAGGGTCACATGACTGTGTCCTGGGTGCCCACCTTGTCCTTCTCATTCTGGGTGGTCTTATCCAGCTGGCTGAGTCTGAGCTGCAGCTGAGATATAATTTCATTCTCGGCCTCCACCTGCTCCTGCTCAGCCCGACTCTCCGCCTGCAGCAGGGCCTGCTCCATCTCCACCTACACACAAATACGCTTTACTTCATGCCTCTGCAGGCAGCTGCAGGTTCCGCCAATAACAACGTTGGTGTGTCTCTGACCTCTTGTTTGGTCTCTTGCAGCTGCTGCTCCAGGTCGCCAACTCGGTGCTTCAAGTCATCAACCCTGGACAAGATCCTGTTCCTCTCCTCCTCCAGGTAGGCTTGCTCCTGTCCAGCTAGCAACTCCTCACACTGTGGGCACATTTGTTAACGAACAACTGAAACAACACAAATCAAATGTCGCACATCGTCGAATGTGTCTTGTACCTCTTGGTGTGTGCTCTCCGTGCTGCTGGACTCCTCTCTCTGGATTTCCTCATCGTTCTCTCCTCTCGCCCTCAGCGGTCTGTCGACTCCCTGAAGAGACATCCCTCCCGCTGAGTTGGAACAGGTCCCCGTTGCACCCCCGAGCAGCCCGCTCCTCACCAGCTCCGCGGCGTTGTCTCCGTGGTTGTACTCGGCGCACAGATTCAGGATGGTCTCCAGTCTCTGCCGCTCCTGCGGAGGAGGTGTGAGAGGTGAGCGTACAGTCTGAAAGTATGGATCATATTGCGGATTCTCTCTCAAGTGTCCTTGAGTGACATTGTCCCGTTCGGGCAGCTGTCCCTCAGCCGCTGGCATGGGACAGCTGTAACCTGATAGCAGGAGGGCCAGAGCTGATGCAGCCAGCCGGAGGGAGAGACTTCATAGTAATACCTGTCAGAGCTCAAGTTGTTTATGAAAACAGGAGTGATTTACATAAAGAGTGTAACTGTGAGACATTTCTAGGATTTCTACCAACTCACTGTTCTCGGTTTTTCACACACCGTTCCAATTACGGAGAAATGGTAGTTTTTATGTTTTTGTCCATTGCTTTATATAGTTGTTTGATGACCACATGGTTGTTATTTGTGACCACGCTGTTGTCTCTTGTTACACCAAACAATGGGATGCTTGCTTTAATGTTCTAAAATAAAACAGAATGGGGCATTTGTAATCACCATTCCAGTCTGACAGTCATTAGGAACTTGAAAACCAATTGTGTCTGCTCTGTTTCTTTAGTCCCTTTTTTATTTAACATAAAACACATGATAAAGTTGAATGGACAATGAACCACTTTTTATATTTAGACACTATAAAACAATACTAAACTCTAGACAGCATTGATGTAGACTTAATAAATTATTGCCCATGCAGTTATAAGGACTTTTGATAAATTGCATTAAGTTGTTTAGTGGTAAACTGATCAAAATTTAATTAATAACAAATATTTAATTCAACCTCTTGTGTAAATTCATGAGTCGTGTGTTTGTTTGATATCATTAGAACAAGAGAGAGATTTTTCAGATTTCTTAGGAACACAGTGAGGCAGCATTCAACGTCCCAGACACCATTATTAAAATGCTTATTTATTTTGTTTCAAAACAGAATTTGATGTTGAAAGTGAATTCAAAGTACATTTCTTCATCTCCCGTTATGCTCTTTAATTTCACTGAGAGAGTAACCACCCAGACTTTTAAAGTACAGCATTATCCCCACGTATAGGTTGAGTTTTGCTCATTTGTGCCAACTGTTCCTAGAACTGAGCTAAATATAGGGAATTCATTTCACTAAAGGAAATCCTCTCTTTGTCTTTCTCTACAGGTCAACAATTAATGTTTTTTGGAAGCTCAATTCAAACCTGTCCACAGAAATAAATAAGGACCCTGGTCATGCCAGCTAGTTTGCCTTTGAATGCCTTTGGTGTTAACATAAAAATTATTCGGCATGTTATTGCAGAAGAAGTAAGAAGGAACTCTAAGTTGAACAGACCACAGAGTCTCTATTCTTGCTGGATAAGATGAGAACAGTAGAAGTCTCATCCCTACAGGTGTGTCAATTGATTAAAAAAATTATTCACGATTAATAGCACAATTTGTGAACATTTAATCAACATACAAAAATCATCAATTTATATACAAATTGTGTTCATGCTGAATCTTTTGACTTAAGCGGTCAGTGGCCTCCTGTGTAAACAGCTGCAGAGTCTCTGCTGGTGCCCTCCTGTATCTGTCACCACGAGTCATTTGGGTCTTTGAAGGAAGCCGACGCTTGATCATCTGTTCGTTTCAAAGAGCCGCTCAGAAGACTGACTCCACGGCTCATTTTTATATTTCATTATTTTTAAGAAGCCAGTCTTGGTGTGACTGATATTGATAAGGGAATAAACACTGGGAGAAATGATAATAGTGTGATATGTCACATTTGAATTATTCTTATATAATATAATATAATTCTTATATAATATAAAAAGCCCAATCTGATTATGAAGGTAGTGTTTTGGCAAAACAGTGATTGTGCAAATTGAAAGCTATACAACGAAATAAAATACAAGATGGATCTGAACCAGAAGCACTGCTCAACAAAGTCTCTGCTTGAGAAATATCAACCCTTTATCCATTTTCTGGTAAAGGCTGTCATCACATACTGGATGACTCAACACATCGGTACAGTGTCTCTGTTAGTGACCGTCTTATTTGTTACCAGAAACCGTCTGGTTCCTGAAATAGTCGTTGGATGTGTCGGGCCAGCCGTGATCACCCGCCTCTGTGGTTGCGTCAGCTGTCAGTGGGGAAGGGGATGGGATGGGGTAGAGGGCTGAAGAATGGCAGACTGGGTGGGTTGGGGGTAGTGAGTGAAGATGGGTAACAGGTATAGGTAGTATAATTTGATCAGGAGCACTGAGTCACACCGAGGCAGCTTTGAAAGTACTGGGAGTCCTGCAGCCCTTCCTGTAAATACAGCGTTGAGCAATAATCAGTCACGCCCTCCATTCTAGACCACTAGACTTCTGGGAGAATGCTCACCCCGTGTCACTTGGGCCACGTGGGTCTACAATGCCAGTAATGCTCTGAGGAGCTGCTGGCTGTGCGCCAGAGGATTTGGGAAACATATCTAAAGTCAGACATGGAGTCTCTCACCAGTCCTTGAAAACTTGAAAATTTCCATTTGTCAGCCGTGTGTTTATCAGTTGTCCCGTGTGAATATTTACCTCAAGCTAAAGCCTGTACTCAACCAATGAACTGCATTTCGAAAACTTTTTATTTTCACATTAGACTAGTTTGCCTCATCAAATTTTCAACACAAAGTAGTACTTCTCCATGTTTGATTGTGACTCAGTGTGTGCCAACACATTTTCATGTTGTATTTGAGTTTTTTAAGTGGTTTGATTAAAAATCCATCCATATACAGGAGAAAGTAAAACATTTAGCAGATCAAGGTTTGGCTGAATTTGGACATCGCTATGCAAGCTCACAGCTGCCCACTTACCAGTTTCTCCATCTCCTGCTCTCGCAGCCTCTCCTCTCTCTGCCATCGGTGGTATTCCAGCAACTCGTCCTCATTGTCACTGATCTCAGAGATACTGTTCTTGCGTTCCCGGGTGTATGGTTTCATAGGGTTCAGTTCCTTGTTGGAGGATCCTTTTGCGGTCATACCGGAGATCTTTCTTCGGTTGTTGGGGCTGGCGAGGGGAGATAATCCAGATCCTGAAGCCAGACCTGACATGACGGAACCCCCGATGCCTGGCCTTGACTGCCGTCCTCCTGCTTCTTTCTCCATCCCAGTGAGTGGTGACGGACTCTGGGCGTACAAAACCCTCATGGCTTCTGCTTTTGAACTAGTTGTGAGTTTGCGGTGCCCCTGGGGACTGTCCGGCACGGGTTTAGCAGTGAAGCCCTGTGATCCTGGAGTCGGTCTGCGGGCCATGTGGGGGCTGGGGGGAGGAAGTTCCTTCAGGCCACTAGACCCAGTTGTATCTGGAGTCCTGAGCCTCTGAGGGACGTCTACATGGGAGAGATACTGGCCTTGCTCTCGCATGGGGCTTTGCGATCTCTTCTGTAGGGAGGAGCCTCTCAATCGTGGGCTCGATGGAGCTGACGGGGAAAACTTGATGGAGGATGAGTGGTGACTAATGCTCGAGCTTTCTGGGCTCTGACTTGACTCCCTGATATGTGGTGATATACCCTCTGGCCATATGCTTCTTTGAGCCTTTGGGCTCCCCTGGGCCCTCTGACCTCCAGTGCTACCGCATGTGGCCACAGAGAGGGAAGTCCGTGGATGAGGGACAGGGTTTAGATTGCTATGAGTGGACCGGGTCGGTATTGGAGGGGTTTTGTTTCCAAGGTTGTTGCTGTTTTCATTAACATAGTTATAGTTATCCCTTGTCGAGCTGTTCCTTCCGTTCATTATGTCTTGTGCGCGTGGCTGAGCAACGGGCTGTTTGTCAAATCCCGATGAAGCCTTCAGCACCAAGGTCTCCTGTAGGTTTCTAGCCATGTTGCTGATTTTGGTGACATTGTTGTTCAAGAAAGACTCATGGTTCCCATTTAGGACACTGTGGGGGTCTGCAAAGTGGAGACAGAAACAGTTGTGTTTGTGCATGCCGGTTAGGTGAATGAAGTGAGCAGTTGCAAAAACACACACAAACAAACAAACACATAGGTGAGTGAAGTGTGTGTCATCTTTGTCCTTTTGACACCCACAATGCCTCAGGTCAGCTGTAGGACAAAGAGGGAAGTCCGTATAAGGGAAAATACACGTCTGCACCACCTACCATGAACACATTGATGTACGGCGTCTCAGTGGCCCACTTTAAATAGTGTTAAATGTCTCAGAGCCAGTCGTCTCCTATATGAACCAAACCCGGTGGTCGTGATGCTCCTAAGTTGTGCCGTAATCCTACAGGGATCTGAAGCAGCTAAATATAAAAGCTGCAGCCGCGTAGCTCATTCAGAGCAGATGAAATCAGGGCTTGGTCAGGAAAGAGTGGGCCATATACACAGAGGGTAGGGTGTGGCGGCTCTCACCGCTCGAGCACTGACAGCCAAGCCAAGAAGGTCAAAAGAGAATGGGGTCTAAATATCACCAGCAGCAGTTAGAGCGGGTAGGGCGCCAAGATAATAAAACATCATTGGAAAATAACCGTAAAGATTTAAAGCAAAGATTATTTATTTTCGTGAAAGTGGTGTGAAGTCTTACATAACAATGGGGTCACATACTGAACTTGTGAAGTAGATCACAATGTAGGACGCAGATAATTAGCTCTGAAGAAGCTATTTTTGCACACTGTCATGTATTATAATATTTCAGGGGAATTTCAACATGGAGCCCATGTGTAAATGTGTCAGATTTTAGGAGCACATGAAATCACTTCTTCACATTCAATTATCTACCCAGTTAAATCTGAACACAATCGTTTGCCAGCGTGTGTGCCTAAGATTCTGCCTTCCCATTACCAGAAAGCAACTGATTCATTTTGACAGTAAAGACGTAAGAATCTAAAGTGTTTTGTCTGCCCAAAACATTTGCTCTGCTCAGAATAGCTGCTGAGGAAACTGTACAACCTTCATACTCACAGTTGTCACGACGTGCTTATTTCTGGATCATTGGAATTACTCAGTCTGGGCTCCAATTAGATGGAGTTACACTGACATAATAAATGCTTACAAAAAAGCAAAAAAAAAAAAATATATATATATTTTTTTTACCTGAAGGAAGGGTTTTTCCTATGTTCAGACCTTGGTTCTTTTCAGGCAGCATGTTCTTCATCCTTTGAGCCTCTTCTGGATGGTTGAAGCGGAAAAAGGCCGACTGACCAAAACACAGCATGCACCCTGTCAGGAGACAAAATTTATGCATTTAAATACTTTAGTTTTCCTCATTGAAGATGCTCTGCCATAAACGTACAGCTCTCACACTACATGTGGGCTGATGGTTAATGCAGGAGTTCTTCTATTCAAAATCCAGCTTGATTCGCACAAATAGGAACAATGTTTTAAATCGTTGCAGGCTGAAGCGGTTTTACGTCTACAGACCATAGTGTACACGTATAGTATTGTGTTGCAGATAATATCAGGATGGTGTTCTGTTTATCAGTTATAAAATAACCACTGTATCTTCTCATGTGAATTATTCAGTGAGATATATTTAAATTAAAATTTGTTATGGCAAAATGGTTAAGCAGAGATGTATCCATCCCCCCAAACTTCAGACAGAATATTTACAATTCAGAGAAACCATATATGCTGACTAGTTGAACTTACTTGTGATTAACCAGTGAGTGGAGTCAGTGTCTTATCATTTCCCTTCATTTCTTGTATCTTTCAATAATGCAGGAAAACTTTCCTGAGAGTCACAGCTGAAGTTTTGTTTCCAGTTGTCCTGTAGTGAAGTTTAATTTAGATGTATTTTGTCCGTCGGGGTCCAAACGGCTGCCGGCGTTATCCCGTTTAATACAAACAATGTAATTTCCTCCGTTCCTGACTCGTTTGATTCAAACCTTCTTGATTGTCCTCTCAATGAAGCAAAGCCTCAAGTATTCTTGTTCAGCAGCTGCTGCCTCCTCACACACCGGCTTCAAATGACACGTTGGTGTAGCTGCTGGCTGGGGTCCCATAGAGAGGGGGCTGATGGGGCGGGACTGTTTTGGCTTTTTTTATGGCGAGTACGCATGTTACTGCAGGGACACGAGACTGTTTTTCTATTGTGCTGCTAGACGCTGTTTTGGGTAATTTTAACTACAGTTCAACACTTAGAAGTTTTATTGTTTTTCCCCAGTTTTGCTGTGCAGTGGTTCAGATGAAGTCACCATCTGTGCCTGAGTGTGAAGGTTTATTTAAGCTTCTGTTCTACTCGTTTACTGTGGATACTCTTTTACATTTTACATGGAAGACTAAAAAGAAACTTCAAGGGCAGCTTAATTTGTGAGTTTCTTTGCGACTAGTAATCATATTACGGTCGCACGTGACTGTACTACCTTGTGTAAGGCGATAGGGCTTGGTGATAGGAATGCCATCCACAACACACTGGTTTCCACATGGGTACAGGGTGATGCTGCCTGCCTGGTTTTCGATGTAGCAGTGCTGAGCTGCGATGCCGGGGCCCTGCAGAGAGATATCTGTGGCTCCACTCCCCAAAGTGGTCCGTCCTGCAGTGGGAGAAAACATTTTTTTTTCTGAGCGGCAATTACTGGAAAGCTGTGTGGCCTTGAATACTTTAGAGAAGTATTCTTAGGTCTGAAGTTCAAAGCCGGCAGGGTCCTTGGGGGCAAGGCGTCATGGGCGGAGTCGAGTGGAAATCAACATGTGAATGAATGTCGAGCAACAGGTGGTGGTCTCTCGAGATGTGCTTCGCCTTGCAGACGACAGGCAACTTGTCAGCGTGAATTAATTTGATCATCTGCAACTATTCACTGTGCTATTCTGTGATGGTGAATTCCTTCGCTGTCTTCATGCATAAGATGGAGCTCAACACAAACTCACATTGTTTGGTGTAATTGGATATCATAGAGGTTAAGCCACATAAAGTCCCACAAGACAGTTCTCTGTAAAGCCTCCGTCACACCCTCTCTTGCCTGTTTCTCTGGATGGTAAAGCTCAGTGTGAGACAAAGGCAGTCGAATGAAAATCACAGACAGTGAAGCCGCAACTTTTGCGAGTAAGATCAAGACTGAGAAGATCAGTCCTCCTCAGTTTATCTGTCATTATATCTTTTTGCACATACACATAATAAGAATATTGGCTTCTATGTTTGTCCACATTCCTTTTGGCACGAACTGTGACACTGATTACAAATGCTTTAGCTAGCAAAGAAAAGTCTGCAGCTACTTTTCAGGCAAACAGGTTCAGTTTCTTTCTCAAAAGCAAGTTAAGCTTGATGTAATGCTGTTTTATATGGAGGCAAGTTTTGAGTATCTGATAAGAAAGATTTCATGAAAAAGGCTCTTGAATATTTTACATAGCTTCTGAGTTTTGCAGTTATTTTACATCAGGGCTCCTGCTTCCATTTGAACAAAAACTAAACTCAATACCTGCTATCTCGACACACACCACACACACACACACACACAAACACAGGTCCTCACCTTCCAGCAGCGGCAGCAAAGTGATGGCTGTGCTCAAGCGGCCACTTCCCAGACTCACCAGGTGGGGGCGCTCTGCCTGGACCTTGAGGGATTTGCCTGTTTCAATCAGGTCTAGAGGAGTGCTCTGGTGAAATAGCGTGCATTGGAAGCCATCATTACATAATCCTGAAACTGTGGAGCTTCTCTTTACATACAGAAAGTGTCGCCACGAGATGAAGAGGAAAACAGTTTGAGAGTGACAACTGCTGAAGTCACTGCTGAGCGCCACATTACGGACAGTCAACCAAGTAAACGGACTACATGCCCTCACATAAAAATGTTGCAGATTTCACAGACCATTAAATTACACAATACAAGTACGCAGATAGAGGTGAAGACAATCATGTTTATGATCAAACACTGTAGAAATATAACCTCTTATGTTACGACAGAAGCATGCATCGTACATACAATGGGAGCTACATGCTTGTTCATAAATACTGCAACACAAATGTTAGGCGTTCAACTTCCGTCAGATCAGTGGCAGCAATAACTCACCTGTAAGACCTGGTGTGTCTGCAGCACATGTCCCCCTGTGTTCCTGCTCACGCGGTCCATGTCGGCAGAGCTGTCAGAATTATCTGACACATGTGCGTCCTGAAGCGCAGAGGCAGAGAGCGAGAGGGAGAGAAAGTGGCATGAATGGGAGCACTGGGAATACTGCTACTACAGTTGTACTACAATGGGAACAGAGCTTTCCTTAGAAACCTTCTGCCCCACTTATAAGCCCACGTGACCAAACCATTATACAAAGTAATTGTCTCTCCAGAACTGCACAGAAAAAAACAGTCCATCAGAAAAGCTGCTACAGATTATAGTCTAAACTTAGGAAGAACATTTACATTTTAGAAATCAACACATTAAGCTCAAGACTGAAAGAGATATGACACAGATGTGGCGTTGATCTGTAGCAGAGGGTGTGAAGGAGCTCTGCAGGTGCCTTCCTCTTCAGGGGTCAGAGCACCTCTTCCTCTGATGGCACTGAGTCAGTGTGACTCATGCTCAGATCTTACAGACACACACACTCCGTGTTTGTAGACAGATGCTGCAGATTAGATCCAGCTGTCTGCTCATCGCGCTCCCGCCAGACGAAGAGGGAAACAACAAGCCGAGTGGACCAGACATGCCTCAAACAATCGCTCGCAGACGCATAAGCTGTCCAGATGACTCACCATATTTTCTGCTCAAAGCTGCGGTCCGCGTCCTGAACGATCACACACACAGGGGCTTGTTTGCAATCTCAGCATCCCAAGCGAAACTGAGGTAGACACAACTTGTTGCTATCTGGCGTCTGTTTTGTCTGTCGGAGAGGAAACCTGGACTGCTGCATGTTGTGTGTTTCTCTGCTCTGGATGCACAGATAAACTCACTTTATCCAAAGTCCAGAGCATATGAATCATATGATTTTTATACCAAGCAGATAATATAATAGGAGGTATTGTGCACTTATCACACACATCGTTCTTTCTCCACCAGTCTTTCTGTGCCACAAAGTGACTGCAACACCTTTTTCTCTAGCATTCATTAGTGATGTATCAGTCACATGTGCATGAGTCCTTTACCGCTCCATCTTTGTCATCCCTGATTATTATCATATTTGAAAAAAAGAATGGTCCAAACAGCGTCTACAGCTGCTGTGAGCCAAGTTTAGTCCACACAGCTCGAGACAACAGAGCGTTCAGCCTGCGTCTGATGTCACTCCAGACAAGGCCACCACGTGAAGCCACACCGATCTGACAATCACGTCCAGTGTGTGGATCTCAGAGGACCCACTGACACGGAGAACAGACCGTCTCCTCTGTTTAGCTCTGTTTAGCACTGACGCTAAGCCCCCTCACGCCTCCGCCGTCAGCCCACTGGCTGTCAACACTGGCCCTCTTTGAGCCGCACACTCAGACACAGGACAGGAGAGTGGGCAGGGTAATGTGTGTCTGTCTGACCGAGTCTCTCTCAAACGCACACACATGCTCCCGTACCCACAAACCTCAGTGATTTGGTGTACACACCCAGGCCAGAGAACAGTTTTAATGCTTGAAAATGCAGGGCCTTGCTCTGTAACCTGTCATTATGGAGGCAGTTATGCCCTTCAGAGTTGCCATGCGCTTCTGAAAATAGATTCCACCAGCTACACAGTCTGGGCTGCTACTTTTAAAGAGGAACAACTTCTGCTGAGAGTGAACACTGACAAAATTAAAAAAAAAGATTTTCAAAATTCAACATAAGAAATAGTTTTAAAAAATCTGTTGGTAGTGATATTTTTTCAGGAAAGCGTACAAAAGTAAACACTGAGTAATCTTGGCAGGTACAACTGGATAGTTTACGTACTTCTCTGACAGACATGCGGTTCTTACCATCTCTCTTCTCTTACTGACTCCAGATAACAGCCAGATCCATGAGCTTGTTTGAAGATTATTAATGCACAGAACAGTATCCACATTATTGTGTGTGTCTGGTGCCTTGCTTTTTTCATTTACTCACTGTGCTCCTCCGCTATTTCCCTCCTCCCCTTCTCTTCTCCTCCCCATCCCGGTGCAGAATTACATCCCATCAGAGTTACGTGCTGCAGAAAGGGGACCAGGCATCGGCACTCCCCTCCACAGCAGTCTCTTATTTCTTCCTGTTGATTCCTCCCTTTTCTTTTTTTTTTTGGAAAACAAACCATTTGAGTAAATAAGTTCACATCCTGTCCCCCAAAACGGACCGAGTCCTGTCAGATTCCCATTGGGAGTTCAGATGGACCACACCAGCTGATCACAGAGAGCTGGGCGGTGTTGTCAGGCCTGTGTATTGTAAAAGCAGGTGTTAACAGTCTGATCCTACAAGGAAATAAGTTGTGGTGTGGGAGTGGGATATGGAAAAGACCTTGTGTCCTCTGGCTTCCTGCTTTGAGCTCTGTGCCACTGATTTAACCAAGTCTAAAAGGTCTGTTTCCACTCTGGAAAACTATTGAACGGCAACGTATGATAACAGTGGATAATACTGCGCCCACAGTGGAAGAGAGTGGGACAGAGAAGTCCGATGTTCCACAGGAAGTGAGCGAGCACATGTGTGCATCTTTTCAGCCCCGTCCCACAGGAGCCGTTTGGCTCAGAGACCAGCAGAAAAAGCAAGTAGGAGAGAGTGGGAGAAAGGGTTCACTATTGATCTCTGAAGGCTTTTTCCCATGGTCGGGGGGCCAGAGAGGAGAGGGAGGAAGTGAAGCAGATGATGACTCACTGAGGAAAATAAAAACAAACAAGCGAGGAGCTAAGTAACCAGATGGAGCGCTGACTGGTGAAGTCTGCAAAGACGACTGAAGCTTGGAGATGATGTCAACGTCGCAGCTGAGAGGAGGAACGCTCTGCAGATCGGCTTTTAAATAATGGCTGGTGGGAGATTGGTGGCTGCAAATAAATAACTGAGTGGAAACAGAATTGCTGAATTTTCACTCCAAACATTAATAGCTTAATGTGAATAAATGGGACAGTTGCAAATAGAAGAATGACTCCCTTTGTTACTCCTCTGCGTATTTCATACAGAATCAGACGTGAAAAGATGAAAACACATGACACGCATAAACTAGAGACAAGACAAGAGAGGAAGACTTAAAGAAAAGGTGCTTTGAAGAGGATTTGTTTAACGTGGTATGTTTGAGATAAGGCTCCCTGCAGAGCAGATGAAAGCGCCAGAACATTTCATCTTCCACTGAAACAATCAGAGATGTTAAGAGGAAGAGTTTAATATTAATCCCTGAAGGAGCAGCTCATGTTAATATTTCTTCGAGTCTGGGTTTGCCGCATTTTTGTGTAGAGTTTGCATGTTCTCCCTGTAATCCTAAGTTGAATGAAGCATTAAGGAAGGATGGATAGTCCCTTTACTACATTTATACACAAAGAGAACCTCATTTCTACTTCAGACACACAATGTTTTCTGTGTCATATTTCCTGTAATCAGTAAGATTCAGGATGTTCATACCATTTTATATACTTTAGTGAAGAAATAATGTAATTTCACCTCCACTTCTGTCTATGAACACAACAGGATCGATGTGAAAAAAAAAATCCCCACTGTGGGATTATCGGCTTTCCTACTCAGTTTATATGTTTATCTCACATTTTTAGAATTACGGGTCTGATGGGAGGTTTGAACCGGTCAGGTGGTGTCGACACTTCTAATTACCGTGGTGCAGTTTCCTGCATGTGTGTCTGGACATGACAGTGAACAGGTGGATCAGGGAGGACGGTAACAATTACGCTGAGTGGGAGCTCAGTCAGAGTAGTCAGCGTACACTCAGGGTGCTTGTGAGGCAGATGAAAAACAGTTCACCTTTCCTCTCCATTAGATCCATGAAGCAGATTCACTTCCTTGGCCACCACAAATCCCGTCTCTTCCGCTAGTCCTGACAGACCACAACACGACCTTTGACCTTTTTACCTCAGCTGAAACGTGACCAGAACTTGTTATGTTAGACTATGTTTTGAGAGGAATGCCGGATGAAAGGCTCTGCTTTGGGCAGCCAACCATTATGGAAAGCTTCCACCAAACATTGTATTATAGAATGAAAATAAACTGAAATCTGGCAGTAATATCTACTGTAAGGCTGGATTTATGAGGCTCTTGATTTAACTTTGAGAATGTTTCTGTATGTTTTTCATTAAAAAAATGTTTAAATAACATTTGTGGTGTTCTTGTTGCGACAAAATCATGTTGAAAAATTAGCTAACTACACTGATGAATAAGATAACACTCAATCTTTACTCTTTGTACCCATAAGAAATATCTGTGGACCTGTCTCTGGACCTAATATATACTGTAGGATCCAAACAAATTATCTCAAGAGCTTCACATCATCCACAGCACAAACAAATGTAGTTAAAAACAACATTGTGTTGTAGTATGAAATCCTATTTCTTTATCATCCTTGTCATGTTTCATGATGGCAGTAACTTTGCTGAAAAAGTCATTTTGTTGTTCATGTTTGCATTTCGTTGATCAACATTGAACCAGTTTTCATGTACAGAAAGTAAAATTCTTCTCTGGTCCTGCCAGAACAGTCAGAAAAAGTAACAGATTAATGCAGACATCCCCAAACCTGTCTTCTTTCTAACACTGCTCTGAACAATAGAGTCTATGGTACTCCGAGATGTTGCCTTCCACTGTCACACCAGAATGCAATCAACTAGATGTTTGTTTTTAGCGTGTCAGAGTTAAAAGTGTACTTACTCAGTCAGGCATATGTGCACCTCACATGCATGTCGGAGGAATACTTCATCGTCCTGTAACTCCACCAAAATGGTCTGAGCTCCAGAGGCAATCCGATCTCACACACAAGTGTCCATTCATAAAGCCAGGTGTGTCTGGCTCCTATCTTTCCCTCAAAATCAAATGGCTTCTACCTGCTCTCTCTCTGCCCTCTGAAATTAAAGTTTCTCATGAAGACAGTGATGAAATATCATGTCTAGTCAACATGTTCAGACCGTGTCACTCAGTGAGCGGTGAGTGAAACATAACTGGGTCATGGCAGGCAGAAAACCATGAGTGTAAACCGCCACAATAGCTCCATTATCCCCTTCTCTCCCTGAAACACACACACACACACACAAGCAAATGTTTTTGTTTGTCATTACCCGAGCTGGCCAGGACTAACTTCGTGTCTGCTGAATGATTTAGTCCACAGGTCAACAGCACAAGACGAGGCGCTCTCCCATAAGTCTCCTGTCATCCTGCAGGGATGGAAACATGTTTCCTCTTCACTGCTGTGGAGTTATTCTCAAAGTGACTGTTTTGGTGTGTCTGCATCCATCTTCCTGCCAGGTCCTCCCCTCTTTCCAGTCCCTTTTCTCTCCCTTACGTATCACTCCTTTTCCCCATCCATTCATGTCCCTCCAGTCTGTCCCTGCATTTCTCACAGAACTCATTTGTTCTTTGGTTATCTTGATTCTCTCCTCATCTAAAGTCGAGTACTCATACCATGGTGTTAAATTACTTGGCTGGATTGCACTTGACTTTTATTTATTCATAATTGAAAAAAAAAAACTGGGAAAATCTGACCACAAGTGTTCCTTTCTCCATTTTTATGCCTTTGTGGTTCCTCTTGCTACTATAAAACATTAGTTTATATCAACTAATTTAAAATGTATAATGAAGGCTTATTTGTGAATGGGCAGCAGTTGTTTGCAGTTTGAAAGGAGCAGTTGACATTTCAGTTTCTCAAATCCCTGCCTCATGAAATAACAGAAATACCATGAAATGACTAAAACTGCTTTCAACCGAGAGATTTCCTTCACCGCAAACAACTGCAATGAGCAGTCCTGGTAAATTTAGAGCCTTTGACAGCGATGAATCGGGAAATTATAGTTATCACAGCCAGCGGGCTCTGTTCTTTTTTTTTTTTTTTCTGTTTTCCTTCCAGGCTGGAATTTTTAGTCTGGATGTCGGTGTTGGACACGTCGTCAGGGTCTGTGTAATTGGTTCAGCCTGTGCTCGGCCCACTGCGTCATGCTGCCTGTGCCACTAATAAAACACCCAAAGCAGACAGAAATGTCTGCGTGCTCTCCACAAGCGGAAAGGTTACGTATTGGTCATTTCAGAAGACGTCTAATGAAAATTAACATTTCAGATATTTCAGACTTCATAAAAAGCCATGTCTTGATGCATGTCACCCACAGTCTGAACCTAGGTGACAAAAGATTCTGATTGTATTTCTTGGGACATGTTCTTTTAATTGATGGCTCTTGATATGGTTATTCATTCACTGAAGGAAGCATCACATTTTTAAAGGTTTCACAATGTGGTGGCGCAAGAAACTCGTCTGACCAGTACCGCTGTGATCTGTCTTCAATTGTTTTTAAAAAGAAACACACGTGTCCCACTGTGTAGGACATGAAAGAGTCGACCCCTAGTGGGAGAAAGTGTGAACTACACTAACACATGATCAACCCACAGCTCTGAGAACCTTTTCAACAACAGTACATAATATAAATGGCTACTCGTCGCAAACTTAATAGAAAATAGCTTTGGATTTATGTTGTTTGCACTGACCATTGTTTCTACAACATGGGTCTCTGGCAGGACTCCGCAACTTCTAGCACTAATATATCACTTTCTCTCAATTTTCCTCCAAATTCATGTGCCTTACAGCTTTTAGCCATTATTGCCATATTATCAGGTTTAGTCATTTAGCTACTTTTTAAATGTCATCTGCTCTAGCAGTATAACATGCTAGGATGTGGTGCTTTTTTTCTTTTGACAAAATACTGAACCATTCAAGAGATAAAAAGTATTGAGCTAAAGTGTTTATTAGCACACAGTTGTGTTAAAAGCTTGAGCAGCCACTGCAAAGCAGCTAAAGATCTACATGCTGTGGATTGCAGAGCCTTGTCTTGAGGCTAGCACTAACATTTGTCACTGCTGCTATGACTACAAATAAACCCCACTCCACAAAAGTGTTTTCCCAAGAAAACGGGACTGACTAAAAATGAGTTTAAGGGGTGTTTTAGGCTGGGTGCTGTGAACGTCTTTCAACTTTCATACGTGTTGAATCACACTTAAGTCTTGAACATGGTGATATACAACCTAATGTGAATTTAAAAAAATGCTACAGAATATTTAATGCTTTGATATCATGCTTGATTTCACATCCAAGTGGGAAGTTGTGCATGAAACCTCGCCCTGTTTACTTGTGCATGGCAAGGAAACACCTGGAGGAGCCGTTGAGATATTTTTCAAGCTTTAACCACAAGTGTGCTTGAAGTTTAACACTATTGAGGTCATGTGAAACAAAACCTTTTTAACAAGTTTAGCTTCAGTTTTCAATTTCTCAACTGTACAAATAAGAGCCCTCAAACCCCCACCCTTTCAGTAGGATTTCTGAAAAGCTTCTTATGCAGTGTCTCCACTAGAATGTCACCCCAGCAGCTTATCCTGCAGACTCGAGTGAATAGATCACAGCCAGGCTCATTAGCAATCTATTCTTATGAATCAGCCATGTGGGGGGGTGGGGGGGTTGAGGAAACCTTTTCTCAAGTAAAGCATGAATGCATTCAACCCAGAGAAGCAGAATTAGATTTACTCATTTTAAAGAGGGGCTTATAAGGCCACAAAAACAACCTTTAAACAGTTTAGGTTAGCACTTTTATTTCTTGAAAATGAGATGCGAATTGAGCTCGAAGAAATCTGTAAAGTCATGCAACAAAGAACCAGAGTGGGGCAGCAAGAATGGCTGCAGGCTTTTGGCCCATGAGGCCACAGTGCACATGGCCAGTGAAGGAATTCCCTTCAAAACTCTGGCTAGTAGTTAAGGGCCTGCTACATACTGTGGTGTTCAGCCAGCCATGGACGCCACCTTTTTCAACAAAACGAATTAAAACGGTGTCTTGTGGTTTCAGGAACACTGAGCAGTTCGATGCATGAACCAGATGAACGTGTAACTGGCTGATGTTCGGCATTTCTTCTATATACAAAACAAACGTCAGGTCAAGAAAGTTATAGAGTGGCACATGGAAAGTCAGAGGAAGATTGCTCTTTCAGCGGGGAGTGGGTGGCCCTTAAAAGGGCCTTTGGGTTGTGAGCTACTAGCCAGCCGGCTAATACTCTTGAGACTGAGAGGAGGCCTTCTTCCCCCCCTTGCCGGAGCTCGGTGCGGACTGGCCGGTCTTCTTGGGCAGCAGGACAGCCTGGATGTTGGGGAGGACTCCACCCTGCGCGATGGTCACTCCGCCAAGAAGCTTGTTGAGCTCCTCGTCGTTGCGCACGGCCAGCTGGAGGTGGCGGGGGATGATGCGGGTCTTCTTGTTGTCCCTGGCGGCGTTGCCCGCCAGCTCCAGGATCTCAGCGGTGAGGTATTCGAGGACAGCGGCCAGGTAGACGGGGGCCCCGGCGCCCACTCTCTCGGCGTAGTTACCTTTGCGGAGGAGACGGTGAACACGGCCCACGGGGAACTGCAGCCCGGCGCGGGAGCTGCGGGTCTTCGCCTTGGCGCGGGCCTTCACGCTAGTCTTTCCTCTTCCAGACATGGTCAGCAAGCGCTCTGAATGTTCGTAAGAAAAATCGTAGAACGGTGAATGCTGAGGCTCTGCACGACCTGGATATAAACCCTGACCCTTGTCCCGCCTCCAGCAGCGATTGGCGCTTGAACCGGAAGTCGGTGGCTATTGGTCGACCCGCGCAGGCCCAAACTAATGATAGAGGAGTCTGTGGAAGAAACAACGCTGATTGGTCCAAACGGAAAGAGGCGCGAATAGGGAACCAATAGAGTGTCTTCCCTCCAGTTTAACCCCGAGGCGGGTCACTCACCATTGTATGCTCGAAGAGCAAATATCTTACAAAGCTGAAGCTCTCTTTAGGATATGACTTCTTGCTCCTAAAAGTCGGCTGCCACCCGCCATAAAACAACAAAAAGAAGAAGATATGACTTATGATTAAAGCGGTCCTGTAATAATATTTAGACAACTGAGTAGGACAAATTGAAAAGAGACAACAAAGCAAGCAAACTAAGAAAGGGGGCATTTGTTCTTTGAAAAATCAAAAGCATTTTACCTTTTCTATGGAAAAGAGTGAAAACAGGCAAAAGAAATACAAGCTGTGTGATGTTTAAAAAATAATTTATTTGCAATAAATTAAATATTTAAAATATAACATCAGAATTCATACATAATGTTAGAATGTGCAGCATTTTCTGTTTCACATTACAGCCACATAGCTATATTTTTATTTTTTCTGAAGTGGCTTTGCTCTTTTGTTCAACATTTTGAATTTGTCAATGTTATGTAAAGTACATAACATGTATTTTGACTCCATCCCTGCAATCTATTTTAGTTAATATTTTTATGTTGGTGCAAACAGAAGGAATAAACCAGAAATCACATCATGTCATTCGGTTGTTCAAAAGGTTTATCATTGATGTGTTTTAAAAATTATGTTCTTAGACAAAAAAAGACCCCAAAACATATGTACATTTTTACATACTAGTTGTCTTTGCTTTTGAAGTTTTAGTTGTTAATGTATGCAAGATGCAATTTACCATTAGCCCTGAGTGCAGCACGTCCACCCCACCCAATCTCATACTGAAGTCAGCAGCTCAACATTCTTTGAGACGCACCAAGATTCTTTTTTTTTTTTTTGTCCAAACAGAAAAAAATGTTGCATTTCAGTTAGTCAGGTGAGAACTACTTATAAACATTGGATTTCAAGAATGCTCCTAATGCATGAATTTTCTATTGATGTTATGGAGTGTTTTGCTGCATGGCAGAGTTTTCTGCTAAACATGTTTTGCCTGCAACTTTAGCAAAGCATTTAGCCCAATATAATGACTTCTGCTGTACAGCAATAATGATTATCAATATAGTTTTAGTGAACCAGAGCCAGGAGGAAAGCAATACCTGATAACAGTCAGAATTTAAACTGTTTAAACTCATTACCCTGCTTTTAAATGTTTTGCTTGATGCTGGCTGGTTGAAGTTTCAAAAGCAAAGTTATAGTATTTTACATAACACAACTTATGCAATAAAAATACAATAAATATATTATCGTTTCTGCTCTTTACATAAGACATAACATTAATTTATTTTCTAAACCCAACATATGAATAATTATGAATGGACATTACAGCTAGAATAAGTCAGCTTATTGTTATATTACTTAAATTATCTGTTTAAATTGCATTTGCATGGAGAAACACAAAAATGTCTTTACAGTTTTATGCAGCTATGATGAGTAGTTTCTGGGGATAAAATAAATAGCACTTGTGTCATGAGTCCCACATAATAAATCAGATTTGTACAATAAACAAAATGCAGATGTTATAAAAAAAACATTAAAGTTCAAAGTGCAACCAAGAGCATTATAATGTTATTTTACATTATCAAAAAAAAAGAGCATTTCTACCACCATCAACACAACTAAACACACCCACAGTCGTCTGTGTTCGATCAGGCCACAAAACCTTTCAATGTAGCTTTCTGTTTCCTCCAATTCAAGCAGCATGTTTTTCCTCAAACATTTGCAGGATCATGTTCAGGATTCAGTAATGTGATTAAACATGATTCTGTCCTGAAGGTGCAATATTACTCTTCTGGAGTAGAGCCCTGCCAGAGGTCTCCTCCTGTCCGGACGCACAGGCGACATCCCACCTGGGGTGTCAGCTGCAGTTGTTCTTCTTACAATGATATAAACAGGCTTTTGCATTGGCCTTTGTACAATGCTGATAAGACAGTGTTTTTTTTTTGTTTTTTTTTTTGTGAAATTCAGTTATCCAGTGAGCTTGCTCCTCCATTGCTCGCAGCAGTTTTGCTTTTTGATTTGCCCGATGAGCGAAAAGAGAAGCGTTTGATGAGACGCCGCGAGAAGCTGCCAGACTTTTTGCGGTTGCTGTTAGCAGCAGGAGAGAAGTTATTTCCCATGTTGGAGATATCTTCATGAGACTGACTGAGGCAGGATTCCTTCTCTCTGTGTCTCCTGCGGAACAACAGTTTGGTCCCACTCTGAAGAAAGCCCACTGCAGGAAACAGATAACATTTATCAGAGTTCACAATACATCACAGCATGAAACTGATAGCTCATGCCTGTGGGGTTACGATGACTGGAAAATAGTGAAAAACACTAAACATCTTTCAGTCTTATGAATTAAATACATTGATGAAAAGCTTTCTATAAAGTGGAATTATTCAATTTAATGTAGGTGGTACACTTTGGCCACCAGAGAGCAGCAGCAGTAACAGAGACAGAGTGTGTATCTGTGACTGAATTATATAAAGCTGTAGTCTATATTATTTGCATGCATATCTAATGCTCAGAACAATTTAAAAGAACAAAGTAACACATTAGAATACATCACGATGAATTAAATCTTTTTTAACAATGTTATTTTTATTCCAAAGACCAAGAAGTCATCTAAAATTAAGCAATGAGCAAAAGCATAAATCATGAATAGAAGAATTTTAAATCAAAAACTGTTCTGAAATATTCATGCTCAGAGCTAGTGAATCTTTTGCAGCCCAAATATTAAAACAGTGAGGACAGTGGTACCTTTATGGTCCTTGAGGCTGCGGGTTTCCAAGGCACCAGTGGATCCGGTGTCCGACTCCACGTCGTCCACAGACGGGCGCTCGGACACGTCAGAGGGAGTCGTTTCATCTGGATCCTGGTGATGCCCCGCACCGTAATGGTTGCCGTGCATGGCTGCATCCATGGCTGCAGCGTAGCCGCTTGATAAAGCACAGTTATCCTCTGACAGCGGAACCTGAGGAGCGTCAAAATTGGACACAGGTACACTTTACTTTTAGTTTCACAGCGTAAGTACAGTTTGAGTCACATGAAGTATCTGAACTGATGTGTTTCAAGTACATTGACTTGAAACGATATTCCTGCTTCAACTCCAGGATTTGAGGGCCTTTTTGTGTAGTTTGCATGTTCTCAAGGGATTTTCTTATCTAAGTTTACCTGTCTAGAGCTCAATTTACCTTCAGCTATAGTCATCTCTGGCCAGCTCCAACATCTTGTGAACCTGAGTTGGATGAATATGTAGAGGATGGATGCCTCTACACATTTTCCAGTAAAAATCGGGTCATAAGGCTCTCTATCCTTGATAAAGTAGTTCAGCGGAGGGGGTGTAGCTGTGCACTAAATTTAGATTACACTCACTTTGCTTGGCTTCATGTCAGCGTTTGATACTACAGGTAAAATTTCAAACTGTCCATTGTACTGAAAGAGGGATGTGTGATGATGACATACGTCTTACTGTCATCTTACTTGCTGTGACAAGTCTTTCTTTATTTTTTAACCAGTGATGGCAAAAATTGTCTAAAACAGTTTTGTCATTCCTGACCTTGGAGACTCCCGAGATGATCAGTGTGCTTCTCTTTGTTGGTGTCTTTCGCGCTGCTTTGGACGCAGACTCTGTCAGCTGCCGGATGGCGGTCTCTGCAACAGGATCTAGGCCATTAGAAAGGCGACTGCACTCTGAGCAACAAAAACACAAATATGTAAA
Source organism: Salarias fasciatus (assembly GCF_902148845.1). Classification (NCBI taxonomy): domain Eukaryota; kingdom Metazoa; phylum Chordata; class Actinopteri; order Blenniiformes; family Blenniidae; genus Salarias; species Salarias fasciatus. The sequence goes on from NC_043754.1 coordinate 10,755,912, forward strand.
TCAGCACTATACTAGCAAACTGGAAAGCATAATCTAATTTGCAAGAGCACAATACTGAACAAATGACACAATTTAAATAAAGAAAAACATCAGGCTCTTTTTTGTTTTCTTTTTTTTGCCATTCTGGTTGGGTCCAGCGCTTTGTCAAAAGTGGCTCTCTAGTACATACCTGCTATGTTAAGTTTTTGAACACAAGCACCTGCACATAATGTATATGATTGGTGCTGAAGAGCGACCTTCCTCTCAACTCGTGTTACACTGCTGCCTCGCGCTTCTCCTGCTTTGCATCCGTTATGTAAAACGAGGCCCGGGTTTCGGCGTGGAACTCACTGCTGGGGTTGGGGCTGCTGCCGCCTCTGCCGTCGGACAGGATGGTGGGTTTCTTCTCAGTCACCTCCACCTTGGACGGAGACCGCAAAGGAGATTCACCTGGAAGACAGCGCAGTCATTGATAAGATCATTATCAAAATGCACTTCGGTGTTTGATTCTGTCCATTTTACCTGGACTGCGATCTAGTTTAAGTCGAGACTGGACAGTTGTGACTGTTGTGACGATGGTTCCGTCCGGCATGATGGTTCGGTCCACGTCGACTTTCTTGGTGGGGGTCAGCGAGGAACGCAGCGGCAAAGCATTGTGGACGCTGCGAGGCTCCTCGGCTTCCAGATACAGCAGCTAAAAGCGCAGAGTGAGAAGAAAATGGACCAGAGCATGAAGTCGGATAAACCGCCACATTTAATGGAAAAAAATAAATAAAATTTCTAGAGGGAAAAGCAACTGCATTAAAAGAAATAATGGCATTTTATAAAAGAGATTAGTGCTTCATTTGAACTGACACTTGGGCCTGCAGGGCATTTTTAAATGACTAATCAGTGTGTATGACAAGCTGCAGGACTGGCACAGGAGCTTTTATTTAGCATCATGGCTTTTTTAATGTATCTTTGGTTAGAGAACAGAATGTACCCATGGGAAACGTTAAAACATGGTGCAGATGTTTCTGCTTACTTTGAAGACGCATGTAGATTGCAAGACTTAAGAAGTCAACCAGTTATGCTGCTGGAATGAAAACCGTTCCAGGCGTGACAATGAGCTGTGTGTCAGCTGTTACACAACTCTCTCCTTTTGTTGTGAACCTTTGTGAAATTCCAGCTTGCTTGATGTTAGATAATAAACCGTGATGTAACTGTGTGCTTATTTTAAAGGAAGGGTGTCAAACTCATTTTAGTTTAGGGGTCATTACAAGTCAACTGCAGTCTCAATTGGACCGGATTGCTAAAGCTACAGCATTATACCCTACAAATATCCTGAAAATGTTCACGTCCAAGTTTTGACAGAACCTTTTAACAAGGTGATTTTTTTAAATTTTGGCTCATATTTGGTGCACCTGCTTTAAAGCACTAGCGCTGCTTGGACACTCACCTCAGCAGTGACGGTCGCGTTCGGCGCCAGGCCATGACCAGGACTTATTGTTAATATGTGCTGTCCAGTGGGAACTTTGCTCTGGAGGTCCAAGGCAATGGAGGCATGACCAGGCAGAAATTCTAACAAGATTTTACAGAAAAAAAATAGAAAACTTCAGAATGAAAGTAGTATTTTACTGTCTTTCAGAGAATCTCTTGATATTTTATGCAATCCAAAATGCCAGAGAGTCCGCCGGCAAGGCCTTTTAGGCATCAATGATTTTGCTTAAGCAGTCTAAACATTCCTGCTGATCAGGTTTTCTGAACAGCAGCCAGCAGTAAATTGGTATTGAGCTCAGGCTTACGTTCCCTCTTGCCGCTCCGCTCCAGCAGTCTTATTCTGAGCTCTTTGGTCCCCGGGCCCAGCTCCCTTTAACACACAAACAACTGTGTCAGAACTGAAGTGAAAGCCACAGTGCCATGAACTTCACATTAACTGAGCTGCTGCAGCTTAGGTATTTTTAGGCTCTCGATGCACTATTTTTCACATACGTATCTATAACTCATTTTAATATTGTATATAATAATAAATATAACAGGTATGATACAGTAGTTGTGAATGATGAATGACTTCTTACAGAGAAATCTCTTCACTCCATTCGAGTGCAATGTTGGGATTAGTGGGCACGGACAGGAAGCGGGTGGTCCTCTCCGTACACGGTTGGTCCAGACTCAGGACGCAGCACAGCTCCCCTGACCGGGACCACTGGCCTGCAAAGCGCACAGCAATACAGTCAGACCTCAGCAATCAGCTCAGCAGGAAGCTGGGCGGAAGTGAGCTGATGCTTGGGGAGGATGTCTGACCTTTACTTAAGGTCGCACTGAGCTGCCGCAGGAGCAGTCGTCTCACCAAGACACTCTGGGATACAGAGTTCAGTCCCACTGAGAGATGGTCCATAGGGACCTGGGAGTGTACCGGGAAGAAGGACGCAGAGCTTTACAGCAAAATCATTTCAGGCAAACAATCCTATCACGTAGTGTGAAGTTATATCAGTGAAATTCCTTCAGATGTGGAGCTCATGTTGGCTTGTTTTAGCAGCACGTTTCTCACCGAAGGGCTGGATACAAAGTTCTTGAGGTTGAGGACCATGGCTGGCTGAGTGCTGAACAGAGTGTCCTCTATCAGTCCCTTCACCATGTCCAGGTCCAGCTCACCCTCAGTGGCCTGAGAAGAGAACAGCAACTAATTACTGTCTGATGTTGAGAAAATCCACTTTGAACTGAATTAACTTACAAACACTGTGGCAAGCGTCTCTTTAGAATGGAAATAAACAAAAAACATTGCAGCTGTTGCTTTCATACAAAGCTAATGTGTTTTTTTAAAAAAAGCATCTGCTTCTGGAGGACTGATCTAATATTTCTTACATTTGACCAGCTATAAAGTATAATGTGCACTCTTTATGCTCTTGTTTTCAAATTGAGAGAGTATCCCCGCAGGGCTCTCTCCAGTGGTGAAAACAACTTATGGTGCTACGTGTTTCCTTCTTTTTCATTTCTGTCACGGCCCGAGATTAAAGGCTTGAAATGGCATGCACATTTATGTAACATCCACGAATGGCATTTCCTCCGTGACTCATGTTGGGTGAAAGTGACTCACATGCAAAACATTACATGCTGACTGAGATTTATGAAAACAATCTGACAGAAAGCGTGACCGGGAAAATGCATAATGAGCTTTTTATGCTGTTTATGCATGCGTGCTTATACTCAGTAAACACTGAAGGGAGATGAAACCTTTTGCCGAATGCAGAAATATCACATTCGGAGTCTCAGTATCAAATGCCCTCACCTGTGTCTGCAGCTTGCAGGGAGACACGCTCAGAGAGAACGAGGGCTGCTTGGGAAGAGTCCAGGAAATGAGGAGACCCTCGTCCTCCACCTCCTCCAGGCACACCACCACCTGATGGAGAGCGACAGGGGAAGCACGGTACGATTCAGGAAGCTTTTAACAATAGAGAGAACACTGAAAAAATTAAGGTGTGTTGTTTTGTTTTTTTGTTTTTTTTGGTACCTTCCACGACATAGGTGATATATTGATCTGATAGGTGTCCATGGAAACGGCAGCATGTGACTGCTGGGTGACTGTCACAGGTAGCGTAACTGAGTCCACCCAACAGTTACAGTGTAAAACCTGCAAAAAACACGAGCAGTACAGTCACTTATCGCACGTTGCACCAATAAAAATTGACTGGCGGACTTCCGAGTCGGCCGGCTTCAGAGTTTAGCCCAGCCCCGGTGAGCGGAGGCTGCAGGGATTACATACCATCCGGTTGGCCGACTGGTCTGTGCAGGTCACGCTCTGTATTGCAGAGGCAGCAGTCAACTGGAGACTGCTGTCAAACGTTATCTGGATGGAGCTCTGGCAGGGACAGAGAAAAAGGGGAAAAAAATGCCCTGAATATTACATAAAAGAAGAAAAAAACTAATTTGAGGACAACGTGAACAATGTTGTACTGCAGTGACGCAGCCTTCACTGTAAAAGAGATATTACCCTGCATATTGAGGCAGGTTTATTATGTGAACTGGTGATTCTAAATTGCCCGTGGATGAGTGTGATTGCGTCCACTTCTGTTTGCTGTTTGGCGGACTGATAACCTGTGCAGAGTGTGTCCTGCCTCTTCTTCAGTGTGAACTGCGATCAGTGCCCAAAGCAGTAAAGAGAATGAGTGGATATCGAAGACTGTTCTGCCTCAGAGCAACTGGACAATCACTCACTTATTAAACACATCCAACTTATTTTTATGCACCACCCTCCTTCTGCAATGACATTGTTTCTGCAGAGAACAAGACATTCTCTCTGGACCGCGTCGCCATGACAAATTTTGCGATCGTTTTCTCATGTCAAAGCCAGGCGATAAAAAGCACTGCAAACTTGTAAACGCTCTTGTAAAGCGACATTATTGATATGGATGTAAAACTGCTGCTGCCAGCAAACGCACTGGAGTTATTATGTTTACCAAGAACGACGGAGCACAAATGTGATTGAAGGCGGGGAGCGGATTGAGATGAACTGTGCCTGAAGATATTAGCCAAAAAAGAAAAGAAATGATGCCATATATTTGACTAAATGGTGGCAAAGAGGAATCATTCTGAGACTTTGTGATGTTAAAAAAAAAAAAAAAAAAAAGCTATGGATTGCTTTTCATCAAACTGCAAGTGGTCGAGGCCGCTCAGACAGCATCATGCCCCAGACAAGACGGCAGGATTCATAATCATAAGTGAAACCATCAGTGCTTAGTCATGCTTCCAGCCAGGCAGCTCTTCCTGCATGAGTGTCAGACTTGGAGGACACCCCAAACAGAAAGAATCAGTCGCTCGGCTTTAAGAAAAGATTGACTAAAAGGCAGGGAGAACCCGGTGGCCTGCTATCACCGTCTGCCTTTGCCAGAAAATCTCTTGTACTGGACCACTTTAACTGGCTCAGGAGACGCAGGAGAGAGGAAACAAATCCCCCGTTGTCAGCACATATGTTCCACAAGGTCCATGTCCAATCTGTATCAAACACAACGGTGGGGGCGGGGCAGAGGTCAGAGGATGATATCACAAAGCTTTTAGTGTGCGTCTGAATAAATGTCCGTGAATGGGCGTTCATATCGGTTTAGGTTCACACACACTCATCAAAGGGATCTGTGAGGGCAAAAATCTAATCCACAAAAGAAAATCATGGTTAAAAACATGGGTGAAGGTTAGATTAGTGTTGGGCATGTAGCGGTTATGACTGAGGCTAGAATTAGTCTGCAGGAAGTGAATGTAAGTCAATGCAATGTCCCTGGAAGGTAGTGAATGCAAAACGTGTGCATGCGTGCGTGTGTGTGTTTGCATGCACGCGTGTGTGTGTCTGTGCATTCCAGGCAGAAGGGCGGGAAGCCAAGCGCAATGCTGCGGGCTGACGTAGGTTCCCGGGACCAAAACCGCGGTCACATGACCACGGCGTACGGCTGTGTTTCCTCCGGTTGGCTGGAGCCTGTAGAGCTACTCAGTCACTCAACCGTACACGGCATCCGACGTGCAGAACAAATACGATATGAAGGATTTCAGATTGCCAGGCTTCACAAATACCCACAATACACAGCTATCGCACCAACGGTTGTCTCTCACCTGCAAATTTCTTTGCAAAGCAAAATTGAACAATCAGATTATGAGTGGTTTGTGTCTTTTTCTCTTGCGACTTTTTTTGACAAATGCCACCAATACTCACTCACACTATATAATCCACTTATATGAAGTTTGTCTACAGCATCAATGGTTGATATTTGCAACTGGTAAATGTTTCTGATACAGTTTTCTGTCTATTTTCAGATTTGTGAAACATTCCATGAAACTACTGAAAAATTCCCAAACCAAAAGTTATTTCTAACAAATCCAATGCCATTTATTTACAAGATGCTTCTTTAGTCAAACATGAAGAAACATGAGAAAAATGGAAAGCGACAACATTCTTTCAGAAACGCAGCTGTGCAAGATTGTCAAGATATGTCAGTCAAGAAACCCGCCTGCCTGAGAGAAGATCAGGCCACAAGTTTTCTGATCTGTGGTGGTTCTGCCGCCAGGCGTGGTGGCAAAAAAAAAAAAAAAAAAAAAAATACTGGATTTTGTTGCAGCGAAGAAGCTTATTTGGGAGATTTTGTATTGTCTTTATCCATCATCATGAATGATTCTTGATTGTTTGGGGGTTGGTTTCTTGTCATTCCTGAGAGTTTATTGTGACGTCTGTCATCGCTTGGCTTCCCTGGCATCTCTGCGGTGCACGGTGGCGTTGGGTATCCTCTCATCGCAGGCAGCAGGGCTCATTCCGATACAGAGCGGCTGCAGCGCTGATAGCATCGCCACTGATTTGTCCTTGTGAGCCACTGCTGTCCAGTCTACATGTGTGAAGAGTATTTCTGGAGAGAGACAGTTCCCGAGGACATCCACGGTGTCACTTCAGGTTTATCAGCGTCGCCCCCTTCGGGCCCAGCTGGCTGAACGCCTCTGAAAAAGCATGTGGGTCAACCAGAAATACACTTCCCCTCTGGCTTTGAATGACCCTCATTTTTATTTTCCCATATTTTCTTCGTTATGCATACCTCATGTTCAAGTTACATCAAAATACAACATTTTAGGTAACATACACAATTTTTTAAAAAGGTTTAAACATTCTTTTGTACCGTGCCAATACGTTTTTGGAACAATGTTTAGTTCATTTAACAAAAATACATATTGTTATGGTCATTCTGAAATGTTCTCTTGTTTCTGCTATTATTGTTACTTTTCAGTATCCAGCTCATTCGCCTCAGATGGCAATTTCTCTAACTTTCCTTTTTTTGTGTTTCTTGATTTAACCTCATGGTGCCTTCAGTCTATGTGCTGGGATGAAGTTTAAGAACGCTGAGTCATCAATTAAACAGGACTGACGCTGTCTGAGATTGTGTAGATTGCACTCGGTGAACATAAAAGAACGGCAAAGAAGAAACCGTGAGATGTTTTCTTAACCACATATACTTTATTTGTTGACCGTTTCTGACTAAATAATTAGAATATTTTAGTTTTGTCTGCATTTCAAATTAAGTTGTTAAAGGTTATTGAAAACATGTTTTAGATTACTTGAAAGTATTCTTATTAGTGAGGGCAGAGCATAGAAAAAAGACATAGCCTGAATTACTTTCACTGATAATATTAATGAATTTACCATAATAACAAAACACACCCTTGTTCAACTTCTAAAATCATTGATCAGTCATAATTGAATTTGGTTAAATGTATTTTTTTCAATTGTTTGGTTTTATATTCTTATATACTTACTGAGTATTTAGGATCTGACTCTAACAGAATGTAAAAAAGGCTTATTCTGTCTCTTTTTAAATACGGAATCAAAGCAGCCACTCTGCGGGTGAATTCCTTCCATAAAAACTTCATGAAGTTGTAAATTTTGGCTGTCAAAATAAAACTGGCTGAAAAAGTTGAATCGTATGAGCAGCTGCTTCTGAGCAAAGAAAAGGTTAGTTTCCTGCACTATAATATCAAATGAGCGCTGAGAGCTTAATGTCCCCCGTCGGTAAGTAGGAACCTATTGAGCATAATCGCAGGGCATTAATCATCCACCAGCAGCTCGGAGAGGGAAGAAGTGAACTGTGTCCTCCAGCTATTCATCAAGCTCTTTATAATTGATGCTTGTGAATGGACAGGGAGCTTCCTTTCCTGCAGATGCACACTTGCTTCGTCCTCCGTTGCCGTCCAGCAGCAGCCGGTCGTGTGTCAGCTGCAGATGCGCACGCAGGCCGGCGAGGCCAACCGGTCCGGTCCGTCAAGCCTCCGCCACCGACTAATCCACCCGGAGACATGTGAGTAGCTCCGTATCAAGTCATTTCTTCTGAGGCACGATTACATCCAGAGGCACGCGCGGTAATACTTGAGCAGAGTGACATTTTCACCGCATAAACAACTGAGTCATGAGGCGGGATTACGCTCCAAAAGGTGGCGGAGGAAACCAGAAAGACAGACGCCGTTGATCACGTTCGCCCTGTTACATTATCTGGCCTGGTCACGAGTGTGTGCTTATGCAGCACGGAGATGCACTGGTAGCATCAGTGCACATGTGCAGCAGCAGTGAAGCCCCGGGTCAGTCCATGGCCTTAAGGCACGCACGAAAAATGCAAAGGGAGCGGCGGCGGCGGTGATGGTAGCAGGTATTTTCAGGATTAAGCTGTTGTCACACAAGAGATAGATGTGGTATATGCTGAAAATATCCCAAGTGTCTTTCCTGGAGCTGAAAGCGTAATTATCCTTTATTTTGATGTATTTTGACAGTGTCGAATAACGGAAGACATCCCTGCCCATAAGTGGTCATATTTGGTGAGCCACAGAAACCTCAACTGACAAGAGCAATATGACTTCTTTGATAAAAGGAAAAATACTTCCAAATTAGTCTCCCCCTCTATTTTCTGTCTCACTGAAAGATACTACACTTTTTTTACACTTAAAAGAGATAAAGTTCACGCAAATGAGAGTTCTAGAATCACAACAAGACATTATTTCATATTGTGGTTGTTTTCAGCTAATCCAACAGGAGTTTGATATGAGTATTTTCCCTTTTTTTAATCTTCTAAAAGAAAAAAAATAAGTTGATCTCCACATTTTCAGAAACACAATAAAATAATTTTAAATAGCAAAACTCAAAGAATGTACTGTTTAATGATTTTGTGCCTTGATGACAGATGGTCATTTAACTTATCCCTTACCTTACCTTAAGCATGTTGAGATTAAACTGCTAACAAACACACAAGTTAGCTTTTGCATCACGTCTTTTTGTCTTGTGTGTACGCATTGGTGCACCTAAACAATGATGCATCAGTAGAAAACGTTTGCTTTTGTTTATGTAACAACCCCAGACCCCTCCGTCTTGTATTCACTCCTCTGAATCATCCCGTTGTCTCGTCTTCGGGGGTCACGGTCTCCCCTCAAGAGCATTTTTCCCACAAGAGGCGCAGCAGTCTGGCAACGCAGCACAGACCGTGCTGCAGTCTGCTGGAGTCGACTGATCATTGTCAAGCAGATCAGATTGAAACCTCCAGATTAATTCGAACTTGTGTTGTCTTATAAATAACAAGCGACCCTTCGGCAGTGTGTATGATTGTTCGGATGTGACAGTGAATACTACGTTCTCACACTGAGAGGTGTGAACATCGCCAAAGGCAGCGACCTGAAATACTCGCCGTGATCCGCCACATCAGTGCTCAGAGTGACTGGGATGAATTTATTCTTAGTGCAAAAAAGACATTTTGCAATAGAAGAGTGAGGAAACACGGTGTCAAAAACATTGGCTTTAAAGGCCATCTGGACAGAATGCAGCAGTCAGTGCTTTTTTTCCTCCTGCATCCTGTGTGAGGAGCTCGTTGTCTCTGTAATAAGTTGTGGCGCATTGCCAAACTCTGAGTAAACCTTTCTCAATCTATTTCAGGACAGTAATATTGAAATGCACAAAAAGCAGTCAGCAGATCTGTTCAGCAGAGTTGAGGAAAAGGAAATTAAACCTTATGACTGATGATAAGTGAAAGCTTGTTCCATTTAGGGATAGAGTACAGGTGGGTGATAAAACATTTCTTAATTAAATGAGTAGTTCATCATTTGTATACCAGCTTTTACAGGCTTCTAATGAATTAGGTGACGGTCTGTCTGGTTTCTCCTCCGGCTGACAACTTTTCAAGATTTTTGAAAGGTCAGTGTGCAAAACCCATGGCAAAGCCTTTAACGGTCCTCGTCACACTTCAGTTTCCAGTGAAATGAATGTATCGGACATAGTGATTGCTCTCAAAGCCCCGGGAGAAAGTCAGACTAGTTGATATGCAGCTTAAAGGATCACGTGAGGTTGGCGTGTTGGAATTAGGGGAATTTGCCACTCAGCGGTGAAAGCAACAGCTGAAGATCAGACAGTCCACTGAGGATACCTGATGTCCAACTTACAAACACTTTCAGTTTAATTCAGCTGTCTTGACTGTGGAAATGTACATAATATTAAGTGCTCTCAGACTGTAGATTAGGATTTTATTGTCGCCTATTTAAACTGTCTACTGTTTTTCTTTGGAGATTCACCTACAGATCTAACTGCAGGTATTAACACAGACGACTTAAGCTCTTGATACCAGTTTGGCAAAACACTACTGAGACAAACTGAGTCTGCGCTCGTCACTCCTCCACAGTTAAAAGTTAATAAATGTTTAATATATAGTCTTTTTTAATATATAGATAGCAATAAATGTGCTGAACCACACTTCATTTTAGCACGAACACACAAACAGATGTGTTCCTCTTCATCTGCTGTTGATACGAGCAAGCAGCAGAAGATGATTCCTGAAGTCTACATGATAGATAAGCTAACTGGCTGTTTGTTCAAGGGTCATGATAAGTGTATTGATTTTTTTGTGTTTGTTTGTTTGCTATTTACCTCAGTTGATTGGTTTTCTTCCAGAAAGTCATAAAACCAGTCAATAAATTCATAGTTTATGAGACCCACAAGGATCTTGGTCAAACCAAAAGAAAAAGTATTTGTGTAAGAATAATAATCTCTTGTATTTTTCAGAGTCTTTTATGTCTGTTGAGTAGAACCTCAAGGACTGAACAGCATGAACTCTGCAAAGGGAAACTCTCTCTGCTGCTCCCACTTTCCTCTTAAAGGCTCAGTCAGTTTGTCTTTATTTGGGTAAATTTCACTGTATTAATTTAAAGACGTCTTTCAGCACCAATCTTAAATACTGGAGAAGTACTTAGCTTAATGCTACGAAGGATTTGCATCCTAATCCCCACACGATAACGCTCGAGCTGTATCTCCACCGAGCTGCGTTCCTCCAGGGAAGCTCGTGTTTTGCCTGATGTAGAAACAGAATCATGAATTGTAACTTCAAGGTGAACGCAGGCTTTCGAGGCCACGATGGGGGGGGGTTGTTCTTCTCATGTCTGCTTTAGCAGAAACATGGCTCGCAGGCTTCAAGTGCTCACTGTACATCAGAGGAGAAGAATATCATGATATTTGTGTAATCGCTCAAAACTCATCCAGCAGGTTTATCCACCCAATTAAAGACAACTCGATGATCACTGAAAGTCACTACTTATAGTCTTCACCCTCCATGGTTCTCTGACTCGACAACTGGATCCTGAACATTTATTTAATAACTCCTGTTTTTAAATTCATTAAACCATCCAAAGTTGATTTGCATATGCTCCAGACACATTTGGAATAACAGATTGCTCAGCAAGCAGACAGTGACTTGCAGATATATTATTGAGATGAGTGAGTCCATGCAGCCAGCGATTGTTCACACACTCACATCCCGAACCGAGCACCACATGCACAAACAGACACAGGCAGCCTGTTTCTGTCTCTGTCTCCACCAGCATGGTCTGTGATGAACATCTTATCACTGCAGAAAACATGTTCCTGTTTCTCAGAGAGCTCAACCAGCCGACTGGACTGAGCGTTTCAGTGGAGAAATGTTTTATCACCCATCATTCAATATGATCTTTGCATAACAGCCGGAACCGGCGCTGCTGTAAAAGAATAAAACCGGCTTCATGTGTACATTAGCATGTGCACTCTTTCACAGAGGGCTGAGGAATAGCTGCAAATCACAGCATCATAAGATGGCAACAGATGTACTCTGAAAGCCCCTCCAGGCTTTCTCCCTCTCAAAACTGCACACAACACTGAAACAGTGGTCACTGGCCTGTAGGTGGGCGTAGACCGCACAGTCTTGATCTGACAGAGTCGCTGTGCTTTGCTATACCGTCCACTTCACCAGCAGATGTTACATTACTGTGCTCATGCTGAGGGCTGAGATACTTCTAGAGGAGCCATTTTTTTCCCCCCCCCTTTATTCCTGTTCACATAATGTGATTACTGGGTTTAAAATTGAACAAAACCATCAGGCTGATTGAATATTTCAAATAATGTAAGACATCAGTCAAATAAGAGTTTAAGTTCTGACTTACATGGGATGAGTTATATAAAAATAACGTCATGTTTTGCACATAAAGGTGTATTCACATTCAGCTTTTAACTGACACATTTGTCAATGACAAAATAATACATCCCAGTCAATCGCAGCCTGATAAAGAATAACCCGGCCCGGGCATGAGGAGCGCCTCTTGAGTGCATCTTGATTGTCTCACAATACTGTGATTGCAGCCATTCCTCAGTCCTCTGTGAGAACCACACACGGCTGATCGCAATTACTGGTCACAGCAATTTGAGCATGAAACCGATTGTCAGTGTTCATTGTTATACAACTGTGGAGGTTTCGGCCATTATGCAAATGAATCCTTCACGGCAATGGTCGTATTTGCAGTCAGCAGAGACGGGCAAAGTCACTTGGATGGGGATGAAATATCAATCCCACGACAAATCCAAATAAAGACCTGGTATTTTCTACACAGATTACGTAGTTTACATCAAAACACACCAAAGATTAAAAAAAAAAAAAAAAAAAAAAATCATAAACCCAAAAGGTCTCATACAGTATTGTAATTTTTTTTTTGTTTTGCTCATGTAAAACCCAAAACAGAATGACTAAACAAAACTGAGTGTGTTCGGCACCAGGAAACTCCACAGTCACAGTTTTTAAGCGCATACAAAGGTCACTGCAGTGTTATCAAGTTTCCTGGTAACAAAGGTCACAACGGATCAGCTAATTAGGCCATCGTAAGATAACTAAGCTGGCACGTTCCCATTTACTACAAACGTATTAAAAAAAGCTCTGACCTCCCATTAGTGACACAGAATGAGGCCAGATGAGTAGTTCAGACATGAGAGCTTCAAGCTGCACAGGAAACACACGTGGCAAGTCGAGGCAATAAAGTATGAAAAGAGTGACATGAATAAACATGAAATAGCTGCTTTTGATGTTCTGATCCTGTACCAACATCACTGTGGAGGCGTTGGATCACACAGATTCATTCTGCTGCAATACAGCTGGAGCCCAGAAGACGAGCATCAGCCTTCATCCCGACGTTACTGAGTCAGTCTGGGAAAGCAGGACTTTGTTCCAGGCGCTGCATTTGACTGATGCGTCTTCAACATGTGAGGGAAAAATTTAAAAATGTGCTGGAACGCATAAAACATCTCTGTAGCTGTTAGAGGGATCTAGTAAGAAATGTTGAATTATGTGTGTGATTTTGGTCACATAATGCATTTCAGTAGATTTTCTTTGATATCAAAGGGCTGTTCAGGGTTTAAAATACAGAAATATTCTGTTGCCACACTCTTCTAGTTCTAAAGACCTTTAGGAAGAATGTGACATCTGAGCTTCCCTGCTGTCTGATGTTTGCTGTTGTTTGTTTAGATTTCCATCTGGGTGTGACAAACCGTCTTTTTGCATATTTTCACCAGACTGATACTCATCGCTTGCTCCGTCACTCAATAAATAGTTCCCCGTGTTTACTTAAACATCTGAAGGGAGGCTTTCAATCAACGGAGGCGACGTGACCCTTACGAATCACAATCGAGCGCTAGTTGTTCACCGTGCAGATTGATCTGGCCCCTTTAAACTCCCCGCCAACTCGTCTCTCGCACACACTGAGTTTACAAGTTGGGGGGTGGAGGGTCCATCGCTGTGTGTGGCAGACTTTGATTCGCACCATCAAAGGACCTTCTTAAAAGCAGAGACCTTTAGAAACTCACGTTTAGCCTGAAACTTTGAACTGTCTGGAATACTGACCACCCTGAATCGGACAACATGAGGGCCAGTGGTGGACCTCAATGGCTTTATGCATTTCATATTAATCAGGGGCTGAAATGGACATGATACACACACACACACACCTGGACTCAAAACTGGGGATGTCTTGCTGTGACTCACCAAAAGAACTGGGAGGCGGCCAGTGCCGTACCTCGCTCACTCACACACTAACAGGAAGGATCATGAACAGTAAAGGTGAGACGACCACATCTCCTGTCTCCATCAACAACACTTCTCACTCCCCGTGTGATCAAACACTTTCATTTCCCCGCTATCCATGGGGGTATCAGTCTATTTTTAAAAGCTGTGGGTGTTAGTGTGCGTATGCTGACTGGACTTGCCTCTCTACTCTTTTGTGCATCGATTCGGAGCTGTTATGCAAGGCTCTACCCCCCCATGCTCTTACCGATTAGAGACACTCTTACTCCCACACCTCCACCTCCCTGCCTACACACACTTCCAGCGCACATGGGCACACCGACTGTATCAGCTCCTGCTTAACTATTTATGCCCCTGCTTAGTGGAGTAACCTTAGGCGTACTCTTCTACACATGGCCGTCATGTTTATTCAGCTCTCATTTGCAATATGATGAGGGCTGCACATCCTTGCATCGGCGGAGTAAAGATGTCCACTCACCCCGTCCCTGCAGGCTTGCTCGTTCAGAGCCTTCACCCAGGTCCTCTGCCAGTGCTCCCTGAAGGACTTGAAGGAGAACAGCGAGGTCAACAGGCCTTTGACCCCGGCCTCAGACGCAGGTCCTCCATCTCTGCCCGAGCGGAGCCGGAGCAGGAAGCCCCACACCCCTGCGGCCAGGCTGTGGCAGGGCTGCGAGAGGGAGAGCTGCCTCTGCCAGGCTGCCGGTCTGCTGCCACGCTGAGCTGTCCTCCTGGCTCTCCACACGCGCAGCACCGCCAGCGAGTACTGGAACAGCCATCCCAGCACGATGAGCAAGGAGGCGAGGAAGAGGCAGACCAGACACAGCCAGCCCAACTCCTGGAGCTCCATCAGCGCCTCCTGGAGCCTCTCATATCATCTGGTCCAGCAAAATGCCTGAGCTGTCAGTCAGGGCAGATCAGGTCCCTTCAGCCTGTCAGTGAGTGGCAGCAAAGCGTTATAACTGAGGAATACCCCAAATACACTCACGTGATTGTTTAAACAGCTTCTACTTTAATTAGATTATTTCATGTGCCATAATGAAATGCTGATTATGTATGTGTGCGAAGCAGATCGCGTGCATTACAAGCTGCGTTCACGTTGCGCAGCTTTTTTTTTTTTCTTTAATTATTATTTTAGCGAGTATCCTGCAGAGAGAGCGAATGAGCGCTCATTGTTTGGGGAAGCCCACAACAAATCGGAGCTCCTTACCGACCTGAGGTCTAATTCAAACGGGCCGAGCTGCAGGCTGCAGGTAGCTGGAAGCGCACGGAGCCGTCTTCATGGCGATGTGGAGGAGCGCTCCCGACAACAACGTCTCCGTCGCATCTCCGAGCGATCGGCGAGCTTCAGGACCGGTTTAACTCCGCTTTCGGTTCAGGAACAAGCCGCCTGCTCTCCCTGCGAGCACTCCGGGCTGCTGCGGGTCTAAACCCTCCGCTGGTCGGACCCTCCTACCTCTGCAGCCCCTCTACAATGACTTCAATTACAATGAGCGGATCGGCCAGCAGGGGGCGCCGCAGCGCAGGAAGTACACAGCGCAGCACGTCTTTTTAATGTTTATAAGCAGGAGGAAGAAACAGTATTACAACATATTTTTCCAGGATGTTTTTTTTTTTTTGTTTCTTTATTATTTCCAACTTCAGTATTGATAAAAAAGAATAGTTACATTTCTCAAACTGAACTCAAGCGAACAAAATACAGTGTGGTGTCTTTTTAGAGATAATACTTCATCATACATGGGAAAATTCCATTCTCTCAGCAGATCCACATAGCAAAAAAGATGAGAATATTTATATTAAAAAAACACTATTGCATTGTCAGAAAACAATAATTAGATTATAGTATAATAATTACATTATACAACAAGCAATATTAACTGTAAATAAGAGTTTGCAATTAAAAACGTGTCTCTATTTGGAACAAAAATTCCAAAAGTGGAGACTTCAAAAGGGAAAATATACATATGACACGAGCAGTGGAGCAGTGATTAACAAACTTGCCTTACAGTGAGAATATTAGGGGTTCAAATAATGGCCAGACCTTTATGTGTAGAGTTTGCATGCTCTCCCTCATGCATCCAGGTGCTCAGGTATCCCACCACAGCCCAAAATCATGCATGTCAGGTTAACTGATTACCCTAAATCAGTCTTAGTTGCCCGTCTCTTTGTGTTTGCGATGGACTGGTGCCCTGTCTCTGGTGTACTTTGCCCTCATCAATAGCTGACTGATTGCAATAAAGGTACATCATTCTGAAAGCAGAACTGAAACCCTGATGTAACTTAAGGTTGAAACTGATGCAACTGACAGTCACCAACACAGGTGTTAAAAATCCAAGATCTGTGTGAGGAACTGTATAAATGCATGTTTTCATTTTCGTTTTCTTTGCTGGTTATTACTATTACATTTTGTTATTAGATACTCATATCCCCTCTAATAAATGTCAGAGAAAATGTATTCAGGTGAAGTGATAATTAATAACAATCTCTGATTGCACTTCTTGA
Source organism: Salarias fasciatus (assembly GCF_902148845.1). Classification (NCBI taxonomy): domain Eukaryota; kingdom Metazoa; phylum Chordata; class Actinopteri; order Blenniiformes; family Blenniidae; genus Salarias; species Salarias fasciatus. The sequence continues at coordinate 10,772,234 of NC_043754.1, forward strand.
ATCTGTTTATGTTTCTAATTTGATTAAAACAGCTGGAACAATTGTTTTTATCTGATGACTATCAGAAAATACTTGAAAATACTTGTTGAATAATAATCAATAAATCACAAAAGAGCACCAAGAGGAGAGATCTGGGAAAGAAAAAGAAAGAAACTGTCCACAGATGGCAGCACTCCAGCGAACCACCACAGAAGAAGAAATGTCTTCCGGGTTAAGGCAGCTCTGTTTGGATCGTTAGCGGAAGTGAAACTTCAAAATATATTCACAAATGCGTCGTCCGAGCCACTTGAACGTTGCGCTAAAGCCGATTGTTGCATGCGACCTATAGTTGAAGTAAAATATTGTATTTTTTTCAATGCTGATGCAGTCTCATAGAACGGATATTCGATCGTAAGGATGAACAATTTGGATACTTTTGTTTTGAGAATTCTGACCGGAAGTATCCTCATATCCTAATATTCTAGACTTCATTGACAAACTGGTGTGAGTCGTGGAGTTTACACAGTCTGCAGATAATGCCATCAACAAACCGCAATGACAGATCGTGGATTATCTCTCTGAATTATGGAGCAGTTTTCCTTTAACAGTGGATTTGCTGCAGTGCGTTTTGTTGTCAGGAAGACGACGTGACATGCTTTGTCCCTCTGTGAACTGCCACAGCTCCTTCATCGATCGCCTGTGAAGGCAACGTCAGATTAGCTTGAAACGTGATCTGATCTGTCACAGACAGATCCACCGAAATGCCTGGAAACATGTCACCAGTACCCGTCCTGCCGCTGGTGATCAACTGTTTAATGTCCGCCCTGGGCTGCATGGCCACGCTGAAACTCATCCCGGCTTTCAAAGATCATTTTATTTCAGCAAGATTGTACGGAATGGACCTAAACAAAACATCCAAGAAGGAAGTGTGAGTCTGCTTCATATCCATCACATGAATTCAGTGTGACTGTTTTGTCAGTGAGATTATTTCTTTGTGATCAATCTGGTTTTGTTTCTCTTTCTGTTGCCCGCTTCCTGCAGTCCAGAGTCTCAAGGAGTCATCAGTGGGACAGTCTTCCTCATCATCCTGTTCTGCTTCATCCCAGTGCCTTTTCTCAGCTGCTTTGTAGGAGATCAGTGCACGGGCTTCCCTCATGATGAGGTGAGTCGAGTGATGAGCATCACGTTCCTTCTCAAACCTGAAGTGCAGCTCTGATCCCTGTGGTCTTCGTGTCAGTTTGTGCAGCTGATAGGTGCACTTCTGGCCATCTGCTGCATGATCTTCCTGGGCTTTGCCGATGATGTGTTGAACCTCAGGTGGAGACACAAGCTCCTGCTTCCAACGATGGCTTCCCTCCCGTTGCTCATGGTCTATTTTACCAACTTTGGCAACACAGTCATAGTCGTGCCGAAGCCCTTCAGAGCTCTGCTTGGACTCCACCTGGATCTGGGTAAGCAAGTAGTCCTCCACAACTTCTTGTTGCTCGATCCTGGGATTCCCTGAAAGGAACAACAAGTAAAAAAGTAGTTCTTTGTTACATGCTCTGAAGGGCAACAAAGGATTGGATATCTAATCTTTTTAGTGTCTTCTTTTTCCAGGGCATATCATTTGAAATACAGACATCTGTCACAGACAACTCTATCAGTATCAGGAAAAATAATATTATTTGTCAAAATTGTCATTGACTTTGATTAAATCATTGAATACATGAATATATTTTATTAAAGTCATTCCACCTGATGTCTGAATTGTTACTCCTACTGCATTAAAGTGCTCTCCCCACTGTAGGTATCCTTTACTACGTCTACATGGGAATGCTTGCAGTGTTCTGCACAAATGCCATTAACATTTTGGCCGGCATCAACGGCATCGAGTCGGGTCAGGCTCTGTTTATCTCCGGTTCCATCATCATCTTCAACCTGCTGGAGCTCAGTGGTGTGTGCTTTGTTGTTTCTCATGAAATCATGGTTGAAATATCCTGCGATCACATCATTTACAATTTTAAAGCATATCAGCCATTATGAAATGATAGTATTGGGAGCTGAACACATTTGATCTAACTTTTGGTTGATTTCTTTTTTGGTTGATTTCTTTTTCTTTTATGCATCAGGAGATTATCGTGATGACCACGTTTTCTCCCTTTACTTCATGATTCCATTCTTCTTCACCACGCTGGCACTTTTTTATCACAACTGGTGAGTTACACTCATCATCTGAGGAACTTTAATTTCTGTTTCTATATTTTAAAGTGAAAAGACCAGTTTCACACATTTGCAGTCTGGTGACATGATCCTGTTTGGTCACAGGTATCCTTCGTCCGTGTTTGTCGGGGACACTTTCTGCTACTTTGCCGGCATGACGTTTGCCGTGGTTGGCATTCTGGGACACTTCAGCAAAACCATGTTGCTGTTCTTCATTCCTCAAGTGGTCAACTTTATCTACTCCTTGCCTCAGCTTTTCCACATCATCCCTTGTCCCAGACATCGGCTCCCCAGGTAACCTGCTCATTACAGCTTTAATTCCAGCAGCCTGGAATTGTTTTCTGTTGTTGTTGTTTGTGTCGATTAACATTTTTTCGTTGTCTTTGTTGTTATCTGTGAAAGACTGAATCCTGAATCTGGCAAACTGGGCATGAGCTACTCTAAATTCAAAATGAAGGACCTCTCTAAATTGGGACAACTCATTATGAAGGTATGGTTGTTGTTTGTTTTTTTACTATTTGACATTCATTCTTTTTGATGAAAATCTGGAAAAGTCTCTCTTGCTTTTCTTTTCTTTTCTTTTCTCATGAACAATTCACCACCCCACAATTTGTGCAGCAAATCCTCCCTTTCACTCAGCGATATTACTTGCGAGTTGCTTTGAACAGCAAAGCTGATTGTTTCTGCTCTATTTCACTCATGTTGTCAGCCTCCTGTAATCACTGTTTCATTATTGCAACTTCAGTCGCTTAAAAAAAAATCTTCACAAGTAGAGATCATGTCAGATTTTAAGCTTGCCTCTTAATAAAATACATCAAGGAACGCAGGTAAACAGGCATGAGGCGGATCAGAGGCAGTCTGTGTTTATTGGTTGAAAACAATAACATCTTTGACCCCCAACAGGTGGCGGAGTTATTGAAGCTGCTCGAGGTGCGGAGAGGCCACGAGGGGGACGATGAATTTATTGAGTGCAACAACATGACTTTAATAAATCTGGTCCTGAAAGTGTTTGGCCCCATCCACGAGAGAAACCTCACAGTCATCATGCTCATCATACAGGTACAACCTACTCTACCTGAGTATTGTTCTAATCGCGTTAGCCACATGATGGAGCTCATGTCTGTGTCTCACTCAGGTAATGGGCAGCGCAGTGGCTTTTGGGATCCGTTACCATCTGGTGCGTCTCTTCTACGACGTCTAGACGGCTCTCCCAGGGAAGAGCGCACACAGCTGACTGAAGCCCATATTGTTATGGAACCGTTTCACAGGCTCATGATTCATCTGCCTTTTTAAAGATTTCATGACCTCATCGTTCCTTCTTCTGCCTCTGATTCCTTCTGCAATTGAGAAACTGAAAGTCTCAATTATATATGTCACATTGTTAGATCATATCTCATACAAGGTTAAGCACTATTGGTTTGACAGCAGTTCTGCATTTTATTCACAGGATTTTCAGTAATTACAGGCAAGCAATTGTTACTGAGTCTGAACTAACACGTGTGTCTTGCCTGAAAGTATATTTTTGTACTTGGTTTTGTAAAGGAAAGTACAGCAACCGTGAGATAATGTGATCTCAGATGTAGTCGAATTCCTGGGCTGACATGCTTTTCAAATGTAAATATTTGATAGCCCTTTGACAAAATGTAAAAGAATAACAGAACAGTGTCCCTGCTTGGGCCGAGTGGGGATCAGGAAAATGTACCTCACACTTCAAACATTACTTTGCATGACTACTGATCCATGCATGAGTGGAAAAGTGAAGATCTTTTTTTTCTTTTGCTTATTTCTTTTCTTTTCTTTCTTTTTTTTTTTTTTTTTACCTCTGGAACCAACATAAACAAAGCAGTTATTGTGAGGAAAATATGAGGGTGCGAAAAATCAATCCAAACCCCTCCAGGGAGATGATTTGTGTGGAGTCTTGTTAAAAAAAAGGCTTTAGGATGAAAGATGGTTCAGGATGTCCAGACTAATGTAAATTGATTGTGATTGACATACCAAACATAATCGAACTACCCTTTCTCCAAGGGGTTTAACAAACATCAATGTGAAGTCAGCTGGCACTGGACTGTTTTGTTGAAGAATGTAACTACAACATACTGTACACTATTGAGATTGAAAAAGCAAGTTATGAAATAAAAGGCTGAAAATTCGTGTGATCATTATTACATATTTTTGACACCAATCACTGTGACTCCAATACATCATGATTTGTTTCTATAGCATAAAAGTTTAGTTGATCATGAACCATTTTTGAGTCAGTCACACACGAGCTCTGCATAAACATGTGCAAGTGGCAAAAACTTCTCCCACCAATAATCAACGCACCTATTTAAAGAGAGAATTTGAAGACGGTTTTTAGGCGGAACTGTAGTACTGGCTCGTTGTTTCCTCACGGTCTATGTTTGTGTTGCACACGTGTAGGACCCCTTTGAAAATGAGTGCAATGTCTTCTTCGCAGCTTTAGCTTGCTCATGTCTGCCGCTAACGCGTATTAACGCTTGCTTTATAACTTTTCTCTTGCCTTGTCAGATGGTTTCGGCGAGGTTTAGGACTCGTGTGTAGAAGTGCTGAAGATTTAAAGACACTACCAGAGGCTGTTCGCTGTTAGCTAGATGGAGGTAGCATCAGCCTGTCGGTGAAACAGGTGAGACTGAGCGATGCCTCCCAACAAACGCATTCAGAAGGAAACTCTCAAACTGGGCTGTGAATGGGGGTCGTGTCAGGAGTCGTTCAGTCGCATGGAAAACTTCTGTAAACATGCGGAGACTCATCTCAGTGCGGAGAGCTCGGCAGAGAAGGACGAAGAAGACTCGGAGGAAGGTGAGGCGACACTTAGCAGGTCTGTTAAACAGAGCTGACCTCCTTTCTAGAAATGTGGTTGTTTCTTCCAAACCTGGTGGGGTTCACACTGAAACTGTCCCTGGACCTGACAGAAACCAGTGAATCTCTGTGGACCTCAGTTCTCTCATGTGTCTGTGAATATTGGTCTTTAAAAGAAATACTGGTTCCACTTTTGTGCAAAGTAGTATTTGCATTATTTATAAGCTGTTCCTACATGCAATTTCTATGATCTTTTCCAGCAGTGAGCCTGTTGCTGCCCTAAGTTCTGCTTGTGTCCGTGCCATGTAGTTTAGATTTACTCACTGACATCACATTTAGTCAACTTCTGACTAAAAATATCTTCATGAGTCGCACAGCTGTCACTCCTTCAACTGCTCATTTGTCATTCTTTTGAATTTATTTGAATGAGTGTATTCTGGTTCTCTCCTATAAAATATGAAACCAATTTGGTGACCACTGTTCAGAGATAATCTGTCCCTGCAGAACAAGAGCATGACACACACAGGTATACTAAAAAATTAGAATATCATGAAAAGTTTTGTTTTGTGTCATCTCAGAAAGTCAAACCCGTATATGATGTAGGTTCATGACACATCGAGTTAAAGGTTTCAAGCCTTTATCGCTTGACATTTTCGGGATGATGACTTTCAGATAATGAAAACCCAAAATTCAGTGTCTCAGAGTTAGAATATTGTGAAATAGATAAGTTTTGGTAAGACGTGGTATCACACCCTATTCAGCTAATGAACTCAAAACACTTGCAAAGGTTCCCTCAACCTTTCAATGGTCTCAGTCGGGGTCGGTCGGCTACACTGTCATGGAGGAGACTCCGCATGAGTCTCCGCAGACTGCTGACTTAAAAGATGTCCAGAAGACAGTGACTCCCTCCAAAAGGAGGGCTGCCACAAAAGGCCATTGCTAAACAAGCTGGTTGCTTAAAGTCCAGTGTGACGTTTCTGCAATGATTTGTGCTGCCATGTCATCTGCTGGTTTCTCCACTGAGCTTTCTGAAGTCCAGTCAATGCAGCCATCTAGCAGAATATTTTAGAGCACTTCATGCTTCCTTCTGCTGTCAAGCTTTGTGGGGATGCTGATTTCATTTTCCAGCAGGACTTAACACCTGCCCACACTGCCAAAGGTACGAAAGCTGGTTCAGTGACCGTGGTGTTACTTTGCCTGAGTGACCTGGTCTGATCTGAACATCACAGAGAATCTCTGGACTGTTCTCAAGAGGAAGGGGAGAGACCAGACCCAGCAGTGCAGATGAGCTGAAGGCTGCTGTCAAAGCAACCTGAGCTTCCATTACGCCTGAGCAGAACCACAGGGCGATCGCCTCCACGCCACGCCGCATTGACGCAGCAATTCATGCTAAAGGAGGCTTAATGAAGTATTGAGTGCATAGAAATGAACATACTTTTCAGCAGCCTTATATTTTGGTTTAAAATATTCTTTTTTTTTTTTAAATCTAAATGGAATATTCCAATTTTATGAGACACTGAATATTGGATTTTCATTATCTTTTAAGCCATCATCCTCAAAATTTCCAAGGCTTTAAATATTCCACTCTGTGTCATGAGCCTACATCACATCTGGGTTTGGCTTTCTGAAATAAGTGACAATAAAATGTAGCATTTTCATGATATTCAAATTTTTTGAGGTATGCCTGTAGAAAAGCCCCAAAGTGCGTCCTGAACTTCAACTAGGGGGAATATCTCGCTAAAGCAAACGTGGAGACCAGTACATCTCTTTGCAGCTGCCCATCACTCGACATGAAAATCTTATGTAAAATAATAAAACGAGTCTACAGCAGAGCCTGAAACGTGTGACCCCTCCTTATGCCGTGTCTTTGCTTCTTGTCCCAAGGAGAGAAAAACTGTCTTTGGAGGGACTGTGGCTTCTGTTCTGTGGAGGGTTCAGAAGAGCTGAGACGCCACGTGTTCTTTCACTGCTACCACACCAAGCTGAAGCAGCTGGGTCAGCAGGTTCTCAATGCCCAGCCGGAAATTGGGAGCTGCTCAATCGCCTACCAGAACCGCAACGTCGTCCCTGAAATCCCAGACAATTTCACCTGCCTTTGGGACGACTGTGAGGTAGGTGGATATAGAAATAGAACGTGCTGCTGTGCGGCTTTGTGAAATGGATTGGTTTTAATTTTTAACTTCCTCTTCCCTCTCTGTTTCTGTCGAAGCAACCGCCGTATGAGAATCCAGAGTGGTTTTATCGGCACGTGGAGATGCACAGTCTCTGCGTCGAAGTCCCAGCAGGCGAGTGTGAATTTCCAATACGCTGTGGATGGAAAGGTGTGGGTTTTCTTGGTTTCTCAGAAATTCTGCAAACATTTTTTTTCCGGAAATGTGGTTCAAATAAAGTATTACGTGAGCATGTATTGTTTTCATGCCAAGGGTGTAGTATTGGAAATTCCAAATTTTTTCGCCTGTCATCCTTCAGACTGTGAAGCCAGTGTTAAAGGCCGCCCGAAGCTGCGGGAGCACCTGCGTAGCCACACCCAGGAGAAGGTGGTGGCCTGTCCGGGCTGCGGGGGCATGTACGCCAATAACACCAAGCTGTTCGACCACATCATTCGGCAGAGCGCCATGGAAGGTGAATTTACTCCAAATGTCAAGTCAGCGGTACGAGATCGGCTAAATTCAGCTTTAATCCACTGATATCCTCTCCATTGTGTGTGTTTGGCTGTAGGTCAGAGATTCCAGTGTTCTCATTGCTCCAAACGTTTTGCAACAGAGAGACTCCTGAGAGACCACATGCGCACTCATGGTGAGCTCCTCCTGTTTTACACCTGCCACTGTAACCGCCAGCTCGCCCGGAGGTTCACAGGATCAGATCTGTGTTCAGCTGACCTTGAGCTGACTTTTAGATTAGTTTGTACATGAATAGTTTGAATCTCATAACTGTTTGTCTTTTTCTCGTCTGGACAGTGAGCCACTATAAATGCCCGCTGTGCGACATGACCTGTCCATCGCCCTCTTCACTGCGTAACCACATCAAGTTCCGCCACAGCAACGAGAAGCCGTACAGCTGTGAATACTGCGAGTACAGGTAGAACGCCACCCTGAGCTTCAGTCATGCGAATTCCCGCTCGCCTGGTTATCGCTTAAGTAGTGTTGTTGTTGTTGTTTTGTAGCTGCAAGAATCTGGTGGACCTTCGCAAACACCTGGACACCCACAGCAGTGAGCCGGCCTTCCGCTGCGACGCTCCCGGCTGCAGCTTCAGCTGCCGGACGTTCGGCACGATGAAGATCCACTACAAAAGAGAGCACGAGGTAATGGGTCCCTGTCCATATCTGTGTGTGTTGTTTATTTTAATAACTGTTGACTTTGTTCACATTTAGAGTTTGAAGGCCTCTCATGGTTCTTTTCCCTTTACTCTCTGTTATTAGGGGAGTTTCATCGCTCGCTACAAATGCCACGTCTGTGACCAGTGCTTCACTCGGGGCAACAACCTCACTGTGCATCTGCACAAAAAGCACCAGTTCAAATGGCCGTCTGGACACCCCAGGTTCAGGTCAGGCTCGTATTGATCAGGGGTGTGCCGTTTCAGATAATATAATCAGAAATGTTTTAAGATTTATACTGTAACCATGATGGAGAAAGGACATCTGTGAGGTTAACTGTTTACACTGAAGAGCATGTCGGTCTGAATGTGAGTTTGACTCTACAGAATGAAGCATATGCAGTTTCCTTGTTTAATCTTTAGGATTTAATGGTCAACTATGAAAATTCGGCAGCCGTTTTTTTTTCAAAAACCTCACAACAAATAGATGTGATTCTAGTACTGTGTGTAAAACAAAGAAACTGAACTGAGATGGTTTTTCTGGAAATAAATCTCCAAAAATGTAAACATTTAACACTAACAGTTAATTTTAGAGTGTGTTCAGTTTGTAAATTTACTATGAATCAGCTGAAGAATGAATCTGGAAGTTGAGTTTATCGTCAGAATACATTTTTATTTTAATTGTCAAATTGAGTTGACCTAAATACAATACAGCAAGCTTATATTTTTAAATAGGAAATTCAAGAAAAACTTTTTTTGTATAGCCCAAATTTTCAGTGTAAGGTTGCCCTCACAAATATATGTGAGGTTTTTTTTATGGGCGATTTCACCAAATCCTTTGATTCATGATACTCACTTCTGACATGTAGAGTTCAGGTGCATTTTGAAAAAAACTGAATTCAATTTTAGAAGTTCATTTTTTTACATAATTAAATATCAAACAGTGAAGCCCCATCATGTTTTAAATTTACTTCACACCTTTTTCACATCTTTTTAACCTAAAAGTTATATTTGGTTATATGAGGGTAGAGAAAACAGATGTTACTTCTCATCGATCAAAATCTAAACATGACGTTTCGCGGCTCCGTCAGGTACAAAGAACATGAGGACGGCTTCCTGCGCCTGCAGCTGATTCGCTACGAGAGCGTGGAGCTGACGGAGCAGCTGATGAGGGAGAGGCAGAGCAGGCAGGCGGAGGAGGAGGACGGCGGTGGCGGCGGCGGCGGGGTGGAGGAGGGGTCGGCTCGCGCTGCTCCGCCAGAGGTGCAGGTGGAGCTGCGAGAAGTGCTGCTGGAGGAGCAGCGGACGGAGGAGCCGGCCGAGGGCCAGGAGGAGAGCGTGCTCTACGTCCTCACGGAGAGCTTGACCCCGGCGGGGGAGGACGCCGTCATGCTGCAGCTGCAGGACGCCGCGCAGCAGCAAGGGATGCCGGTGGTCTGACGCCGTGCGCCTCTCTCTCTGTAGAGTTTTCCAGATCCACAGTAAATCTACGAAGGACAACTTTTGGACTTCTGAACCGTTTAAGATGCTGCTCGTATTTATATTGAGAAATGTTTGAAGAACATCAGCGATGAAGGGACGCGACTCCATAATGAACCATTTTCACGATAAGCCTATATTAGGTAACGGAACTATTTATATGTCTTCTGTTGATCATCCAGTTTCTGAATCAGTTTCAGTTTATTCCTACCCAGTGACCTCTCATGCACAACAACATAGAAGTTCATGTGCCAAATGTTTTAAGTGGCTCTTAACATTCAGCAAAATGTGTGTAAACTTACCTCACCAGCTTCAGAAGGGTTTGTCTTTTTGAATATTTCACTTTGACTTGAATAAATGAGTAAGCTTCTCATCTTGTTGGAAGGTTTTTTTTCTGAAATTTGCACAAGATCTGGTTTTACTGGGTTTTCCACAGTCTGTGTGGCTCCCTCTGCTGAACTCAGCTGCTCTACTGCAGCTCTGGCTGGGATTTAGACTCGGCCTCACTACAGAGGAGTGTGTTAATCATGGTAAATAGAGGAGCTCCGTGAAGATCAACAGAATTTAAGTACACACTTAAGAGATTTTTGCCTCATATTTTATCTAAAATAGACACAAAAATGGCTTTTTATTCCACTCGGTTTGTTTTTTGCTTTGAGCTTCTTAAAGTTTTCGTTCTGGTTTTTGTTCCTGTGATTGAAATCTTTTCCAAAGTCACAGCGTGATACGCGGCGCGCGGCATTAGCTGTGAGCAGAAGATTAGACGACACACACACACAGCTTAGTAGTAGTGTTACTTAAACTCTGTGTGCTTCTTAACGGTGGGTGAACCGGGCTCCGCTGGGACGGCTTCTAATGGCTCCACGTCTGTTGACTGCTGAGTGATGATCTGGTCCACTTTGATGTGCGGCGTAATGTTTCTGCTCAATTCCCAGATGCTTTGCCAGTTTTTCAACAGAAACTAAGAGCAGCAGAAGATGAGGTTAAATACGCTGCTGCTGCTGCTGCTGTTTGGGTGCTTTCACCAGGGGATTTCTCAGCTTCCTGAGTGGACCGGAGAGCTGGAAGGTAGTGGTAAGACCTCCGCTGATGAGAGTTGAGTGAGAGCAGCCTGATGACGAGATGATTCTCTCGGTGCTCGTGAATTAATGTGTTTAATGCTCCGTAGGTGAAACTGAATGGATTCCTCAGCCGGATCTGATTGAGGACACTTACTGGTCCGGGTCGGCGCCTCTGTGTGTGGGCGGCTGCCGGGGCCGGCACCGGGAGCTGAGGAGAGACGCCTGCGGAGACTCGGACTGCTGCTGGCTCGGCTACAAGTCCCTCTGCAGAGGTCAGGCTGTTTATATCAGTCAAGCACGTTGGAAGTCGCCGTCCTCTCGAGTTCTGACGTCTTTCCTCCGTGCGCCAGTGAACTGCGGCCGGCCGGACGTGGACTATAACGGCGCGGTGTTCGGTAACGACTGGTGGGTGGGCTCAGTGGTCAGGTACACCTGCCGTCCCGGGTTCATGCTGGTGGGGAACCCGGTCCGGTCCTGCCAGCCCAACGGCCTCTGGACGCCGAAGCCCACCTGCCTTCGTGAGTAACCTCCAACCACGTGGCGAGACATTCAGACGTTCGCCTACCTTTCAGCTCTTCACCCTGCCTTGCAGGGATGTGTCAGCTGGGGCGGGTTGAAGTCAACGAGGGGGAGCTGGATGGGCCGTGCAGCTCCACCTGCACAAATAAGAGCTACTTTGGCCCCCCGAAACAAGGCTGCACCCGGTTAGACAACTGCAAGAAGAAGGAGACGGGCTGGAAGCGCTTCTTCGCACACTGCGTCCCCTGCATCTGCGACTGTGCTTTATCCTGCGGTGAGTCGTTTCTAAAGGAACTAAACACGAGACTTCAACATCACACAGAGAGAATCGTGCAGTAATTCTGTCCTTTCCGTGTGTAGTGTCTGCAGGGTGAAACACTGGGAAACAGAAATTGACAGCGCAAAGAAGAGATACAGACCGCAAGCGCACACAGTCCCAGAATCGTGCTCTGCTTTTTACTCTTTCATCCAATTGTGTGGAAAAGTTAGTGAACTAAAACCAGGATGTTTTAAAACTTTAGTCTCTGTGTCAGCAACCCCACCCCACTTTCTCTAAAGCATAAGACTCTGTGTCCCAACTTATACTGAGGGCCACATAAATATATATATATATATATATATATACCAATCGAAGGGGAATATGGTGTTGTTTTGGTTCTTTAATTAGCTTTGGCTTCATTCACGACAGTGTTAAAACTCAGAAGTACAAGTAGACGTCTCACAGCTGGACCCAGGGCCATAGTTTGGCCACCTCTTGTCCGTGCCTGAAGTTCAAGTTTGTCTTGATTCAGTTCGAGCTGCAAGTCAATTTATGTGATAAGTTATGGCAAAAACGTCAAAAAGAGTAAGTTTGGGAGATTTATGCCGCTGAGGTTGTATCAAACTTTAGCGATGTAATGAAATGAAATATCAAAAACTGAAGTGCCAGGCTCTTTTTTTATTATTATTATTATTATTATTATTATTAAGGAAATTGTTAAATTCAGGCTTATTAGTGAACAGATGACAGTTTTTGTTAAGTTAAACAATTTCTGGTGATTCAGTTTTTCATTTCTTTCTGACTTCTCAACATATTATTCCCTCCCTTCAACATGTCAACAGGCGGATTTGTGAAGGAAAGATGAAGGTCAGCATTAAAAGACGACAGGAAAGGGAAGTGAAGCTATAAAGATTAGCATCGGAGTGTCGCTGCTCGTCTGTGTCCATCTGTCCTGGACGGAGCTGAAACCTTAATCCTGTTTCCAGAGGGCAAAGAGTCAGTCGGGGGTTAACACGAACGCTGCACTGAACCTCACACCGTGGCTGGCTGCTGTTTTTCACACTTTCATTCATTTACTAGAAATGGCAAAGTATTTTCTGTAAATTAAGATCTTTATTTTTATATTCTACATATTAATTTTAAAAATGAAAAATGATTTGTGATGCATTTTAAAAAATAAAGGATTAGTCAGCATTTAAACGGATTATGTTTCTTTTAAGCCGCCGGTCACACACACCTTTATTAGATCTGTTTTGGGGGAATTATTCACATATCTATATCTTTTATTCACTCTCCTCATGCAATTCTAGTCAATAAAACATTATTTTTCAGAGATATCCAATTTTTTTAATATCCCCTGACAGAATAACTGACAGAAATCACAACTCGATCATTCCAATATGATTATTTCCTCAAATATTTATTATTTCTGAGCCACAGGAGAGAAGTTTATAAAATGTAAAGCACAGATTCTCATTATCGCCTCCAGTGGCCCTCATCTGGATGAAGTGATGCAGGAGATGGATGGATGATTCACTTTTATTTTCTGTTTGCACTGAGAAGATGACATTACCGATTACAGCCACTAGATGCTGCTGTTCTGATTCCCATAACAGCAGGCAGAAGCACTGATCCACAGAGAACCCTCGAAATGAAAATGTCAAAGAAAACCCAGGTTTCATGTTCCAGACTCAGAACTTCATGGCTGTCGTCACTCTTGGGGTTTCCAGGTGCTGAATCTCAGGATGATGTGTTCATCTGCTCTGGGTCTGTAGCAGCCGACCCCTGCGGAGAGGAGACGTATTTGAATTTTCAAATTATGTGAGGTCAATGTGTTATTAATTACAAGATAAGTTCAGCATCTCTTGAAAATCCAGGAGTGATTTTAGCAAATCTCTCACGATGATGACGATGACAGACCAATTTTTGAATAATCACATTAAAGAATAACCCGAAGCAGTAAGTGAAAGAACGGCTAATTCTCCAGTGTCATTACAGTTCATTAAGTCCTCCTCAGATGTGCTGCGCTTAAACTCCAGGGAGGAAACTCACCCACATCCAGCCTGCTCTGCACTCCGGAGCTTTCCGACAGGATCTCCCAGTACGTTTGCGCGTGTTTATTTCCAGCCACTCTGTTCACGCTCTCGATCAGCAGGCCCAAATCTGGGTCCTCCTTCACCGTGAACCTACCGACAGGAGGGTTTGTTTGTTTTTTAGGGGTCAAGTACAAAAAAAAAAAACTGGTCACCATCAGCTTAACTATGCAAGAGGAAAACTGCTTGATCACCTGTTAAGAGAGGTGAAATTCAGAGATATTAAAGAGGGAGTGTGTGTTTGGTCTTACTCGAAGCCACGCTGCATTCCCTGCAGTCTCCTCAGAGCTCCCAGCAGCACGCCTCCCTCCACCACGGAGGTCTGGTAAAACTCAGGGGGCACGTTAGACAGGTCGTTCTCCACAGACAGCCGGATCGGGAGAGACGCTCCATCTACAAGCAGAGTCATACTCACTAGAGATGCGGTGAGTCATGAAATACAAGCCAGAGGTCATGTTTCTTTACATTACCTGTGTTTGTGGGAGCTCCTCGTGTCAGCGCCAGGAGAAAGCCCACAGAGAGCAGAGCGGCTGTTATCGGTGACATCCTGGTCGATCTCTTTCTCCTCACATGCCTAACATCACATCTCCTCAGTACTTATAGAAGGCCGAACCCACCTTTGCAAACACACCCAGACCCAGAATAGAGTTTAAATATTCACAGAAACATGTGTTCTTATGTCCACACAAAAATCCACAGCCCTTCACTGTCAGTGTGACATGAAAGGTAGAAAACTGTAATCTGTAAAGTTATATAATAGTCATTTACTTGATTGATAATTCTCTCTTGTAGTTATGTTCATTAGAAGGGTTTCTTTTTTTTTTAGGTAATCCATGTATGCACACTTGAGAAGGTTAAAGGTCACATCGCTTCATGCACTACATAATGCAATGAGGACTTGGCCTTTGAAGTGGAAGAATAAATGGAAGAAACAAACTTATCAGTGAAGCATGAAAAAGATTGAACCCCCAATAAAAACACACTTTTTTAAGAATAGAAGAGATTTTGTTCAAAGTGTATCCAGTAAGGTGGGATCATTTTGTTCAGATGGTCCAAACTGAATCATCTTCAGTACACCAAGGTGAGGAGAAGAAGAAAAAACATTATCACGAAGTGATTTATCTTTATAACGGTGCGATGAAGAGATTTTTTTTGTGCATGTGTCTCGATCCCAGTCCTGAGTGATAATATTAGCCACCATAAGGAGGTAAGTCACACAGCCAGAGATGGGCCGTGGCGTGCTGAGACTGCTCAAGCGGCGACCAGAGAGCCTCGTTTTAAATTGGTCTGATTAAGAGGAAGGTGCGATTGGCTAAAAATGGTTTTGATTCCCTCTCGGGGGTGATGTAAGCCGTGTAGGGCCCGCTTTGAACGCGAGTAACCCCGGCTGTTTTACCGAAAATAACCCGGGCACTGCAGCATCAGCACCCGGCAGCTGCGCAGGTGCGGCCTTTAAAGAGACAGATCGGGGCCTACATCTCACCCAGAAACCTCCCCCGTGTTTACTCCCACTGTCACACACATCAAGCCTATTTATCAGCGTGTTTGTAGCAGCGGAGTCTGGCAGGAAGGGATATGTTATCAATAACAGAGGCTGGATTTCAACTCCCTCTCCCTCATCCATCCGAGACACAACAGATAAAAGTAGAAAAACTTTTAATAATTCAGGATTATCTGTATTAATATGATTACCTCTGAAGTTATAACAACTTTTAGATTAGCCTCCCAGCATTAAATCACAAAATGTCCTGACAGGAAGTCCAATATTAATGTCTCTGCAATGATCCTTCAAACAAGACACTGATTTTTTTTTTTGGAGGTTCTTTTCTTTTCATGTTGGACTTTATTCATCACACAGGGGGAGATCAGAGGGAATAATGAGTGGATCCAAGCAGTGCTTCCTCCGTAGCATCCTCTCCTCTCAGCAACGCCCTGTATCCCAGACCGGCGCGCGCAGCGGCGCACAGACGCACGAGCCGGCCAGAGGATGACGGCGGCTGCTCCATCGAGCTGCAGCTGATGCTGCTCCAGCATCCGCAACACCGTTTGGAGGATTTCCATTTTAACCCCCCCTGCGTTTGATTCCCCTCATGCCGGGGAGCGAAGATCGCCATCAGCACCGCGGAGGAGGAGGAGGAGGGGGAGGAGGAGGAAGATGTACGTGAGCGGGCTGCTTCGGGATCGGACGGATTTCATAAGAGCGGGGAAATAATCCTGGCGAGGGAGAAAACATGACAGGCGTCCTGCTCCCCTGACGGTTCTCCGGGATGCAGTCATAGTTGTGAGGCCGGACATGGTGTGAATCTCGGGGGTCGCTGTGGTGGATGCAGGATGATGTGCGCCGCACCCCTGGAGACATCGATAAGAAGAACACGGCTCGGTCCTTCAGTGCCCCACAGCACATCCGGATTTTTCCTAGACTGTGGTGCACAGTGAGCATCTTAATTCCTGTGTGTGTGTGTGTATGTGTGTGTGTGTGTGTGTGTGAGTGAGTGTGTGTGTGTGTTTGTTTTTGTTGTTTTCTGGCACTGTTTGAGAGAGCCTCTCATGTGGACGGACCGGGCTGTTTCGTCTGCCGGGATCCACTGAGCCCTGTTGCTCTCGTCCAGGGGTGAGCTGCCCACCCGCTCCATCTCCGCATACAGCAAGAAGTACGTCCAACTGTTGTGCTCTCTGTGCATGTGCGGTGTAACTGATTGGTGAAGCCACATTTCCCTCACCCACATTGAAAACTCACTGATGCTTTCATCTTCATCAGTTTACTGTTAACAGGTGCGTCCTGAGAGCATCCCCCCCATCCCTCCTGAGTCTGGAACACAGAATGACCACGTCAACGCAAAGCTCTACAGATGCACCGAATAACCATATTTCATCCTCTTGCAGGAGACTTTTACTATCTGTGGCTGTGTGTGCTCACGTGTCCCGCCTTTGGGGCCGCACATGACAGGACACGGAGGCCTTCCTCCGCCTGAGAGGCCATTAAAGTCTGTCAGTGTTTTACATGGCTCATATGCAGTCTGGTAATGGAAAGTCACTAATGGCAGCCTGATCAATAGAAGCCATGGTCAATTTTCATCAGTGGACCACTTCACGTGAAGATATTTTATTACACGTACAGTAGGTCATGGATCGTAGACAGTTGGTGGAGTGTACTACAACACTGCGGGGTATTGCATGGCAGCAGAACATGCTCGTTTTCAGTGGTTGTGTTTACAGCTCTGATGTCTGCGAGTCCCTTTGAGGGCTCCCTTGCTTTCTCTGTCATCCATTTGGAAAGATGATTTCGCGAGGATTAATGTTCCTAAAGTGATCACAGTTTGGAGAGGACAGCGGGGATGAGCGACTCATTTGTCATCTTGTGCTGTTTCATCTGTTTTATCCATCCCAAAGAGAGCTATTTGCGTTGTGGTGTGGTGGATTACAATTAGCAACAATTTCCAGCCTGCTTAATCACATTTTTTTTCATATAATGCATTAGGAAACAATGATCCTAACTATTTAGATATTGCCTTGTTTTCACTGCTGTTTTTTGTTATGATTGTATTGCATAATCACAGAAGTATTGGATGGTGACATACAGGAAAGCTTATGTGTTGGAAATGTAAATTAATCAGCATGTTAATTTTAATGGACCCTTTTAATGCAGGTTGGCACTCAAAAACGTTATTTTTTTGTCTGACTGTAGTTGAAACATTTCTTAAAATATCCAGTAATTCATTACATTTACTAATGTACACAATCAATGAAATGATATTTACAAGACCCTCTTTGTGGATTGATCCTTTAAGGGTAAATTGTTGTTTCTTTCAGTTTCACGTTTTTACAGAGCTTTTGAACTGGCTTTAGCTCTTCAGTTTACGCTTCAGACAGGCCGCCTCGTCTAGGAGGAAATCCATGTGAATCAGCAGTCCTGTAAGCATGCTGCAGGACTGAAACCAGATCCCAGCTCCTAACACTCTGAATCTCATTCCCTCCAAGCAGTCAGTCCATCGAAAAAAATCCTAATCAGATCATGTCCAGAGCCTGTTTTGAGATGATGTCTGCAGGAATTCTAAAATCGTTCATGGAGCACACCTTCGTGTCGACTTGTTTGCAGAGGTGATAAATTCCTATAGGACAATAAGATCTTCAGAAAACAATCAATCAATGGTAATCAATGAAAAGCCTTGTTTGGTGATCAGTGTCCATCCGGTTTCATGTTGTTTCTTCTGTGTCAGGGACCAAGCAGTAACAGCAAAACAGGAGTTTATTGAAAACTGTTTCTTTTATCCGCAAGAAAATACAAATAAAACTTCTTAACTGATTAGAAGTGAAAAGAACAAACTGAAAATTAAGTATTAACATAACTAACTAACTTACTGAGCTGAGAGGGAGTATTTATCATGACTGGGTAAAACCAACTGAGACCAGAGGGGGAAACAGGAATAACGTCACTCATGGGTAATAGTGGGGGCAACTTAACTGAAGTCACCCCCCGCCCCCCCCCCCAACTTGGCAACAGATGGTTTAGCTGATTACATAGTCTTGATCATGAAAGAGTTTCTGGGCCTTTGACTTTTCGCCTCCCCAGGATGGGGCCTCCCAACAGCAGGGTAACTCAAAAAGATAACATTATCTAAACAAAACAAAATGTGGTAATGATAGTCTTTCAGTGTGTAAATGTGTGCACTCCATTTAAACAGTGTAAGGCTTAGATAAATGAATTAATGAAATAATTTGTGTGGAGTAAACAGGAGATGTTTGGGGTGTGGCTGTCTGAAACTTAAAAAAGGAAGTGTGAGTGAGAGTGAGGCTGGCTGTGGCCGTCAAGGCCTGTTTTATTGCTGCATCAGTCATGAGTCTGAAAGATTTCTAAAGGAATGCATACAGTTCTTTAACGTGTGTCAGTTTGCAAATTATTCCATATGCTCTCACTGTTAATGTAAAAGAACTGAATAATTGTTTTGTCACAAAAGAAAAACAAAAAAACAACATTTATGTATTCTAAAAAAAAAAAAATGTAGGAACATGAGGCAGGAGTCCACCATCTTTTAAAAAAAATTGCACTGATACAGTATATGTGTTCCTCTTTGCAGATTTCCAGTATGGCTGAAAAGACAATGGAGCCGGGCTCCGTCAGCATCCCCATGGAGGAGACCAAGCTCCCCGGCGGGGCCCCCCAGGAGGCGCCGCTGCTCACCCACCTCAAGAAGGTGGAGAACCACATCACCGAGGCCCAGCGCTTCTCCCACCTCCCACGCCGCTCCGCCGTGGACCTGGAGTTCATTGAGCTCTCTTACACCATCCGGGAGGGTCCCTGGTGGAGGAGGAGAGGTACTGTCAGCTCTGCTCGCCGTAGTAACCATGATGGATGAGCACGGCAGGCTCCACCCTTGACGATCGATAACCGGAGTGCAGAAATTCCGAGGGAGGCCTTTTCAAAGCCGACCCGACATCTGAGAGAAATATATTTTTCCTCCGTTGTCTTTGTTGTCTCGCTCCGTTATCCTGCCACGTGTGGCCCGGTCCAGTTACCCATGAACACTTTGGGGCCTTGGGCCTTTCGCCATGCTGTGTCGGCCTGTAAGGTCTGCTGCGCTCAGCAGAGTTTAGACATAGTAAATAATTTACACTCGCAGGCTGGCACGGTGCTCGGCTGTCTTCCTCCTCTGTTGTGACGATAGGTGCCGTTTAAACCCGTTGCCCTCGATCCTGATGAAGCCCTCCAACCTTCAGCTACCCCTGCCCGTCAAACAAAGCCTCCCTGTGCAAACCGGTCCCGCCCTGTGTGTTCAGCAGGGTGGGAAGCGGCCGCCTCAGATGAATTCTTTATCTACGTCGTCCACATAGCATCCTGGGGAGGGCTTTACATGAAGTATTGCAGGTGTTGTTATTTAAAGTCTTGTGTAATATTGATGTCCATTATGGAAGTCTGGCCGAGGCGTGCCGGCTGTTCTTCTCTGAGACTTCGGCACATGTACAGAATCAAAGAGGATTGTGGCTTGAATAAAAGCTACTGGGGGTCTCTCGGGATGAGATCAATAACTTTTTGGCTGTGCCTTGATTAGCATGTTTTTCCACTTACGATCAAGCCGTGGTTTGTGCTTTTGTTTGTGTCGTCTCCTCGGGGCGCCTGCTGCTTGAGCTCATCAGGCTGATGATGTGTGAAAACAAAGTCTTTTTCTTCAAGCTTTACAAAGGCGTTGAATCCTCGCAGTCCGATCTCACTGTTTGCATCACATTATGAACCTTGAAACCCGCTCTGCCGCTCATCTTTATTAATACCTGTTTATTTCTGACATACGTTGTCGTTCACACGGAGGGGGCTTGTCACTGCTTGTGTCTTATTTAACAAGCTAAGCTCTGAGTTTTTTTCCTCCAGCTGTCTGGTGAAAGCTGGAAAACAGGCATAATCATGGGCAGCTTAGCAATGCTGTGGAGCTCCTTCCTTTCATTGTCAGTGAATTTCATTTTTTCTGTGTCGTCTCTGCTGAATTATACGCTCGTAAATAGCTGGTCGTGAGGAAATAGGAGAAAGTGCATGACGCACAGCATCAGCCATAAACCCATGAAGTCATTTGTGTTTTAATGCGTTTTGGGCCTTGAATCACATTACTTATGAATCATCTCTTCAGATGTCTCCGTGAAACAGGAAGGATCACCAAAAGGAAGCTCTTGCGAGTTACAGTGAATGTAGAGTCACTTCTTTTATTATGAAAGGGCTGAGGAGGGTCGGCTGATGTATGAGCGGCCCCTCTGCTGCATTTGTTATTGTAGGTTACTCCGGTTGCGACAAATGGTCCGACCATTTATCCCTGCGAGGATGAAGCCGCCGTGACCTGCATTCGTGTTGACGGTATTTTCCCCCCCGTGGGAGATAACTGGTGAAACACTAGCCCAGCCCTGGAAAGCAGGGGGAGCTGAGCGGGAAATGTTTACATGCCTTTAGGTGATTTAGCATGTGCTTCCGTTCTGCACCTGCACCACCGAACTCCGCGTGTTAGGAGGAGAAAGGAGGGATGCTCTCATGCAGAGACACAGCTTCCACACCAGCGCTCCTTTTAAAATGCATCGCCATGCACGTGATAACTCTAATTTATGACTGTGTGATGGAAGCAGTCCGTTCTTCAGTACTAAAATGTTCAATGTTTCTGGGAGTTAGGTTTTGAAAATTTAAGATTATAATCAATTGGGAACTAAAAGAAATTTTGTTCATGCCGCACAGATTTTGTACTGCGAGCTTAAGCAAAAAAATAAAGAAAGAAAGAAACATTTTTAATAGATTAATTAATTAATAAAGCAGTGTTTCCAAGGCTTTCATGTACTGATCATTCTGATGTGTGAGGAGGGGACGAGCCACAACTAACCAAGGACATAAGGACACATCTCATTGCTTCATTTGGGTTCCTGCATTTGTTCATTTCCACTTTACACTCTGTATAATTTCACGGCTTGGACCAATTAATTTAATGATGTCCTCTGCGTTATTAGGTTTGCTTCTTGGAGTGAGATTGCTCATAATGTTGTGCAGAGAGGAGTGAGCTTATCAGAGCAGTGTAGCTCCCTCCACGTCTCCTCCTGAGACCAGCGGCTCCGGGTTGCATTAGCCGCCACCTCTGTGCCACGTGCAGATCTGTTACTGCACTGTGGGTGGTAAAGTTGCACTGTGAGTAAATCAGATCGCTGACTTTGACAAATAATAATGCACAGACTGATGTATGTGTATTACTCTGCAGAGTTAATGATGTTTTTTTAAGCAGAGCACAGTTTATTCATCATTAATACTCTTTTACCACATCACATCATTAATATTTAATATAAATTTAATTTGTTATAGGTCTTATGTCTTTAATCAAGAGTCTCACCGTGTTATTCTGCAATCCCACGTGCGATTTCCGTTCAGGCCCTCAGTTTGAGTCATGCTCTTCGACCACACCCTATTGATCAGGCTGTGAGATCACCTGTGGGATCGGGCTGGACTCTCTGAGTCTATACTGTCACTCGCTGTTATGTTTGTGCATCTCAGGGGCATCAGGAGTGGACGCTGGCGCTCTGGTGAGCCAGCACGCCCTACCCAGATAAGACCATTATCATGCGCGACCTACAGCAGCGGTTAGATCATCAGTATGCACCACATGCCGGGGCACGGCTGCTCCTCCGGCCGCCGTCTGAGCGGAGGCTGCCTGATGTAATGACTGAGCGAGGAGGAAGGGGCGCTGCCGTCGGGTGCTTTAGGCTTAAGGTGGCTGGCAGGCAGCCCTGCCGAGACCCTAATCACACAGCTCAAGACGGGAACAAGAGCCGGCGTGGACCCTGGAGAGATGAGGAAGGCGAGGGAGGCAAAGGTGGCGGCGGGCAGGATGCTCACAGCCCCCTTTTTAACTCTCCATTTCTACAGGCTTTCAGAACCTGTCATCCATCAGGCTGGTTGTTTTACGGTTCCTGCTGTGTTCCAGGAACCACTGAGGTTAGGAAATGCATCATAAAAATCTCAGTCTTCTTCGTTTGCAGGCCACACCGCAGCAACTGTTTTTAGAACTGCCGCAGGAAAGCAACACCGTGCTTCTCCTGGTGTACATCCTAATCTTAACTCTTCTATAATGTTGTGTACTCTTCCTCTCCCCCCCAGCACTGCTTTGCTGTTCACCTGATGCCCAGCCCTCCCACAATGCAGTGTTGTGTTTTTTTTCATTGTATTTTTTGCTGCCAGCTTCACCTTGAATATTGTCTTTTCTTGAGTCACGAATAGCTGCATATGCACCTGTTTCTAGTTCACACGTCCCAGAATACTTTTTTTTTTAAATATATTTTTAAGGGTTTCTATAGTGGCTGTTATCAGGGACAATGTGAACAAGACATTTGCTTGACCACTTATTTGACTGTACCGTTATCTCTTGGGATTCAGGTTTGACAGACTGTGATTAGCGCCGAGAGAACAAAATTATTCTTTCTATCTTCAAAAATCCTGACGAAATACTTCAAAACTCAGCGAACCGACTTTTAGAGTGCCGCACGGCTCAAGATATTCGAGTGAAACGGAGCAGCTGGTTATCTTTCCCTCTGCCACGAGGTTAAAAGGATGTTTTAAAAAAGAGCAGACATATAATTGAACAAGTGGACTGTCTTTAACCTCACACCATGGGGTAAAGATAACTGAATACTTATAGTAATGTCTTTTCTTCCATATTATTCTTTAAAGAAACACACATTAGACAGTCTTTTAACCTCTGACTGTCTTTTTAGCCTATCTTACATGAGTACACAACTACTTATCAGTTCACTAAAATTGTAATTTAACACCCTCAACGTCGAACAACAGACATCAGAAACCTGTTTGCAATGGTTTGCTTTTTTGCTGAATTTTATCGAATGCAAACTTTTACACAAGTTTAGTTCTCTGTAGTTTAGCTCTTTGTGTGTGTTTGTGTAAAATTTGCAGCCTTCAATAATGGTGGAAAGTCCCGGGTGTCCCCTTCGCTCACTTGTAGTTACTACACCCCAATGCCCTGTGTGAAGTTGAATACATAAGTATAAAAGATTGTTGTAAACTATACGAGTCGCTGTTGATATTTCATAAAACCAGTGGACGAATGTAAAATTTGGACAGCAGAAGAAGAAAGTACATAATGAAAAAGCATTTAAAAACATACAGAAGACATATTTCTTCTTCTCTCTCTATCAGGTTACAAAGCCCTCCTTAAGTGTTTGTCTGGAAGATTTAGCAGCAGAGAGCTGATCGGCATCATGGGGCCGTCTGGTGCCGGGAAATCCACTTTGATGAATATTCTGGCAGGGTACAGGTGAGCTCTGGAGCTTTAAGGCTTATGTCAAATTGTTTGGTCTTTTGAACTTAATGCAGTTCTGCATGCATGACCGGGTTTATTTAAAGCTGATTAAATGTACCTGCGGAAACAGGGAGACCGGCATGAAAGGCACCATCCTGGTGAACGGCCGGCCGAGAGACTTGAGGACTTTCAGGAAGATGTCCTGCTACATCATGCAGGACGACATGCTGCTGCCGCACCTCACCGCGAGGGAGGCCATGATGGTGAGCCCACTGATTATCACGGGCCGCTTATTGAGCCGTAATGTTGAGAAGAGAATTCCTGAATTCGTGTCTGTCTTTCAGGTTTCAGCCAATCTGAAACTGAATGAGAGCATGCAGGTCAAAAAAGAGCTGGTGAGTTGGAATATATGTAGAGAGCAGGAGGAAGCGAGAGATTTTGTATTTAATACTTTAATTTGGACTTATAATTCAAAATATTCCCCCCAACAATCCCAAAAATATCTCCAACAGCGTCACAAAAAGCACAACGTTGCATTGATTTCCTCAGTAATTGACAACCAGTTCCTTCTTTACAACATCCATCGACATTTAGGGTTTAAGGTCACGTATACCATTAAAGAAGATTCATTACTCACCCACCTGGTCGACTGTGTGTGTCATTGTCTTCCATCGTTTGTTCGGGTCGAAGGTGGATGAGATCCTGACCGCTCTGGGCCTTCAGGAGTGTGCTCAGACGCGCACCAACGCTCTCTCCGGGGGTCAGTGCAAACGACTGGCCATTGCTCTGGAGCTGGTCAACAACCCGCCCGTCATGTTCTTTGATGAACCCACCAGGTATGGATGTCTTTCACTATGATACAATGCTTAAATTGCAAAGAAATTCAACATAACATTAACGTTAACATTCATTGCATCTTTCTGTTGGTTCTCCGTTCCATCCCAGTGGCCTGGATAGCGCGTCGTGCTTCCAGGTAGTTTCCCTCATGAAGTCTCTGGCTCAGGGAGGAAGGACAATCATCTGCACCATTCATCAGCCCAGTGCCAAGCTCTTCGAGATGTTTGATAAGGTAACTGAAGTGCTTTTGCTGCTGTAGCCGTCAAACCCTCCACTGCCTGCTGCTCAGACAGGTCACTGCAGGCTAGCGCCGTTCACTCTGTGCGGCCGAAGCAGCCCGGCAGTCGAGATCCAGTCCTGTTGTTCTGCCACTTCTTGATGTATTGTTCAGGGATTCGCTGTCTTGTAAGCCGTGTTCATCTCTCTGAAAAACCTTGTCCATCCGCCAGCTGTACATCCTCAGTCAGGGTCAGTGCATATACAAGGGCACAGTCCCGTACCTCATCCCTTACCTGAAGAACCTGAACCTCCACTGCCCCACGTACCACAATCCCGCCGATTTCAGTAAGTCGGGCACTGCAAAATGCACGCATGTCTCGTTTCGCGATTTTATTTTTAATTCTTACTGGCTTTTCCTCTCTTTGCCCAGTCATTGAGGTGGCGTCGGGGGAGTACGGAGACCTGAATCAAGTGCTGTTCCAGGCGGTGCAGGGTGGGCTGTGCTCAGAGGAGGGCAAGAAGAACTCCAGGGACAAGAGCGACTCGTCCTGCCCCTCTCAGTGTCACAGTGTGAGTAACGCAGCCCTGACATGCAGCTGACATGCCAGCCTTTCAACACGGACAGTTGGATGAAATTGCAAATACGCCCTTCACTGAACGTGTTGTTTCCTGCATTTCTGCAGTGCTCAGATATAGGTAGATAGGTAGGTCGCTCCACTGAAACAAAATCCAGGTCACATTACAGCTGATCACATTATATATCACTTGGATTTTTTTTTTTTTACCTTAGTTTTCAGTATTTTCTCCATTTTATTGATCTTTCCAAGCCTCTTTCGGCTCCGCTTTGCCTTTCTCAACCTCATAAGTTACTCTTTATCATCTAATCACTAACACTGTATATAAACCATTCGGCACGCTCTACTTCATCTTTTCTCGTCCGTTGTGCAGTTTAAACTTCCTGCTCCATCAAACATTTACAGTTTTTTTTCTTTTCTTTTCTTTTCTCGTCCTCAGATATATTTTAACACTCTTTGTTTTGGAGTGACAAGGCTGGTACCTCTCTTGTATAACAGCTTTTTTTTTTTTTTAAGTTTTTCTCTCATTGTGCTATTTTAAGCACAGTGAGAGAGAAACAGACTTATACGTTGTTGTTTTAACATTTAATCACTGGCTGAAGCCCAGCATTTCACAGACTCGCCGTCCTTTGTGTTTTTGTTCTACTTGATGACACAAAGCAAATCTGAGCAGTGTTTTCGCCGCTGACAGTGAAAAGGAGCCAATACTGCGTTCACCTCATGCATCATTTAAATGTGTGGTTTTTAACGTGTGGGCCGGATGTAGCAGGGAAGACATCAGGAAGCTGGAGCTTCAGCAGAAAGCATGATGTTTTGCCTCTTTGATCGCTGAAAAGCTGTAAGCGCAGGTTAAAACCATTAATAGTATTATCAATATGAATCAAAGTGAATTTATTATCGGCGTGATAAAGTGTGTAAAATACCACCTTTTAGTCCCGAGGTTGGTGGTTCCAGCTCCAGTCTCAGTCTTTCCATCGAGCCGAGCGTCTGACTGCTGAAGCAGTGAAAATGAGCTCTGTAAACAGTACATTAACCATGTGGCATGCTGGGTGGGAGGTGGGACTGCGGAGGGTGGTGCAGCACCCCCTGTCAGACTGCAGAAGACCTGCATATGTACCGAGAGCATCAAACTGTTTAAATCATCTCTTCTGGAGGCAGTGGAGTCAGTAGTTTACAACAGGATGAATTGTCTGTGTTCACCTGTTCCCGTGCATGTTTCTTCCACCATTACTCCTCTCACTGAAAAATACTGCTTGATCAGATTTAATACAAAGGAGATATAACACGAGGTATCGGGGTGACAATAAATCTGAGCCGGAGGAAATTCTCAACATCCACTCAGTTGAAATATGTAGCTCCTCCAGACTATTCTCAGAAGACATTAGTGCACTTTTTCCACGACAACAAATTACAAGTTACAGGGAAAAGACTTTGTCACTAAATAAATGTACTCCTCATTGATTTATTCAAGGTTGATGGTTGGATCATGTCTTGTTGGTGCTTCATGCGTCTTTATTCTCATTGTTTATGATTCCACAGGACACGGGGACCCTGGAGAAGCACAGCTTTGCCACCAGTACATTCACGCAATTCTGTATCCTCTTCAAAAGGACTTTTGTTACAATATGCAGGGACACGGTAAAATACTACATTTGCACATTTTTTGCACTCCTTTTCATTTCTTGGCATGAAACGCTATAATTTGGGTAGCGCTAATATTTTTGTTGCTTCCTTTCCAGGTGCTTACTCACCTCAGGGTGATGTCCCATCTGTCAATCGGAGTGCTGATTGGTCTGCTTTACCTGAAAATTGGAAATGACGCCAGCAAGGTTTTCAACAACACTGGCTTCCTCTTCTTCTCCATGCTGTTCCTCATGTTTGCTGCGCTGATGCCAACAGTACTAACCTGTAAGATGCTCGGTTTAGCGACTGGAAGCCCGGTTTCGTGTGTGTTCGAGGGACTGAAGTGGAAAGACTTTTTAACGCTCCTGTTTTTTTTTTTTGTTTTTTTTTACACAGTTCCACTGGAGATGTCTGTGTTTGTGAGGGAACATCTCAACTACTGGTACAGCCTGAAGGCGTACTATTTGGCTAAAACTATGGCCGACATACCGTTCCAGGTAACTTTTCAATCATCTCGCATTGATTTCTGTGTGTGTCGAACACAGTTTGGACAGAAAGTGTCTAAAGATGACTTTCCGCAGGTGATATGTCCGATCATGTACTGCAGTATAGTCTACTGGATGACCGAACAGCCGCCGGAAGCCGGACGCTATCTGCTTTTCGTAGCCTTGTCCACCTCCACAGCCCTGGTAGCCCAGTCGCTGGGTCTGCTGATAGGAGCTGCGTCCACGTCCCTGCAGGTCAGCAGCCTCAGCTGGGAAAGTGGGTCATATTTCCACTCCAGGGTTGGTAGTTTGATTCCCCAATCTGGCATTCTCCAGTTGTCCGACTGTTCTTATACCCAGTGACGGTCAGGCACCTTTCCATTTCGTTTGAGTAAATTGAAAAAGCACTTTATTTTAGAAAGAAAAGCTCGTCACATTTCATTAAGTCATTATTTTTTAATTTCAATTAGAGATTATAGCAAATATAAACTAATAGCGAAAATGCTCAAAGTGTGAAGTAATGCAGTGACTCGGTTTTCATGTAACTCGTGTTCCAAAGCCTTCCTGTGGTCCAATCTCCAATCAGTGTGTGTCGGTAGGAAAATTTAAAAACTAGCTTATAGTTACAAATAACAGTCAGATTACAACTGTTGACAGTCATTTGAATGATGACAACATCCACACCCAGTGAACAGATGTAGGAGTGAATATCACATTACTCAGCAGTAATGGTGTCGTTACAAAATGATGATCGGTGATTCTCCAGAATCCTAATTACAGAGTGGAGTGTGCTAATGAGCGTCCATTAGCCGGATTAAGATCAATGAATGAGTGAATTAGGCTCAGTTGTGACCTTTTTCTGAATGCAAGTACATTTTTTTTAAACACTGATGTGAGAGTAAAATTTTTCGATGTTTTTTTTTGTTTTGATGATTTGAATATTGGTAATGTAGGTTTTATGCTGCCACTGTGTTTAACAGGTGGCAACATTCGTGGGTCCCGTCACAGCCATACCCGTCCTCCTCTTCTCCGGCTTCTTCGTCAATTTTGACACCATTCCCAAATACCTGCAGTGGAGCTCCTACGTGTCCTACGTCAGGTACTGTTAATATCCCAAGACAGAACCTGAACCTTCTAATCAGGACTTAATGTGAAACATTATAAATCTTAGACTAATGTGTTCTCATGTCTGATCCTGTTTTTAATGTGTCAGGTATGGCTTCGAGGGGGTGATACTCTCCATCTACGGGATGAACCGGTCTGAACTGGAGTGTCCAGATCCCATCTGCAAGTTTCAGAAGCCGGAGGAGGTCCTGCAGCTGCTGGATGTGGAGGACGCCAAGCTTTACGTGGACTTCATGGTGCTGGGCGTCTTCTTCCTCATCCTCAGACTGGCCACCTACTTCGTTCTGCGCTACAAAGTCAAGTCGGAGCGCTGAGGTTTCCGGACGCGGCCACTGGTGGATCTGGATGCTCGTGCATATCCCGACAGTGTGAGATAGCAAGAAACCATATAGTCTCTCTTCCTCTGCCACATATACAAAGACAAATCCGACACATATCATCATCAGAAAGCTGTGCTGCACCATTACACAAACTGTACAGTAGAACACAGACTGGAGCTATTTGCTATTCAAGAAAAACTAAATTATAGTTATCCTATCTCCTGCCCGTTATTAGTTGCCCACAAGGCAACATAATTCCTCAAATTCCTCAAAAAACTATATACTATTGTGTATCTGCACCATAAATGAACACAACCTCCAACAAAGAACCAGACAGCATGTTTGGATCTGTCATTTTTGTTAAATTTGAGTCCCGGGCCGAAGCCTAAAGCGAAGCCTGGGGTCTGAAGTGGAGCCATATAACGCGTCTTGGTGCAGGAGTGTCCAGTAAACTGTAGCTTCTCAATCCAGTGCCTGAGAAATAATCCCAGATCAGCATCCAAATCCAGTGAATTGGTACGTGATTGCTCCAAACGCAACAAAATCACCCAGGAGCGAGATTTCCCCCTCTTCTGAGTGGATGCTCTAACAACGGCTTATCTCGCTCTCCCGCACGATGGTCTTATCAGATGAATTTGCCAAGAACCCGATAACTTCTCCGATAAAACCGACTGCCGGAGGACGACCTTCTCTGCTTTCCGTCTCCGGCGTGGATTATCTTTGCGGAATTTCCCTCCCGTCACGGACGACGGACGGCGGTCGAACGTTCTGAAAAAGAGGGATGAAGTCCTCGTGAAACTCTTTGGCAGATGCGGCCCGATGTGGATCCGCCCCACGTGACCACACCTGCAAGCAGGCCGTCTCCTGCTGAACATGTTTGTTTCTGCCATGAACGAGGAAGCGTCTGGCAAATCCGGAGCAAAAT
Organism: Salarias fasciatus; assembly: GCF_902148845.1. NCBI lineage: Eukaryota > Metazoa > Chordata > Actinopteri > Blenniiformes > Blenniidae > Salarias > Salarias fasciatus. The sequence continues at coordinate 10,801,832 of NC_043754.1, forward strand.
GTGAAAGCGACGCTGTCTGGAGGGAATCTGTGTGTGAGTGAAGTGCAATAGCAAACAACATACTGTTCTACAGTTTAAAAAAAAAAAAAAACAAACTCCTGATGTTTCTCTAATCAGTGTCACTGTTTTGACACGACTCTTTGAAATGCTTGTTTCCACTCGTATGACTCTAGCTGCCTCCTCCCTGAGCTGCGACCGGAAGCACCCTGGTCCCCCCCCACCCCCCCTTCCCCTCTCGTTCTCCCTGCTTTGCTGATGTCTGACAGATGTGTGTTTGTCCAAAAACAATGCTAGATACTTGAAATGCTGGCTGGGCAGTTTTTTTGTGCCTCTAAACTAGAATGATATGAGTTTCCTCCGCTTTATTTGTTTGCACACACACCTCATGTCTACTTACATATTGCTGGGCCCCCCCCACACACACACACACACAAACACACACATACGCATACACACACACACATACGCACACACACATACACACACATTCACCTCAGCAATGTTAGAAAAGCCTCTCCTAGTCACAAGGCAATGCAAATATTTTCAAATAGACTTGCTATGAAATATTTCTTACTCAAACTATGCTACTTAGTAATCCTTATTATAATGCATAAAAATAATGTGAGTATATAATCAATGATTGTACAGTGAATATGTCATGCTGTAAACAAATGTACATTTGCACTTTTTTCTGTGTATGTTTTTTTTTTAATTTATTTATTTGTATTTAATTTTATTTTTATATATCCATGTGACAAGTGCTGCTTCAAAGTATAACGAGAAAACAGCAACTGACTGTTGCATGTTCACTCTAGGAATGAAATTTATGGAATATTAAATTTCAACGTATAGCATCATGATTTTTATTATTATTATTATTATTTATTTATTTATTTCACCCAAATGTAAAGTATCCAGGAATGTCTGAGGACGTGCAAAGTCCTCTCCTCTCCAACAAAATATTTTTAGAAACTCTGGACTCGAGTGTGCGTCACTGCTGTGGGTAAAAAAAGAAAGAAGAAAGAGAATAACGATAAGATGAAAGTGTGTGAAGTGTGATAGACGGAGGAAAGTGAGGGTAAGTCATTGAGTGCGTAAAGCGAGCGGCAGTCGGATCAGTTAGCAGATCAGTCATTAATGATCGGCTTCACTCAGAGGCAGAAGTTTCGATCCTGTCACCGATAGCAATAGTCCACATTGTGAAGTTTCATTGTTATACCTCGACCGCAGTCCTCTGGCATCCATCATGGCACACTTGTTTCTGTACTTATTATGTGCAATAACCATCCAAAGGTATTTTCACTCTCCAGGAGGGAGAAAAAAATGTGACGCTGCAATCTGAAGTTTTTATTTTTTGTTATCTTATAATCTGATTTTCAATCTGAGGGACACGTGCAGCATGACCAGAAGGAGATGAGAGAGCGCCGTCTTGAGTTGGTGCCTCTGGACAGATGTTGTGCATTTTAACATCAGACGTTGCCAAGATTATTGGTTCACAAGCCAGGCCAGAAAACGTGTAGCATGGAGGGAAAAATCCCGTCAAGGCAGTTTTTTTTTTTTTTTTCTCGAAGATATGTAACTCAGTCCTTAAATTCTTTCAGAGGCAATAATAGAATCCCTTTGAATATGACATTACTGCATGAACAGAAACACTCCAGCCCACAGATAATTAGCCGTGTCGGCACAGTTGTGCAGTCGGGGGAAGTTTGTCCAAAGGTTGAAGGCTTGTCGTACCAAAGGATAAAATAATTGTCCTTCTTCTGCCCTGAACTGGGAGCAATTATTTTCCAGACTTCTCATTTAGAAAGTGCATGATCCCAAATATACATCCTACACTTCTATGATACTGTGCTGTTTCGGGAGGTTTCATGACTGTTGTCTATTCAAGCTCATGAAAGTGACGAGATCCAGACTGATTAAATTATCAAGCAAAATGAAACATTAAGAGGTTTTAACGTTAAGGGGGACGCTGCTGCTGATGGGTAGATGTTCAGATCAAAATCTTCCACGGTCTTTTGACACTTACTTCCTTTTTTTTTTAACCTTTTCACAGCTTTGTCAGTTCATCATTAGTAGCCACCAGACCTTTGTGCACTCTATCATGCATGGTAAATAATGATATGCAGGCTATCCCTACAGAAAGCTTTTATTTTCAATCTGATAATGACTGATGGACATGGAGACTGTTTTACACCGATTATTGTTTTGTTTTTGTTCATTTAAAAAAAAAAAACATTTTCTGTTCAATTTATGGTTTCTCAACTCAAAAAATGCAACTTCTGTATACTGAACGCTGTTTCAAGGATTATAATAAAGAAAATTTATAACCTTTGTCAGTGCCAGTTGAGATGATTTGCTCACGTAATTTACGTGAAGCCACGTTCAAATCACTGAAGCTCATCACAGCTTCAATGGGTTTGTGGTCTTTTTGTTTTTTCATCAAGTATTTACAAGCTGTGAGTACAGCACACACTGTCAACGGCATCCTTTTCAATATTTAACAGTATGCAACACTTTCATCGTTCAGTTAGTTAATTGTGTCATTTGTTGTCAACTGAAGCATTTAGAATCTTTTCACACTTATCACATCTGATTAAATCAGACCCTGGTGTTGATTGCAGTCCTGTTGTAGAGGTGTGAATGCTGCCCATCGTTGAAACTTGCAGGCTGCCGCTGCTTGAGAAGCTGATCCAGGTGCTCCAGGTTACAAACAAGCTCCGGTGCAGGTGATTGAAATCCATTTATGTTCTGAACGCAGCACGAAACAAAGAGCTCGAAGCAGACTACAAAGTGAAAGAGTTTTTCAAGTTATTCTTGTTCTTGTTTTGGCTCCTTTGTTTATCTCATATGCTGTAGGTGAATTCTCAGCTTTTAAAAAACATTAATCCAACATCCCTTATGTTGTATTTATCTAGGCACATATGTAGATGTTATGTTGCATTATAAATGTCAAAAAAGCTGTGGGTTGAAAAAGTGACCTGGGATTAATAGGAATAATAAAAGTGGCTAATTACCTGATTACTATTACTATCCATCAGGAAGATAAAGACCACCACATGCAGGTATAGATCCTCCTGCATCCTGTGTCTTCAAGCTGGGCTGCACCCCTGCAAAAACATCCAGTCTGAAATTTAGCTCCCACCTGGGTGTAATCAGATTGCTGAAGTGCTCCACCACACAAACTTTGAATATTGCACATTACCATGCAGCACAACATGCATCAGACCCTTTAATATCCCATCTGGGAATTGTTGCGCTACTGCACATCCCACTTCAAGCTGTCCCTACTGTGTGGTAAACAGCTCAGGGTTGAAATTCCTGGAATAGTCAAACAAAAGGTACAAACTGTGTAAAACCTCTGAGACCTGCTTGAGTTCAGATGAAAATGAATCACCATCACCAACCAAAGTACAACTATATTTATTCATTTTCAGTGTTTTTCAAGGCCTGATTACTGCAAGAAAGCAAATTATCTTATAGGTTCTTTATACAGTCAGATTTATTGCATAATGTGACATGGAAACCTTTGTCAAATAAAGTTTTTAAGAAATAACCTGATAAAGGTCTGTCAGCAGCCTGATGCAGCTTGATTCAGCAGAGTGAACTGAAATGCTGTGCACACCTTAAATCCACAAACCTGGCGCTCAAAAGAATGTAGTTAAATCGTAATACTCGAATTTCCCATTACTTCTGGTTAGCAATACTGTCTGATGAGCAGTGAGTTTGAATAAAGGAGAGTGTGGTTAAGGGTGTAACTCATTAGCAGCTGAGTTGACACCCCAGGCCTTGAGAAATAGGTAACAAGATATAAAGTTGTGCTAATGGGATAAAGATGGGGCAAGTATATTATTCTGACACCATCTGTCTCCCTCTTTAACTGCAAAAAAAACAAAAAAAACAAACAGAATTTATCTCCAACAGGAAGTGAGGCTCTTCTTTGAAATACTTTGAACGTTGCTTAGGGACTGTAGAATTTCATATTCAGAGTATCCATAAGAAAGACAAATAAAACACAGCCAGTTTCTCTTGACCAAAGGTTAAAGGTCCATGATGTGAAGTAGAGAACCAAGCCAAGTAAAGTGTGAATTTGAAGCAGAATAAATGAACCAAAAAAAAAAAAAAGAAAATACAATCTTAAAGTAAAGCAACTTTAATCTTTCAAATGTCAATTTAATGTTCCCCAAAACCATTAGGCCAAAGGTAAAATCAACATCACATGTCTTGGGGGCGGGACTTGTTGAAATAAGAGAACCTCCCTTTTTCCGGGTTGGTTTTACGACGTTGGTTGATTCCGACCGGCTCATCTTGACGTTTGTATCGTCTTTGTCGCGGACCGGCATTTTCCCACAACACCCCGCTCCACCTCTCACAGATGACGAAAATGGCGGACAACTCATCATCGGTAGGTTTTCCAAATATATAACGTTATTTTACAGCCAGTGGTTGGTTTTGTGGCTCCCACTCATGCGTGTTTTTGTGCAGGTCGAGATCGTCGAGGGCTGTCGCCTTCCTGTTCTTCGCAAAAACCAAGAACACGAAGACGAGTGGCGTGAGTGTGGTCCGTTTGTTTTTCCGATGCTAAGCTAATGCTAACAGCCAGCGAGCCTCAGCTGTTGTTAGGGAGCCGCGGCCTCCAGTGAGGAGCTGTACACACTTCAGAGGACACATGTACTCACATCCTGCCTCCTAGGTTCATTCTAAACTGTGCTGGAGACACTTTTATTCACTCACACATCTCACCAGACAGTCCTTAGTGACAATATGTTAAAGTCACTTTTTATTATCGCGAAGGAGCCGAGAACCATGTGACATCAGGCTGATGTTTACAAATGCAGCCCATCATTCATTAGGAGAAATTCAACCTTTTCTGGCTTTGCTAAGGACTCAATTTCCTCTGTTACACACACAGAAACACTGTGATTCAATCCAGCATGACATGATCGTGATACTTTTAAAGCACAATATTGTAATACTTAAAAATTACCTATAATGTCGCCATCAGTTTAATAAAACGCAAACATTTTAATCATAAAAACTTTTGGGCCCTATACAAGTAAGGGTTTTTGCACAGCTTCTCATAACTTACCGGTACTTCTTCTTGTTGTTACACTGGACCCTTATTTTGGAGTAGTGAGAAGGTAAACACAAGGATAAAGGATCCCCAGAGAGCGAGTCGTCTCGTAGCAAGAACTGTCACACTAATGTCTGCTTGTGAGAATGACGTTCAAAGTTTTTGCTAATTTTCTGCTTTTTACAGCATTGGCTGAAATTCTCAGTGTGAAAGAAGTCTCGTCGAGAAAACTCTTCTATGTTCACTACATTGACTGTAAGTAAAGTTTTTTTTTTCTTGTTTTTAAAATGATCACTTTTAATGTAGGAGATAGGACTAATGATTTATACCCTAGTAGTGGTCCAAGCATAAGGTTCCTCTGTGTCTTGAGTCTCTCTGTGCTGTTCATAGGTACAATTATGCTTTACACGTATTTATTTAGTTCCCAGAGAAACAAAATTCTGCAATATTGGAGTATTTTATTTTACGTCTTAATCTTAAAAATAAAATTAAAAAAATCACCCCTTTTTTGAAAAAGTTCTTTGCAGTGACTCAGTACCAGTTTTATGTCATGTAGCCCTGCTCAGTCGTGCCTTAGGGCTTACATGTTTCACATGTGGATTTACTCTTTCACACATTTTGCCTCAGTGACTGACTTTCATCTGAGATTGGATTGAAAAGTGTCACGTCGCTACAGTGTTAAATTTCTTCTTGTTTTAAAGTCAACAAGCGCCTGGACGAATGGGTCACATCGGACAGGTTGGACATGAAGAAGCTTCAGTTTCCTAAGAAAGAAGCTAAAACGCCAACCAAGAATGGTCTTCCAGGATCCCGTCCCAGCTCTCCGGAGCGAGAAGTGGTGGTGAGTGCAGGACACCCCATTAAAAATAACTATATCAGGTTTTTTTTTAAAATATTGTTTAAAAAAAAAACAATCTAAATAAGCAGCTTTAACAATTTTATGTATTTTATTATGAGTTTAGCTGATATTTGTTTTTGTTTGTTGACATCTGCAAATGCAACTATGTAAAAGTAAAAGTTGCTGCAAAATCGCATATGAAAACTTTGATGATGATTAAGGATTGAACATGTTAGTAGATGTGATCACTGCTCATTACTGCAACCATCTTAACTGAAAACATCTTAATGTGTTGTTTGATAAATGACAGTATGCTGATTTTATCATGTTGTGTATTAACTGGTCTGTTCAATTCTCCCAACAGGAAATGCAATTTTGGTACTTCAAATGATGATTTTAGAAAAAATAATTTGGCAAAGCATTTTAAAATGAAAGCACTTTGATATTCACTCAGTCGTCTACTAACCAATTTCATGAAATGACACGCATTACAGTGTCCGTGTCAGGTGCTGATTGATCCTGGAGTCACTAATTGAGTTGTGTGTACAGTGAGTAGCTGAGCTACGACCTGGGGGTTAACGTGAATGTCGCTTAATCCTCTTCCTTCTCTTCCTTTCTGTTCGATTCAGAGGAAGAGTCTAGATCTCAACCTACAACAAACTGCCACAGCTCCTTCCAGAGGCAAAACCCTCCCCACACCGGTACAAGTTGAATTTACCCATTCCAGACATGACTGAAACCTCTTTTAAACCTGGTGTTAACATCTGTCCAGTGTGACCGACCGCTGTGGGCCGAATCTGCACAGGACTGCACTCAAATGCAGCCTTGACGTTGATCCAGTTGTGTAGATGATAAATGTTTTGTATTCACTGGACTTATCAGCCGTATCTCAGCTCTTCAGACGAGGTGCTCTGCTGTACATCTTGTCAAAGGCGGATTCTGTTACGAGCTTTTATGATCAGCAAGTGTTGATTTAAAATGTAAAAAAATGAAATGACATGGAGATGACAGCAGAGAGCCTGTAGATTCACCTGTAATTGCAGGACCGACTCCTGAAGACTGGTCTGTGCTCATCACATCTTAATACCAGGTTTAAACAGAGCTTAATTCACATTGGGCAAATAAAATCTGCAATTGGGAAACCTTTCCAATTTGATTTGCTGTGGCTATTCAACACAGTTTTGGCTCTCGTCAGTGTGAAAACTGATACAACATGAACCTGCTCATGACGCAAAACTGGAGCTCCCAGCTTTCATTCATGACGTTTTTGTGTTTTGCATAAAAAAAACAACCAGAAGCCTCCGGTCAGGCCGAACAGCCGAAGCAGACGTGTGACTCGGAGTTTGTTTTTTTTTTTTGTCCGCAGACCGCGAGCCGCATGTCTGACCACGTCTGTCTGCCGCAGAAGAGGAAAGTGGAGCCCGTCCCCGTGCCAGCTCAGGTATCCCCGGCCGCCCCCGTCACCACCCTGTCAACTCCAGCTGAAGCCCCTCAGGCGGCTGTTTTCCCTGCGGTGAGAGAGACCACCCCCTTCAAGTCCCGAGACCCAGACCATGAACAGCTCGCCTCGCTCACAACGGTGGGGAATATTCCTCTCCGTCTCATGTCGTGATCAGGTCTTTTCATATTTTTACTCATAAACGACTTTCTATAAACAGCAGAACGGCAACGCCAGACGAATCATCCCGGCTCAGCCCGGCAGGAAGCGGAAAGCTAACTGTGGGGGGACGGATGAGGTGAGTGACTCTCAGACCGTTCACTTGTTTTATAGTTGTTGTTGTTGTTTTGTGGGGGGTTTTTTTTATGTATTTTGAGCACTCACACAAAAATGCAATTTAATCAGAGTTACAGAAGCTTTGTTCTGCAACACATTTACATATTTGCCACACAAGGAGAGCATTGATATTGATCTCCGTATGGGCTCACAGTTTGGGTGAAAATCGCTCCACATAGAGAGGGTTTCACGTTTTTTTCAATCAATTCAGATAAATTAACAAGAAGAGTGAAAAATCGTCCTCTTTTATTTCCTCTCTGTGAATGAATGGTGCTTCTTCTATTCATGCTCAGAAGGTTCAAGGCTTGTTTTAAAATGTAATAGTTTCCTGTTAATACTTTTCATTTGTGTGTCTGCATGATCTGATTGTCAGTTTGCAGTGAGACGTTGATTGTTGCATCTCCCGACTCTTTGTGATGTGTTCTGAATCTGAAGTGTTCTCTTCATGTTGGGCTGGAATTTTCTGACTAACAAATGGCATTATGGACAGTATAGAAAGTTTCTCCATCCCGTCTTTTTTTTTTTTTTCAGGTTTTTTTTGTGATGAATTGTGAAATATTTACTCCTAATTTCAGGTTGTATTTTTCCGTTATTATTTTTTGACATCCCCACGGCAGAACGCGTTAGTGTTATAACAGCCACTTCAGCCGATTCTCAAAAGGCGCAGCAGCAAACAGTAACCTGACAGAAACAGAAGCTCATTTTGTTATGGTTTTTTTTTTTTTTTTTTTATCAGGGTCAGAGATTCGTTTAGTTTTGTGTTTTTAATCAAAAGTCATGAGGAATGAAATATCTTGAGAGTCAACATTGTTACTGACAGTAAGATCAACACATGAAAGAAAAAAACTCAATTTCAGAATGAATTTCACATGTATTGAGTTTGCATATATGCCACTGCCGTCCTCCCATGTTCTCACCACCAAGCGGGTTTTTACAGAAACACACTTTCTAACATAATCCACGGTCGCTGAATGGTTGTATTTAATGTTTGCCGTCTCTTTCATTCCTCATCTCTTGCGGACTCCTGATGAACCCCCACTTGATGTACTAAAACTACAAATGTTGCTTTCGATCATCCTTCAACCAACACCTGTCATTGAGCATCATTTTATTCTCCTCTTTAGTTTCAAAAAGCCTGTGTTTTTGTCTTTTTTTCTGCCAGATGATAAAGGTTTTGCAGTACAACAACCCCCAAAGTGCCAGTGTCTTTCTGCCACCACCAGAGGTCTGTTTTATTTTCTGTTTTTGCCCGTCGATTGTGTGTTGCTTTCCAAATTCAGCTGTGCCTCCGCGGGATTTTAAAGAGAAATCCTACAACGCATATTAATCAAGCAGTTTTTTTGTTTTAGCATAATTTTAACGACTGGAGAACAACTTGAGAAAGAAGTGTGTAAATGTTATGGTTTGCCTCCAGGACTCGCAGGACAGTTCGGACGGCATCCCGTCTGCGCCGCGCATGACGGGCAGCCTGGTGTCCGATCGCAGCCACGACGACATCGTGACGCGCATGAAAAACATCGAGTGCATCGAGCTGGGCCGGCACCGCCTGAAGCCCTGGTACTTCTCGCCGTACCCGCAGGAGCTCACCGCCTTGCCCATCCTCTACCTCTGTGAATTCTGTCTCAAGTATCTCAAAAGCCTCAAATGTCTGCAGAGACATTTGGTAAGAATCTCTCTGGATCGTCTGTATCACACTGCTTTTTTTTTTAATCTTGTGGCTGTTTGTCATAGTTTAAGTCTGTTTTCTGATTTTTCTGCAGACCAAATGTAATCTAAGACATCCTCCAGGCAACGAGATCTACCGCAAAGGCACCATCTCCTTCTTTGAGATCGACGGCAGGAAAAACAAAGTCAGTGCCAGCGTCTTTATCTCCTCATCCTCACAACATTTGTACTGTTGATTCATTTCAGATTAACTCACATCTTCTTTTTCCTTTTTGGTTTTTTTTTTCCCCCAGAATTATTCCCAGAACCTGTGTTTACTTGCAAAGTGTTTCTTGGACCACAAAACACTGTATTACGACACGGACCCTTTCCTTTTCTATGTAATGACAGAGTATGACTCCAAAGGGTTTCACATAGTGGGCTACTTCTCCAAGGTACTGATGGCATGCAGGTCACGCTGGCTTCATTGTGCACATTTAGACTTTTCATGATCTTTTGGAACCAGTCCTCAGTCCACCCAGGGCCAAAGTAACCCGGATTCTGATCCCTGTGTGCAGGAAAAAGAATCAACTGAAGATTATAACGTTGCCTGCATCCTTACTTTGCCTCCTTACCAGCGAAGAGGTTACGGCAAACTGCTCATCGAGTTCAGTAAGTCCCTGTTTTCCTACTTGCATTTCGATACTTGTGCTTTTTGACCTGACGTGTGCGTGTGTGTGTGATCGGTTCTCACCTTTCAGGTTACGAGCTTTCCAAAGTGGAGGGTAAGACGGGCACGCCCGAGAAGCCGCTGTCTGACCTCGGCCTGCTGTCGTACCGCTCCTACTGGTCACAGACCATCCTGGAAATCCTCATGGACCTTAAACCCGACAACGGAGAGAGGCCACAAATCACCATCAAGTATGAGACTCGTTTGTTTTTTTTTCTTCCCTTGTTTTCAGAGAATCACTCCCAGAATTAAGATGCTGATTTGTTTTTCATTTCTGCACAGTGAGATCAGCGAGATCACGAGTGTCAAGAAAGAAGATGTTATTTCAACGCTTCAGTACCTCAACTTAATCAACTATTACAAGGTGAGAGAGGAGCGTTCTGCTTCTGCTCCTTTTGAGTGAAATGTTTTAAGAATTAGAAGCTGATGCCTGGGACCTGCTTCAGAAAGAGAGAAGAACCTGCTTGCCGTTTTTAAAGAAAAGCAGAAAATATCAATCAAGCGTGAATTACAGTGGAGACAGTAACTTCACCTGACTGGAGGTCATTGGGGTCAATCGAATCCCAGCTGACTCGGCTCAGGTGTAGCTTGACCCCTGACCCTGAGTGTCAATCAGGGACAAACACAAAAAGGAAAAAAAAACAACTCATATTTAAGTGAAATTTTTACAAATGTATTTAGGTTTAAGGATTTTTTTTTTTTTTTTTTGTAATTGAAATTGGCTGTACAAAGTAAAAAATATTTAATTTTATGTAAGGATTTGAGTTCGTTAAGCAGCAGATGAAGTGAAACGCTGACCCTGTCGTCTCTTGGGTTCAGGGCCAGTACATCCTGACTCTGTCGGAGGACATCGTGGACGGTCACGAGAAGGCCATGAAGAAGAGGCACCTGCGCATCGATCCTAAATGTCTCCACTTCACGCCCAAGGACTGGAGCAAGAGGGGCAAGTGGTAGAACCCCAGCCTTCTCAAAGCCAACAGTGTGAACAAATAACGGATCACATAAAGGTTTTGTTGCACTGTCTGAGGACTTTTTTTTTTATTATTATTATTATTTTAACAGAACTTTTCAGATGGAAAAAAATGATTCACAAACTTTGAAATGACTGATTGTGAATCTGGAGCTGAAACGTGGGAACAAAGGAGAGACTGGTAACAATAACACTGGTGGGGAAAAGAAGAAAAAAAAATCATTTTCTGTGTAAAAAGATCCTGTTGATGACCAAAACAGTGCTTTAAAATAATAAAAGGTGTCTGTTTAATATTGTAAAAAAAAAAAAATTTGCCTCAAATTGCAAAACGTACACATGAGGTTATGCTCATTTTATCGCTAAATTCTAGTCGACATCAATTCACTCCGTCATTTGACATGTCTGCATTTTGTAAAATTCAGACTTTTATCTTTTTTTTTTTTTTAATTTGAAACAGATTTGTCTTCTCCATCTGCAAAGTGAAAATGTTGTAATTATAATTATTTATGAACCCCAGACAGGTTTGATTGTAGAAGTCGTCAAGTGAAACATCGCTGTTGATTTTCAGCCCGAGGACCACGATGCAGGATTCAGGACGAGCTACTGGCAGAAGTCGAATATAGTCTAATATATATATACACACGTGTTTTCTTTCTCATAGATTACTTTATGACGCTGGTCTTTTCATGAGTAGATCCTCGACGTTTTGCACAGCCATGTTTTCACAGTAGGTCAGGAGAGAAACACACAGTGGTTCCACAAAGAGAATTTAGCATTTCAAGCCGTGGCCTCTTGTTTCTGTTACATTTTGAAGAGACGGCTCAGAAGAGGGATTCTCAGCTGCTGGCACTTTACAACCTTTATGCCACCAACACTAAACTCCTACAGACTTCTCCGTTTACGATACCTGATGATGCTTTTTTGGAAAAATTGCTCCGCTTGTGTTGCTCTGAGCAGAAGTTTTTTGCTTCTCTCCTGGTCATCGTTGGTTAATTTCCACACTCCATTACTGAGCTGGGTGTGTTAACAAGGGAGGATGTGGAATAAATCAGTCACTCATATCTTTGGTAGAAGGTCCCTGGCCCTTCAAATCACTTCCCAACACATTAGAGTAAGAAGTATTTTATAGTAATCCTCTTCGAGTGCCTGAATTTCAGCATCATTCATCTGACAGAGCACAAAGATTAGTGTCGTTTAATAACGTGCTTATACCTTTTTATTAGTTCGTCTCACTCCTGTAAATTGTCTCTTTTTAAACATGAAAACCTTAAACAATGAAAACATGAAAACCTTTTACATTGTAGCTCGAGAACCAGCTTGGTCGATTCAGGTTTTTTTTTGTTTTTTTTCACAAAGTGAAATCTTAATCTCGTTTTTTTTTCTCGTGTTTGAACTGGTCAGAAGTCGCGCCGCAGTCGGTCTGTGACGACCGCGGTCGGCGCGTTTCTGATAATCCCCCGTCGTGATCAGTGAGACAAGTCATGTTCCCTCTGTTTGACTTCTGTTCCCTGTGACTGTACATACTGAAGACTGAAGCCATGTTGAACTGTTAGAGGAATGTAAATTTATTGTACAGTTGTATTTTTTTTTTTTTTTTTTTTTTTACTCAGTGTTATCGAACAGGCTGCACAATATTACCAGGAAAAGACTTAAAAATGATATCTGACATTGACTTTGTGTTTTTATGTTTACATGTCGAGAAGGTTGTTAAAATTTCTTTGTTGAAATCATTTAGTATATCTTTATGTGAAACACAGTTGAGACTATCATTTGAACGTTTGATATGAAAAAAAACATGTTGAATTGATAAAAAAAAAAAAAAAAGCTTTTAAAATCGTCATAATTGTCTTTGAAGCTTTCTCATGCAAACCCGCCGTTCACAGGCCTGTCGATGAGGTGGGGAGTAAGTTTGATTGCAATTACAATATCTCACACTGCGCCGGGATGTCTGTCAGAATGTGGCGATACAGCAGAAACAGACAGTCCTCCATCCACAGATTAGCACTCTTTCCTTCAGTACAGCAAACTTAGAAGATCCAACGGAAGCAAACAGGAAGTAGAGGTTATACCAACATGCAGTCGTTCAGTAAGCATTTCAGATCCTGCCTTTTACTCTTAAAGTCTGTTTAGTTGACGTGTAATATTTTTACTTCATGCTACCAAACCTCCAGCTGTAAAACTGAACTAAAACCACACCTTTTTTTTAATCCCCCTTAAAGTGGGATTACAGACATTGCCTAGATTATCGAGTATTACTGTCCTCAAATACCGTGTTTGAAAAGAAGAATTAGAACTTGCTGGACTTAATGGTGTATATTTGATAAGACTATTTTTACTTCAAATACTTTCCTTGTGCGCGCATTATATGTTCAAGCATCGTGTTGCATCTGTAAAAAGGCGTCAGTCAGGTGCAACAACTTGAGATATGACGTTACAGCAAAAATAACTTGTCAATGATTTGGGGAATTATTTTTGCACATATGCCAGCACTGTAATGTCTTTGGGTTCAGCAATGTAGAGGTCAAAGTAGATTAAAAAAAAAAAAAAAAAATCCAACTGGATGTCAAGGCAGGAACTTTGTCTGGATGACCACGAGGGGGCGCTGTCGAAAACTACTGCTGTGAGCACATTTTGGTTCAAAGCAAAATGCAATAATTCAGCCTCTCCGACCACGTGCACGGTGCCACAACCTCCAGGAACTGAAGATACCTGAGCAGCAGATGAACTCCTGCACTGCATCCAGTCCGGTAAGTCAAGATACAACTTTGTTTTTGAAGGTAAAAGCAGATGTTAAACTTTTCCAGCCATGTGTGAATCCTCTGTAGGTTCATCATCATGAGCAGCTGGACTTCATACTTTTGAGGCAGCTCAGTTAAAAATAGCTTTGTGTGGTTTCTTGTTTGCAGGTTGCGCCACACACTGAACACTGTTTCTTAAACAGGTGAGTCATCTGCTTTATATTAAGCCAGCAGGTTGGTGATGCACACACACACTCACACACACACACACACACTCTGCCTGCAGCTCTGCTCCAGCCTCTCCCAACACCACATCACATCACACCCATCTCCATCTCTCTGCACCTGGCCGGAGCCTCGGCCCTCCAGAGATCCTGCAGGAATTTCACACTCCTCTCACATCCGCCCCGCGTTACACATTTCCTCATCCTGATCTGTGGCTGGATGGGATGTTGTAGCAAAAAGGCTCTAAAACAGGAGCGTGAAACATAAGTCCCGGGGGTCAAATCCGGCCCTCTGGGGTGTGTTTTTAGAGTGTGTCTTGTTTTTGTCTTAGCCTGAAGTCTTTACTTCTATTCCAAGTCATTCATTTTCCCATTCATTTTGCTTTTTTGGACTTAGGAGAGAAAATGTCAAGTCTTCAGGTGTGTGTGCATCTTGTGATCTACACTAAAGATGAAACTCAAATGGCTACAATCACTGTCTTTTAAAAAACACCTAATGTGGGTTCTATGAAAATAAGAATTACTGATGACACAGCTGAAGATAGAATAGATATAAAAGAGCATTATGCAGAGCAGCGTCAGATTTCATCCACACAGTCATTTTTAAAGGGCTTTGTAAAACCTGCTGGTGTAATTTGTGTAGTTTTGCCCCGTCTGTTCCTGACGCAGAAAGTCCACATGGTGTCACTGCAGCCCTGACTGAGGCCGTTTCCCAAACTCACCTCATCCTCATGATCACAGATCCTGCTCCAACACTAAAAAATAACAAATTAAATGTCTTCTCTAGTTGGTTGGGTTCAGGTTGTTATAGACTTTGCCGTAATGTGGGACGTTAAACCAGTATAGCAATAATATCAGTTTGTTTCACTCTTTTCACTGTTGAATTAAGATGATGCCTCACTGGATTTTTCTGATGTTTCTTATTTCTCTTTTTTATGAGGTATAAAATAATAACATGCTTTTTTATACTAATTAATGTGCATTTGGTTTAAACAGGCACTGATGGAGGCAGACGGATCCAGAAGGCCCTGCTGATCAGCGCTGTGAGGTATGTTTGTGTCTTGGACGAGCAGTTGGAACCACTATCACCTCTCGCCTCGGTTTTTATTCCCCTTATCTCAACAAGACACTCTCCGCCAGCAACGCAGGCCTCCCCTCTCCTCCTCCCTCCTCCTGCACCCACCCCCAAACCCCAGACCAGAGCCGATGACCTCGTAACACACACATGCATACACACACACACACACACACACACACACACAGCCATATGGTACAGCCGGGACGAAACTCAGCGCAGTAATTAGGGGGATGGTGCCGGGCGCCGGGCTCCGCCGCCGTGTAGGTTAAGCACCGTGATTCATCTCCTCCGCTCCCGATCGTCATTTAATTGGGCGTTCACAGGTATGTGTTTGTTTTAAAAGATGGCGCAATGGCTGATGGGTAAGGAGGATCCCGGCCAGGCTGTTGCGCCGCCGCTGCTCTCAAGCAGGTTGATTGTTTGTTATGACCTCGACCCACACTGGCCGCGTTTGTGGAGTACACAGAGCTCTCTGCAAATAAACACACCGACACACACACACACACACTGGCATTTTCACCTCTGCCCCCAAGCTTTTGTGTCTTTATCAGTCTTGTGCAGAAGCGTCCGTTTTGGCACCAAAGAAGTAGACTTGAAATGGACGTGTTTGATCTGTTCCCATCAGAGAACGAAAGGTGGAGAAACCGGAGGAGGAGGTGGCGGCTGTCTTGATACAGCATTGCATCATCCGCTAATCTGCCACATTTCTGATTGTGTGTGTGTGTGTGTGTGTGTGTGTGTGTGTGTGTGTGTGTCATGTTGCCACACCGGGATTTTTTTTTTTTTGCCGGAGCAAATGTTGAAATTCACACTGGCGGCTGCTGAGGTCTCGTTTCACGGCGAGCTCGCCGCTCTCGGCCGCTGCTGTCCGTCCGCCGCTGCCTCAACCCCTCTGACAAGGAGACGAGGAGGAGGAGGGGGGGGGAGGAGAGAGAGAGAGAGGCCGGGTGAAGCTGTGTGTGAGAGGGAGAGAGAGGAGGAGGAGGAGGAGGAGAAAGAGGGGGTTGGCTTTAGTGTGATGTGAATGGAATAGAATCAGCGCGAGAGGGAGAAACAGGGAGGAGGACGGCGCAAATCAACCTGCCTCTTGACTTTAACAACAGAATAGAGGAGCCGGCAGACACCGGGGGGGGGCGGGCGATCGAGGAAGTGTGCGCACGCCTTGGGTTTTATTTTTATTAGCAGGGAGAGGAAGAGAACATCAGAAAAGGAGGAACTGAAGGAGGAGGAGGAGAACGAGCCTCACCGTGGAGATAGATAGCAGAAAAATGCTGTCATGGGGAGACGAGGGGAGGGAGTCGGCGGAGAGGAACAGGATGAAACAAGGCAGGGTCCAGCACAACTGAAATGTGGAGGTAAGCCCTTTTCTTTCCGCACTGAGAAATCACATTCCAGCCTCCCCGCGTCCTCTTTCTGATGATAATGGATTCGGATGGACGACCCTGTGCACGCCGTGTGCGCCTGAAACCTCTGTGCAGGCATGCATGTGCCGCCGTAGTCATACAATCCACTCAGAGACAATGTCTCAGAGCGACAGGGGATCCGAAATAATGGCTTGGCATTATCATATCATGCAGTTCGTCCTCCCTCTGCCTCTGGACCCATTGTGCTGTTGTCACCCTCTTTCAGTTGCGTTTTATCCGGCGGGCCGAGGTGCCCGGCGCACGGCGTTTACACGCAGCATTGTACATTTGAAACCAACTCGCAACCTTTGTCGCATTTCATCCCAGGCCTGCCCTCCTTCCCTCCTCCTCCTCCTCCTCCTCCTCCTCCTCATCACCCGACTGTAACCCCCCCCTCTTCCTCACCTCCAACATTTTTCCTGTCTCTCTCCATTGTGCTCTCTGCAATGGGGCGAGATTGTTCTTAAAAACAGTGTTATGACATTGTCAGGAAGGCACTGCGAAACCTCGCTGTAGAGCGCTCGTGGCTGCAGGACTCAGAGATGAGGGCAAGGTGGAGGGGGGGGGGGCTGGATGGAGGGACAGTCAGTGAATGAAAGAAAGAAGATGCAGGGACAAAAAGAAGATCAGGCTTTATTCTGGATGCATGATTCTGAAGGATGAAAGGAAGCCGTCGGTCTGCAGTGTGCTCTGGATTTGCGTGGATAAAGAGGATTGTTTGCACGGCTGCATGTGATGTGCTCAGACAATGATGGAATGGAGACACACACACACAACCTGAATTGGGGTGTTGTTTTCAAGGTGGCAGAGACGAAAAATGAGGGGACGGCTTTAGTCCCGCACCCCGGTTCCCCCCCCCCCTCAGCCCCCCGCGCCGCCCTCTCCGGTGTTAGACGGGGCTATGAGACGTTCGGGGGCCGGACGGGCTGCTGTAGGGAGAGAAAAGCAGGGATGGAGAGCTGATGGGGGGGACGACGAGCAGCAGCAGCAGCAGCAGCAGCAGCAGCAGCAGCTTACATAAGCCAATGCACTCAAAGGACGGGGCATTTAATTTCCATTGAGCTGCACGGCTTCCTGTCCGATGTGGTCTTCGCTGTGGTTGATATTAGCTTTTTATTTTAACTGATAATTTGCTGCACGGAGGAAAGATGTGTCACATTTCAATGTGACTCAGCTGTGTGTGTGTGTGTGTGTGTGTGTGTGTGTGTTTGTGTGTGTGTGGTCCCAGTGAGGCTGACAGGAGGGTGGGAATGTTGTTCATCAGGGTTAACACTGACCAGACGTTTACCTCGTGTATCAGAAACCACCCTGCCGGGTCCGTCCATAGTTATTCATTATGATGAATGGTAAGTACGTCTGCAGTAAAGTGCACGGACATCCGAGTGCTCGCCGCTCGCCGTCCAGGCCGACCAGCGGCTGCTCCGGACTTCAGTTCAGCCGCCATCCTCTGAACTCCGTACGCTGCGAGCCGTACGTCGTGCACCTCCTGACCAAACCACATTACTGACAGAGAACGGAAAATGTGATTTAAAAGCCTCTTCTTGTCTGGTGCGTTTTTCTGTGTAAAATAGTTTTTAATCGCAATTTTTCCAAACAGAGCCACGCTAGATGTTGCGTCGGTCCACCTGATGGATCGGCTCTGCGGCTGTAGCAATGAGAGCCAGCTGGTTTCCCATTATTTCCTATAATCTAATCACCTCACAGAGTTACATGTCAGCCCGCTATTACTTTGGAGTTGGAGTTAGTGTGTTGGTGATAATGAAAGATGAGAAGTGTGCGGATTGGGTCACACACCACTTATGATTGTTTTTATTATTGATTAGGTGTTGGGTTGTTTCCTAATTTCTGGTAGTGAGAATACTGAGTAAATAAATAAAGAAGTCTTCAGTAATCACATTTTTTTTTTCCACCAACCAAATCAACAAATAATTAGTTTACTTCCTCGAAATGGAAAATTAGTAAAATATATCTGCAGGCTGATTAATAGAGTCGATTTCAGCTCCAGTTTGGATAATTCCATATTTGGAATATTAGCAGAAATTGAAGTCAGATCATATCTTTGTACAATACTTGTTTTTTTTTTTTTTTTGTACTTCTGGTTTGACATGAGTTCTATATGTTTACAGGAAAATAAAAAAATGTGGACTAAGAGGGTGAAAAAGGAAGCGTTGATATCGTAATCGTTTTTCACCTATGAGTGTGCATTTCAATCGCAAGAAAGGATGAGCCCAGTTTTGCTTCCCGCACTGCATGAGAGCCAAAAAAAAAGCTGTGAACTCAGGTTTAGTTGTCACTCTTCATTGTTTTTTGGTTGGCAAACCATAAAGGTGTTCCTGCCAGCCCGAGCTTCTGACCATCGCCAGTCGATCCAAGCTGATAAGTTCTGACTCGGCTCACCTGCCAGTTTTCAACTTTGGTTGCCTGTTTCTGTCCAGAGGGAAACTGGGACTCCTCACGTGAGCTCGAGTGGAAGGTAAAAAAACAACACAAATACTGCTAGTAATGAAACCGTCTCCACGGGTGGATTCAGACACCAGGTTGTCCAAAATGCTGCATGGATCCCTGCAGAGTGACTGAGATAAGAGTTTGCACTCAGTCACCGCGATTCAGACGGAGTTACCAGGCAGATTTCGTTGTGGTCTGAGTCAGCACGGTATCATCCCTCTCATTTGGAGCCATTTTGCATGGCTACTCCCCGGCAGGCTCCCTGCGGGGGGCTCAGCGAGGGAGGCAGTTGGGCAGGCGGAGCCTCCCCCCTTCGCGGGATGGCAGGGTGCCGGCGGCGCCGGCCGCCGGGGTGCGTCGCCGCAGCCTCTCTGCGCTCCGTCGTCACCTGTCTCCCGCCTGCCTGTGATCTTAATTGCGGATCCGGCCTCGGCCTCTCCTTGCCCTCGTGTAACCACCCAGTAGTACTTTGCATAAATAGAAAGCAGCATAAAATATTCAGAAATGTCAAAGAATGACTCATGGTTCAGGGCTGATGTAATCGCGCCGCATCATTCAGACAAACATTCGATGAGATTTCTAACATTTGAGGAGTCGACTCTCTCTCTCTCTCTCTCTCTCTCGTACTGATTTACTTTAGTCCCTCAGTGCTGCAGCTTTAAAAAAAACTTGTGCCATTAAATGTTCCTGTGTGGGTTTTTTTGCTGCACCCACGGTGTGCACAAGACAATTTAGTGAGATTGACGAAATGGCACGAAGCCGTAATAGTCATCATTATCACTTTAGAAACCCCTCTGAAAATCCATCAGCTGTTTGAGTGTGAAATTGAGAACGAACAGAGAAATAACACTTCTGAATACAATTCCTTTTGCCAAATTATGTTTCAGACCCATATGAATACATGAAGTTGTGTTTGTTTTGGTAATGATTTCATCTTTTGCGATCAGAGTAAGGAGTGGTGACCAACGCAGGTCCAGCCAATAATCTTCCAATTCCACGATGTGACATTCCCCCCCACTTCCAGAAATATATTCAGGCGTATTGTCCTTAATCACAAAGCCTCTCTGGGTTATGTCATCAATACATTAAACCATTAGGCAGTGCAGCGGCTCCTTCTCATTGTCCTCACTGCTATTGCTGGAGGAGAGCACTCTGGGGTATTCAGCGCCGCTGAAAGCTGAGCGGGATCAACCGTACGCGCTCCTCGCATCACGTCACTTCATCACCCCGCCTGGTCGATAGAGATCAGAGAGCCGGGAAGACGTCCCCGCGCCGCCGTCAGAGCGAAGACATCCGAGAGTGACGATCGCTGGACGTCTCCGCTCTCTTTGTTCCTGTCACAAGTCTGAGGAGGAAGCTGTAACCTCAGCCGTCATTTGCATGTTGGAGGCGTCACTGATGAAGAAGTGAGAGTAGATATGTTTCGGTACTGCTTTGTCTGTCTGCTCTTATGGTGGCTCACAGGGGAACTGGCTGAAAGGTTGTGTGAACTCAGTGTCTCTGGGTCAGGAGGGTCGGAGGGATGTCTCACATTTGCTTCAAATATCGTTTTTTTTTGCCACTCTTCCTCTAATTCTCATCCATATGTTTATTAATGCGGTGGAAATATGCGCCGCGCTGTCACAGAAGTTACGCGTCAATTTTACACCTTATTGAAGAAAGAATTAATAGGTGCATTAACTCTGCTGGCTCCGGGCAGAAGCTGATAAACTCGCATTTAGCAACACGCTGGCTTTCAAAGGAATGGTGAACAACCCTCTTTATGTTTTCATTCACAGCTGTGAGGCGGCGGATGCACGGAACCCGCTCCGTCTCGCGACTACTATCTCCCCCACATGGCTTCTCAGAGGAAAGTCTCTGTTTGTATCGCTGGAGTTACCATACTGGTGCACGAGCTGCTCGTTTTTATGTAGGTCAGAAGGTGCAGAGCTGCTGGTGTGACACAAGGCCACCAGGCAGAAAACAGGCTCGGCGCTGCAACAAAGGCCTGTCTATAATGTGGATATACGCAGCGAACAACCCCCCTCCTGTTAGCGCGAGTTCATCTCACATATTTATGCAGATGATTGTTTTGACTTCGCATCATTTGTAACTGCCGGAGTCAAAATGGGTCATTCTGAGGCTTTAGCTTGAGAGCTTTGCTGTAGCGTGAACCCTGTAATGCTGCTGCACCGTTCCTCCATAACATTAAGCATTAAAAAAACATTTAATGTAAAGTTACATTTAATTATATATGATATTCGTATGGGACTTTTTTACTTTTTTTCCTGGGACTTTTATAGCAGTACTCTTGGCTTTCTCCAGCAATCTAAAGACATGCTTGTCAGCGTAACTGATGGCTGTACGTTGCTGGTAGATGCGAGTGTCGGGATGCATCGGTGACTGTCTCTTTGTGTTCGCCTGGTGACGATGGACGTGTCACTCGCTCACGGTGTCTCCTGCACGTCGTCCGCTGTCGGCCGGTTTTTGGCTGCAGACGCTACGGCCCAAACCTCAAATCAAACGGAGATACAAGAAACTCTACATGCAAATCTACATTTGCATTTTACTCTGTAAAATGTAGAGTTCATTTTCCTGTTTCATTTTTTGCATTTCAGAGATATTGTGACCCTTTACATTGGATTTTTTTTTATTTATTTCCTTGGTGTGTTGAGGCTTATTTTATAATGAGAAGAAAAAAAAAAACAGAAAAATGACAAACTCTTTCTCCAGTATATAAACTTTAATGGTGTGTGGACTTGTTAGAAATGCAGAAATAATCACCTGTTTGGAGGCTTTCGCTGTGAGTGTCTATTTCTTTCCCAATAATGACGCATGTTGTTTTCACTGAGCTCATAGTCGGACATTTAGAGAACAAGTGCGGCTTGTAAGTTTGATGGCAGTCATTTCGAAATGGCCTTTTCCCGCCGATCAACGTCAGCAACACTTGCTGAGAGTAAGTGTAAACAGCTTCTGGTTCGATTTTTCTCCCACGAAGGAAGATTTTTTTTTTTTTTTTTTTTTTTTTTTCCGTCGAAAAATGTGGGTTGGTTTGGATTGTGTCGGCGTTGCAGCCATTTCATAGGCGCTTGGCTACATGTCAGCGAACAACAGGGACGGCGAGGAAGCGGAGAAGGTCAGCGGCTCTTCCTCTGAAAGCAGACAAGGTAGAGTCGAGTCCTATTAAAGCGATATTGAGCAATCTCTCTTCCTCTCGCTCGGATGACGGCGGCTCAGAGGCTCGACAGTGAACCGTTGAGCTCAACATAATAGATACAGTCATGAAGCTGAGGGCCAGTTCCTTTCACTGACACACACACTCACACACACGCACACACACAGGCAGTCACAGAGAGGCAGCTGCTCTTCCTGTCACTGTGTGGACAGCGTGCCACATGTGGACACTGTTTTATAGAGTCAGCAAAGACAGAACTGCTTTCGCACCATCTCTGCGGCCCGACCCTTGCTGGCCCTCGCGGTTTGCCGTAAGGTGTATTTTCAGATACACAGGAAACGGCGGTGCTCTGAGAGCACGTAGCGTTGATGTCACGGTTCAAAACATGTCAAACAATAGCCGCAGCTCGGTACCTTCATTTGGCTGTTTCAAAGCAGCACCTAGAGAGCCTGATTGGAACAATGGCATTGAAATTTGTATTGTATCTGCCGTGCTTCAGCATCAAGATTGGTCTATTTATTGCAGGAGGAAGTCAGGTTTTAATATGGACAATACTATAGAAGGAGCTGATTTGAGCATACTTCCTCTTTGCATTTACTCAAGGGGGAGGTTCACTGTGTAAAAATAATACAAGCCAGCGTGCGTGCACGGGATAAGTTATGTTTTTGGCTTCAACTCCAACTGAATATTCAGACTCTCTAATGCTTCCACAGCTCCGTTTCTCGGTAAAGCCTCACGTCTTTGCAAAAAAGGCAATCCAAAATGAACTGAAAGCGGACCCGACGCCACTGAAGTCATATGGTAGATGACCTTAAAGCATGCGAGTTTACTGTAAGCCAAGAGGAAGGCATGCAAAGGGAAGTCGGACGTAGGCATGAACCGTAACAAGCCAACTCCAGGGTCTGCATGTGCATCCTCCTCACCGGTATGAGAGTGGACAAGGGAGCAACCAAACAATGAATAATTAACCACAGCGTAACCCTCGCCCTTATTTTGCCCAGCCCTATTTATAATTTATCTGTTGGAAGAATTATTTTTCAATTTTTGAAGGACATATTGGAAGAATGGCAGTTCGATGGAGCTATGTTATTTCTTTGTGCAGAGATCGCTTTACCCTGCAGAGCCTCGAGGGAGCCTTGACCTCCACATGAATAAGACCACAGCAACAGTGCTACACAGCTTTCTCACATTCTTTTTGCTGATTGGTCTTTTTTCTCTGACCACATTTTCCTCTGCAGATTTTTTCGGAGCGAATGTCGTCGTTTCTTTGACACAGAAAATAATTAAAGTCGCTGTTTAAGCAGCTTTATTAAGCTTGAACCGTCGCTGACATGACAAAGGATGAAGGAAGACAGGTGTAGCTAATGCTGTACGTCTTTATATACGGGGCGCTGCGACTCTTTAATTGTCATACTTGAAGAATATAATCACCGAGAACATGGGGAAGCGAGTTAACCGCTCCTCTGAAGCCTGCCAGCGTCGCCCGGCGGCGCGGGAAAAACATCATTAGAGTGAGAACTCGGGAAAAGTATGAAAGGAATACAGAGTAAAAATATATGTAGAGATGCTTGTTTGGAATGAAATAATTGACAGGGTAAACTTGGTGTTTAAACCTTGTTGACTTGACAAGCAGAGTCAGTTTCTGAAAAATGCCACTCAGGCTAATGGCAGATTGAAGTTCTTCATAAATCAGTTTTTCTCTTCTCACCTTGACATTAGCTTGTTATTTTTTTCTCTTTAGTTTTTTTACTTTGTATCAGCCCAATTGAGCACCAGGTGTCGGGGAGATGCGTGTTTATTTGTCTTTGGGGAGCAATGGCTCAGACTGACATTTGCAAAACAGTTTGAATGAAAAAGAGACATAAAAACACTCTGGAAAAAAAAAAATAGAGAGAGTGCAGCAGAAGCATCCACTTAAAAGCCTGTGGACTTGGCCCAGTTCGCTGTCCGCAGTGTGGCGGTGGGAGGGGAGATGGTGGATGCCTGGGAGCAAGTGCTGGGCATCAGAATGAACTCGCTCTCTGAATCAGATCCAGCCGCATTAATACACATTTACTCCCTTTAAAAGAGTCGCAGTTGCTTCGGTTCAGGTCACATTTTCAGGAACGCAACCTGATCTCAAATATGTCAGCGTTGTGTGCGATCGATGCTGAGAGTGAGGCTGAGCCCGGCTTTGAATTCCCCCCAAAAAAATCAATCACTATTAGGAGTTAATGTAGATCTTGTGGTTAAGAATCGGCGATGTTGGCTTTTAACTACAGTCAGACGGTGACACAGGAGCATCTGACCTGCAGACTGAATCACTATTTTTAACGTTTACAGGGACATGCATGTGTTTCTTCATCTCTGTGCGTCATGTGTGCAGGCAGGTGGTGTCTTTTGCAATTGGGGCCTGCATTTTCTCCGACAGAAAACAATCGCCGCATGGAGTTGCGACTCCACACAACAAGCAGCGCAGCCCGATGTGATGGGCTTGATAAGCTCGCCGTAAGAGCACAAGTTTTGTCACTGATCACATCTAATTGCCGCTAAGCTGCTAAGCCGATTGCTGCAGCTGCACCTGAAGGGAAAACAGATCAAATCTCTGTCGTCTGGATGAGGACGCTCTCTTTACTTAAACAGTTGAAGTCTTCAAGCTGCTGCAGCAATCACGGTAAAAAGCTGAAAGTTCGGCTGTGTCTGTGGGACGTCTGCGTGTTGGAGCTGCAGCGAGGCAGCCCGGCTCTAGGTGTGGAAGAAGAAAAGCGTTGAGCAGAAGCGATGACGAAACTCATCCTCTCGGAGTTCAAAAGTCAGTCGTCTCTTCCTGTTTCACAGGACGCAGACTCGCATGTGTGGGTGCAGAAGAAGTCAGGCGGCCGTGACTTCCCCAAATCGGTGCGTTTAATACGCCTCTCTTCTGACTTCCGCTCGTGTCCTGAGGCGGGACTCGCGGGGCCCATTGACCTTGTCCTGGAATTGACACGGTTCAGAGCAGGGCTTTGCACGCTGTCTTCATTTAAATGAAAACCTCAAACCTGGCCTGTTGTGGACATTAATCCAGTGAGGTAATGCAGAGACATGTCCAGGCAGAAGTGTGTGAAGATTTCCTCCAGGTATGTTTGTCTATAAGCATTTTTTTTTTCTTGCATGCTGAGCTGTAGTATTAATATCTGATCACAGGAGTTTCTCCATCTTGTGCACTGCAGGCCTTGAGAAACTGGCTTCTACTTGCAGATAATCATAAATAATAATAAACCTTTTAAAAAGAAAAACCTATGCTGAGCAAACTGAGAAGTGGTCTTTTCACAGTGAGCACAATACTCAGATCATTACCGTCCACAGGCTGAGTTTTAGGTTGATGGAAGCAGGATTAAACACCCCTGTCTGCATGCATTATTGAGTTTCCCAGAGGTAGAGACTGGCTCTGGTGCCACCAGGGAATCTGTGGAGGGCAGCGGCCCGCCGCCTCCCTCTAGCCTTTATGGATGCTCTATACTTAAAAAAAAAAAAAAAAAAAAAATCCTGGAGAGCATAAGCTGCATGTTTGGATTTAATTTGTGGCCACAGAAAACAGACGAGCCCGTTTTAGTGGTGAATTTTAATTTTCTTAGACCCCAAATTCAACCGGACACAGATTATATTTGCGTGACGCCGTGAGAATAGTTACAGGATATGCATGGGAGACTTCCCCTTCGATTACTCCACAGCGCATATTGTGTCTCATTAATAATCCCACAGATTATGGTAAAACGGCTGGACAAAGGACGACTTTGCACATTGCAAATTTTTCCAGATCAGACAGAGAGCAGCAGTGCTTTGCTGAGGCCTTTTAATCGGGAGAGCTGAAGTGGTTTCTGCTGCCCAGTCCGGCTCAGGGTCAAGCTTCTGGTGATAGGGCTGTGGTTCAAGAGGCATCTGGGGTCAAGCCTGGCTTCCATCAACAGCTCCTCTGAGTGTACAGTATGTGGTCCGGACATCTACTGCTGGAGCTGTGGAGCTGTGGAGCATGTGCTTCCCTGACAGGACAGAGAGCCGCCAGTCTGCGCTGCTTTCAGATGGTTTTGTGGACAAAAATGCTTTTGCATATTCAGGTGATGCGTTTGTTCAAAAGTGATGCATTTGTACCATTTTGCTCTATCGAAATAACAAATCTGGATGTTTGAGAGATTGAGCATGGATGAGTTTGTGTGCAATAAAATGAGATTTGCAAACTGTTTATAAATCGTATTTGGTCACAGCAAAATCACTCGACAACTGAAAAGAATGCCTCCCATCACACTTTATTGTCTCCAGTCGTAATTTCATCGTTTCTTTATTGATCCCATCATCACGAAATCATCCATTTTTAATCATGTTATGGTTTTAGGCCAAACTGCTATTGGCTCACTGGATTGTTAAGCTAAGAAAAACATGGGGATAAAATAAGCTTCTTCATAATATTCTGTGTTTTTTCTTGTTTTATTTTATTGCTAGCAGTTGGTTCGTGGATCAAAACACAGCTGTTCAAATCACAAAACTTGGCAGATTTTTCTTTTTTATTGGGAGGATGTACCGTACAGTGACTCTTTAACCATCACCGCAACGTACGCAGAAGGAAACAGGAATGACAACGACGGGCCAAATGAACTGAGCCGAAACTCCGAGGCAGAGGCAGAACCCTGCAGTTCCTCTTCTGTGTGTGAGCCGTTAAGGTATATCACACACTTCTCCATAGCGGCCGCTCAAAGGACCGCTCTCGCTGAGTAACACATCACCGCTGGAGACGCAGCCAACCTGTAATTTAAGCATTAGTGCGCTCTGCCGAAGCCCTGATCGGAGACGCTGCGTTTCACAGACGGTAAGAAGATGACTGACTTGCTTTTTGAACGTTTGACCTCTTCGAATGATTGAAAATCTTTTTGGTGAGAACTATTTGTTCTATTTCTTCATTTTCACTCACAGGAAATGTGTTTATTGCTCTGTCACGGTGGTAAACAGATGAAAAACACCCTAATACTGGTTTCTGGAGAGACGCTGAAGAGGCAGATAAACTGATCTGAGGTCTGTGTGGTTCCTGCTCAAAGCTGCTCACAGTTTAGTCCAAACCCATTAGGAACATAAAAGGGTAACATTTTGAGTTGTTTCCGTTTTAAAGATCCTCATAAAAACAAATGAGGGGCTAATCTTTAAGACAAATATCATAGAATCACTTGTGTCCATTCAGTGATGAACGAAGACACATCCTGCTCTACTGGATGGGTTCTGGCATCAGCCTGCTCTTTGGCACACACACACACACACACACACACACACTGACTGTCTAAAACATTAGGTACTCTTGCTCAACAGCATGTGAGCATAAATATCTAATCAGCCAATCCCACGGCGGTGGGACTGCATTCAGCGTTCATCAGGATCAAACTGAGCATCGGAGACTTTAAAACAGGGTCTTGTTGTTTTCCGACGGGCTGAAAAACTTCTGATTTGCTCCAATTTTCACACAGAATTTCTAGAAAACACACCGTGAGGCGCAGCTCTCGGGTTGAATAAGCATCTTATTGATGAAGAATGTTTCGAGGTGACCTGTAAGCCCCAGTAATTGAAATAACCGACGCAGACTAATGAAAGTTGTTGAACTTTAAATCAGATGGGCTCCGATGTTTAAATACCACGTCGGTTTGCGCTGCTCTCTGCCAAGAACAGGAAACTGAGGCCACATGTGAGAAAGATGTTGGTTTTATTCAGCCTTAATTTCCGCCACCAAAGGTCACATCAGAATTTGGCGTGAACAGCAAAAGTTTGATGGGCTGTTAAATATCAATCTAGCATCCTCTGAACGGGAGCTTAACTGAGTGGAGTTACACATACCGGAACCTTAATGATCATAGTTTAAGCTCCAGTTACACATGTCGATCACTTTGCTGTATTCTGGCTGTCAGTCTTCAACATTTCAAAGAACAAAGGCAGTTCTTCACTCAGAAGATCAGGGTGTCGTACCTTGTTCCTGAGGTGGAGTGTATGTGTGAGTGTGATTTATAAAAACCATCAAAATGACATTTATTGACGTTTTAGTCACATTTTGGCATTATAGTTTGGTGTACTAAATAAATAAATAAATCAAATTAAACTGATTGATGAAGTTACTTTTCAGCCCTTTTCTCACAATTTTCCTTTTTTTTAAAGAAATTGTTTCACTGATAAGCATCCAGCTGGAATGTGAACAGTAACATTTGATTTATCTGTGTATAAATTGAGACTCTCTTCTTCTTGCCCAGCTGACTAAATACAAACAGATCCTTAACTGTAGCCTCCATACTAAGAGCAAGAATGTCCGTGGAAGTTGTGTTCATTTCGTCCATTTGCATGCGTTTTGCCTGGTTTATTTGATGACTAACAGGAACCAGGTCACCGATACGAGCATCGTCAGTCGAGGTTTCAACGGTTTAAATAACTTCCACTCAAACAGGCAGCGTTGTTCTGTTGAAGCTGCGATGGACTGAATACCACCAGGAGAGGGTGGGCACCGGACACGTTGCTATGGAAACAAGGACTGATTCATGAGTTAAGGGGGTCTTAAGAGACCCGGGAACATGCTATTTCTTTCTTTTGTTTTTTTTTTTTTTTTCGGTTTTATTTTTAACAACAGCGGTGAGTGATAAGTGTCCAAGTTCAACGCCTGCGCTGTGTCGGTGGAGAACAGGAGCGTTTCTGGCCGAGCCTGGAAGTTCAGTCTGATGCTGGAACAACATGAAGGAAATCTGTGGTTTTCTAACAAAAAAAAAAAGAAAGAAAGAAAGAAAAAGAGCGAAAACAGCTGCCAATATTCCGCACTCCTACTTTTAGACGCAGCGGATATAAAGAGGATTGCTCACACTTTTTTCACGGCATTGTGAGGCATGCAGAGGATGGTGTCGTACCTAATGACACAGGCGGACGTTTGTTACGCGGCCGACAATGCTACAGATTATCTGAGAGTTCCCAGAAAGGAGCATGAGCAGGTTTTGAATGTCAGAAGCCTTGGCATCGTTGAGCCGGCGCACAGAGGCGGCTCTATGTGACCCGGGGCTCATGTGTCAGGTGGCTGGGCAGGGAGGAGTCGGGATCATCATGAAGGTTGTGTCCTTTATTTTGTTCTGGGGGAAAAAAAATAGGATTATGTGACAGAAAGACACATTTACACCCAACAATATTGTATATGGCGATTACTTGGGTTGAGGAGCAGCCTGCTTGTTCTTTAAAGCAGAGCGACTCCACCTCAGTCAAATATATATGATTGTTGTTATGAATAATTTAAACCGGTACATCATGATCTTCAAAGCTTTATTTATGTAGCAAGAGCTTTACAAAGTGCTTTGGCAAACTGAGCTTCAGCAAAATGCATCATGGAAAAAGTGCAAGTCAAACAATTGACAAAATAATCAGGCAGATTTGAATAAGACAAAAGTAAACTGACAGCTTAGAGTAAAATTGTGACTATTAAATGACTTAATGTTTGAAATGAATGACAAGTTTACCCACAATCAGGACCTCATGTTACAAAAATACAATTTTCATGTGTGGCACACACATCTACAGAAAATGGATCAAAAGTCGTTCACACACAAGAAAAGCGTGTGTCCGTTTTCAAAGCTCCAAAAACAAATGATGCATTCAAGAATATCAGTCGTAATGAGATTGTAAATAACACCGACAAAGCCGACAGTGATCATTTGCTGACTCATTTTGTATAAAACAATAGCAGACGAGTCTATTACGAGCTTTGTTTCCTCTTTTTAAGGAGCTGACAGAATCCACTCCACCAGCTCTTCCTGCTGACTGATCGCGTTGACTTTCAACAAGTGGGCACTGATGGAATCTAAACACAAAGCTTGCTTGATTCTGCTAACAGCTAGTGAAGATTTACACGTTCAAAGAGCTTTTATTCACAAAAGTTGAACATGTGCTCGTTCACTGTGGCACTGGGACAAAACGAAGGCACGGCGGGGGGGAAGTGATTTCTTGCGACTTCCTCACTTTATGGTGTTTGTGTGTGTGTGTGTGTGTGTGTGCGTGCGCGTGTGTGCGATGATGAGCTCAAGTTCCCATAACTTCGATTTTGAGGTGAAGTTGTTCTGCAACATTTCGGTTCGAGCATGTAGCAGGTTATGGTTTTGCTGTAAGTCATCAGGAAGTGAATGAAGTCAGAAGTGATGGAAACGTGTGTGTGTGTGTGTGTGTGTGTGTGTGTGTGTGTGTGTGTGTGTGTGTGTGTGTGTGTGTGTGTGTGTGTGTGTGTGTGTGTGTGTGTGTGTGTGTGTGTGAGATGGAGTGGCTTCTTCTGGCAGCTGCTCTGCACCGCTGCACCTGCTCTTCAGGCTGCGAGGGCGAGTGAGGAGATACGTGTGAAAAAGCTCGACAGGAAGAAGGTCTGCACCTCGCAGAGACAAACAGGTTTCAGCTCGAGTTGATTGTCGTCAGTCTGGTCAGTGAAGCCGTGTGAGCAGCAGGTGACGCAGAAAGAGGCCGATCTGCCGCTGGCTGATGAATTTACTTTGGGGTAAGTTGAGCTGCAAACCTAAAACAATATATTTTATCCAGACTTTAAAAAAAAAAAAAAAAAGGGGGGGTTCGGTTCTCAGTCAAAAAGCTGTTTCCATTTAATATTTCTTAACCTCTTGATTCAGTTAAAATCTGATCCGGGTGTTTCTGGCTGTAACTGTTTCTGTTGTGAAAACTTACACGGTGCTTTAAATAGTTGTCCATAAGTAAACTACAGGACCGTCTGTTCCTGTGTGAACGTATGCGAGAGAGAGAGACAGCAGCCTACACTCGTTTCTCTTGCACGCCGCCACATTTTCAGTCGGCCAGGAAGGCCCCCTCCCCTCTGTTAATACTGTCTATTGTGAGCGTGTGCAGGGTGGATGTGGTGAGTATTAAGTTTGCTGTGGAACTATTTAGGGAAACTTTGGGACGGAAAGTGTCTGAAGGAAAGAATAATAGGGAGAGAAAACAGAAAACAGAGGTACAAGGCATTACTCAACAATAAAACACACGTCAGACCTGCTGGTTTTATTGTTAGCATCCAGCATTTGTTTATCGGAGCGTTTCTCCTCCACAGTGTTTCAGCGGCCTCCGACAAGCAGCGAGGGCCTGAATAGAAAGCTGCTGATTAAAATTAGAGCGAGTGTGGGTGAATCCAGAGAAAAGCCAGGTTAAGGAGACTTTCTTGTTTCTCTGTCTGCGCAGGTGGACAGCGGATGAGAGCGAACGGCAGGCTGCAGGCGCCGGAGATCGGATGGACGCCGCGCTGACGCAGACAGAGCCTCCCCCGCACAGAGGACCGAGGCTCCAGTGATGGTCGTCTCATCTTCGCCCCACAGGAAGGAGCACCCCGAAACTGGATTACTTCCCCAACGCCGCGCACCCGCACACCTGGATGGACCGCCACAGCGAGCAGTGTCCGCATTCTGTCCCCCGTCTTCACCGTTCACGCCCCGGGACTCTTTGACGAAGCGCGGCGTCTCTCGGAGGGATCCACGGGAGCCGGAGGGCTGAGAGGGTTCAGCCGATTTAAGTGGTGTGAATGAGGACTGCATTCGTTGATTTCGCTCAGTGGGATTTTCCATCTTGGTGCACGCCGTTTCCATTTCTCACCAGCACCTCGGAGACCGCCGCTCAGATCTGACGGGGGACGGCGCGACGCGCTGGACCAGGGAGAAGGAATCATCGCTCTGAGCAGAATCTCAGGCGCCATGCAGTCGGACGACCTCTTCATCCGCAAGTTCCGCCGCCAGAATGTGCGACCGCCCATCGCCACCGTCAACTACGAGCCCAAGCCGGAGGCGGGCGTGGTGGAGTGGCCCCCCAGGAGGGACGGCGACGGGGCCGACGCGGACAGCCTCACCCCGAGCCGAGTGGGGCTCAACCTGCGGTCGGTGGGCCGGGGCCACATCATGCAGAGGAGCAACAGCGACGTGACCTTAGGAGACCTGGACTCCTCCGGGAAGGCCGGGGGGAAGGCAGCGCGGGTGGCGGGGGAGAAGGCGGGCCCGGGGGCTCAAGGGGACTCGGGCGTGTTGCTACACAGGGAATATGGGAGTCTGTCGTCACTGGAGAGGCAGACTCAAATCCAGGAGGCCAGCAGGGACGAGCAAGGCCCTCTGAGCCCCAACGCCCTCCGCTTCAAGGACCCGTTCCTCCTGCTGGGCCTGCAGGGCACGCCTCCCGAGCCTGACGGATTCTTCCGGGGTCTGTCCATTTCCTCCAGCGACTCGCCGAAACCCGTCAAGCCACCGAAGCCCGAAGGTCTGGGTAAAAAGTCCAAACCCGGTCCTCCCCAAATCCCTCAGCCGGGTCCGTATGACAACCTCGGGGGCGGAGCTTGGGTGAGGAACTTTGCCCACTATGACGTTCAGAGCATCCTGTTCGACCTGACCGAGGCGGCCACGAACAGAGACAGCATCGGACGGAAAAAGAACATCACCTCGGGGGCTTCGGCCGCCTCCCAGCTGCGCCCCCTCTGCCAGTCCACCCCGTCCTCGCCGGCGCAGGGCGGAGGAGGCAACGGGGGGAACCCGGACGACCCCGAGCAGTCGCTGCTGCTGGACGAAGGCGACGGCAACGACAACGAGCTCCTCCTCAGCTGCCCCCACTTCCGCAACGAGACGGGGGGAGAGGAGCAGGTGGGTCTGGGCCGATCGCAGGGCAGGAGGGGGCTCTGGTCGAGCCTGAGAACCCCCAACGACGCCGTCTCGGTCCTGGAGGAGCCCAGAGAGAGCAACGTCCAGCAGCAGGGCAAGAGCAACTACTTCATCGAGCACGCCGACCTGGGAGCTCATTACTATCGCAAATATTTCTACATGAAAGGTTTGTGTCTCACTGCAGTGATGGGAAATGTAACTCGATTCTTATTCATATATTCACTTTTATTCATATTTAGATATATTTTCAGTACGATGCTGCAATGTCAGGTACATCCAAGTATGTTGTGACATGCTTTTGTCAACTTGAAGAAGAAGTTCAGACTTTAAACTGCTGTTAAAGCTTTTGGATAAATGGATTAATATTGCTTTCATCTTGTCATGATTTCTTTGAAGTTCATCCACTTTTCTTGTTTTGTTTTTTGTCTTTTTCAATGATAATGTCACTGAGGGAAAAAAAAAATTCCTTGCACAATAATCCATCAAATTGCAAACAGCTTTAACGTTTAGGAACCTTTCTGCGCCGTCTGATGTAAATAGATCTGCTCTGTGATGCTGTGGAACTACAGCTGGCAAAGTGAAGAGACTGCCGCAATTTACACTTTAAATTTGTGCAATGTCGTGCATCGGTGGAGCAACAGGGATACTGGAAGGTGGAGAGAAGGAAGGTGGAGGTCTTCATGGAGAGAGGGAAGCATGTTTCAGACAGTAGGATGGAGTGAGGAGCTGCCTCTGGGCTGGATTGTGGCGTCTGTGTTTGCTTTGTGACGGAGAGGCGACCTGTCCGGGGGACACCTTGCTTTCACTTGCCGTCAGCTGGGATCAGTTTCAGTGCCTCGGCCTTTAGTCTGAAAAATATTATAGAAGATGGATATAGGTTGGTTTCCTCCTGCAGCCATGTGTTTGAAGGGAATTAGTGACTTTGATTACCTGTAAGTATGATTGTCTCTGTGTGTGCTTTTGTGTGTATCTAACTGGTGATTTTTACCTAAAGTCAGCTGTGATCAGCCTAAACTGGATAAAGTTGTGAAGATAAAGAGTTTTTATTTGCATCATATCTTGTTTTTTCAGCTTCTCTATAGGAAACCCTTGGAAGAATATTCCTCATGTATGAAAGAGACATCATTAGACTGTCATTCCTGAACCTTAATGCCTGTCAGAGCCTCTATACTGTCAGTTTATTTTTTTTCATTCATATTAGTGCACGTCACTGTATTTACATGGATGTAATTCAATCACAGAACACCAGAACTTCTTCGGGATGGACGATCGTCTCGGTCCCGTGGCCATCAGCTTCCGTCGGGATGAGAAAGAAGGATCAAGCGGAGCTCAGTATAACTACCGAGTCATCTTTCGCACCACCGAGGTAAAAGCACCACTTCTCTCTCCTCGAAGCTCACTTTGGGTTCAGCGCGTAAAAAAAAAAATTGACCGGCTGCGCTGAACGCCAATCCCCCCCCACCCTCAGATGAAAACGCTGCGAGGATCCATCCTGGAGGAGTCGGTGCCCTCCGCGGCTCGTCACACCACCCCGAGGGGCTTGTCTCCCAAGAGGCTGCTGGAGTTCATCATGCCTGAGCTGAACCTGCACTGCCTCCGCTTGGCCTCAAACTCACCTAAAGTGCGGGACACCCTCCTCAAACTGGATGAACAGGGAGTGAGTAACTAGAATCATGAAGCTTCTTCCCAGTGTCAGATGCTTGGTGCTTTCAGTGGAACCAAGTCAGGATACCCCTTTAGTCTCTGGATGTTTCTTATATACATTTCTAATAATAAATCTTTAAATTGTCTGTCTTTGAATCGCAGCTGAATTTTCAGCGAAAGGTGGGAGTGATGTACTGCCGGGCCGGGCAGAGCTCCGAGGAGGACATGTACAACAACGAGAGCTCCGGACCGGCCTTCGAGGAGTTCCTGGACCTGCTCGGGGAGCGGGTGCGGCTGAAGGGCTGGGAGAAATACCGGGCTCAGCTGGACAACAAGAGTGAGCTGAAATCGCGCGCTACGCCCGGATCTGTCGGCCGCATCTCACCTTGTCGCGGCGCCATTATCCGAAGGGCATCAGAGCACCACTGAAAGCCCAAGATAACTCCTATCTGGCCACATGTAATCTGAGTAATGCCTGCAAAATAGCATAGTCACTGCTGATTATCTGAGAGCTGTTTTCCCCTCAGTGGGCAGCAGGAGACAGAAAATGGGACAGATCTATCCTGACTGTGACAGTTTGACTTCAGTCTTTCATTCAGATGTGTCCACTTATTCAACTAAATCTCCACATGCATGTCTCTCCGTGTGATATAAAGTGTGTGTCTCTGTGTTTTGTGGCTGCACAGCGGACTCGACCGGAACGCACTCCCTCTACACTCGCTACCAGGACTATGAGATTATGTTCCACGTGTCTACCATGCTGCCATACACAGCCAACAACACACAACAGGTAAAATAAGCATCATCCAACTGAGATATAATTCACGCTTTTTTTTTTTTGTACCGACTCATATTGTCGGAGAGACGATGCTGCCCCTCCCACCCTGAAAGGTCTTTGTAACTCGCAGGCTGTCTTCCTGAGCAGCCGGCTGTCACCTCCTCATGTGTGATCTGTGGTTTAAACCAGTCTGTTGTCATTTACAAAGAAACCGGAAGGCGTGTGTGCAGAGGTGAAAAGAGCACGGCTCTGCTCTGCTCATGTCAAAGCTGCGCTGCTTAATTTGTGCTCGGTTGTTAAAAGCAATCGAGTGGAAACTGTTTCTTAATAACCGCTCGGAGTAATAGTTACGGTGATTAGTTGATGCATCCAGGAATTTACAATAATCTCATATCAATATCAGATTGCCAGAGTACGCTGTGATGAGTTGTCATTTTTAAAAAAGTGTGATTTAACTTATGATTTGAATTACATGCATGAAAAATACAAATAGCTGATACAGAATATCACTTAAAAACCATGTCAGGATTTGGAATTTGTTTCTTCCTCTGAAACTAAAAAAAGATGAGCTCCAAGCCGTAGAATTCATCTTCAAACTGCCTGTATTTTAGCAGGAGAGATTTGGGTTTTGATTTTAGAATAATCCTGTGAATTTAAAGAAAATAATGTTCACTCTTAGATTTCATTTCAGATTCCTTGAACAGGTGTTTTTTTTTTATGTAATGAAAGTATAATCAGTGTATGATACCTGAAATAACAGACATCCAGTGTAACTCCTGCAGCAGTTTATTGATATTTCAGTCAGCGTCACCGAGTCCATTTACACCAGCAGGCATTAAAATCTGTCTCCGCTGTCTGAGAACTGAGAGCCGCTTTTCACACAGTCTCAGCCTGTTTGTTTGATGCACAACAGGATGGCAGCGTTTCAGACGACAACTGTTGTTTCTGCTTTCGCAAAAACGAACCTCGGTGTCGCAGGAATCACAGCAGATGTTCGATCAAAGCAAACCCGGCGAATCAGTTTATCCCGTCTCTCTGACCCGGTTGTCTCTTTCCCCTCCCGGTCTCGCTCCTCAGTTGCTGCGGAAGCGGCACATCGGCAACGACATCGTGACCATCGTGTTCCAGGAGCCCGGCGCTCTGCCTTTCACCCCCAAGTCCATCCGCTCCCATTTCCAGCACGTCTTTATCATCGTTCAGGTCCATGAGCCCTGCACCGACAACACCTACTACAGGTCTGACTGGGTCCGCTGTGGTTTTCACACCACACGACATCTAAAGCATGTGGTGAATGTCTGTTTTCCCTCTCTCTCTCTCTCTGTCTCAGGGTGGCTGTGACTCGCTCTAAGGACATGCCGTTATTTGGCCCTCTGTTCCCTAAGGGGGCTCGGTTCCCTCGCTCGCCCGCCTTCAGAGACTTCCTCCTGGCGAAGGCCGTAAACGCCGAAAACGCGGCGGAGAAGTCCGAGAAGTTCCGCTCCATGGCCACCCGGACGCGGCAGGAATACCTGAAGGACCTGGCGGAGAACTACGTGACCACCACGCCTATAGACTCCTCCACCAAGTTCCCCCTGCTCTCGCTGGGCGGCAAGCGCAAAGACAAGCTGAAAGGCGCCAAGGGAGCCGAGCTGCACAGCGCCGGGGCGCTGGTGTGGGCGGTGATGGTCAGCGAGTGGGAGGCCGGAGAGCACCGGCTGCCCTGCCTGCTGGGGGTGTCGGCCGAGTCGGTGGTGCTGATCGAGAGGCTGACGCGCCGGGTGGTGTTTAACTGCTCCTGCCGCGACGTCATCGGCTGGAAGGCGGTGACGGAGGCCAAGGACGGCGGGCCCTGCTTGGATATTTACTACGAGCGAGGGGAGTCGGTGTCGATCACTGTGATGGAGAACCAGGCGGAGGACATACGGGAGATAGTGCAGCGGCTGGAGGTGGGTGATCACGCTGTTGTGTTTAGTTTGTGTATTTCTGAATCTCACGCGCGCGCTTTCCACCCAGCTGATCACGCGGGGCTGCGAGGCGCTGGAGGTCACCCCGCTGCGGGACGGCGTCGGGCAGCCGGGCTTCCTGATGAACGAGGAGGGCTTCGTGACGGAGCTGCAGCGGTTCTGCTACGCCGAGAGCGGCGGCCTGCAGCTGTGGGCCCGGGTGGTGCGCCTGTGCGGACACTCGCTGGTTCACCTGAGCCCCGAGGAGAGGACCAGGCTGCTGCGCACGGCGCACAAGATCCACATCACCGTCATCCCGCCGGACGAGAACGGGAAGCCTCGCAGGTCGGTGTGGAAACGAGACAGAGAGAGAGAGAGAGAAGAGAATAGCGACCACACACACTCTGAAGCAGGAGGAAGTAGAGAGAGGCGGAGGAGGAGGAAAGAGGAGGTCACTGAGAATAGACGAGGGCCGCTGTGGGGTCACAGCTTGTTCTGATGCTGCTGGCCTGAAGTCAGAGACACGCTAACTGGATAACAAGCAACGCATCCCGAAAAGGATTTCACTCTAACCAGCAACCTATTAGAGCGACGGATCCGTTTAGATTATTAGACAGGAACATTCATTTAAAGGAATTTACATATTGGGCCAATTTACATGACTTGAGCACGGGATATTATCCTACCCTTTAAAACTATGAGTCAGTCCAGCGTGTCACTCTGAACCGTTCTATGAAAGAAGCTAAACCAAACTGACAGAAACTAACGAAAAAAGAACAGTCAAATAAAAGGATAACAGAAACTGAACCTGAATAAACTCAGAGAAATAGAAAATCAAGAACCTATCAGATTTGATTGAAGCTACACATTAGACAGAATACAGCAAAATAAAAAAAAAATTCTTTTGCAAGAAATGTAAAACGGATCAGTTGAGGTGAAGGCTGCTCGACGCCGGACTGGTTTGAACTTTTCACACAGCAAAAAGAACAGCAGCTAGAATCCTGGGCTGTGGAGCTTCTTCCTGTGTGGAGCTTCTTACTGTGCACGTGTGTGTGTGCTCAGGTTTCCTCCTGCAGTCAGCGTGATGGATATGAGATGGAATTGATGTCTTTTAAAATTGATTATTGGTCTGAATGAATGTATGTGACTGAATGAATGTCAGAATGTGGCTGTCACATTTGGAA
Source organism: Salarias fasciatus (assembly GCF_902148845.1). Lineage (NCBI taxonomy): Eukaryota > Metazoa > Chordata > Actinopteri > Blenniiformes > Blenniidae > Salarias > Salarias fasciatus. Next base: position 10,840,069 of record NC_043754.1, read on the forward strand.
AGACTTTCCCGAACATATTGAGTCTATCCAGGCTGAAATCAGAGAAAGGGCTGAATTAATGAAACAAACGGGTCCAAACAGCCCAGAGTTAAACCCAGGCAACATTTTAAAGCTGACAGCAGAAACGTTCTCAGAGAACACCCCTGATTTATTTATACTTCCTTTCTAACAGCAAAGCACAAATTGTCACGAGGAGCTCATGAATCGTGAGAGAAAGCTGAAGCTGTGTGATTCCAGTGTAACAGAAGCTCAGACTGATGCAGCAGTTTTGCTGCATGTCGTCACTGTTTTCCTCCTCTCCTTGGTTCGCCTTTGACTCGTGGTTTTTTTTCTGAACAACGCTCTTGTTTCGTGTTGCGCAGAAGTTTCTCGGAGCTCTACCAGAAAGCCATCAAGGACGCGGAATGCAAGCCCGGCGAGGACCAGTCGGGGGAGGCGTGGGTGCTGGACGAGAGGGAAGAGGAGGAGGAGGAGGAGGAGGAGGAGCAGGAGGCGAAGGAGGACAAGCTGAAGGCGGCCGGGGTCGGCGAGGCGGAGGAGCGGGAGGCGCAGGTGGAGGCGGAGGACGGCGAGGAGCGGCCGTGTGACAAAGGGCCGGGCGAGCGGGGTCACGGCTCGCTCCTCGCGCCGCCCAGCTTACCTCTGCTCCGGGCCACTTCGCTGCAGGATCAGCCGGCCAATCAGAGCCAGGAGGGCAGCGCCTCGCAGCTCACACGCAGCTACTCTCTGGAGAGACAGCCGTCCTACAAGGACTCCTGTGACAGGTGAGTCCCAGCGGCGCTCGTCCCCCCGCCCGTCACACCCGGGTTTATCCTCATCTTGAAAATTAGGACCAACAGTCCGTAATCATTACAGATTTCACAAAAATCCATGTTTAATTTCTCATCAGAACTTTTTTACTCTGATTGTTCTTTCTGTTGTTCTTCCTGTTTTCTAACTTTTTTAAGTATTTTAGCAAATTTTAAGTAAAGTTAAAGCAAATCCTGAGTTCTTTGGATTTTTAAGTTAAAAAAACACACACTGCATACCCACAATCCCTCACTCGTGTGACAGTTTGGTTGTTCTTCTGATCTTTAAAGCGAGTGAAACAAGCGGAATTAAAAATGATCTTGTTTCCAAGATAATTATGAGAATAAAGTGAAATGATTTTCAGTAAATTCTGATTTGTTTGATGCTGCGAGGTTCGGAGTCCTGGTCTGACAGTCGAGTCCTTCAAAGCAGCGTCGGCGTTTGAAAACACTCCGGTCAGCCGCAGTAAGAAATGACGGACAAAGGACATATTCATAAGGAGGATATTAAATTCTGCTGCTCACCAAATTGAATTTATCTGTTTTTTATCATCGCACAAAACAGAACTGAAATATTTGACCGGACTGCATCTCATGATACCTTTGAGAGATAAATCTGTAAGAGCAGGACATCGGACCCGTATCTGAGCCATCGAAGATTACTGTCTCCACATGCGCCAGTTTCTCTTTTGACCTTTGGACCGGATTTCATTTTGATAAAAAAAAAAAAAAATGCCTGTGAGCATCGGCAGCTGATTTCCTGTCTTTCCTTCCCGCCCTTCTCGGGCCGACAGGCACGTATACGACAACGTGGGCCTGAAGGCGGAGCACCACATCTACGAGAACGCCGGGGAGCTGAGGGACGCCACGCCCGATCTGATCCTGGCCGTCAAGCCCAAGGCGGCCCTGGAGGACGAGCAGGTGACGAACCGGGGACGAAAGGGAGGCGTTCTCTCCTGGCTCGCAGTCCTTTTGACAGTTTTTGTTTGACCTCTGCCTTCAGTTCCTGGCGGCCGAGTTCGACGACGACAGGGCTTCGGCCAGCGACTCGTCCCGGCTGTCCTGCATAGACCGGGCGGAGAGAAACTCACGGGCCCTGAGTCTCCATAACTCAATCACCAAGAGTGAGCACCTATTTTTATTATCACATCTAGACACCCGCGCCCATTCGTCTTTATCCAACTCGGCGCTGCGAAGCGCTGAAGCTGATGGCAGCTGGCAAATGGCGGGATGCATCCTGGACGGATCATCAGCCGCTCACATCCACACCGGCAGGAAACTCAAAGTCAAAAAAATTAAGAGTGCTTTCACATCGTCAGGGTCACGTGGTCTCGGACTGGAATGTTTTTTTTTTTTTTTTTGGCTTTTATGCGGCATTGTTACACAGAGCGATTAAAGCCCCTCTGCCTGAGGCGATTACTGAACACAGCATTCACTTCGCTCCTGCTCTGAGTTGTGGACAGAAGTGTGTTTGTAAAACCATCTGCATCGCACTGCAAGAGCCTTCGAGACTCAAATCTGAGGCACACACGATGCATCCGGACCTCAGTTTGCCTTCAAACCACATTTTGGTTGTCCCAGAGTTGATCTGGAGTCGCTGCAAGGCCACCGACCAGCCACGACGAACGCAGATCAAAAGTCAACAGGGTTGGCCTAAATCTGGCCAATGCGAAAGCACCCTGAGAAAACACACACACACACCCTGACACACACTAGAAGGTCTTCAAACCAAGAATCAAACCAACACGCTCTCACTGTGAGGCCGAACCACCGCAGATCCCTTCAGACAAATAAAATACATATTCCCTTGTAAATTGAGTTAAGTTCAAACTACCAGAAATATTTACAAAACCAGTGACACACGAGAGCAGAGAAGCGAAGCCCCCCCGTCACGGACTCAAACAAAGCTCCCCTCTCAGACACAACAGCTGCTCAAATGATGCCCGAATGAAACAATTACACGTGTTTGCGAATCATATCTGCCCGATTTAATCCTCAAATTCCTTTTTCCCCGAGATTTTTTTCCTCCCTTAAACCCCTCTCTTCATTATCCTCCGTCTCTTCCCCCCCTGCATCCCCCCTTTGTTCCCCTTCTTTCATCCCCGCTGCCCCCTATTCCGCTAATCTAATATCACCCCTGCTCTGTTGCCACCCCCTGCCAGCGCCCGGATAAAAAGGGGACAGATGGGTAGTGGGAGGGGTGGAGTTTCGAGGCAGCCCCAAATCAAGGAGCCCCTCTTACGCCATCTGCTCGGCCTCCGCTGAGACCATGAGACTCATCGTTTAACCGCCATAAGAGCGCGCTTGCTCATCCTCTCGTCAGATCCCTCTGATTTTTGGGGGTGCAGCTTTAAAAGGCTTCTGACTGCTTCAGTCCTTGTCTTCTCATTGGAAAATGCTGAAGTATTTTAGAAGAAGCTTAAAGAAAAGTGCCGAATTATCAAGCAGCTGCAATATTTCATGTCATTTCCTCATGTTACCCTGAAAAGGTTTTTCTTAAATAAACTTTACATCGGACTCATTATCGTCCAGATTTACACCTCGAGCTCACATTTCATCTCTACTGCCGTCAAACGCCTCTCAGAGGTCAGAAATCTATAACCCTGCAGGCCTGGTGCAGACAGGATAACATTTCCTGCCTCTCTGTGTCCTCTACACCAGATTCCCCCCAGCTGTAGCACAGCAGCGCCCCACAGTGGCCACTCTGTCTTACTACAGATTCACCATGAGGCAAAAAAAAAAAAAAGGTGCAAATCTGAGTTTTCCTGTGCTGTGCAGACATTAAAAAACGAATAAAACTTTCTCCCGCAGTTCTGTCGGAGACCACAGATACGACCGAGGAGGAGTGGCAGTCCATCGCCGACCTGGCCACGGCCTGCCGCAGCATCCTGGAGGCTCTGTCCCGAGAAGGTGAGGGAAGGTCCGCTTTACAGGCGCTGCTGTTGTCTGTATGGTTCTAGCTACAATCACAAACCTGATGTTTTTCTATCTATGCATGCATTCAAGTTACTGCTATGAGCAAATAAACCTCAGTAGTGTGACACACGCATTCTTCACTTTTTGAGGCATGAGATAACTCCAATGATCACGTACCTGAACATATAATATGATATGCAAAATTATTCTTATCATATCAAAGAAATTCGAACAAGACCAAAAATATAGAAATAGAGTTTTTCCCTCACCAGAAATTCACAGTAATACTGAAAAACTGACACACTGAATGTCAAATTTATCTTGAAAAGCAGAAGCACTCGCTGATTTTACATTTTTGTTAATTCTACAGTCAAAAATTCAAATAAATCAAGGCAGCCTGAATAGATTCAGTTATCAGCAATAAATAACATTTAATTGAAAACAGCTTTTTTAAATTTACCTTATTTCTTACAGTTTCACATGTCAAAATTTTTAGTAAATTGTTTAAAGATCACTCCTCAAAGCATGAGACACTGTGAATATTAGTGAGGGCTGAGTGTGTTTTATACTTAACAGCCTCACAGATTAAGCCCGTGTTTACGGGAAGACGGTTTTATTTGGCGCAGAGTCTTGGTCTTAACCTGATCCTGCACCTTTTGCATGAATCTTAAAAAGTTTGCTCAGTCCAGTAATTGGAATTTCTGGATGGAATCAAATTCCTGCAGGCAGGTTATGAAACGGGAAGTTCTGCTGGAAGCTGCTGTATCGGCTTACTGATGGTTATAGATTTGAAATGAGATAAAGTGTCTTAGTTCTTCTCACCATGTTTGCATTATGAAAGTATTGTGTTAATATCATGGCTCTTATTAATCCATCATGGATTAACTTTGGTTTATCAAGCAAAGCTGCTCTTATAATTAAACATGAACTCATTTCTAAAGAGGAGTTTCTCCGTCTTTTTCTCATCCGGATGTCAAAACTGTTTGAAAGATCATTGATATTATCGTTGTCCACAGACCGAAAAGCCAGCGACCCCAGCCAGGCGGGAGGCGACCAGACCGACGGCAAGCTGAGAGACTCGAAGGACAGGTGGGTTCCTGCGCAGCGCATGCAAATGGAACCAGTTTGATTCCTCTGTAGTTAGTCTCTCCCTTTTCTTTGCCTCAGTCATTACACACACACACACACATTTACACTCTTTTCCTGAACTCAGTAAGATCTGCACCTCTATTCTGCCTCCATTATTTTGACTTTATTGGCTCCATCTGACTGTTTGATTCAGTGCGATGGCTCCTCTGCCCTCGTAAAGAGCGACCTCTTGCTGACTCAGTGATGCACTTTTGTGCAGGCACAGCATGCCGGATTCTCCACCGTCGCCTTCCTTTTTGTGAAAACCCCAGCTCTAATCCATTTTAATTTTTGGTAATAGTCCTTCCGGCTTTTAGGTTGCCATATTCTCCTCTTCCATGCTGTGAGTGAACTTATGAAGCTTCAAAAAGTGCCAATAAAAGAACACAATAGACACTAAAGTAAAGCTTCTGTGCCAGCCTCTGCAGAGGTCAGATTACCATATCACTGCTGGAACTGATAGTGCCTGTAATATGCTATAAGTGCATGTTAGAGAGCATCGAGGCTCGGTTGCATCGGAACCTGAACTCCCTCGTTTTCAGCCGTGAGATCGAACGCGCAGCCCCGTCCTGGGTCTAAAAATACGCCGCTCAAACTCAGATCATTTAACAGCAGCGCCGCGCTTCTCCCTTCAGACTCTTCAGATGCATCACCGGGAGGCCGATTCCGTGTGCTCTGCAGGGCGCAGTCATTATGTACGACCGCAGCCAGACGCAATGCATCACGGGATGACTGCACCCACTCAGAATAGATCTGTTTGTCAGATGGAGCAATTACTATAAATTGATCAGCGAGCGTTACGGGTTTCATTAAGGGCGACGGGGACGCGCTCTCCAGCTGGAGCGGCGGGCTGCTCCACGGCCAATCAGGCAAATTGAGAGGTTCAGTACGCCTGTGAGAGACGGAGGGAGGTTTCACTCCAGGAGATGAGAACTTTATCTCTCTGAAGAGTGCATTTGTTGATTTGACGGCCCCGAAACCAAAACCGCTCAGGACCATTTGCCGCATTTATCCATTTACAGGCCGCGAAAATACCATAATTGCTTTTGATGAAGTGTCACTGCTCCTCTTCTTCGCAGTGACTCTCCAGGCCACCTCGAAGAGAAGGTGTCGCAGCTGGAGGCCATGCTGAAGAAGCTGCAGGATGACCTGCAAAAGGTGTTTTGACTTCCATGAATGTTTTTTTTAATTCTGTGGTAATGTTCTCAATACGCTGGGAAAGTCAGCAGGTAGGAGGAAATTACATCAGCCGCTCAGCTTCTGTCGCTGGAGTGCAGCGCTTTCTTTTTTTGAAGCAGCCTTTTGTTTTGTCATCCATGCCAGTCACTGCTGACTCACTGTAGAAATGTAATAAATTAAAAAAAAAAAAAAACACTCTAATAGGCATTTATTTATTTATGTATTTATTTATAACTTTGTGTACAGACATTTTCAGATATTTCAAATACTCCTAGATTTTTTTACATGAATCTGTGTTACCTGTGCTTGTTTGTGCACATTTCTGCTGAACGCAAGTCTGTGTTGCTCTTGTTTATTCCACATGTTGCTGCACTGGAAAGCTGTATGTGAAAAAGCTCAGAGACCACTTCACGAATGAAACTCCCACCGCCTCTTCGGAGCTTTCATGGCCGCTCTCGGCAGATAGAGTTTCTCCTTCAATTACAGACAAGCAGGCCTTGTGTTAATATAATCTTGTTTTTTTTATTTATTTTTTTTTTGTCAACTCTGTATTTGTCTCTCTGTGTACAAAGCATGGTATTTCTCCAAATTCTGTGACCTGTGTTCCAAAGTCATTTATTAGGATTGCAACTATAACTATTTTCATTATTGATTATTCCAATGACTATTTTTCTAATTGGACAATCCTCTTTCAAGTGAAAACATTTTAAAGAAAGAATAACGTTGAGCAGGTAGATTCATGTTCTCAAACATGAGAGTTTCCTGCTTTCCTGTGTTTTGTAACAAAACAACTCATTTGTTTTATGGAACGTTTTAAAGCTGAAACATTTTCACGAAGAATAATCATCAGACTATTCAATCACGAAAATAAATAGTTGCAGCCCTGTACCTGTAGTCACCTGCTTAACCAAGCAGCAGACCTTAAAGCACTGATTTTAATAAATGATGTCCAACGGTGAAAAAAAATCAGAAACTGTTTGGTTGTGTTTACCTGCTATATAAAGACTTTAATGTTCAGCCAGTCATCACTTCATTGACTTCCATGTTCCTGCACTGTTTGGGATTGCGACTTCATGCTTCCTTACTGCTGTTTGATGTGCTTCTCTGCACTGTCTGTGTCGTTTACATCCGACGTCCCGCCGTCATGTCTGACCACCAGATTCCTTTAAAGCCACCGCTGTGCCTGTCGCTCGCCTCCCCCCCCCCACCCCCGTCCCTGCCACAGTGATCTGAGCGACAGCTTTTGTCTTGTTGTGTGCCGATGTCTTTCAGGAGAAAGAGGACAAGGCGGTCCTGCAGGCCGAGGTGCAGAGCCTCAGGCAGAACAACCAGCGGCTGCAGGAGGAGTCGCAGAGCACGGTGGCCCGCCTCATCAAAGTCACCGAGCTGCTGTGCAACGTCAACAAGCCCTGTTAGCTCCGCCGTGCGCACAATTCCAGAAATCGCCAGAAAGATGCAAATCGCACAGTGCGGCTCAGTACCATCGATTTCGTTTGTGCAATTTTTTTGATTATTTTTTGCAAGAGTGTACACACAAATACTTGCCCCCTCTCAATCTGTGCATTAACCGTAGTCTCTGTCCTGCCTGCTGGTGCAAAAACAACTCAGCAAAAAGACTCTTTCAGCCTCCCTCACAGACTCACCAGCACAGGCTGCTGTGTTGACGCGCTATGCCACAGTGCTTCTCCTGGTGTGTGTGCGCGCGTGTGCGTGCGCGAGCGTATGCGTGTGTGTTTATTTCTCTGCTTCAAATACTTGACAAACTGGGCTGAAATCGCACTTGCATAAAAAAAAAAAAACAAAGTGGCAATGAAGACTGAGAGACACTGTATAGCATGTTTGGTGGTGTCTTATCTGAAATGACCAAAAGTATATATATATATGTATACATATATATATATATATATATATATATAAACTCACCAATAATATATGTGAGCAGTAGTATTGCTGTCCTCTCTGCCAGATCTGTAGGTCTGCGTGTGGTTCTGCAGGGCATTTGATGGGACGGCCGGGGAAACAAAAGGGAACGTGACAATTAGGAGCCCGTAGGCCGCCTTCTACTTCAAAAGACGCGACGCCGCCGACCGACTCGCCTCAGAGCGAGGCCTGTTACGTAAAGACATCATTCTCTGCCCTCCTCACGTCTCAGTAGTACTGTATTTAGTCGTTATAGGGAAAGACTTTGAAAAAACAAACAGGGCATAAACTGGAAATGCATTTAAAAAAAAAAAAAAGAAAGAAATGAGCATGCTTGTTCCTTAATGGAAGTATGTATGAGACCAGTATTAAAGGGATACTGAAAAAGGGTAATACCTCTCAAGAAGACACAGACTTATGGCAGGAAAGAATGGCTTCAGCTTCCTTCCACGATTGCCTGTAGCTGTAATCTTCTAACCTCACTATTGTAGCAGCCATACTGTAGAAGATTTCCTCCTGCTGGCCTGAACCACTGAATGCCAAACGGCAGCTTATTTCTCAGCTGGCAAAATAGCTTTAGGTGAACGAGACACCTTGACCTGAAATAGTGAAGTCCAGACTTAGTGTATTTAAACATGTTTTGTGTTTGGCTGGATGTCCTCGGTGAATATTTTTTGGGGTAACTGTTTACTATGGCTTACGAGTGGTGGCGGTAAGGACAGTAGGTGAAATCTTACCTTCCCACCTTAGTGTGTGTTTGTGTGTGTTTCTGTGTTGTTCTTGCACATTTTCATTTCTCGGTCAACTCAAGCACTGTACCGGGCACGTACTGTACTTTATTTAGTCTGCCCAGGGTTGTGTGTGTGTTGCTCAAAAAGGTGGATAAAATCCCATCCTCCCTCCTGACACCACTTGACCTCCTCCTCCTCCTGTGTCCACCGCTGATGGCGCGAATCACAAAAACGTCCGGAGGAGCTGGACCGTCTCCTCCTTAGTGCCAATGAAAAAGCCCAGGCAGCTCTACCGAACCCCAACTGAAGTCAAACAAACTGAGCTGAAGCCAATCTGCGACCACAAACTCTGAACATGAAGGGATGCCAAACATTCGCCAGACTCTGAAGTTTCTTCTTGTACAAACCTCCTCTTGTAATTTTATTTTAGAGTCACTGTGAATACTTGGTACCAGCATATTAAGAAAACGGTATATACAGATTAAATTATGAATCTAAACTTTATCAGTATGTGAAGATACTGTATGTACAGCGGAACTGTTCCATGTTAGTGCATTGGGTCGTGCACGCCCTCTCTTTTGCAGGATGATTATGCAGACGAGCGTTAATCACGGCCGTTGCGGGCTCTCGTACTCGTCTCCTCCACATGCTGAAGCCTCACGACTGAACGGGGACGCAGACGTCGACGTGAGAAGACCTGTCTGACTGTGTCTTGTATAGCTATTTAGATTGTAGGAGGTTGGTGAAGCATGAGAATGTGCCAAGCAACTCCCGAGCTCCCTCTCTGTACGTGTGTATGTATAAAATGTAACTTATTAATCATGCAAATGTGGATTTTTTTCTTGTAGCTGTTTAAACTGGAAAGAAGCTGCGGGGATGGAAATGTGAAATAGGACAGAGAAAAGAACCTTGGGCTCGGTTATTGAACTTTTCTTTGGGTTTTTTTTTTTTGTTTTTTTTGTAGACAAACCAACAACTCTGATATAACACGACAAAAAGCTCTCTGATCCTCTCACTTAATGTAACTGTGGATCTTGCTATCATCCTAGTTCTGGGCTGCTTCGGCAGCAGCTGTTACATATTTAATAAGGTCTTAAAACACCATGAGGTACGCCTTAATGAGTGAATCTCCTCTGTCAGAATGGATGGTCAAACTCGTGTTAACTCTGACTCTGTGCCTACCTGAAGATGTTAATGTGTGTTAATTCAGCTTAGCGATTTCATTCCTTTTGTTTTTTTTCGTTGCACTTACTGAGATCCTACCCGCCCACCTTTTTTATTTTTATTTTATCTTCTTCTTTTTTTTTTTTTTTTCTTCATTTGTGGCAGATGAAGGATTTTCTAAGAGACCGTCACATCTGGCCGTTTCATCCGCCGTGTGAGGGAAAGGCTTCGTGATCCACGTGATCTGAAGGCCCAGATGACGATATTAAACGTGTGTTGTTAATCTGCTGGTTCACAAGCGCAGAGAGTATTGTGGGTTGTGAAAAGGAACTGACAAATATATGATTTTTAAGACGCGCATTAAAGGAAAAGGTGCTGAAAATGACTGATGACGCATTGAACTGTTGTGAAAGTGGACACGGTGTTTACGTCCTTTACAGGTGAATGATTGATTTGGGGTCATTTATCAATTCAAAATGTGTTCCACGACAAAATTCTGGATTAAATGTGTGGCAGTGGGGGGAAAAAAAAAAAATCTGCAATAACTTATGTGCCACATGCTTCCTTTATCTCTTTCTTGGCCTACTTTAAAAGTAAAACCAACTAAACCTGGTCTCACCCCGAGTCTCTGCAGATGTTTGACAAATACCTCCAAAGCAGATTATGCTGAGACAATTTCTGAATTTAGAAAATGATGGAACGACTGTGGGGGATGTTTTAAGGGATCGCTGCAGCTTCATTTCTCTTCTTCTTCTTTTTATAAAAAAAAAAATTGCAACACAGTTCACTTGTGGGCCGATCTGCTGCAGAGCGAAAATGGATTGATTTCATGTCTTTTGTATTTACACTTTTGAAATGCCACACAGTGTTGATGTGAGACTGAGAAGAAAATGCCCCCCAGGTGGAACCTGGTCTCCGAGCGGCGGTACGGACACAGATGTTTGCGGATGTAGGGAGTCGGATCTCTGGGTGAATTTGTCCAGGTGGAGAAACTCCGAACTGGACTCTGGTAAACCGGAGAGCTGAAGATAAAACAGAGCTCAGGAAGAAATAGTTTTAAGGTCTGACAGCAGCGGTACAGTCGGTGTCAGGCGGAGGTCACGGCCGAATCAGACTTGCCGAGAAGAATGAAACATAAAAATCAGCTGACAGAGAAGGAAGAATTATGTATAAACACAAGATGACGGTGTTTTGTGTGGAAAGCGGCAGGCTCCTGGAGCCTGAAGTGGAGGTGTCTGTTCTAATGGAACCAGCAAAAGGATAAGTAGTATAAAAAATATGTCTATTTATATGGGTGAATAAAGGAATGTTTTTGGTATAAAAAGGAAAAGTTATGCTTGAAGTATTTTTAGAGTGATCTTTTTGTCTGCTGCACCCTGCAAATTACATCTCAGAGGGAAAAAAAGATCCAGCACACAGAGTGTGTAGAGATTCACACATATTATATGTAATGCTTATATGGTTGAAGTTATCTGTGCCTCATTTTATTGATGTCGGTATTTTGCACTGCTTTGGTTCTGTCATTAGTACAGAAATCTGATAATCAATCTGCTCGCCTGCATTTCTAAATCTGATTCCATTTTCATTTGTCAAAACATTAGATTAGCTTCCAATCTTTCTAGTTTGAACATCAGTCAGCTCCATCCTTGACAATTCAACAAAAAAAAAATCATTGTCAAAAACGCAAATATGAAACATTTAAACAAAACTTCATCTTATTCTATTCCTGAAAAAAGTGTCTTTATGTGTCACTGCGCATGGAGGGGAAATGAGACGGTCAACTTCCTGCACCTGAAATTACCATTTCAATAATCAACACGCCCGATTGGACGCATCACTCAAACACACACATTTTCACCAATTCCAGAAGGAATTTTCAAATTGTTATTTTTTTAATAGACACTTTTAACATTTTTCAAAACATGACTTCAAATCCAGAACATCACTGACTTTACATGACTTTACTTCAAATATAAGAAATGTGGTTGTTTGGAGGGTCTTTCTGCTGATGTGCGGATTTCACAGTGTCAGGTGCTCCAGCCTGGATAAACTCTGTTTATGATCAGACCATTCACATATATGTGAAAAACACGAACACACTTTTGTGTGTGTCATGTTTGACATTAAATACAATAAAAAACAATAAAAAAATAAATCAGTTAACCCTGCCAAGATTGATCTGATTGATGTTGTGAAATGATTAAAAACCAATCCCTTAATGCTCTTTCTTGAATCAACTGATCTCCGACCTTTTTAATTTCTGCTCATAAGAGACAGGAAATGCTTCAAGTTAATCAGGGATAACAGCGCAAAACAAGTTAACAAATCTTACAGGTTTGTGAGAAAACTGAACAAAGTTCAAGTACAAACTAAAGTCAAAGTGAATTTATTTTCTATTAGAAATGAAAGCAGGAATTTTTGGACATCTAACTATTTCTTCTGGAGATATTTATAGAAGATCCCGTAAGACGTGTTTGCCTCCCATTAGAGATTCAGACACATCCAACTGGGAACGTTCAGCAGGGTCGGCCCAGAATCCGCTGGAGGAATGAGATCTATCAGTTGATCTTGGAGCGACTCGGGGCTTCCCCAGAAGAACTGGAGGAGGGAATGTCTTTCCACTGCAACCCCACGTGGACTAAGTAGAAACGAAGATGGATGGAGTATTTCTGTTGGCAGAGATGGAAAAAAATATGACAGATAAGAATAAACCACCGATAATGTTGCTGTAGGAGAATAATGCAACACTTGTGCCGCTGTGCTGAATATCAGAACGGCCAAATCACACTGATCTCAACAGGCCCCCAGCCTGAAACACACATGTGGAGATTGAGGGGGAGATATTACCTTTTCAAAAACACCTCTCACACACAGACCAGGATTTTCCAGATTGATTCCCCTGAATTGATGCCACATTTTCCAAAGCGCGTTCCGCGATCATAATACAGCACGACAACATCATACAAACATTTCACAGGACTTTGTCCTCTGGAAGACTTTCCTAAACACCGGCCACAGAGAAACACTTTATCTTCCCCGGCCCGACGCTGGGAGGGGAGCTGATGACAACAATGCCCCGGTCCATGTCTTTATTTGGGGTTGGAGTGCAGGAGTCCTCACTCTGGGCTTCATGTCTCACACACACACACACACACACACACAGCTAGAGGGCTTAAAGCCAGCTCGACTCAGCCGTGTTCTGTAAATACAGAGGCCATGTGCCGGCGCATGTGTTTAGGCTTCTGCTTTGCAGGGTTAACAATCAGATTGTGATCGTACACACCAAGCTGAGGAGTCTTAACGCGAGCCTGAGTGCCCACACTGCTACTGCCGTGAAGCCCACCGTCGGACGCATAGCTCACATTTTAAAGGCTTCCCTGAACGATACACATATACAGATACAAACAGGAGGTAAATATTTGGTTCCTGAGATCTTCTCATGTTTAGAAACTTCTTCCTGGGCCTTCATTAACCAGAGGATTTCCATTTTTGGAAATACTAATGTTGAGTTTTAATGTCTTCTGAGCATGTGAAGACCCCAAAATTAAACTCACTGTTGTTTTTACATGTTTTTTCACTTGTTTGTAGCATTTGTCACACAAGTTTTTTCAAAAAAATCTGGACAAAAATGTATAAAGCAAGCAATCTGTTATGAAGCTCTTTAAACACCAGGTAGCTTCAGTCACTGATAAACTTATCAGAGTCCTGCTCAGCCCTGCGCCATAAACTGAGGACTTGAACTTTAAAAATGAGAAACAGCAGCAGTGCAGGCTCTGACACTCCCTCCGCACTTTTTAAAATGTTACCGAAGTCAAGATTTTTACTTTTCAAGGTCCTGAATTTTTAATGGAAGACATTAACCAGACACTCAGTCAAGCACTTTAACACTTAACGGTTTGTGTACCAAAGAGCGCTGTGAAGAGATGACAGTGATGGGTCGTGTTCATCGCTGATGATATTTAGGGTATTTTTTTTGCTGTAAAATTAGCAGAATCTGAACAATCACAGTAATCATTTTGATAGTATAAGTGATGACAAAAAGGTAAATAAAAAAAAAGACTTTCCTGTTCTCTGTAAAAACAGTTCCTGAGTACAAATTGGTGACACTTTGGAAATATCTTTCAATCCCATTCGGGCCAATGGGGGGCAGCACCGAGCTGAAAGGCCTCTGTGGGACAGACAATGGAAGAAGCACCAAAAGGCTTCTAGATTCAAAGTTCTGGTTCAAATTGATGTAAGAAAATCATTTGAAAATAAAACGTCAATGACATTTCTTTGGCTTTTCTTCCAGCATGGACAGTAATTGGTGATAAATTACTGTAACAGTGTTTCACAGTCATTCACTTTAATTCAATTCAGTTAATCAGCGTCAACGTTGCCATTTCATGGGACTTTTACAAAATGAAAAGGGAAAACCCCAACAAACTGGGCAGGCAGTGAAAAGAACCAACAAAGAGAGCAACAAACAAGATATGAGAAAAGAAGCTAATCCCTGCAGATTACATGGTGGAAGAATCCTGCAGGAAGGAACAGAGAGAGAGAGAGAGAGAGAGCGCAGAGATGAGAGAACACAGACTAAAAAATATAGAAACAACATGTCTGGAAGACGTGCATGCACGAGTGCCAAAATGTCTAAATGGTCTAGAGAGGTATGAACTAGTCTGAAATGTTATCTTCAACTTTCTGCTTGATTTGACAAGAAGTGTTTTACAGTCCACTTTCTGGGAATCTAAAGAGGAGGATCATTAGCAGACGTGACAGCAGCGGCGGTTATTAATCTCCTCAATGTTTCTGGAGAGTCTCCCTGTGACAACAAGTCTTTGTTTCCCAAAACAGATAGTGGTCCATCACTTCAACAAATGTTATTTTCTAGTAGCTGAAGAGATGGGAGTGGTGAAATGTCACAGTTACACAATGGGAAAACACCCCAGCAGAGTATTCTTGCCCAATCATATGATATTATCATAGAAATAACTTTTATTTTAAAATCTCAATGGCTCTAATATACCAGAGTAACTTTTTGTTTTACATTTGCAGTTTGTCTTTATCCAAATCATACAAATTAATAATGTTCAGACTGTATTTTATAATAGGAATATTAAATCCTAAAGTAGAAAACACTTTATGATTTTCAACCTAATATCACATGTATGAACTTAAAGATTGTTTTAGCTCTATTTTTCACTACTATGAACTGTGAACAAAGCCTTTTAAGTTATAAAACAGGCTTGTCCTGTTCCTGTTTTCTTTTCCACAATATGACACAAATACTTAGGATAGACATTCTTAAGCAGTTTCTTTACTCACATAAATAATTAAAAATATATATATTAAAAGAACAGTGTAAAAAAAACTTCTTTTCTGATTTTTTTACATGTTTTTCCAGTTACCTTTCTCACTTTTACCCGTGCATTTTTCATTTCAGACCATTTATTTAGTTCTACATTTGTTCAGTATGTGGATTTTGCCCCTTCCATTCAGACTGAAATCGGATTTTATTTTAAAACAACAAAGAAAGAAAAAGAAATAGCACCAATGCTGAAGTCATAGACACATTTATGTTTGAAAAACAGGGATGGAGCAAGAATAAACTTAAACCTAAATTAAACTCCAGATATCTAAAAAAAAAAAAAAAAAACCTTCTCTAGTGCTTAAATAATACTTTACTTTCTACCTCCAAAGAAAAGTTCATGAAAATTAGGTTCCACAAATCTCAAACATGCACATTGATATTCTCATAAGTTGACTCCTTGTGGGGTTTTAGCTGCAATGAGATCAAATTCCACATTGCTTGTCCAGAAAGTTTGCCCATTGTGTGTGTTACTCCACTGAGTCGGTCAGCGTGCCAGCTCTGCAGGGCAAAGCCCTGGTGATGGAGGAGAAGCCAAGTCAGGAGACAAACCAGTGAGTGAGGAGGCCTGCAGGAGCAGCTTGAGTTGAATACAGATGGTCCTGGAAGTGCAGGGAATGAAAGAGGAGTAGGGAACAACCAAAAACCGAGACGGCGATGAGCCACGGAGGCCCCAGCAGAGAGCAGGCGGACTCATGAGGAACCTTCAGGTCTTGTGTCTGGATGCAGTCGTAAGCAGATTCTCCACGTCATTGTTGGATAGACTGACTTTGCATTCTGCGTAATCAGTTATATTAATGCATTTCCGCTCACAATCGCAAAACCAATGGTGACGACTGCCATGAAAGGACCTTACAGAGTATTGAGAGAAATTCAAGACTTGTTGTTGCACAAAAGGGCAGAGTGAGATGGAGGATTTATTTATTTGATCTTATATAGTTTAAAAAGTACAGACTGTTTACATTCATCACTGTGTCTGTCTTTTTATTCACTTGAAGGAGCACCCACACCCTCTCTTACCCATCTGTAGTTAAATAGATGCAGCGAGAGGACAATAACACGCTGAATCCTCCTCTTTTACTGATAACACAGTAAAGAATACGGCTATGGTTACCTAAAACGAGTCAGTTGTGTTGGAATCCACAGCTCAAGGACAAAATGTGACAAAATCACAGATCCCTCTGAGGCCTGGCGGGAGGGAAAAATGGGGACTGAAGCCCGGCAAGCGGCTGGAGGTGAGGCCAGCAGGAGTAGAAGTTCACACCACGAGGAAGGTCAGTCACCACAGCAGTCCAAGAGGCTGAGTTCAGATTACATCACAAGGACATTGTTGGAGCTGTAGCAATCAGCATGGGAGTTGGCTCCAATCCACAACCAAGCTGGAGCAACGCCAAGCCCAGGGAGGAGGAGGAGGAGGAGGAGGAGGGACATGATGCAGACAGAGATCTGGCGCATGGTGGAGGACAGCAGGCTGGGAACGGCTGTTCGGAGGAGACGACAAGGCAAAGGGACGCAGTGGCAGCAGAGAACATCTGAGAGAGGTTCTCCTCGAGTCTACAACGTCACAACCGGCAGGTGGAAGGTGATCCATCGCACTTCCAAATCCTTATAAGATCTGCAGGCAACAGTGACACAGATGGAGGAGGAGGAGGTCTTACGGTGGCGTGACGGAGACGGAGGAGCAGTGGTGCAGACCAGACCCCCATCAGAGGCCACGTCCAGAAGACTCACAGTGTCCCACTGAACAGGACAGACTAATGGTTCCTCCATAATATGACTTTATCTATAAATATACAGTGTTAGACGAGCAGTCGTGGCTGCTTTTGGTCTTCGAGGCTTGTTCATCTCCAGTAGCTCCTCCGCGTTGAGCTTGAGAGAGAGGACAGGAGCTTCCTAAATAAAACCAACTGGAGTTTCCCAGGTCGACTCTACGTTCTGGAAATGTGTCTTAGTAAATCTAATTTTAACACCATCAGAGCCCGCCCGCCTTGCCTCCGTCCTTGTGATCTCTTTTCCCCAAGAAAGTGTGACCATATTCTGAAGACACTTTGCCACACTTTGAGAAACTTGAATGATTTTTCAGTGGGTGCTCTAGTTGTATCTTGTTGACATGAGTCAATCAACAATTACTGTGTGTGTGGACATGTTTAACCTGATGTCTATGTGTCTCTTTCAAAACGTGCTGCAGATATTTAAAAAAAATGGTCTCTTCCATGATTTCAAAATGTGTCCTCTTCAGCACAAGCTAATCTTACTTCATTTAGAAAAAAATTCTGAATTACATGCTCTGCTGCATGGGAACTAGAATTATCTGAAAACATGTTGATTTCAGTGTGTAGAAAGATGGACTCCAGCAGTGCTTGAACCACACATTCAGTTTTTTATATACTTGAACATTGTTCTGTTGTGACAATGAATTGTTACTGCCACTTTGTAAAAATGACTTAATTCAATTAAATTCAATTCACCTTTATTTATAAAGTGCCAATTATCACATAGTCATTTCAAAAGCCATCATGGACCCTTGGATTTTAGTTCATCCTTATGCTCTCACTTGAAAAACATTGTGGTGGTTCATTAAAGCGATACTTCAACATTTTGGCAAATTGGCCCATTTAGCGCAATTCCTTAGTCATTTCGAACAGCATACTTACTTTTTTTGTGAGGGCGAGCTATTGTTTATTCAGAGGTGAGTCGGGGAAGGTTTTCGGGACGGACACAATGGAAGTGAATGGTATTTTTGGTTCCCCTCGTCAAACTCATCAAATATAAAATCCAACAACCCCCAAACACTTTGGTGGACTGTTGACTGTGAAATGTTGAAGTATCCCTTTAAGAGGTAATTATCAATTGGTAATTATCAATTATCAATTGCTTAACTTCAGAGTAAGAATAAAAAAAAAAAGCAGGCAGAATAAGTCAGGCAAGGGTTGTTTTTATATGAGTAGAACTTGGAACAGATTGCAATGACACCAAGGTTTGTAATTTGACACAAGCCTCATCCTTCTGTTGCAGTGCCAGAACTCATGATTCCACTCATAAAAATACAAACTGTCATTCCTGAACCTTCTAATATACTTGCAACATAAGTTCACTTAACAGTTTAAAAGTCACTTCATTCATTCTCTGATCATGGAGGAAGGCGGAGGAAGGTGGAGGAGTCCTCTCCACCTGAGCAGCGCGGCCGGGGGTTTGTCGCCGCCTGGCGGCGGCAGCGCGCGCTGCGCCGTGCGGGCAGGCAGTCGGAGTGAGCCCATGTCGCCTCCTGTTGCTGCACCTCACTGTGGGATCCGCTCTCGACCTTTCGGGCTGCGTGCACATGAGCGCTCCTCTCCGCGTCTGCTCGCTATGCGCGTCCCGGAGCTCCGGAGCGGCTCTTCTCTCTCACGACATCTGCTCTGAGAGCGGGGCGGAGGGGGGGAAACCCTGCGGGGATTTTCTGACACAACTTGTCCGCGGAGTCGCTCGCAGCCGCCGCTGGAGGAGGAGGCGGCGGCTCGTCCCCGGGAAAAGTACCGAACAAGTGTCAGAGGGACAGCAACAGATGTTTTCTGGTGGACATGCGAGCGGCTGAGGAATGAGAGCGGCTTCAGCGAGGCGCCGGCGGCCCTTCCAGCGGTTCTGCTGCTGCGGAGTCGGGCTGGTCGCCGTCATTTGGCTCGCGCAGGTCATCCAGGCACCAGGTGAGACCTTAATATAGAGCCGAGCGCGCGCGGTGCGCCTCCACGAGCCCGCACGCATCCCAGCGTATCCACACCGGGAACTCCTGTCATGCTGCAGAGCACGAGCCGGGCTCTTCTCGTGCATGTTAGTGATATTTCGTGTAAATTTGCACGTTTTTTCTTCTCTTTCTTTCTCGCTTAAAGGCTGTGAGAATGTGAGAAGCTCCAATTGAGGCTGAATAACTATAGACTGATGTTTAACCTCGCACAGACGGCGTCGTGAATTATATTAATTAACTCGCAGTGTGTGGCAATTAGGGCTAGGCAACACACACACACACACACACACATGCCCCCTTTTTTTTGCAGTCATGTATGAATCTGCTGCCCTTTACTCTGGTTCTCCATTCTGCATCAATGAATGTAACTAAAGTAGATTTTTTTTCAGATATTTTAATGTTTGCAGGAGAAAACAAGCAGCCGCTATTCAATCCATCATTTTCAAGTTCAATTGATCTCTCTTTCTTAAAGAAATGTTTTTTTTCGATCTTTGAAGCTGTGATAGTGCATGTTTGAATTTTAGCAGAGATCTTTTCTATCATCACAGCAGTCGCTTGGTGTCTGGCCATGACTGACTCTCTTCACACTGCAGGGAGGTGACAGTTTGTTGATTATGTAAAGCAGATCTAAACTGAAGCATGTATAAATCCAATCATTAGGGATAAGTTCAGTTGCAGGTTTGGCAGTAGGTATTACATCTTTATCCCAGCAATAATGCTGTCAGGCTGGGGTCAGTCAGGCTTCAGTTCTTTCATGAAATATTTCTTTGTCTTTTTTTAATGAAAGCAGTTTTTCTTTCAGTGCATCACTGAAGTGAATAATATATTTTTTAGCAAATGAATGTTTGCTTAATGTAGATGTTTGCCTTGGATTGTTCACACTAATTGTCATTTCGCTCCATAACACAATTTGACATATCTAATCGACACAATCCTGATTTTTCCCATAGACGTGGAGTCCCCAGCTCTTCCTCCCTTTGGCTGAAATCAACTTGACACAATCAGGGGGAAAAAAAAAAGAAAAAACATCTTTGAAAGAAATTGTTATGTAATGTTTGGTAATTTGATTTTGTGTGTCCATAATGCCTCTCATAATGATGCTACCACTTGTTATTGACTTGGAACATCTCAAAGGGCAACCTAATGAGTGTGGAAATAAAATGAAAAAAAAAACTTTTAAGATAAAATATTAAAGAGAGATAGTGATTTAAAAAAGCTATTTAG
The DNA here is from genome assembly GCF_902148845.1 of Salarias fasciatus. Classification (NCBI taxonomy): domain Eukaryota; kingdom Metazoa; phylum Chordata; class Actinopteri; order Blenniiformes; family Blenniidae; genus Salarias; species Salarias fasciatus. The sequence continues at coordinate 10,860,190 of NC_043754.1, forward strand.
AACCCAACAGTAAATCACAGGCAATATAATTAAGAATAAGTGCAGAAAACATCATTTTATGCCTTGAACACCATATTCCTTAAGATATTTCTCTAACCTGAAAGAAGATGCTTCTCTCTCATGAACTGGTAGTTCTTCCTCCGTGATTTATCATTGTTTTTGTCATGTTTTACAGACCAGGTCAAGACAACAGGAGAGTTTGAACATTTGCAGTCATGACTGTGCAAAACCTTATCCTAGCTCAAAAACCTTCCTTGTGTCCGTGGATCATGCTTGATTTTGACACACGTTTAGGCAGTAAGTGGGTTCTGATTGACCAACAGAGGCCCGTTGGCAGCGTTGAACCAGCAAACCAGTATTCCTGACCTCTCGGCTGCTTTGAATATTTCTGGGCCTGTAGAACCAGCCCATCGATGCACAGATGAACGACGACTGGGGAAAATTGATTGTGCATCGACTCCTTAACATCAAGACAAAAATAAACTTTTACTTTATTCCTTAAGTGGTCGTACGCAAAGCAAAGTAGAGTCGAAAAAAAATAGAAAAGGTTATTTTTCCACTTGGGGGAACTTCCAGATATCTAGCAGCTCATATTAAATCCACTCTCACCACAGCTGTTGACAGATGTGATCAGATGTACACTGGTGTGTAAAGCAGAATAACAGGAGCAGCACAGATAAACGTTGTTGCACACATGACAGATTTGGTAAAATTTGTTTGGTAAAACAGTGCATCTAACAGCGGCACTCCCACAGCCCCCCACCCTCCTCATTATCCCCCGCTCACCTTTGCTGATGTGGCCACACACACTCACACACACACACACACTCATCACATGCAGTTTAAGGATCTGAATGGGTGAACTTTTCTCGCTGCCGAAAGTGTTTTCATTACATTTCGGTTTCATCTTGGTATTTTCGTGCCGTCCTTTGTGATCGACCGTCTCGGTGAATGCGCCGTGTCATTAATATTGATACTTCACCTTTAAATTATGAGTGTGCCATCACCCAGAAGAGGTTTTCCGAAGCGGCACTAAAGCTGCTTGACCTAAACCGAGCAGCGGCGGCGGCAGCAGCGGCGGCGGCAGCGGCGGGCGAAGCGTGTGGCCTGCTGCTGGCGCTGGTGACAGGCAGGTTACCGCCACAGGACTGTAACACACACTGCAACATCCAGAGCATCTTTGCTTGTATAACCATTTATGGATGTGTCAGTGTCAGTGTGACACTGACAGAGAAACACCCCCACCCTTTGGATTCCCTGTTGGAAAAATATTTAACAATCCAACACAAACCATAAATACATTTAACACAGCAACCTGTGCTTCGCATCGTGCTGCCAAAAGGAAGCACTTTTACTGTTATAACTCGTGTTTGAAGTGTGAGAAACACCCTCCAGATAGCAACGGAGCTGATAACGTAGATGTTAGTTTACTGGAGAGCTCATCTGAGAATGAATTTATTGCAGGGCAGTCGTGGGAAGCAGCAGTAGTCAATTTAAACCGATACATCGTTTTGTGTTTTCGTGCACAGCCAATCAAAACAATGACGACTGTCTTTGTAAAAAAAAAAAAAAAACAATTAAGGCAACATGTAAATGGAGCTCAGTGGCATATCATTAATAAGTAACTTCATTTTCATCATCCACTTTATGTTGTGAAATGATAATAGCAAAAGCCAGCACGTTTCAGCGGGGAAAAGCAGATTTAAACAAGACGGATTTAAAAGTCGAGGGTTAATAAAAAAAAGCCCAGATGAAACATTTCAGGTCCCTGATGGACTTACTGTTGTATCAGGAACAGGGAAAACAAAGTGATTTACCAGAGAGAGAAAGTGTGGCTGTGTGCAGGCGAGGTCTTATGAGGTAAATCTACTGTAGCGACCGCATTCACACCGCCGGCAGCGCTAACAAACGATATCAAGTTACTGCGTTTTATGAGGAGATATTTTGTTCTGCTGCGTCGGTGTTCAATAAGAACTGCTGTTTGCTTCGCTCTGTTTTATTTATTCCTCCGTTTGGACTTGATGGTGTTCACGCTCTGTTTATGGAACTGCAGTTCAGATCCCATTTAAGGTTGAATCAAGTCTTCATCAGCCCTTTGTTTACTGCAAGGCGACACTTGAGCATGAACACCATGGCAGAAATCTGGAGGACTGCAAAGCGATCTGCTGCATGCCGTCCCGTTTAAAGTCTTTTTAAAGTCACGTCTGAAGGCTGCTTTGTGGAGGCAGTGAATCTGTCCAGTCGATTGATGCGATCAAATGTCTTGTTCCTCCTAAAGACAGAGGAATCAAGAGCAGCGTGTGTTTGACTCTCAGTCATTCATCTGCTACAGCAGTTTCTCCTGGAGTGGCCCATTGAAGGTTTTATTTACTTTTTTACTGACTCCCTACAGCTATAAACACGATTCATACATTTCTGACATCTTTCATGTGAAAAAAAAAACTGAATAAATGATCAAATGAACTGCAGGTTTGTCCTTCCGTGGCTCAGCCTTCTGCTCCTCTCAGTCCACAGTGTGAGACTTATGCGTTATTTATACTTAACATTTTCATATTTACCCTTTCCATGTCAGGAGGAATGTGGAAGCAGGATTAGAGTATTTTCATACAAACAATACATTTCACGTTTCTTCGGCTTTAATGGCGAATCATTGTAAAAGCTCTTTCCATTATTTAGGTTTGCAGCGGCGTGGAGCTCGCAGCGGGCCGTCTTATCTAAACTCACCATCGCTGCAACTGTAAAGTTGGCTTAAAACATGATAGATGACCGAAGATAACCACCACCTCCACGTGAAAGTTTAACGTTAGAGCGAGAACAGCGCCGCTGAGTGTGCGGAAAGCGTGTGGGGGGTGATTTTTATGACCGATTAAAGACAGTGTTGTGTAACTGGAGACTCACTCATCCTGTGTTTTGAAGATAGTTTTTCTCAATGTAACATAGGAAAGAGGAAAAGTAACAGAAACAAAAAGTAAAACAGCGTAGACTCACCAGATGAGAGGAAGGAATCAACAACTATGTGATAAAAGTGTCTCAAACGGTTCGATTTTTTTAATCTGAGCTTTGCATGTTTGGATTTTTTTACAAGGGATTTTCACCCCCCCCCACCCCCACCCTCGCTGCCAGCCTCTCCACCTCACACACCTCTCACTGCGTTCACGCTTCACCTCAGACCAAGCTGTACTTTTTGATCGATCGGCAGACTTTCAGACCGTTCTTCTCAAGTTGTGAGATTTTCATTGTTATTTTGTTTAAATGTCAATTTGTGTCATTATTGTAGCTACTGTTTAATTGTGCCCAAGTTTTCATATTTTGTGGTGTTGCTTGTTTTGACCTTCGTCCACTTTCCTGATGAGAACAGTGAGTGAAACACTGGCGGGAAACAGCTGATCATGATGAATCTAAAATCTTTAAACTTTCTTCAGAGACACATGACGTTGTAGTCGTTAGAATTCTCACATCCTGGGGTCCTTTTTGTTGTCATCTGTATGTTTTTCTCCTGATCAAGTGTTTGAGGTGAACTGGTGAATCTTTAGTTTCTCTGTGTATCTGTCTCTTTGTGATTGAGCGGTCCAGCTCACACTTTGCCTTTACCCAAATAGTCCAGTCCTCTGAAGAAGCTTTATTCATTGACTTTTATCAGTTATTGGAATTCATATGCCAAAAAAGAAAGATAAACTCTTCTCATACTATTGAGATGCTTTCAGTTTGACTCCATTAAACTTGCAATACATTCATTTTTAAACGTGCTTATTTCAAACAAATAGATTTTTACTTTCCATTTTTTTTCTATTGTGGATTTATTCTAAAAAAAAAAAAACCAAAATAAAATGCTGTGATAAAACAACACTGGGAAAAGGCATTGCCTTCTCTGCAAAGAAATCTTTTGAAAGTCTCCTACTTTAGTTTCTTTCCACTGTTTACACTCCATACCAACATTAAATACAATCTTATCATGCTTAGAAGTCCAATTTTTATCTTGTCTCTGTCTGGTGAGACGTTGCTTCGGGTGTGGGAGACTTCTCCCCGCGAACACGCTGCAGAGCCATCTGTGGCAGAAACCCATTTGAATTTCATACGGCCGCAGCGCCTCTTGATGCCTCGACATGAAAGCCTTCACGCCTCTCTTCCGCGCCTCGACCGCTGCCCTCCTGAAATGGGCCCATTGAGCTGCGAGGTACAAAGGGACACTACAGCGGCTGGCAATCACGAAAACGTATCACACGCGGACGCCAAGCGGCCCGCCGATAATAAAAGAAGAGCGTGGCGTCGTCAGCGTAATGACGGGCGTCGCGATCTTTCTCCCCGGCCCCTCGGTGGAAAGAGCGCTGTAGGCGGCGTTGATGGATAACTGTGTCTTTCTTTCCTCCTCGCTGAGACAGATCTATCTGATGGCGGCTCTTCAGCTGTCACCCCACTAAGAGCTGTGAAATTTGAAGCTGGCGCAGAGATTACTTCTCAAAGAATGAAGCGCGGAGCTGAAGGGCCATTTATAAAGATTTCTCTTGTGGCGGCTCAGCGTCGGTCTGAACATGCTGCTTTGTCGTCTGATAACATGAACATACAGTTGTATAGAAAAATTCTGAAATTGTTATTTTTTTCTCACATTTTTTTATTCTTCAGTCCGTAAATTCTGATAATTCTGAACCAGAATGGTTGTGTACATGTAATTACTTAGTTTTTTATTTTTGTAAATTTGTTATTATTTAAAAAAAAAAAAAAGTGCTGGTTGTCATTATGGGGTATATTGTATAGAATTTTGAGAGAAATAAAGAATTTAATAAGGCTGTAGAATAACAAGATGTGGAAAAAGTGAAGGATTGAATGCTCTCCAGATGCACTGTATTAGTAGTACAGTATTTTAAGACTTTTTGTAGCCTAAGTTTTTAGATACACGCAACAGTTTTAGTTGTTTGGGTCATTTATTAAATCAACATTTCAGTTCAGTTGCTTCTGTTTGCATACAGTGTTAATAAACCAAAGCTCAGGGATAACCTTTTCCTTTTCCTGGCTGACGCTGTTGTTTTTGTTCCAGAGACAGACTCTCCTGGATTTCGGTCAGGCGTGAACGGCGAGACGCTGCGATGGACGCGCAGGTTAATGCAGGAGAAGTCAAACAACGAGAGCCTGGGCGAGCCCCGAGCAGGTGAGTCACTCGTCTTTAACCTGGACAGACGCCGTCTTTTCCTCCAGGATGCTGCGGAAAATCACCCTTTGCACCGCTTCTTTATTATCTTTATCAGCATCGTAAACTGCTCCTTCCACCTAGTTAATGCTCGTCTTCTGACAGAATGTCAGAGAGTGTCCCAACCAGCAGGATCATAAAATCTGTACCTGGAGATGGAAAACGTCCAGCAGCAGGGATTTCCTGCATGTGTGCGTTGTGCCTGAATAGTAAACGAAGAGGTGCACTACAGATATCTGCCTCTTCCCTGCAGGTGAAGCGAAAGGTCACATGGACGAGGGTTGGTGTGTGTTGCGGGGAGCGTGCAGTCAGCGTCAGGCTTGCAGCACTGAAATATTCACCGAGACGGACGAAGCACATGAGAGGAGGAGGCTCAGTCAGATTAGATTTTGTAAGGCGGTCTGTTTCTCTAACGGGCGCCGAGTTACTCTCCCGTGCCTCCTGATCTCCAGGCCCTCGCTGAGCGGCTCGATATCGAAATGCACCTTCATGAAATTAGAACGGAGACGGGCGGCCAATCGGACGCCACCATCGGACCTCTGTTTCTCCGGTTCACTGCCTGATAGGCTGGCTGGCCGACATGAGGCGCATTCATCACATCTGACAGTTTTGTTATTAAAAATTCAGATCGGAGAGGAAATCTTTTCATGAGGGTAGCAGAGAGTAGATACAAAAAAAAAAAACAGGGCCCTACAATGAGAAATGTGTTGCCTTTCTGACAGAATACAATTTACTATCTTCATATCATTTGCGTTTACTCGATGGCTGTGCTATTATTACGAGGCTGTCAGTCACAACGCCGCATTGTGTGCAGACAGCACAGTTATTGTGAGCGCTCTCGTGCAGCAGTTCGACCTCATTCTAACAGAAATCTATGCAAATGAAGTTATGCTAATTTCATGCTATGCAAATATGCTGCCCGGATCACACGCTGCCTAAATACCACCCAAAGTGTGCCCTGCCAGCCGAGAGTGTTTCCAACGAGCGTTTCTTTCCACCACAATCACAAAGATCCATCATTTAACAAGTCAAACAGGAAAAATAAAACTATGATTTGATCGTCGTATTTTAAATATCAATTGACGAGTTTAAAATGTTTCCTAGATTATATGAAAGCTTACAGAACTCACAGAACAAGATCACTTAATATGTAAAAAAAATATATATATGGAAAAGATGGGGAGGGGCGGTTTTATGTAAATCACAGTGAATGAAAGATCTGCACAATATGTCAAAAATGTATTGAAGCACAAAATTACTTTAAAAACTCTAATCAATGGACAGTTTTGCAAATACTTTCATGAGTGAACTTCACATAAATCAATGTGTGACATTGTTCAAATGCTCACAGTTAAAGTGAAATAGGGGGAAACAGAAGGGAGAATCGCTCTATTTTGGCTGGATCTCTGTTCTTATGTACTAGTGTAAATGTGATTTATGTCTTCAAAGGTCCCACAAACATGGACTGTAAATGATTTATGCAATAAGAAAGGAAACAATCTCATCTTATCAGGTTTTTCAAATGATTTTGACAGACATTTGGGTCATTAGACGTTTTACATGATCATGTCAAACAATAAACTACACATTTAGGGTCAGTTGACAACTGCGTTATCAGTATTAGCTCCATTATCCAACCTGAACTGATATTCTAAAAGGTTTGTTATAGGAGAGGCTATATTTAAAAGTCATTCGAACGTGTGATCTGACACTTTCTCTCTGCCCCACTGTCACTCCACACATCCTGCTCTCCGATATCACATTAAAGGTGGGGGTTTTTTTCCCTCCCTCCACTCTTGAGGCTGAGAGTAATGAGGCTCCGTGTCTCTTCAGCAGTGCTCCATTTGCTCCGTACGGCCATTTGAGTTTCACTACCTGATAACACACTTAACCTTTTATTGAGTTCCTGGTTGCGAGCAGATCTCCCTCATTATCTCGCTCAAAGACGCGGGCGTCCGGCGGGAGGGAGACCTTGCAGTGGGACAAGGAGGTGAACAAAAGGCTGGACGAGTCGCAGAAGACTCAGCAGTGCGCCCGGCTTCTGTCTCAGGTTGCCGCCCTCGTCCTCAGCAGGCTGCCTGACAGTGATTGCATAATCTGTGGTGTGATTAAAAAGCCTGCCCCGGACCTTGGGGGATATTATCTTGGGGATTGCACACAGTAACGTCCAGCCCCAGGCTTTCTTCCTCCCTTTTCATCCCTCCTCTGCTTAACAAGATGGTGACGGTGTGATCCGGCTTCGGCTGACAAGCCTCGGAGACCGCAGTTGCTAGGCAACTAAATGCTAAATTTCGAAACCCAGACAATTTTCTGTCTTTCAAGCCATTAAAAGTGCAAAGAGAGGAGCTAAAAATAGGCCGCCGGTTTTGGGGTGGGGGCTGTGGTCTGAAGAATCCAAACAATGTAAATGAAATAAATGGCTCAGCTCGTGTGTTGTTATTGAGGTTTGTTATGTTGTTTACTTTGGCAAGCGGCCGTCAGCTGAGAATAGTACCCTTCTACAGTCATGTTTTGGTGGGTTTTTTTCCGGAAAACGTTGAGAAAGAGGATCTGGCATATAATGTAACACAACTTGTTCTAAAAAAAAAAAAAAACATCTTGGATTCTTATCAGGAGAGACATATTGTGTAGCAGATGATGTGTCTCCATTTTCAAGGCATGTGAAGTTTTGGAAAATGTGATGCAAAATATGGTTGGATATCGCTCTTGCTCGACTCTGCTGAAAAACAGAGCAAAATAAACATACTGATTTATGCTGGTGATATGGTACTATCACCAGACCAGCATAAACCAAGATAAGACCAGGATAAAGCAACATGAACCAGCATAAATAAAATATTAGACAAGCAATAAAAACCAACATGAGCCCTGAATGAGCATTAGGCCAAAATAAGATATAAAATACGACAACAACTTGACATATTAGAAGTCAGAGGTATATTGTTGTTATTGATCAGTTTAATTTATGTTTTCCGTCGTTTTGCTTCAAGGCGATGATGGATAGTGTCGTGTGATCGAGCAACACTACAACCGAGCTTTTTTTAGTAACAGCAGTGCAACGTAATGTTTATGATTGCATCGATCAGCTGTGCAGTTTGAAACCCTGGTGTTGTTTGATCGGCCGTGCGTTGAAACTGCCTCAAAGGAGCAGGAATCAAAGAACAAATGCATAATTGAATTTGCATTACACACCTGGATGAAATATTTATTTTTTGATTCCTCATGAAAAATGTAGCTGTGTTGTAGAAGTGTGTGTGTGTATATGTGTGTGTTGGCACACCAATGGCAGGCAGTTTGGTAGATGCTCGATAGGACTTTACCCGGCGCGTCAGTCAATACGTAGCTTGACTCCAGGACTCCCTGCAGGCCCTCCGATCGATCGCCTTACCCCGAACCGCCCTCCGCTCGTCACTCGGCTTCGCAGAGGTCTCCTGCATCAGAATGGCCGACTGCAAGCTTGGCTCATCTCATCAACACTGAGGAGATTTCACCTCTCGGGCTTCTCGAAAAAGTCTTACTGGAATCAACCGTATGTTTGAAAATAAAATCCTCTACTGGGAAGGCTAATTTTAAGAGAGAATCTTCCATTTATGCTGATTTGATTGTTGTTATCTGCTGCTATTTGACAGAGGAGCAGTAAATAAAGCAGTAAATGCTGTTGTGGACTCACCTAAAAGCTGTGTGGTTCGGACGAAAGGAGACATAATGAGGGTCCATCTGCTGGATGCCTCTTCGTATTTAGTCTGTTTGTTGTTTTCCATCAGTGATTCCTTTATTATTGTAATTTGTCTGTGTTTTGATGTCTCTTCCTGGTAATGCACTTTGGTGCCCAACAGATAATCATGTAACTTTAGCTTTTTGGCCAGAATAAAAAATGTACACCATTTCTTCAGTAACAGTCAAAGGCGTCTTTAAGTGACGACACAGAAGAAAGAAAAAAAAAACCCAAAACCTTTAACCACAACACTATTTCCGGTCTCAATAATTTGGTTGTCTTGTCAGTAACAAGAGCCTGAATGAAACAACTAAGACAGAACATGTGTGCGAGAAGTAGGCTGGAGACACTGTATATGAAACCGAATGCAAAGAGGAAACAAGTGAGCAGTCAGCAAAGTTTGCTGCATCTGCACTGGCATCTGTGTCCTGTTTGTGGCAATTAAATAGCTTGACTACAGCTTTTCAGTTCTATGTGTTTCCATCATCTTTGTTTAGGGAAATATAATGTGTATCTTCGTAAAAACAATATCTTTTTCAAACTGAGCCTTGTGAAAGAGTGGCTGAGCTCATTGTCGTTTAACGCTTGGTCCTGTACTATAGTACTACTGAACCTTGAACACGAGTTCATCCAGGATTTATTTCTCACTAAATGAGCCATTAACAACCGCGTCTTTGGCTTATTGGGGGAAGTTAGCATTACCAGAGAAAAACCACGCAGCCCCAGAGAGAACATGGCTTCAATTATCATCCTGAGAGGAAAACACCAGCCACTCCTGCATCTCTGTCAAACTCATATAAATGTGTATTGATGTGCAACTTTGTCATGTTAAATCTTTTTTTTTTCGTTTACTAATTTTTATCATATCTTCCATAACCATCAAACTTGTAGAGAAAGACAACCACACAGACAAATTACAGTAACCATTTCAGCTCACGTGTGTGTTTTTGGGCTGTGGAAGGAAAACCCACAGCCTCCTGGCTATGAGATGAATGCTAACCACTGCACAATCGTATTGATGGGAAATGATGAGATTTTTAAGATTTCGATTACATTTTCGATTCTTCTAGACGATTCAGTGCTCCATTCTCATTTGGAAAACTGCATGAGAAGGCATTCATTTAATATGAAGAGTAATAGAAGTGTGTCCGTAGTGTCATAGTTGTGCTTCTTTTCCAGTTGAATTGTTGGAGAAGAGCTTTCAGAATCTTATTTACACCAAAAAATATTGAATAGATATTCGCTGCTCCAGAAACACTCTGTCAAACTTCTCTGAAGAAGTCTTTCTTACTCTGCAAGTGACAGCGGAAACCACAGCGCCGACTCTGATAGGAGCTGAAGAGATGCACGGGGGTTTGAAGCAGTCATTTCTCCGCCTCTGTATCTTCAGGCGGACCTCAGCCTGTGTGGGAGTGAGGCGAAGGTATGTGAGCAGCTGTGAAGGCTGTGACAGACAGAACTGGATCAGAGGTGAAGGAGTTGTGGGAGAGCCTCGTGATTCAGGCAGCGAAGAGACAGACGAGCGCGATGCTTCCAGAACATTATGACCAGTGGATGGATGGATGCGTTGAAAGCAAATACATTTCTGCGAGTTTGAGAAGTGCCAGATTTTGACAGTGTCTCCAGATGATACGAGGGAAAAGCTGTGAACTGGTAGCGACACATTCACTAAAGCCCGAGGCTTATTGATGTGAGGTGTGAGGCTGCCCTGTGTGGTCCAGTCCAGCAGACAGACTGTAAGTCGAAGTTCCTGCTGGTTCTGAGAGAAAGAAATCATAGATTTTTGTACATGGAAAACAAGATAAGCCTGCATGTTCTCTGATTTTATTGGAACGATGATATGTCTTGTTTGGATCCCTCATTTGGAAGGTGTGTGTGTGTGTGTGTTTAATGACAAACTGCTACATGAGAGTCTTGGCAAAGCTGGTTTTTAATGGACTGTTTCTGTCTCTGTGTATCTCTGATCCCCCCGACTCCCCCCTCTTTACTCTCTCAGACCTCTCCTGGGGGTTTGTAAGGAAAAATAAATATTTTTAGACATTACAGTCCAGAGCTGCTGTCACTTTTCTTTTTTTTCTTTTTCATTTTTCATAAACTCCGACCATGGGAAGCACATATACACCTCCCCCTTTCTCACTGTTCGAGCAGTCGCGCTGCCGTTGGCTTCCTACTGCCACCCATCAAAAAAAAAAAAGAAAAAAAAAAAACCCTGCCCCCTGGGAGAGGGTCGCCATAGCAACTACCTTCCACCAGAGCAACTCCTCAAAGCGTCCATCCGAGCTTCATGTTGTAGCCCCGTGTTTCCACTGACAGCATCACCTGGGAGTTTATGTTTAGGGGGCAGAAAGGAGACTGGAGGGCTTCCAGGGCTCCGGGTGAGGGCGGCGAAGGAGAGGGCGAGCGAGAGAGAAAGACATAGAGAGAGAGAGAGAGAGACCACAGATGTCCAACAGCTGATCGGCTTGAGGAGACCCACACGGTGCCGTCCGGCCTCCTTCTCTCGTGCGATAAGATGACATAAAGTTAACATGCTAAGCCTCGATGATTTATTGGAAGAGCCTTGCCCGGCGATAACAGCTGGCACGCCATGAAAATAGTCCTGGAGTCTTAAGAGGGCACAAAGCCGAGATCCACCGCACGGTCAACCTTCAGGAACTCCTTTCAGATCTCAAAAATCAACTCAGAGAAGCAGTTTGTAAAAACGTCGCTGCACAAACGCTGTTATTTTCGACCCAAACTCGACCACATCACTGCCCCTGTTCCCCGAGACCATATGGCCTCCTCCTCTGACTCTGTCCCACCACAATGTCAAAGATCAAATCTCATATCCTTGATCACAAGGGACCGTCTCTTAATCCACGCGGTCTGTTGTTCAGTTTCCATGTGGCCGAGCCGAGGTGCAGCGTGACGGCGGCGCTCTGTGCATTGTGTGCCTGTCGGCCCGCTGTTGTCTCGCACAGCAGAGGAGCTATTAATAGCTCCACGCTCCCCGGTAGTTTGAATTCACCCAGCTCGGCTCAGACTTGTAAATTGGAGCTGCACCACACTCTCGAGGCTCCCTTTTGCAACGTCAAGGGAACAGAGGGGGAGCTAAGCTGTCATTAACAGGTTTTTTTTTTTTTTTCTTCCTTTCTTCTGCGCTCAAGAGACGACAGGAAGCAGCTGCCAGTTTCGCTTCCACCTCACTTCCTGTCTCATTCTTCAGCGCCGGCGAGCGCCGTGTTTACACACAGTTGTTGTGGCTTCTTATCGTGTCTGAAGCTGCGGCTGTAAGAAGTCACATAGAGCATCCGCCCTGTTTCTCAGATCATCATGGTTATTACGAAACATCTGCTTTTTTCCTGCCCTGCTTGATAATTTATCTGCAAATAAAAATATGAAATATGAACTGAGGAAATGTAAGCAATGCTTTGTTTTGACAGGTTTGAGTGACTTTGTTAATTGTGATGTACTGTATCCTGCAGCCATCCATGAGTTTCCAGACGACGTCTTTTCGAAGGAGCAGAGGAAACATGGAGCTGTGCTGCTTCACGTACTTTGTGTGAGCGTCTCTCATTTTATTTCCTAAAATCTTTCCGTAAATGTTATTCATAACTTTACCTCACCGTGACAACACTGGACATTATAACGGAAACAGATTCATTTCAGAAAAAAAGGAGTGCGTTTTGTGACTTTTTTTTTTTCCAAGGTGTACGTCTCAGGCAACTACATATATATATGAAAAGCATCAGTTTTCTGACGTCCCGGTTTTGGCCTTCGGGCCTCATGTTTGACACCCATGAATTGTGTGATCATTGTTGGATAACACTCCTGCTACCTCGCCAGAAAAAGCAAGTTTGATCCCATAAATATAGCAGCTATCAAAGATTACAAGTAAGACTGGAATGATTCAGGGTTGGACCTGAACAGAGGTTTGTGTGTCTCGTCTGATCGTCTGCTCCTTCCAGGCCATCTACATGTTCTACGCTCTGGCCATCGTGTGCGACGACTACTTCGTCCCTTCTCTTGAAAAAATATCTGAGGTGGGAAAATTCTCATGATATTTCTGTGTTGCATATGTTTGAGTGTCCTGATTGGATTTGGCTCTTTTCCTTGTTGTTTCTTCCAGAACCTGCAGCTCAGTGAGGATGTGGCCGGAGCGACTTTCATGGCAGCAGGAAGCTCTGCTCCGGAGCTTTTCACCTCCCTCATCGGTTCGTAGCTCAGCCAGATCTCCATGTTGTAACAAGCTGGCTCGGTATCGAGAAAACGCCACTTCTTCCTACTTGACAACAGGGATTTTCACTGAGTTTCATAGTAATTAAACTATAATAAAGATTATGGGTCATTTTCCTTTAGGCATCCATCTTACGATATTTCTATGTCAAGTCTGTCACAGTTTGTCTTGGGAAATATTACACAGAGGAGCAAACTGCAGGTATTTTATGTCTCTTTTTTGCAATCAAAGAAGTGTCTCCCACTTCCAGGCGTCTTCATCACGAAGGGAGACGTGGGAGTCGGCACCATCGTGGGCTCGGCGGTCTTTAACATCCTGGTCATCATCGGCCTGAGTGGAATCTTTGCGGGCCAGGTTGGACTACACTCTGACATTTTTAACCTTCTGTGCCTTGAGTTCTGTAAATTAAAGTGAGATACAAAATGCTTCGCCCTGAATTTATAGCTGCTGTGACTGGACTGTTTTTTTATCACATGAGCGGTTTGAGCAGTGTGTTGATTCTGTTGTTTTCTCTCATTTTCCCTTGATGAAACAATCAGGGCTGTGAAATGATTTTAATCACACCATTATTTGACAATCAGCCGCAATTAATCGCTCTTTTCTCTCAAATTTAAAACCTTCAATTAAAATTTGCAGAGCATGAATGCACCGTACTCGTGTTTTGTGATATCTATAATGCACATGCTGGAATCAGACATTCGCAGAACATTGTGCAGCCTTGTTCTGCCTCTTTAATGTGATTTCTCATTTCTTGGTCGACTGAATCATTTCTCCTCTTCATCTTTTTCCCTGAGTGTCTTGAGTGTGCCAAATAATGGGGTTTTCTCTGTGTGATGGCTGCAGACGGTGGTTCTGACGTGGTGGTCTCTCTTCAGAGATTCTTCCTACTACATCCTGTCTGTGCTGACTCTCATCATGGTGAGACGGGCGTTCAGGCAGCTCTCTCTGTGTTGACCAACTCTCCCCGTCTCATTCATAAATATATTTTTCTGCCCTTTCAAGGTGATTTATGATGCCACGGTTGTCTGGTAAGTTCTCATACTTTGAGTTACTTTCTAGTTGTGATAAATCTCCTGGAAATTACTGGTACTCAGTTAAATATGTTTTTAAGTTCTGCTTTCGGGCAAACCAAGAACATGAATGATGGTTTTCAGAACAGCCCTGCTATTGATGACTGGATCTATTCAGACGGTTTCATCTCTTTCATCTCGCTCTGATTGGTGTCACTGCCTCTTCTCCAAATGACTGTTATTACGTCCACGGCTGAGGGACGAGTTACATCGATCAGGCTCCTGATTGATCATCAACGGACACTAAACCAGCAGATCTGGATTTCCACTGAGCTGCAGTCTGTCTTTTTCCAGGCTGTGGAAAAAGGTTCAGTTTTAAAAGTACTGAAAAATGAATTTTTAGTTGTTTTAATCTGTGCGGAGGTGTGTGTCTTCAAAGGCGGCCGCTGCACACATGAGTTGTGACCCGCCGCTCGGCTGGTGGATTGATTTGAAAGTAGTTGTTAGATTGATTTCTTTTGTGTGGCCGTTCCTCTCAACAGCTTCACTCAAGGCTCTAAACAGCTTCTCAGCCTCTTGTCCAGGGTTGGGTTTTTTTTCTTTCTTTCTCTCTCTCACCTTTTGTAAAAAACGAAAGGCTTTTACTTTGTAACATGTGTTTGTACCTTTAATGAAAAAATAAATCTATTCAAGCATGTGTGCTGGACCAGTGGCTGTTTTAGTGATCTATGGCAGGCTTTTTATTAAATTGCAGTGTGCCAAGCGAGCTGAGGCAGCCGGGGGTTTATTCCACCTCGCCGTTGTTTCCCTGAACACACTTTGGCAGATTTGTGTTTCTTAATTCATGGTCAGAACTCACGTCTGCACACGTGTCCCCCTGTGTCCACACTGATTAGCTCTAGTTTCATTTTGCTTAGTTTTTGCGGCTGATGAGGTTGAAACATTGTTTCATGGAAGCGTTTTTTTGTTCAGTAAAGTCGGACAAAGTCAGGCGGCCGACTCCCGCAGATTTAAGGTCACACTAACAGCTGTAGGCGGCCGGATTTACTCTCGTGCTAAGCAGCCAATTTTAGTTCATGTTTGGCTTCCTGAGAAATCTCACGTTTAAAGATAGCGCCAGGAGGCGCATCCAGCGTAAAATCTGTTGTGACAATAGAAAGCGTGCTGCTTTCATACATGTTACACTTATTTAATGAGGTTATTTCAAATTTTAATAGTTGAATTTACATTTACATTAGATTCAAGGCTGATTAATGAGGAATCAGCTCACTAATCAAATAACTCTATAAATAACAGCTTGCTCTTTAATTCCATTCATGCATAAATATGTTATTTGCTGAAGATATACAGGAATTTATTCTGCTACTGGTATTTAATGCATGTTTGATTGGTGTCTTGTCTGACTGACGCACGACTGTTGTTTTCTGTGCAGGTGGGAGTCTTTGCTCCTCATGACCATGTATGGGATCTACATTGTAATTATGAAGTAAGTTGACTGAAGACCTGTGCTGCACGCATGTACACTACTCACAAAAAGTTCAGGATGTTTGGCTTCCAGGTCAAATTTGTGGAAAATGTAAAGAGTTGATGCTACAGCGATACCACATCATGTAAGTAGGACATTTAGGTCGAAGCATCCAACAGTGAATGACCTGTAAAAGTTAGAGGTTCATTATGAAAATTTCCCCCGAAACTTGAGAATCCCTGACTTTTTGTGAGTAGTGTATCTGTCGGACATTAGTATCTGTTGGGTTGCAGGTTCAACTCCCAGCTCTTGGTGTTTTTCACGCGTCAGTTCAGGCGGGCCGGGCCGTGCTGCGTCCGGTCAGAGGAGCACCGGGGCGACAAGATCGGAGACGATGCGGCGTGCAACAACTCCATGATGCTCCTCAACAAAGGCAGGGCGAGCTTCCCGTTCGGACCGTCTGCCTTCGACGTCCACAGGATTGCCGTTATTTCCGGTGTGCTTCTCTTTTTAATTCCGCAGGTCAAGCCCCTGGCTCTGAGGCCGCTCCGGTCGTCATGGTTGATGAGCTCCTCATCCTCAACCCTCACAAGCTCTCCTTCTCCGAGGCCGGTCTGCGCATCATGATCACGCCTCACTTCTCGCCTCGAACCAGGCTCTCCATGGCGGGGCGGATGCTCATCAGCGAGGTACACGCCACTCCAGTTATCACTTCTCCATTTACTGAGACACTCCTATATTACACGAAACCAAGGGTCAAAACATGAAGCAGAACTGTTCAGCGCGGCCCGTCGCTCTCCGCCACAGAGACAAAGGCTGATCCGCAGCTCCAGGAGCCAGCGGGACGTGGAGGCCGGGCCCGCGTCCGGGTCCGGGTCCCGGCGGGCGTCGGCCAGCGGCAGCCTGAAGAGGACGGGCTCCTGCAGCCTGGAGAACGGCGGCGGGAGACCCGGCGTAGCCGACGCAGAATCAGGAGACAAGCCGGGAGCCGAGGCGGGCCAGCCCGAGGAGGAAGAGGAGGATGACTACGGGATCTTCAGTCCGGTCCGCATCCCAGGTGAGAAGGGCGAGATGAGGAAGGCGTTTGTTTTGAAACCCTCAGCTCCGGTTTGGTAGCGCCGTGTGCTTCCTGCTCCCACCAGACGGCCGCTGTGCGCGAGTCAAGTGGTTGATCACGTGGCCTCTGGGCGTCCTGCTGTACTGCACCGTGCCGAACTGCATCCTGCCGCGCTGGCACCGCTGGTTCATGGTCACCTTCGTGGCCTCCACCCTGTGGATCGCCGTCTTCTCCTACCTCATGGTGTGGATGGTAAGAGGCGAGGCGGACGATAGAAACCACTCCCGTATGACGTCGCTCATTCGTCCTCGGTCCGAAAACCTGACTCCGATGTTCTCAGGTCACCATCATCAGCTTCACCCTAGACATCCCGGACTACATCATGGGAATCACCTTCCTGGCAGCAGGAACCAGCGTGCCGGACTGCATGGCGAGTCTGATCGTCGCTCGACAAGGTACAGAAGAATCTGTGTCCTTCAAAAGCAACGTCTCTGTTTTCTGGTTTGGTTTAATTACACATTTGCATATAAATAAGGTGGTGCTGTGAAAATGTGAATTTCTCCTCAGGCATGGGGGACATGGCGGTGTCCAACTCCATAGGCAGTAATATCTTCGACATCCTGCTGGGTCTGGGTTTCCCCTGGGCTTTGCGCACCCTTGTGGTCGACCATGGATCAACAGTATGCACAGTTTTAACACCATGTGACGCTTGTCTCTGTTCCTTCGAGTGTTCCTGTTTAACTTGAGTCAAATGGATCTCTCTGCGCAGGTTTCCATCAATAATAAGGGTCTGGTGTATTCTGTCGTCCTGCTGCTGGCGTCTGTGTTTCTGACGGTGAGCAAACGCCGTTGTCGTCAGAGGAAACGTGCTGCGGCTGAAACGGTTCTGAAACGGACTGAAGCTGCAGCTCGCCGCCGTCTTTGTGTTTGCAGGTGATGAGCGTTCATCTGAACCACTGGAGGCTAGACCGCCGGCTGGGTCTGGGCCTCATGTTCCTCTACGCCATCTTCCTGCTCTGCTCCATCCTCTTCGGGCACATGTGAGGCCTTAAGGTCAAAGGTCAAGCTGAGTACCTACGTTTTTACCACGTCTTCTTTCCCGAAGAGAGAGAGAGAGAAAAAAAAACAGAACGCCTTGTTGTGTTTCCTGTGAGATTTTCCGTGCTCCTCCGTGGGACTCACTACTGTACATTTCCAACCTAAACGCACGTTTTGTTTGTTGCGTCCTTCTCGTGCCGTATTTGAAAGTAGCTTTTAGAGATCGAATGAGACGACGTAGCAAGCAGCGTGGTCGAAAAGAGCAGCAGGTTCATCAGGCCTTAACTGACAACAATGTAAAAGTGACACCAAAAAAAAAAAAAGGTTTAGTCTTATTTTTAAAACAGGGATGTGGCTCTTTAAGTTAAAAATGTCCCATAAACTCTTCTTTATTTTGTGCCTGTTGAATTTTAAATTATTCTCCACTCGTCTCCTGACCCAACCTCTGCTCCCTAATGACTTTTTCTGGCTCAGACCAGTTCCTGCTGAATCACCATTAAATTAGCAAACAAACTATTCCTTGATCATCCAGCCATTTTTTTCTTTTTTGAAACAAAATCTCAGCAGTATTTCACCGTAACAAATTCTGATTAACAACAAAGCAGGCTGAACAAACCGACCCTGAAGTCCAGGAGCTGCCGGGAGGAGATGGCGAGAAACTCAAGTCTTGATGTAAAACTAACATACCTTTTCATACCTGTGTATGTTCTGAATGTACGACCCGGTCGACTTTACGTCGGCTTCTTTTTCACACACTCGCATAACGCAGACGGCACTGAAACACAGCCTAGAAACCTCTGGAGATTTTTAGTCTTTACACAAACCTGTAACTACGACTCACCGCTGAGGAGGAAACGTCGGTACGGCTTCATGTACGAAAAGGATGACGGTATTTTTGGAGGTCTTACTACGACGAGGGCAGGTTAGCTGTGACGCCTCACGCTTAGGTACGACGATCCATGTTTGTGTCGTTTCTCGTTCATGTTTGGAGATTATTTCACTTTGGTGGGACATTTGGACACACGCACAGCGACACGCGTTCACAGCTTCCCTGTGTGTTTTATGGTGAATAATGGTGAATACACCACCAAACCACACACACACACACACACACACACGAGAATATGTTTAGCAGACAGGAAAATGTCTGTTTTTGATTTTTTTTTTTTTTTGGTTAATAAATCTGTGAATTCAACAGAAAATGTTCACCAATGGGGATTTTGGTGATTTAATTTAATTTTTTTTTTTTTTTCAAATGGCTGTACAACTGTCCTCGTTGTCTCCCGGACAAAACTTTTTACTGTTTGTAAATGTTTAAAAAAAATTGACCTAGTTTTACAACAATAATGAATGTCTGACAGAGATTAGTTTTGTGGTGTTTTTGATATTTTTTCAATGACGTGAATTCTTGTATCGGAATGGATGGACTGTGTGCTCAGTGGGATTTGAACCGTTTGATTTCAGTATTGATCCACTGACACGTTGACACTCAAGAGAACAGAAAATTAGATCTACAACTAAAAACTTCAATGAACTGAGTTTTTATGTTTAATTATAGAAAGAAAAAAATACTTTTGTGAGCAATATGAATAGTGAAATTTGTGTTTCTGTGCTGAATTTATTAGGCGTAGAAAAAGTGCTGTTTTAATCTAAATGAAGCTCAAATGCCATTTTATTTATTGACATTAGGTAGCCGTCTTTTGCCCCGTAAACTGTGTTTAAAAACACCTTTTTTCTGACTAATTTTTAGCAACAAAGATATAGTTTAAGTACAGTGCTGTGCAAAACGACGGGCGAGAAATGATTGCTGCAAAGTAAGATTTCTTTAAAGAAAATAAATGTTTATAATAGTATATTTTCAATCAAACTGCAAAGTTTAAAAATAATCCTAAATGTCTTTTGTGTCATTCCTTTGGCTTTGAAACATGTTTGTAATTTTGCGGCATGCTTTGCACAGTACTGTATGACACAATAAGTAAATACAAGAATAATTTCCCTCTGGGATTAAAGTATTTCTATTTTATTGTCTTCTCAGATGCAATAAATGCATCTTCTTTTAGTATTAGCTGGCAGATGCACTGTTCTAACGTCAAAGAGATAAAAGCTATTTAATAAAAAAGCTATTTAATAAATGTGCATGTTCCAGTGTAAACCTAGAGATCCTTTAGTTTTGTAAAAGTGTAGAAAAATCTTAAAGGTCTTTATTGAAGTGTATTGCAGTCACACAAGAAGAAAAGAGTAGAAATGTGAGCCACAGGGTAAACAGCATTGAGTGCAAACGAGACTGGTTTTAATTTTATTTATCCAGTATCTCCAGCAATAGCTCCATTTTCTCTCTCATCACCAGTCAACTTAAAGTGTCATTTCACATCCATGCAGCATCCTGCAGGACGCAGAGGAGCCGTCGATATTACCCATTTAATGTTTAACAAATTGAATAAACTGAGCCGCTGTGACTTGTTGATTCAGAGAGAAGATTAAATGCATCTTTGTGTGATTGCAGTACAGTTCTGTACCTCTTTGTATTATTCACCAGTGACAGAAAAAAACATTCTTTGTTATATTGACAAGTCAATTGAGCAATAGAGAGAAGAAAAAAAAAAGCCAAATATTCACAAGATTTTCCATCTGACAGTGCAGAAAGAAAAACCACACTGAACTTCTTTCCTTCTCCTTTATGGTTAAAAAAACAAGCTCGCATCGAAACTTAAGTTCCTTCCTTTCCACCGAGTATTTGTTTGGCAATACCTGAGGCGGGGATGCTCCTCGGTCTGGATCACGTGTCCTCTCACTCTGCTGCCAGCTCCCCGTCCTCGTCCTCATCCTCAGCCTCCACGCTGCACTCAGACAGCTGGGATGCTGGGCGAGGGCCGCTGACGTTTTACCGCATTAGACTGTTTTGGATCATAGAAGACTGTTCTTGTATTTTGAGTGCAATAAAAAAAAAAAAGGAGTGCAATAACAACTGGTGTCATGAATGTGTTGTTTTCTGCAGGAGGGGTGATACTGGAGGGATGGAGGTGCAGCTTTAAATGGTTAGAAACAAAGCAGAGTTTCATCGCCATCTAGTGGAGGAAGGCAGAGTTGTCAGTACTAATGCGTGGTTGCAAATTCCCATCAATCTGATGCAAGTTGATCTTTAGTTCAGCATTAATACTGAAGCCAGTTTTCAGCAACTTGACGCCTTAAAAATAGAATAATCTGCTAAAACAATGACGCAGGCTACATTTTCACATCACAGAAGAGCAGACAGCAGGTGATAGTGCCTAGTATTTTATTTTCCTGAAGACAATTTTCATACAATAAAACATTCCATCACAATCCAAAAGAAAAGCCACCCTAAGAGTTTTCACCTAGCATGTAAACCTGTGATCTGCTTAAATATTACTTGTTGCAAAGAGCGATTCTCTCCCAAAGCTGGACTGATGATGGGATGTGTGTGTGAAGGCGAGCCTGAACCCTTCAGTGACGGCCTCCGTGTCTCGTTTTGAGCTTTGGAAGAGAGCGGCTCAGAGGAGACCCGACCACAGGATAAAGTCCCAAAACCTCCCACACATCATGGATGGATACAAAAAAAAAATAAAAAAACCGGCAAAGTATTCTAGTAGCCACCGTCTCTAGATAAAAACTGTTCAAAAGGTGATGAGAAAATAAACCAGGTTATACTCGTGTAATGCTTTAGTTAATCGTTAGTCGGCTATTGGAACGACAGGATAGCACGGTTAATTTATTTTACACCCCTTCCCCCGACGCCGTCACGCCGCCTGAGAGCGCAGGCGTTCACTGAACATGCACGTGTTTAACCGGAGCGGACGCTGCAGCCCTCCACAGCGCGTGTCTGCTTTCACCCTTTAAAAATACTGATTCTGTCTGAGGTAATGTGATCGCGTGAGCCGTTCAGCCAGACGTTTTCTTTCAGCCTCGCCACAAAAGAAAACTCGATGCAAAAATGAAAAAAAAAAAAAACTATGAGAGCGGGACAAAAAGAGACACTTTCTGATCCGTTTTCTGGAACGTGGAGCCTCTGGTATCGCTGTTGGTGTGTGAAGGTCACACAGTCCTTCATCGCATTCAACTCGTCGCAATAAACGCCCACTGGACGCGGCGCACGAGGCGCCGCTTCAGCCGCCTCATGCCTCCGTTCAGACCTTCCTGTCGGTTCGACCTCCGTCAAGCGAGACCAGCGGCGAGTCCGCAGCGGTTCTCTGGACCACAGCGAAGAGCCGATCGATGCGTTTATTTAAAAAAAAGAAAAAAGAAAAGAAAACAGGATCCTGTTGAGCTCTGAGGTGGAACCTGCCGTCGCTCCGCTCGCTCTCCGCCTGTGGAGCCTCTTTGACAGGCGCCTTTCTATTCATAGCTGTAATTATTAGTTTCTGTGTGGCCGGTGGCAGTGGGTGAGATGGAAAATCATTTATAGCCTCATTTACAGTAAAACCATTTGACTATCGAAGAAATCGCCAAAATATCAGCAGTGCCATTAAAAAAAAAAACAAAAAACAGATTTTGTAGATTTTTTTTCCCATAAAGATGAGATGGGCTCTAAAAAAAAAAAAACAGCCCATTACATGACCACTCCGTTTCCAATTTGTACATACTTAACACTATTATATACCATAGAAATATATAAATATTATAAAACGTCTTTTCTGTTACTATGAGCAAGCAATGGCATGCTATTAACTTACAGCAAGCTCTATTTCTGCTCTAGTCATAAAATCAGTACAATGCAGGATAGAGACATGGTTTTAGCAACTTTGTATGCATTTAAAAAAAAAAAAACCCCAACAACAACAAGTGGTAATTTGGCTGTTTTATGCTGTCTGGTGTAAATTAGTGCTGCTCAAATCTGGCAAAAAGGAGAAAATAAAACTCTGGGACTGAATCTGAGGTTGAAACTGTGTAACAGTCGTATCTGAAGCTAAGTGAGGCCTGTCTGGTCAACATTACTTCCCTTTTCACGACTCGTGGGTCCAGAACACGCCCCCTGCGAGGTTAAGTCTGTCACTGGAGGAGTTTTGTCTTTTCTTTTTTTTTTGTCTTGAAGGGTAAAAATCACACTTGCTGCGAGACGGGCGGCGGCGGGCGCGCTTGCAGGAAGGAGCTGCCATCACGACGGCGGAGCGTTGGGGTTCTGGTATATGGAGGCTTTGTCTTTCAAGAGGTCCAGACATAGATGACAGCTCCAGCTCCCTGAGGCAATGCAGAGGAGGAAAACAGTCATTTAACGCCATGACATAACGAAGAAATGAAGCTTTGATTGCACAAAACTTTGCCGAGGAAACATGAAGCGAGCCGAGGTCGCAGGGTGCGGAATGACGGCGCAGGTAGAAGCATGCGGCTCAACGAGATCTTCCCAGGGTGCTCAGTTTGAGTCTGGCAGTTGAAAAACAGGAAAGAAGCAGCGCTACTCACCCTCTGGAGGCTCAGACATCGGAGGGTTGAGACAGTACATGTGATAGCCTCTGTCGCAGTCGTCACAGAACAGAAGCTGATCCTGGGACAAAGAGGGGGGGGGGAGGAAGGAAAACAAAAAAAAAAAAAAGAAAAGAAAGGAAAGAAACTCCCTCATTCCACCGTACACAGGATGGCGGGACGCGTCCCGTAATGTGGGTAAACTCACATCGTTCTCCGAGGTGCCGCACATGTTGCAGCATTTGCACTCTATGCACTGCCAGCGATACGTCTTGACGGCGGCCATCATGACGGGAGTGAACTGCAGGCAGGACGGGTGGCCTGCGGACACCGGGGAGGAGGAGGGGGCCGCTTTACGCTCTGCTGAGGGTTAAACTCCCGACGGGGATTCTAGTGGACGGAGGCCGGCGGTACCTGAGCGTCCGCAGTCGGAGCAGGACACCAGCTCCTCCGACTGGCCCGTCTTGTGGTTGGTTTTGGAGTCTCCCAGGCAGAAGTCGCAGTAGTTATTGGGCAGCGCCAGACCGTCGGGCCCTTTTTTGGGAGCTGAGAAAAGCCGGAGAGCGTGAGCGGTCTGCAGGTTAAAGACGGGCTGATGAGAACGTCCTGTTCGCTGGAGGCGTACTTTTTGGCTCCTCAGGCAGCAGCACAGCGGGCTCGTTGATTTCCACCTCCTCCTTCTCCTCACCCTCCTCCTCGGCCAGGTGGGAGTGGGTGTAGTGGTAGCTCAGGCCGGGCCGGTTCTTGTAGCGCTTCCCGCAGACTGCCACCAAAACCACAAGACACCGCACGCATGAACATGAAGCCAGAGTTCAAGCTGTCCGACACCGACAGGAGAGGGAGACGCGGACGCAGAAAAATCATTTGATGGTGTGTTTTCAGATGGATTTTGCAATCCTGTGCTTTAGACTGCACACATGAGAAAAAATAACGGCGATCTTATAAAGCCGCAGAGCGATTTCCTCTGTATTCTAGTGTTTCCTTCGTTTCACCAGTTAGTTTGAAAGAAAATAGAGAAGTTACAAAATATGGACACTTTCCGCATACAGAGTTGAAGACGCTTTGTTTTCTACTGTGGACTTTCTCTCAAGTAGCTTTTTTTCTTGACCTGCACTGTGAATCAATGTTTATATAAGAATGAATCCCGATTTCAGAGAGCCTGTCGAATGGAAATGATGCTACCAACACGAAGCGCCAGTGGCTTGTAATTTGACACCAGCCCCATTGTGCTGCTGTGTATATAGAGGAGATAACTACACAATTAAACTCATGGCGTGTTGAGAAAAGACACTGAACACCTGGTTCAAATGAGGCTTTCTCCACCCGAGGCCTGAATTCTAATAAAACCGTCACGAGATATTTTCTATTATTAAATTAATATATGATGAAGACTACAACTCCTACAACTGATTTTCTGATGTTGTTAAATAATAAACCTATTTACAATGCAATCGACCGAGGAATTTATTAGTAACAGTCATTCTATATTTACACTAAATTCATTCAAGAACAAAACCCGAGAAATTCTCCAATTCTGTCTGCCTGGATTCTCAAACCGAGGGCTAAAAGAAGCCGGCGGGTTCGTGTGTGAAGGACTGACCGACTTAAAAGAAAGACAAAGATGCCACTGTGCGAGGTCTGTCATGAGATAACACGCCACTTCTCCTTTCACTTCTACACTCCGTCTCATTTTCACTTCCTCGAAATGACCGGTTTTCTCCAAACTGTCATCGCGATGCGCGCTCGGTGTTTATGGAGCATCTCAGCCGAGCCAATGAGGACGCGGGCGGAACGCGTGCCGAGTAACCGCACGGCAAAGAAACGGAAAACAAATACGTCCCTAAAAAAAAGTAAAAAAAAAAAATAATAATAATAATAAAAATGTCACACCAACATCAAACAGGCTTAAAACTCAAGCTGAGACACTCAAACATGGAGCATGAAATGAGAATTCACAAGGTGCAGAGGTGGTGAAGAGGGATAAAAAGCAAAGGAGAGGAGATTCTATCAGGTAGCACACACGGAGAGGCGAGACAAAAGGAGAACAGCAACGGATCCATGTGAGTCTGCGGGACATTCAGGGATCAGATGGAGTTAAAAAAAAAAACCTCTCATAAACTGCAGCTCATCTCCCGTAAAGCGAGACATCTCACTCATGTGGCTGCTCACACACTGCAGCTAAATCCAGGTGTGGAACAACTGGCTCCTGACCTTTGGAAATCTCGCTAATTACACTGACGTAAACTGTGCGGAACACATTCATCTGTAAAGCAAAAGTACACAAAGATCTACTCCAGATTAAAAGACAAAAATAACAACAACAACAGGCAGCAGAGACGAAGAAACAAGGCAGACGGGGTGAAAAGGAATGAAGGAAAATATACCTCTTTCAGAAGGTTTTGAAATATGCTTTTGTTTGATAGTGTCTGAAAGAGAGAAGAGAAGAAGAAGAGAGAGCAGAGACAGAGACTCAGAGAAACTCAGAGGGTCGGTCGACACCGAGACCTGCAGCTCAAAGTGAAAACGCTTCACAGAAGAGGCAAAAAAGACATCAGGCAGCACTGACATGTCGTCTGACAACACAGAGGAAGTGGAAACCTTCTCACCGCCCATGGAAAGAGGCCCACTTAAGAAAAGAGTCATATTATAATGAGGAAAAGTCAAGCCTTGCTTTACACAGCTGCGTCTACAGAGCAGAGAGAAGAAGAAATAAAGCTGACAGAAGGCGAGTCTTGTTTCATTAAGCTACATTACTGAAGCTACGGGTCGTGCTCTAGCGGCCACGCGGCGCTCGCGGGACTCACTGTCGCAGGCGTACGGTTTGTCCCTGTCCTCCAGCGCCGCCGTGTCCAGCTTCTTCCTGCCGCTGCCGACCCCTCGACCCTGTGAGACCACAGACAGGCTGGGACGTGCAGCGTCGCTCGCTTGAGGAGAAGCCTGGCGGACGCAGCGTTTTACCTTTCCCTTGCCTTTGCCTCTTCGCTTGGGGGTGTCTTCCTCGTAGTCCTCATCGTCGAGGTCGTCCAGGAAGTCGTCTGGTTCGAGGATTCTCTACAATTAAAAAATTAGAAAACACAGAAAGAGTCAAGAGGTGTTTCTTGTCCGATATTTAATCTCGCCCGTGTCTACAGACCCACCTTTCGGATTCGTGTGGCGGGGTTCAGGCCTCCAGTGTAATCGCTCTGGTTGGAATCCTCCTCAGACCCTCGGAGGTCCGCGGCGGTCCGCTTGTCCAGAGAATCTCCCTTCAGGAGCGCCTCCAGGCTGCTGCCGTCCGACGACAACAGAGAGTCCTTCTTCAGTCCTAAATCTACCTCTACAAATCAAACATCAACACACAATCCAAACATTAATCATCACACAAGTGCAGAACAAGTGATGATGGATGACAAGGTGAAGATTCTGGTACTGTGCTTCACAGTTCTCAGAATAATATAGAATATCAGGTTTTCTGAAAGCTTTTATGAAGATGGGAGTGTGAGCTGCACTCGGTGCTGCGCACGTACCTGACTTGACAGGAGGGAAGATAAGCCGGGGGTCCTCTGGAGGATGAGATCTCCGTTTCTTCCTCCACCTCCTGGATGGGTACGTGTAGAGCTGTCCTGGAGCCATGCCTGAGGGACGGCAGAACAACACCATCTGCATAACGCCGGCCGGCTTTCATACTCACTTGTCAGATTTCTGACATACGGGCGGAAAGCCTCTACACACTACTCTTGGTTTTTTTAAAAGACATGTTCAGTTTTATATAGTGCTTTAGTTAAAGCAAAAGAAAGCACTGTTATTCTTGATTATTGTTAGATGATTTCTTGTCATTTCAAATCTCGTTATACACGTGTGTTAGATATTGTGATGGTCTGTTTCTCTTCATGTTAAGTCAAAACACAAATGCCTCGGCTTCTACGTAAATGTAAAACTGATTATGCCTCATTTGTTAAAGATCTATTGTGAAAACACAATAAACTCTCCATGATGAAATATCTTAAATACTTCCAATTTGAGGCCAAAACACATTAAACAGGGCGGCGTCTTACCTGGACCCCTGTGCCTCTTCTCCATCCAGATGTAGCAGTTGCTCTGAGCCACGCCAGTCTGAGAGTCCAGAAATGGCATTCGAACGCTCCTCTCGGCACACAGCCTGGCGTTGTAGTTGTGACACTGCTCCATGGCATCTCTGTAGTACTGTTCTCCCAGCCTGACAACACCGAAACAAAACCCAGATATTATTTATTATAACAATTACATTCCCAAAACAACATGCGTAACACCTCAGAAACAGAAAAAGTCTCAAGTTTATTCTGAAACATTTGTATTTATCTGCTGAGCTGCTTGTCACAGGGCATTAAGTTTGTACTGAGGAGTAAATTATTGAGCAGAAGAGCCACAGCAGGTGCTCTTTTGTTGGTGCGTCAGCAACAAAGATCTTGGTCGTGCAGTGTTTCCACCATAAATACGAAGCAATGATGCTTATTCCCTTTAACAGAAAAAAATTAAACAAAAAACACTCAAGATGATCATCTCCGGGGTTTCTTCAATTATTTGAATGTCAAGCAAAAAAACAAACAGAAATGAACTGAACATTTGTCTGATCCAACAGCTGCAGAGGCGGTGGGGACGCCCCGGAGCACTCTCCACTGCTGACAGTATACAAAGGAGTTGTGGGAAAGCCGGAGGCGGCTGTTCACAGACTGAGATCATCCTCATTTCATTTGTGTACTCTGTCGCTTAAAATTTGATTGACTGGAACTGAATCGGTATCACAAATGCCAGGAATCAAATAAGAGAACGATAATCTTAACACCAAAGTTATGAGCCGCTCCAACATGGTAAATGGGAATGCTGGATAGGATTTCATTCATGAATACGAACGACGATGACGAGAGCGCCTTACTTCAGAAGCACATGAAATATCATACAGAGGCTGAAGGAAGCATTTCGTTTTCACGAGCAAGCTGATGACAGGCATTGCACTGTTTCACCAAACCCCTGAACGGGATCAAAATAAACAGCCTTATGATCCGGCGACTGCGGCAGAGAGTCTGCCTCGGAGCACTTCTCAGGGCAACAACAGTAACGCCAGTTGTACTTGAATAGTTCAGCTTTTACGAGAAGAAAATATTAGAACATTCACAGTGAAAATCGGTTGAGACGGCTGTTACTTTCTTTAAAGTGAATCAACGCTATCACAGAAGTTTCCAATATTTACTGAGACGCATAAACACACAGTTCAGCAAATCCTTCCAGTTTGTTTATGGCTAAAGGACAATTATTCCAACTCTGTGGTGCAAAAATAAAGACACTCCATTAAAGATCTGCTGTAGCAGCTTAAAAATATAACTTACCAGTTAAAAACATGACATTCCACTTAAGCAATGCAAAATTCAGCTCAGTTAATAAGCAAATCAACATTACTGCACATTTTTATCTTACTACTAGTTTGCTACAGTGAGGGATGAGAATATTTATTAACATGATATCAAATTTGCTTTTTTAAGAGACCCTTTGGTAGAACAGCTTTTGCTCAGCTTGTGCACCACACTCATTCATCCATTTCATTTTAAAGACATTATTGTATGGTGTCACAGAAACCCAGAGACTCATCCTGCAAAGTCAGGACATCAACATGAAGCTTTAGTTGTGAAGAATGTAAATATTCTCATTTCAATACCATATTTAAGAAGTTTTATTTTCAGGACATTCTGTGACAGGATTCACCAACACTGTGCAGCAGTTCCTCCTCTCTCAGGAGTGAATTCGTGAAGTTTGTGTTGTTTTCTGCTGAAGCAGCAGCTTGTGAGAGTCGTGTCATGTCTACCATGAAGCAGGGCTGGGTCACAGCAGCCACAACGGAAACCCGAGGCGCAGCCGCCGGATTCAGCTCAACCAAACAACATGATTAAAGTTCAGTTTTGGGGGGAAAGTTGATCACCCGGGAGTGGTTCTCCAGGGCGAGGTGGACGGCAGCGACCTTCACTGCCCGCTCCTTCATTCATTGTAAACGAGCGGCTCTCCGGGCTGCTAACAGCGCTGGAAACTCTCTTTTAGCAGGCTAGCCGTCTCGCTGCCCCCAACTCCACCGACGTTAGCTCCGCCACAGCCGCTCGCCTTCAGATACACAACCGGCAGCCGCATTATCGCACGACACACACACGTCTGAGGGACTTGGCCCTCGCGGAGAGTGGATTCGTGCGCGAGAGGCGTCAGCTGCGCGTCTGCTAACTTACACTTCCATTCCAGGATGTGAACAGACACGACGGAGCCGCACCGCTGGCTAACCTCTACCAAGTCCCGACGAGCGCTGCTAAGCTAGGCTAAGCGACGGAGCCGGCGGCCGCGAGGCGACGCGAGCGTCAGGGCGCGACGGCGCGGTGTGTCACCTGCCCAGGCGCGAGGAGTGTAGAAAAGTGAGGGACTTACAGTTTGACAACATTCTCAACAACAGCTGCCATCTTGCTCCAGTGCACGGGGAAGAGTGGCCGCCGGGTAATGTGTGCCCTCTGTCGGGACTTGTAGGCGCGGAGTGCAGGAATGTGACCGCTACCGCCCCCTGCTGGAGCCTCCGGGGCAGCGCATGTTCAGCCTCATCCAGTATATAGTGCAGTGGTTCTCAACCTTAAACTGCAACCTTATATACACTATACAACTTAACATTTAAGCTCTTTTGAAATCCTAGATAATGTAACAGCGAAGATTTCTTTATTACAAAGTTAATGCGCGGGCTACAGTGGGTGACTAATACACCGTTCTTAAATATTGTTCAGGCAATAACATTTCTCCCAGTGTTCCTCCCAGTGACCAACTCCCAGTTTTTACTATTTATAACATCTACAGAAACATCAAGACAGACAATGAACTTCACTACAGATGAGTCAGAACAGAGGAAAACACAGGTGACACACCGATCCACTCGTTTTACAATTGAAAACATTTAAATTGACTGACTTCTTGGAGTTCAGAAATATTCAAATACAGATCTACAGATTCATAAAGTTGCACACTAGTTTGAAAAGTTTTTGCATTTCTATCTGTGGGGTAAAACTGCAGAGCAAATTGTGTCACCAGACAGTGATTTCAGTGAAGTTTATAGTGTCCAGGCATCACAATGTGGATTAAGTAATCACAAAATACGATATGATTTCTTCAGTATGTTGTTGTGATTTCTTTATTTGTTACCATGATTACTGAGATTGTCCAGCCCCTGCTTTTTCTTCAGTTTAATAGAATAGACTTCATAAACTAACCCCCATTCTAGATTATGATAAGGTCAAGACTCGACTATGGCTGTATTTGTTATGGGACAGCTGCTAAAAGTCACTGGGTTAAACCTGATGTTGTCCAGGCTGAAGGTACCCTGAGGCCGCTTTGGGATTTAAAACACAAGGATGGACGATGCAGAGCCTGGAACCAGGAGCAGACAGTAAAACATGCATTATTGGAATGTAGCCGAGACAAGAAGCACAGAGAACAGCTTGAGACTCTGTGGTGCTCTCTGGTGGCGTCAGTCTGCTGCTGACCACAACATCGTGAAGACACAGTTCAGTTCAGATCTTGATCTTCCTCTTCCTCTCCATCTGCACAGAACATCTCCACACCCTCACTGGCCTGGATGAGTGGAAGACTGTTTCATTAGAGAACTATTTTATCTAAATACCTTATTTTGTTGTACATTAAGAAAATGTTGTCCTTTTTGTGTTTCAATTTGAATTTGTCACATAACCCACTGCTTGAGGTGAATCTATAAACTGTTTCACACACTCGTCTGCTGTAGTAATCATGCTCATTTTCTGCACTTACTTCCTCTATTTTTTTTAAATCCAATTTGCATTTTGCTGCTGTGGCTTAACAGACTGACAAGTCACATATGATGCACACATTTCAAGGCGGCACAGTGGTGTAGTGGTTAGCATTGCTGCTACCTCGTCAGGAACTTCCCCAGTTTGAGCCCAGACATGAAACCGACGACTGTAAATTGCATGCAGGTTTGAGAGTGTGTGTGTGTGTGTGTATGCACTATATCAATATTTTTTGTAATGTGTAGACAGCAGGCTTTGACATGAAACAACCAAACACCATGCTCTTGATTAAACCATGTTTTATTATTCCTAATATTAGATGTAGATACACAAGTCAACAAACATTATTTTCGATTTGTAATGAAAATGCTCCACAGCACACTGACATCGTGTGGAAGGGTCTGGTATTACAGACACGTACCTGAAAATGGACAGCAGTTATAATTTTTGCAATAAGTTGCATTAGTAACAGTAGTAGTAATAGTAACAACAGTAGCAATAATGATAATAATAGCAATTAATAATAGTAGTGGTATTAACAACTCTGAATTACAGAGGAAGGAACAGACATTCGTCAAAAGTCATGAGAAATGAAGGTCGGTGGACAGGCTTATCAAATGCTGCAAGACAGACCACTGAATGAAAAAATACAAGCTCCCACCAGACAGCAAAGATCCTGCCTTCTTCTAAAAAAAGGAAGCTCAAAAATGTCACCAGTCTGTTTTCACTCATATCTAATACTTAACAAGTAAAAGTTGTTTCTTCTTCATTAAGTACCCTACTGTCACAAGTACTCTTGGAACCAAAAATGTATCTCTTTGACATCAATAAAACACACTTCCCACGTTTCTGGCCAAAGCTCACCAGTTAGCACAATGTTACTGAAAATAAGATGCCATATGCAACATCGAGTCACAGCCAGCTCCGGACATTTCCACTGCACTGGGAGTCATTCTGCATTATGATACAGTACGGAGAGAGTGTGTGAGTGTGTGTGTGTGGGTGGGAGAGAGAGAGAGAGAGAGAGAGAGAGAGCTTGTGTACCGTATGTCAAGTACGAGTTTTGTTTTTGCTTCACATGACCGATTTGGCCAGACTAATTTGAACCGTTCACATTCAAATGGGCTGATAAGAAAATACACGGTGTGACCTTTGAACTTTGAGCTAGGGGGAGAACGACCCGCTCCGTTCAAAAACCGCCGACAACGTACAGCGACTGCGTTGGCTCGCTTATGTATGCAAATGACCTCATGACCCCCACCCCGGGGTCAGGGCGGAGTTCAGTGTAAAGAGACCGGAACCGAACCGACACCGGGAGTTCTGTCACACACCGAAGGGGACGCCGACATTTGTCCAAACTCTTGACTCGGAACGACACACATCGGGGACAGGGAAATAAGGCCAACCCGCCCAGACCCGCAGCCGGCCGGTCGTGCTCTCTCAACGGTTTGGTGCGACATTCCTGTGAAGCCATCACTCCTCCAAGGCATCATCGTGTGCACATCCAGGCAATCGCCAGCTTTTAAAGACTCAATATCAATATGCGGTACAAAAATGATTACTTGCAGCCTCTTCGTTTCGCTTTGCTCAGCCTGTTGCGTTCACCTGTTTTTGGCTTGAGGTGACCAACATAAATAACCAATTAAAAAATAAAAAAAGAAATCTCAATTTTATCTCTGCAAAAAATTTGTGCTACTCTCTACATTCACGATATATTATGAAGGCCCTTTTAAATTTCAAACATTTACACTTATTTGAGGAAACTAACACGCGCCTAGAACTGTCCGTGTTCTCTACGTTAGATTGCGATCAACTTGATTTGTCCTAACTGCCAATTCACATGAGATAAGTCTCTTTCCAGTCGCGACCATGGGGGACATCTCATGTTTTCAGACTACATCGACACACCAGAGAACTGTTTGGACACACACACACACACACGTTTAAACCTACATGAAGTCATGCCACATATGTAAGAGCGCAAAGAGAATCCAGGGATTTTCGCCGCGTGCGAGCAGAGCTTTCCAAGGTCGCCGTTATCGCCGTGTGCCTGCGTGTTTCGCTCTCCCCACATACATCAGGTCATTGCCACAGGGCCACGTTTACAACATCCGTCTCTTCGCGCCAAGTCTGTCCGAATGGAGGACGTGTCGATGGCAAAAAAAAACCAACAAAAAAACAAAAACGTTCAGTGTGTTTTAGCGTCGGGTTCAAGTAAGGCTCAGGGCTCGTATCTTCGGTCGGAAAGCGCGTTCTTCGTCGTCTATATCCGATTTCACAGTTCACACTCGTCACGTCCGTCCGTCCGTCCTGCCCGTGTCCCTGCAGTCTGCCAAATCATGTGCTTAAACCTTTTTATCTACAAAACGCCCCCCTGCCTTCACACCAGTAGAGAGAGAGAGAGAATGGAAATAAGAGATTAGAAGACTCAAACAGAAATATAAAATAATGGGTAATGTCCGCTTAAATGTACCGAAAACCAAAATAAGAAAAAAACGAAAAGCTATTTTATTGGAATCATTCCAGTATTATTCCGTGTGTTTGTGTGTGTTATTTTTAATGTTTGAGTGCCGGAAAGTAGCATCCATCTGGCCACGTTTGATCAGGAATAACATAAACATGCAAAAAATCCACAGCACCACAACTCACACACGCACGCACGCACGCACGCACACACACACACACACGCACACTAGAAAACTAATCCTCTCTGCTTTGTACAGAAAAAAAGAGAAAGAATGAAAGAAAAGTTGAAAACCAAGCAGAAAAGATCACTCAGAGGAAATAATCAAATACAGGCAAAATTAAAGTCAAAATAAAAAATAAAACCACTTATTAAATATATATATATAATTTTCCCAATGAAACTTGTGATCACTTACTGCACACGGCTAAAATTTTATGAGCTTTATTGTCTTTTCAAAACACCTCATGAACTGTCATTCCTAAAAAAAAAAAAAAAAAAAGAGAGAGAGAGAGAGAAAAAAATACATACAAGGGCAAGCCCAACATTTGCCACTAGTGGAACCAAAAAAAATGTTTCTCTCCACAACATAAATCAAGATCATCATCTACCATCAAATTAATTAGTTTTTCGCAAACCAACAATTGCAAAAGATAAATAGTAATAATAGTAAAGTCAATGATATCCATCAGGTTAATAACATCAATACCAAGAACAGAAATAGAGACTGATGCCACCCTTCCCGAAACGAAAGCGGAGGTGTGGGGCGGGGAATTAGAACGTGAGAGTGGTCAAGACTCACTCAAGAGAAAATAAAGACTCAATTTGGTGGACAAGAAGCGGACAGGGCCTGAATCCCTGCTGACCGCGCCCGGCGAGGACTCTGCTGGTTCAGAGACGTGTGGAAATGAGCGAGGTCTCACTCCGCAGCTCGATCTGAATGGTGAGTCGACGTGAAAGAAAAAAAAAAAAAAATCACATAAAATCAATGAGGGGGAGAGAACCAGAGAAAGAAAACGGAGGTTTTCTGTCACCACGTGACGCAGCTCGGGGCCGGCGCTGTGAGCAGTGTGTTGTGTGACCGGTTTGTACTTTTCCTCTCGTCTGTCTCAGTCTGTTGAAATTGTAACTTCCACTGATAACTTTTCGGGGGGGAGTTCTATTTCTTCTTGCCGAAGAAACTGAACCTCTTCTCGCGGTCCTTCTCTTTCCCCTCCTTGTTGCGCATGGTGACGCCTCCGGCCTCGCCCGCGCTGGGGGAGATGGGGGGCATGGTCATGGCACGGCTGAGGGCCCGGGGCCCTCCGGGAGAGTCTCCGGATCCCGCTGGGATGGAGCCCAGGATGGATCGGATCCAGGAGCCCATTTCCGCCTGTCGACACACCGGAACGGTTATTATGGTTCAATCACACAATCTGCGTCGAATCATTTCTGAAGCATAATCCTGTTTCGACGTCTCACCTCATCTTTTGCTTGAAACAGATATTCTTTGCCGTCCCCTAGCCTGAAGACAGGGAGGAAGACCGCGAGTCAGGGGCGAACTTTACTGAACAGCTGAAACTATTTTTGCGTCTCCTCTCACCTGAGCTTAAACACGTGTTTCCTCTTCTTGTAGTCATGAGCGATTTCACACACGGCCTCTCCCAGGCTGATGGGCACCTCGCCGTGGTACGGAATGCCGTTGCTCGCACTCTTGCTGTCCTTATAGAAACCCAGACTTCCTTTTCTGAGGACACAGTACACATTCTGCCAAGACCTGTGGGAGCAAAAAGAAAGTAAATCAACTTAGATCCGACTTGTTTTCTGTCTCTCTTTGTTGTGGCTCATCCTTAAATCCTCTGAATCTGTCATCTGTCTGGCTTCCTTCGCACGCAGAGCACCGGGCGAGCTCGTCTCCGACTGGCACTCGCCTGCTAGCTGCCTTTTTGCTGTGCGACTCCATCTCCTGCTTCCGACAGAGCATCCCCTCCATGGTCTCCGGCTCGGACTCGGCGCCGCCCCGGCTCGGCAGCGTGGCAGACGGCTCCAGGCGAGAAGACGCCAGGCCGCTGTCTCTGCCCGGTCCGTTGACAGACTCGGACTCGGAGCCCTGCGGGACACGGACAGCGGTGAGAGGGGAGGACGGGAAAACCGACGGAGGACCGGTGGGAAAGCGGGGAGCAGCTGAGCAGCCATTCACAGGGAGACATGGGAAGCCGTGATGACGTTTGCTTTGACGGCACCGCGCCGATTACCTGAGAAAACTGCACAGCGTGGCGTCAGTACGTCCACATAATAACACAGTACAGCCACACCACACAGATTACAGTCACAGCGAGAACTATCATCACGGTAAATACAGATATGTGAAACACGTGTTATATAAAGTGTAATGTTACCAAAAAAGTTGCCTGGTATCAGATCTGTTGTGCACCGAGACGGACTTTAAATTTGAGAAGTGTGGGAAGTATTTCCTGTTCACACTAGTGGATCACAATCAGATTTAAAGCAGAGCTTCAAAATACCAAAAGAAGAAACAAGAAAACAGCGTAAATAAGCCAGATATTCCGTTTTCAAGGCTGTGTGCCAAACCTTTTGATCAGCAGCTCAAATGAAACGACCGCGATTGTTTCTTTGTTTCTTGCTCCAATTTCTTCACTGTGATTTTTGAAGCTTTATTTGCAAACTGATCACGATCCAGGAGTATGAAAGCAGTATTTTGTCAAGGAAAGTACATATTTTGTTGAATTCTTGAAGTATGCAGGTAAATTAAATAAATTGTGACTCCACTCTAACACACACACACACACACACACACATAAAACAAAACACACAAAACGATTACTTTGGATGGACAGATTTTCTCTCACACTTTGTAGACGAAACACAAAGACCACAGACAACTATGACGCTCACAGACGACATCAACCGACAAGATTTTTCTGCTCATGTATTTTCACACAGTAAACCCCGATCTAGTTCACACAGCTCTATCAGAAGCCGCTCACACTCAAATAAAACGAACACACGTATATATATATATATATCGGGGAAATACCAAAAACAGACTATCAATTGGTGTCAAACAGCCAAAAGTGACAAATTTACAATCACTCCTGTCCTGGTCAATACAAGCACAGATATATAACAGCAGATGTCAGCAGGTTTGATCCATGAACACGGCACGTTCATGAATCTGCATCATGCCTTCAAACAGCAACGGTGCTCATGAATGACAGTGTGTGTGGATCATGAGTAAATAAAGCGGAGCGATGGCTTCTCATTGGAGGAAAAGAGGCGCTGCGGTTGACCAGGAGCTGAGCGGAGGCTGTGAGGGGAGGGGGCGTGGGGGAGGCTACGGACGCAGACCACGGCTTGGTACTCACTCGCTCCGGCTGCTTTGGCTTACACACACGTTTAGGCTCTGATTTCTTTCCCGCTGATAACGATAGCGATAACGACTGCTGGTGAAGACGCAATGGGAGACTGTTAAGAGGTCTTTGTCTGTGGCAGAGACTTCAACATTGACACATGGATTATGCTTCAATTATTTACCATGAATTCACACCAATACGACTCTTTGATTTATTCTGATTATCTTGAAATACTTTGTTTCTGAACTGTTGTTTTGGGCTTTCTACAAGCAACCAATGTAGACTTCCAGCGTCGCCGATGAGAAACATGAAGGCTTTCTTTTTACAAAACAACAGACAAAGACAGGGACACACACACACAGCGACTTGTACACTTTATGAGACACTGTAGAATAACGTTATCATCAAAAGTAAACAACATAATATCTTCTATCATAATATGAGAATATCATTACATCCTGAGCAGCTCCCTTTGCACATAAATATGCATTTTCTGAATTCTGTAGTTAATATAAACTATATAAATAAAAAAGACGACATTATGAAAGGAAAAACTTCATTACCTCAACTTACAGACCTCTAAAAACATTTTCAGTACAGAAGCAGGCGTTACCTGAGATGTGTCATTGTCGCTGTGCACTCCGTTCACCGACACTGACTGATTGAGAGTGGTTTGGTCCAGACTGGTTCTGAGATGAAGATAAGGAAGAGAACATGTCAGTAAAAGGTTTCCGAAGCTTGCGGACGTGCGCCACGCTGTTCCCTGGCTGACCTGGCTGCGGAGTCGTGCGCTTGGCTCTCCGTCTCAGACGCCGCCACCTCCTCCGCCGGCGGTGGCGTCGGCGGCCGGCGGGCCCTTTCCTCTTCCTCTCGCCTCCTCTGGATCTCGTGCTCCTCCAGCTGGCAAATCACAGCACATGCTGAATGTCGGGAGCCGGCCGTGGCGTTCGGTGTCGAAGTTCACAAGAGAACAAATTAAATCTCTCTGCTTACTGTTGTGAGTTTTTCCAGTAGAACAAAGCGCTCTTCCCACGCCGCCGCGAGTTTCTCGAAGGCCTCGTGGCGCTTAATTAGGCTTTCTACTTCATCCACATTTGAGCCCAGCTCTGCCGCTCTCACGAGAGGTTCTTGCCCCGCCAGCCACGATTCTGCCACATAGGCATCCCGGCCAAACTGCAGCACCTCCAGCACTGAGATGATGAAGAGACGGAGAGAAAAACAGTCATTAAAGAAGAAGAAACTGCAGCAGTGACGAAGCTGCAGATGCTATCTATCCCTCCACTACTCACTTTCAGAACAATCTGTCATGAAAAAATCTCAAACTTAGAAGTTATTCCCGCCTTTTCTTTCAGCACATTTGTACTTCCGTCACATCGTATTGAACAGTCTTACTGCCAAAGCACATTAAGTGCGACGTGCCTCGTCACCATACAGGCTTTCAAAACCGGACCGACTTGTTTGTTTTATCTCCCAGCTCTACCCTGAAGCGACGGCTCTCTCTACAATATAAGCCCTTTTTTTTTTTTTTTGTTTTTTTAAATGTGACAATGTTAGACCGAATTTTCCCAAGTACAGACTCTGAACTCTGTTCGGTATACATACCAATTTGTAAATGATCCATCTTGTCTTGCCACTTTTTGTTGATCTTGTCTCTCTTTTCCTGGAGTTGAGCCAGTTTTTCTCGGATCTATGAATCAGGGAACATTAACTCATGAGAGAACTGAGCCAAAAAAAAAAACAAAAAACTCTGCAGAAGCCTGCTTATCTCAAAAGATTATGCAGGCATTTTTACTGCAAGAGATGATGTAGACAAACATCTGAACAGTACCTCATCAGCTGCATAGTGGTTATTGTTGATAAGAGTGTTTCCCATTTCAATACAGGCAGTGAAGCTGTCTGCCCTGGTCTCAATCTCTGATTTGATGTCTTGATGGTTGGCAATGACCAGCCCTGCAGAAGACACGTCCCTGAGAGCATAGAAACAGTAGAGAGATTATATTTAAATATATTTGTAGGAGATTATGACACAAACTGCTGAAAAGCTTGGTCTTCACCTGGGGCTGTCATGAGCATCAATCTGCAGGTTGACTCCGTCCATCCAGAGCATGAGGTCTCGCACCATGTTGAAGAAGCGGAACTTCTCCACGGTGTCCAGCAGGAGGAGCCTGCGGGTCTGACCGGCCTCCAGCAGGCCCTCCCAGGCCGAAGTCACGGCGTGCTCGCTCCTGTGAATGTCGTCGGCTTTCTCACCGGCGTAGGCCTTCTGCAACCGCGCCGCGTCGTCCTGCACCTGGTTCACCTGCGAGTTCAAAGGCGAAAACAGAAAGTTTCAGTTTTTCTTTCTCACCCGTCGCTCGCCGCCTCGAGTGGGATCTCTCTAAAACCGACCTGTCCGCTGAGGGCCTGGATGTCGTGCTCGAAAGTGTTGTGCTGTCTGTGTAGATGCTGAACGGTGTTGAGATCGCGGCCGAGGTCCGCGGGCAGCGCCTCTCTCTTCTCCTTCACGCGGCCCAGCACTTCCATGGCGTCCTGGTGGAAGCGGTGCAGCTCGTAGGAGGCTGCCAGCATTTGCGTGCGCGTGTCGATCAGCTCTAGCAGGTCAGCCCAGGCCTCGTTCAAACCGTCCTTCCACTCGGCCACGCTGGCGTTCTCAGGATGTCCCGATTCAATCAGGTCATCTGCCAACCCATTTACGCCATCCACGCGTTCCTGGCCGATGGTGCTGGTGTCACGAGCGAATTCCCGGAACTTGTCCCTGAGCATCTGTAGAACACGAAACCAGGGCAGCGGGGAGCAGCGTAATTATTTCAGCTGAAATTCCCATGGCATCCATGTCTCTGAAGCGCGTCTCTGAGAAGACAAGACTCACTGTGACATGTTCGTAGTCTTGTCCTAGTTCGTGGGAGCCAGCCACCACCTCCCTCTCGGCGATCCACTGTTCCAGGTCGTCCACCTCGCGCTTCAGCTGCGTCAGCCGCAGCCTCTCCTGCAGCCGCCCGCGACGCTCCTCGGCCAGGTCTTTCAGGCCGGCGTACAGCTTGTCCACTTGGGCTTGTCTCAAAGTGATTCTTTCACTGCGCGATTCGAAGTGGGGGTGTGAAAAATCAGTGGTGATGGATGTAAAACTGCGATCATCAGCTGGCTGGTTCAATCCTAAACTCACCTCTCCGGGTGTTCACTGGTGACCATGAGACGACTGCTGTTCGCCAGCTGGTGGATGGTTTGGGCGTAGTCTTCCAGGGCCTGTTCCAGGCTCTGGTGCTTTTTCACCATTACCAGAGCGCCTTGCTCATCCTGGAAAACGAAGAAAATCATCAAATTATTATCAAAACAACTGAACAGTTCTATGAGATGCTAGACCGTTTGTCGACGCACCTTGGCTTTCTCTTCCGACATCATGTGGAGCTCTTGCTCCCCCATCCAGGCCTCGGCTTCCGCTGCGTCGGCGTAGAACTGCTGGGCACGGTTGGCGTCGATCAGACGGGCGTGGCGCTTGTCCGTTTCGCCGATCAGCTGGTCCCACAGGTCCTTCAGCTCCACGAGGCGCTCCTGGAGAATGGACTGCCTCTCGCCGTCCACCTGGCTCTGGGTCTGGCCTCGCCTGTGGATGTCGTCGATGCGGGGCTGATGGCCCTGGATCTCCTTCTGCAACGTCTGATTCACAACAAACAAGAACAACGGGTCACTTTCAGGCAGGGCTGAAACTTCCACGCTCCGTACTACTTTGGATTTGACGATTTTAATATACCTGGTTCTTCTTAATAAGCAGCTGTACAGTGGGAAGATCTTTTCCATGATCTGTGGAGGTTGCGACGGGCATCCTCTCTTTCACCCAGAGCTGAGGGAGAAAAAAGCAACTGTGACTCTCAAGGCCAAAAACAAAGCAAGACATACGCCACACTTGTTCTCGAATTCAGTCATGGAGTCTGAAATAAAAGCTCCTCACAATTTCATCCTCCAGATCCCTGTTGAACTGATGTGCTTCTTTGGAGGCGAGCAGCTGCTTCCTCCTCTGCTCCAGCGGCGCCTGGAGACTGGCGAAGCTGTCGGTGACGCGTCTCTGCTGGCCGTCCACCTCGGCCAGCCCGGCGTCCTCCTGGGACAGAGCCAGAGCCTGAGACTGCAAGGACTGCACCTCCTTCTCCCTGACCTCCATCTGATGCTCCAGCATCTAAACAAAGATGACAGAGGAGAGAAAAAAGGCTTTTTCAGTCACTTTCACACCATCTGAATGTCATTAATGAGTCAGTTTTTAACTTTTTGTACCTGGTGCTTCTTGAGGAGGATGTTCACGCTGGTCAGATCTTTTCCATAGTCGTCGCTATTGAGCTGGCCCTCCAGGTTTTTCAGCCAGACGTCCAGAGCGGAGCAGCTCTGCGTGAAGAGCTCCGCCCGGTTGGCGTCGAACAGACACTGGGCCTTGGTGCGAGTCGTGGCCTCCAGCTCCTCCCACTGACGCTGGAGGTCCTCCAGGGTCTGCTGAACAACCGGCTTCAGCTCGGGCTTCTCAGCCACCAGCGCCTGGCCCTCCTGTGAACAGGCAGAACACAGCCAGGGGTTTTATTCTCCACCGCTGCCAGTGCTAAGAGAAATAAATGAATGAGGGGTTATCCACATGTCTTAATTATAGTTTTACTCATTGAATGGCCGCACCTTATCAATCTTGTCGAGCCAGTCTTTGTTCGAGGCCAGCTCCGCCATGAAGGCCTGGTGCTTCTGCCACTTGCTGTGGAGATTCCTGGCCTCGTCATATGACATGTCCTGAGCCGTCAGCATCTTCTCATTGATCCACAATGTGAGCTACAGGAAAAGAGGGCGACATTCACGATTGTTTGCTTTTTCACATGATTGTACAGATGATTAGTGGTTAATGGAAAATCTTCCACCTCCTGTCCGTCCTGGAGGAAGTGCTGAAGTTCCCGGTTGTCCTTGAGTTTGGTCAGCAGCTCATTTGCGGCCTTCTTGTTTTTGAGGTGCCTGAAGAGAACAAGCCGGGAGCTCAGCGTCTGCTCCATCTGCACAGCGGTTTCACTAAAACCCGTGTAAAACCGGACTAACCTCTCCTGGATTGAATCCACTTTTTCCTGGATCTTATCGGCGTTTGCGTTGGAGTCGTTAATGAGGCGCCTTCCGGCCTCCACCACACCGGTTATCTTCTCCTCGCTGGCCTCCGTGGTGGTGAGAAAGTCTTCGTGCTTCTTGATGGCCTCCTCCGCCGCCTGAAGACTGGTGGGCATCTCTGTGTGGGACAGCACGTACTCCTACACACAGACGGGAGGAATGTGAAGCACTCTGCGATTTAGATATGTAAAACTAAACAAGTGATAAAATAACTAAAGAAACTAACAATGTTAGTCTTATTCAGTTCACATTATCTAACTACATGTGTAATTCAGGGAAGAATGTTAAATTCTTCTCTCTACTTTAAGCATTGTTATCAGAATTTCGGAGAAATCGAATACAATATGTTTTCATACACAGACTACATTTCCACAATATATTTTTCTGACCTGGCTATTGAGGAAAGCTTCCGCCTGCTTCGCGTCTCTGAGGAACGTCTGGAAGTCAAAGGCTTGGGCCAAGAGGCTGTGTCGGTTCTCCCACATGCGACGCAGCTCATGCCAGCCGGTGTCCAGCGCCTGCAGCCTCTGGGCCAGGAACATGTGCTGGGCATCGGTCTGGCCCTGGGTGACCTCCTCGCCGACTGCCCGCATCTTCTCGTAGTCCTCCTTGTAGTTGTCCACCTCATTCTTGATGCTCTCGTGCTGGGCGAGCAAACTCTCCGCCTCGGGCAGGGAGGTGGGGATGTCCTCGGAGGCCACGGCCGTCTGCGTGCGAGATAACCACGACTGGAAGTCGTCCAGGTCCCGCAGGAAGCCCTGGAGCTTGCTGGCTTCGCCCAGGGATTCTTCCCGTCGTTTCATGGTGGCGTTCAACTCCTCCCACACTTCTTGGATCTCCGCCAAGCGCGACTGAGTCTCTCCAGCCTGATCTGGATGTTCCTTCGCAAGCTTTCCAGCCTCATTTCTCAGGTCGTCCAGTTTGCCCTAAAAAGACCAATATGTTCTTTTAAAATGTTGAAATTATGACAAAACGCCTCGTTACCAGGATAATCCTGCAGCTATTACTGTATCGATATTTTCCATAAAGCTAATGTGAAACCGCTGCATACCTGAATAGCTTCGAGGTCCCTCTCCATGCCAGTGAGTTTGCGTTGCAGCGCCATGACTCCAGCCAGGTCGTTGCCAAGACCCTGAGTGGATTCAATCACTTTGGTCTTTTCTTTCATCCAAGTCTGGATCTCGTTGCACTCCAGGTGGTAGTTCTGGATGTTCAGAGCCGAATCCAGTGCTAGTTTCTTTTGACCGGCCAGCTTTTCAAACTCACTCCATCTATAGGACAGTGCAGCACACAAGGTCAGATATTTATATCTCAGGTCTCCTTAAATACAAAAAATATTCCAGTGCAAAAGAGAATTTTTCATTAGATTTAAAGGTGATCTCTGACCTGTTGTTCAGCTGGTCTCTTGTCTGGTGGATTTGGTCTTTATTACAGTTGTCAGAGCTGAGCAGCTGCTCGGCGACCTGGTTCACGTCGCCGACACGAGAGCCGAGGTTGTTCATTTCAGGCTCCAGTGTCTCAAATCTGCAGATAAATATTAATATCTTCTTACTGAAAAGTCCTACAAATCAGGCATTTTGAAATACAACTGAAACATCTGGAATATATGACATTTTGACAAAGATTGTGAACAATCCAAGTTCATTTCATCACTTTAGCTTCAACATAATAATTAAACAGCACCCCACTTAAAGAAATGATTTATTAAGACTTGTTTGTTCCTCATCTATCCAACTCTGACAAACAGTGCATGGTAAAACAGCAAATAAAATCTGATGCACTTGCATTTTTACCCTCATAAACCCACAGACTGACCTCTGCTGAACGACCTCCAGGTCCTCCAGCTTGGTAGGAATCTCCATGCCGTGTAACCACTGCTCCTTCTCCTCCACCCAGAGCTGACAGGCGCCAGCTTCACTGAACATGCGGTAGAGGGCCAGGGCGCCCTCCAGAGCCTGGCGGCGAGCTGCTGACAGAGACTCCAGCTCTTCATAGCGCTGCTCTATTGCAGGGAGGCGACCATCAACCTACAGGAAGGAAAAAAATATAAATGTAGTCCTGCAGACAGCACGTCACCGCTGCTGAATGGTAAAGCTGGAGCTGAAACACACCTGAGGGAAGCGTACGTAGGCCTGCGGCAGTGCTTGGGCCTGCTCGTGCAGGGAGTCGATGACGGGGCGGTGGCTCTGGATCTCCTCTTCGATCTCCCTCTGTTTGCGAGCTAAGGTCTGAGTGGAGAATTCGTCGTGGCCCACCTCCTGACTGGACACCTGTCGGAATGTCTCCATAATCCAAGCCTCCATGTCATTGGCATCTGTCTGAAACTGATGCAGGGCCACTGACTCTTTAAGGCTTTGTTCTCTGAGTTTAGTAGTCTGAGGAGCAGAAACAAAAAGAAAATTATGAGCAATATGTGAACAAAATGGTTTAACATCGTACAAATAATCAGGACGCACACTCACCTCTTCCAGATGAGCCCACTGCGCACCGATATCTTGAATCCTCTCAGTGACCTGCGGGGCTCCAAAG
This sequence comes from Salarias fasciatus, assembly GCF_902148845.1. Lineage (NCBI taxonomy): Eukaryota > Metazoa > Chordata > Actinopteri > Blenniiformes > Blenniidae > Salarias > Salarias fasciatus. The sequence continues at coordinate 10,904,548 of NC_043754.1, forward strand.
TGCCCTTCTTTCACCAAAGCTTCTCCCACAGCGATGCTGTTACTCAGGGGGCCGTAGCGGGCGGCCATCTCGTCCCTGAAAGCCTCGTGTTTACTGAGTAGATGGAGGGCAGATGTGAGGTCGCGGCCGCAGTCTCCGCTAGCCAGGATCTGCTCCTGCTCTCTGATCCAGGCCGCCTCCTCTCCCAGATCCCAGAGGAACTGCCACAGACGACGTGAATCTTCCAGGCGATCTCTGCGTGTGCCGGCGAGCTGACCAAGCTCTTCGTAGGCCTGACCCAGCTGCTCGACCTTCTCACCGACCAGGCCAGGCTCGCAGGGCTTGTAGGCTGGATATCAGAAATGTCATGAATAAACAGGATGCAGATACTGCATTTCAAAAGGTGGCCAGAGCAGAAGCATGTTTAAAGACTTACACTGCTCGTAAGAAGTGAAGCGCTTTGCTGCTCCTTGCACGGCCTTGATCCTCTCTGCCTGAGCTGAAATGTCAGCCTCCACCAGGTTGTGCTTCTGCAGGAGGTCTAACACATCGTGCAGATGTTTGCCACTGTCCTGAGACTGCAGACGACCCTGAAACAGACAAAAAAACAGCTTTCAGTCAAATACTTTATTTTTACTGTCATTATAAAAAAAAACTATTAAACTCCAAAATGACTGGAAAGCCAGAATGTCTGGAAAGTGAGTCGGCTGCTCTGTGGACCTTCAGATAAGACATGAGCTGGAACTGTCCCTGAATAGATTACAAAAGTATATCTTGAAATTCTGCTGATACTGGTCCTAAATAACTTAAAATAATGAATGATAATAGAACTTGAAGGAGCAGAACTGTCACATCAGCCAAATAAATCTTGAGTCTGATTACAGAAAAAGTGGCATTTGAGTCATAAGTGCAAATGCTAATGAAAGAACAAAACACTGTTCTCCATCCAAAAACTGGCAACAAACCTAGAATTATCTGTTAATGGATGACTAAACAGCTGGGACACTACCGCTTTAAAGTATCGAAAAAAGTGAGCCAAACCCAACCCAGACAAACAAACCCATAACTCCACCGTCCAGACAGAGAGGCCAGGAGTCATAAAGTCAACTGTGCCACGACTCCCAGTAACAGACTTTCATTTATTTTAGGGTATTCAGTGACAGACGGCGACAAGCCCTCAAAGTAGTTATTCTAAGGCGGCCCAGCAAGGTAAACACACATATCTTGATTTCACAAGATGCTGTCAAAGAGTAATTTATCATCTTCAAGGAGACGGTGAACATTTCTCATGGGGGGGGAAAAACAGAGAAATGCCTGAATAACCGCTTTGCTGCTGTTAGTTAAAAATGCAACTAATATTGTTGCATTTTCTTCTTGCATTTATTCAAACTGTTTCAGATTTAAAGAAATATATGTATTAAAAAAGCATTACTTATCGAAATTGAGAAAACAAAGAAAAATATCAATCCTGTTAAACCATTCAATCAAATGGAAGCATCAGTATTATTTCAACTATTCCCCTATAAATCCCATTAAGGAAGATTGTCGATAAGGAAATGTATACAGAGTAAAACTGTGCGACTGTTCAACTATTCATGCAAGACAAATGGCGACAACTGCCATGCCCTTGGTAATCAGACAGTATTAATATTACGGGGAGTTCTCAGTCACACAGAAATGAAAACATATAAAATACACAATGTGAAAATGTCATCACTGTAAGAGAGGAACATACTTAAATGGCTGAACTCTGCCCCAGTCCGCCTCAGTGTAAGCAGTGAATGACAGCAGAAGACGGGCTAGGAGTGTAAAAGGCTAATTACTGCTGTTCAGAGCCGTCGCTGAAGCTGCCATCTTAACTGTGAGGATTAGTGAACTCCTCTTCTTAATTAAAAACGGAACCAACAGAAGGCCCTGACTCGACAACATTCAAACAGTAGTGTTTACAACTCGTGCAGCCAACGATCTCACCTTCTCGTCCGCCATCCAGTCCATGATGTAGCGCATCTCCTCGAACAGTCTCTGCAGGTCACGGTGCGCGTTCAGGCGTTCTCTGCGTGCAGCAAGCAGCTCTTTTAGGTATTCCCAGAGGCGGAGCACATTATCCCTGCGGGCGAGAATGCGCCGCACATCGTGGTATCCCTCCGCTTCCAGCTCTTTGGCGACGGCCTCCACAGCAGCGACGCGCTCCCAGTACGCCCCGATGTCCGTCTCGATGGCCTCGTGTTTACGGGTGGCTGCTTCCACCGCTCCCAAGTCAGTTCCAAAATTATCCTATTAACAGAAATAAATCAAAATAATAAATATTACTTTAAGCGTTCATGCTGAAAATTCCAATGCACGGGCCACATTGTACGTGAGATTTCTTTCAGTCTACCTGAGACACAAGCCTCTGGTTCTCGCTCAGCCATGTTTCACGCATTGCTGCTTTCCGGTCGAAACGGGCAGCGAGCATCTCCAGTTTCTCCTGTCGGATCAGCTCGTTTCTCAGTGCCAGCTCGCGCTCGTGCTCCGCCTTTTCCAGTCGCTCCCAGGCCTGCACAAAGCACAATGAGGCTCGTGTCATCTAACATCAGGAGCTTTATATTGTACATGTGAACTACATTCACATACTCATGGATACTCTTTGAGTTCAACAAAACTTCAGGAAGAAATGAAATGATCACTTCCTGACGACCTTGAAGCATGCGATCTCCTTAACAGATGGTCTGCGGCCAAAAGAGAATTACAGCATGCCCTACCTTATTGATGTCCGAGATAAGTTTGCCCTCTCTTGGCATGTAGACCTTCTGATTGTTTGCTCTCATCTTGCTCTGGATTGTAAAGAGGAGAACCTCCAAGTTTCCCTTCTCTGTGAATCTGTGTGTGAGAGAGAGAAAGAGAGAGAGAGAGGATGAGGATGGATCACAGTGATTGTTCACTGCAGTCAGCTCTCTTTGGCGATACTGACTTGGGGGGTTTCTCCACCGTCCTGTAGGAGTTGAAGGCCTGGAGCTGGTTTTGCACAGCGCTCAGTGAGTTGGCTAGCTGCCGGTCGTTGAGAGTCACTATGGTCTGTTCGATCCACTGGAGCAGCTCTGAAGCCAGGGTCTCATACTTGTCAATCAGCTGGTCGGCCTCAATAGCATAGTCCAGCACCTAAAGCCACGACAAATGCATACATTTTGGAAACTGGCAATAAAAAACACTCAGTGTACATGCATTCAGGGGAGTATTAATGTTCATCACAATTATATACACACACCTTGCCAATTCGCTTTCCCTCTACTGCCAGAGCTTTCATCTTGGAGAAGTAATGGTAGTATGTTGCCACATAGGTGATGATGGACTTTTCATCAGGCTGATCAACATTTACATCTGGGGAGGGGGAAAGCAGGATGAATTCACATATTCTCAATCAACATTTTTTTTTAATTTTGTGAAAAACCAGCTGAGTGAGGAGAGTCAAAGCATCGCCACTTCTGAACACGCTCCGCCTGACGTCACAGCAGCTAACATGTGATGTAGCGCTGCCTAAGCTATAATTAATTGTAGTAATCCTCTATAGCCTAACTCTCTCCAATCTGTTTTGGGCCACAGCTTAGTGCCTTAGTGTTACTGCGTCAGGCCATCAGTGTGACTCACAGCGGTGCTTCGTGTTTGCTGTGATGGAATCACACCCACGCGCGCACACACACACACACACACTTATACACACCTTCAGGGTCCAGCAGTTTGGTCAGGCCGAGTTCCTTTTCGGCCACATTGAAAGCGTTCTGGAGATTGTAGTGAGCGTTGGACCTCTTCAGATTGTCAAACTCAATCAGGTCCGATCTGCAGAGGATGCGAAACAACCGTGGCTTCAATAAAGACGGATGGCAGATAAGTGCACGGCGCAATCAGATGTGATTGAATAGCATTGATTCAAGTTGACGTACAGCTTGTTCAGAGAATGAAAGTTTGTTAGTAGTGTCCTCTGTTCACGGAGCAGACTGCAATAAAATTAGGCACTAAGAGCTGCAAATGAGGCTTTTCATTTGAGGATCAAGCAAGATGTTTGGCTAAACCTTGTAAACAATGTGATCTCAGGTAGGAAGTACATATTTAGATAGTTGTTCCAGTCTAATTGGTCTATTTTTTTAATTTATTTACCAAAAAAACTTGGATCGGCATTAAGGGAAAAGAGGGTTTATATTTTTTTTTAAGCAAAAAAATCTTTTGCCGTTACTAAAGGAAAAGAAAAACGCCAAAAACATTTCCTTTGACAGGCAGTCAATGACATTAACACGTTTTACATAACGCTATAATTCATGGCTCAGTACCATCAAGGAAAGCAGTATTTGCATTGATGGATCACCTTTCCTCGTTTTTCTGAGTGAGGAGTTTCTGGCTTTCAGTTCAGAGTTTACTTCACCCGAAAAGCCACCGAAACGCTGTGATACCAGTAGGGTGTGCAACCGAGTCACTGAGCACCGCTTTTTATGGCAAATAAGTGGGTTATTATTTCTGTGATCTAGGTCATCTCACTCCTTATTTTACTTTCATGCTTGCAGCCATACTGCAGACTGGAGATGGGGTGGAGCGAGTGGAGCCTAAAATAGAATAGCGGGTAAAAAAGCGCCACAGAGAAGGGGAACGATCCTGTGACAGGTAGCTCTCATTAGGCAGAGACGACACAAAAACAGCGGACACTGCTGTCACTTTACAGGAACACTATGTGGGATCAATTCTAGGGAGGAAAACGTCAGTTTAATGCTCTAAAGGGAGCAAACTTTATTCTAGTAGCCGACGCTGAGCGCAGGAAGAAGTCAATGACCTGTGTTTGTGCACAATGGCATTGAACGCCAGGCCATCCCTCCAGCTGGTAGTGAAGTTGTGGATGTTGACATTGGGATATCTGTGGAAGACAGATTAGAGTAGATTAATCATTAACTCAACACAGAAAGACACATCATCCCCTTCAGAGAGAGCGCCGACGCCATATATGGCTAAATGCACTGGCAGTTATTCATCCTGTGGGATGAAGCCCTCCCTTCATCTCTCGGCCACTGCAGCTTTCTCACCCGGCAGTTTTCATTTGGCACCAAAGCAGCAGGGCGTCTTTCGCTGATTTCTTCTCCTTGTTGTCCTCCGTCTCCACGCTGATGTCTTGAATCTGTCATGAGAGCATTTACTGAGTGAAGAGCTCATAAAGCAGCTTCAAGGATGGATAGCAAAATCCACACGTCGTGAGAATTAGTTAAAAATTCAAATTAAAGCATGAAGAATTCCCCAGTAAATCACAGTGCCGGTGCTTTAACCTTTCTCATGTAGTCTGCCTGAGGACAGGCTAAGTTACATGTGGAGGCCTGATGCCCGAACGGAGAAAATATGCAGCTGAGCTGAGAAGCCACTTCTTCAGATGTTTACCTGGAAGCGGAGAATGATGGTCCAGATGAGGCCGAGGGTGAGGCGGTGATTCCCGTCCACGATGTCGTGCGAGCCCATGTTTTCCAGGTGGACCTTCTGCTCCTTGAGAAACTGCAGGGCTTTATCCACGTTCTCCAGGCAGTGGATGCGCATGCGGCCCTTCGTGGGTTTTGGCTTCGGAAAGCAGAAGGAACAGAAAGAAGAACTAAGTTGACATTGTTGAACACAAAAAAAAACGCAGTAAAGGGAAAGGAGCTGGCAGGAGAGCGGAAAAATAGAGACACACGAGAAGTAAGTCACATCTGAAGAAACAGGATATGAAGCATATGATTTCTCTTTCCTTCTGACTGGCGGTGCCTGCTGAGGGTCACGCTGAGCGTCGGGGGTGAGGACTGGGTGAGGATATTTCGCTCTACTCACCAGCTGTTCTCCTGACAGGACTTCCAGGAGGCGAATGAGCATGCGGCCATCTCGCAGGTCTGTGTACAGGTCGCCGATGCGACAGGTCACCCGACCGAGGTGAGAGTTCACCCATTTGGTAAAGGTCTTCTTCTGCACGGCTTCACGCTCATCTGCAAAAAAAAAAAAAAAAAAAAAAAAAAAAAATCAGCTTTGCTCTAAACTCTGTATAATCACTGTGAGTGCAGGCAGGTGTCAGTAAATATAAGAATTTAAGCGCCCGTCCTGTGCAGCTCATTCCACAGTGAAGCTATGCCATTAAGTCTTCAGGATCACTGCATTGACAGCTTAGTGAGAGATTTTCACTCTTCACACCAAAGCTTGCTGAAGGCGCAGCTTTGCTCGCACTGCTACCTACTCAAACGATTTAGGCTTGAAAGAGACAGGTGACAATTCGAAACCGCACAATAATTCAATTTTGGTTTTGTTACACTACAAGAGTGAAGACTAAGAAAAGAGTCACAATAAATTAAGCTGCAACAGCAGCTCAGACATATGGAGCAGGGGAGTAAGAGGCTAATCCTGCTCCACCACCTAACAAGGTGACCTCATTTCCAGGACACAAGGTCTCCCTGCCTTTTGAAGGCCCTTCGCTACTTACAGCTCTGAAACCATCACAAACCAACGAGGAAGAACTGCTAATCTCAAAGCCTTCCTGACTACACACCGACTTCAAACCCCCCCCTTAAAAAAAAGCTTACAGCATTATGAAATGAAACAACTGAAGGAAAAATCTTATGTTTTGTCTTTTTTTTTTTTTGTCAAAAAGTACCATCAGTAAAGTCCTCTAAATTAATATTCATGGAGAAGGTGGCCGGGCTCGAACATACAGCACCATGATGTAACAGTTGAGACATTAAGCCTCAAGGTCAGGCATAAATATTGTGTCAGTTCAGAGCAGAACCATGAACCACAGCAGACTGAAGGTCAGTCCGCTTCAACAGGTAACAATATAAACAGGATTCGCAATGTCTGATCAGCAAGTCAATCTAACAGGAAAGAAAAAAACCAGTGATCTAAATGAATATGATGTAGGTGAAGTTCTGCACAACAGTGATTAAAATCACTTTCAGTTTTATAAAATAGTCAAATTGTGTGAAAATTTAGATACATTTCTAAACAGCAACTCTAAACTTCCGACTAATAGTTGTGAAAAACTGAACAGAGAGGTGAACACAAGGTGACCGAATAGTGCCTGTTGAGTCATTAACCACTGTCTGCTTAAAAAAAGAAAAAAAAGAAATGTGTTTTGAGGCGGAGGAACGCCACAGGCCGCAGGGTTCAACCTGCTGCAAGGAGAGTCTTGTGCTTACTGCACAGTTTCATACGTAACAGAGTAGAGGTCTTGGTAAGTGGGCTTCATCGCTCTTTTAATGTTTCACCGTCGTGCTCCAGCATTTACATTTCGGTTGTATGTAGATCAGAGGAGTTAAATACTAATCTGTGAAGTCTCAAGTTTCGCCTTTCCAGACTTCTTTCAGTGTCTTGCAGGGAGATCTCACATCGTTGGAATCAGAGTGACATTCACACTGACAAAAAATATATATATATCAACAAGAAGTCTTTGTTGTGAGTCTCGCTCTGTGATAAAATGTCAGTGAACTGCAGATCACCTTTCCTCTGCTTGTTTTTGTCAGGCGTTAAAATATCTGCTATTGTTTTTTTTTTCCTCATGTCTGGCTGTCCGTGGTCGACGGGACGGGACGGGACCGGGGGGGGGGGGGGGGGGGGGGGGGGCCCAGCTGAACAACTCATGAAATCGACAGGAGATGAAAGCCGCATCATCGAATGGTGAAAGGAAGAGAGCAGATGGGAAAATGTGTGACATTGTTTTCACTCAAACAGCGAGTTGTTTTTATCCGCTTGATTATAGATAAGTTCAACAGCAGATAAAGTCGTGCATCAAAGGCATGAAAGTATGCAGCTGAACCAGGAGATTGTAAGACGAATGACAGACAAAAGAAAGCCTAAATTGTGCTGCTTCTTGTGTATTTGATCTCCAGAAACCTCTCAGGCTTGTTTCATATTTTCGTCTTTATTACCTCAGTTTGACAAACTCGGGCAACAGTGCAAGGAAAGGGATTGAACGTTATGGAAGGTGTCAGGTTTTTACTGCAGACGCTGTCTTGTCAATATGAAGCACAGTCAGTCCATTAACTGGGTAACATTTCTACCAAGAAGAAAGGTGCTGGCGCTCTATTCTCTTTCACTGCCTGCTGATCACTGGCAGTAAAAGAGAATAGATACAGCTAAACAATGAAGCGCCTTCAACAATTATCTTTAAATAGAAAATTTTTGTCAGATTGATGAAACAGTCCACCTACAAGCCCGGTGCCGATTCAAATCCCACAACTAAGTCAAGGCAGTCACCGACAACTCCACTAAAAGATTCAAACTACCAACAAGCTGAGGTCAGATGTGAAGATTTCAGCTCCAAAGCCACCAATTCAGAGCATGGAGATTAAAGAGAACACTGCACAAAATTGTTTAGAATTATCCAAGACAACGGGAAGTTTGCACAGGCGGCCAAAGACGCATCGACCAAAACAAACACAGAATGCCGCACTGCGCCCAGGACGGCGGTTTCGGCTCTGGAGCTTGTATCCATCTTCCTCTACATGTAATCGCCTTCTATACAAACATTCTCCAGACAAGTGTTGCTGAGCTGGAGCGGAGCCCAGCTGGTACTGTGAGAAAGGGGTTAACACAGTCACCCACGCACACGCATACACTCACACACACACACTCAACCTGTACACTCCCACCCAATTAGCAAACGTACTGAACTTCTTTTTTTATTCCTTACATCATTGCAATGTAGCACACTGGCAGATTATCCAATTATTTAGGGATCATTAATTGATCTGAAGCCGTCTAATGAGGCAAGAGAGATGGATTTTCGTAGCAGATGCAGCACAGTGGAGGAGCCTCCGTTCCTCCCGAGGTCCAGTCGTGTTGTGACAGAACCCAGCCTTTAAAAAAGGCAAAAGGTCAGGGGTCCTGAAGAAGAAACCTCCTAATGACAAGGCTACTGAACAACACCACAAGGCAGGCAAACAAAGACGGCAGTCAGAGGTGTTTGCTCATTTAGAGCAGGCAAACACAAACATGTCATCGGCTGGAGGTTTTGGCGCATGAGGGGGAAAACTGGTGCGGCAGTGTTCTGTCGTCACCTGGTGACATTTCTGTATCATGTGAGGTGAAAAGAGGTTAAGTCAACTGTGAGGTTTCTACATCTGCAACCAAATGCTGCATTACTTTTAACAAGCACAAAAAAAAAAAAAAGGTTTAGTCTCCACAACAGGAAGCCTGAGAGCTATACTTTAAGAGGAGACTGCAGTGACAGACGAGGGTGAGAAGACACCCAGGACTATGCTTACTGGACGATGCCAGACGCATCACGTCATGCGAAGTACATGCCGCGCATGTAGACACTGTTACACACTCACACAGCAGACGACAGGAGAGCAGGAGAGGAGTTGTGCTGTTATAACCATGCCTGGTAATTATTAGGTAGTGCTGCAAGATTTTAGCCTGACACAGAAACGTAACAATCCCACTAGAATAACCTCAGATCCTGCTGCTGAAGTTTAATCTGGCGCAATCGAGGACGATGTTTACCTTTCATTGTCTAAAAACTCAAAACCGTCTTAAAAAGCCCACTAACTGCATGTTATCTCCTCGAGTCTCATTGTTGCGCCAGCGAGAAAAACAAGTGATTAACATTTCAATGTCATGTTTCTGCTCCATTGTTTACCGATCTAAACTAGTGGTTAGATGCATCACTAACTGTTTCAAAAGCATATTTGGGCATGTCCAGTCACTTTGAACATGTTTGTGTGTGGCAGTAAGCTGTAAGTATACGTCAGGGCGACGGAGCAGAATGAGGGCCTGTCCCAGCCGGCGTCCTCTTTACATTTGAAAGTGCAGGGCTTTAGTCTGCTCCCGCTTTTTCTTATTTCGCCATCAAACAGACGTGGCCGGCGCGCATGACGATAAATATCAGCAGGTAATCTGAGCAAATATGCCGCCAGACTTAATCCTGTCTGTGCGGCTCACGGCGGCTGTGATCATGTTTGGTGATAACACGGAGTCGGCAACAACACTAACATTAAGCTTTTGGTCCAAGACTCACAGACGTCGGACAAATGAGCACAGTGCGACGGCGAGGCTTCACAACAACACGCAGGATGTGAATTACAAGACTGAATGACTTTAGCTGCATTCTTATTTTGAGATCAATCAAAGTGTAGATGAGCACTTATGGACACAGTTAATGGATTTATTTTTGTCAAGGTCACCTTGATCTTCCAGGTTGTCTTGCTCTGTATTTTGATTTGATCAAGTCTGCTCTGTTCAAACCCTGATGTCGAGAAAATGGCGAAGCAACAGTCAAAACTTTGTTAAGTAAAACAACAGTTAGGATGGCATGAAAATACATTCATGCCGTTTTATTGTCGGTGATGAATTGCTGCACTGCAAATGTTTCCTTCAGCTGTGATTTATTACATGTAGTAGGCAGTTTAATAAAAGAAGAATCATCATCAGGTCCAAGCGGAAGCTGCTTCACTAGTTCTTGCCAATGCATTGCATAACATTGCGTTTTACACTTCCAATGACACGGTTTCTGCAAAGCAGACAAGAAGTGACTCGGTAACCTTCCATAGTAAGCTTCTAATACAATAACAGACAGAAAATACCAGATTTCAACTGGATGATAAACAAATCTCACTGTCTTGTGAACATCCTAACTCTTACATATGATGTAGTTCAGGCCTCAGCACAGGATGGTCATCACAGTACCTCCATTAGCACGTCCCGCTAACAATTAGCTCCTGTGGTCACTTCCACTTCTAAAGGAAGGGTACAGCACTCCCACCAGTCGGCCCACTTTAATGACCATCTCTCTAACAGGCCCATGCAGACACCGTTATCGTTTGGTGCCAACGGGTCCAGAGACGAGGATTATTCAGCCGTTACCTCAGAACGCTGAAGAAATTACGAATAAAGCAGCTACTTCGCTTTTCAGTTTAACCTGGATGCAAACTCTACTTTAGTTTTGAAACTATCAGATATTCTACAACTGTCCCACATTTAAAACTGTCAAATAGGGAAAAAGTCCTATGACAGTGAAATATATCACAATATAAAACAAATAAATCAATTTAAATGTTCTCTGTTACTCTTAACTGAGATCTGACGATGCCAGAAGGTTATATTCTGTGTAAAAATCAGACTCATCTGGAGGCGCCGGGCGGCTCAAGAATCCAGTCGCTGGCCTTGAACTGCTTTGCAGTTTGAGATTACAGACCAGAGCCAATCATTAAAGGGAAACCATCAAGTACTTGTCACATGTAGCAGTGAGGAAAATACTCCAGATAGTGTGAAGCTGCCTGTAAGCTTTGTGGTTTGTGGTTATCATTCCTCACTGACACCAGTGGGCGGGTCCAGCTGTGACGACAGCGTTATGGTGCCACGGACAATGCAAACACTGGCAAAACCATCGCAGGAAGATATTTTCTGAGGAGAATTTATGTTTCAGCAGCAGAACAAAAACACACCACGAACACTCAGCTATTCATATCTGACTCCATTCCCCCCCCCCCCCCCCTTGCTTGAAAACTCACAGATAGGTTACCACACTCGGTCAAAGGTGTTTCCACAAGAGATCTCATCTCAGTTTTCTCCCAACCGCCACGGTTTACGTTAATTTTCATTGACATAACATGAAGTTTCCATCAACAACAGAGACAAGCTGTCTAAGAAGTCAAATATGTAGCCAACATCGAATCTTTAAGCTCTGAATTAACATCAAAGTTAAATTCTATCATTTCACAAATGATACAGGCTACACTAATATTCCACTTTGTTTCTGTATTTCTGTCAGAACATCAGACTGTGTGATTTGTGTTACTGTAATGCACAGTCAAAGAAACCTGAACCAGCTCACACATGCAGATGTGTGTGCGCTGAAATTTTCCTCCCCGTAAAAAGCGGAACTGCCCTTCCGTTGCTCGTGTCTTTGAGAGCCGGGGCCGCGGTGAAACGGCTGCCTTGCCACAAATGGCATGTGTTAAGAATTACACCTAACAGTTTGAGCTTGCAAGTACAGATTCTTGCCTAACTTCAACAGGTTTGTTACTACAAGAAAAAAAAAATAAAGTGACTGCACTTTTTTTCCCTTTTTGAAGACAGAGAATCCATTCTTCAATCACTTTTCTCTGTGCAGCTGTAGGTGATAATGAGGGCGGGAGGAGAGAAAGAAACTGGCCAAGGCCAGTCCCTTGAGAGAGAAAAGGCAGAAACGGGCACGTCTCAGCAGCAAAGTTTGAATACAAACCAGGCGTCAACTGTATAAAGGACAATATCTGTTTTAATATTCCTAATACTGCACTTTCTTGTCAGTCTTCTTAGCAGCATGCTGTCAATATTGGCTGAACTAGACAAACAAAAAGCCATTTTGGAAGTGTTTGTGTGTACGTGTGGTAAACCTTCAACAAGGTAATGTGAGTCAGTGGTACAGCTGGAGGCCACAGGAGTCACAGCTCTCACTAAGAGTTTTAAAAATATTGGGTTACGCCACTCAATTCTTTCATAGTGTGCTACTGGACTGGATACTTCGACCAAAACTCAACAATGACTGCTTATAGTAGAAATTCTACTGAAACTGCTCAGAATGGTTAAACCTGAAGAGAAAAATTAAAAGGATAAAGTCATGTCAATAATGTAGAAAACAATTCAATTCAGTGCAAATCCTTCAGCCATTGTTGGGTCATTATTTTACTTTTTGTGTGTTTTTGAACGTCTTGAAGGAAAGCAAACCTCACAAGTTGTGTCAAAGTGCTCAGTATTTGAATAAAGCCATGCTGCGAATGCCTGCTGGGTAACGGTCGAGCTAAAGTCCACAGCAGGTCACTTGTGGCTTGGACAGCGACCTTTTGGACCAGGAGTCTGAAGTTTAGCAAAACTCTCGCTGCGTTTCTCGTGAAAGGAAACAAAACTTTCATTTGTTTTGAACGAAATACAGGGCAACATAAAGTTTTAGCAGCAGATTTCCTTCGACATTTGTCTCATCAACACATGTGAAGTGACAACGGTTTCAAACAAAACAAGTTTATGATGCATTTTCATGCAAATGAGGTGTCGTGTGGCAGCGCGACTCCACGGCTCAGCGCACATCTTCTACTTTGTCCGTCTAGCAACATCATAATTCCACACGAGGAGTGACGCAAAGAATGAGCCGCGGGCATGGTCAAACTGGAAATACAAGTGGGTGCCGCTGCCTAAAATGTGTGTGCGCGTTTGAGCCTCTATGAGTGTATTCACAACAAACCTGATCAAGAATGCATCCAGAAATAACATAAAAAGAAAAGTAAATACCAGGAAATGTGACAAACATCATACAGCACTGTTTCAACTATTCATTCTGACTGAGTCTCTGTTTCATTCCCTCTTTTTTGGTGTAGGGAAGTGTGTAGAAATCATGTCAGACAAAAAAAATTTGGTGACCAATATTTGACCCCTTGAATTACACAACGACTTTTTCCTTTGTTTAAAAAGGGACAACTAAAGGTGGGTCCATTTATTGAGCCTGTTTGTGCAGGGGGATGCATGAACGGTGAACAAAGCTGTCAAAGTTGTACAATATTTGAAGAACAGAAATGAATTTTATCTCCTCTCAGTTGAAGTCAGTGTGAAGATCTTTAGAAATTGAGATCGTATCTTATCGACATTTTCCTCCTTTCACTGGGTCAGTCTCGTGGAATCTTCTAACTGAGAGTATTACTTTAAATATTGATGGGTCACTAAAAGAATGTCAAACACGCAGGAGTGCAGACGTGCCTCTCAAAATCAATACAAAGACAGCTCGGCGTTTCAGGGAGAAACAGGGGAGGGACCGGAAACCAGCAAGACTGAAATGTGACTGGGTTATGTGCATGAAGATCAGACACGCAACTACAACAAATGTTTAACCTCATTCTGAAGTTATAAGGTCTCAAAAGCTAAATTAAATGTGACAACACTTCTTTTTTTTAAAAAAAAAGGTGATTTAAAAAGAAAAATATTCCAATTTGGACTTTTGACTTTCCCTTAATGTTAAAGTTTTACTTAGTTGAGATGTTCATTCCTGAGTCACAACCAGTGGCCTGTGATTTGTGTGTGTGCCGGACCGCCTGGGTCAGGCAGGCTTTGGCCAGATACAGAGCTGTGCATTGTAATAAGATAAGAAAGGACAGGTGGCCTAGTGATCAGGTGCCAGACTGCCTGCGAGCTTTAGATCTGAGCTGGAGCGTACGGTGTGTCTAGTACCGGTATCATTTCTCTCTACGTACAAATCAGAAGAAGTACGGAACAAAGAGAAAGTTATTTCTTCGACCTCCCAGGGGTAAACACTTCAGCAAACCGCAGAACTACTTAAGGACTCAGCTGCAACTCAAAAGCACCTGTACCTTGTGACAAACCCTTAAAACAGACATCCATACATATGAATATACTGGCCCAGATGATATAAATGAACAAAACAGAAAATACTACGAGTTGCTGAGATGAATTAAATGTGGTTTTTAGCTAAAGCGGAATGGTAGACTCTTACCTTGCAGCTGTTTAAATCTTCCTTCCAGAATATTAGAATATTGCACCTGATTAACAAATGCTGCCGGAGACAAGCAGGGCTCTCTGTCCCTCTGTTCCCATTCCATCGTCTTTTTTTTGTTTTAAATGATCCTTCTAATAAGTATTCCTCTCAGACACAGGATGAAAAGCAATGTACATAGCACACAAAGGCAACGGTTGCAAAAAAACGAAGAGAAAAAGTATCAAATCCTCTGATGGGTGAAGATTTAGATATCCAGAATATGTAGCTTGAGCCTCGTCTTCAGATTCCCTGCGGCTGTGCCTCACGCGCAGGACACGACACACGCATGAAAAAGTTGCCGCCTGTTCTTCGCTTCATCTACTGTACGTCCCACCTCGTCCAATGAAAGCATTGCAGTGGCAGCGAGGGATAGACGCTCTTTCAAAGGAGTATTTCAACAAAAACTCAAGAACAAAATGTTCTCCTGTTTCAGCCACTTCGGCGCTCCTCCGGCCTCCTCCGTGGTTGTGGTGAAGAAAGCCGTGGTATTCCTTCCCTCCAAACCCTGAACATGCATTTAGTGGAGCAGAGCAGAGCAGAGCCAGCTAACCGGCCATGGTTGGATAGCTGTGTAAACAAAGCCTGCTGTGCCTTCTGAAAATCACGTCATTTGCATAAGGTGTGTTTGAGGGAGGAGCACAGAGAGAGAACATGGTGGTAGGGCAGAAGGAGGGAGGAGGTGTAGTGGCGGACTAAACCATTAGAGGCCTTTGCTCGGTGTAGCTTGAGGTGGATTATCCAACTCCACCTTAATTCCAGGGCACACCGGGGTGTGGCCTGCCAAGAAGGTGCTTCGCGAAAGTCCAAATCACTTCGCGAGGTATTATCTCTGCACGGTTTCTTCTTACTTGTGTCACTCTCAGGGCAACATCTGATCTCCCCTGTTCTGAAGTCAGGGGGTTACTTCAGAAAAGGCGTTCACACAGGAAGGAAGCTGTTGAGAAAGTCTCAGAAACAACACGCAAGCGCTCTTCTCGCCTCAACGGGGTTTCAAATACTCATATATGTTTTTTTTTTTTTGTCAGGCATGTGTTTAGGCAGCGGTGGAACACGAGTCAGTCATCACCTATCAGAAATCGCAACAACAACGATACTGTTTCAGCAAGTTTTATGTTTTAGAAGTGGAGCATAAATCACCTATGAAGCAACAACATCTGCTTTTCAGTGTTTATGTGGTCTTTTTCACTCTTTAAGAAGTCACCATGTCTTTAAACAATGGAACATCAACAGTAATCACAAGGTGTTTGTGCATAATCTGGATCCTCAAAGTAGTCCCATGAACATGAACTTAACTTTCATGAAAGAGTTAAAAAAATCAGTCGGAAATTAATTTAGTGTAACATATTCTAAGATTACTGTTGTCAGCATATTTACAATTAGAGACAATTTTGGAAGTCAAATCTCACTGAACTGGGTTCAAAGTTCCTCACAAATGAAAAATGCGAGGCAGAGTTAAAGCCACATAAACACACCGAGGAGGAAGGTCGCGGCCTTAAAAGGTGTCTTTTTGGTCTGGTCAGGGGGCAATGGCGTAAAAGTGTCATTATTTTCTGATGTGTGTTTGCGGCGATGAGCTGGCAGCATCTGGATGGCTCTCATTAGAGGACCACACGCCCCGGGGCGTCTTTGACTGGGCGTTTATGGAGGAAGACCGGCCTAATGAGGATATACTTCCTCCTGAGGAACAGATGCTTAGTTATGCTCACATGCATCGAGAAAACTAGTAAACCACAGCAAAGCTCATGTAAAACATCACTGGACTTATTCTAAGTATCACAGAACCGTTAAGCATGAGACACAGACGTGATAGCAGGTAATCTGACATGCGCCTGCTAACATATCATGGTTCAGCAATTTTCTCCCTCTGCACCACACATTATTCATTTGGACATAGTTTTAAATAAACATGCTTAATAAGTTACATTCTGAACCTTGTGTGACGTGAAAACAAACTGATAAACCTGCCAAAGTGAAACGTGGGAGAATCTCTTGCATTTACCAGACGGAAGTAACGATAATTAATGACGGCTTGGTCTAGTGAATGAACCCAGACGAGAGACGCACGGAAAGATAGAAGCTGCTGCTGAAATGTGCACGATCAGAGGGGGGTGGAAAGAGAGCTGTGCTGCTGAGCATGTGAAACTGATCCATCTCCAACACGCTGCAGGGGGAAGGCAGAAGCTGGACCGCACTCCAAACATTGGCAAATATGTCCACACCTATCCACCTACACGCTATAGTAGAACAGATAAATAGTTGTCCCTAAAAATGAAAATGATCTGGACGAAGGGAATGCAACAGTGAAACAAGTAGCACTCATGAAGTGATAAAGCTCCATCCCAGTGGAAGATGCTTAAGAAAAGCAAACATGAAAAGATCGCCATACTGAAAATAAAAAGAAGAAAAGAACTGATTGAGCAATACAGTTTAAATGAGATGGGCGATCAGGCAGCGCACTACAAAAGGCAGAAGGCCTTGACATTTCGGGATAAGTTGTAAATGGTGGGCAGGAGCGAAGCCCGGGGGGAATAGCTGCTATAGCAAGTCAAAGAATGTGCACGTCAAGCCTGCACTTGTTAAACCCAGAGGATTGTGGGTCTTCAAATAGAGGGAAAATGTGTGCTCCTGTACACTCCTGCTCATGCGCGCACACACAGCGACATGTGTGTAAGCTGTATTATTATATTCTCTACATTATCATATAATGCGATACAATTAAACTTAACAGACTGTTTCCAAATACTGCATGATGAGTAAATCTCCTCTGAATACTGCAACAGCGCCAGTCTGTTCTCGGCTGAAGGAATAAGAAGAGCTGTATTTGAAAGGGAAATTAGTTTTTTCTCTAAAAAAAAAAAAAAAGACAAAAAAAAAAATTTTTAAGCAGCACATACTCCCGAATGTGTGTGTGTATGTGTGGTGTGGCATGTGTGTGTTGCTTCCCTCTGCTGGCTGCTTTATGTTACTGCAGCCGGTACTGACTCGACACATGAACACTTCTGCAGAGCGTTGCTCCCTTTTCTTAAACAATTTGATGAATTCACAAACAGAATGCAATAAAGTGGCTAATAAGGACCCGGGTTACCATATCTGGATGTGCCAGCACAGTCAGGCAGACGTGCACGAGCACAGCTTGGAAGGATATCAAGAGTGTCAAGGGCACGCGTGTCTTTGAGGAATGTAGCTGCCATCAGAGCAACATTAAAGATGTATAAACAGCTGAAGCCTTCAAATTCATTATGGTTATCCCAGTGTTTGAACAAAACATTAAAAAAATGTTAATAAATGAAATTCAAGCAAAAGAAAAAAGCCTACATAGGCTTGATCTTTGGGAAAATTTCAACACAGCGTTGCCCTCCTTTTCCAAGTATTCCCGTCTTGCTCTATAATGAGGCGATGGTGGCTCTTGGGAGGGAAAAGAATCAAATCTGCTCCCATGTCTATGAAACCTAATTAGATTTTTGTGAGTTAGTGTTATTCTGTTATTCATCACTGTCATCTTTACATGTCATCTGCCTGCTGCATATTTAAAAGCCCGGTCTCCGCAAATAATCACCACAACTGGCAAAACACGAGCATTATCTCTGAAAACAACATTCAGGGTAAAATTGTGCTTTCTTTTTTTTTTTTTGTGAACACAAACAAGCGAAGGTTCGCGCGGGGTGACGTACCTGCGAGGGCTTTAATTCGAGATCGCTCAAAGAGGCGAGCCGAGCTGTTCTCGTTGTCCCAGTCCGTCTCCGCTGCCAGGTCCCAGCGGTTGTTGATGTCATTATACTGCTGCTGGATCTCCAAGCTGTCAAAATCTGTTGGCGAGATCGTGCTCATGGTGTCCGAGCTGGCAGAAAACACATTCAACCTACGGGGAAACACACAAAATATCCATGTTCAAAGTGTAAAGACAGAAGACATGGCAATTATTTCCACGCAAAGACGAACCCTTAAAAGGTCTAGGCAACACTATTTCATAAACCTGCCTGGTATTTTCTATTTGCACTGTCTAAAAAGCAGGCACTTTTTCTGCATACCCAGTGCACTCGAGTCACTGTATGCAAACGGAAGCTGATACAAAGTAACGGCCAAAGTGTCTAACTGAAATAAAACTACAGATAACCAAGTCTGTAAGTTTTCAGCCAATGCTTGTCCCGACTGTTTTGACAAAACTCTAGTATAAATAATGTAGTCCTGCCTGTACAGTACAATACATCTAAATATACATTAAAAAAAACCTGTAGTGATATAAATTACACATAGATATTTCAAATGTTGTTATAGATATATGTAGTCATGTCAATGAAATAAAAAGAAGTGAGTGACATTCACTGTTATATCCAAATATCATGTGGGAAGGCCCATCATGCAATAATAACAACACACAAATAAATCTGACAGAGTTGTACAAAGTGTTCTGTCAATTCTCTTTCAAGCATGATATGTTTGTGACATGTACGTGCATCCCTGTGTAAATCACAGTATGTGGTGCGAACCGTGAAGGGATCCCATAAAAAAAACATGAAATAGGACTCGGCAGCCTGGTCAAAATCCAAAGAACACATCAGTCAGCCTGTCTCGCACTTCCTATTCTGCGGTTTGGTTGACTTTAGCATCCAGTTACAAACACAAGGCAACCTGACATGGCAACAATCAATAAACTCATACAGGGCAAGGACACCCCCCTCACAACCGCTGACTCGGTGATATGTACACGCTTCCAATCTTCATCGTAACATTTTATTCTGCTCGACAATAGAAACATCAGTGGCCCAATAATATTGAGTGACGCAGACTAAGTAATGTCACAGCACAAAGGCCACAAGTCTCAATCCTCCTAAAATCTGAACAGGGGGGGATATAATATACCAACCTGAGACATATGCTGTCAGCAAGTGTGCCATTTGTATGAGACTAACTGGATGAAGCCAGACAGATCTTGTCTTTATTATTCGATACCGACACAATGGGGGACCTACATTAAGATTAAGCCTCCTACTAGAGACCTATTAACTAACTGAGGCCATTTGCTTAAGAGCATTGAACAGCTTAATAGGCGAGGTTGAGTAGTCAGTTTGCTAATACCTGCTAGTTTATCTTTTGTTGTGTCTAGCGGCCGCGGCTGACTGTGACTGACAGAGAGGTGAGAGAGGTAAGAAACTGGCGGCGTATCAGAGGAAGTGCTGCAAGCCGAGGCATGACTGAGGACTGCTGAACTCTCCTTTGATTTATTTTTGGGTTCGCAGGTTTAATGATGCAAACCGCAGAAGTCACATGTGGTTCATTGTGGCCAACATGACAGATTGAATTTCAGTGTCAAAGGACTGCGTTGTGCTGTGGTGAGAAGATGGAACGAAAACGGGAACGAGAGGGACGCTAGTGAAGATAAAGTGGGCCATCTGAGCTCACGCTACACATTAATGAGGCTGCGTATTCACTCCTTCTCTTCCTCCAGGTGATTGATAAGCAAGATAGCAATCAATGCCACGGTTTTGTCTGACTCAGTGCAAAACTGTCAGTGATGTGTCTGCAGGACATTTCCCATGTCGGGTCTTGGAATCAAACCAGACAATCGATAGCACAAAAATTGGCAAATCTTTTTCAGCAGTCCAAGGTGGAGCCTAAATTCATTCCTTCCAGTAAAAAGTGTAAGAAACACATAACGCCAAGGATGATCTACAATATGCAAGAACCGGCTGATGTGTCATTCTGCTGGGCTTTTTGTTTGCTCGTCTGTCCTGAAGCTGCACACTGAGAATTACTTATGAATGTGTCTGTCCCGATATGCATTCATGGAAGTATAATCATATTATTGATGAAATCATGTAGCCTCCGCGATGATAGGCAGCCAGACGCATTCTTCCAGAATAGGCCACTTATGGTACAACGGAACAGACTGTCAATACAGAGCCAGAAAGTATCTCCATGTCCATCAAAAATGAACTCACACTCCTATCTCTATGTGTCTCCAGGTCAGGATTAGAAACAATATCTACTCGTGCACCAGCACACATGGGGATTTCTGTTTTATTCAACCAGTTACCCAAAGTTTGTTTGTAAAATCTAACTATTTCTACCAAGCAGCTACAAGTAAAATGAAAAACCTCAACTTGAGTTTCGATCTACAGACCTTGGACCTACAGACTCTATCTGGATTTGCCAAATCTCAACCTAACTCGTTTGAAGGCAGGGTGAACAAGTCACACACACATCAAGCTATAAAAACAAAACTACAACAAAAGCTTGGCAAATCCTATTAGTGTTAGATTAAGAAGTGGCTGGGAATAGAAACTAAATGCAGGGATTACGAAGAAGGCCGAACAACGCCTACATGTTGCCCCCCGGCCTGTCACCTCCTCATTCACTGGCACCCCAGGACTGGGCTGACGTATGGAGCCTGATGAGCTGGGGGTTCTGGTGAGTAGTTCAGTGGAGTATCAGTTCTTGAGTGTTGAGCAATGTTTATACAAAAGTTAAAAGAAAAACAACAACAAAAGATTAGAGAGTCGGTACTCAGGTGTCAATTGACCCTTTTGACCTATTTGTATTCATGTCTTCCATCGCTATTACGAAAGAAAGTAGTTGAAAATAAAAGAAGAAAAACACTATGTGACTGATGTGGGTGTCAAACTTCTTTTCAGCTTAAATAACCAAACATCACAGCAAGGAAGCAAAAGCCACAAAAACCCCAGACCGGCCAGCGCGGACCTGGCAGGGATGCAGCCCATGGCAATCTGTGTGTGGGCGGGGACTGAAGGGGGGGTCTGGAGGATGGGAGTGGAACCAGCGAGGTCACAAGAGTCTGACAGTGGCAGGAGAGAGGCAACCCCCCCTTGTTAAGGGTAGGAAGAGCCTAGACTCTGTGTCTGCACTAATCGCTCCTCAATGGATCAGACAAACAATCCTCTGACCTACTATGATACAGCCCACCACACTCATCCTCCCACACAACACGCTGTGACATAAAACCGCACATGCAAGCTGAGCTGACCTATTACACCTTTTCATTCAGCAACCCTTCCACGCACACAAACACACACACACACACACACACACACACACACACACACACACACACAAAGTGCTTCTAAAAAGCCACACATGCAAACCCACCCACACTGCATGGAGCTGCACTGTGTATCAACATATCAGCGCACGAAATAGGTCAGTCGACACCTACGACACCGCTCCCTGTTTCAGATGGAAACCGCCTCCATGAACTTTAACTTCACAAAAAAGTACCAAGTCATAAAGCACCATTTTGAGCACAGTTTTTATTCATGCGAGTATTGAATGTTAACCACAAACTAACCACTGCTGCCTGCATCTTCCAACAACGCGGCTCATATCACCAATATGTAGACGTAAACAGCAGGGCAGACAGATGTGGTGCAAAAAGGGAGCATGAAAGAGGTTCAGGGAAAGAAAATCCCCTCAAGGCCTAATCCACAAATACATGACAAAAGATTCATGTTAATGTAATGAAATATTTCTAATTTGTCAAGTATAGTTTACATTATCATGTGTCTTTTCAAAAAAACTTCTGGAATAATTACCAGTGTGTGAAATACAGGCAAAACAACACCGTAAGGTTTTAAACATGCTAAAGCATGCCGGATGCCCTCAGAATAGAAAAGCAGGACATCAACTGCAAAGTGTGGCTGTTGAGAAAAATTATGCTTCTGAAAACGAGACGAATGAAAGTAGGGCACAGAGGAGCGCCTCAAGGCGGTGGCCCAGCTCCTGACTGGACAGACATACATCAGGCTCGCAACAGAATGACACCGGTTCAAAAAGCAGGGCAGAGCTGGCGGCGTGACAGGCGGCGGCGCCGCCGCCTCTTTTCTTTTTCGCTCTCCAGCATCCCTCCTCCCTCCCCGGAGCTGCAGCTCGTCGCCCAGCTGGTCCGTTTGTCGCTGCACCCGTTAATCAGGGAGAGAGGAAAAGAGAAATAGAGCCCACAATCAGTCCCCCCACAGGGAATTAGGATTGTGCACATTAGCCAGCCACACTGTCACCGTGCACCAGGGGAATAGGGCCGACACGCACAGAAACACACACGCACGCACACACACAACCACTCCCAGTAATGCCAAACAAAAGAACTGTCAACCACAACAGCCTCGAAACTAAACTGCTATTTAGAACTTACAATTATTAAACCTTTCTTTACTTTAAATTCCAAAGAAAAAGCATCCCTCAAATGTCAAAGCGTCTCTGAGCTGGACATGAACACATCTCTCAAGTTCACGCTCAGGTGACATCTCTGCGTTACCCCGAATCAACCTGCCGGCGATACTCCGGCGATGCTGGAGGGTGGGAGGCCGATCCCACAAATATGGGGCACAATGCCGGCCCCGCCAAAGTGGCCCCACACAATGGAGGAGTCAGCAGAGAGCTGAGGCCAGCCGCTCATGCCTTTCCTGTTTGCAGAGATGAGGCAGCCACAGGCGCACATGCATCAGAGGCCCCTCCGCAGGCTGCTGATCCCGGCCTGAATGCCCCGCTGAATAGGACAGCAGAGGTCCTTTGTTGACCTGTAGCATCACATTCATCAGACACTCAGGCGGCCGGCATGCCCTCCACACACTGATGGAGACACGTTAACAAGCACCGAATGCAGAACAGAGCTGTTTAACAAACATTTTATTGTAGTTTTTAGTCCATGAAATTTCTTTCAGTTTATTTGATTGAAAATCAAATAAAAATCATCCTGAAAAAAAGCAAATGACCTTAAAAATTGATACAACCAACTATAGTTTTGGCTACTTTAATCTAAATATGACAATTTACTATTAGCCTTGAAATGAGTTAAGCTGAATATCAAATGACTGAATCCTTGAGAGACTTCAGACAACTGCTTCAGAAACATGGCCGAATTTATTTTAATAATTAAAGCCTCCCTAAACTAAATCACTGAATCATCTCAAAATAGCCCCTCAATTCTTCTTCTGAAGAGCTGCAACTCAGAATGTTTGGGTGCAGACTACACTTAAGAATCCACGAATAACTTACTCAACATATCCCAAGAATTGGCTCATTTAAAAAAAACTGGAATGACCCCAATGGCACAATCAGCATGTCTCCGAAGTACAATAAGAGAAAAATGACATTTCGTACTAATAGTGCAAAATGAAATTTGCTGCTTTTGCTGACGGAGTCTGGCTTGTAGCAGTGCTTGCAAATACATTTGGCCAAAAGTAAATCTTAAGGTTCGCTAATAATTAAAAATATCAATCTATGGAGTATTTATGCAATTCGGGTCATATTTTAAAACACGTCCAAATGTAGGCATCGGTGCTGTCAGCAGGCCTGTGTTTTGTGAGGCTGTTAGTGTGTGGATACCATCACGCTTTCACCAGTCCATAAGCAGCGTTCAATACTTAACATTAATAGAATCACTGAAGAAGACACTGATGAGGAAAAACAAACTGCATGAGAACGAACCAGACAACAGCCTTCGAATTTTCTAAAGTTTCTCTGAGCCCACTTCAAAAATTCCACCGTGGAAAACACAGGTGTGGTTGTATTGGGATGAGGTCTGATAAAGAACTGAACGTCAACATGTCTCTTGGAGTTCAGCTGTTCGATCATAACAACTTCAGGATAACTAGGGCATAAAACAGCTGCCGCTTCCAATATTTTCATATTAAACTTGAGGCCGAAGAACAAAACCTTGGGTAAAAATCAGAGCCGAATATGATCACTAAACGGTATTGCTTCAGTTAGGAAGTAATTGCAAAGTAAATGTTTTTATAATGAGCGTTTAAGGAAAAGACTACAGATGTTAACGCTTTCTGACGCAGCTCTATGAATCGAATTGGCAGGAAGAAACTGAGGGGGTGTGCAACATTTTGTGACCCTGTGAAACAAAGGTGCACCAACTGCTCTATCTTTTTTTTTTTTTTTTTCCTCCTCTCTCCATGAAAAGTCTTCCCCCGCAATCGGCACTGAACAGACTTTCCACTGATCTCATCTTTATAAACGGATATCTATCCATGCAGATCTTTGATAATCTAGAATATGATTTCAACAGAAAACTAGGTATGTTCTGGTTTGTAAAAGAGTTTAAATCTACAACAACATGTTGACCAACTAAACTATCATTTATATTTCTTTAAATCACATATTTTGTCTTTGTTCGGGTTTTTATTGCTTTCTCTGAATGTTTTTGACAATCGGTCCATCCCCATTGTGTCTTGGGGTGTTAACATTTACACAACTTGGAAAAAAGAAATACCAGAGCACATAATGCACATTGGAAATCAGCAGGAGAGGGCAAATGCCGAGTTAGTTAGTGATATGGTTCACTGCAGCAAAACGAAAGTGTGAATAGCACGAATTGAAAGAAAAGCTTGTTGAAGGGGGATTTTGAGAATCAGCACTTCAGGGGGCCCGCACTCACAGTGCCAATCCATTGTTAAAAGTTGTTCATCTCGCCAGCCACAAAGCCGGCTAACAGCCATCTTTCATCCATCCATCCATCCATCTGTCTGTCTGTAGCTTTAATAAAAGTTCCTCCTATGTGCAGCGGCATTAAAAAAAATAAAAGCACATTAAAATGTGCATCCTTTG
Organism: Salarias fasciatus; assembly: GCF_902148845.1. Lineage (NCBI taxonomy): Eukaryota > Metazoa > Chordata > Actinopteri > Blenniiformes > Blenniidae > Salarias > Salarias fasciatus. Next base: position 10,929,575 of record NC_043754.1, read on the forward strand.
ATAGTTTTTCAAAAAAATAACCAAACTCAGCTCCATGGGTCACGTGATGAGCTGTCAATATCCGTCACGTTTCTCTACAGGTTAAGTAAATACGGGCTTAAAGTATATTTGTATTACTGATCACAAGCAGAGCCAAGTGTGTGCACATGGCATGAAAAAAGTGACACTTATGCCTGACGTTGTTTGCTCAGGAAGGCTGGGTTAACTCACACAAGCGACAAAGGATCACAGGAACTGTGCAACGGCTAGTAAATTATTCCTAGTACACAGTGCAATTTGACGCACAATTACACAATATCATTTCTGTATTAACATCTCACCTTGTCGTTTTGCCACATCACAGCAGGCGACTGAGGCTCGATATCAGCCGCAGTTCCAAAGGGATGCTGTTAATTATTAAATATCTAGTATGTGGCCTTTTCCATCAGTACCTAATGCTGCCTGCAGGCAATGTCTCATAACCACCAGCCCACTAAAGATGAGCACCACAAAGGAAGAGTCTTCACACCGCCCTCTAGTGGCACCAGCGTAGTCAACATGCAATTTAAACTGAGTGACCTTTTCATTCAAAGACTAAATGGAAAAGCTAATTTTGTCAATAACAGGCAAGGTGGAGAAATCCCTCTAAAAGAGAGGGAAAGCAGTGTGGCTGGTTAGTATTCAAAAAAAAAAAAAAAACATGAAAGAACTGTCCATACTGTTCAGTAATCACTTCCATAAAAGTATGATTTCAGACAAGAGCTCTTTACTCGGTCAATAAATTATGAAATTGTGTCCCAAATTGAAACTTAACTGTGATGCAGTGAAATACAAAACAGCTGCAGTCAAAACTAAATTGCTTCATAGCATAATGTTTGTACTTTACCATTCTGGTTATGTAGCAGACCAAAAACTGGAGTTTGGAAACATATGTCAGCATACTGAATGTTATGCACACAAAGTATGACCTTAGCAGCCAGTTTACACAGTGATGAATTGTTCTGCTACACAACTCTTCCTTGCAGAAATGTGTCCCAAACATGGATGACATGGGTGTGTTAATATGTGCTGAAAGCTTTAAGACAAACATGTCAATTACTGACTTTGTCTATGTTATCTTAAGCTCATTTATTCCATTTGAAACAACTTATGTGGCTACATGAGCATCAAGTGTAGAGTGACCACAACTATGATGCTAATTTCACCAAAAATTATGCTTGTTTGTCTTTCTTTTTTTTTCAATATGCAAAAGCCAACAGTAAAACTCAAGACGAAAACATGTACCTTTGGGTGGCATCCCATAATAGCTATTCATACTATGCACTCAATAAATTGTGGACATCAAGTAAACGATGCTAGCCCAGTGTCTATTCTTTTCTTAGTGAAATACTGATGAAATCAAGATAAATTTATATAAATATGAGGAGTCATTGGGAATATCTTAGGTGAATGGAGCAAACCAGGAAAGTACTTCTCTATAGTGATTTCCAAAATATAAGGAAAGCAATAAATATGAATAGAAAGAATTTAGTACTTTAGATCTTTCCAAGGAATCTAAGTATTACAGAGTAAACCGTTTCCATAACATTTCCCAGTTACAAAACAAGTTTGTATTGACAGGATCAATAATATCCTCATCATCAATGCAACCAAAAGCTATTAATGTGCTTCAATATAAAAGTTTTTCTAGATCAAGGACCGGCATTATTGAGCAACCAAAACTGCTCATCAAGAATGATCCCAGTCTTTTTTCTTAGGTTTCTTCAACCATTCTTTTTCTCAATGAGCTGATGTTTCTGGGCCATCAAACACACACGTGGTGTGCAGTCAGTGTCAGCTCTGAGCAATCTGCTGAATTTGCTCCTGTCCCCATTGGTAGATTTGAATCTGGGAAACTTACCCAAATCGAAAACAACGTGTTCAGTCAGACTGTTGAGGAGTAAATCCCCCTTTTCTCATACTTTTACGTGATGGATCTCTGCTATGACTCACTGTCTAGGCCAGACACGCAGTATTATACATCTCTGTCCTATCATAACATAACCACACAGTCCACAATGTCGAGAAAAAAAACCCCAGATACCAGTAATGTGGCGTACATCTGGGTGACATAAACAAAATCCCTAAGAAATAAATAAATCAAGATACCCGATGGGGAAAGCAACAAGGTTTCGTGTAGTCTGAGAGCAGATGCTGAATGAAAAGATCCACAGGCTGGCTCGTAGGGAAGCACGCAGATAAAATGTGGCTGCGTTTGACATGGATTCAAACAAAGGCAAGAAGACACACACACACACGCGCACACACACACACACACATATAGGGAGAGAGGGATGGCTTCCAATAAGTAACGTAAGGCGTTGCGGTCAGACACTTCTCCACAGGGAAGCTCACATATCCGTCTTTATGTCTCAGAGTGACACAAAACGCGATGCGCTGATGTTGTGGATTGTGTGCTGAAGCTAGCAGCAGCTAACAGCAGTCACCTGGACGAGGCTCCCCTCATTAGCTTTGTTATTAGTGGGCAGCCCGCTGGCGTGGGGGGGAATAAAAGAGAGAAAATAGCGGTTGCTTACCCCCCGATTCGGTCTTCTCTTCAAGAGGCTTGTCGACTCAATCTTTACCGCGTCTGCTTTTTTTTAGCGTGATATTTCAGCAGACATGAGGGGGAGAGAGAGAGGGGGAAAAAAATCTCTTCCTTTGCTACCGATGCGAGCGGCTATGCTAATTCTAGTTTTAACTGTAATTTTTTTTTCCCCAGGTGACACCGTTCAGGTTTTCCCGTTAATTCCGCATCCTTGAGGAGGAAAAAAAAACCGTCTCTCCCTCCGCGCTGCCGCCGGTGCAGCGCCTTACGAAACCAAAAAAAGCCTCTTTATCTAGCTCTCACACGGGCGAGAAGAAGAAGAAAAAACCGGCGACGTGAGAACCCCGTTTTCTTTTTTTCTTTTTTTTTTTTTCTTCTCCGAGGCAGGTACGAGACGGATATCCGCAGCAGCTTCGTCCGCCCCCCCGACTCGACCCGCGGCCGAGCATCCAGAAGGGCCGTCCTTTAACGACACCGACTCCCGCTGGCGTTCAACAGGGACAAGACGGGAGGAAAGTGGTGGAGGTAGTGGTGGTGGCTGCTGCTGGGGGGGCGTGTGTGTAGGGGTGGTGGTGGTGGTGGTAGGTGGGCTGGTGGGTGGTAGTTGTGGTGGATGTGTGGGTGGATTCTCTGACCTCTTCTCAGTCACATGGGAAACGCCGAGCATGGATGTGTGTGTGTGTGTGTGCGCGCGTGTGTGTTTTTTTTAGTATTCAGAGGGAAGAAGATGCTCTGCTGTTGAGACTGGTGCTGTCCCTGGTGCTAGAACCAGAGCTTCAGCTACGAACACTACTACTACTACAACTACTGTCATCATTATTATATTAAGTAAGCTTCATGTGAATTCATTCATGCAATAAACAACTAAGCACACGGGTCCTTGAAGTGATCTCAAACCATGTTTGTAAGCATTCTTTTAAAAGGGAGTCATAGACAGATAGATAGATCATTTAAAGTCTTCTCAATTAAGTATATGAGTGATCAAATGTCGTGGGTTCAAATACCAGCTGAGTATTTGGACCTTTCTGTATGGAGTTTGAAATGTTCTCCCTGTGGGTGTTTCCACTGGGTACTGTTTTCCTCCCACAGTTCAAAAACATGCATGTGAGGTTAAGCGATGAGTCAACCTATGTGAGTGTGTGTGGTCGTCTATCACCTTGTGTTTGTCCTGTGATGGGCTGGTAAACTGTTCATGGTGTATCCGTGTATCCTGCCCTCACCCACGGCTGGCTGGTGTTGGCTCCAGCGTTTCACGACTCTACATAAAGCTATTCAGAAGATGGATGGGAGAACTGATGCAGAGCAGGAACAATCGCTTATCAAATTATGTAACATGCTGCTTTTTAATTGGCTGACTGACTCATCTTTTTCAAATGATAAGATATAATTTCTAACAGCTGTTTGGATCCATAAGCAATTAAAAAAATCGTAATTTGTCTTGTAAGGACTCTCACAGTTTGAAATAACTCATTAAATTATATATATGGTCTTCGACTGTTATACCTATTACACTCAAGGTTTTGCACTGAAGCTTATTTCATCATTTTAATTCACCTGCAGTATCCTGAAATAAATTTTGTTCTAAAAGTATCTTTGCAAATGATGATGAAATGCCTTTCATATGTACTGTATTACTGGGAAAATAATTGTTTTTATCAAGTTTGAGAATGCAAAAGATCTAAATCTAAATCAGTGCAACTGGAACATTATTTTCCTTCCCCTAAAGGTTTTGGTAAAAATTTGCTATGGCTTTTTGTGTGATATCAGGGCGAAAACACTGTCCTTGTCAATACTTGAGACTCAGGCATGGATAAAATTCCATTATATAATCGATTCATGCAGAAAATTGGGACTTCTCTAAAGATTCCCATGTTCTTTTTTTCTTGTCACTGTTCTTATACAGACACTGTAACATTCCCAGGGGGAAACTTCACTTAGACTTTATAAGGCCATATCCATAAAATACATATGAGCACACACACAGTGTGCAAACATAAACAATTAATAACTGTTTTTGCTTCCTGTTTTCCTCCTGCAGAAAACCCACAAAATCTGTGAACTGTGACTTCAGTCAAAAATCTCATTTGATTCCCATATTCCCCATATTATACTTATGAAGCCATTCACTCACTGGCTAGTAACCAATAGTTTTCTTTGGGTCAAACATGATGCGTTAAATACCGTACTTCTTTATTTTCCAATAATAAAATATTGAATGGATGAATATTTACAATTTAGCCTGGCCATGTCAATGGTACAGTATTCACAAATACATTATCTACCCATGTAAGTCATACATCAAACAATAGAATTACATAATCCATAAAATTGTATCCATATTCTCAGATGAGTTGAAGACTAAAAACCTTTCGTATGTGCCAGAAATACGTGATGCCTTTCAGGTTTTCCTTCTTCCTCTCCTTCAGTTTATCTTGGAGGAACTGCATTTGCAATGAATTATTCCTGAGATCACCGGCTGCACCTGGCTGGTGTGTGACATAAAGCAAGTCATCAAGACCTGGGTTATTCATAAAGCAGAGGAAAATCCTCATGCAAGAGAACCTGAAGACCCAGATAAGTGTTTCCTCCTGTGCGTCAGTCTGTTGCACTGCATATGGGAGCAGTGATTCGATGGCGATTGATAATGAGTTTAGAGAAGATCTGCACTCCTGAAAATGTATTCATATTGTAAAGACGGACTACGACGACGCCTCAAGTCGACGTCTAAGTTGGCCTTCAGTGTTTATGCTCTGCTCTCTGTAGGCTGTGCATCTCTGAGAATGGCTGTAACTGAAGCAGCAAAGTGGTGGCGGAGCGGGCTTTAAGGAATGATGGCTCCCCTCGGAAAGGCTCAGCAGTTTAGGAAATAGTGTCCTTCTCATTATAAGCAGTTAGCGGTAATGAAAAAGCTCTCTCGTGTTGCCAGTGTGGTTGCGGCCTTTTGCATTTTTGCTTTGAAGGTATTATTGCAGTAAAATATCCAAGTGTGCAGGGTCTTTTCACACGTGGCTACGGCGTCAATGCCGTCTATTGATTTGCACGATCGACACATTTGAGCAAAAGTGTCGCCGCTCTAAAATTTTATCTGACTAAAAAGATCATCCGAGGACAAGGTGAGGCAAGATGCTGCTGATTAAAGGGGGCCTTGTGATTCGAGAGAGAACGCTGTCAGCTGAAAATCATCGGAACCGTGGCCGCTGTCAGTTTGGGATGAGTGATTAAAAAGACTCGGTGAAGATGCATTCCACCAAAGGAAATGAGAATAAATGCAGATTGTGTCCCTGAAGGAGATGATGTAGTGTCAGATGATTCAACTCAGTGATTTGTCATGCAATGTTTGGAGAGAAACAGATTGTGGTTTGGAGTATTATGAGGGGGGATTGAAGGGTCTTCATCTGATTTGAGACACAAACTTTTAATAGAAATACGCTGTTCTGCTCTTGTTAGCATTATAAATACTGAACATTAGAGTGATAAATTGGTTCTTAAAATGCATTTTTTTTAATAGAATTTGAACACACTTATCTTTTTACTGCTTTACCCTTTCCAACATCACAAATATATAATTATTCAAACTAAGTAGATCCCTTGAAAAAAAAAAGATTTAAAAAATTTGTCACCTTCTACTTTGAAGTAAGTTTGACAAAGATGCTATACTTGAAATGTCAAGTTGAAAATGAGCTTCACAGAAAACCAAAAAGCAGTTTGACAATGTGTTAACATGATCATTTTAATTTTGTTCTTCACACTATATTGTCAGCTCATATTATTCCAAGATATAGGAATAAAAGTAATATTATTTAAAGTCTACACAGTTGAAATAAGTTTTTAAATTGCCTTTTTGAATGCAGCCAAGCTGCAGACCATTCGCAGTTGAACTGGGACATTCATTTTTAGAGCAGCGCAGTCGTACATTCAGGTACTGAGGGTTCAGTATAAATCAAAGCTGGTCCTGCATCCAGATACTGTTCATCAGTGTTTGAGTGTTAAAGAACGCCCCGGGCCTTCAAAAATCACTAATCTGTGAGACTGCACTGAAAGCACATACACATACATGCACACACGCGCGCGCACGGGACCTGTTTACGCCCCCGGCCCCAGTCCCCACCCCTGCCCACAGTCCAGCACCCCAGCAGAGAGCTCATCCACAATCCGCCGTGACAAAGGGAAAAAGCTGAGCGCAGGATATAAGGCTGCCACCGGCTGCCAGAGTGTGTCCAGCACAGTGATTTCTGCAGATTGCAGCAGTTTGAGCTAAACCCCCCTCTGTCTGCTCACTATAGACGGGACCTGGACCTGGACGGGTGGGGGTCACCATTGGTGCGTGCAGTGGCTGGGGTGGAGCTTGGCGACGGTGTCGGGTGAAGTCGGTGCGGCTATATCTTCACAGCTGAGTGGTTATGAACTCCATTCTGTTTTTCCCGGCACAGTGCTTGACTGATACGCCCGACGGTAAAGCTGAATCATATGACTCCAATCCCCGGTTATGGAGGAGGTCTCCGCCGCCCTTTAATAAAGTGTCTGAAGCAGGATCGCACTTAAGCTGAAGGAAAGAGAATTAGAGTTTACTCCACATACAGCGTGTCAAACAGGTCTCCGAGGACCATGGGAGCAGGGGAAACATGTATTTCAGTGCTGATATGTAACCCTTTCTAATTACCAGAAAATGTAATCTCTACTGTGAAGGCTTATTAACAATTAGTAGTCTGTTGTGCCTCCTCAAGCCTCTACAGTTGTAGCCTCTTGGTTACAATTTGCAGTACTTCAAAGACTTTCCTATCACCACCAGGCAGACTTTTCTCTGTTTCAAAGAGAATAGTTCATTCTTACATGTTACTTTAGAGAATGCACCTCCTCCCTTTAAGGCTGCCCTCTTAGCCTTTTTTCCTTATTAATGGCAGCTCTGATGCTCTGATAGCAGCTGTTTGACTGTGCATTGTAAATCTGACGTGCTTTATGTTGTTTTGATGCCTTTATATTGAACTGCTCAGTATTTGCTTTTGAATTTCCCCTCGGGGATGAATAAAGTCATTTCAGCTGAAGTGAAGGGAATTCTTCCCGATGCAGACAGGTTGTCACAGCGTGAAGAAAAACAACCAACTCCGCATGAAAAAAGACAACATTCCAGAATCGAACCAGGTTTCCCACACTGCACTAAACACCACCCATCTGTGCAGCTTTGGTTTCCCGTTTCAACAACTTTATTTGATAACAGTCAGACACTTGTCAGAGGCAATGAACTTCTCTTTTGGCCACCATCCATAGAGCTCGGCCACAGCAGGTATCCCGATTACCGAACCAGCCGAGAGCGGCCGGCTTAATCATTTTAATTGACGTTCATCAAATGCAGATTAGCAGGGTGTGCGTCTCACGTGACACGCGGAAGTCATTTCCCAGCATCATCATTATCTTTGCTGTGTTGTGTCATATTAGAGTCCCATCCACCGCGACCGGCTGAAGTTTGATCGCTGCTGTCTCCAGCTATCAGCGCCCAGGGGGTGACGCCGCGGTCAGCGTGACCCACTAAAAGATATTTATAACAGCAACGCCACTTTACTAAGTCGTCTCCCAAGGACATCTATGCTATTTCTGTTTTGGCTCCGGCTCATCCTATGTCTCTCCTGTTCCCTTTCTTATCGCTGTTTCTCCCCAAACTAGTTGCTGGAGGTCACCCTGCTGTTCCATTTTTAAAATTATATAATAATTAGACAGAATGAAACCAGGACAGCGAGGAGGCTGTGGAGCCACATATGGTGCAACGTGACTCACAGAGTTTTCTGGATGGAGACCGTGATCAAGCTACGGTAGAGAGGAAGTGAGATGGTGAGATATGGGGAATGTTTGCGTGCGAGAAAAAAAGTGCTTTCAGCGGCTGCGAATCGCTTGATAACATTTAAGCTTCAAGTATGTTTCTTGGGAGCATTTAATCAATTAGCAGTAACAAGAACTTTCAGCCTGCCAAAGCAAAACAGGCCTCATATATCAGCAGTACACAACGCCATCAGGGAGAGAGCGCCGTCATTTTCACACATCTCACACCAGACAGATGTAACGCTCTTCCATCTGTAAGCCATTAAATGGCTCACTTTGTCAGAATAAAACCAGCGGGTGTGTTGATTTAAAAACATAAAATAACATAAAAGGAGCTTTGGTCAGTGAATGCAACACGTGGCGCATGTGGTTCCCTTCAAAAACGCTGAATGGTGGACATGAATTATACATATATTTAGTTGCAGAAGCAGCACTCTATATTAACAATCACCCATTAGATCAATCACCAACCGTCTAAAGCTGCACTAATCATGTTTTCCATTTCACCATCCTGTTAGAAAAACAGTGAGACTAACAGAAGACGCCAGGCCACATCTGTACAGATGTACTCGCAGCTCCCTCTTGTGGAAGATCCAGTGGATTATTTCAGCCTTAACTGGATAGTGACAATATCTTAATTTGACATATAAATACAAATAAAAAAGTATCAAGGTATCAGAGAATACATGTTTATTCTTTGTGAGCTGATTATTAAATTCCACAATTCGATTGGAAGCAGTGAAACCTTTTCTAATCTAATACCTTCTGGTGTGTTGCATGATGGATGGCTGCTGTTGTGTGTCTCATTAAATGCTCCAAACAGCCTCACTGCAAAGTCTGCTCCCTCCTCATTGACAAATCTGCTCTCAGATCTGCTCCAACTGGCTGCAAAAACAGACAATTTAAAGGTTTCCTGCTCTGCAGATTTATGAATGACACATGCACATTGCTCTGCAGAAGGAAAAAAAAACTAATAAATCCGCACATTTTTAAAGAAGATGCAATGAAAGGAGATTGCAATGACAATCAGAGGACATTTAAAAAAACAGCAGCTCTCATCACAGCTGGTCAAAAGAAGAAAATCAGCGTTGTTTCGTATTCTCCCCACTCTTCCAGTTCTTCTGTATGTCGTGAGATCATTATGGCTGTGGTTTCATTTCAATCACCTGGCTGTTGTAACGCTGTCTTGCAGTAAATGACGCGCTGATTGTTCATTTGACCTTGTCTACTGTGAAAGCAAGCACTCATAAAAGATGTGATCAGTGAGCAAATCTCTGCTTGGAGAGGGAGAGAGAGAGAGAAAGAGAGAGACAGCCTCTGTTATTGTGACTCATGGACTGAGTGAAGAGCGGCCTCGTCTGATTTCTACTGCACCAGGCTTCTTCCTCCTGGTGGTTATTTCTGTCTATCCAACACTGCAGACTCGCCTTATGGGGGGAAAAAACCCAAAACCTTTCAGTATCTTAACATCAGCTCCCTCTATATGGATTCATTTTTGGGAATATTTGTCAACTTAAACTGTTGTAATATTATATTATTATGAGCTGGAGCTCTGGGTGAAACTTGGCTAAGAATAGAGATGGGAACAGATAGTTGATAATTCTACTCCTTCGTGTTCTGCTGGAGGCCGCGGCTGATACGTGAATGAACATTGAACTTATTTTTATTATAGTTACACACCACAGTACTTTTCAGAATGATTCGTCATTCTCGGTTCAAAAGGGATTCAAAAAAAGGCACAAGTAAAACTGGAAAAAATAGCTAAAACCACAATAAATGGGGAAAAAAGTGATAGAATGTTTAAAAAAAAAACATGAAATGCCTAGAGTTTCTTAAAGAAGAGCAATAATATGGTTGGAAAAAAACATGCAAAATTGCTTAAAATAAGGTAAAATGGTTGAAACAAAATTTTCAATAAAAAAATACTCGAAAATAGGAGCAAAACTGTTAAAATGAAGTACAAAACTAGGTCAAATTTAAAGAAATGCTCACTACTCTCAACCTGAACTTCATAAATGCATCATAAGATATATTTTGTATGTGAATCAAAACTATAGTTACATGTATTTTGCGGCTCCAGAACAACTTGACTTGGTGGAAAGTCACAAAAATGGCTCCTTTGTTCATAAAGGTTGCAGACCCCTGTTCTAGGTGTTCAGTGTTTTTTTTTTTGGTTTTTTTTTAAAATAATTTTCACAGGCTCTTCATCCACTTGGGCTTCTGAAGTGTTGTAGCCAGTTGCTCCTTGGTGCATTTTTATCGAAAAATGTTGAAAGTAATTTATGTGTACTAAAGGATGCAACAGTTTATCTAAATCAGGAATGTAAAAAAAATAATCATTGCAACTGTTTCACTCAAAAGCTCATTTCAAAATGTACATTTGTTTTCATCAAATGTCTGAAAATGAATATTTGAAGTAAGAATAGATTATTCACTCTTTGGAAAGTACTGGTCTCAACAGTCCTGAAGATGCTGTTTTAGAAAAGAGAATTAATGCATAATTATTGTAATAAAATTCTCTGAAGCAGCTTTACGCAAAGAACAAGAAATCATTCTGCAACACACTCTTGCTGTAGTCTTATCAAATCCATCCAACCGCTTAAAAACTTGGTGCTTGTCTCTCTTGTGTGGCAGCTGTAGCGCTTTTGATAACAACTACCGTAACTTCAACAAAGATTTGCTTGTGGATGTAGAGGATTTGTTGTAGGAATTTATAGTAACTTAAATAGGCCACAAGATGACACTGTTCTTCAGGTAGTTGGTCGCAAGGCTTTGTTTTTCCCTCTAAGAGTAAAGAGAATTTTACTTTAAGTTTCAACAAACTGGATCTCACCATGTATTTTGTTAATGTTGTGATGAACAAAGGTCAAGTAGTCTTCTGAAAGATCCATGCATAAGGTTCATCTCTGGGTTCATCTTTTCTCATTCAGAGGAAAACATGTTTATTTTGTTGTTTGACATTTATGTCTCTTCACAATCACTCCGAAACCAACAAAGATTTATAATCCATGATCGGTTGAGAAAACCCTCCAGATCAAAAGTAAGAGAGTAGCTGATGATACCAAATACTGGAGAAAATGCTGCTGGGTTGTGATTCTGAAAACAGTCCAGGTTCAGTTTGAGGTTCAGTTTGAGGTATTTGTGTGTGGAGTTTGCATGGTCTCCCTGCGTGGGGGACTTTTTCCTCCAGGTACTCCGGTTTCCTCCGGCAGCAGCAGCAGTTCACTGCTCTTAGTGAAAAGTTAATTAAAGATTGGACAGAGAAGTCATTTCCCTGAGGGGATCAACAAAGTATGCTTCCTTTATTTATTTTTTTGTCCTTCGTAAAATAAAGTTTCTTGTTGATCACTGACATCTCTGTGACCGGTATAAATACTAGAGATTTATCAAAGTCGCAGTATAGCCTTGGATTTTAAGAAGGCTAAATCAACAGTTTGGTTGCACAAACATCTTCAGGAAATCCTTTGCATCACTGAAGAAAAAACACATTTCCCCTTATTTTATAACCTGAAACCTTTTCGTTCATTTTATAAATGCATTAAAAAAAATTGCTGAGACTGAAAATAGTTTAAAGCACTGTTTAGTACACAGTGGTGAAAACACAAAAACCTTAAATTACAACTTGTTTAACATTCAAAATCAATTATGAAAAGGTCAATTGCAGTTTGTCAGTGTGACAGATAGAATCAACAAGGCACAGACGTAAAGCAAAGGGATGGCTTGAGGCATGTGCTGCTGGGTTTATTTACTTTCTAGGTGTGCTTTGAAAGGCAACACTGAATCCTCCACAGCAGAAACCTTCTCACTCCTCAACCCGGCGGTGTGAACTCTCTGCCTCGCTTCCATAATCTCATCTTATGGCATTAAAACACCTTTTGTTTCACTGTTTACGTCACAGTTCTTCAAACACGAGAACAAAAAGTCAATACCCACAAATACATGGATTGTAGACATTTTGATTTTTTTTTTTTAATTAATTTCTTCTCATCACAACAGCGTCTTTGGTTTTCTAGATACTTTGATGCAGCAGTTACAACAGTAGAGACGGAAATGTTTCGGTTTCCCAGAGTAAGCTACATTTAGCGAATATTCCCACTACGCTCACTGCTAAGTGCATAATTATTTAAAGTCTCGCTTAAGTCCACTTAGGTGCACATGTCAAATTATACAAAGACCTCAGGTTTCTCATATCTTACATCAACAAACAAACAAACAGGGGAGGGGTGGGGGAGCGAAACTGTACAATAAAATAACCAATGCGTGGATTTAAGTGGGAATGTAAATGTGAATACTGTCTCTTGGAGAATTGATCGTGGGTGTACAGATATTGATTCGGTTGGACGGACAGTAGCACTGAAGAGATCTCCGACACACATCCTCGTTTAAACAGGAGGACGGTTGAGATTGGCCATTTGAATTTAGCTTAAAGCAACAGAAGATCCATGAAATGACAAAGATGAACAACATTAAAATTAAACTACAAAAACAGTAAAAAAAAAAACAAAAAACAATAATTACAAAAATGTTTAGCAAATAAACAAACGTGTTTTTAGTCCGTACTGATGACCTTATAAAGTGTGACACGGCGAGTTAAAGAGGAGCTGATGATATGTTTTGTACGTTTCATGCGAGCCTTTGGTAGGACGTGGCTCCCGTTCTGTTTAGTTTTCTTTCTTTCTGGGGTGAACAGCGTACTCACAGTCCCACGTTTGTACGCCGAGAGAGAGAGAGACGTGCACGTGTTTTGAGCGTGCCGCGCCGGCGCCCCGAGGCTACCGCGTTCTGCGGCGGGCGCACACGTTGGGCCTGCGTGTGGCCACAAAGCCGTGTTTGCAGAAGCACTTGTAGGAGCCGGCGGTGTTCACGCAGCGGGCGTTCTTGCAGGGACTGACGCGGACGCCGGGTTCCCCGCACTCGTCGATGTCTGGGACAAACAAACACAAAGCGGTTGTCAGAGACTGTGGTGCAAAGCAAAACATCACAAAGTAAGAAGTGCTCACCTATGCAGCGGGTGCGGGAGTGGTCTAGCCTGAAGCCTGCGTTGCATTCGCACATAATTCCCAAGTAGGAGCGAACGCAGCGGCCGTTTGCACAGCTGCATTCATCCGAGTCCTCCTCCGAGCTGTCGCCTTTTCATGCACAGTCAGGAAAAAAAGAGGAAACGTGAGATAGCGAATAGATGAGGTGGATATGATTTCAGATGGTTTGTGATTTTACCGGGGTTGTAGTTGGCGAAAGCTGCCAGAAAGTCCTGCTCCCCATCAGACTCAGTCTCGAGATGCATCTCACACAGGCGGCTGAACATCTCTGAATTCCAAAGAGCAAAACAGCAATTCAGTTAAAAAAAAAAGAGAGAAAAAAGAGGGAGCGTAAATGGAGATTCTGTTCAGATGCAGCTCACCGGAGTTGCGGGGCGGACAGGTGTTGCACTCGGGCCCCCAGCCGCGGCCGTAGTGACAGCAGCACTCTGAGTAGGTCACCACGATGCCGTTTCGGGGCTCGCTGCAAATCAGACCCTCGTCAACCTGCAGGAAGCACACGTCCTTGTGGGCCGCGGTGCGATCTGAGGCAAACGACAAGATCGACAAAAGATAAGAGATTTTAACTTCTTCTCATCCCTGATGTACATAAGTCACTTCTACAAAAACTCAGGTTTGCAGCATTGTCATTTCAGGGTCATAAAGGCTTAAAAATCTAAGATATCATCAGCTGTGACATTCATGATTCAGTCTTTTAAGTTATAATTCAATTCAATGTTTAAGTTACAAAACTCAAAGAGAAATATTTTTTATCCACAAGAGCCAAACAGGCCAAACAGTTTTTGAGTCAGTATCTTTCTATATAATCTGTAGTTGTGCAGCAGTGTTGATTTTCACATTGAATCCAGATGCATTCCTATCATTCATGCATTATATATTGCACAAAAGTGACAATCCAGCTTCTAAAAAACCCTTGAATTACTGTGAATTCGACTCTTTTTTCTCATGAAATCATCAGCAGTGAGTTCAGGGTAATCTCCAGGAAAATAGCAGTTTTTGATTTTGAGTTTTAGTTTTACCACACACAACAAAGACAAGGTACAATCTGATTTTAGGAGAAATCATGGCATGCAGTGGAAATTTCTTGAAGCAATTCCTATTTTTCACTTTAACTGTGTTTGGACATTGATTTGTATTCAAGAATGTTTACATTTACATCTTTTTTGCAACTATACTGCCCAAGAAAGGAAAACTGCCTCTATATAGATGGCAGAAAGAGAGAAGTTGTATCATAAAGCCAGCACAGTGCAGACGGGACACAAACTGGGATAAATAACAGAGAGCAACATGAGTGGCAGATGTTGAGGTAAGCCGAAACTCATATTGAGCAGTCAGACTCGGACGAGCCGATGCTGTTTATTTTTACCCACCGTCATAGACGCACTGTTTGAGCGCCGCACTGAAGGTGAGGGGAGGGTCGCAAAAACAGTGAAAGGAGCCGGGCGTGTTCTCACACCTGCCATTCTTACAGTACGAGGGGTCCTGGCACTCATTCACATCTGCAAAGGGGCACCACAGACACCGGTTACAGTATGAACATCCGCTCGGGCGAAAAGAAATGCTCCGTTTGTGCTGAGACTGTGTGATTCTGCGTTACAGTTGCTGCAGTCTGAGGTTCTGATTTATATACCAGTTGTTGCGTCCACCTCCTGCACGTCCCATTTGCTTTCTGTTTATGATCCTCACATAAAATCGTTGCATGCAAAGTTGTACTAACGACAGAATGAGAATTAGTCATGCACGGTGCTGCAGCTGCTCTCCACACTGAGATATCTGCAAGATTAGAGAAGGAAGATTTGTTCCAACGGCGCTTTAACCTGCCAAGAGGTTCACAGGCATCTCACAAAGAAAATGAATACAGCTAATGAGGCCAGAGTGGGTTGTTATGTGACCGCATCATGTGGTTACACTTCATTACTGTTTTGATTTGTTCTTTTCTCGATGCCTGGTTAAAGCCAAACATGCTGCAAGGAGATTGAAACCTACAAACTGAAGGTCGAGTTTGCTGAGAGCACAGATCCAGCAGGGTTTTTTTTTTCTGTTCAACTGTTGAAATTCACATTCAATAAGTCATATTCAGCCACATTTACTGAGCGTTTGAATTCTTATTTTACACTTTTATACAAGAAAACTGAACTTTATAGACAGATAAAACAATAACAAAGCTGAATCTCAATTTTAATTTAAAAAATGTTAACGAACACAGATTTTCAGTTTGTTAAAAATTTTGATGCAAATGATTTCTGTTGTCAGTACAGTACAGAGAGGACTTTGTTTTGGGAACACAGCTATGAGCAAAATCATACAGAACTATTCCTGAACAGGTTCAAAATAAAATATGGGTTCATTCACAGGTTCATCCTCAGCTAGGTCCTAATTCAGCTGCTTGTATACCACTGAACAAAACCTAATGACCATCAGTAAATCCACAAATGCAGTTGCTTAAATGCTAAATGATCAGGTCATTTTGTCAAATGAGGAAGGACACAAAACC
This sequence comes from Salarias fasciatus, assembly GCF_902148845.1. Lineage (NCBI taxonomy): Eukaryota > Metazoa > Chordata > Actinopteri > Blenniiformes > Blenniidae > Salarias > Salarias fasciatus. Next base: position 10,945,485 of record NC_043754.1, read on the forward strand.
CGACACTTTTCAGAGCTTCGCCAAAAATGCTCTGCAGTTTAGTCTTCTTCAAACTAAAGGTAACAATTCCTGAGGTGAGGGAATAATTTCCATATCCTGACAACATTGCTTCGTTTCAGCAACCTTGGACGTTTACAACAAACTAAAAACACGAGAACTGGATTGTCTTACAGTCATTAGTCCTCTAGGGGGGGCTAAAGAGCTTCAGGAAGTGAGCAGCTTCAGGTTAAATCTGGGGGTCAGAGGGATGCCTTATGGGAGGTTTTCTTTCAATTTTTCAAAAGAATTAGTGATAGAAAATAACGTCCATAGAGCAAAAGGGCCCCCCCCCCCCCTTTTTTTAATGCTGTTCAAAGTGATTTTGTTGTATGAATAGTTTAGGTGAAGTCAAATGAAATACGTTTTAGCATAAAACCATGAGTTTAACAGTTATGACTACGAATAAAAACCACATATTTTACATAAAAAGTATCTAGTACAAAAAGAGCTATGCTTGTGCTGCGTACGGATTCCAACAGCTGTTACCAATAATATTTGTTAACGTGAGAAAAATGTGACAAATTTCACCTTCAATAAAAGTTGATAATCAGTGTGACGCAAAGCGTTTTCAGTAGGGAAGTTGGGGAAAAAACACAATCTGGATTACTCCGCTGGAAAAATCTCTGCATTACAGCCTCTACAAACATCTTCATATTTTCCATCACAGCGGCCAAAATCTAAATGGACTTCTGCATGAAAATCTTTTGCACTGCACATTTAGTTTTTGTGAGTTAGTAAAAGATGCATTTTCTATAATGACAATGTGATTTATTTTTTTTTTAGTTTTTTCATCTATGTTGCCCATCTCTGAAATAGCACATAAAACTTAATTAAACATAATTATGTGATCATATGGGTGTTTTGGGAGTCTAATGGAAAAATCAGTCTTGCCTCAGATGTGATTACAGGAGCAAAACTCCACATTTTACTGTTTCCAAGGGCTTCTGCAGCCCTAGACCTCCGCACTCACCAGCCTGCTCCTCGGGGGTCACGCAGCTGTTGCGGTCAGTAGCCAGGGTCCAAGGCGGAGAGCAGATGCAGTAGTATGAACCTGGAGTGTCCACACACAGGCCGTTCTTACAGTTCTCAGGGTCCTCGCATTCATTCACATCTACATATGGGGGGAAAGAAAAAAATTATCTCAGGATGATTTCTCCTGAAAAGCATCGTTTGATGAAGGAAAAGATAAGTTTACTCACCTGATATCGTTGCCATCACACACTTCTTCTTATTGGTGTCTGGGGTCCAGGGGCGGTTACAGTTGCAATAGAAGGAGCCCTCGGTGTTGACGCATCTACCGTTAGTGCACAGAGACTCATCGTGGCATTCGTTTACATCTGAGAAGAAAACACAGAAAACAACATTATTTGCTGTTGTTACATTGAAATCTAGAGAAATGCTATATTACATAATATTTTATCCCTTTTCAAAAGAACTTAAGAACATAAAAGAACTTATTTCATTGAGAAAAAAATAAAACTTTCAGATATAAAAGGTAAACACGAATAACTAAATCCAAAGAAATCACTCAATTCCACTTAACTTCAGTTGCATTCCAATGTATCCAAACTACATTAAATTCATTTTGAGTGTTGATGTGCTCAGATATTTACATTTGTATTGTTTTTGTTGCCTGAAATGAACTGTTTTGCTTGTATTTTTTTTCTCTTATATTGTACCTTATGATTGCATGCATGCTTCCCTGTGCAATGCTGCATAATGAAGTGATATGGGTATATGTTGGCTCTGGGAATGTTTGTTATTAGGATCACCTTTTAAAATATGATTATACATACTGTAGTGAGATCATTAAAAAAGATGAAAAAAATACATCATCTTGTATAACAAATCACCCACAAAGCTCATTTGTCTCTTGAGAAAAACCTCAGAGATGTTGCTTTTCCGCAGTGTAAACACTTACCGATGCACTCGAGGAGGTTGCTGTCGTAGTAGAAGCCTTGTTGACAGTAGCACTCGTAGCCTGGAAATGTGTTTTGACAGCGGCCTTTCTTGCAGATTTCATCAGCAAACAAAGAGCACTCGTCAATATCTGCAGACAAGGAAAGCAAGAGTTCAGTCACACCACAGGCCCAACAGCCGATGTGTGGTTTTAGCAGCGTGTGAGCCTGGTGTTAAGTGCGTGAATGTTGGGTGAAAATCTACCCAGATAGGCGGGCAGACTGTACGCGATCCCTTCATCGTAGTAAAGACCTTCTCCGTTTGGACAGAGGAAGTGGAACTCAGCTGAAACGGAAAAGAAAAAAACAAATTTATCAAACAGCACAGTGAGCACACAAACTCACAACTGTCGTCGCCAATGATCCACAAATGCATTTTTTATTAACTTTTATTGATTTCCTGTTTTGTATTTTTGCGTTGCGTCGTCGTTCCCACCTGAGTGGGAGACAGGACAGGGGTAGATCTCGCAGTGGTCTCCCCAGCCGACCCCGATGGAGCAGCAGCACTCCTGCTTGGTGACGTTGGTGGCCAGGACGCTGTCGCAGAACACCGTGTCGTCCAGGTTGAGGTAGCACTCCTTCTTCTCGTCCGTCAGCACTCGGACTGCTGGATGAACAAATAACAGGTGGTGTTAATATGAGCCGGATCGCCTTTAAACGCTGATGGGAAAGTTACGTGTCGTTCCTTTATGTTGCTCTGATTATGAACCGAGAAGTTTTAGTTGACGGGGGATTAAATGTTCAGCATGTGAAAAGCTCCGGGATGAATGAGAATCTACAGTAAAGCAGGAGGAATCAGAGGGAGCTTACCTTCACAGCTGTGTTTGTCCTCGGAGAGGACGTAACCGTGATTGCAGACGCACACATATGAGCCCGCTCTGTTCTCACAAGAGCCGAAGGGCTGGCAGAGACTCCTGTCTGTGGCGCATTCGTCTATGTCTGAAAGGGAAACAGCAGAGCCCGCGCTCATTGTTCATTTCAGTCCAAACACCATCTGAGTTGTGAATAAGAAAACATTTGGTCATTCATGGGCTTGCTCAGATGCTAAACATATCGGCCCTAATCCCTCCGAGATCTGCAATCCTCTCAAACTCAGCCTGGAGCAACAAACACAAGTAAATAACCAGAAAAACAGCAATAGGAGAAAAAAAAGTAACAGCACAACACAACTGTTTATCACAGAAATCTGATACTCTCAGAGGACTGACGTGCAGTCAGAAGTCAAATGTGAAAAATGAGGGTGTCTTTCATTCGTCGTTTTCATCCATTCATCCATCCAGAGACAATCTCATTCACACCTTTGGTAAATTTAGAGAATGAGTGTTAAACATAAGGCCCAAGGGCCCAAACCGACACAGTGACTTCATTTATATATTAATATATCTTTTTGATAAAAGCAACTTCTATGTCTTATATTTTCACTTTGCGTTGTAAAGTATTTGTTGAATTTGAAGACACACTATACACAAATCTAAGAATGAGCAGCAGCTTGCAGCAGGGCGCCAGAGTGAACGCTACCTTAATGCAACTGAAATTAAATTACCATCAAATCTGTACTCTGAGGCTCAGTCGATAAAAACAAAACATTCAAGCTGAATGCTGCAGAAATCTTGTGCTCAGGAAAGCAGCAGGGCTTTTCCAACATGCAGTAACTTTATAAACGCTTTTCATGTTTCCATTTTTGGGACTGTACTTGCATATCTCCTCTCTAAGACAAAGGGCTGGAACATGATCTCTTATAGACAATAGGAGCATCAGAAATATGTTCAATTAAAACAAAACAAAGCAAGGATTCTGTAAATAACTGAATATGAGGGATTTGCGCTGCAAACCAGTCCTGTTCTGTGACAGAGGTGTGATTTGAGGACACTGACCTTGGCATTCCCGGCCTCTGACCAGTGTGAACCCTTTCTGGCACTCGCAGTGGTACGAGCCCATGTTGTTGATACAGCGGCCCTTCACGCAGTTCGACGGTCTTTCACACTCATTGATGTCTAAAAGACAGGAAGGAAAAACAATCAACAACACTGATCTGAAGTCAGATCATCTTACAGTATATATATTTAAGATCCCGCTTCAGCTGCTATATCGTCACGGTTTCATGAAGGCCTCCTACCCTCACAGTGACTGCCCTCCTGCGTGCGCTGGTATCCTGGGTAGCAGTGGCACTTGAAGGAGCCGTCTGTGTTGATGCAGCGGCCGTAGGCACAAAGCCGGACGTCCTCACACTCATCTATGTCTGTGAGAGAGAAGTTTGCATCACATCACTACATGAGAATTCCTCACTACGTCATGTTACTGATATGAAAAGCCTGCGAGAGCATCACTGACCACTGCAGCCTTTACTGTCCGCAGATGGCAGGAAGCCCTCGTTGCACAAGCAGCGGTAAGTACCGGGGAGGTTCTCACAGCGCCCGTTCGGGCAGATGCCAGGCTTCTGACACTCATTAATGTCTGGTGAAACACATGGGACAAAATAAAACAGAGTCTCTTACAGAGATGCTTGGAGTGTGAATCATCACAAGTTATTCACAACGCTGAAAGTTTCATCCATCCATTCACGGTCTAGGCATTTGAGGTTGAATGCCTGTGAGTTCATCTAAACTGCCTGTAAATGTGAGCGTCTGAGCGTCTCTCTGTGTTTGGCTGTAATGGACCGATCCTCCTGTAGGTCAGCTTGGATCAACTGGTGCTTCCCACAACCAGGAGTTAGAAAAGCAGTGAGGAAGATGGAAGGATGGATAAATACATTTTACAGTCATGATCTGCATCATCTAATGTCTCTCTCTCTCATGTATGTTAATGCATTGAAAAAAATGTCAGAAACACCTTTTATTAGTTTCAGTTCGACGTCCCTTCAAACTACAAACTGAAAAATTAAAATAAACCCTCTCAAATCTCAAAAGATCTCAAAAAAAGCAAACAACGAGAGTGTATGACACGAGTACTCTTGTAGTTCTGTTTAGTATGTCTTAAATCTAGCTCAGTTTCTCTTTCCCAAAGGTTCGGCCTGATAATAACAATCCACATCAACAATTAATCACTTGTTATGAAAGAGAGTTAATACTGTTCCTTGCTGCTCGGCAGGATTTTACTCACCGTAGCAGGTGCCAGCTCGGGCCTCATGACCAGGCAGGCAAGGGACACACTCATACGACCCTGGTGTGTTCTCACACTGCTCGTTGGGACAAGTGTTGGGATTCAAACACTCATTTATATCTGGAATAGAAGGGTAGAAAACTGACAGGATTGGTTTACATTCATAAACACACAAAGATTTGCCAGGATGGCAAATACAGACACATAAGTTAAATAAAAAAAAGACTTTCCCCTCACAAAGAACAGGTATCTGAGAGTCCTGAGCAGTAATATGTGTAATAATCAGCGTGTCGGTACCATCACAGGCAGGGTGACGGTGGGACTTGCTCCTGAAGCCGCTGTGACATTCGCATTTATAAGACCCGGGTAAGTTGACACAATGGCCTCCCGCACCGCAGATGTCTTGCTTGGAGCACTCGTTCACGTCTGCGACACGGAAAAATTAGAGTCCGTGCACAAACTGAACAACCGAGCCTTTCGCCTCAGAAGGTGAGCCTTACCGATGCACTTGGACACGCGCCTGCCGAGCTGCACCGTGTCTTTATAGCCGGACCGACACTCGCACTTGTAGCCTCCGTCTGTGTTGACGCACTGCCCTCTGCCGTGGCCGCACGGCTCGGACGCACACTCGTTATCGTCTGGACAGAGAGGAGTCGGACTGAATCAGAGAAGCGAGGACAAGCCGTCCCGATTCCTTTCTATTTGTGAGAAAAGTTGCGCTGCCGCTGTCTCTCACCCTCACAGACGTTCCTCTGCCGGTTGAGATGGTAGCCGGGGTGACAGTGGCAGATGTGGCCGTTCACGCTGTTCTCACACTCGCCGTGGCCACAGATGTTTAGTCTGCATTCGTCTGTGTCTGTTTCAAGGAGGAAACCAAGAGCAGACTGGCATCATGCATACGTATAGAACACATAAATACACAAAAACACCTAACTGACATTTTACCAGCCATATGGGAAGTTCCAAAAAAAAAAACCCAGCATTTTAGACTTAACCATTGGGCATTAGATTGACATGAAGTGTTTGGTAATCATGAAAAAAATACTATGCCATTTACTAGTAGTAATAATGAATAAATAGATTTTGGAACTAGGAATTAAAGATTATTAATTAATTCACAGCATTTAGCCATTTCACTAAGCAAAGGGAGGCTACTAAAGTGTTATTTTATCAAGACAAATATAAAATTAACAAGTTTTTTGAGAGTGAAAAGTAACTTTCAATGTCCTGTGCAGACTTTTATTTAATTTATGTATCTATTTATTAAGTTATTATTGTTATATGTTTGCTTTGTTGGAGTGATTACTCCAATATCTGTAAGTTTTTCGCAACTATCAAAGCCAAATAATGGGTGTCAAAAACTGCCTTTAAACAGAATTTTTTTCAATCTAAACATCCAAACCAGGTCAGAGTCCTGATGAGAAAGCTACAGAAGCACAGACGACTGCAAAAGCTTCCTGAATCCTGAAACACCCGGGGGAATTCAGTGTGTAACACATACCATGCCTTTAAATACCGGCACAAAACACACTTATGACAACATTTCCACTCTCATAAAAGCAGTAAGAGTGTGAACACGGCCGTCAAGCTGGTTCACGGTTGAACGTCCATGAATGGCGCAGAAAGGCGTGACTTGTTCATAAAAAAAAACACACACACACACACACACGAGACAGACTAGATCGAACTTGTGTGGAACTTGCTGGATTGTTTTTGATTTATCTGAGGCACCACTCAGTTTGGGTCGCGTTAAAATAAAACATAAGTACCACGCACGCCATCATAAAGGTTATTTACTGCTGGGGGAAAAGACAACATGTCATCTGTGAGAAATGGATGAAGAAGCCTTCAAACATTACCGTCTCTTACTGGGGAATGTGGGGAAACTGGGTTCTAGTAAAAAGTTTTGTGTGAGACTCACGAATGACTTTGGTTTGCGTTTCTAAGGGGTCGTTGCCTGCCGTCATCCGGATGATTGTAGGAGGGGTGGATTTAATCACTGCGGATTCACCAGAGAAGAAATGAAGTGGTGAGATTTCAGGAGGAACGATGACCGGCTGATCTTCGTCACTTCAAGAGTGCATTTTCCCCACACTGTTGTATTGGTAGTTCATGTAATTAAGCACCTAGAGAAGAAAAGCATCCCTCAAAGAGACACGGCTTGATAAACAAATACTTTTTGGGGATGTTGATTACAGGTGTCACTGAGTAAAGACGCCTTTACCGGGAACACGGGGGCTGTGGGTGCTGGTGGGAGTCTGCTGCACACGTGTCGTCGTCTCTGGAGGCCTCTCCTGATTAAAAAAAAAGACTGTACATAAAGGCCAGACACTTCAAATAAAAAGATTTTATTAATGGACTGAGATAAAATAATGACTTACCACCCGCTCCAGCTCTGAAAATAAAGGACATAACAGAACGTTAAACACACAAATTCACAAAATCGGTAGAAATCTGCAGGAAGAGCATTGAAGCGCTCACCCTCCTTGTCCGGTTTGCTTGGGAAAAATATGGGAGGGAAGGCCACGGTTTCTCTTATGTGTTTGAGGAAGTAGCCTTTCCCAGCTGGACAGATCTGACTGAAAGCCACTGAGCAGCACAGGGAGAGAGAAAGTCACTTTATTCCCATTTTCTCTATACTTGCACAGACGCTCACATCTTGCACATCTTTTTTCACCTCCACCCTTTACAATAGAACAAACTGCAGCCCTTCCCACCACCAAACATGTAATATAGCAAGATCAAAATCCCTTTTCCAACCTAATAATTCAGGGAGAGTTAACATTTAGGGACTGAATTACTAAGATCCTGTGTAAAGTCTACTTAAGGACATGCTCATGCAAATAGAGTCTGGCTCTGAACTTCTGTGCATTTTGCAGGTGATCGCCTAACAATAAACCCATGAAGGACATCATTTCCAAGCAGAACTGTTCAAATTAGGGCTTTGCTTGAATTAGGCTCTGTGCACAAGAGAACAATCAGCTGGAAATGGGATCATTAACATGCTTGATTTGGTTGAGTTTGCCATGAAGTGATCGGATGGAGCACTTAGTCCCCAAAAGCAGAAAATGAAATGTGATATAAAGAAGGTGCTGGTGGACTGAGAGATCAGGTCGCCTATGAAATGAAATACAGGCCCTAGTAGTAGAAGTAGTAGTAGTATATTAATTCTCAGATGAGTATGGATCAGCGAACAGAGAGAATGCTGCTGTAAGCTCGGCGTGTTTTGATATGTTCTACTTGTCCGTCTGTTAAATAAATGTACTGAAGCCTTTCTCGCGTTGCAGCTGTTCTCCCATTGTTAATCTGAAGAGCTCCCCGCCTCGTCCGGTCCCTGACGTCTCTCACCTGTGCCCTCCTGAGGGCAGCTCTCACAGTTGCGGCCCCAGGCGATGCCCACCGTGCAGCAGCACATCTTCTGCGTGAGGTGCGTGGGCAGCGGGTGCTCGCAGCCCCGCGACTCCGAGGCCATCAGGAAGCACTGAGCCAGCTCCGCCGGGGGCTCTGATGGCGGGGACGGCAGGCAGAGCGGTCACGTTGGAGAAAAGAAGCAACGAGGCGGTAAAAAAAAAAAAAAAAAAGAAAAAAACCTACCGAGGTCTCTCACTTACCGACACATCGGTTCCTCTCCAGGACAAAACCGGACTTGCAGGAACATCTGAAACTCCCCAGAGTGTTTAGACAGTCTCCGTTCTGACAGACTCCCTGCAGGGAGCACTCATTGATGTCTTCAAGGGGAGGAGGCGAGGCAGAGAGAAGGAAAAGATGACTTTATTCAAGTGGCATCTTCAATTATTGCCTTATGAGCCTAATCGTGCCAGTATTACCTTGACAGTGGGTGCTGTTGAATCTCTTATAGCCTTGAGGACAGGTGGAGCCGTAATCCTCCACAATGGTCTGTTTGACTGAAGCATCTGAAGGAGGAGACAGGAAAAGTGAGCCGGAGCAGAAGTTTCATTACTTTGACGACTAATAATAACAGAGTAGTGTGTGTCTTCAAGACATCATTTAATTTAAGTCCTTCTGTAAGTACAAATTCTAAAACGGTTTGGTTTATTTAATTATTATTTTTTTTAATCATATTTTACTATCTGTTTTTGATTGTTGCTGGAAGGTTTACCTATTTTAAAGCACGAGCCAACGAAGTCGCAGAGAGTTACAGGACAGAATTAATGACAGGCTCAGGTGTTTTTGCACGAGTTGACGGGGTGAACGGTGACATTAGGACTGTGGAAAACTGCAAGGCTGACAAATCCCAGAGCTCCAAAAAATAAAATACAGCAACACGTCCCAGTACTTATAAAACTGCCTAATTATCACGTCGTTCGTCCCGGGTTCAATCTGTATAAAACCCGGATGGTAAAGAAAACAAGCTGTGATTCTTGGCAAGAGAGAAAGTAAATGTTTTTCAGGGTGACAAAGTTTTCCTTTAAATGAATCATAAAACTGAAAACATAATATAAGAACTTTCACATTTAAACATTAAAGTTGTTTCTTCTTCTTATGAATATCTTTGAAATGTCTGCATTTTCACAAAACCAAACAATTATTGTGGAAAATGGCTACAATACCAAGATAAAGTCAATATTTTATGACCTATATGCACCTTCTGGTGCAAAATACAGCGAAATGTCTTTTTTTTCTCTCTCTCTCTCTTTTTTACAAACTTGCCCTGACAGCAGCAAGTTCTGAGCTCCATCACATTGTTCGGGTTTACTTATTCTGCTTTTTTCTATTTCTTGACTAATTAACTGTGGTTATTCCGATCCATTTGGCCCTGAAGGAGAATCAGTGAAAAGCTTTTTGACTGGTCTGTTTGAAGCCATGCCTGAAGCGTGTCTCAAAGTAATTAACGGCACTCACTCTTGGATCGTGCGCCATCTTGGTCTTAAATTATGCATTTAAAATGAGTAAATTCAGATGTAGCAGGGTTCCCATATGGCCCTGTGCCATATAGTTTACAGCATCAGTTTGAGGCCTATATCTGTCTGAGGCCTGCAGTATATCTCATTAGTCACAGTGTAAAGTGCTCACGTGTCGGTTTGCAGGGTGTGAACATGGTGGTTTCTGTCACCGCCGAACAAAACTATTCACACTTTTCCTCTCTCTGTTCTGAATGAATGTGTCGCCTTTATATTTTACAAATGATCGTCCCTGCCAGACACAGCCCACTTCATAAAATTGTGAAACTCTAGCTCCAGGTGTCTGAAAGTTGTTTTTGCTCCCTCCTCTAAACGGCAGCGTTAAAAACCCTCCGCTACGTTTGACTTCATAAAAATGTAACGTTCCTCTTTTCCTTTCCCTGAATGAGAACCAAAATTGCCTGTCCAGATGACAGTTCTTCACTGGGGAGTAAAATCATATGAGACATTTACATTACAGAGCAGCAGCAGAGAAGAGGTCAGATCGCTGCTCGGGAGCTTTTGCCACTTTCATTTAAAAGAGGCTTAAAAAAAGGACACGAATATCACAAAGTAGAGAGCATTCTGGGCACAAACCCTGTTGTCTGAAGGCTGACCAGACCTACAGTATCTGGTTTAGTGAAAGGCCGCATTGTCTGAGCCAGAACTGAGCGGTGGAATAATAGCGGAGTGGAAAAACGTGAGTCGCCAAGATTTTCTTGAAATTCAATCTCCTGCAATGTGAAGACGGTCCTTTTCGCCAGGCAGGCTTATAGGAACACGCTTAAGTGGAGGCTTATTTTCCACATTCTCCCTTTCTGCCTCGCTGTCTGTGTGTAATTCCCGTAATTTCTTCCGTTTCCCAACCTTTCACACACTCCCCGCTCCACCTTACCACTAACTCTCACGTATACATCCAGACAGGTTTTACAGAGGTAGAAAAGTGATTGTTTTGATCCAGGGCCGAGATTCGGGACAAATTGCAGGGAGCGCTTGACATTTTTGGCTCAATAAACAATCATTTACTCCAGGAAAAATTAACATCAAACTATACCTTGATATTCTTGTACTTTCACTGTAGAATATAAAAACTGATTTAAGAGTCTTAAAGATGGTTCAAGTGCAGTGTGACTCACTTGGTAGCTTGGGGCACTGATAACATTTGTTCTGCCCCCATGAATTTCCCACGCTGCCACAGCAGTCCTCCTGATTGGTCAGAACGGGAAGCGGGGTGCTGTTGCACTAAATCGGCGAGAAACACAGACTCAGCGAGGGAAGGACACACACACACACACACACACATGTTGAATGAAGCCGCGCTCACAGCTTGTTTGGGCGTGGTCTCCTGGAAGCAGCGGCCTTTGGGTTTGTGACTTGGCGGGACGGGGCGCTGCCCTATCTTGCGAGGCGGTTTCATGTCTGAAGAGTCCAGAGGCTGGATGACGACAGACGTGTCCGGAGTGTGGTGGACACGTACCTCGAACTGCGCTGAAAACGGAGGAAAAGAAGCACATCGAAAGGAGTTTAACGCACCGCAGACCAAAGCGGGAAAGATGCTCCGGTGAGCGGCGCGAACCATCGGACGAGTGGTGCCCCATCGTGGACAGGGGGAGCGTGAAGATGGAGCGCGTCTGCGTCATCTGCGTGCGCGTTATTCCGGTCTGCTCCACCAGCTTGAGGCCGTCTGGCTTCAGGTGCTCGGGGTACACCGGCTGCTTGTTGCCCCGCGCCGCCTGGGCCTGCTGCATCTGGTGGAGCGGGAACTGGCAGAGCCGCCCGGTGAAGCCGGCCGGACACAGGCAGTGCTTCCTGGAGCTGCAGACGCCCCCGTTCATGCATGTCAGAGGACACACGACTGCAGAGAGAGACAAGAACGACAAGCATCACATCAGAGGAAAATAATCACAAATGCAAGCAGCACAAGATGTTTTTTTTCCTTGTATAATTCTGTGCTGTAACTTAAGTAGGAGTCTTTGTGCCTGCCTTTCACTGACGATGGAGAACTTTTCCATCTCTTGCATTGTTCCTTGAGTCCAGGATCTGCAAACCTCTCTTCTTCTCCCAGATTGTGAGATACTGCATTTTGCCAGTCACACGAGACTCCGGCACTATGATTGCTGATTTAGCACCCACTGAGTTCACAGACGTTTATATGATCTTTTACATGATCATGGGAACGACCTGATGATTTAATGTTATGTAACATAAATGTGGCAGGCAGACTGAGAAGCTTGCGGCTTGAGCAGGGCCACATAAAATATTCACTTTGAACTGCACCGCTGTAAAAATCACATCGGCTTGACCAACGGACGGGCTGCTCCATTCAGGAAAGCAGGTAAAGTCATTGACGTGTATTACAACTTCATTCTCACATATGGAAAAGATCTCCAAATGTGTGGGAAAGCTGCTGGCTGCAGAGAGGTTCACGGCGTATTCCTTATTCGGGGGAGATTTATAGGGTCTCCCATTGTGTTTATTCAAGCGCAGTCTTTTTGAAATCCCCACAATAGAACAATCAGAGGAAACAGAGATGTGGGGAATGGCGAGCAGAAACGAATTCAGAGAAAAATCAAACCAAGTGTCCTCCGACAGCGAAAGTACAAACCAGGAAATCTTCTGCTATAAGCGCTAATCCTGTCTGATATCAACAGTATTCCTCAGTCAGATTTTAACATGAAGTTCAAAGTTATGACCACACAATACATCACAAAAAACAGAGACTGCTTTTTTTTTGTGGGAGCTGCAGATGCACATGTGATACAAAAACAAAAACAAAAGGCAAACAAACATAGTTACAGGCTGCTTAAATTCAGTCCAAAAAGAGAAAAATCCCTGTCATTTGGAAGGACAACTCCCGAAACACCAAGACATCAAGTGTTTATTTGTCACATATCGCAACACTGAACGACCCATAGTATAAGTGTAGCATTAAATCACACACCCCGTTATTTAGCCCCCAAATAGACAGAAATGAAACTACGAACAACCAAATGTTTACATGCGGCTTTCTCACAGGGACCATTGTTTCCCCAACTGCAGTTTATCCAATTACTGTACTTCACATCCTCCCATCTTTTACAGCAAAGTTCAAGACTTGGCCGTAAACTTTGTTCCTTTTTTCAGTTGTTTTCCCTCCCTGCTTTTTTTTTTAATGTCATTTGAAACTGAATCATAACTCCCTTGTAAAAAAAAACAAAAAAAAAAACAAACTCTGTGCTGTGTTGATGTCGACCGGAGGCGTTTTCGTTTCTCCACTGCCGAACGGAGGACAACGGCGAGGAGAGGAGAGGAGAGGAGAGGAGGCCTCTTTTTGTTGCTGAGCCAAGTGTGTACACATGGAAGTAATTAGGAGCGGACTGCCAAGGAGTCTGGGCTGCAGCGTAATTAGGGGACTAGATCACTTTAAACACAGCAGGGACATCCTCAGCAGAGTGAAAGTCTGGCAGAAAAAGGAAGGTAGCGACCCACCAGGTTGGGCAAAGTATCTGAAATCTGCTGCGAGACGGAGACCACAGACACGGGGACTGAGACACCTACGGTCTCTAACCACGGCGGCTGATTGCAGAATGGAAGAAAAAAAGATTGTGAGAGGCAGAGACTGAATTTCAACCGAATCGGTCAGACTTCCTCCAACGTAGGAGCCCCAGTTTTCCGTGGTACAGATTCTGAATTTAGACTAAAAGGACCCTGGGTAAGATGCGGGGGCTGGAAATTGAGATTGCAGACGCAGAAGGCCAGCAGAGGAACCTCTTTCCAAAAGCGGTTACACAATCCAAACCCGCAGAGATGTGGGAGATGACATACTGTAGACAGCGTCTGAACTGAGGCCCCCGTACGGCTGGAGAGGTGTTTGAGGGAGGCCGGACACAAAGGAAAGGAGGGACATCATATTTCACACTATGGATCGTATGTCCTGGGTGGGGCTGTGAAGTTCTCTGCAGGAAAGCTTCTGATGTTGTGAAGCAATAGCAGTGTGATGGGTTCCCACATCTACCCACTGCTGTCGGGGCTAACACAAGAAATCCACTGCTCATTTGTGCAAGCAGAGTTTTTGTGAATGAAAATGTGTAAGATACTTCATTAATGTTACTGAAAAGCAAAAGTAAAGTCTTTATTTGGCCAGTTAATGATTGATCTACATACACTACATGTAATATGCCACACTGTAAGCAAAGAATAAAACTATGTTTAAAATAAACTACTAAAATCAACCAATCTTGAAGGAAAAGGTTGATTGTAGATCCTCACACAGGGTTTGGAGACCCGTCCTCCTCCATCACAGCTCAGGATGAACTCAGCGCTGCTGTCAACAGCTGCTATCACAACCGCACATCATGTTTACATTCATCTGATCGCTGGCTTGTGTTTGAATCGGCTGCCTCACGTCTGTTTGTCTTCGTAGCTCCAGGAGGGCTGAATAAATTGCGTGCTATAATAACATGGAGTCGCTGCTCTCCCGCACATCTGCATCCTTCATTTAGACAGCAAGTCATACTGGCAGCGTGCGGGCTAATGCTTTCTGCAGATACTCGACGCAGCAGGGCGTGTTGGTGTGTATACGCGTGTGATCTTAAAAAGAGAGGCTGCAACTGAGACCGACTGCAACAGACAGAGAAGCTCAAATTTTAGATCACGACTACAAATTTAGGGTTTGGGGAAGTCTCCCTTTCAATCATCACCTCACAGTTTATTAACTGGATTTACGGCTTCACGTCACTCAGTGACTCTCTCTCTCTTTTTCTCACTCAGAGAGGGCTGCCCTCAGTTTTGTGCCACACCTTTGTCTCCAGAGATCTAACACATACCTGAGCCGAGAGGCGGCGTGTCATTAAAAATCGAATGTGCCTACGAGTGATTTGGTGGTCTGAATGAATGCGAGGCATGACTGAGGCTTGCTGGCTGAATGGCAGGGGGTGGGACTCGAGCTCGGGAGCCAGTGATGCTATCATGATCTTTATTTTCCACATGTTGGAGTCAAAGAAAATAGAGGAAGTTAACAGCGAGCCAGGATTCGAGGCTTGCCTGCTTTGCATCACTTCGCCATTTCAAACCTGCACAGCGACTGTCAGCTCTGAAGACAGAGAGACAGACGTAAAGCCAAAAATGGGCAGAAGCATTCAGCACCTAAATTATCTAAATCCTGTGTAACACAAATTGAGCGAGGATTAATGTGAGAAAATGCCAAAAGACGACCATCTTGGCAGCGCTGGGACAAGTTTGTGCTTGGCTGCTCCAGTCTGCAACACCCATTACATTTAACACAACCCCAAGATCACTTGCCAGCTTTGTCTTCTGCAGAAAAGAACGCGGAGCTGAGGATTAGCCGCTAGAACTGTCTGCAGTGATCACTTAGGAGCAGTTAGTGCTGCTAACTCTCATCCATGAGAAGAGTGATTCATGGAAACTTCTGCTGGAACTGCCAAATGAGGCTGAACCGACCGCGTATCCATCAGTTCGTCCATCCATCTTCTCTCCTTCTGTACTCGGGGTTGTGGTGGTAGTACAGAGGGTAAAGAAGCCCAGGCATCCCTGTCTCCAACAAATATCATGAAGAATGAGGGCCATCAAAGCCTCCTGAGACCCAGAGAAAAAAAGCTTTTGAGTTTCTTTTCTGGTATTTAAACCCAGGACCTTGTTGCTGTGAGGCAAGAGCGCTAATCACTGCAACAGGAATTAACATAATTTCCTCTATGGCTTCAGAGATGCTGACCAAAAACAAACGTCCCCTACAGAGGACGAAAATGAATTGCTGGGTCTCAGGAGGACAGAGGAGCTCATTTTGGCCACTTGTATCCAGATTCCCAGTCGTTTGGTGATGACCTAAAGTCAGCCTAAAGTTCAGCTCGTCTTCCACCTCAACCTGCTGTTTTTATAGTTATTTCTTGAATGTTTGAAGGATTTTTTTCCTTTTAGTTCACTAAGCCAATGACTTAGTATAATTTCCATAGAGACAAAGGACCGAAGTAGATTGAAGTTCTTGCAGTGAAAGTTTTCCATTTATACAGTTTTCTGGTTTACCTTCAGTCGTGTTGTTGCCTGTTCTCCAAATCCAAAACCCGCCATTGCTTCAGAGTCAAGTGTTTTTGGTAATAGCTTATAAAATTTAATCTTGTGAGGAGGAGTTCGTGGTTCAGATCATTCTAGAAATCATAAAAAAGTTCTCATGAGTTGTACAACCAACTAAAAAAACGTGAAGTTAAATCAAGGCATTACTTGTACTTCATAACTTTTTTCCACAGCTATATTCTTTTAAAACATGGTTCCAGTTAAGCAGAAAAAGCCTCAAGAGTTGACTTTAAACTTTGCTGTCAGTTCTTTGAAACCTAATTTAATATTGTACTCCAGCTTGCAGGTACGTTCCAAGAGGCAGGGAACGTATAATTTCCCCACACCGCTCTTCGGCTCCAGCTCCAGAGCTTTCTTTGTCCTCAAACTGTTATCGCTGCTGCTTCATGGGACATACGAATGGGAGGTCTTTCTTCAAGACGTCGTGTTCCCAGTGAGAGGAGAAAAACAGACCTCTTCACAGCACGAACATATTTATCCTCTATATCTTATATCAGAAATTAAAGATGATGAAACAACAGGAAGCAAAGAGGAAAAATCCAGAGAAGAAAGACGAATGTGATGTTTTAATGAAAATATTGGGACTGAATTTGTGTGTGTGTGTGTGTGTGTTCGGTGATAACATACTGTGCATTCCTAAACTGTGAAGCAAGTAAAATGAGTGTATCTCGAGTGATAGTATGTGGAAAAAAAAGAAACACTCAGAGTTTAACCAGTGGGGAAAGTGTTCTGCCCTGAACGTCATCAGTGAGACGGAGAGGAAATGTGTAAGTAGAAAAACAAAGAAAAGAAAGAAAAAAAGAGGGAGGAAAAAAGGAGAGATCGCCCTTTGACTGCCCTATAAGAAACCCACCCGCCCGCCCACCCTGTCTGTCTGGAGATGACGCATCCTCAGCCCCCTCCCACCTCAGAGTCCCCCCCCCCCCCCCGCCCTCAGCCGCAGCCGCACCCTCCCAGCGCAAAAACAACAAATTACAGTCCTACAAACCACAGGCCGCTCCACCGAGAACTACTGCAGACATAATCCAAAGCCACGCCGATGATACAACGGTCTGATCCGTCTTTCTCTCTGACTGCCGTCTTCTGGAGGATCCACAAATAGAAGTTTTACCAGTCTGCAAAGACTCAGACGCCAAAGTGAGAGACTGAAGCCCACTGAGTCACTTTCACTGTGATTCAGGCCACGTCTGAGTCGACACGCTCAACCGATCGAGTCAGAAATTAGAAATTTAATGCCATTTTGCGACTTTTTCCATGAGCTCGTGAGCCGACACCAACGCTGAAACACGCCGGGAGCGAACCGCCAGTCGTGTTTCCACTGGTGGAGTTTTCCAGCGTTCCACTGGAGCTCCCAGATACGGGATAACGCAGCTCATCTCACATACCAGTTTAACGGAAGAATAAATCAAAAATGACATCAAATGAAAGAGCGCAAACCTTTGGTGGAATATTCTATCCAAATATTTACTCAAACATGTTTTCTCCCTTGCATTTTTTTATTGGATCACTCGGCACGTAATCCGTCATCCCTGTCAGGGTTTTCCCTGAGCGCATTAGCCTGCTGCTGCCGCCGCCGCTGAAACTTCTGGCTTTTTTTTTAATGATTCACAGCAAAATTTTGCCGCTTCAGCTTTAGTTCAGTTTACACTAGAACAGGCCACTTCAAAAAAAAAAAAGAAGAGCTGCATCTGTGGCATATCTAATTTCTTTTAGCTACTAATTTCTTTGTCACATTTTAGACAGAAATACCAACTGACTCTCCTGCCGCCCCTCTGGTCTTTCATTCCTCTATCAGCTGGATTATTTTTCTTTCCGCCGGGTCTAAAATTGAAAAAGTATGTCACAATATAAATGGGAATAGCATGCGGCATCCTGAAAACAGTCTGAGGTTGAAGCGGCGGTCAGGTCAAAAAAAGGATTTTCATTCTTTTCTCTGGAGCTCGCGAAGCCGCAAACACGCCGCTGGGACCATGTGGGAATAGTTGTTCCACTGCCCTGAATACATGAGCAATTTCTTTTAAAGTCTCAAAATACAAATAGTCCATTTCAGCCAAAAAAAAAGAATTAAAAGAATGCTGCAAGGTCACAAGATGAAGGTTGTTTTTGACTCAGTCGAAATCTGCACAACCTGCGAACAACAAAGAGTTTCAGCAAGAAACCTGATCTTTTCTGACAAACAAAACAAGAGTCAGCTACACGTGTTCAATCTGATCCCCTTTATTCATCCAGTCACCACAAAGTGCATTCTGAAGCTTTTCACAGGTACAAAGTGAACCACAAAGAGCAGACTGAACCCTGGCGTTACCGACAGTTGATCTCCTTATGGCAGTCAGGCGGCATCGGCAGTATTTAGCCAGTTGCTACAGCTAACTGATAAGAAGATGTGGAGACAGATGGGTTGTCACTGTATTCATAGTCCTGCCAACATGGACGGCGAGGTGATCGAGAGAGAGAGAACACTATGGTCACAACAGAAAACCCACAACAGCTAAAGTTTAAAATAACAATTTGAAAATAGATTCCAGAGTGTGACGTGTTTCCTTTCACCATCAGCTCCAACGTGGGAAACCGCATCCCCAAAATACACCTCCCGTCCACCGGCGCTGCGAGGCCACGCGCCTCACAGAGCGACGAGCGGAGCAGGTCAGAGTCCCGCCGTTGAGCCAGACGATGGGAGCGAGCGACATAACCGCCGCCTTTAAAACGCACGAACCTACGTACGCATTCCTCCTCCCTGCCGCAGCCTCCCGCCACCAACCCCTGGAAACCGAGGGCGGCCTCGGGCCTCGGCAGTCCAAACAACGCGGGTGCCCTTTAGCCGGAGCGGAGCGCTGTCACCGGAGGCATTCATTACCGCTGACCGAGGGCCTGAAACAACAGTTTATCAGCGCCGGGTGATGACGACAGCCGGGCTCCTCCTGAGAAACTGCAGCCGTCATTAAGAAGATCAGCGCGGCTCTGAACGAGAAGGCCTGCAATTATCCCAAAATCTAAATCAAACCCTGCCTTGCACAACGTGATTCTCACATGTCATGGAAATATGCAATCTGGTTTACATAGCTCTTGGGTGGGCACCGATCCAGCAGTACCTTGTCACTCCCCCTCTGGCGGGAGATGTTTGTGGAAAGAAAGCCCGAGAGTCAGACGGGATCTTGGCACAAACGCCGGGTGACGTCAGGTAATGACTATCTGAAAGCCGGGGCTCCAGGAACCGGAGGGCGGGCAGGTGAGGGGAGTGCTGACGGCGCTCCGCGGAGATTATGTCAGATACCTGCCTGGCGGGGATCCTCGGCAGCGAGGCGCGTGGCGGCGCGGCGTCTGCAGGCTCCACGGTCCTCAGGCCCGCGCTGGCAGAGCCCGTGTTGTTCTGTTTACCCTGGCTAATCGCTTCAGCTACAGGGTCCTGCACGCCGCGGGCCGCTCGCATTCCTCCCCGCGGCTTTAAATAACTGCTCCGTTTCTCCCCCTCGCTACGCAAATGGGAGGAGAGTGTTAAAGATGGCAAAGAAGGCTGTTTGTGTGAGTTCGGTTCAGCGCGCCGCTTCTGAGAAACAAGCGCGCAAACACACACACTGCTCCCCTGTGATGACTGGGGGGGAGAAAACGCTTCTAATTGCTGCTTTGTTTTTTCAAACCGAATTTGTTGCGGCCTCCTTTCAAATCTGCGCAGGACCAAAAAAAGTGGCTTCCTTTCACAGAGAGTGATGAAATACGGGCGTCTGATTTCATGGGAAACTTTCTGCAAAGATTAAGCAGACTTTGTGGTGATGCAACCTGGACAAAAAAGTAAAAACAGCAGGTTTAAAACTTTAGAGGCGGCTGCAGGGGAAAATGTAAAGGAACTGAGATTTTTTACAACCTTGGAATAAAATTTCTTTAAATATTCATCTTATTGCCGACTGTCCAGCTATTTTTTTTTTTTTTTTTTGAAGGCGCTCACTTGGTAACAACGGCCTGCAGAGCCACGCCGCGCACGTTTGGCTCCAGCTAAGGAGCTTTCTTGATTAATAAGCTGTGAATGAATGTGCCTGCGCCTCCCCTCCCTCCAGCATGTGTGTTTGTGTTTGTGTTTGCCTGGGTATGAGAGCGGGGAGCCGTGCCCGGCGCTGCCTCTGAGTTCAGTCCAACCTGTGGCGAAAATGCGGCGTGCTGCAGGTTTTTGGTTGCCTGAGTCCGACCGCCCGCTTGAAAGCTTGGCATGAGGGGAAGAACAGTATGTCGGGGGGGGAAGCAGAGGGCTTTGAAAGGTAAAATAAACTCCCCTCCCTAAATAGAGGGAGAGCGGGAGCGGCCCCGCCGGACTGTATTTAACTGACTTGTCTTCGTTTTCAGGCTCCCATGGACCTCTGACCCATGCCAAAGGGAAAACCAAAACAAACCGCAAGGTTACCACTGTCACTTTCCTCTAAATATGAAAACCACATGGGAAATCCTGAAATAGCCATTTCCATTTGTCACAATGCCCATTTTAGGGGGGCAAGGAGGCCAGACGGCGATGTGATAAGGCCACTTCCTGTGCCACACGAGGCCCCCGTGCTCAGAGTTTTTTTTTTTTTCCAGAAAAAGACTGGAATCCAGAGCGGGCCCGATAAAGGCGAGATGCTGCGGGAGAGACGGAAGGGGCCGTCTGGGAGCCGGGCAGCTGCCGTCGGCGAGGGCGAGACACGGGATGCCTCCGCGCCAGCAACAGCGAGGAAAAATTAGACATCGAGGAACGCACGCACACGCCGACTTAAGAATACATAACCTGTTTCAATATTTAAATACAACTGTGATTGATTTGGGGTTCAAAAGTTCACTGTTCTTCAAGTCACACAGAAAGCAGGCGGGGCCACTTTGATCCACAACCTGCCAGTTGCTCAGGATGCAGCCACTTCATTTATGCAGTAAATCAGCGATAACCACTTCACACACCAGTCTGATGAAGAGCTGGAGCAGCAGGTTTCAAAGAGCTTTGGGTAAAGCGTCAGGTTAAAAAAAAAAAAAGGTGAATCTATCAGAAACAAAAAGATGGGAGTACCCAGAGTTAAATGGAATTTGTGTATTTTCAGAAAAAAGGAAGTCATCATTACTAAATATAGTAAAGACAGTGTGTTCAATGCAGTCCCTTCATCTTTTTTTCTTTTTTTAGAATTTTTCAGGGTGTGGTGAGAAGTGGTTTGCCTAAATTAACAATGGTGGAAAAAAAAATTGTGTCCTTCCAGAAAAAGGTTGGGAAACACTGTCCAAGGTAGCAATCTTGAGGTGAAATAACCGTCTATTGATCTTGACCTGCTCGAGCCGACCCCAGCTGACTACAAGGGAAGTAGAAAGAAACTCACACTCACTTATTTTTCAGGTCAAAGGTCACTTACAGAAAAACAAGCTTTAACCTCCTGTTTTTCCTTCCTTTCCGAAAAAATCTAAATTAATTTGGAAAAACACACCGTACAGGCCGACAGGTGGACGCTGCCAGTCTGAATTTTGCACACATTAAATGCGACAACGCGACTTCAGCCACAATAGATGCACTATAATCTCCGTCCGTGTTAATCGCTCTCAAACGGGAGATAAAGGTTGAAAAGCGCCGCCTGTCGTCACGGTGATCTGTAAGCGAGGTGATGGGCTCTGTCTGAACATCTGGGTGGTCGTCTGTCTGGGACAACTTAATCGCACGCTGCTCGGATCAAAGCGGAGGTTATTTCACTCTCGTTGCCTGATTGAAATTTAGATGATTGAAGTGCACGAACAAAACGGTTTTGGGGGGGGGGAAAAAAACGGCGCATCTGCCACTGAGAAAACAAAGCTGCTCCGACGCACAACAGCTGCACACAGAAGTGGTCTAAGATTCATAATAGAAGAAACAGAAGAGTATCTGTGCGCCATGTAGCACTTGGATTTGTTTATCTGGACTTTAAGGAAACGCATGACGATCATCCAACTGCTGAAGATGATCAATGAGAGAGGGCTTTTCTTCGTTTAACATCATCATAAAATCTCAAAGCATTCCTCCATGGAAGAGCAAACCTCTGCCAACACTGTGATGCTCTCAAGTTAAACCAGGTCCTGGAGTTTCTCGTGTTTTCAGTCACTTTTTGGCCAAAAAAGGCCAACGAAGAAGATCATTCTGTAATTTTCCTCTCTATTACTTTCAAAGGTACACTCATAAAACGACACTCATCCGCTGGCAGAAGTCCCAGAATCAGATCATAACTATTGTTTCTTGGATGTAAACCAGGTTTGTCCGTCAAAACTCAGGTGTTGTGGATGCGTTCGCACGAGTGGACGGATATTTCTGTACTTCCGCACACTTTTGAGGAAAGGTTAGGCGGGGTTTGTTCGCTCTGGGCCTGAATCCCGGCACGTCGCAGACTCTCAAATATGGAAAAGTCTTCATATTGTTGCTGCTACAGCCATGGCCGTTTTAACACGGGAGAGAGAAATTTCCACTTGTCCGCACCACATTCCAGCGCTCGCGCTGAGCTGCAACACATCCCTCGTCCAGGCCGAGGCTCGGCCCTCTCGTCCCGCTCCGCAAAACGCCGGAGCGGCTCGGCCCCGGAGTAATTTCAGGTACCGCGTGAAAATCCAGGAGCAGGACCGCTCCGCCGCCACTTCGCTATCCACAACAAATGTGGAGCAGCATGCAGTATTCCAGGAATTTAATGCATCTCTCTTGAATTATTTGACACAGAGGCTCCAAAACGTGACGCACCGCGAGAAAAAAAAAAAGCCCAGGAGCGAAGAGGGGCGACCGGGCGGCCGAGCCAACTGTCTGACTCTCCGCTGTGTCAGAGGGGAAGGAGAGTGTCACGGCGCTACAGGGAGGATTCAACTAACTCTAAATGAAATCCAGCCTGCTTACCTCCACTACTGCATACCGATGAACACAGCTGCAGTGGCAACATCTGTACCAACAACAGAATCACAGACGTGATTTATGATTTATTCTTTCTGTCTGGTATTTACTTCCCAGGGGCTCCACTTTGGTTTATTCTTTGGAATATTAAGAAGAAACCATGTTTAAACATCCAGAAGGGCCGATAAAGTTTGGACAGACTTCTCTTCATTACATAATTGGAGTGATGAATGGAAACCGATGGGTAATCAGCAGGATTAGTATCACTACTGCTACTTCCAGGAACAACACATGGCGCACATCAACCGACGTGAGGCAACGCTGGTGAAAACGGAGACGACGGGGTTTCTCCGACTGATCGAACGAGAGCGAAACGAGTTGGAATAACGTGTTTCTGGGCCGGAGACTGACGCAGACTGCGAGGCTCCGTGCCTCACCACAGCTGATCTGATACAGCAGCAGAGAACGCTGCTCTCATGCAATCAGGGCCTGGTGGAGTAAGAAGGGAAAAAAAAAAAACCAAAAAAAAAACAACAACATAGATCTGAAGAGTACATTTATACGCTGTGTAATGAGCCGTGCTTTGCTAATTAAAGTCTAACACTGGCACTTTTTCCAAGACGCAGTGGAGGGCGAACCTGCCGCGCCTCCTCTCAGCCACCTATTTATTTATGGAGTTCCTCGATAAGCTGGGAGGACACAAGCGATTGGAGGACATCAGTGGTTTTTATCAAACCCTTCAATTATGAATGAATCAGGTGGTTTTCACTGGTTTTGGTTTTGCTTGTTACAATCACTGACAGGAGCTTTGAGGTCTTGTTGAGAAACCTGAGAAATGGTGTATCTGTGCTGTGATGAAGGTTTTGGCATCATGATAATAATTCAAAATTCAAACAGAGGCCATACTCAGTGACTTGTGATTTTAAAAGCAGAGAGGTTAATCTTAAGTGAAAGTATGAACTTAAAATATAAGCAATCTGTATTTTTTTATTTAGTTACTGTCAATTTTTACTTCATATATCATAGTCTAATCTTTATAATCAATTTTTTGTCTTTTCTGCCTGATTATCTCAGCTAACCAGCTATCTTGAAGTCATCACTTAAACTTGCACCAATTTGTAAATGGTCCTGGAAGTGTTGCTATCACAAATTTTTCCTATTAACACTCCTCTTAAGGGGTAAACACTATTCCTGTCACTAAGTTTTTTGTTTTTTTGGTACCTAGCCTATATCTTTTTTCAAATATTTCATTTCACTCATACTTCAGTAAAAGTATCTAAAAGTATAAAAGTATCACATTTTAAACCAACCCCCCCCCCCCACAAAGATCAAAATACACTTTGAATTGCTTGCAATTAAAGATGCAATAACTTAAAACTGTCTTTCCTCACAGTACATAAATCCATCTTAGCTGTACAGCAGGTGTTTTAGTCATCATCAGCTATAAGCTGCTGTCAGTGGCCATAAGAAGCACAATAACCACTAAAACTACTCCATACACTCAAAAAGGTAACTTTACTTCACTATATTCCAAAAACAATGCTCACAGCAGGATTTTAAACCAATACTTTCACTTCAAGAACTGCACGTTTACCAGCAGTTGGACGAAATTCAAGTAATGTAACAGTATAGCTGTATTGTACTTGAGTACTAATAGTCCTGTTCCCTCTTTTACTGCTGGGGTGTTAAACTGGGTTGTATAATAGAGCACAAATAGAGCTCTTTGCCTCGGTGAGGAGGGAATACTATTTTCCATGCAGTAACTATAATCCAGTTCAATTTAAAGCTCTTTTATAGAGCTCCACCATAATAATGAGCGCTTTAATTGTCCACAAAAAGTCAATTTATGAGTATTTATGAGAACCCAGCCCGGCTCACCTCTGCGGAGGGTGGAGGACCTTTACACCCCGGGGGTCAGGGCAGCGCTGCGGCCTATTTATACCCGGCCCTCATAAATAAGCGGCATTGTCGGGGCGGCGGGACTCACCGACCCTGAAGCCCTGTCCGGTCAGCGTGTCGGCGCGCTGGCCGTTCTCCGCGATCAGCGTGGTGTTGTTGCCTTGCTCGCAGGTATCCTGGCACTGCCCCTTCAGGCAGATCCGCTTGCAGATGAGCGGCGCGATGACCACCTTGAAGCGCTCGCGGGCGGACGCGCGCTCCGCGCACCACGCCGGCCGCTGGACGCTCAGCCAGATGAGGAGCAGATGGGGGATCAGCGGGGGCATCCTGGCATCCCGCACGGCCCCGCACGGAGATCACACGCCCCCCAAAGCTACAGGGGCTTCGGCTTCGTTCGCCCAGACAACTTTTTGACGTCTCATGCGAAGGAAAAGAAAGAAAGCAGCGCGTCCTGCCCTCCTGTTTTCTCCTGGAGGAAGGAAGGGAGGAAAAAAAAAAAAAAAAACCTCACTCCCTGCGCGTGAAGCACGGATCCGTCTGCAAAGCCCGCACGTCTGGCATCTTTGTGGCAGCTCCTCTTTCCGCAAGTTTGCTGAAGTTCAGGTCGCTTTTTTCCCCCCTCTTTCTGCCTCTTCTAACTTCTCGCCTGTTGCTTTGGGGAGAGTGCGTATGAGGGTTTGGAGAGAAAGAAGGGAGGAGAGGAGAGAGAGAGAGACAGAGAGGGAGAGGGAGAGAGAGGGAGAGAGAGCCAGAGCCAGCCCTCTCTGGAGAGAGCTGGCGGAGGGCCAGCCAGGCGGTGCAGGAGCAAAGCTGAAAGTGGTTTCCTTGTTGGTTATTTCTCCTCGCACCCCCCCCCTTCTCTCTCCTCTCTCAGCCCACTCTGCAAATCACAGCTGTGTGTGTCACCTGGAATGATAATGATTAAAAAAAAAAAAAAAAAAAAAAAAGAAGAAGTACTCACTTGTAATATATCACCTCACACACCTTTGTGTGTGCTGAGGTTCTAAAGTGAGAATGATAAATCAGCAGCTCCTCTGAGACCTGCAGTAACACTGCGTATGTCCGTACTGCTACAATAACAGCTTTATTTCATCCAAACTACACACTGACCTGGACATGATGTTTAAAAAATAGTTTCAAATCGCACCTGAAGGAAGCAGGTACTGCAGTAAATCACAGGGGTCAACGTGGGGTCAGCATCAGCAGCTTCACGTGTTATTAGGAGGAAGCCAGTTTAGCTACTAAATTATTTAAAGAGTTAAATGTTAACATAAAAAGGGATAAGTGAAGCATTGAGACAAAAAATAAGAAGAAAAGTTTTTTCTGGGAGCAGGGTCCGACAACGATGATAACATAAACATTTTTAATAGTTTGGTTAGAGTTAGTCACATTAATTTTTTTTTTTGTAATTATATGTTTGACATTTCATTTCTAAAAAAGCAAAATGTCAGCAATCTACCCTCTATTATACTGTTATTAAATTCAAATCAAAGACATTAGTTTTAGTCTCAAACTTCCTGTTGGGATTACTGACAATCTCTTCGATATAATTACAACAGGAGGACAGATATGGTGGCCGATTAGATTACAGTGGGGGTTCAGAAATCTTCTTAATGACTTCCCCTTTTTTTTTAATATATTTTAAATATTCTAAGTTTAGTGAGCTGCACCTGTTGCACCTCATGTCCCTCCACCAGCTCCAGCAAACTCGCGCCTCTGCCACGGCGTCCGCCGCCAAGCGACACAACTTAACCCGCCGCCATCCGCTCCAAATGAGGGAGATCAAAGTGAGCCAGTAAATGAGATGCCGCGCGGTCCGGAGGGCTGAAGCAGAGCCGCTCTAACGCCTGGCGTCACTCCGCAGATATGCTCAGCTGTGGCCCAGCAGAGTCAGCACGCTGCTTATCCACACACCGCCATCACAGATATGAAGTCACCCCCGGCGAGGGGGGCGATCGGCGTTTGTGCTCAGGGTGAGAGTGAGAGAAAAGACAAAAGGAGAAGGGGAGGGGGAGTAAAAAAAAAAAATAAGAGCGAGAAATGTTTGAGTCACTTCCTTTTCAAAAAGTGAGAGTGTTTACTTTCAGGCGCTGAGGAAATGACCGCATGGGCCTGCAGAGAGTTCACAGGCCGCTCTCACATTTCTGCGAAGCTCTGCTGGTCGCCGTCACAAGAATCACGGAGGCCAACACACACACACACACACACACACACACAGGTCACACAAGAGTGACCTCGGTGTGTTATTGTTGGTACAGTGTAATTGCTTCCTTTCTGAAAGCTGAAACCTTTGTGTCTCCGGCTGCCGCAGACAATAATGACTCCAATACCGAGACAAATAAACAAGAAGCTAAAGATAACGGCAGCCCAGCGTGTCTGAAGATCCTGTTTAAATCCTAATTGGGAAAAAAGTTGCAACACAAGAGTGTATAAGTAAAGCATGAGTAATAAAAAAAAAGAAGACAAAAACTTGTCCACTAAAGAAAACTGTACTAAAAGTGTCAACAGGAAAAGTCCTCAATATATTGTAGGAACACTCGAGACGGGTTTATACTAATCGACCCACTGAGGCCCGCCGCCGTAAATCCAGTAAATACATCTTCCAAACAGTTATCAACATGTTCTGTAACTCCATATTTCTACTGCAGCGCGACTCATGGAAACTCTGCTACTGCAGCGCAGCAGTATAGAAATGTTTTCCCCAGTTTTTAGACTTTCCGGCGGACAGGCTCAGAGCCAGCTTCCAGGGGGAATGACAACAGTTTTACGACCGTATGGCGGGTTCAGATGGACAACGTGCAAAGTGATCTGAGCAGTGTGAAGCGAAGAGGGGGAAGAAAATCTCACAGATTAGAGAGACACAGCCAGATCTGCACTTGCTCAAGAGGAACTGCTGGGTTTCACGCCGTAACCTTTTCATACTTAAAAAAATAAATAAATAAAATTACATGGGCTTCAATTGTTCTGCAGACTTCTGTTAAGAACATGATATACAGTAATCAGGGTCATTCTGAGCAATTCAACATCTAAATACGATCTATTTTCTTCCATCAGCAACAGTGACGTCTGACGCAGACATCGTCGGCATTACGGATGAAACTTCACGTGTTTTTAAGTTACAGTAAATGTCTGTAATGAAGCCAAGCTCCGGGTTAAACAGCAGTTAGTGTGAACGCGCACAGCCATCATTACTCAGCATTGAGAGTGGAGTAAGGTGTTATTTGGGATTTGTCTTTGGGCGTGACCTCGGCACCTACACAGTCAGTTTGGCAACGTTTCAGCGTGGAAACTCTCCTCTGGGGCAAACATTTGATTTTTTTTTTTCCTCTTGCCTCAATGATTCCACTTTAAATTTAGCTTCCAGCATCCAGAGTGACCTCTAAACCAAACGGCATCAAACAAACAAACCTCATTGCAGTTTTCCAGATCAGTGTTTGTCCTCTGGGGGGCAGCAGAGAGCTTCAGTGGGGGCACATCTGGGGGTGAGGTGAATGCTTTTCCCCTTTAAAGAAAAAAAAAACAATAAAAAAAAATAAATAAATGGATGACAACTGCATGAGTCTAACATTCAACCCCTGATCTGATTGAATAAACCGCCACAACAAAAGAGGTATAAACGAGGCCCTTTATTATAGTAACATTTACAGGTGAGGGTAACAGGATGACTGCCATGTGAGTACATTTTAAACACAGAAGCATAAAAAAAGTAAATGTTTTTACATTTAATTTCTCCTCAAAAAATGCTGCTTCAGTTGGAACCTACATGCAAAGACCCCCGTGTGTCAGACACACAATAAATATGAATACCTTGCGGTGGTGAGTCGTACAAAGGTAAATACACTGTGGAAAAATGACTTACAGAGAACAATTAACATGGAGATCGTTATACGTGTTAAATGACACCAGACGGTTCAGTTTGTAAGGCTGAGAAGAGGAATCGTCTGCAACTGCAGCAGAGCATCAGGAGGAAACAGGCTGAGTTCATATATACACATCAAATATACATATAAACACACTGATGTTTTTAAACAATGCTTATTTTTTTTATCCAAAAAGAAAAAAAGACAGTAGCTTTTCTAAAAATTTTGACCCTTATTAAAACAACAATAAAAGCTAAAACTACATTCTCATGTACAGAAACGGCATGAGGGTACATATATGTACATGCGAGCACCAGAGTCTGTCTGCCAGTAGCAGACTGGTAACAACGCTCCAGATCCAGTAAACAAGAGGCTTCCTACAGCTGCAGGAGCATCGTGGAAAATAAAGAGGAATGCGACTCGATTCAGATGGCTGGAGCGGAGTGGCGTTAACGCTCGGGGTGGGTTCACGTCCTCCATGTTTTGATGGAGAAGATCAAACGTGCACACGGAACATTTGAGATGCGTGAGGGATGGAGGCTCAGAGCGGGACCTGCGGGGCACGGCCGACTGGCTCAGGCTTCATGGAGACACAGCGAAATGTGCTTTTTGAAAATCCTGGAATGTGATTTTAACCAAACCACAACTCTTCTTTTTTTTGATAGATTATATACAATACCAAATACCTGCATAAATTAAATCATTTTTAAATGCAAATTGACAAGAATTTGCAATGATTAAATCGTTCAACAAGAAATGTGATGAACTTAAACCTACCACAAAATCGTAGTATGCCTTGTACCTCTCAGCCATTGGAACTATTTCGGGAGTTTGCATGTTCTCCAAGAATGTGTGCATCTTTTCTCTGGATATTTCAGACTGTCCCATCATTCAATGACACGCTGACTCACTGATTAGACGATGTCTGTGCGGACGTCTCTACCGCTCAGCGCTGCCCAATCACTTCAAGATAAACTGGACAGTGCAACAAATCCATTCAGTCAATTGGCATGAAAACGGGGATTAAAGTGTCGCACAAACACAGAGAGGTAGACTGTGGCATGCAGGAAGCACGGTAGAGATCAATACTGAGTCGAACTGAGAGACAGAAACATTACGCACCAGGATCTAATCCAGGACGAAGCATTAAGCTTGCATGTTCCCCATGTGCTTGTTTGAACCTTGAGAACAGTCCAATAGTTCAGAGTTTAGAGCAGTGTTATGAATGTGAACATTATTTCTTTACGAAGATAAAAACAGCCGAAGCCCCTGTCAATATTTCTATTAGAGCAGCTTGAGCCAGCACCACACCCATCTCTTAGTTCACCACACATCAAACAGTCTGAGGCTAAAACCCAGATGGAGACCAAAACACAGCAGCAGAGTGTTCACTACACGTTTAAGCTCAGGTTTGCTTCAGTCAGTTTTTTGCATTTCAGAATTAGAAAATTAGAAACCTCTTGTGCCAAAATGCAGAATAACACTGCTGCTGCTCGATGGTCTGATCCTGGAGAAGCACGGTTATGAAGAATGTACAGTGATTTCTGTTTTAAGTTACGTAAAAAAAATTAAAAAAAAGCATTAAAATGTCAGTTAAAAACCAAACTTCCAATGCAGCGATTTTATGTGTTCTTTCTTCTCACATCACGGAACAAACTTGACCTGATCCACCGTCACAGTGACAAACCGCAGCTTCCACCTGGAGTCTGTTTGACTGTATAAAAAGAAAAAGGAGGAGCCTCCTCTTCCTCCTCCTCCTCCTACACACAGTCCACCACCGAGCTGTCCTCCTCCTCCTGCCCCCACTCCTCAAACCTCATCTGAGGGGACGGCGCCGCCGGGTGGAGGTTGTTGATGTCGTCCATGGCGTCGGGGTCGGCGTCCTCGGCGGGGCCGATGCCCATGTGGCCGCCCTCCTCCCGGTGCGTGCGGACGTGCTTCCGCAGCGCGGCGGGCTCCTTGAAGGTGCGGTTGCAGAAGGGGCAGCAGCAGGGCCGCTCGCCGGTGTGGATGAGCTGGTGGTGCTTGAGGTGCTGCAGGCGGCTCAGCCGCTTCCCGCAGATGGCGCACACGTAGGGCTTCTCGCCCGTGTGCGTGCGCCGGTGCTTGCGCAGGCCGTCCAGGTGGCGGAAGCAGTTCCCGCACTCGGAGCAGGAGTACGGCTTCTCGCCCGTGTGGATGCGCAGGTGCGTCTTGAGCGCGCCGGACTCGCGGAAGCGGCGGCCGCAGACGCCGCACGGGTAGGGCTTCTCCCCCGTGTGGATGCGGATGTGCTTCTTCAGGCTGGAGATGAGGCGGAAGGTCTTCCCGCACTCCAGGCAGTGGTGAGGCCGGTCCCCGGGGGGCTCCGCCGCCGTGTCGGGGACAGACGGCCCCGCCGCGTCCTCCGCTCTGCCCGGGGAGACGCTGTCCCCTCGCACCGCTCCCGAAGTCCTCACCAGCGGCTTCTGTCCGTCAAGTCCGCCCTGCTGCAGGGCGCCGCCGCCGCAGTCACGCACGGATCTTTGGTGGCGGAGGGGGTGAGTAAAGGCACGCTGGGAGCCTCCTTCTCCTCCAACCTGACTGTAGCTCAGGTCTCCGACGTTGTGCGAGGACTGATCCCCGTCCCTGCCGGACTCCTTCCTGCTGGACTGAGCGGAGGTTGAAACCAGACCCTGCTCCTCTTTAATTTCAAATCTGGACGCTCCGGCCTGAGTCTGCCGCTCATCTGGAGAAAGAAGCAAACACAGAATGGCATGAATGTAATATCACATCAGGATTTAGATGGGGTTTTTTGGAGCAGTATTGTGAGTTTCACCTGCTCTGCTGGACTCGGAGCACATGTGAGATGTGCCGGATGTGAAGGAGTCCAGAGCGTGGTTGGTCACTGAGCCATCAGGCTGGATCGACAGCTGGCACATCTTGTAATCATCTCTTGGTTCGAACCCGTGAAGAGACTCATCCACTGACCCGCCGAGTCCCAGGTCCACGCCGGCCCCGTTCACGTTCCTGGGGTTCTGGTGGTCCCGGTCCAAGCCGGAGGACATTGAAGACATGGAGGAGAGCGAGGGGGCGAACACGGACTGGCTGACCGCCTGCGGGCCGCTGTAGGAGATCTGCAGCTGGTCGATGAGCTTCTGGGCGCTGCACAGACACTCCTGCAGGGTCTTCAGCTCCCGCTCGGACACCTCCAGCCGGACCTTGAGCCTCTCGTTCTCCTGCTCCTTGTGCAGCAGCTCCTGCTGGGTCTCATTCAGCACCAGCACCACCTCCCCCAGCAGGGTGTCCACGGCGGCCGACATGGCGGTCTGGATGGTGGGGGCCAGCCGGGACTTGAGCGACGTGACGGTCATGCCGCCCTGCGAGGCTCCGGTCCTGTCGGAGAGGTTGATGATGCTTTGTTTACGGTTCCCGGTGTTGGCCGGAGAGGAGTCCATGCTGCCGCCATAGCCCGTCCTCCTGGAAGTCATCCTCCGGATGCAGTTGACCGTCCCCCGGACCGCCGTGCCGCTGGAGGACTCCTGGCGGAGAAACTTCTTTCAGCTGTTCGGGTTGTGGTGCTCAAAGCGCGTCTCCGCTCAGCGGAAAGGGGGACGCGGCTGCCCGCCGGGCCTGGCTCTTCCGCTCCGGCTCTTCTTAACGCTTAAACGCGCAGCTCACGCAAACACCGCGACTTCTGCGGGACGGAACACGCGGACGGCGTGTAGCTGCGTGAGTCAGACCCGCAGGCTGTTTAAAATGCATTTCAACTGAGCGACGCTCCGCAGAGACTCACCCATTTCCAGTGTAAAGTCTGCAGAGCTGCACGGTACAGTAAGGCCCGTCGCGCTCTGATGACGCAGTCAGAGCGTCACGTGCAGCTGGCCCTTTGCCCTCAGTTTGGACTGAAAGGCAAAATGTTTTTAACCTTCCTGCTAAAGCAGACACGACATGAAAAATCCTCACAACTTCAACCCGAGTTTCCCGAGTTTTGATTTTTTTTTTTTCTAAATTGTGCATTTCAATTGAAATTACGTTTCTGTTATTAGAATGGTCTGAAATAATTGTGTATTTACATCGTAGGCCCTGTGGAGCAGTGGAGCAGTGGTCAGCACTCTCACTAAACAGTGACAAAGTCAAGGGTATTGACCTGACCTTTCCTAATTTGCACGTTCTCCCTGAGTGTGTATGGGATTCCTCCTGATATATTTTTTTTTAATTATTTTGTTGCTCGTACTGTTTAAAAGTATGCATGTGGGGTTAATTGATAACCCTAAATTGCCTCTGGTGCATTTGTTTGTCTGGTAACCTGCCCTCTCCCACATTTTAAAATATATATCTCAAATCAATCCATTTGCTTAAACAGGTACATTTTGAAATATTTAACCTCTATTTTCAAAAGGATAAGAATATCCTAGAAAAATACATAAATGTTCTGATAGCACTGATGGAATACTTTCTCCTTGTTCTTTCTTTGAAAGCAGATTTGTCGGTTCAAAAAAATGAATCAAAAATAAGAGTTTATCACTGAATACATCATGCCATCGATAAATTACCTCTGAATAATATTGTAAAGTTACCTAGATAATAATACAATATATACACATAATAATAATAATAATAATAATATACAATAATACATAAAATAAAATATGCTTCCATCCCATTTTTTCCATTTTTATCCTACAAAGAGAATGTTTATCAAACAGAATTTCCTGTAATTCAAACCCAAATTTCTTGTTTTCATCTACAATAATGTTGTAGTGACTACATATGAAATCCAATTTCACATTTTTTGTTCAACAATATTTCATCATTAGGAAAGAGAAAAAACAAATGTCCTTTAACCATTTAGTCAAACACATTATCCACAGCTGATTTCTATCACATGATTCAGATCTACAGTTTCATTTTTGTGAATCCTTCTGAGTCCGTTTATTGTTTTTGATACCAGTCTGATTCTATAGATCAGCTCACATGGATTGCATGTTTGTTGGTTGGTAAATTTAGCTGTATTTACCAGCAACTTGCTGCAGATCCATCTCACATCGTGTTTTCCAGCAGGCTGAGCGTTTGAGCCTGGAAGACAAGCTTCAGGGTGAATTCAGCTTCCAGTGGCAGCAGCCATTTGAGGAGTAAATCTATCTAAAGCTCCTACTTCCAGGGCTGCAGATAACTGTTACAGGCAGGTCAGAGACCTTTTGTCTAAACAGACAGAAAACACAACAACCCTCCTCGACTGTCCAGCCTGCATTTAAAAAAAGCAGGAAGCTGTGATCTTTGGGGAAAACGGCCTATGGTGTCACGAACTGTGATATTTCACAGATGACCTCCGACTGTCAGCTCAGAGCATGAGGAAATCTAATTACCCACACCCAGTCATAGTTACACCCAGTGTGACTGAAACACACATCAGTCCTGTGATGAAGCTGCGTCTGAGTTTGTGGAAATGCCACAAACTGAAGAAAATTTCCGACGTTGAATTTATTGAGAATCAAATATTTGTCATTGGTTGTGAATAGTAGGTGGCTATAAAGTCGTGTTGCTCATTGGGTACACAGTCAGAGGAATTTATCATGTTATAATTGAAAATGCGTGTTTCAGTTACTCAAGCCTGCTTGTGTTTACCAGTTGTTTTTAATTTCCCAGTTAAAAGATTCCTCTCCTTCGGAGAGACACTGGGCCAAACCGGTATGTCATTTTATTGTCTTTTTGGGTTTTTTCCCCCCAATAAAACCATGATTCATATGACTTGAAGTTGTCAATAGCTTGGCTTGATTGTGGCTTACAGCACAACACAAATATGTAATTTGTCATCAAAAAAGAGCCACCCTGCTGCACCCAAAACAGGACCTTGATTTCTCTGGGCTGTTTCCATTCCCTAAACAAAAAGCAATTTAGTCCTGATGGGAATCATTTCTAATCAGGGAAGTTGCCCTGCTCCACACAACCACAGTGGTTTGAGGAAAAACTGACAGGGTCCAGGGCAGGGATGGGTAGGATGTTGTTGGGTTACATAACGGCACATCTAACAGCTACCATCTGCTTGGATCGGTGTCACTTTCAGAGAAATACCTACTTGGATCTCCATGGCGACGCATTCTTTCGAAAAATCTTACAAGCTTGAGAGATTCTGATATCTTTCTGTTCCTCACTGTGAGTAAAGACCTCCGAATTCACTATCTGGAAGTATATTTAAGCTGCATTACTTCCAGTCATAACACGTGGACACTACCCGTGTTACACAACACACAAACTGCTCCCTCAAGTGTCCTGGACGTATATGCGTGTCCTTCACACTTCCCAACCCACACTCCCTCCTGTATACACTCAGATCCTAAACACACTCGCTCACCCACAGACAGACACGCTGCACAGAAAAGAGAGACCAAAAAAAGAAAGAAACCTTATGTAAACATAATCAATACTCTATAGCAGCTTTCGGACTAAACATGCCAGAATCAACGTTTATGTTAGCAGTAAACATTTCAGCCATCCAGACAGAGAAGGACTCTTAAACTGAATTAATATGAATGCATGCAGAGTAATGGGTCAGTAATATATTGAGAAGTTGTGAACGGAGTCCTGAGCAGCGTTCCTCGCAGTCGGTCTGCTTCTCACTGCTTTCACCACATTCAGGATGACCTGCGCAAATTGCAATTCTCGTTCTGTTTGTTCAAGCTCCCCACGCAAGATTTCCACACAGCCGATAACATTTTATGAAATAATTTTCAGGGTGTTGGACCATGGGAGCCGTTCCATCAGAGAGACTGAGCCACATTATGAAGTCCCACCACAGATCCTCACAGGCTTTTCTCACACATAATGGACTCTTTTTTTCTAAAACGCTACATGATTTAATGTTTTTCACATTACAAAATGTGTGCTGTTGTCTGTAAAGATCATGGTTAGATGTTTTTAAATAGGAATATCAGGAAATCTTTATAAAATTTGTAGATTTATGGTTTGTCATGGAGGCTTATTTTGCCAATTTGAAAATTCTCCAAAATTCCTAAATAATTTCAGGGAATTTACTCAGTCTACTTTATATGTCAACAGAGTTCCTGATTAATTATATGTTCAAACCTTATCCTAAAAGTCTTGAGACAATTTAGAAAATAAAAATAACAGAAATCTACAATATTCACATCTCAGACGCTCAATTAGCTGTTGAACACAGTTGACCTATCAGACGATAAAAACAATTCATATTTTTTTGCTTTCTACAGATAATCTCAGTTTCTTAAGTTGGGTTTATGAGGTAATAAAATCTGACCCAGTATGGGTTTTTTTTTTGGAGATTCTTTGCCAAATGAATATTGTCCAGGTACAAGACAATCCAGTCAATACTCATCCTTTTTTTTTTCCTGAAGTCTGAACTCTACGGCGAAGCAGAAGTGAGCGAACAGCTGGAAATCCAGTCACAGCTGTCACGTCATGTTGCTTTCCCACATGTCACATCAGTCGCCCAGCTTCTCTCTTTCTGGGAAAAGTTATTTTTGCGCTGAAGAGTTAATGTCTGGCCTTATGGAGGAGTCAGTTTTACCCATTGACTACATCATGAGCAGGAATTGAGGGAATTCTCGGCAGGCCTCGTCAATTCCTTGGACATTTCTACAGCAATACATTTTCATTTCTTGAAATGAAATTCACAAAAAAACATCTGGGCTGTTTGTGGATGTTACAAAATACTGTGTCAGTTATGATGAGCCCGCAAAGCGGACTTTAACCCAACCGTTCTCACTTCTACAGAAAGAATAGAACACGTTTTGTCTTCGTTATGTGTAGTGTCGATTTGGGCAAGAGGGCCAAACACTAACTTCTTCCAACATCATGAATTTTTTGTAAAAATGAGAAATGGCTGCAGACATGAAGGATCAGCTCTCACACAGCTGTGTTATGTTAATGTCACAGCAGCCAGGTGTCTAGTTTACTTTTATTTTCTTTACTTCTAGTCGCGATGAAAAGTAAACTCCGATGACAGGTAGACACCTGGCTGCTGTGTGTGGCCCTCATCCTCTTCAGTAGCCTTCTGTCTCCTGATCAAAAATGAAGTCACATTTCTATCTTTAGTCTTGAATTAAGTCACGGGTCTTATTTAGGTGAGAGGTCAGGTGGCTGTGAAGAAAGGAGGGGCTGTCGACAGTCATTGACAGATTTCACTGAACGAGACTCCTCACGTAGACAACTCGTCAAACTTAGTCAATATCCTCCAACCCTAAAAGGAAATAAAAAAAAGCTCATTAAGCGGTGAGGCACGCTCTGAATAATCTGTCTGCTGTGAAGGAATGCAATGTGGCTCGCTTCATCAGCACTAAATAGCGACGGTGTAACTAACGGCAGGCTGGAGTAATACCTCCACCAGCACGCACAATCACTCATTCACAGTCACATTACTAAACCGTTCAGCAGGGAGGGAGGTGGAGCCGGTGCAGAGGGGTCGGGGAGACGGGAGAGGGGGATTGTAGGAGGGCAGAAAGAAGGAGGTGATTGTTGGGCAGGAGGGGAACATATAAAAAGGGAGACAGCAGGAAAGGGAGCAAGTGGAGGGAAGACACGGAGAGAGGAGCTCAGGCACGCCGTGATCAAGACCGCCAAACTCAGTGTAAGTTCATATCTTTCTCAAATTTAAACAGCTCGACTGTGTTTCTGCTGCAGAAGCAAAGACAAAACTCCATTTGTGTGGATGTGTATTCAGCGGGAGGCTCCAGCTGTTTCCACCGCATTTAAAACTCTCCCAAGTGGTTGTTTGAGCGGTTCTCTGTGGCTCCAGTCTGCTCAGCACACTGAGCACATTTCAGGTATGTTTATGGATTCTGGGGGAAACCGTACGGGGAGGTTTTCACTGAAACGAGAGCCAGCTGACAAGGCTGTCCCGTATCTCTGGGCGTGAAGGCATTTGGACTTCTTGTGCAATAGCGTCTGGAATGCTGAATTAGAGAAAAGTAACAAACGAGGGTCATTATAAGCAGATCTGCGTACAACGGCAGGAGGCTTTGCCAAATTCACTGCAGGTTGAAGAATATGTTTATTCAAAAGCAACAATTTTAGTCTTGGGAGAGTTTCTGCTCGTTAGTTAAGAGATTTTGACATTTTTACTAACATTAGGCCTTTTCACAGTCTGTCTGCAGCCCTATCTCTAGATCTTAACTTTGTTTTCCTTGAAACTTATGAAAAAGTGTTCTGACCCCCCTCACACTCCCAATTTCATGGACAGGCAAAGCCGTGTCTTCAGAATAAAAGCAGTGGGGATTTTCCCAGGTTTGATTCTGAGAAGTGTCTCATTGTGGTTTTCTTCAAATGTTGCGGGTATAATTTGGAGAAGGTCATAGCAGGCAAAGCCCTGGGCACCTCCTGCGACCTGTGCTGACCCCCAAAATGTTCTCCGTTTGTCTTCATTTAGACTCCTTTCATACAAGACAGAAAAGAATGTGACTGTTAAATCCTCTAGCTGGAAACTGAAGAGACAGACTCAGAAAAACAGGACGCTGACGGAATTTTGTGTTTTATGATCCCCAGAGCGATGGCTGCCATCTGGGAGCTTCGGTTCCCCCTCGTGATCGTCTGCCTGGTTTCCATCAGAGGTCTGTGTCCCCTGCCAGCAGCGACACAAGTCCCCGGGACCCGTCCCAGCAGGCCCGTCAAGCCCCGCGGCTTCCCGCTCGACGCCGCCACTCGTCCCCCGGACGCCTACTATGACGACGAGACCGTCACCCCCATCGTACCCAAGGCGGCGTCTCCAGAAGCGAGGACCGACCAGCACTGCGCCTTCAGTCCGTGCGCGGAGAATCAGACGCCCTGCTCGGAGCTGGCCGCCTCCACCGGCTGCTTGTGTCCCGGCTTCACGTTGCACAACGCCGCCCCGCTCACGCCCGACCTCAGGTCGGTGCAGTGGAACGGGTCGGAGGTCGTCCTGCGGTGGTGCGCGCCGTATTCCCACATCTCCTCCTACGTGGCGACGGTGGGGGGACGGCAGAGGCGGACGTTCGAGGAGGGCCGGAGGAGCGGCTCGCTGGGCCGCGTCGACCACATCTCGCAGGTGTGCCTGTTCGCCGTGAACGACGGCGGGGAGAGCGACGCCTCCTGCAAGATGTTCTACCCCAGGGACCGCAGCCTGCCGCTGACGGCCGGCCTGGTCGGCGGGGCGCTGGGCCTCCTGCTGCTGGTGCTGCTGGCCGTCCTGCTGTGGAGGCACAGGAAGCAGAGGAAACAGGAGGCCAGCATCTCCGCGCACAACGCAGCCGAGTCTCTGTGAACGAACGGGGGGGAAAAAAAAATTAAAAAAACTGCAGGACTGGACGCTCAGCGAGATAAGACTCCGTCCCCCTGAGACCCCTCAGCGTTATTGCAGTTAATTAACTGTGACAACATTATAACATCTGAGGTTTTTCTGCTCCGAGAGGCTGTCTGAAAGCACGAGGAAACGGGGTTTATCGTCTCGCATAAATATCCCTAACTGCCTGTGCCGGACGCCGGGTCCAATCTGAAAGCCCCGTGGCGTGTTCAGGGACGTCTGCCAGTTAAAAAACCAGATGCATCCCTGCATTCACAGGCTACAGCCTGCTTTTCATTTATATTACCCACAAAAAAGAAACAACAAGCAGGAGTGAATGTTGGTAAAAAATACAACAGAAGTGGGTTCATTCTGAAAACATGCTGTTTAAAGGTGCAGCATGTAAAATATGAGTAACGTCATGATTGTGCTGTAAGCGGCGGTCGAGAGTGATTACAGCATCCAGTTTGTCCTCGGGCCAGTTTTTTTTTTTTTTTAATTCATAATTACCAAGAGCTGCAGCTTCTGTCGTTTACTAATCAATCTTCCATTTTCTTATTGGACTGAGTGCAAATATTAGACTTACATGACTGAACCTGAGTGCTAATCTCAGTCTGAACTTAATGGACAGCCTGGAAATGTGTCAGTTCATCAGATCTCAACGGTACAGCTCAGCATGTGGATCGTGCTGAACAGCATGACTGCTAAAACTGTGGCGTAGTGTTTGTTGCTTATTTGAGGGAGACAAAAAAAAATTCCCGTGCTTTCATGAGATATTTAAAAATAGAAAACAGCAGGTGACGAATCTATACGGAGAGAAAATGTGGCAGAAAGGAGGATGCTTGACTCAAACGCACAAATGGTCTCATAATACACAGTTTATCTTATTTAATCGCGTCTGGGAGCAGTTGTTGACTCAAAAACACAAAGAATAATGAAAAAAGGCTTTTTTTAAAGCTCTCTGTGAGAGCTCCTTGTGTGTATATATATATTTGATTAAAGCACAAAAGGGTTTGAATGTGGCATTAAAACTGAAAAGCAAACAATGTACTGTTTCATGTTCTGTCACCTTGGACTCTTTGAGAATATTAAACTGCTTTGACTGCTCACACCCGAAGCTGCGATTGTCTAATAAGTCTGATTTTGAAGTAAAGCAGTGCCTCCCGTGTCAGAGTGGATGGGCGTGTGTTTCCATCGGCCTTATTTTCGGAAGTTGCGTGCCGTCTCTGGATGAGCACCAGCGTTCAGAGCTGTTTTTCCAGCTGTCATACAATAGGCCTTTTGAAACGGATATGGATTTTGTGAGGCTCCCCTCTTCCCGGCTGAGACTTCCAGCCATGCAGCATGGGGCTGGTGAAGAAGCTCCGGGCTCTTTATATATATATTTTTTTTTTTTTTGCCATGATGAGAATGAGAAGAAAGTCCAATATTTTAATCCTGCCGGTTTATCTCATGTTGGCGCCTCCATCTGTGTGTCTCGCAGCCATGTTATAATTCCTCCTTCGCCATGGCTGCTGTCACACAGTTGTTGTTCCGCCGCTCCCGGCCTCCTCACAACTGCACGACTTTTACACTGCACATTTCTGTGTGAAGCAATCCAACATCTGTAATTGGGCGACCCAACAGACCGTTCAATTCGGCGGACGAAACGGCCTCAAGATGTTGCTTTTATGAAGCAGATTGCGGCTGCTCTGGAAGCAGCAGGGGAACCTTTACGTGGAGGGGGCCGACAGCAGATGAAAAACACAAAAATCATGGCTGGAGAATATCGTGTTGGCAGCCAAACGGCTCAAAATGCTGTTGTGCAAACGCAGAAAATGAAGGACATTCTGCAGAGCAGAACAGCGTGTTCTCATAGGACGGAGACGACATTTGAATATGTGCGAGGTTTGAAATCAACTTTTCAGAAACCCTGAGTGTGTTTAAATGCTGAATAGCGAAGAAATGAAAATCAGCCTCTGGCACTTTATCCCGCCTGTGCTGAGAGAAAAAACGAGGAGCGTCACCTCTGCAGCTCCCCACAGAGTTTAAAAGCTTCTGAGCTCTTTGATGACAAGAAAAAAAAAAAATCAAAAGCTGGAAATATATAAAGTCAATGTAAGTCATAAAAGCTACATGATCATTAAGAAACATTGAGGGCGGTTTGGCAGAAGAACAGACACCTGCTGATCTGGAGGCAAGTCGGGTCCTTCCGCTGTCATTTGAATTGAAAAGCATTTAGAAAAATGTTTTGTCAAAAATTAACTTTTAGAACTAAACTCACAAAATTAAAATAGTCATGTTTGGAAACTGTCATCATTTGTGAGCTTTGATTAATGTTTTTATCTTGTTCCTCAATCTTTAATGTATAAATAGGGTGATTTCAGGATTTATTCTCCATTTGAGAGCAACTTTCAGTCTGTTTTCTTACTTAATCAATTACTCAATTTCCTGTATTTGTGAAACATACAAAAAAAAAAATCCAGATTTTGACTCATCTCTAGTTCCCCTCTTTAATCTTTCAGAGCTTCAAAATCAGTGGTGCTTAATTTTCTGCAGCGATTTGGTGTTAAAACATTAGAAGAGAGGATTCTTCAAAAACATCAGGAGATCAAAGTTGATCTTTTGAATAATTTTCTAATCCACGTAAAGATTTCAACACCATTTTCATTTGCTGTTGTTGATTATCATCTGCATATTTCGTGCTTTTGATCGAGATTCTGTTGAGCCTTGAACTCTTTTCAACAACTTGAGAACACTTCCCGCTGTGTGACAGTGTCTCTCTTAGCAGGTTTAAATGTTTACTGGAATGGAGTGGGAGATTACTGAAAAAAAGAAAAAAAGAAACAAACAGATGTGAAGCTGAGAGAAATGCGTCATCTCGCCAGCAGTTTTTCTGCTTCGCTTCCAGCCGTCCAGCTGAAATGAGCAGCAGATAACAGATCTCAGGCAGAGCGGAGCTCCTGTTGGTGCCTGTTTTTGTGACCGCGGGTAAAGTTTGCCACGAGGTCAGCGGCGATGGCGGCCGGCTTCTCGGTGGGGACGAGTCATGTTGATTCACAGCCGTTGATTCCTCATCAGCAATCAGCCGACACGCTGGGCCTTTCAGAGAGCAGGTCATATAGAAAGACGTGACTCAACTCATTGTGCAGCGGGGCAGGAGTTACTGTAACCATCTGACTAATGCAGAGTGTGTGGAGTCTATTACAAAATGTTTGAGGTGTGTGAGTGTGTGTGTGTGTGCGTGTTTCAGTGGAATTTGGGATTTTTACCCGCAGGTGTTACATTACGTGACGCTGAAACTGATGCAGTTTGGAAAATGACTCAGTGAATCTTCTCCGCTCAGCATGAAAATGTCACTCTGACCCCAGAGCAGACGCCACATTTCAGAAGCAATCCGGGCTTTTTCATCCGTCTCTTTCAACATTCCTGAGGGTTCTCACATTCAGCAGATGAAGGCGTGTCATTAGAGCAGCCACTCATTAAGAAAACAGGTAGTGTGTCCTTCACTTGAAACAAAACACAACCAGCCCCAGTGAGTTTACTGCCCTCTGCTGGACGCATTCAGACCTGAGCCGTGAGGCCTGTGGGCACCGAGGGGGCAGGACGGGCCTTAAAGCAGGAAGAGCATCGCCACAGTGGTGACCTTGTCTCAGGAGATGAATCAGGTTCAGCTCGGAGGCCAGTGCTGTACAACCCCCCCCCCCCCCCCTCCAACACAAGGCTGAGCCACTCAAGTCCACGAGTTAAAACTGCAGAAAGTGCATCTGATATATTTGCTGCCACCTCTTGTGTCGTTTTGCGGCCTGCAGCTTTATGCATGAATAATTAAATACGAATATCATGTAAATGTACATTCCTCCATCCCATAAGGCCCCGGATTGCCTTTTCCTGATATTAAAGTCGGAAATTAACCCAGCGGTTCTCAAAGTGTGGGGCGGACCTTCTCTGGGGCACATCAGAGCGCTTCGAGGGGGGTTTGCAGCAGCGGGGGGAAACTGTGTGGTCGCATTGGGGGGGAGGCGGCTTTATCGACGGAATTTTTGATCAACTTAAAGAAATGAGTGGTGCAAAACTGTGAAATATTTTCTTGAAACCCACATTTGCTCAAGTGCAAGGCAGAATTCATGAACACAGAGAGACGGGCTTGATAATTTTATATAAATTTGAAATAGAAAACCTCAAACAAGCAGCAGAGGAGAGGAGCTGGTAACACAGATGTGTTTGGGGTTGTGGGAGGACGCTGAATCACCTGGATAAAGGACGCACACATGCAGGAAGGAAGCGTAAACTCAACAAAGAAAAGCCCCGAGTGAGGAATCGATGAGTCAAACGTGGTGACGTTCTGGCTTTTAGAGGATAGCAAGAGAGACAAGGACAGGACAGAGAGACACTGAGCCACAAACAAACAAGTTGGCATCAAACAGCAAAGCTAATCAACATTCTGCAGACCTGATGAGGCTGCGCCACCAGTCAACACCCTGAATATAGAAAAAAACAAGCTGAGATGACGAACAAGTTGTGAGAGTTGGTTACCTAATCAGACTTTTCTTTTTTTTATTGCAGCCTGTGTGTGATTTATTATTGTATTTTATTTATTTTATTCCTGCTGTATTGTGCTTGACATTACATTGAATAACACTGATTATTTCATGTCCGGCTCTCTCTCTCTCTCTCTCTTTTCATTCCCTCCGCCTGCGCTGATTGTGTTTTCATGGCCGCGGCGTGTAAGCCGGGGCTGTAAGAGGCTTTTCAGCGCTGAAAGTAATTGTCAGCTGTGATATCACATTCATCACGTAACATTAAATTGGTACCTATTCAAAACCGTCATTCATTCTCCCGCAATTAATTATTCATGAAAAATTAATTTCCATTTGGCACTGGGAAAATGAAGAGTATTTTTTTTTTTTTTTTTTTTATTAGTAGTAATTCACCAGCAGGGGCACTAATGGCTGCTTCCCCTGCCCGCTGGGGTCAGCTTTTACAGGGCGTAAAATGTTCGAAGTAGGTCAGACATCCATCAGAACTCATTACTGGAAGTAGACCGTTCCCTAAACCCAGTGCCAGAGTGTGAACTGGTTTTATTCAAACGTGGAAAAGGTTCTTAAGTCTTTCAAGAAGTTCGAAGAAGGTAAAACGAACGAATCGAAAAGGGAAATGAACGAGCG
The DNA here is from genome assembly GCF_902148845.1 of Salarias fasciatus. Lineage (NCBI taxonomy): Eukaryota > Metazoa > Chordata > Actinopteri > Blenniiformes > Blenniidae > Salarias > Salarias fasciatus. Next base: position 10,989,523 of record NC_043754.1, read on the forward strand.
TGAAGTTTTCTGGGCCTGGTGGTGGCCATCACCAGAGGAAACTCCAGGTCTAAGTGGGTGGTTGCAGAAACTGAACCCCCCCCCCCCCCCCCCCCCCCAGCCTGCAGGCATCTCATCCTGTTTACTCTTGTGTCTGTCTGCCTTGGCTCAAGTCACGACTCTGTAAATAAAAAGATTAACTTGTGTCTCCGAGTGTAAGACTGGTGTCACAGGCAGGATGATCGGGGTTTATGTAAATGCACCATAGCATATGTTGGATTACACCGGTCCTTTGATTTCCAAAAAAACAGAGAAACACAAGGTGGGGGGTGTGGGGGGGTTGGGGGAGGACTCACATATTTCATCATCTAGACTTCTTAAAAAGCAGGCTGGGCTTTATAACTGCTTCCATTTGTTTCCACGGGATCCACTAGAGGTCATTATTGCAGAGAGCAGCGTGGAGATGAAAGACACCTCTGGCAGCCTCTCAGTGATAATGTAGTGGAAATGGAAATTAGTTGTTCTAATAAGGATGAAAATGAGTTTGCGGTGGTAATCACTGCAGCTCAGCCACATTTCCGCTTGACGGGGGAGTCTGAGGGGAAGAGTTGGGAGCCGAGCGTCTGCTTCCTGTCGCCGCTCCTCCTTCCCCTCACTGCACGACAGGCAGGTCAGCGCTCTCCTCTCAACTCCCCGGGATGTCTCTGCCAGAGAGTTTCAGAAAGAAGGGAAGGAGAACATCTTTCCTCCTCTTTTTCCCCTCATAGCATGAGGAGGAGGGGTAACCATGGCAACCGGGCATTATACAGGCCGGAGGATGTTGAACTCAGCTTGGAGAGGAGAGTTATCAATCACTTTGGCATGAACGCTGTAACAATCAAAACAACAAAACATACACACACACACACACACACACACACACACACACACACACACACACACACACACACACACACACACTCCTTCACAGGCCAGGAAACATGACATTTCCTGTTTCATCAATGAAAAACCAAAAGACATCCAGCTCAGAAGGTCACCCTCGAGTGTGTTCTGGTTCCAGATGTTTGAGACAGAGTTCCGCTCACTGGCTGCTCCAAAACAAAATTAATTAGCAGCTGGATTAGGTGAATCTATGGGTGCGTTTACATGCAGTCAATAACCCTTTCTTAACCAGAATATTCGCAATAACCCGGTTGCGCACAACCATGTAAACACGTGCAAAAACCTGAATATGCTCATATTCCGGTTTTTAAAAACCTGAATATTACCCCTGGGTTACTCCTTTTCTAACCTGAATTTCTGGTCATATAAACGCGCATCGGAATATCCCGATCGAAAGGGACATGAAGTACTGCTCTGCGCATGTTCTACAAGCAAGGAATCTCGGTCATTTGAGTCCAGGAACTACTTTTGACACAGTTTAACTGCTACTAAGTAAATAAAATGTGCCAAAACTATAGTTCAGTTCTTCTCTTTTACTGAAAAAAAAACGGTGCATCGCATTATTAAACATATTACCACGTCTCGCTGGCTTACTTTTTTTCTAACATGCAGAGAGAGCCTGCAGCGGCTGCAGCGCCCTTCTTCTTCTGTGGTGTCTGTGTAAAATAAGGTTGAACATGCAAACAGCACACCCAGTGGCATAAAGTGCAAATGCAGTCATGGCGTCGTCTGTGCTCCGCGGTTTGAATGGGGATATCCCTGATCATGTAAACAGGAGTAACTCTGTCTGTTTAAGCATGTAAACGGGTTATTCCAAATGATTCAGAAACCGGAATATTGACCATAACCTGAATATTGAGTGCATGTAAACGTAGTCTATGATTAATAATGTAATTTACTAATTTAAGGTGTTTGAGCCAAGACAAGAGAGGTAAGACTGAAACACAAACCAAATAGCATTTTAGCTTGTTTAGCAAATACAACTTAACACCACTGAGTTGACACACACACACACACACACACACACACACACACACACACACACACACACACACACACACACACACACACACACACACACACACACACACACACACAAAACAACTTCAACATGAAGTTAACATACCTTTCACCAGTAAAGTCTTCACAGCCTCTGCTTCTGTTAATTTGCACTTAGTCTTCTTCTCTTCTATCTTCTCCTGTCAGCTCTCTTGGCAGAGTAGTGCACGTCTGCCCCCTGATGGACACCAGTGGTAATGAACGCTAGTAGAGGCAGCTGAAAGTGCGATATCCAGACCAGAGAGGGTTATGGTGGTTATGGGAGGTGAAGATGACTGAATGTGATGGTTGTGGTTTTTCAGATATTTCCCTGCAGAAGGTTCTGGGTTCTCCTTTCGCCTTTCGCTGCTCCAGACAGGGGATGAGTGTGGGCGGGCGGTCAAGCAGAAGGTGGATGAGAGTCTGTTTTCATGTCAGGTTGAGTGGAAGGAGATTCCTCAGGGGCGCCTGTGTGTTCTACTTGTTTTTACCTGGTTTTTCCTTCGGTCCGGAAACATACAGTCCATCTGATTCTAAAAACGTCTCCATGGTGTGTGTGTGTGTGTGTGTGTGTGTGTGTGTGTGTGTGTGTGTGTGTGTGTGCTGTGATGGACTGGTGGTCTGTCCAGGGTGGACGCCGCGTAAAGCTGCAGAGACCCCCAGTTGAATAAAGTGGAAAAGAAGATCGACACTGATGAGAGCCTTTTACAGATGTTTTGCTTTACAAAACATCTATACTGTACCACAGTGATGTTTTCCCCTCGCTCCATTTTCTTGACAAATATTGGCAGTTCGCAGATTGAAATTTCACACAACACAACTCATGTTGAAACACTCAATTAACAACAACTGAAAATGCTCTCTGATCTTTGACAGAGAGCCTCATCCAGCTGGAGCAAATGCTGTTTGACTTCATTAGCAGTTCAACAGATGCCTCCAAAAAGGAAATCAGCAGACAAAACTGTACCAGTGTTGTTTTTTTATTCTCTTATATCATCAGATTTAACTGGATTTCGCTCACAGTGGTGTAGGTGTTCGCAGCACCGTCTGATCACAGTTTGAGTTCAGGTCTTTGTGCTGACAGTTTGCATGTGACTTTAATTTTCAGTATTTCTTTGTCGCTGTCTGTAATGGCCTGGATAAGGTGTGTGCTCACTACAACCTAAAGTTAGAAAAATCATGTATAAAAGATGAATGCTCACATTTTTACGTCCATGCATAAAATAATATCTTTATGTTTTCAACACCACAAATATTTGATCTTTTAATTTAATTTTTTCACTTTTCATTCTTTTTCTTTGTACATTCAGCTTAGATTCTCCAGCAAATTCCTGATCTGTGTTGCACGGAGGCTTCCCATGATCAAATACTTCTGAAACACGCAGCGAGTAAAAACTTGTGCAGACATCAAGCGGCGCGTTGGCTGACGCATTTCAAGGGCATGTGGGGAGCATTAATTCAGCGGGATACAAAACCTTACAGCGAGTTCATTCCATAATTGTATGAAGTTTAGTATTAAATTCGCTGCAATGCCTGACAATGAGAACAGAACGGAGCTGGTCGAGTTTCAACACACTGCAGCTGCATGTATTTTACAAATGGCAATGCAGACATAAACTACTGCACTGACCTGTTATCTCCTTTAAAATCCAATTTTCCTGCATAATTTCACCTTGTGAAAGTAGCTGCGCCGCCCATGAAAGCGGAGCGTTCCAACATGTCTGGAATCAGCGTGCGAGCTTCACAGCAGCGCGTCAACTTGCTCCAGCGATAATTTGTTTTGGCTGAGTTTGTGAAAAGGCTTCAGTTTGAGTTCAGGTGCTTTCAGGCTGAATGCAGCGCGGCAGGAAACCCGGAGAGACGTGAGGTGGGAGCTGTGTTTAACCCTGCGAGGTCAGATAGTTTTCCCAGAGCGGCTGCACAGTTCCAGTTCTCCTCTTAGCCAGTTCACAGGAAATGGCTTTTAATGCACTTTACTGGAGGCATATCTGTGATATTGAGTTATGGCAGAAAAAGACTTTATATAATAGAATGTTTTCCAGCCTCAGAGGAGGATGAATCTCAATTTGAAGCTCGCAGCGTGCAAACTGCACCCTTCTGTCTACCCCCAGATTTATATTCCTCACCTTTCTCCTTTTCATTGTCACGGGGGCATCGGAGCATATCCCAGCAGCTGACGGCAAAGAGACACCTCGGACAGGCTTCCTGTCGATCAAATATTCAATCCACTTTGAGCTGTGAGGAGGAGAAACGTGCATGGGGAAGAGGGAAAAATGTGCAAACTAAACACAGAAAAGTCTGCGAAACTGCTCGATATCGCTGCTTTGATATGACAGCTCTGCATCGGGGAGCTTCAAATGCGAGATGCTGAAAGGTACGTTTGTGCAACATCCTATTTTCCCTCTGTATTTAGGCCAGAATAACAGATTCAATAAAAGGCAGAAATGAGGAACAGCATTTTGTGTGCTACAGATAAACAAGAGGAAATCTGCACGCAGAATGTTTTTTGGATATGAAATACAACCGAGGCATGAACCGAAATCTAGGACTGATGCGCAGCCAGATGTTGAACAAAACAAAACCCAATTAGGTCTACCCCTCCCATCCCTGTCTCTCACACACACACACACACACACACACACACACACACACACACACACACACACACACACAATCACAGCAGGGGCAGGAACAGGCACTGGAACAAGAGATGAATCAGGGACAGATTATTCAGGACACAGTCACGAGGGGATGGAGAGCTCAGGAGGAGAGCAAGGACTTGACCTTTTCGGAATATTCATGACAACAGAGAGAGAGAGAAAAAAAAAAAAGAAAAAAAGAGGCAAACCTGGCCCAGTCCCGAACCCTTGGTTTTGACTGATAACCGTTTGCGATGCAGCGCAAAAAAATAAATACTTCTAGCAAGAGTAACGTCAGGGTGTGTTGGCCGTCTGCCAGCCGGGAGGATCAATAGCCATTAACACCACCACGCATGCAGTCAGAGGACGGCGGGGATCTGCGGCTCCGCAGACCGTTTCATCATGATGGGGGGTGGATGGGAGCTTTAGTTACAGTAAGAGCACCGCGCTCCTGGCCGCCGAGAGCGATGCTTTCTGACTGACAATGTCATCAGAGCGGCGTGTGTGTGTGTGTGTGTGTAAACACATCCAGCAAGCCGGAGGAATCTGGGTCATTTTCAGGCTGGGATGAGAGGAGGAGCCGTCTGGAGACACAGCCGAGCTGAAAATGTGCACCGTGTTCATGTGTCAAGAGTCAGGCCGTAATCTGCACGCTCCCCTTTTATCTGCTTCATGAATCAAGCCAACATGCCTCCAGTGGTGATGAAATCCTCTGAGAAACACAGGTAGTGGAGGAGGAGGAGGAGGAGGAGGACGTAGGGGAACGCTTGTAATTTCTTGCTCCACTTCTCTTTGCTTTAGCACTGAGAACACATTGTTCATTAATACCCCAGCCTTCCCAGTCTTCAGGATACACAAAGCTCTGCGTCATGTAATATTGACATTGGCTCGCATAAACACCAGGAAACAATGCAACCATGAGGCAGGAATTACACAGCGGGGCTGGAACAGCATGTGCCGCACCGCCTCGGAGACCGCAGATATGCTGAGGTTGGTTTTCTAATCTGTCCGCGAAGTGCTCCGCGTGAGGATTTCTATTGAAGTTGTCAGGGTGTGTAACTCGCCATTTCCCCTCAGAACGCATTCAGAAACAATTGATGTTTTAAAATATGCCTGAGCGCAGCAGACCAGACTGCACTCTGGGAGCAGCGCTCACACCGACCCACAGGGACGAGGAACACGCAGTAATTCCACATTAATGTATGATTATACATCATGAGATAGAGCGAACCGGAACAGGAGTTCAGTGAAACACTGATAAATGAAGGGATTCCATCACAGTGGCGTAAAGACTGAGAGATCTCAGCATGTTTGACGTATGGCAAGTTCAGTGTTTACTCCATATATCACTCAATGCGCCATAAATCAAGGGGGTGTAAAGGTGTGTTCTCCTGATTCTGACCTTTATGGGAAGAAAGAGAAAAGTTTACGCTCCAGTTCAATTCCTTCTGCACCAAGGTGGTAAACAAGTCGTTGAACAGCTGCTGCTGCGACGCCATTCTGGAACATCGTCTCTAAACCGAAGCTGAGATCTGAACTAAATGTGATAAAACGCAAGCTGGATGAGTCTGGTGGTGATTTAAAAACACAACAACGGCTTGTCAAAGGCAGGTAGAGGTCAAAGTAAAGGAATTGTTCTTGCAGCACATCAAGGAGGGTACAGAGCTTCTGAAACGTCACGCCCTCAGTTTGATGTGTTCGGTCCGTCCAGAGATTTGATAAGGGATTATTGTTAATTTTTTTCTCCTTTTTTTATTTCAAGTCCAACAAAACCGCCATCAGACAGATGCTTAACTGTGAAAGATTTATGTTCAGTGAAATGATGAGACAATAATAGTAAATATAATTTTTTTTAAAATGTATATATTCTTGTTTCCAGCAGCTGAGCTTGTCACATTTCCTCCCCTCCTTTGTTTGCTCATTGACTGTTCCATTAAAGGATTAGAGGCCGGCTCTTAAACAGAAAAAAAAAAAAAAAATGATGCAACCGTTCCATCAAAAAAGGGACTTAGCAATAAGCCTTGGCACAAAATAAAGCTTTTGAAATGTCACACAAAAGGTATTAGCAGAGGTCTTCTCCAAACAAGGTGACAGAGCTTGTCAAAACCCTGTAACTGGCCTGCAAAATAAGCAGGACAGCGAGCAAAAATTTGCTGTTTGGCCAAGTGGAAAAGATCAAAGAGACACATTAAAAGCCGAAATGAATCATTCAAAAAGGAACTGAACTGAAATGTTCAGGTCGTGACTTCAAAGTGTTCCGCAAAATAAACTGATTCAGAAAGTAAATCCCCCCCGGTTGATCAAGATCATTAAAATTCAAAATGAGAAGCGACGCCGCGGCCTCCCAACGAGACATAAGGAGGATTCAAACCTCCGGATCAGACTCACCTGATGAGCGCACAAACCTTTTGTCCCAGGTAAACGGCGTGGGAGCAGGCGTCTCGGACGCCATATGCTGCCATTAAGGCTCTAATCGTCCGGGAGCAGGTGGGCAGATTGTGGGCGACAACACCGTCTGTCTCGGCGCCGGGAGGAGAGGCGACAGCGGTGGAAGCGGCCGGCTGCCACTGAGCGCAGGTCAGCGGCGTGTTTACATCGGGGATGGGGGGGGGAGGAGGCGGGCGGCCACTGCTGGCGTCGGCACAGGAGGCGCCGGCAAGGTCGGCTATAGATCAGGATGGAGGATAAGAGCACATCCTGCGGATCGTCCACTACAAACAAGACGACTGGTCTCACTTCTACTTAAAAAACAAATGCAAAAAGAAGGAAAAAAAACCAGACAATTAGCCGATTGCAAACACAGATCTTCTCAGGAGGCTTTACTCCAATCAACAGTGGCTTCAATCCAATTATCCTGTATACAGCAAAGTCAGACCAACTGCTCCACGGCGAGACACCAGATCTTCACATGGATGCACAGTGCGTCAGGTCGTGAACCAACGAGAGACTGCTTGCTTTCAAAATACAGAAAACAATCCAGTGAAACTCAATAAGCTCAAACTACACGATCCTTCCTGGTTACAGCCTTTACTTTTACAAGGTTTTTGCTGCAGTCAGAAACGACGCCCATGTTTAAATTAATTTCAAAACCATGTTTATTAAATTTAGAAAACAACATTTTGTTAACAGTTTCATACCAAGAGCAGGAAAGAAGTGAAACTGCGAGAGAGACGTAGATGGGGCCTTGGCCAACCCCTGAGTTTAAAAACCATCTGCGTTTTCGGAGCGCCGGTCCGGTCCCTACGCTTCTGCTCTCCGGGTGGGGGGGGGGGGTCACCTGCATCTAACCTGGCATAGACTAGAAGAGAGAGAGAGAGTCCGTGTGGTAGTCAACATCTCAAGGTGGAACACCGAAAGAAACGAGACATAAGAAAAACTCTGTGGACATCAGGTAGAAAAGTTGATTTGCAAAGTCACTTTTCAAGTCAAAGTATTTCCTGCCAAAAGATACCGAGTATGCAACATTAACATGTAATTAGGTTGCCAAACCGGGTCGGTATGTGGGTGTTTTCACTCGAGGAGGGGGTTTCTGCACAGCTTTATAGGGTGTGGGCTGAGGGGGACACTTGGGGATGCGGTACAGACGCTGTCCGGAGGGGAAGTGCAAACAATGTCTAAAAGGTGTGTTTGTTGAGGGCGTCTTCTTGTGGGGGACGAGGGGGGTCAAAGGGGGTACGAGCGGAACAGGGCCCACCCCCTTTACTCATCAAGGTGCTGAGAGGGGCGACTCTCTGGAGGGCGAGCCCGAAATGTCCTCGGGGGGGAAAACTGTGAGTGTGCAGGCTCGGATCCCGCCCAGCGACTCGGGCAGGTCGAACACTTTGTGCCATTCGTCCTTCTCGGGGTCGTACTTCTGTACTATTTCCACCATGCAGCGATTGTTCCACGAGTAGCCGCCCACCACGTAGATCTTGTTCTCGAAGACGGCCACGCCCACGTCGCTCTGCCCCCGCAGCATGGCGGCGATAGGAGTCCACAGGTCCAGGGCGGGCGAGTAGTACTCGCAGCTGAGCACGTCGTCGTAGTCGCTGGTGCCCCGGAAGTGGTTGCCCCCGATCACGTAGAGGCGGTCGCCCACCGTGCACATGCAGTGGAGGCCGCGCACCGTGGTCATGGGCGCTTTCTGAGTCCATTTATCCGCATCCGGGTCAAAGCACATGAGCTCCTTCTGGAAAGTGTCGTGAGTGATTCCCCCTGTGGCGAGAGAGGAGAGAGCGCCATGAGGCTCGGCATTGATCATTCCAGGGGGGGAAAAAAACACTCTGTGTACTTGTCAATCAGGTAAATCAGTGACTCGTTCGTGTTTATCTGGGACACGCGGCGCACCAGACATCGCGGGAGAGAACGGCCACGTTGGATTTGGTGCCGTCCTGAACGGCGGCGGAATTATCCTCCGTCTCATCCGCATCCGTCCGACTTCAAATCGAACCGCCAGCCGCTCAGGTTAAACAATAATCTGGCACAGTGGAGTTTTTTTTTTTAAATCTGTAGCTGCTCGGCGCCTTCTCCACAGAGTGAAATAAAGCTAATGACAGGCGCTCGGTACAAAGCGGCGCGCCATAACAAAGCGAACGCGCACAAACAGACTGCAGACGGCGGGACACAAAAAACTGAGGCAAAGTGGGGAAGAAGGAAAAAAAAACAAAAAAAAAACAGGACATGTCTACAGGGAAGGCTTAAAATAAAGAGGAACACAATCCCAGCATGCATTTGGGTGGAAGCCAGACCCCCACCCCGCCCCACCCCCTGCAGGCAGCGTGACTGGAAGCTAATGCAGTTTAGATTTGCGGAGCATGTCGAATAGAGGCAGGATCCCTCCGCCGCCGCTGCCCGCTGACGGCGCGCTCCTTTTCATTGTGGAGGCCTGCGCCGTCTGTTCCGCTGCCACGTCTCAGATCAGCGGCGCGGCGCCTCCTTAACTGATCAAACTCCCAGATAGCCTGACGATTTCCTTCATCCAAGCCGTTCGTGCGGCCCGCCGCTTGAATCCTGACAAGAGAGGACCGAGCTGGAGTCGAAGCGGGGCCCTTGTAATTACTCTTAAGGGACTCTGCTACTATTTCGACTCGATTCCGGCTCTTCAGTGTTTGTCTGATCAGTATTTCAGTATCTGCTCAGAGCCATTAGGGAGACATTAAGGGAGGAACCGAGGTTTTGCTGAACTGGAGACAGAGGCAGGGGCAGGACAGACTGCCTCTCTGTGTCGTCTGACACATATTTTACCATTTCAGAACATTTCCCTGTGCAGCCATGTAAAAATAAAATAAGTGCAGAGTCCCCTTGTAAAATCACTGACCTGGTTGAGTCGGTGCCAGAACACATGGGACCCGCAGAGATGATGGAGAGCAGACACCGAGGTGAGCTGCATAATAAGGCTCAGCAGATTTGAGCGATACCGCTTAATGATTAATAAAGTCGTCTGGAATTGAAATCCCACATAATCCTGCGTATATATATCAACTGCTAACGATCAGCGGCTCTCTGTTGGCAACATGTAGATCGCTTGATAAGCACTGATAATCACAGGTGGCAAAATAAAACTTCAACTGAAGTAAAACAGCATCAAAGAAGAGTGCTTCGCCCTCTTCCCAACAGAAAAACAATGTTCCTGCTTAAAAGCATTGAGATGTTTTGCATCCTTTAACATCCTCAATGCACTGCGGGATTCAGAGAGAAACGAGCTTTTCTGTATATAGAGCACCACTTTACAATCAGCCTTACTGACAGGAAGGAGCACAATAAATCAAAATGAAGAAATTAAGAGAAGAAGCTTGAAACAAATCACAGTAGGAGTCTAAGAAGCTGAAACCGAACTGAAGGGACATTCTGAAGCAGAGCGGGTAAATAAAGCAGCGCTGACGCTCACGCCACGGGCCGATGTGCACGATGAAACAGCAATCACACGGTCCGAGAAGGGAAAACACACGTTCTGCACCTACAGGGCGCGGCGCCTTCCTCTAAACCGCGGATGGCTAACGGATCAATATGTGGGCTGAGTGACTGAGTACGTGGGAAACGGCGGCTCTCAGGCTGTGGGCGGGGCCTCCTGTGGGAGGTCAGAGGGCAACCGGAGACTCTTCCCAGCAGGATTATTCGAATAGAAATTTTATATGAGGCTGAATATCGAGGATCAATACAGGTAAAAGTTACAAATGAAGCCGGTTTCATTCACGATGCACTTCTCTGATCAACGTAACGCTGCAGAGTCGGGTTCATTTCACAGCCTCCTGACGTCTCGGTCTGGAGGTCCTGAGATCTAAATCACTCCCTCTTTTCTCTCCTTTATAACAGAAAGTCATCTGCTGTGAGGTGAAATTTCAGACGCTTATGAACCATCACAGGTCCATCTCTTCAGGAGTCTGAGTCATATGATGGAATCAGGTGGAGGAAACTTAGCCGACTTCACTGTGGGAGCCTTGGCACAAGACAGAAACTACATATTTCATAGTAGAGCGAGAATTTCGAGGGCGGTTCTGCAGAGCATAAATTTTACACTCAAATCAAATGGTGGAGAAGCTCCGCAGCGGTGAATTCGTGGTGAAGAGGCTGCCATTTCAGACAGACAGTCCAGTTGCAAGAGGAGCAATTATGAAAATGATCAAGCCAGGAGTATATTTAGCAGGTCTTCAAGAAGAACCCCCCCACTTCCCTTTGAGGCCCAATCACAGTCCAGAACCCTCCAAGACTTCAAATGCAGAGTAGAGATGAATCCAGTGTGTGAGCAGTGATCTGCATGAGAATGTGAGACATTATTCTATACGATGTGGGAGGATGAGGCCCGACTCAGAGCCTGAACCTCAGTGGCACCAAACACCACTGATGGTACCCGGATTGCTCAGGTTGTAACTCGACATCCGGATCATTTTAAACAATCTGCTTTAACAAAAACCAAACTCTTCAGTATTTTCCTTCTAGATGGCAAAATAGATGGAAAACAATAATAAAGGAAGAAAATCTGACCATCTGAGCGCGACTGGTCTGAACCGTAAGACCTTAATCCCTCAGATCAGAGCCGTGGAGCGGGGGCAGCGGGGCTCCGCTCTGGTCTAGCGCTCGAGCCTGAACTCTGCCACACCGCTTGAGCCGTGATGGTCTGCGGGCTGAGTGCGTTTGTCAGATTCATCCAGCTGACGGGATGCCTCCAGACAGCGCGGCGGCGCAGCCGCAGAGACTGACCTGATGCGCTGTGACAGATAGACACAGAAGTGCACTCCGGCATGGGTCACCTTGCACAGCGAGACTGTAACCCCCGAGACTGAATCCCTCTAATGGGCGACGCTTGTGTACCTGTGCTATTTGCATTAAAAGCACTTCAGAGGAAGTTGTTTTTTTTTTTTTCCCCCCCTTCTTCTTCTGCATGCTCCTTTGTTGTGTTATAACCCACAGCTGTGTTCACGGAACTGCTCGACCGGCTCCGTCCTGAAACACGAGCCTTCCGCCTTTTTTTCTCCCCCCCTCTCGCATAATTTTAGCCGCTGCGGATCCGAAGCGTGGCGTCGTGTCACAGCTCAGCACGCCGTTAAAATGGAGAAATTTACCAGACTATTGACCCGCTGTTGCGCGCATCGCTGAAACATGAAGCCGACAAAGAAGAATCCATTAGAATATCAAAGAGAGGGAGCAATAAACACCGTGCTCGCTGCGGAGTACAGCCGGAGGCGGAGGGACGAGCGCAGCTGGCTAGCAGCAGATTAGCTCCGTCCATGACTACTACGTTATTCATCATTCGGCTTTAGTCATTTAAAACGTGAAAATGTGGCTTTCATCTCCCCCCTATAATATCAAATCTCCTCTCAGTCTGTGTGGTCTCACATACGCCCCTCAGCTTCTGTTTGATATGTGAAATATTAGCTAATTAAAAGCTGTTTATATAAACAGATAGCAGTCACGTGCAGGGGGGTAATTCCGATTTTTCTGGCCTTATTCCATCAACGGAGAGTTAGTTGATATGAAATCTAATTAATGAGCAAAGTAGACTTTTCACGATTGCATTCCAAATCTAAATTTCATTTCCTTTAAATGACTGGCTCCTGGAAATTAAAGTACATACCAGTGACTGGAGTTTGCGTATCTGTGGTTTATAGCATTACATTCACTGTGTGTTTGCAGGAATCACACTCGGGGAGTGTGTGTGTCTAATAAAACAGTGTGTGAGCCGCCTGGTACCTGACACTGCAAACAAGCTAAAGAGATGTTCAATATTTCATTTCTACTGCATCAGCATGGATGATAAGACTCAGAATTCTGAAGACAATACACTCAATATTTTCTTATTTACATTCCATTTGTCCTCACTTGCAGTTTTTTTTTTTTTTTTAATTTACCCAAAAAAATTAACTGAAACTTGAAACTCGCAAGCTAATTTTTTTTTGTTTTTTTTTTAAAAAAGCGAGTGTTGATGCTGGTGTGATGCAGAAGGATGCCGGTGCCCACTGCCAGGAGGGATTAACACCGTCTCTTCTGTGTTACACCTCCTACACAGGCTCCAGTCCTCCGCCGCGCTCCATCCCTCCCAAACCTTCCCCTCCTTTGTAGCGTCGTTCTGGATTAGTCACACCGGGAAAGTAGGGCTCATCTCCATACCGCGGGATTTGTTTTCAGGCGTGTGAAGTGAACAAGGGGGCTGAGGTGATACCTGAGGAGCGAGCGCCGGCTGCTCAAAGGCACAATCGCGGCTCCCCTGCTTTAAGTTCTGAACCTCCGCAGACTTCACAGCCGTGTTTGGTGGAGATGAATCGGGTGTGCGAAAGACTATTTGAAAAAGTGTGAAACACAGTCTTTTTTTTTTTTTTTCTTTGCGATGTAGCAAGGTCAATAGATGAAAATATACTATCATCAGCTGGGCGTTCCAGAAATCCTGAGTCATAAAGCTCGGAATCTAAAATGCGTGCCTCATCCTGAACTACAAGTCAAAGTGAATAAAAGATGTGCGAACAAATCTTTTAACTTTCAACACACACATGTCACACATTTTATCGATTTAACCATATTATGCCTGAAAACAACTGGATTTATTTGGCTTTTTTGGTTGAAATGTCAGAAAATGTGCCATGAATGAGTGCTTCTGCCATTTCAACAAAAAAAAATTCAGAACTTCTACAATGTTTTTGACGGTACACAGAAGTTTATGGCATTATTTTGTTAAAACACTGGCAAACCAGAACGACTTGGACACGGATTCAAAGAGGTTTTCTTGGATGGATGGGAGTAAAAGTGTTGATCTCTCTGGAGCCAACTCACCTGAAATATACATGTAGCCGCCGTACACCGTCCCAGCGTGGCCATAGTGGGGCTCATTCATTTTGGCAACATACGTCCATTCATTCGTCCTTGGGTTGTAGCACTCCACGGTAGCTTCAGGAAAAAAAAAAAAAAAAAATGAAGGAAGGAAGGAAAAAAAGGGGACTGTATTAGTAGAAAGTAGGTCAAGATACAACTAAGGAGGACAAACAGCAGCAAATGAGGCCTTGGAGGGTCTCAGCGTGGGAGCTAAAACTCAGATTTAAATAAAGAGTACACATCCCCGCAACCCCACCGGCGATGCACCGAGTGCACAGCGAAATGAGAGATTGTGAGATTCTTTATCTGATGATGCCCGAGGAAGGTTTTGGCAAGAGTTTAAGGGGGGGGTTAACCAGAATGGAAGATGCTGGGATTTGCGAGCGATGCAGAGGATGGGTGACCCCATTACAAGCAGCCAGGGTCCGTCAACATGTCGGCTCGTTGGGAAGAGACGCAACGCAACATCCGACGATCTATTTCTGCGCTTTGAAGTGTTTTTGGAATTTTCTAGATGGAAGTTATTGTAAAGAAAAGTTCACGTGCCACATGGTAAAGGAACAAACGTGCTAAGTGACAGGCATCATGGATCGCAGAGAAGTTGCCACCTTTCCATGTTTATATAGCTGAATTAAAAGTTTGATTTCTTTTTTATTACAAACACCAAGCAGGAAAGAAGCTAATGCACAAAATGTGTTTTCACACACTGTAAACAGCGAATAAACTCAACAGATTAATGGTGCTCAAAGACAATAAAGAGCCTCAGCTAAAAAAAAAAAAAAAAAAAAAAAAAAAATATTGTGCAAAATTTCACAGCTATGGTGTAATCACTGACCCAAACAATGATAAAAAATAAATAAATGAAAATTTACACTTGAAACTTGGCAGTAAGCTGGGGGCCACTCAAGGGCTGTGAGCCATCCGGCGCCGGCTGAGCGAATCTCACCGGGGAAAGTGAGTGAATTCACCAAAAATGAACATCAGCCCTGAACAGAATCTTAGAGGAACACAGACATGTCAGAAAACAGCTGCACTGAGCAGAGTTAAACTCAGAAATTCAGAATAAGAATTCAGTATTCTTCGATAGAAACGCACTAAAATGTGTGTCATGTGTTGTAGCCGGGTCACCACAGTGGAGCATGTGATCGATACATTTGATTTTCCTGACATCACAGTGGTCTATAGTGTGATTTGAACCAGCAACCTTTAAGTTACCAGTTCACTTCCATAACCTTTAGGCCACCACTTTACAGATTAGGAGCAAATGTCCTTAAACGATACACGAGTCAGAATTAAATAACAGCTTTTTTTTCCTCCTCCTTTCATGGGCTGAAAAGGTCACACTTTTAATTAGCATGAATTTTCTTTCTCCGCAGGTTGATCGCTTGAGAATTAATACGGCGCTGCGAGGGTCAAGCTGGCAGCTGGCGATATCTGTTGGCTGTTAGTATTCAGCATATTCCTCTGACCTAGAGCGGCGGCTCCCGACACGAGGGCCACGACCCTGTGAGGTGATCAAAATAACAGCGAACACAACGTGACGGAGGAGGAGGCAGAAAAGGTAAGGATTATGTTGGACTAAACATAAACGTCTTTTTGTTGTTGCACCAAAATATTGTTTTATTGTTGGTACAGCGGAAAACCCGAGGTTAATTTGTGACTCTGGATTGCTCGTGGCTATGGGCGTGAGTGTGTGATCATCTGCCTCTCTGTTTGCCCTGTGATGAACTGGTGACCTGCTCGGGGTTTACCCTGCATTGACCCAACTGGGATCAGCTCAATGCCCCATGATTGTAGAAAGCACTACAGATAATGGATGGATTAACTCCAACAGGTCTGACGAGGTGTGGACTGTAGTGTCAATCTAAACCGAAAGCTGCCTTCACAAATATCCATCTAGATTTTATGGATTTTTTTTTTCCCCCTTATAAAATGTCGCCGTTGAGAAAGTTGTAATAAAACCACACCCGTATGGCAGGGTAAACAAATGTAATAGATGGGCAGGGTACGATTAAATAATAATAAAAAAAAAAAAAAAAAACAGACACACCAAGAGTGAAGTGCATGCAGTGAAAGGACAGGCAGACATAAAGCAGTTGTTTCGATGGGCAGGAAAGTGAGTTTTGTGTTCTTTGGTCTAATTATAACCCTGAAGAGGCGACTGATGCGGCTACCGGGCCGAGTTTAAGAGCAGGGTGGCACCTCTCTGTGGCTTCCAGTTATGAGAGCGGAGATTCCACACTGGTTACTCAGCATGACCCACCGAGCGCCGATGAATGGACGGAGACGTCTAAATCCATCCATTCACTGAAGCGTCTCCGACCGCGAGTCGTAAAACCTGCTTTTAGCTTTCGCTTGTAACCAGACCAAATAAAGTTTTACACATACACTTTGAACTTCAAATCACATCGGATGTGATTATAAAGTATAAACATGTCTGTTTCTTCCACTTCATATTTAATGTTTCACTTCTTATTCCTCATGTTTCAGTTTCAGCGGCTACAGGAACTATAACTCGACTTTCCTCTGCTACAGCAACCAATTCAACCAAAGTGAGGAAGAGCGTGTTCACTTTAACGGGAACGGTGGGTCGGACGCCATTAGCACTTTTGTCAGGTTAAAAAAAAAACAACATAAGATGTGTCATTAATGGGTCGAACAAAATGTCTCTGGAGCAGATCCTCTAAAAAAAAACACACGATGGCTCTTCACCGGTGGCACAATGGCGCTGAAATCGATTACGCGCGCGTTCAAACGCCTCAGTAATGAATTACATTAGATTGAGAGCATGTTTGTGTTAATGTGCCCATCCTCGGAGTTTTATTGAATTACACACACATTAAGGACGCGAACGTGTTGAAACAGCAAATGATGTGTAGGCATAAAGCCTGATTACGGGCTTCAGTGAGGCTCACAGCCTTATTAAACCGCACATTTCCTCGCATGCTACTCCTTGATTTTTTAAGAGCGAAAAACTCATACAATATTAATTAAAGGCCTCTGTTGTTGCGTAACAGGAAACAGAAGACAAAAAAAAAAAAAAACCCAACTCACCGAGCTCCCCGGCAGCATTCCTTCCACCCACTGCATAGAGGTGTCCCTTGAGCGCACTGAGGTGGAAGAAGGTCCGCTTCTCGTTAAGGCAGGCCACCTGGATCCATTTGTTGTAGCGGGGGTCGTACCGGAACACGGTGTCCACTGCCGTCTTGCCTTTGGTGTCGTAGTTGCTTTGGCCGCCCACCACGTAGAGGAAGTTGCCGATGACGGCGATGCCGTGCTGGTAGCGCGGCGCGTCCATGGGCGCCAGCGCCTTCCACTCGTGGGCTTTCTCGTCGAAGAGCCGCAGCTCCTTGCTGACGACCAGCTGCTGGCGCAGCACGCCGCCCAGGGTGACCAGGTGGGCGCTGTCTGAGCGGATGGCTGTCCGTTCCGACTGCATGACCGGCTGCATGTAGGGCATCATTTGGTAGTTGCTAGCTTCCAGGAGGAGGTTGACGCAGGTGTTGTCCGTGCGCATGAAGTCCACCGTCTGCACGTGGTTGATGAGCTCCTGCGGGTTCATGAGGGGGAAGCGGATGTTCTTCATGAGCTTGGGGGCGTAGTCCATGCGGCCGTCCTCGTAGCGGAGCCAGCGGCACGCGGCCTTGAACAGGTCCAACTCGGAGCAGTGTTTCAAGCTGTTGCTGGACAGGACGAAGGCCAGCCGCTCGAACGGCAGCTTGACGAACTCGCCCGTGCCCAGCAGCGAGGGGAAGTTCTTCAGGATGAAGTTGTTGACGTATTTGTCCACCTCCGTGAGGTTGTACGTGTTGGCGATCCGTCCCACCTCGACGCAGTTGTCGAGAGAAACCTGCAAGGAGAAAGAAGTCGGCGTCGTGAAAACGCCACCTGCCAAGGAAGCTCCAGACTTGTGGAGACAAACCCGTTTAGGAGGAAGTGACATTTGTTTGTGAAGTATCTGTGTTGAGGGTGGTGCGGTCCAAGGCAGCCTAACTCCATCTGTACTTAGAACTCAAATCTTCTGCTGCGCACAGCAGGATTTATTGCGTTTCTCTGGTTTTTTTATCACTGCAAATTAAGTAAATTGGATTTTTTATTTTTCCAGACAGTAGGGAAGAGAAATTAACTTTAAGATGTCAGTATAGTCTTACTCCGTCGAATATATTTTAGCTGTGTAATGAAATCAAAAACAATCTCATACCTTCTGAAAAGTCTTTAGAAATGAAACTTTATAAACATGTTTGAGCATCTCTTTCCCTTTTATGTGTTTTATGTCCACTTTGGTCATTTTACTGGTAATCAGACACCACTGAGCAGCTGGGAGGTGGTGTTGTACGATTCTGTAATGTGCAGCCGCAGCCGGCGTGTCGGTTTCCTTACCCCAGATATAAGAAAGACTTTGCAAAAGTCCAACACAGGAAGGATTTGTAAGAAACTTGCTGCCTCCAGCGTGTCCTGCAGATTCTCCATGTTGAGCGACAACTTTGCTGTGTAGATAAAGTCAATGATCTTCTTCAAGCCTATTCGATTTACTCCATGGAGCTTGATGCACATTAAATCCTGTTCTTTCATCCCCCCTGCACCAGGAGAAGAGGGACAGACGAGAAAAGCAGGCACGTTATAACGACTCCGCCTCCTACATTATGGTATCAGGCTGACAAGTAAAAGAACAAAACTTACGTAACAGACAAAAATCGGTGGAGCTGAGCATAAAAGCGCCACACGCCCGATTGTGATGCAAATGTCAATGTAATGATTTCGGTGTCAAACGGCTTGAGTTCAGGGAGAGGACTGAAGGTCTCGGGGAGAAACCTTTGCTCAGCGTTTATGCACATCCAGCCGCCTTATCACTAATGAGCTAACCCTCACTTCAAGTACAGTGTCCCCCGTCCTCCTGCTTAAATACGCTCTTCCTTCTGCTCTCGCTGCGGAGCATTTTTCATCTTAATCGTGTACTTTAAATGCCAAATTCTCCAAACTTATTTCCCCTCCTGTCATGACATGAGACCCAAACTATCCCCGTCAGCTGTTCCGAAAACTGTACTTCGTTTTCGCCGCTCGTTATGCACAAAGTAACGCAAATGATGACGATGGCAGAGTTGGAAGTCTTGAGAAATGAAAACTCTTACTTAAGACGCATGTTAAAAAAAAAAGACGGACTGACAGCACCCGTCTCCTCATTTTCCCTTGTTTTTTTTTTTTTTTGATTGAAAAGTAATTGAATTTGGTCTTACTCCTGAGATTGGGGAGTCCTGGAGGAGCCTCTGCAGGCAGTGTGTCAAGGAGACGGAGCCGCGTTTACCTTCATTTATATTCATTGCGAGAACAAATGACCATGAACATGAGTGCATAACAAAGGCTTTACTGCATCGGATTTATAATAACACGAACGCGCACGTGACACGACACAGGGAGGTGGGCGCAAGGTCAACCTGAGTAATTTATAAAGGATGCTGATGTTCGGCGACGCGACCGAATCTGCGCGGACTGCTGAAGCAGAGAGAACAACGCCATATAATTTAAATCCATTTATTTTCACCAACAGTCCAAAGACATGCAATAATTGGTTGACTCTAAATTGGCTGTAGGTGTGTATATGTGTGTGTCTGTCCTGTGATGGACTGGTGCCCTGTCCTGGATATAAAAAAAAAAAAAAAAAAAAAAAAAAAAAAGACTGGATGGAAATTCACAAGTTATTTGGTAGTGGTGCTGGAGCTCGGCTGTTTCCTGACCCACCTGTGAACATGGCTTTGAAGTAGTCTGAGGAGGAGGCCATCATTGCACGGTGCACGGGGAAGGCTTCGTCTCCGTCCCCAGCCAGGAGTGTGACGTCGCATAACAAACCCTCTATCCTCAGCTGGTCAAATCCCTGCCAAAATAAAAGACAAATAATAGCAATAAAGAAGAGGCAAGAGAGGCTCAAACTGAGGAGATGTGAACCATTCTGGAGATAAAGGCCTCGGCTCCGTCAAGGCCGGACTCGGACGACAGCGTAATTATTCAAAATCTTGTCAAATAAGGTCGCAGAGCAAAAAGTCATGGATACTGCGCTTGGGTTCCGTCGAAATCTTGAACTCCAAACTGGCAGTGAGGATAAAGCAAAACGCCATCAGCCTGTCAGACGTGAGCTTATGTGGACTTGAAAGGATCCGTGACAGCCTTCTGCTCTCCTTGGGCTGTCTGACTGACTGTGGCCTGCTTGTTTTCCTGCAGTCTTTAAAATTGCAGGTTTAGCTCTTCGGCTATACCGTCCCCTTGTTAGCGGAGCAACATCGTGAGGAGACAGAACCAAAACGCATTAGCCACAGTATGTCTGTCTACGGCTGTCTGGATCTTCTGGGAGAGGACTCTCTCATCCACACCTGATTTCCCTACCTAGCAAATCTCATTACTCTAAGATGTGGTGAGTGAAAATATAAAAAAAACATTTTATATAATAATAATAATATAAATACTTGAACAACCCTTGAGGAATGTGTGTGTGTGTGTGTATGAGGGTTTACGTGTTTATGTGTCATAGAGGGCCACCTAACCGATGTCAACGGATCCAACTATCGAGTCAAAAGATCAGATAGGCCTGAAAAATCATTATCAGACCCTTACCGCGCTGTGACAGCAGAAGATTAATGAGCAGCAAGAAGCAGCCAACGGGCATTCGCTTCCGATGAGAGCTGATGACAAACGACAGCCATCGCTGTTGCAGCAAACAGCGCCGTGCCCGCAGTGCCCACCGCCACTTCAGGTCGAGCTTTAATGTGCTATGTCGGCTCACTTCTGTTAAAAGGCTACGGCGTGGTATAGTTTTGGATGAGACATAACCATCGGACTAACAAACACTACGAGCGTGAACTCTCTCACCTGAAGAACCACTGAGCTGTGTGTGTTGCTTGTGAAAAACCGAGTGTTTCCAGTCTTTGATGCCTGAAGGTGAGCAGAGATGCCCATATCACCATAGCCCAGAGCCACTTTCATGTGAGCGTCGTCGTCCTCCACGAGGGATCTATCGGGAAGAGGGGAAGAGAGCCGTTACTTCAAAAGAGTAGCAGGAAGAAAAAAAAAAAAAAAAAATCTAATTTTATCTTATGGAAAGTGGGATGGAAAAGTTTTCAAAGTGACACAACTTCAGGACATGTTGGGAGGTGATAGCCTGATTGTTAGATAACCTGAAAAGACGGAACCGTCCAGCGGAATACGTAGCAAAGAGACAGAAAAACAAAATCTGTCCAGGTTCTAAAGAAAAACGGATACCTTACAGTGATAAAAATGACTTGTGGGAAAACGGCTACAAATTCTATCACAGCCACATTTGTGTCCATAAATAATCAAACGATCATGATTTCATTCTTCAACAGAAGCTTGAAACGAATACATATTTGGAGGAGCTACATTCATTTGTATAGCTGGACAAGCGTCAAGAAACACAACTACGCTGGAAACGGACCAAACGGCGTCCGCAGCACCACATGCTGCAGCCAGGGATGGTGATATCACTCGATTAGTCAGACTGTTCTTTCAGCTCCCGCCAAAGTAAGACGACGATGGGCCTTTCATTTGTATCCGTTGCAAAATTTGACTGAAACCCTCGAAATCTCCTGAAGATCTCAGCATTAACGCAGATTAAATATCACGGTGGGTTCAAGCACTCGATTCAATTTGATGTGGATATTCACTCTGCCCGCTGGATCCTTCCTCTTTCTTCTGTGAGACCCTAAACCTTTAGGTTATAGCACCATAATTGATCATTTCCACCTGGGTGGCTGTGGGAGAGTGGTTCAATCACCAGCTCTCCCTGCCCGTGTGCGAGCGCGTCCCTGGACAAGAGAGAAATCCACAGTTTCCAATTAGATTTCAGCTTGAATTGATGGTGTTAGTGTGAGAACATGAAGAAAATTTGAGAACTGTGACAAAAAAAAAAAAAAAAACTCTAGAAATGCAGTCAGGGCATTTGTACAAAACATAAAAAATTAAAATAGTATTGATTCTTAAAAATACATTGAATATCTTCATGCACCTAGCATCAATGAACCCTTTCCATTTTCAACAGAGGACCGAAATGTCAACATTTCATGTCTTGAAGCTAAAACTCACTCATTAGAGTGAAGATAAATGACAACTGGGATCCGCTCCATGCTGGCCATGAGGACGCCCCTCAGCTCTCGCACCACAATCAGAGCCGGCTCAGTACTTTTCACACTGTTTGCTCCATTCGAAGTCAATATCACAGGTTGTAATGAAGATTTTGATCTCTAGGCAGCCTGAGCACAACGTTAGAAGCAGGGATATAAAAATACACCACAGAAAAGAATTAAACTAAAGCACTTCCAGAGGCAGGTACGAAGGAGCAAATGTGATGACTAACTCTTGGTTGACGTTTCAAGGATTTTCTTTTTTTTGTTGAGGACAAACTGAAATCATAGTTACATACCCGAATAATGCCTTCCTAAACATAGAAACACTTAGATGTTCAGGGTTTACTGAGACACTGAAAAGTGTGGAAGATATCATCAGTAAACTCCTCAACTACATGATTTATCATCTGTGTTATGTGAGGACATGCAACGAGAAAACTGTTTTCGCAACAAGCGGCACAGCGCCGAAAAGATCATTATGCTTCGGAAGCAGTGTAAGTGAAAGCTGAGAAATAACACCAGCGCATGTTATCTGCTTTCAGAGAGAGAGAGAGAGAGAGAATTTCATGGACGAACACTGGTAATGATGATTGAAATAAACTGAAGTCCTTTTCAGAATCTGAAACCAATTTATAATCCAGGTTTCCATCAGAGAAACAGCATTATAATGGAAAGTCTCTTAACTGAGCTGTGAGAACATGGTAATATAGCATAATAACCTGTAGATGATCTTCCTGTGCACTAAGCGGGGCCTGAACGTGTGATGGAGTCTAGTGAAAAAAGGCGCGCGGCAGCTTTGGCTAGAGTGAAAATGAAAACAAAGCTAATCTGACTCACAGCCTCAAACGGAGCCCTCCTGGGACGCGAGTACATTCTGTGCAGACAAAACTGACACCGGAGAACGAAGCTCATTTAGGTAAAGGAATACGTAATATAAAGTGTGGACTGACAGAGACCATGAAAGTGCATAATAATCTCCGCAATTTGTACCAGGAGCAAAAAACTGAGGACTGTTTATTTAACGGCTGTGACTCCCTTGAAAGGCAGACTACTGTTTGCAAAAGGAAAAAACCAGAAGTTTAATAAAGCAGCATAGAAGAGATGAATAAACACTTAAGTCAACTGTTTATTCATTTAGCCAGCCCTTTTTCTATTAATAAAGTCAAAAAAAAAAACGTAACTGTTAAAAAGTATGTATTTCTCCCTCTAAATGAAATCCGGGCTGCTCTCGGAGCGGTACGAAGACAAGACAGCGGAGTCAGTGAAGGTGGCATCCAAGGCTGAGAAAGTGCTCATTTTCAGATGAAGATTGGCTTGGTTTTTGATAAAATATTCTTTTACAAAACTGTCTGGCTCAGCATCGTTGTAAATTTGCGTCTTCAAACGGCTCCATGAGCAGGCAGCGCTTGTCAGATGGAGAAGACTAATGGTTTTTTTTTTTTTTTTGGGTGGACTATTTATATAATGAAGCATTTTGAAGTCCTTGTCTGGCTGAACACTTCATTTTTTTTTTTTTGTGGTTAGCAGAAAGGTTTTTCGTCATTTGTAAGTAAATGCTCTGTGTGCTTTGAAGAGATGTTACTCAACATTTTTGAATAAAACATGGCTCTTAGATGCAATTAAAAGGATGGTCAGGCTGCTGTCGGTGCCACACAGCTCTTCTGCACTCCTGACATTAACTTCTTCATTAATAAGGAAGATTTATGATGATGTATTCTAAACTTACTTCACTTTGATTTTTTTTTTTTTTTAAGTGTTACTTTCTCTCTAAATAACAATGAGGTGAATATTTAAGGAAATGTGGGGCATGAACATTTCATATTCTTTTCAAGCTAAGGACAAAAACCAGACAGAAATGATGAGCATGATGCAGAGCATTGATTGGGGGGGGGGGATACTGATAAACCATAAATACTATAAATACTAATACTTCTTCACTTTTCAGACTTCAGGGACGCTCATTACAACATCATCAAATTTGAATGAGTTACTCAGTACAACAAACAATCTTATTTTTTTTTATTCCTACCTAAATTTGGAAGAAAATAAATGTTTCCAAAGGCTAAATGGGGTCTGAGATTGTCCTCAATAGGCCCAAGTCAGTGGATTATAACAGTCGGGCTCTATTTTAAGAGGGACCTCAGATGATGTTATGTACGTCTGTAATGGGACGGCCTTTATGTAACACATGTACATGCTATTCCACTTCTGAATACAGGCCAATTGTCAAAGCAACCGGGAATAATGATGTGGAGAGCCGTTACATAAAGACAAGGGCGTGCACGTCATGGTGCATGTGGAAAAAAAAAAAAAGGAAGAATGTCAGTCATTTGTAGTTAATTTATTAAGTCTGGCAGACATTAGTGCAAAATGTGTATCGTATCCGTGATGCTCGGAGTCGAAACGCGCAGAAGGCTGACTCCTTGTATCCAAGTCGATTGAGGAGGTTTGACGCGGAATTGGTGTCATATTAGGACACACTTTGGAAGAGATTTTCCCATTAAAGACTTAATCATCGGTGCCTGGTAATTCTTTTAAAGGATTTATGTTGAGCACACTTAGATCTATGCCATCCCAACACTGAGCTGACAACACAACAACCTGGTGGCTTCAAAAACGCCGACGCCCGTCACCAAGCAGAATAAAAAATTCATTTGTTTTTCCATGTTTGTGCGCAAAACTTCCAGCTTCATAATTTGGGCTGAGATCAAATACTCTATTGCAGAAGTACAAAAACTCTTTAATCTGCTTTGTTTATGACTGGAGAGTGAAAATGAACGTACATGTTTGAATTAAAATGTTCTCATTTGTTCTGAAATAATCATCTGCAGTGTGATTGATGCACAGTCATTGATTGATAAACTGAATTCTGAAATTTGTCCTTTGTTTGTGAAATTAATGAAAACGGTAAAAGCTCGTGATACAACTTCAAAATAATATTCATTTGTAGCGATGTGAGGCACAGAAATTGGAAACTCTGCCTTTGATGCAAAATCTGTTAAGAGAAGGTAATTAGCGTCGACGAGCCCAAAGAAAACTCTCGCAATTCGACAGTGTAGTCGTACCGAAATAGTTACACGCCCAGGAATTGTGGGAAGGAAAGTTTGTTTCTCACTTCTTCTCCAAGAAACTTAACTTTAAGACTCTGATATGCGGAGCAGACCTCAAAGCCGACGGAGGCTGAGTGATCAAACGTTTTGTGTCACCTCACATCGCTTCACATCTTCGCACTTGAGCGCACTGAGAAGAGACTGCGGTCGGCTGTTAGTCGGCCGCAGTCGTATTGTGTTTTTTTTTAAGACTAACGATTGGGCCAAAGACATTTGGGATATATGATGGATAAACATTAAGAGAAGGTCAGGCTGGATCTGATCGTCATTCCTTGCACATGCTGAACTGAGGAACAGGAAGGAAGACGAATGAGGAGTCGTCAACAGCGAGGACAAAATCAGCACAAAAACATGGAGGACTCAGCTACCACGAAAGGTAAGGAAGACTTAGGCGAAACGGACCTGTCTACGCGTGCTGAAGAGATTGGGAAGATTGAGACTTCAATGCAGCGCCACTGTTTGTTTGATGGAAGGATGGGGATCGGTAGCAAGGTGCAGTTCACACGGACATGATCAAGGACAGCGTCTAGCGGGGGGGGAGGGGGGGGGCTACGAACACCAGTACCACTAAATGCTCATCGGCTTTAACAGTAGTCACAAGCACACTGACACAGAGCACGGGCGATGTGCTGGTGCATTTACCCCGTCAGGTGGTAAGTCGGACAGGCAGCGAGGAGAGAGTGGGTTGTCCAAACCACAAAGGAGTGTTGGTGGCTGCCGGAACGAAACAAAGAAGACAACAGCTACAGCATCCCACGTAAGAGTTGTGCTCTTCCCAAAGACACCAAAAAAAAAAAAAAACCTCAAAAAAAAAACACAGAAGCAGGATTTCTCATTGCATTGGTGACCAGAGAAACCTTGATGCTTTTGATTATTAAAGCTTTAAGTGCAGTTCAGGACTGACCAATGTAAGAAAAATTCATCAAACATCAGAGAATATTTTACAAGTTATTAGTCAGTTAAGTCCCTGGGATTTGTTTCTTTTTCTTAATTCAAAATTTTGGCTTTACCTGGAGTTGTGTTTCCACGATAAACCATATTTCAAAAAAAGAACGAAAAAAAAACCTCACTGAGAGATTAAAGTGTCACTAATCTCACTGTATAATGTTGAGAAGTAACCAAACCTTTAACAAAATGAGGGCAGATTGGAGGATGAATGGAGATAAAACCTCACATCAAACTATTCATTATAATACGCCATGATACTGCCTATCTCCTAGAGGGGAGACCGCTATGTCAGAAGCTTTAAATTAAGAGGAATTAAAAAGATGAAAGGACGCTCCCCTTTCATCTGTTTTTCATTAAATCGTTCTGATGCACAATGCTGACCACAGGCTGAGTCTGTAGTGATAGAGAGAGATGTAGATAAATCCTCTTTATTTTGGCGCTAAATTTTTTTCATAAAGACACATCTCATCTTGAACGCATGCATTCGGCTTCAAACACCCCCTTAGTGAATTTCGTTAATTACAATCTGCTGGTTTCTGAGATCATAGATGGAACAATGATAGGATCAGAGCAGTGAGAGCAGACTCATTACCAATAATGTATTGCTGTGGTACAGAAGGTTATCAAGAGAGTCTGAGCTGGCATCTGAAACAGCCTGATTGAGTTTAATCCTTTTTTTTTCCTTGTAACAGGTACAGCAACGCAATAGAAACATTAATGCAAAGCTACAGATCTCGTTTCAATTTGACCCACGCTTCGTGTGAACAGAGACGGTAGCGCTTTTATTCATTTTTTTTTTCTTTAGCAACTTAGGTTTCGAGCTGAGTTGGGACAAAGAGGCAGTCAGAAAAGCCCTGAGCGGAGGAAGTGCGGGGAGTGGAAAAGAGGCAGTGAGGGGAAAAAGGGCGGCAGTCTAACCAGTCTTTTCAAGTCAGCAGAAAGCCTAAAAACATCCTTCCACCAGTGACAGTTCAGGAAGCTAAAATCAACTTGGCTTCTTGCCTGAGATGACAGTGGAGGGGGTCTTAAAAGATTAATGAGTGTGGCTTTACTGCCTCGTCATGCTTAGCCATGCATTGGTGGGAGCGTTAATAATCTCATCTATTTCAGGTTGTAGCATCTGGACGATCGATGTCACAGTTTCTGGAGGAAAGGCGCCTTGAAACATATATGTCATTCATAAGTACGCGCTCACATTTTCCTTCAATTTGATTTCACGCTCGCTTCACCTTTTGTGACAGGATCACTATTTTTTCAGCTCTCGATTTACAGCGCCGTGAACCTGACGTACGGCTTCGACCGTTCTGCTCAGATCAGCGTTAGAATTACTGGGGTCAGTTTAAAGGTTACAAGTTAGCAGGTATGATGAAAAATGGGTGTCCTGTATGATTAAATGTGCGAGCAGACAAGTCTTTTATTGCATCACTTCAGGGGACTTAACTCAACATGAGCTCTTATTCACAGACGACCAAAAGCACACTTTCAAAAATGGCTCAAGTACTAAAAAAGAGATTGAATCAAATGAAATTTTATTTAATGACATGCCCTTAACCAGCCTGTACTCAGTGACCAATAACGAAAGCAACTGTTGCACTTCTATTAACAATTTCCATCTGAAATCACTGACGAAGACAAACAAACATTTTCCTCAGGCAAACCAAACTCTAATTACTGGCATTATATTTGCTCTTAACATGTGTTAGGAATCTACCTGGAGCTCATCTGTGGCAAACCAAGCTAATGTCATAAAAATGAACACACCTGTGGATAGAAGGATTCCTGAGTTCACTCTACAT
The DNA here is from genome assembly GCF_902148845.1 of Salarias fasciatus. Taxonomy (NCBI): domain Eukaryota; kingdom Metazoa; phylum Chordata; class Actinopteri; order Blenniiformes; family Blenniidae; genus Salarias; species Salarias fasciatus. The sequence continues at coordinate 11,017,383 of NC_043754.1, forward strand.
GTCGGGGCAAATACAGACAGGAAGTTGTAGAGACGCTCCTTAAATCTCAAAAATACATCAGTGGTGAGGCATAAAAATGGAGAAGGTTGTAAAATTATTCCTACAGCTGAGTGTTTTCCAGCCTCGATCATTATAAAACGCAAAAGTCTGGACCAGCTCGAAGTCTTTCTTTAGTCGGCAGTCTAAACCCAGTGGTCGCTGTGACAGATTAAGAAGACCTCTGCAGAAAAACCTGCTTGAAGGACGTCCATCTGAGCAGCACTTCATCAATCAGTCTGCTGGGGCAAAGTGGGCAGACAGAAGCCAATCTTCAGTAAAAGGCATCTGACAGTCCACTTGGGGTCTGTCAAATGCTATTGAACAAGGCTGAAAGGCATGAGGGGAGGAAAAGAGTCTTTGCTCTAATGACAAAAAATGCTACCTTAGAGGCAGATGTATAAAAACTATGTATAATCATAGCAAATACATTGTGCAGCTAATCTTGAAGTCCTGGGGAAAACTTGCTCCAGAATCCAAACAAAGGGGGTTGAGACCCCACAATGAGCCAAATCCTATGGCTAAAATGCCGACTTAGTGTCTTCCCATCGAGTAGTTGATGGTACTTGGGCAGCCCAGTCGAAGAACAGGCTTAAACCTCACACAACATCTGTGGAAGAGGCTTGACGATGGCAGTTCATGGATGTTTCCCGTCCAATCTGCAAGAGCAAGAGAGGATCTGCCAGAGAGACAAGCAGAAACCGTCCAAACGGAGTGGAGACTCTAAGCTTTAATTGCTACCAAAGGGATTTCCAGGACGACTGAATCAACGGTAGGAGATGTTAAGAGTTCTGATTTTTATTTGATTTCTAACAAAAACCTAAAAAAGTGGACTTGTTGAGAGTTAATTAAAAAGACAAAAAAAAAAAAAAGAACAACTAAATCCACAGCACAGTAAGAGGTGTGTGTGTGTCTCTCTCTCTCTCTAACAATGAAAGATCACAAGGCTCCTACAGTGCGCTTTGTGCTCTCAGTACATACACTCCACCAGCAGCTGAATCCAAACGCCCGTAAAAATAGAAGCGCGCAAGAAAAGGTGACGAGGTGCCGGGGTGGAAACACAAACAAGGACAGCTGCACGAGTATCTCTGAGGTGATGTGGTTACAGTCAGGAGGGAGATGCTTATTGGTCCTGGGGAGCAGTGCAATGAACGGTAACTAAACTGAACGGCTCTCTCAATCATTGAGTACAGCCATGCAATAAAATGAGGCACTGTACAGCTTGTGAAACCGCGTTCTAATACTGTGGTTCTCTATGACTATGTAATTTAATTCACCTTATTACAATAACATTGCAATAAACTGTATTCTCAGATGTGTGAAATTATTGCTTTTCACAAAATAACATTTTAAAATATTTCTAATAACTACAGCATCCAAAACTACAGTAATATGAAAATTATGGCAGCGGGATTGAATGAGAAACATCTAGAATTATATCCCTTACATATATCTTTGAAAAAGATTGCCTATTTATTCGCAAACCAGACACTTAAATCAAATACCAAAGCTATCAGGTTACAACGTAAGCCCAGCTTTATGATGATCCAGAGGGTTCGAGCCTCCCGGTATACAAACACACTGTGATTCAGCAAGTGCATTTTATTTTTCCATCTCGCCTGGAGCGACAACCCATTTTGTCTTTCAACTAATCAGAAAAAAATCAACAATGGAGGTAAAATGAACTTTGCAGAGAAGTTATTGGGAGTTTTTGTTTATCACGGAAACAACGGCGAGTCAGAAAGCAGGACGCCGTGGTTCAGTCTGAAAACTCATCTCTAATATTCTTTTTGTTCCATCAAACACACCGAGGTGCTACTGCAATGATGATAGCAGGCTCGGGGGATGGATTGAAAAACAAATCTGAATATGTTCATCATCGTCATCTCGCAAGAAATAAATCATAATAAAGGACCGTCATCTGCTGGGTTGAGTACATTTTTTTTTTAAACTCAATTCATGTGGAGCCATCACTTTTAGGACTATTTCAAACATCTGTGTGCCTGTTCTCATGAAAATGGGCATTTCCCCCACTAATACTGTGGCTGAACCTACTGAATAATTACAATTATAATGGACCAAAGGGTTACTATATCATGTACTGTAATCACACTGGGATTTTTTTTATTCTAAAATCAGGGGTTATTGAAGCTGTAATATTTAAAAGAACAGACATTCAAAAACTAATAACAGTAAAGAGGAACATTAAACACAGACTTGAGCGATAACTAAAGTATCTACAGATGAGTGTTTAAAACAGAGTTCTATGGATAATGTTGCTTCAATCACTGCAAATGACCTCTCCAGTCTATGTATGCTCTCTTAAGTGCATAACTGCATTTTCAAATCAAGTAAGATCATATAAGATCATATCCTTGACATGAAAACAGGATTGTCACCTAAAATGAAGCTTGAAAAAAAAAAAAAAGCATTAACCTAAACTACAAGCGGTGAAGGCAAACAAGCTTCATAACATGTTTGCTCGTGGGCGGAGCAGACAATCTGTCAATATGTAACAAATGCTAAATCAACCAGAAGGATGCTGTTCGAGGGAACACAACCCAGCGAGAGCCAGAACATGTAAGCCAAAAGGACAACTGCAGCCAGAATAGCAGTTATTTGTAAAGATCGCTTGCATTACTTTCTGTTCGTTATGTATCGTCATTATATGCGGGTTTGCGATGCCACTGGCACCGCGGGCCGATGGGATCGCTGAGCATATGCAGGCGAAGCAGGGGACACGTTACTTCCAAGATTGACTCCAGACTGAAGGAAAAGGCCGGAGATGTGTCAAAACAAGAGCGAATGAGAGGTGTCAGCATAACGCTGCCGGAGCTCAAATGACTACAGATGCACAGCTCTGCATACAAAGGGCCTTAATCTGTTACTGTCCAAACAGCGGACGCGTGATTAATTGTGAATCCTGTCACATTCGTATGGGTCAGCAACAATTACGTTTATTTCTATTTTTAGTCACACTGACTACCCGCATGACACACACACCCCCTAATGTTCAAGGCCAATTAAAGCAGCTGCAGCCATGTAAGCAGAGCAAAATTCACCAGGGACGAGGCTTTGGCGGGAATTAATGGCAAAAAAACCACACTTCTATAAAAAGCAAAGCAGTAAAGAGTCAGAAGAAGAAACCGGCAGCAAGTAGATGAAACCAGAGGCACTGCTCGTGTCAACAGAAGGTTTGAGAAGCTCTGCAGTCTTTTCAATTCTGTCTTTAAAGGCACGACAAGTCAAAATCGAAACTGCCCCACTTTTGTGTCTTTCGTAGAGGTAGTTGATCCTGAGTCCAGCTCTCGGTGCGATGACACTTGCAGAAGCTTTCACAAGTTAATAGATCCAGGAATTGCACAAAACGGCACACATCTCAGTGTCAAAGAGGATTCTTCTCTTCTTTATGAATAGTTAAAAGATAAACTGATGAGTTACTCGCTAGACCACAGGTGTCAAAAACGAGGACTGGGAGCCAAAACTGGACCAATTTATTGCAAAATGTAAGAATAAATAAGACTATATTTTTAATAGAATCAATTAATTTTTCTAATTTGTCCACAGAGAGGTAATTTTGTCAGCATGAGTCAAAATGGTAACAATGCCCAGATCCAAGACATCAGTGACACCTAAATGGCTACCTGGGAGGAATGCAGCATTTATGCTCTTCTTTCAGAACATCTTTCAGAACAATTCCAGGAAGTTTGAGAAATGTTGTGAGATGTCTGTATTTGTTGTTCATCATTCCTTCAGACCGCAATGATAATTTTGGCTGGTTGTTAATCTTAAACTGATCTTGAGCTGAAAGAGGTTGATGTAAATGTTTGAGATCGCATCATAATAGCAAATAATCAGCTGAATGCTAAATAAAACAGTATACATGCGATATCTTTAAACTTGCAATAGCAGATTTGTTTCCAGCTGTCCTGCACAGCAGGTCTATCATTCATTTTTTAAGTCACACGTTTATTTTTGGCACTCCAAAAGATTGCTTCTTACTCTTACAACATGTTCTGACATCTCGAAGGGAACACGGTGAATCTGATATGACGCGGGGGTTCAATACGGCGTCTGCGAGGGTTTCTTTTTTTATTTTTGGCCGATGAGATGCGTGCTGGCCACGCTGGACGGTCCCCGGCTTCGTCGCAGCTCATCTCTGAGTGGACGGGCCGCAGTGCGCGTCTGCGAGGAGGACGGAGATGAGCACAGATACGACAGTCTCACCTGACTGAACTCACTTGACGCTCTGCCAGCCAGACTGCCTGCGCCTCCCCTCTGGCCTTTCCAATGAAAATAAATGATCCCTTGATGGCCGTTGCTTTTTTTTTTTGTACGAAACAGCCACAAGTCAGCGCTAACTTAATGTCCATTCCAAAGGGCAGTTATATTAAAAGCTCCAGGACAAATTTTCTACAGTTTTTTCTTTTTAAAAAAAAAAAAAATTAGTCATTATTGTGTGTATTCGTGAGATAATGGACACACATGAATATCAAAACAAATCCACAACGCTGGCCTGGTTTGAATGTTGGCAGATGTTGCTTCCAGGGAAAGGGGGGGGGGGCACATTCAGTATTCTGTGATTTTAAAGCAAACGATTAAACAGGCTTATCTAACATGTTTCATGATAATTGCGTTATGTTGTTTCACATCACTGTGATCAGCGGTTATCTGGCCGGGCCTTTGGAGGCCGTATTAATCATTCACATGCAACGTCCTCCTTTAGCAGTGGGCAGTCTTAATCGCTCCGGCACATAAAACGCATACAAACAAACACTGCATAATTTATTTCAATGGGCTAATGAAGCGAGAATCTTTGCCTGTAGTTGCACTTAGGAGTACAATGCTATAGCGCGTTGGCTTTAAGCTGTGGCTGTAACTTCTCTGCAGGCGTATCCTCTCACGGCTGAATCCAATTAGCACATAAATCACTGGTGTGATTTATCTCGTGAGACTCTCGAGAATAATTCTATCGTCTTATGCATTCATGATCAGGAAAAATGCCTTTTTTGTCAGTGCAAGTTGACATTCAAACTCAAAGCAAAAGAAAATCTTCCAGCTCTTATTAAGTTTGATGTCAGCTGGAAGATCAGTGATATTCAAATCATTTTAAAATGAGTAACTTAGTGTTACTGTAGTTAGCGGTAGATTTAAAAGCAACGTGATATAAACCAATGAGCCATTTACTTTAGAGACGGGAAAAAAAAAAGTCATCTGCTGGAAGCAGCTATGGGGATTTAGGCAGCAACAGCAGCAAAAGGATTTGACAGCCACATGAGGCATGTAAAGCGTCTTCATTCGCAAAAATCTGTTAAACACACTTTCAAAGCGCTCATTTTTACCTATAGTTGCGCACTCTCTGTGGGATTTAATCTGGTCACGCTGCCGTTAACGGCAACCCCCAAACCGGCTGTAATAACAGAATATTTCTGAAGACAAGCTGCCTGTGAGTAAAGCTATCTCGTCTTTAGGAAGAGATTTTATGAGCTGCCAGCAAACAACGAGAAAACTAAAACCGGCACGCCCGAGAGACAGCAGAATAAGTCACTTTTAAACTCTTGAATATAAAATCAGAATATTAAGGCTGAAATGCCTGTGATGTCTTGCCCTTTTTTTTTCCAGCCTCCTCTGAAGGGCTGAGTTTGCAGGCTTTTGCCTTAATTAGATTGTTGACAAAGAGTGACGGGAACACAGAGTGCGAAAAAAAAAAAAAAAGGAGTATGACATGTGCTAAAGGTCCCTGTCAGAAATCAAACATGCGCCGCTGCAGTCGAGGCTGCTGGCTCACCATGACACCTCCGAGAAGTGATTACGAAAGACAGCAGTCACATATATTAAGTGCTTAAGACTGAACCACGGTGAGATGAGGGATGACATTCATTTCAAGGACTTTTTTTTGCGGAATAAAAGATAAACCCAATGACTTCTTACTGAGCCGAAGATTACTCCTTGGATCGTTCTGGCAGTGAACTCCAACCGCTCCGTGCTGGCAGCTCAAGAGCCCATATATAGATTAGGCTGGTTTTGAAGCAGGCAATAACACGCGGACAAATCCTAATTCTTTAAACAACATGTGCGCCGCAAATTCTGTGAAACTGCTCTTCTGTGTCCCTCCATCGTTTCCTGCTGATGAGGACAGAAAAAGACTTCCCTCCCACCGAGTTAAAAATGTCTCTGAAGGCCTATAAAGAGTCACTTCTCCCCGGCCACACAGTAACCTATAATTGGGGGGCCAAATATCAGCCTCCCTTAAAACCTTGCTATATGCACGTTTCAAAATAGCAAGCGGTCTGGCGGGGCAGAGCCACACTGGGCAGAGAAAGGTGGAGTCAGCCAGTGTGTGCACATTATTGCAGTTTCATTGAAAGAGTAATTACAGTCCTCCCAAAAAAAAAACACACACACTGTCATGTAGATCCAGAAAACAACAGAAATGCTGGACGTACAATCCTATTTAAAGTCTTGACAAGGTCTTTAATAATTCTGAAGTAGGGAGAGATACCTGCACTCGCTGATAACTCTTAGTAGATAAGTCACTTTCAAAGCTCTGACAGGAGTTTGGAGATAAAATGACACTAAGGCAGAATGAGAGGTGAAAACAGGCCGATCGAAAAGATTAAACCGGAGATGCAAAATAATTTACCCCACCATTCTACCATGCTGGGAGTGTTTTCAGAATAATTAGGAATGAACAGAGTTGCATTGCAATTGCTGTATGAATTTCAAAACCTAATAGTAAGATGATCTGTCAGCATATGAGCTCCCTGCTTCGTGAAGTGTCACAATATAAGGTCTAAATCATGCATTTCAGGATTCCATCCTACTAAAACGTTTCCTAATGTTTCTTTTAGACACTAAGTGGAGAACTGTACATGGTCCTCGATCATCGCTACCACTGGGATGCCCTTGAGCAAGGCCCTTATCTCCCAGCTGCTCCAGCAGAGATGCTCAGTGGCCAGTGGGCTTTTTGATGTGAGGCAGCAGCGTCTCGGAGCCAGAACGTACCGGCTCAACTGCCCTGATAAAATAATGACCAAATGTCAATAGTTTCAATAATGAAGCTTTTACTGCCGTTTTTCCACAAAGTTACAGTTTCTGAGAGCACAATGTACAAATGTAAGTGCATATTATATTCTGGGTATTTATAGCTCGTCATGTTTTGAACATCAGATTTTTACAGCTTTTAAAAAGATTGAAAAACAAAGGTATTAAAAAGAATTAATTTCACTGTAATATGGTAATATTTAAAATAAACATCAGGGTAAACCACCAAAATTAAGCTCTTAAGCTGCCAAACGGAGCTACATGCTAAGTGGAGATGGTGTCAATCCAGTTTTATACAAGCCCTTCCAAGTGAGCCATGTTAGCCTATGAAATTCCCCTAAGGCTACCGGTTAGCCTAGATTACCTTAAAAACTGTTCTTTCTCCCTGCTCCCCAAGAAAATGTTTGGCTGTCATTTAATTGTACGCAAATATCACGTTAACATAGAAGTGAAAGAAGACAGTTAATAATAGAGCGTTGGTAAAGGGGGTGAAGAGAGAGGATGGCGAGAGGCAGAGTGGAGCTCTCCCATGCTACCCTTCCCCCTTCCTGAACAGTAGCAGATGACAATAGCTTCTAAACCAGGGCACGCCAGACATCCTGACAAAGGCAGGCTCCTCCCAAGCTGCTGAGTCCCTGTTCCCAAATAAACATAGCCACAGGGACAGGGGCAGGAGGAAGGGATGTGGTGCCTGCCATGTCCAGGCTCGCGGCGAAACGAGTCCCTTTGCCCGAGAGCAAAAGATTGTGCCAGCGAGCCATGAAATTCACACTGGACAAGGCAAAGCTCCTGACACAGAACAAGCTTCAATCACACCGTGCCTAATTAGGGCTGCAACAACACACACAAAAAAAATATTCACCTTAAATTAAATAAAAATAACCTTAAGTGAAAAAGCAAATAAATCCATCTACATATACATTGCTACAGTTGCATACAGTGCATGCCATTCAGCTCTTACTCACATGTAGGCAGGCGAAAGGGGTGAGGACCTGGATGTCTTAAGAACTGGCACTGGGAATTTCCAGCTGACAGGAGAACCGCTTTTCCATTTTAACGGCATGTTGTTGTCACCAGAATGGTGCTACAGCAATACCAGCAGCAAAAACCATTTCCATGAAGAGGCTTCCAATGCAGTCTTCCATCCCACTCTGCCCACACCATTTAAGAGGGAGGGAGAGCGGCAGCGGTGGCGGCGGCGGCGGCTACAGAAATACGCTGGTGAAGGCAGTGCAGGCTCCAGTCAGGGTTGTGACTTTAGAGGCAGCACTGGGAAGCCAATAGATTGCATCCACCGCGACTACTTGCCCTGCTGCATTCACAGTTGTCTCATGGTAGGAGGAGGAGGAGGAGGAGGAGGAGGAGGAGGAGGAGGGGGGAAGAAGCCCTGCCTTCCCATCACCCTTCCAGGATCTCTGAATAGACCAGTAGCTAAGCAACACTGCCACCTTGTTAGAGGAGTTATGATTACAGCTCCGGGCTTGCTGTGTGGAGTCATGGACGGGAGTCAAGAAAGATAATTACAAAATGCATGCGGTTCAATTTCAGAGGATGTCTGGGGCGTGTCAGTAATTAATAACCGATTTATTTTATAATTCAGGTAACGTTTGGGGAGTATTATACTCCACCACTGATGTCTGGTGCAGGATTTTCTCACAGCCAAAACGACAGGGCTCACACAGTGTCTGTGTGGAGGCTCCATGTTCTCCCTGTGACTGAATGCATCGTGTCCAGATATTCCAGCTCCCACCCACTGTTCAAATAGATGCATATTGGGTTGGATCTATTTTTTTTAAGCTCCTTGGCTGCAACTCTGTCCCCCTGCAGTGAGAGAGACGACTACAGAAGCGAGTTCAGCTGACTCTCATCAGCCGCCGAGGCCGACTGACTCCGACTGGAGCAGTGATCGTGACAATGAGCGCAGCACAGCAGCGCTGTCGCTGCGACTGCGGCTACGCATGTTAGAATAATGGCAGCGAGACATCATTAAGGCTGTGATGTATTGGGCTACAACGTAACACTAGTCACAAGCAGTTTGTGCAACATCTGCCGCGGCTGAACTGTCACGGGGAAAATGTTGCGATCGTGCATCTTACTTAGCTAATAACGGGAGCAGTAAAAAGTAGTGGCGGTTTGGATTGATCAATAAACGCAAGATGAATTTGTGCATTTCCACAGATTCATTCTGCAGTCAGGAGGAGCAGCTTCCACCAGTGACTGCACACCGTCACGACCAAGGATTTTGAAACAGAAATGAGCAATAAAAGCATTGTGTAACATGTAATATCATCACCCCATTCAGTATCCTCAGCTGAGTCTTTTACAAACCAACTGGCTCAAAACAAACCTTTCATCTCGATCATAAAAGTGTAAAGAACACATTATGAAGGGAAAAGGACAACACCTAAAGAGAAATACAGATCAAAGTTGAACTTATCTTGGCAAAAGAAGAGGAAGAAGAACTCATCTGACAATTTTATAGCCATGAAATGTAAATAAATGTTATAGTCATAAACGGGTTCAGAGCTGCTCTGAAATTCTGCACCCACCTTAAACTTCGTTACATATTAACACCTTGAGGGACATTTGTAACATTTTTTTTTAAAGGAAACGTGACTTGGATTATGTGTTTAAGAGTTTAACGAGAAAGGATTAGCAGATGGAAAAGTGCAGCTTTTTTTTTTTTTAAATAAAAGTCACTAAAACAGAAGTGACAAAAAATAAATAAACAAAAGTATACTAGCTGATCTTTGGCCAAAAAAAAAAAAAAAAAACTAAGAGCAAAAACACTATCTAAAAGTCTTTAAATTCCATGTCACTTCCTCTGCCTGCAAACACTTTGAGCTGCAAGCGAACAATGTGACAGTCACCACAGCCTCCTGCGAAGCGTTCTCGTGGGCGCACATGCTCCGTCTGGTGACAGATTTTCCAACAATGTCCTTCTCAGAAAAGCTGTATATTTGTCCAGTTAATCTGTTCGTGTGTCAGATTTCAGCTGCGCTGCATATGCGTACCAGGCGCAGTCTGAAGGGGGGCGTTTCTGATTGTGACACACACACACACCTGTTCTCTCCTGTAAACCTCACCCCACCCAAACCGCACCGCCACGGCTGCAGGACCAGCTTTAGAGCCAGCAGCTTTTTCACTGCAAAGAAAACCTGAGTCGATACATTTAAAGGGCAGAATAACAATGAGGTCGAGTGGTTTTTACAATTTTAACACGCCGAGCCCCTAAAGAAGCTCTAATATACATCAGTACATTTTGTTCATCGCGTCGTTCCTGTCTTTTTCGTCGAGCGGCACGGTGACCCTGTCATCACACCTTCTACTTCGCGGCTCGTGCCTGAACTGGCAGGCTGACCTTGCGCCCGCCGCAAGGGTAGCAGTCATTCTGCCACTTCTGTCTAAGCCTGAAGGCTCAGCGCTACACCTGTTATCCTCACTTCTACTATATCACACTCCTGAAATCACAACACCCCCTTGTAAAGACGCCCGTTTCAAATAATGCTAGTAGCGCTACAATAACCCAACACCTGTCCCTTGTAAAAGATTTTTTATCTTAAATGACTGTTGGGAACTCTACCCCTGTGAATGGCAAGGTTTATGTAGCATGTGCAATTCAATTAGTTATGCGAAACCAATAACCCAGGGGAACTGATGCCACGGCGTTTTATGCTTTTGCAGTCAAACAGCCAGAGGTTACTCCAGTATCCGCTCCGGACAGCTTTAAGCTCTGCTGAGGCGGTTTCCACTCAAAATTGTGCTCGTACAGGTTGTGTTGTGTCTCAGCCACTTCCACACAGCCATAACCGTCTCTGCGAGCAACGGATCACCAACTGTTGTGCGCAAAACACTGTTAGATCATAAGATTAGCAAATCTGGAGCTCAATAAAGTTAATCTTTGAATTGTCTACACTGGATTCAATATACCAACAAATCCAGAGCGAGAGATTTAAAAGCAGGAGCGAGATCTTTGTGATTGTTTGGGATGAATACAAATTTGACTGAAAGGTTCTGAAAAATCCATCAGTTATTTAAGACCCCACTGCAACATCCCAGACAGATTGATTAAAGTGATTTAAAAGGAAATTATCTGAATGCAGCTCATCAGGAGTGAAATATTTTCTGTTTTAGGATTTACTCACTTTTTTTTTTCAGAATTCTGACCACTGAAAGCATTGGTCTATTAATCACAATAGTTAATAGCTTGGTTGGTTAATTATGTAAAGAGTTTTTGCTACAACTTCCCTATTTAACTGTAGCAACACTGATTGCAAAATACAAGCATATAGGTATTAGAATCACAAATCATCCACATTTAATGTAATAGTATATAAACATGGTCACTTTTCTCATCTTCTCTCATTAGCATCAAAATAAACCTACATTTCGAGCTAATTACCTCATAAACAAAGGAGTAAGTGTTCACTTCAGAGCACGATACCGTCAAATGATGAACTATAACACAGAACAAGAGGCAAAAAATATTTTTCTCAATGTGAAGTATTGAGTTGAGGCTTTTCTGTGTTTTTCACTTCGAGGTAGGTAACTTTGATCATTGGGAAAGCCACAAATCTATCTTCTCTACTCAAAGGGAGAATTGTGACTTCTACCACAAAATTATTTGTTTAGAGCTGCTGACCGGCTAAAAGGACAAAACACATTCAGAAACACAGCAACAACAAAATGATCACATCTGACATGCAGCGCAAATACAGTTACAATAAGTTTTCTTCTTTCATTACTGCAACTGTCAGACAAAGGCATTATCATTAAATGACATCTTTTTTTTCCCTTCTTTTTTCAAAATCAAAACTAAGAGCAGAAGTGCTCGATAGTGTGACGTCATGTTGCGTGCTGAAAGTTAAGTCATTTAACTCGGCGATACCGGACAGGGAGGAGGGTTAGAATGTGGAAAAAAACATTGGCTTGTTTGCCATTAACAAAACTGGGACACGCTAGAAGCCGCAATTTCTGACTGTGTGTGCAAAGGGCTGTGACAAACCTATTCAAACATCAGAATGACTGCTTGCAAACAATGGCAAAATTGCCAACTTTATACACAAACCAATGAGATAAGGGAGGTTGCCCCAGGTGAATTACTGTAACAAGTACAGAAAAAGACACAGGACACCCCAGACACACTCCCAGGAGTGCTTTTCAATCCTGACCACTGCGCTGAATTGCTTTTCTGTTTTTTTTCTTTCCGACTGTGTAATCGGGGATTACTTGATTAACAGTTGAAAGTCTATTAATACTCAGGACTGTTCACAGAACTGTAACTGCTGCATTATAGTCTGCTACATATACACAATCATTCCTGTGTATCGAGAAACTCAAAGTACAAAGAAAACTGTAATTCTTCTCAAGGCAGACACCTATCAGCTGCTCCTATAATCTTTTAAGGCAAAAACATCAAAGTGAAATAAGATGCACTGTTCCTCACCTGTCGTGCAATCCGATGGGCATTGTCTCCCCTCTGTGCACAGGGTGCTCCATACCCTCACCAAAACCACACCTCGAAAATCAAAACACAAAACAATACATTCACATTTTGCATAATGACTTTTTTATGCTTAAGAATCTCATTTATCACTGTGATGTTAACTTCACAGGTGCCTTTTTTTTTATATATCTTATGGTGTAATGTTTCAAGTCAGAAACAATTAGATGGATTTAAAACAAAACCCTTTTCAACATAAGTCTGATGGGGGGAAAACGTATAATTTAAATACATATTGAAAAACAGGATACAAATCCAACATGTAACTTACACTTTGCATCAGCCTGACACCTTTCAAGTTCAACAGTAATATTCCACGTGTGTATTCGTGTTCCACCCTAATCAACTTAAGATTTCATAGCAGGAAAGAATCAATGCATTATCCAATAACACCATTTAGTGTCAATATGTTCCTATCGGATGTAAATGTTCTGTCGGAGTGGAAAGAAAGTTGGATTTGTTTCCTGGCCATCATCCCCCCTGCTCATTTGGTACAGTTACATCACATTTCTCACTTGTTGCTCTAGACAGAACTAGGCTAATTAAAGCTAAAAATATCCACAGTGTGCATAACTTGACAGAGCAAGATTCTTAGTATATCACCATCAAGTGAACATCATGCTCAGAAAATATGAAAGCTACACTGTCTGAAAGGATGGCACGTGGTACACAACTCAATTACTGTAGGAAAGTTTTCTTTATTGTCGTGATCACAGTATTTTGACTGCGTTTAGCTAAACAATAAACCTGAAGATGAAGAGTGTTTAACATAAAGCAACACATGTTCAGCTCTAAGACAAACACAGAGTTAGAGACTTTTTTTTAAAGCTAAAGGTGTTACCGTTGAAGGAGAATCTAAATCCACAGTGAGCCAGATCATTCGGTTGTGAAGCCTTAGTTGGTATCCGTGATATATCCCGTCTCAACACGTGTTTTGTCTTCAGAGAGCGCTGTCAGAGGAGATCTGCGCTCGCTTTCTGGACATGTTTCACTCCACACTGTCGGCACATCTCCACTGGGATCAGGCTAAGGCTAACTAGCTAAGCTAACCGCAACGTCAACATTGGCTAGCATAAAACAATGTTAGGTCACAACAGCCGCGTGTACCGCTGTCAGGATGGTAACTCGTCGCCGCCACCTGCTAGCTAGGTTAGTTTGAAGGACCGCGCGTCTCGCGCGAGTTAGTTGTTTTAGTTATTAGTTGGGCTGGTTGGTTTGGTGGATTTGCCACCACCAACAGATGCCTGAGACTGCCTGTCAGCCTGCTATTTGTTGAGCATAACATGCGGTTTCCGAACTCCCAGTCGCTGTAAGTGTGTTATAAACACTCGGTAAACTTTTAGATAATGTAATCCATACCTTCAACACCGAGATAACGTTAACTAGCGTCCTTGTTTTCCTCCCAAGCCCCTCAAATCCACTTATACCCACTGGAGCCTCCTTCTCTGTCTTATCCAATCAGATAGCCGCTTACTGGCGGAGCCCGAACATCCGAACTTCCCATTGGTGGGAGAGTATGGCAATCTTCTCCCATTGGCTCAAAACTTCCGTTACTAAATAAAGTGGTTTTAAGAAGCGCTTGGAGACAGAAATGTCTGAGGTGCCTTGTTCTCAAACGAATAATTAAAGTATGTCCGCGACACGCCTTTTTAAAGGGAGAAGTACGGCAATCTGCTTCCCCGAAATAAAGTTCACGCTCAAAGGGGCGATTCAGCTATTAGAAATGACAGTCACAGCAGAGCCCTCAGACATATGGACACATATTTCACAGACATCCACTTCACTACAAGGGTTCACACACAATACCCACATATTAAAGTATATACATAAAAATGTTTGTTATTCAATAAAAAAAAAAAAAAATCCTCTTAAAGCAAGCCAATGATGTGGAACAAGCAGCACTTTCAGGATTTCAAGTGCTTGATGATTGCAATCAATATGAAACTCATTCTTGAAAATATAGATGTATCTACAGCCTACAATTACACTATGGCCAAAACAAAATAATGATGTATTCATTAAAATGCACACAGCCTCTTTTGATAATCACTTCTTTGTCACCTCCACCTATTTTGTCCTCTCACATCATCAGGTAAATTGCCAGCTCATTATAATCAGCTGATGCATTGATCTGGAACAAAGGGTGCTCTGATTAGATATGAAAACATACTTTAAATTCAGTGGCATTTTTTGCTGAACCACAGAGCTGTTCACAGTATTTCAATGTGCCTGCCCACGTCGTGCGTGAATGAATAAGGAGAACCTGCAGCTGCTAAATTATGTGCATGTATTATCAATCCATTGTCTCATCGTGAGTAGCTTTTAAATGAATAAACACGGCCATTCACTGACACTTACAATTAAACGTTACATTTGAATATCCAGATCCACATCGTTTCAATTTGAAGGGTACACTGGGGTTAAACCAGAGAAAAAAGTAACATTTGCAGAAAGGATCACATTTTATCTATAAATATACACATGGTGGAAAAAATATTTAGTCTATCACCCATGTTTCAAGTTCAGGTTCAAGTTCTACCACTTGAAATGATGGCAGAGGTCTGTAATTTTCATACACTTCAACTGTGAGAGACAAAATGTAAAAAAAAAAAAAACAAAAAGAAAAAAAAATCCATGAAACCGCATTGCAGGATTTTTAAACAATTTATTTGTAAATTATGGTGGGAAATAAGTATTAGTCAATATAAAATTTTTGATTCAGTACTTTGCAATATAACCTTTGCTGGCAATAACAGAGGTCAAATGCTTATAGTAGATCTTCACCATCTCACGATACACAGCCCCATTTATTCTTTCCTTAACACAGATCAGTTGTCCTGTCCCTTTCGCAGAGAAGCTTTTCTTTGCTCCAAAGCATGATGTTTCCACCACCATGCTTCACTGTTCTCAAAATGCAACTCAGCATTCTTCTTCTTCCAAAGACAACGAGTTGAGTTTGTACCAAAAAGTTCTATTTTGGTCTCATCTGACCTCATGACGTTCTCCCAATCCTCTTCTGGATTATCCATATGCTCTCTGAAAAACTTCAGATAGGCCTGAAGATGTACTGGCTGAAGCAGCGGGACAGTCTGCCTCTACAGGATTTGATTCCCTGTTGAGGTAGTGTGTTACTGATGGTAACCTTTTGTTACTTTGGTTCCAGCCCCAGCCCCAGTCCCTTAGTTTTCCCTCAATAGTTCTTTGGTCTAAGCCATGATGGAGTTTGGAGTCTGAGGACAGGTGTCTTTTATATAGATAATGAGTTCAAACAGGTGCCATTAATACAGGTAACGAGTGGAGGACAGGCCTGTGACAGCCAGAGATCTTGCTTGTTTAGTTGACCAAATACTTATTTTCCACCATGATTTACAAATAGATTCTTTAAAAATCTGATTTCCTGGATTTTTTTTTTTCACATTCTGTCTCTCACAGTTGAAGTGTATCTATGATGAAAATTACTGACCTTTGTCATTATTTTATGTGGGAGCAACACAATCAGTGGCTGACTAAACACTTTCTTGCCACCACAACATATTGTCTTGAATACTGTCACTCCACAGAGACAATTTGTAACTGATGGATTTATTTGTTCTTCATCTTCCACCAATCGAACATTGATAAAGCAGAAAATGCAATATCTAGAAATATACAACATAGTCTAAAAATGATGTTGTAATTGGTGCTATATAAATAAAATTGAATTGAACTGAATTGATGTTTGATAGAATTGATGAATTGATGAATTGATAGAAATCTAAAATGTAAATGTCATTTTAAAAAAAGGTATTTCTACATAGGACTGTTTACATTTACGTAATTTGTGAGGTTAAACCTACACTAAGCAACTTTTCAACCTTAATAAAACATTTTAATATCTTTTGTGATGATACTTCGACTTACAACTAGTTGAATGACCCTCTGTCACGGGCTGAGGGCGTCAGTATTGCTTTCACTTGGACTGAGCAGCTGTGAGGAGGGTGGTAGGAACCCTGCTCACTAAAAAACTCCAAATGTGCGGACTGCTTTACGGCATGCGTCACATCATGATAGAACATTGTTTAGCCACCATTAGATTCATTTAGATTCGCTATCCGTCCTTCACACAGCCACTGGAAACAAATGTAGGCGAGTTCAGTCCGACAGCACGCCACCAGGAGCAGAATTTTACCACGCCACACGCTAGGCCTCATGGGAACTGTAGTATTCCTTCAGGCAAAACACTACCGCTTTGTCCACTGGTGCCGCCAAAATCAACGAAAACTGAAAGTTCCTTAGCGTTGCTTTAATTTTCAACAAACTAAATTACATGGACATTCTATCAATGGAAATTTAAGAAATGGACACGTTCAATAGGCGAGTATAAATCTGCACCATCAATAGATTTTGACAACTGCATGCTATCTTGTATTGGTAAAATTCGCAGTGAGATCGGCTGATCTTTGTGCAAATAACAAATATGTTAACTCTTAGCTTGAAAAATTAAGAAAAAATTTGTCTTTTACAATAAGTCAATGTCAAATTCCTTCAGTCGTTCTTCATACTTGTGTATCTTATCAAACAATTCTATGTACATCACATTACCAAACATTAGCTCCTAATTGTGACATGGTTAAAAAAATAGACCAAACAAATCAGATTAAAAAAAAAAGCAATACTATGCTTGTGGGGTTTTTACTTTATCGAAGGGATGAACTAATTTCTTCCTGAAATGATTTCCTCAGTTAGTTGTGGACGGTTTAAAGGGACATTGAACACTTCTCTGACAGACAGTTGCAAATTAGGCAGGGAACACTCTGAATAGGTCACCAGTCAATCACAGAATTAAAAGAGATGCAGACAGTCACTGACATTTAAATGGACAATTTAGAATCACCAGATAACCTCAAGGGCATGGTTTGGGAGGAAACAATTTCATCCATGCCAGCGGGGACAAAGACCCGAAGCTGATGTTTGTTCTGAATCATGGTAGAGCTTGAATTTTGTGTTAAACAGTAAACACATTTCTATGTTGAAGGACATTTTGTGGTTATTTTTTTGATAATCATCACAGACTCGCATTTGGAGGGTGACTATGATGAAAACTATAAATACACATTAATTATGCACTGCTTTATTTTAAGCCATCTTTGCTGAATTGCAATTTATTAATAGTGTGAGGAGGGAATTTTTTTCAGAGACTGATAAATACAGAGCCTTTTCCCTTTCAGGTTTTACAAGTACGACAAAGAGATAATATAATTCACAATTTCAATAATGTTGTGTGTTTAAATACTGTGCATGAAGTTAATTGGTGACCCTAAATTGCCCCTAGGTGTGAATGTGAGAGTGTGCGGTTTTCTAGGTGTTTGACCTTTGATGGATTGATGACATGTAATCTGCTTCTTTCTTTTCTGCCCTACCCCCCCTGCTGATCGAGGTTTTGGCTCCCTGCCCCCAGTTCGAACCGGGTGTTGTTTTTAGGTACTTCCAGAAGGGGGCAGTAATGTATGGCCCTCAGAAGCAACCATCGCGGTGAAGTAGTAGAAGAAGAGCTCTCGTGGCCCCGCCCTTTATTGCTTTTTTTCTTCTGGTTTGTTTATGACGCTCCACTGCCTCCGCTACTTTGACAGCTAAATCAAGTGTTGTCAAACAACAACAACTAACTAACAAACGCTGCGTTTACGTTTGACAGTGATATGACAGCACGAGGGCTTTAACAGAGGCAGCGCTAGCATTGGTTGCAGCTTGACTGGCGGTGTTACATTAGTTAGCCTCTCTGCTGGCTAGCATATTGTATCGTTATGGCGTGAGGTTGAACGCTAGCAGCTTGACGGCGAGCTTTTTTGATTTTACAGTCAATATCATACACGAAGAGGGGAGCATATGTGTTTAACAGCTTAACTCCTCGCAGGTTAGGCTTTTTCACAGCTGCCTGCCGACTGAGTTGGACTAGCTACTAAGCTAATTTGACGTTAGCATGGCGTCTGATACAAGTGACACCGAGGAATTTTATGATGCTCCGGAGGACGTGAATTTCACTCCATCGCCGAAAGTGTAAGAAAAATAGCATTTTGTTCTTATCATATCTGATGTGACACATTTTTACACATTCAGCATTTTACATCACCGTGTGCTCGTAGAGTTTAGCCAAGACAGCTAACGTTACTTTGCAAATTGAGCTTGTTTTCATAGATCAGCTGCTTCGAAAGGCAAGTTTAAAGACAAACATTGTCCAGTCAGAATAAGAATGTGTTACTGAGTGCGTTTTGTCACACCATATGTTTGGTTTCACGGTACAGAGAGAGAGTCCTAACTCAACACATGAGTCACATGATGTTATTCCAGGGATGTGGGGACGGTGGGATAAGGAACAGGTTTTCCTCTGAGAGCTGAGTTTGCACTTTGACAGTTTCTAATAGAAACACTGTTTGTTGTAACACTGGGAAAGGTCCTGGATGTGACTGGCAGTGAGTGATCAGACAGGAATAACGACAGCAGTTTGCACAGTGATGTAAGAAGCATGTCAGGGTTCATCAATAGACAAAAGAACCTCAGAAATATGTTGGACTTCAGGTTTGATATTGCAGATGTTATGCTGAGCCTACAATAAAAAAAAGCTGTTTATTACAGCTGTAATGTGTATAATGTTTACACTGTTTAACACAGTACACTACCTTTGACAACATTTGTTTTCATTTGCAAACATTTGCATGTGTTGCTCTTTAGAGACACATTAGAAGTGAAGTATGTTAACCACATAATGTTTCAATAAACACCTGTCAGTTTCTATCCATGCAGCTAACTCTAACCGCACACTTTTGAGTTGAAATAATTAGTTTTATTGGAATCAGTTTTCACTGCAGCCCATTATTGTCCACAGTAAGTCCTCCACTACACCTATTAAGGCAAGTTGGGTGTAATTTTCAGCAGGCATTTGTGTTAATATCAGAGCGGGGCTGTCGGGTCTCCCTGTAAATACTAATGTGTGTGAAGCAATGTCTTAGCCATGCCCATAAATGTAGCTGTTACAAATTCAGATATGCACATTTATAGATTGATGGGTTTCTTGATTCGTTGCTGTCACTTATGATAAGTAAACAGCCGTCAACATATCAGTGAGTTAGAAACCACATACAGAAGGTTTTGTAAGAGTAAATGCTTTGAAGTGTATGTTCTTGAATATGTTTTATGTAATTCCACTCATACAAACTCTTTGACACACTGAATAGAAATGCATAGAAATGGAGTTTTTTTGTTTTAGATTTGTTGTAGGTGTTACTCTAAATGTGAAGTTTAACTGTACCTCTCTGCTGTATTTTTATCATTCTCAGGTCACCTGCAAAGTTTGTCATTCCTTCACCTAAGGTATGTTTACCTAAAGCCGGGCATTGTTGAAACAAGGTAGCATGTGTTGTGCTGGGAGTCACTGTTGCATTGATTATCCCAACTTTGGTTAGAGAGTGACTAATGCTTTGAAATTAGTCAGAGGTACCTTATACACACAGTTCAGTTACATTTGATTGTGATCTTTTTGAACTTTAGAATCATTCAGCACTTGTTTTGAATGACTGTTTTGACAAAAAGATTATCTTTGATCCTTGGTATTTGTTAATTGGGACTGTGATCTACACCCTTTTAGCATTTTGCTTGTATTTAGTTAAAAATGTTCAGTATTGCTCTATAGAGAGCTTATTCTTCGGAGTTTACCTAGTAGATTGCTTTGAGGGTGCACCTTCCCTATTTTTGTGTACATGTTACTGTTTGCCTTGAGAGGATTCAGGAGTGAACTTTGCACACAGAGCAACATCAGTCACATGTTACATTGTCATAGTTTGCTGAAAGTATTGATTTCTACACGACAGAGGACTTGCATCATGAGTTACTTTAAAATTGACCCGAAAAGAGTCAAAATCTCAGGATTTATCTGTCATATAGAATTCATATTGAAAAATCAGCTGGAACTTATTTAAAGTGTTTTTTTTAAATTTCTTATTTCTATGGTTGATATATTGACATATTCTGCTGTATGCTGTGTATTTATGCCATGCAGGATATGTGCATATAATGTTGGTAAAGAGGTTTTTTGTTTTTTTCTGAACAGCTTTCACAGAAGTCTGTGCACACTGCTCAGGACGTGAGCTGTGCAGTGGCTTCATCCGACTCTCAGCAAGATGATTCGCTACAGGTGTGCTTCTCTCTGTTTTTCTGACAATTTATGGCCATTGAAGGAAATCTCATTTAGGATGATGGAGTTGCATCAGTTTTTGTCCAAGTACACCAAACATCTATTGATAAATGTCTTACTTTTTGGTCCACCATCCACTTTTTGCTTAATCACTGAGCTTCCTGTGAATGTCTGTCGTCAATTCACAGGAAGGATTGCACGAGCAGACATTATCTTTTAAAGCTGATCTGACCACACACTGACAGAATAGTTGCTGATTGTCTAATTTGCTGTAATTTCCTCTTCCTGATAGATCATTGATAGCATCATCGAGGAGAGTCAAAAAGGAAGTGCTGCTGAAGTCGGTGAGGTGGCTGAGCTCTTAGATCAGCTGCATGTCGGCGTTCGGGCAGACCCAAAGGAAAAGAATAATGCTGAGGGACTTCCTGCCCAGTCAGCAGAACCAGTCGCTGAACCTCAGCTTGTGCAGAGGTCAGAGGAACAGAACAGTGTAGCGACGGAAGGCGGCTACTCTATACCTCCTCCCGAGCCCGCTCCTCTCCCAGGACCATCAGTCGTTTTGCCAGAGCACGTCCAGCCTCCAGACATCACCAGCACCATCGGGCAGCGTCTGCCTGATGGAGCTGTTGGGGCTGCAGAGGGCGAACAGGTGGAGAGACCTGCAGACATCTTAGACCAGGTTCCTCTGGAAGACCGGCTGGCGGACCCGGACTCTTCCGGTCCCATGAAACCACCACGACAGTTCACCGTGGAGCCGGACATTGTAGCCAGCACAAAGAAGCCTCCTCCTTCACGACCGCCTCCGCCCAGTGGAGGTCCTCCACCCAGACCTCCTCCTCCAGCCTGGCAGACTTTACCTTCCAAGAAGTCCCAGGAGTGTCTGCGGCCCAGTGGACTGGAAGGTAGAGGAAACGGCGTGCGCTTATTGTGTTGCACTCATTTGTTTGACACTGCGGTCAAGTGAAAGGCTGCTTTTTCAATGTGGTTTATTTTTAATTCAGCAAGCTCAGAAGAGTGGTTCTTAATTTATCTGTTAGAAGCGTATTGCAGCATGAGTATCTGAATGATTCACCAGTTACTACTGTTTTACTGTAATGATGGTTGCTTGACCCATAGATATGCAGGTAGATGAAAAAGAACATTTGAGGTACAGCTTAGGTGCAAATACACCTACTGCTCTGATACAACAATGGAAGAATGTATTTATACAATGACTGTTTAAACAATGTTTAAAAGCTTCGACTGTGCTGGTTACACTGATTTCTCTCCTATTACTTCACTTTTCAGTTCACATCAGATGATAAAAATGGACTGTTTTGAAACCTTTGCATGCTGTTAAATGTTCAGCAGATTTTCATGTGAAGTTGTGTGTTTCCAGTGTCTGCAGTCGGCCCGGCCGCTGCAGATCCGCTGGAGCCCTCCGGCCTGGTGTCTCCCAGCAGCACGGTGAGGAGTCTAACCAAAGAGCTGCAGCATTCCCTGGACCTGGCCAGCGCCACCAGCGGGGACAAAGTGGTGACAGCACAGGTCAGTGAAGCGTGAGAGCTGCTGTCCCTGTAGCCTTCCTCATCCACAGGTTCTCAAGAATGGAATCACACTTGCGACAGAGAAGTCCTTACGAGCAGCACTTGTTGCCTCTTATGCCTCGTTTAGGAAAATGAGGATGAGCAGGCTTCGTCTGAGAGCGAAGGCCAGACGGCGGGCCCTCAGCGGCCACGTTCCAACTCCGGTAGAGAACTGACAGATGAAGTAAGCTGCTTTCTGGTGTTGCCTTTTCTGTTCAGAGTCAAAACCACAGCCTGCACCTGTGCACAGTAATATGAAGAAGACTTAATGACCGAAATCTGTGTTAAAAACAGGAAATCTTAGCGAGCGTGATGATCAAGAATTTAGACACCGGGGAGGAGATCCCTTTAATCCAGGCAGAGGAGAAACTTCCCACGGGGATCAACCCTCTGACTCTGCACATCATGAGGAGGACCAAGGAGTACATTACGTAAGTTTGAATTAAGCTGCACTGAAATCAGTCTTTTTTTTTTTTTTTCTTTTTTTTGTAAGAATCATTGAGAATTAAACTCCCACAACCAGGGACGAAGCTTCTTTATTATTTTTTCCTTGTCGAGCAGAAGCTGATGCGTTATTCATTTCCTTCCAGGAACGATGCAGCGCAGTCAGATGACGATGACAAGTCTCAGGCTCCACTGACAGACACAGATGGAGGAAAACTGAAACAGAGAACGTAAGGTTCAGGGAATTGTTGCATTTCTTTTTTCCTACCCGCCACATATTCCTAAAATACAGACTATTGGTTGTTCCTTTTTTTTTTTTCTACCAGAACCCAGTTCAAAAAATTCCTGGGCAAATCTGTGAAGAAGGCCAAGCATCTTGCAGAGGAGTACGGAGAGAAGGCAGTTAATAAAGTGAAAAGTGTGCGTGATGAAGGTAAAAAGAGTTAAGGAATTTCTGCAGACACAACTGTGTAAAAATACATGTTTTGTTTTCCAAAACATGTGAAAGCCTTCCACTTTCAAAGTCTCCATCTCCTTAAAATGTGCACAAGTGGAGAGCTGGATGATCGTATCTGGAGGATCATCATACTAAACATTGGCTTAAATCTTCTGACTGTGACATTTATTCATATTTAATTTACTTAAAAGTTGTTAAGTTGTTTCAACCGAAGCATTGATAGCCTCAACAATCCTTTCTATTTTGACTTTTTCCTCAGTTTTTCATACCGATCAGGACGATCCGTCTTCGAGTGACGATGAGGGCATGCCTTACACCCGACCCGCCAAGTTCAAGGCGGCGCACAGCTTCAAGGGTCCCTTTGACTTCGACCAGATTAAAGTAGTGCAGGACCTGAGTGGCGAGCACATGGTACGGTGTATTTTTATTTTACCTCTTAGTATTTTTGTGTTTGCTGTTGGTGCTTTGTGTTAAAGCCCCTCTGTGCGGCACTCAGGGGGCTGTTTGGACCATGAAGTTCTCCCACTGTGGGAGGCTGCTGGCGACCGCGGGGCAGGATAACGTGGTCCGCATCTGGGTCCTGAAGACCGCCTTCGATTACTTCAACAACATGCGCATAAAGTACAACACGGAAGGTAAATTCACCCGCAGCCGCCAATGTGCCTGTTTTCTATTTGATTTAATGCTGATTCTCAGCCTCATGCTGCAGTAACACGGTCTTCACTTTGACCTTTGCAGGTCGAGTTTCACCTTCTCCTTCTCAGGAAAGTTTATGCTCGTCTAAATCTGACACTGATTTCGGGGTGAGTGAGTTGATTTGTGAGTTTTGTATTGGAAATAGAAAGATGTGAAAGCTAGAGTATTGGCATTTACACAGTGAGGGGTTTTTAAAGCATCACAGTCATGGGATATATGTGTTTGCTAATATATTGTGCTGTTGGCAGTGGTAAAATGCAACAAATGTTAAGATCTTGAAACAGACTGGTGATGATAATCGTGTCATCCTGTAAAAAAAAGAAAAAACAACCAAGGAGCAGATTTCAGCGCCATGCAGAAGCCTCATGTTCGGCTCATGTGGCTTTTATATCTCCCCTTCTGTTGAATAACGTTTATAGCCTGTGGGGATGAAATTACTCCTTTTTCTGTGGTCATTAAATCTGCTTTACAACAGGTTGAACGAAACATAAAAAGCTTCAAGACTTTTCTGCTAATTGTTTTTTTTTTTTTTTCATTTTCTTTCCACTGATGTAAAAACAGATTGAAGTTGCTATTAAAAAAAAAAAAAGTTGCAGCGTGATACTGCTTGAAAACACCCTTTACAAAGATAACAGCGTGATAAAATATGGCTTTATTGTAAATATGTGTTGATGTTTCGTAATCTTCTCACCATTTGTCTTCCAGGCGAGTTGTATGCCAGAGGATCCAGACACCGAGGATCGAAACGCCCCTTTTCGTCAAGTCCCCTTCTGCAAGTACAAGGGTCATACAGCCGACCTCTTAGACCTGTCCTGGTCAAAGGTGATCGTCTCTCTTGTGTCTCTGTTTACGTTTTGTCCACTTCAGATTCTCTCATTGCCGATAACCTCCTTGTCCTCATTTCACTCCAGAACTTTTTCCTGCTGTCCTCCTCCATGGACAAAACAGTTCGATTATGGCACATATCCAGGAGAGAGTGTCTGTGCTGCTTTCAGCACATTGATTTTGTCACAGCCATCGCCTTCCACCCCAGAGTAAGTAAGAGTCACCTTCCCTTTCTCTTTTTTAGCGTCCGCCACGCAGCCGTTAATTCTGTATTTATAGTGACCATTCCTTCTCGTTCCACAGGACGACAGATACTTTTTAAGCGGCTCGCTGGATGGGAAGCTACGACTCTGGAACATCCCGGATAAAAAGGTGGCCCTGTGGAACGAGGTGGACGGCCAGACTCGCCTCATCACCGCTGCCAACTTCTGCCAGAACGGGAAATACGCCGTCATCGGCACCTACGACGGCCGCTGCATCTTCTACGACACCGAGGTTTGCGGCCGGACTGCTCCCCCCCCCCCCCCCCCCCCCCCTCATCCCTCCTCATTAAGATGATTGAAGTCATTGTTTTCCTCTCCACCTTTCACAGCGTCTAAAATACCACACTCAAATTCATGTGCGGTCGACCAGAGGCAGGAACAAAGTCGGCCGTAAAATTACCGGCATCGAACCTCTCCCCGGAGAGAACAAGGTGAAGCGTGCCTTCAAAAAGCAAACGTCTGTGTGTGTGTTTGATGTCGCTGTAATGAGGCGGCGGTATGCCAGTCAGACCTGTTAAACACTGAGCCCGTCCCCGCAGATCCTGGTCACCTCAAACGATTCCCGGATTCGCCTTTACGACCTGAGGGACTTGTCTCTGTCCATGAAGTACAAGGGCTACGTGAACAGCAGCAGCCAGATCAAGGCCAGCTTCAGGTGAGATCAGTTCCACTCAGTGTCAGTTTAATATTTCGCCATTGGCTGTTTGATGTTTTTTTAAATATATCTAAACAGCTTCTTTACTCTTATCTGTTTCTTTCTTCTTTTGGTCTTGTTCACACACCGCGCCACAGCCATGACTACTCCTTCATCGTCAGTGGATCAGAGGACAGATACGTGTACATCTGGAGCACGTACCACGACCTGAGCAAGTTCACGTCTGTGCGACGGGATCGCAATGACTTCTGGGAAGGGATTAAAGGTAACTAAGGCTGAATCCCATTTCACCCCTTGGCCCTTCCCCTCGTTTTGCGCGTTCACGTGTAGGGGCAGGAGTGTCCCAGTTGTCATTATGACGTAGGGGTAGGGACAAGAACGAGGGCCAATCACAACCTCCAAAAGGAGATTCTCGAGAGGCACACTTCAAACGGAGGGGTATGATCCAGTGGCGGCGGAAGGCGAGGGGCGCTTGTTCTGTAAGCCTAGACCGTGACTGGCTGGGTGGAGTTAATTCACTTCCGATTGGCGGGGGCGCCCGTTTCCACACCCGCGCATTCCAAACACAACAGATAGACGATTATTTTCAATAAACTGGTTTCTTCAACACTGCCCGCCTGGAATGCGCGGGTGGGAAACGAGCACCCCCACCAATGCGGAAGTGAACTAACCCCGCCCACCAGTCACGGTCCAGGCAAACAAAACAAGCGCCCCTCGCCATCGGCCGCCACTGGATGACAGATTTCTCAGAAGGCCTTCCAAGATGGCGGCGTCTGCAACGAAAGAAGTTCATAAATGTCAGTATTTTGTCAATTAATAAAGTTTCAAAATGTAAGAAAAACATTCTTCTTCGGCAAACAATTGTCGCATCTGCCTACGTCATCGGCAGCGGCGACTACTGATGACGTACGCGATTTTGGAAGGGGTGTTCCAATTCGGAAGGGTTTACTTTCGGCCCTACCCCTTAGCACTCCGTTTCAAAGGGGCAAGGCCAAGGGGGAGGGCTAGAAAGAGAAATGGGATTGGGCCTAAACATCACTTCGTTCCACTTGTCTCAGAACTCTGTACTAAAAACTGAGAGGCTTCAGTTTGAGGAAGGAGTCCAGTTGATCGTAACATCAATAACTGGAAACAACTCGTATTTACAGGAAACACTGTCAAGCTGTGTGTCTGCTGTCCATCCACTGATACGTCTTTAAAAAACCTTTACATCAAATCTGTCTGGAGCTGAAGGCGGGAGACATCAGAGCAGCAGTTCATCAGTGTGTGCAATTATAGGAATGTAAAGTCCACCCCTTCCTGCGGGTGTCTGCTTATTGAAGCAAGGCGCTACAGTGACCTTGAAGTATGTGGCACCCGGAGATTTATGCTCCTGCCGGGTTTCACCTTGGCAGAGAGACGGATGGACGGCAACAAGATGAAAAGACATCCAGAAACTCCCTCTAAGCCCGTCGTCTAAAAGCTTCTGTCACACCAACCCATGCATGTTCTGTACCAGTGTTTAATCACTTCCCGTCTCTCCAGCACACAATGCCGTGGTCACCTCAGCCGTGTTCGCTCCCCATCCAAGCCTCATCGTTCCACAAGAATGTGGAGCAGAGAAACCAGAAGCAGAGTGCAAGAGCCTGGACTCCACGGATTCTGAAACTATACCCTCAGGTACGTCCGTCTGGGTTCATTCATAAGCCGGCCGTGACGCGGACGTCGCCACTTCACTCATGTCAAACTGCTGCTGTGTGCAGGAGCCCTGAAGACGGATCACACCGAGGTTCTCCTCTCCGCGGACTTCACTGGAGCCATCAAGGTCTTCATCAATGTAAAAAAGTACTGAGCACTTCCCGAGGATCCAGGACATCATGTCAGAAGCCTTTTAAGATTTCCTTAACTACCTAATGGTTTGTGGGTGTTCTAAAACCTCAGCTGAGAGAAGCGGTGGAAGCTATGAACTGTACAGAAGTGACGGGCGGAGACGTCCGGTCACTCTTCTGTTATTTTTACCTTTCATACCAAGCTACTGTGAACGGTTTGGGTGGAGAGAACAAGAACAAGACCCGTGAATTTTCTGTGTGGAGTTTGAGCCGAGAGAAATCTGCTCGGATACGGTTTAAACCGATCGGCTGTTCCTCACCATGTGGACATCCTCCTGTTGGTTCCCTCTTTTCGAACAAGCGTAGTTTTCCATAGAGAAGCCAGACATGGTCCAACGCTGATCAGATTTCAGTGTGTCTGCATACAGACTGTCAACCTTTTTTTTTTTTCTTTCCTGGAATTCAAGTTATTTGTGCCAACAGAAGCCAGATTGCTTTTTTTTTTTGTAACGGGTAGTCAAGCTTTCCTTGAGAATAAAGCGTTTTTGCAGATAATAGTAAACCTACAGTTCAGGAAATGTGTATACGGTTACTAATTAGTAGCGCTGGGTATCTTAATTATTTTTTTTTTGTTGTTCTCAGAAACAGTACTGCTCTTAAATACTTTTGATACATGTCTTTGTTCAATGAAAGCACATTCATTATAATACTGTACATTTTCTGTGTAACATTGCATACTTACTGCTTTTGTAAACAAATTGATGCTCTATTACTTTCCTCAATTAAAAAAAAAAACAAAAACAGAAAAATCTACACAAAGTTCATATGTTGAAATCCAGTTTTCAGCTTTTAGGAAGCAATTTAACGAAACAGGGAAAAAAAAAAAGCTTGCTCCTAACATGCAAGTTCTTCACATGTGTGATTTATTTAGTGTCAGAACCTTGCAGCAACATTTGCGGTCATCATCTCAAAAACAACAAAAATATATATAACTAGTTACAGTGTTCGAACGTCTTCATACAAAAAAGAGTGCTGAATCTTGCGTGGATACCGGGGGTCGGGAGCCGGGGGGGGGGGGGGGGGGGGGGGGGGGGTACGGACATGTCGATCTGTTCAGAAGCTCTGCGGAGGTGCTTTGTGTAGTTCATTGTCACCAGCAGCACATTGCGGCCCCGGAGTCAGTGTTTGCTCTTCTTCGCCTTCCTGTGGGAGCGATGCGGCGATCGTGACCTGGATTTCTTCTGGACTGGAGACGGCGATCTGGAGCGTTTGGACCATTTGGGAGACCTTGTCCTGTTAAAGACAGAACACGTTGAAGAAAAAAAATAATCACAATGCAGGCGTCATGTTGTTGTCAGAGCACTTGCTTTAACGGGGAGATGCTGCGCGATTTCCGGGCTTGATCTCCACGTTCGCCGCTGCGTTTTCTGCCCCCTTCTTCATTTCTTCTGCTCCTGTCTTTGTTTTTTCTGTCGTCCTTTGATCGGTCTTTGGATTTTGATGCCGACCGCTTCGTCTTTTCTTCATCTTTTTGGAACTCCTGTAGCAGGCAGGGTGGGAGACGGATGAGGGTGCAGAAAGATGGAGCCTACTAAATCCTGAACACCTTCACTGCTGCACAACAGCCCCACCTTCTGAAGCAGCTTGTTTCTGTAGTGCTCCACCTGCTGCTGGATGCTCATCCCAGACTTCCTCGGCCTTTTCCCAGATTCCAGCTCATCCTGGATCTTCATGACCCTCACCTGAGGCACAGACACTGAGTTGGAGCTGCATATTTCTTATTACATGTAACTTCATAGAGAAAGAGTTACAAATAGAGTGTATTGTGATGTTCGGGGAGATTAGAAGCCGTCTTGTCAAATCAATCCTGTCGGAAGAAGATGTGCCACTTGCCTCCAGCTCTCTCAGCTTTTTCCTTTTGCTCTCAGACATCTGGAAACTTCTGAGCGAGCTCTGGAAAACGGCGCTGTCATAGTTTGATGAACTGCAAGACTCGGTGCTGCTGTCGCTGTCTGAGCCCTCGTCTCCGTCCTGCGAGTTCCCGCTGAACGAATGAGAGGCAATGAGCTGACATTCCTCTCCGTTATGTGAAGACGCGACGTTTCGAAACTCGTTTTCAAAACCTCACCTGACGTTCACCTCGTCCTCGCTCTCTGGCTCCGCCACATTGTCCCACTTAGAGTCAGTTTTGGCTGAGAGAGAGAGAGAGAGAGAAGGCAGAACGGTGAGGAGACAGCAAGCAGGTTGACCACAAGCACTTCCAAACAGATCTTACCTTGAGGAAACGTCCCGCTGTCTCCCGTCATCTCCCACTTGGACAAAGGCACTCTGGAGAGAGCAGCTCTGCTCTCATCTACTGAGGAAAGAGAAGCTCGTCAGGGTGACGACAAGGACGGATCGGGCAGGTGATCCCAGTCGCAGCGTGAGCTCAGTTTTGCTCGCTATTCATTGACGGTGATGGCTAGAATTCCCAGCATGCAACAGAAGCGCACAGTCAGCTTGTTGAGGCGGCGGGAGATCATCGTTCCTTACAGGAAGCTGTGAACTGCAGGTTAAAGGATGTGACCCACTCACATGGCAGTCCGTCGATATCGTCAGAGGCGGCCCCCAAAGGAACGCCGTCGATGTCGTCGACGGGCGCGCCGTCCAGGGGGTCCCAGCCCAGAGGACAGCCGTCAAGGTCGTCTGCTGTGCCGGCGTCGAAAGGTAAACCATCGAGAGGCGTGTTGTCCAGCGGAGCGCCGTCAAGATCACAGGGTGCTTCCTGCAGAGAGAGAGAGAGACGGGATCATTTATGCCAAAGCCATTATTCAATACATGCAGCTGTACGTTCATTGATGGAGTCACAGGGCAAAATGGAGGTTACTGCAGCAAGGACAGTTCGCCAGTTCATCAGTCAATAGAGACACAAACACACACACACACCGATTCACAATGCTGTTAAGGTCGTTTCTGTAATGAGATCCATGTCAGGCTCACCTTTGCCGTCTCTATTATCTCCTCTCCGGCTTTAGCGAAGCCCAGAAAGATATTCTGGAGGTGGATGAGATAAGGCTCGGGGTAGATGGCCCAGTCCTCCCAGGCTCGAAAACACATCATTACCTTTTGCTGTGGAGACAAGAGTTTAAAAAAAAAAAACATTGGAACTTTGTGTATTTTCGCTGAACGTCCACATGCGAGAGAAACAAACTGTCCGTCACCTTAAACTGCTCGGCCTGCAGCCGGGCTTGGATGTTTTTGTGCGCTGCGTTAAGGTCTCTGAATATTTGCGTGAGCTTGGTCTCAAAACTTAAAAAAAAAAAAAAAAGAGAGAGAAAAACATTTTAAAACTGTCAGAAGGAGAAGAAATATGACGAGCTGGGATAAAGCCTCTTACTATTTCCGATAATAAGATGCTCCGGCGACTTTGGCACAGGAGTTGTGCAGGATGTCCGACACCAGATACAATCGAGCAATCTGGAGGATGGAGCCAAAAAAAAAAAAAAAAAAGTAAACATGACAGACATATATGTTCAAGTGTTATTCTATAAAAGAGGGAAGCCTGCCTTCTTTTGAAGAGGCGTCTGGAGTAAGGAGAAGGAGTCGGTGATGTGGCCCACGACTTCCTCCGCGGCGTCGGCTCGGTCCAGACAGAACAGCATGGCGTTGGCGATCTCCTCTCGGCTCGGAGTGAGATCTTTGAGCAGCGTCTCCAGCCTCTGCTTGTGCCTGGACGGAGAGTCGAGAGCGGCGCTGGAATAAAGTCTCATCTGCGCGCGTTGTTTACATCTCGAGGACGGACTTACTCGGATCTGAGCTGGCCTTTCTTCACCTCCTCCTCGGCGGAGACGCCGTCCTCCCCCTCCGCCCCGTCGTCGGCTCTCTCCGAGTAGCTGTTCAGGCTGGGGGGCCTCCACACCGAGCCCCCTCGGAACATGCGGAAGTCCGACGTCCTCCACTCCGTCGGGGACTCTCCCTGGAAGAGAGGAGATGGACCGGACGCTCAGAGTTTCCCTTTTTCACGACGGTGTATCAGAGAAGGTTAAAATCCGCAGCCTGACAAACCTGGAGGATTGAGAACAGCTTCCAGCGATAGTACACATGGTGCTGGCTTTTGTTTTCAAAAAGGAACCTAGGATCATTAAAATTAAATAAATAAATACACATTCATCGCCAACGGTTACACAAAAACAAACTCCTGACCTGGAGCAGCTCACCCACCTGTAATCGGGATTGTTTTTCTCTTTGCTCATGATCATGGCTTCGAACACGGGACCTTCGCGCACCACAAACTCGATCATCCGGTGAATAAGGCATAGCAGATTCCTGAGGAGAAAGAAGCTCCTTTACTGATACACACTCAGCTCTGTAGTCCCTCTTTAAAGTGAACTAGCGGTCCATGAATACTGCTCCTTAATAGTGCGATGGTGGCCAACCTTGAGCATTTTAAAATGCTTTGTACAAGGATGCGTCGGTGTGTTAACTTTCAAGGTCCACTGTGTTCATCAAGAAATCTCTTGATTTACACTTATATTTCAGAAATGGAAGGCACTGCAGGAGTCAAAGTTTTACTGTCTTCACTGCTCTGGATGAGGCTTAGAAATAATTAAGAAAAAAAAAAGGGACCTTCTAAGTGTGGCAGCATGAAGCAAGACAGACTGTTTGGAGGTATTTTGGTGAAAGTGTGTGTGTGTGTGTGTGTGTATGTGTGTGTGTGTGTGTGTGTGTGTGTGTGTGTGTGTGTTTACCTTTCCGTTGGGATAACCACTTTCACTACAGCTTCGGACAGAGTCTGTCAAATTGAACAAAGTGAAACCATGATGGCATCAAAAGAGCCGCGACGCTGAACACATGATGAACTGCTGTAAAGGGCTGAGAGCTGAAACACTCGGTCCACTTCTTTTTTATCAGTATTTTGAATCTGTGCTTTTCCAAACTGTTAATTCAGGGAAAATTCCCCTACAGGCTCAGCCATTGGTTAAATAAAAGAATAAGTAGTTAGTAGAAATTGCAAATATTGTTGAACTACAACAATCCAGATCCTGGTGGAATCCAGAAGTGAGAGAGAAAACATTTCGATCAGACCTGCAGCACTCAAACAGAAACCTCTTAAAAAAAACAGGTCTGCAGGTTCTTCCCGATTTCACACAGCAGAGGAGACGCTACCTTGTCGAACTCGGTTTTGGACAGGCCCAGCGGCTTGGTGAAGTCGTTGCGGAAGCGATCTCTGGGCTGAGCGTTGAAAGGCAGGCCGGACGGCGGCGGCGGCGTGGTTCTCAGCCCCACCGGAGTGTACAGGGGCTGCGGGGGGATGCGAGCCGGTTTGCCCCAACCCAGCTTCATTTCAAACCCCATGATGACTTTACCTGTGAACAAAAGAAGCACACAGAGGGAAAGAGTCACAACTTTTGCTGCCGTTTACTTTTTTTTGTTATCAGTTTCATTATTAATACTGATGAAACGCACCGTCGAGTGCGGCCAGAGCTCTCTCCGCATCTTTCCGTGTCATGAAGGCCACAAAGGCTCTGTTGGAGGTCCTGCAGCGCTCCTCGTCCGTCCGCGGCCACATGATCTTCACGCTGGCCAAAGGCCCGTACCGGCAAAACTCTTTACAGAGCATCTCCTCATTCATCTGGAAAATAACAGGAACAAAAAATAAAATCAATGGCGGCGTGTTCATCTGGCCTGCGCCGAGCCGATCCACGTCGAAGCGCCGCCTCCTGTACCTTTGGGCTGATGCAGCTGATGTAGAGGTTGGTGGAGGTTGGCACTGTGGGGTCGTCGTAAAACACTGCGGAGGGAAAACAGCTCGGGTTTAGATTCGGGGCTTTGCTAAATGTTCAGGGAACAACCGGCAACGTCAAAGCTGGAGACTTGCGTGATCGTCCCGATAAGGATAAATCCAGGTCACCGAATCCTGCTCCTCCGCTGGGGTCATTCCTCTTCCGCTTGTGTCTTTCCTCACGCTCTTCTTGGATTCTGCATTTTCCAGCATACAGGATAATAACAATGTTATTCATGCATAGTGAAGTCTAAGTGGCGCAGCGGAGAGCTGATAATAACCTGCTGGGATCAGACTATAGAAACCTTCAGATGTGATATTGGGTACGCCTCAAAAAAAAAAAAAGACTCACAGCTTTAGTTCCTCCTTGAAGAGTTCGAGGTTACTCTTCTTCTTTTCTTCGGCTTTTCTTTTGAACGTCTGAAAATCAGAAAGGCCGTGGTTACCATGACAACAGACTGCCTATTCACACCGAGTCTGACCATTTTCAAAAGACAAAGCTAAACAGCAATATGTTGCTTTGATTCAAATGACTCTATGCAGTGTATGTTTTTGTAAATCATTCCTCTTTTAGTTTTGTGCGATCTGTCTCGATGCAGTAATCTCACTGAATCTGAAAACATTCACACGACTCCATGATCCTCAGTGGTGAGAGTCCAGACTTACAGCCTTTTTGCTCTCTGCAGAGGACACCGGCGAGGCATGCTGGGGCACCAGCTTGGTAGAAGGTCGGTACAGTTTGCTCTTCTTGAGCTCTGCTTCTTTCTCCTCTGCAAAAGCAACGGCAAAAACCCAAAACATCACCAACTGGACACATTATTCAACTGTTTCAGACTCATTTTGCTGTGTCTGCTGTTAGAAAATAAATAATATTGATGTCTACTTGTAAGACGAAGGCAGCAGCCATAATAGAGTTGGTGTTGTGGCCTGGGGCGGCCTTGGCGGTAGCTGGATGGGCTTCCTGAAGCGTGCGCAGACGCAACCGTACGCAGAGTTGTTATTGTAACTGAACGTGCTTACTAATCTTTCCAAGCATTTCATCAAATGTCAACATGACCAGAAATAAGGAAACAGACACACAGATGTTCTGGAGGTAACAACGCCCATGAACCAGTGTTTAATACACTTCTAATAATGACAGCTTTCAATTGGCAGCCAGTAAAGAATCAAAGAACTGGGGCAGACTGCTGACTCCAAGCGTCCAGACTAAATTATTTTCTAGAAACTGTGGAAAGAATTTAGGCCTGAAAAATGATAATGGTGAAATATTTCACTGCTGAGTCAGCCTGATCTTCTCCTGGGTTTCACACTACACTCCTGATAAGTTTAAGTTCCAGCTTTGTGCAGGAGTGAAGATGATGAATTACTTTTTTGCAGGAATGTCATTTTTTGTTTGTGTGGAAACACAGCAGTTAGTGGTCAATACTCTCATCTCATAGTATACAAAAATATATCTGCATCGTCAACATTGACGAATACAGTGTTTCTACATTTTAATGGAAGCATAACTCATGATCCAGTTTTTGTCCTAACAGGAGTATAAAAAGCAGGATTGGAATAACCGTTATTGCTCACCTTTAGTTGCATTCACGATGCCTCCACGGACAAAAGTTTTCACATTACTTTTTTCACTGGCCTCGAATGACGCCAGGAATTCCTCAAAAACTTCGGCGGCTTTCTCTTCTTCCTTGAATGTTGAACAAAAACAGATAAACATTTGAGTTCTTTGATGAGTTCACGGCTCATTAAGTCAAAATCTACAAACATTTACTAATATAAAAGCATTTTCCACAGCTTTGCAATGTAAAAAGAAAAAAAAAAACACACTTTCATACAAACACTCAACATCCAAACCTGCTCACCTTTTTCTTAAGATCTTCTTGTTCTTTCTTGGTGAGCGTCTTGACTGGAGGAGCTGCTTTTCCTTTTCTTTCTGCCATGCTCAAACTGCAAACACACATGAGTTTAGTTAGCAGATTCCTATTTCAGAGGCTGATATTTCAACTGCAGATTAACACTTTTCTTCACGGGAGTGAACAGCTGTGCCCTGTTCCTCTTCACTCGCGTATAATCAAATAATGGACACAGGCAATGAGGGAAACACCAAAAGAAATGTCTAAAACAGAAGTTTTGAATATCTGAACCACATATAATGAAGCCTTGTGGCACAAACTGCTGCAGAAGGGAGGCAGCATAAAAAAAAAACCTCTCAAGCTGGCTAGTAGCGACCAAGAATGTAAACACTGCTGCATAATATATATATTTTAATATCTAAAAATACCGCTAATCGGGTGCAAATAACTAGATCTAACTCGAATCCTGAACAAACTGTGTTTTAAATGACTGTGGACGAGATATCAATTCAATTTGCTAAAGCTAGCTAACATGAACGCTTAGCTTAGCCACCAGCTGCTGGACTCTCTAATGGTCTATGCTAACCCAGTATTCGGTTTTTCCACCGCTAACGCCGCACACAGCTGACATATATCTCTCTGCTATGACCCCCGCAGTGCTGGGACCCGTACGTCTCCACACGTCCAGCTGGGACCACCTATATCGTGTGCTAACGCGGTGGATTGGTGCAGTTGTCCTAGCCTAGCTAACAGTAACACGTCCCGTAACGCCACAAAGCGACGACCTGACCACACAGCAGACCCCGCACGCGAGCCAAAAACACACACACTTACACTGCGCTCTATATCATTGCTCTGGCATGTTGTTCAGGGGGTGGTGGGGGGGGGGTGCGCCGAGTGTTTTGTAGCCACGGCTTGCAGCGAGGATGATCCGCCTGCAGCTCCACGCAGAGGACGCCGTTCGGTGCCCGTGCGTCAAACCAGCGGCTCCGGATGTGTGCGTCGCGCGCGCGCGCACACACACACACACACACACACACACGCACAGCTTGTGTTTCTGTGGAGGAAGACCCCTCAGGGAGCGCCCCTCCCACCCAGGATGGGGGCTGATGTGGGGCCACCTGCTGCACAGCGGGAGGTCACTCACACGTGCACGACCGCTGTCATGTTAGGACCCGGTGCAGCTGCAGGGAGCGCGTTCATGTTCCATTCACTTGACAGTTCACAGCTATGTCTTCGGATTGTGGAAGGAAATCTGATCAACCAGGAAAGAAAAAAGAAAAGACTCAGGGAAAACATGCAAACTCCACACAGAAGGTCAGGAATCATATTCTCTCTGTCTATCTATCAAAACGGAAAAAATGACTAAAGCAAACCTACTTGTTTCATTTTGCAACTGCCTTCAAGTCAAAGTCCCTTAACTAAAAAAAAAAAAGTGTTATGTTTAAAATAATGCAGCATGAAACCTGATCTATTCTGTATCAGATTCATTAGCGAGGAAATAACAGTAGACCTGTTAAGACATGTACTGGTGGCTCAGACAACTCCTAAAGGTATTCACATGATAATTAATGGTGTGGTGAAATAAAGGAAAGAACAAGCTTAATCCACTTATTGCATTAGTCCCAAAATCAGTCCCAGAATTACTGCAATGAAGGAGTAAATAGTCAAACATAAGGCGTAAACAACAAGAGTCGAGCTTTTCAAAAATGGATTTAAATACTTGATTTGGATTTGATCATGTAAACTCTGGATTAGCCATAAAGGTGCAATGTTACTCTTTGGCTTCACTTCAGACTGAATTTGTTCAATACCAGCTCACTGGATGATCCAATCAGCCCAGCGCATGATGGAATGGGATCTTGCAAATAGGAATTACTAAGAAAATATATCATTTAAATGTTATTGGAAGTAACTGATGTTACTGGCACAGCTTAAGTAAGTTTTCAAGCAAAACACTGTAAATGTTAATTGTATTTTGGCTGTTTGTTTACTCGAGAACTGTGTTGGATGTCACTGAAAACTGCGCTTTTTGAAAATGGTTTCCAGCATGCAGTTCTTTGAAACAGGCTCCATCTCCTCACACATTTTTGGAAATGTGTAGCACGGTACAAGAATGCTGCAAGTCATAAGTCAACAATTCACTTATACCTGTGTAAACTGATGGACAACAATAACAACGGCATGTTTGAGCTTCTCACTTTAGATTTAACAATGCTTCTTCAACAAAATGTAAATGTATTCCACTTGAGATCAAACGGGGCTGGATGGACTCACAACTAAACTGAGACCTCTGATCTATTGAGTTGACTTTATGTACCTTTTTTTCTTTTTGCTTGTTTTTTTTATTTATTTATAAAGCCTCTGCCTTAAGGAGCACAGAGATCATCTGTGGTTCAGATGCTTTACAATATTCCTTTCTTGACTATCTGATCACAACAATGTCAATATATTCATATTTTGCAACATTAGGTTTAATGTTTCCAAACTGAAGACATCTTTTCCAAAGATAAAAGTAAAATGTAGATTCTACATTTTTTGTGCAATTTGTGTTGTTAGTGATGGAGAAACTAATACATCGTACATTAGTGAGCAAATCATTTATTCAATAATTCTACTAATAAATTATTATAATGTTTATCAAACAGCTGCTCTCTGTTTAGCATCAGAGTAAAAGTGATGTTTTATCACTTCTTTGCGTTGTAATAATCATGGAGTTGATCATAGATCAGTTGAACCGGATGTTAAAACTTGCTGACTTGCTCGTGGGAAAGGTTTTGGACCAAAGCGTCTGGGCCGACTGTAGGCATTTATGATCCAGCCAGAGGTCAAAGGACTGACCTCTGCACTATTTTAGCACATGAGTGCTGTGCCGAGAGGCCAGTGGACTGCTTTCATTAATGGGGAGCTTAATGCCCCAGTGTGGCCCACACACATCCCGGTTAAAAGAAACCGCTGTTTAACCTGCTTTTGTTTGTGTGATTGTATTTCTCTGAAAAAACTCAATAAACAAAGTTTGAAAAAAAAAAAGAACAGTGGGTGAATGTGAAGAATAATTCACTCTGCAGTTCATTGCCAGAAGTAAATTCTAATAAATCTGTGTTTTCAAAGAGTGGAAAGTTGAGGCCCCCTTAAGAAACACGCTTGGTCTCAGACTAGGAATGTTTGGTTAAATGTTGAACTTGGGGATGTTTTTCACATCAGATAGTGTCTCAAACTGTGATCTGCAATAAGAAGCACAAACCTTCCTGTGCTACAAGTTTTGCCAATATAATGATTTATATTCTCTGAAACTGTCACAACTGTTGAACCTACTATTAGTCATTTTGCTTCGAGCATTTTCAATTAGATTGGTTATGGCAACAAGGCACAGACAACCCAAAAGAAAATAAGAAATAAAAAAAAAAGATAGTAACATTAGGAGTTATTTATTTATTTATTTATTTTTATCACCGAATGGTTTATGAAAGTGAGGATTGCAGGATGCTGGAACAAATCCAATTGGAGATGACAGCAGTTTAACCCTCACCAGAGGGAAAACGTTAAGAAACAGACACACACTCACTCTCACGCTTAATTCAGAGTGACTGATTAACTTAAAACACATGTTTTTGGACCAGTCCAGAAGTCATTAAAAAAAGCCACAAAACAAAACCAAAAAACAAGCCCAGGTTCAAACATCTCACTGTGATTATGGAGCTCCAACCACCACAAACTACACGAAATTACATTTTAGAATGTTGATAAATGTGTTGCACAATTTTACTCTGATCAAAACATTGAATCTTTTTAAAATACACAACACTTAGCTAAAAAAAAAAAATGCAGATTTTTGTAAACACTAAATAATGGGTTAATTTGCTCAACTTGCCCAGGCTTATTTATAACTGCTCCATGTATTATTCAAAAGGTTGTGGCACCACCTGACACTCAACACTACAAATTATTCATCTGATGCTAAATCACAGTCATCAGTCAGATGCTCAGATTGCCCAGCCATCTTTACAGTAAATATAAGACACAAATACGGCTTTTAGCCCCTGGTGGGGGCATCAGGGGGAGGAGATGGGTATATTACCAGGTGAGAAAGAGGGGGTAAAAGCCTAAAATGGCCACCATACCCTGCTCATCATCACCATCATCATCATCATCATCACGCCCCCCCCTCTCCATCCATCCATCCTCCTCCTCCTCCTCCTCCTCCAGCAGCAGCAGAAGCCCAGCCCCTAGCGTCCGTCCCGGGAACGCACGCCTGCATGCGCATGGGCGGAGAGACTGCCGCTGTGCGCTGTTATTATTGTAAGAGTAATTTCTTTTTTTTACGAAAATGGCGTCCAGTCAGGGAGGTGTGGGAGCTGTCACCGCTCTACAAAGCCATCACTGCCCGAGCGGACCGCACTGGAGCCCGGGCATCAGCCAGTACCCGCAGCCCGGGCAGCCGCCGCAGCAGCAGCACCACACGGCCCGCAGCCTGGACCGGGCTCTGGAGGATGCCGTGTGCTCAGGGATCCTCAACCTGAGCGGCAGGAAGCTGCGGGAGTACCCGGGGATGAGCTACGACCTGACCGACACCACACAAGCAGGTGGGCTTGCCGCGGAACGCGCACGTGAAATCACGGTCCGTGCGGGTTGCGTTCGAACCCCCACCTCCCATCCATCCCCTCGCGTGCGTTAAATGCAGCGTGTCCGCATTGTGCGTGGATTTTTTTTTTTTTTTTTTTTTTTTTTTTGTCTGATTTTCGGGACACGGGGCGCGTCGGCGTGTAGGTGAGTGTTTCAAAGGGGAGCGACGAGGGCGCGTGCGGACGGGTCAGCGCATCCCGGGTGTGATCGCCGCTGCTCGCGCGGAGTTTACGAGGGGCTCGGCTGCTGTTGTGTGGTTTGTGTAGAGATCGACGCTTTGAGCAGCCCCCCCCCCTCCACACACCCCCCACCCCAGACACATGAATGAGACGGCAGGCGCACCCAGGCACGCGCTGTGCAGCGCTCTGCTCTGCACACCGACAGACCTGCAGCTCAAACTGGAGCACGACATGAATGAAACCTAGGTGGGGGGGCTACGATTAAAATCCACTCCCCCCCCCCCCCTCCTTAAAAAGCAATAAAAGATTTTAGGAGACCACGTGCTGCACGTGCTTTTCTCCCTTTAATTTTTATGGCACGATCAGACAAAAGATGCAGGATTCACGCAGCCTCACCCCCTTTGCATGGGTGTACATGGCCATGAAGCTTTGTAAGGATAAAACAGGAAGGAGCCACTGCTCTGCTTCTCCTTTCAAGTGCTGTTTAATGGCCGATGAGCTTGGATTACATCGAATTGAGTTATCCTCCTCTGGGTCACCTGATTATGTAGTCAGGTCAGTCTGCAGGTCAGTATTGGAGTCACGTTTCCTCAGGATGTGATGAGTGGGGGTCATACATACTAAGTTTTATTAGACATGGTGGTTTGGAGACGTGCACGCCCATTGGTTAGACATAAAGCCCAGCCTGAACAACTGATAAGAAGACTGCATTACAAGAGACTTATGTTGTGAAAGAACCGTGTCTTCCTGCTCTGTGGGCAGATTGAACAATCATCTGTTATATTGGTTTGTTATTAGTCATTCTGTCATTGCCATGGTCATTTAGAAGAAGCTGAACCCCACCATGACAGCCCCCTCCCCTGATGTGTACACATGCCATCTGGTGTTACTCTGTCATATGCAGCTCATGGCCAGTCACTGCTTTGCTGAGGAGCTGATGATACCCCAGGGTCCTTAAATTTACTGTTCAGACAGGGCTCTGCCTCTTTATATTCACACGGTTTTTACACTGGAAAAGAAAAAAAAGTCAAAATATCAATGCGTGCAGTTAGTTTGCAGCTTGACGTGTTATAAACCAGGATTCTTTCTGGTCCCTGGAGCCCGGCTATGGATTGATGACCGGTTTAGTGGACGTTCCCGGCAAAACTGACCTATAGATTTTTATGTTTGTCATGATCATAGAGCTTCACTCCCTCAACCGCCTGGTACTGTTTCTTTAATAAGCACACAAACAAAGAATGTTCAGAGTTTTATGATGTGTCTAGCTAAGCCTGTAGAAATCTCAGAATATCGTGCATAAGCTGCAGACAAAACAGGAAATTTGTGTGAACTATTTCTGGAGTGTTGGGCCATCTCGTGTCAGTACGCTCTAATAATAATCGCCCTTCTGCCTTAAAAAGAGAAAAAAAACAGAGAGACTGTCCAACAAAATTTGAGGTTTGATGGATAACGGGATTGTGCATTAATTGCTGCTATCTGGAGTGGATGTTACGTAACGGTGACAATGATCTAAGGAGATTTGTGGGTCTACATTTCTGCCACGCCTCTCGTCACTTGCTTTGACTGTGACTAATGCAGTCACTGTGAACGCTGCTGCGTTTTTTCTCCCTCTTTTTTTTTTAATCACATCATTTCTGGTGTCTGGAATGAAAGGTGTGCCAGGAGGAAGTGTCACTTTCTCATGTGCCACGAAGGATCAACACCTCACAGCATCAACATTTCACAACAGCGACTGGGATGTGAAGAGGTGGTGTGATGCTGCGCTCTACACACACACACACACACACACACACACACACACACACACACACACACACACACACACGCACGCCCGGGCTTTACATTCGGCTTGCATCGCCGGATCACATCACAGGCCTTTCAGACTGAAATAAAAGACAGGCTCGTTTCAGCGCGATTCCTCTCTGCTGAACTGGAATTAATGCTTCTCTCAAGCTTTGCTCCGACTGCAGCAGTAAATTCGAAAGTACACAGTCGCGTCGGCTGTGACTCAGTTGGTAAAGCAGGTCATCTTCTGCTCACCAAGTCAGTGCTTTGATATTTTTATATACATAAATATATAACTTCCTCCCGCAGCTTACAGCCACACGTTTGTTGAATCTTGAAGAAACAGCATCGTAAACCGAGTCTTATTTAGAGTGTGGTTGCAGCCCACTTTCTGGTTTCAGAAAGCAAAGACAGCTGGGGGGGGGGGGGAGGGTCAAATGAGTGTTGAGAAGCCTCCGTCTGACAACTGAGCAGCGGAGGGCGAGCGGCCCGCTCACACAGAGGTGTCTGTTTGCCGTGCACTGCTGGCAGTTTGTCTCCACACAGTTTGTTTTCCCATGAGAAAAGCGAGAGAGAGCTCCAAGATGCTGCCCTGACCTTCTGAGGGAGGCCAGGGGAGCGGCGCATTAACCTATAGGCTGGATGTCCAGGTTTTCGAATGCCAGCATCCCCCCCCACCGCCATCACCCTGCCCTCTCGGGGACGCACATGTCAGAGTGTGAGCTGCTCTCGAATACGTGACGTGCGGCGTTTGCTCGTGTGCGTTATTGTCAGACTTCTGAGTAAAGTGTGGACCAGCTGGTGTCCGGTTTGTGTGGCAGCTCAAGGGACGTTACTGAATATCTTAAAAGTGTTGTTTTGCCTCCTTGACAGCATATTTTATTTATGATATGCTCAGGAATATGGATTATACTAGAAAATGTGGGTTTCTATAAATTCCTTCTCAGGGTGTAGCTCACTTTTTTAACTGTGTGATCTATGGTTCAGCCACTGGCGACAAGGACACGAAAAATATGGATTTATGTTACGTTCTCTTAAGACTCTGTAAAGTGAGGTAATAAGTGTGTAATCAATGTGATTAATATGTGTTATTTTTCTCACCAAATGAAAAACGAGAGTGCGATTGTAATTTCACAACATAGAACGAGCCAGAAACATGTGCAGACTTCTGACGAGCGTTACGCAAAGTTACTGGAAACAGGTGGAAACATGTTGGCTCGGCTCTTTTGCTGATTTCGTTTT
This sequence comes from Salarias fasciatus, assembly GCF_902148845.1. Taxonomy (NCBI): domain Eukaryota; kingdom Metazoa; phylum Chordata; class Actinopteri; order Blenniiformes; family Blenniidae; genus Salarias; species Salarias fasciatus. The sequence goes on from NC_043754.1 coordinate 11,060,286, forward strand.
GAGTTCACGCTCGCAGTAAACCTCGCGCCGTTCGGTCACATTCCTGAAGAACTTCGACTCTTCAAGGACGGTCCTCCACAAGGACAGGAGTCTCTGGCTGGCATTCCCGGGTTTAATAATCAACCTCTCTCAACGCCGTTAGTACCACCGCTCATTAAAGTCCAACCAGAGGACAAACTGAGACGTTGCCAGAGGCTCCATGAGGTCTGGCAGTTTAACCCTTCACGTGAAACTCATTTAAATACATGGAAATGTTCAACTCTGATCCCTGAGAGTTATTTCAACACATTTTAAGAGTCCTCACAAATAATAGAGAATCAGCCATCGCAGTCTTTAACATGTCCATTTCCTCCTGTATGCCAGGCTGGTCTTACAGTTTGTGTCTATTTCTCAAAAGGAAATGCTAAATGGAGCTCTAGAATGTGATAGTTATCGTGTTCGTCCCTGTTCTCTGAGTTTGAGGGTGTGTAGATATGGTGGTATTTGAAACACCGGCTGGTTTCCTCACAACGAATTGAACTGAATGAACCGTGAATGAGGACAGGGCGTAACGATCAAACAAGAAGTACATTTCCAGTACATTGATTTTCATGTGGTAGCTGCAGTGCATTTTAGAGGAGCGTTCTGTGATCCATTTTTGATATTGATTTTGTCTATTGTTTCAGTGCTCGGTCATGAATCATTCACGTTGTAATGTTTGTTATATTACTCCATGTAATCTCCTCATCATCTGAATATGAACTTTAAAAAAGTTGTAACTTTTGTATTACAAAAGAAAACATGAACATATTGACATTTATTCTACAATTACGATAAATATATGAGGGGTTTTTGCACTGAGATCTCCAGATGTGTGTCCGGATATGTAGTTTATATGCATGAGTGCAGATGATGGAACTGGATTCATCTATAAACATCCCTCACCAGATAATGAGAAAATACAGCTGATCCAGTCCCACAGGCCTCTCTGAACACATACTAGTCTTTGTGGGGAAACCAGCAGGTCACCCACACTGACTGACAGCCCTTAGTGGTGGAGACAGGCTCCCCATATGGCTCAGTTATCCAGCCCCTCACCAGCAGCTCCATGAACGACCGTCGAACGGCTTATTTATCCAGCGAGCCTACAGTTGCACCCAGCAGTGCCAGAAGCCACACCCACAGCCTCCCGTCCAGACACTGTAGTCACATCTGCTGCAGGGTGCCGCTAATTAACCCCGATTAATCATGTTTTTGTCCTGTTTCTTCCCTGTTTTCACTGACCCGAGGCCTTGCTTGACACTTCCCTCTGAGGTATGTCGGTGCTGCGTGACGTCTTTGTTTCTGCAGTTTTTCCCTGAATGCTGAAATCTGTTGGTTTGATATCAGATTGAAGTCAGTAGCGCCCATTCTAGGGGAACAATCCTCCTTTTTCAGACGTCTTTGTATGGAGTTTGCTGTGTCACGGGAGAGTGTATCCAGACAGAGTGGCGGTGCGCCGTGGCGGCGCCGTGCTGGAGCGCTCGTCTGGCCGACTAGCCTTTTCCTGTGGGAGCCCTGCGCTACCGGCAGGTGGATTAAAGACCCACGGCGGGCTGCAGATGGTGCGTGGCCTCGACCGGAGTGGAGGGAGAATGGGGATGGAGACGGTCACACACACACACACAGGCTGCCTCCACCCACCCCCATCTCCCATCGGCCCTCATGATTTCCCTGCTAAACAAGAATCCCCTGTTGTGGGGCTGTGGGGAGGAATGGAGGGGTGGAGGTGGGTGGGGTGGGGTTGACTGTATACAGCTGGGTTACGGCATCACGGCCCAAGCCTCGGGGAGAAGGGAGAATTTACTCCTAATGGAAGGCGAGGGTGTACGCCGTGACCTCAGCTCTGGTCTTTCCCCATGTGGCAGTTTCTGTTTCCCTCACCCTCTTGACTCCTTTTGCCTTTGTGCTGCTGGCTGTCTCCTAGTCCCTTTCTCACTTCTGCTTACGGGCTGCGGCGTGCACAGAGCGAGAGGCCGCCGGATCTGTTGGTCATTTCAAGCTTGTCTTCAGGAATCAGAGTAATGACTTGTAATGCCACCGTGCGAGGTTAAACCCTCCCGCATAATAAAACAAGACTGGAATGAAGACACGCTGGTGTTTTTATGCTAATTCGACCACACCAAGCTCTGAGTGGGCCGGCGAGTGTTTGCTTTCAGTAAAGCCCATAAAGCTTAATTGTTTCATAAAGAGTGGTAGCCTCATGTAATTGCATATATTAAGAGCATAAAGGTGGAGGCAATATTTGCTTTCCCAGCAGTGGGGATAAGACACTTCAGCTACACCGGACAGTATAATTGAAAGCTTTTTGTTTATCTGGGCCTGTGCAGCTCCTCACATAGGTCTCTAATTATCTTGTCACTCAGAGATAATTCAGAAGACAAGCTTGTCCACACACACACACACACACACGCACACACAGATGTGCAGAGGCTGAATCAATATGCGTCTGAAGGTGAATTCTCTTCAAAGCGAGGCAGCCTTTACATGTCTCACTCTTCTGTGTTTACTTGTGCTTCCTCTTTAAGTAGGCGCTCTTTGTGTCAGGGTTTATTTAGCAGGAAACAGAGAAGAAGCTGTGGTAAGATGAAATGTTTGTTCGGGGTTTTTTTTTTTTTTTTTTTTGTACTTGGAAATGTCTGCCTGTTCAAGTGATTCAGCAACCTTGAGGAACAATGAGGCATTGCTCGGGCTTCGTGCACGATCGAAAGATGTGAAAAAAAGGTCTGCCTCGGGAATGAGTCTGATTATTTTGAGGGTTGTCTCAGGTTTGAATATGAGACAAATATGAGTGCTGTTTTTCCATGAGTGCGTCTGTCATTGAGCTAAACATCTACTCCTTCAGAAGTGCAATAGGAAACTAAGTTTATTGGGATTTCAGAAAGATGCAGTAGGATGAGTTGCACAAATTTCAAAATAAACTTTCGTGATGTGCAGCAAAAATCACTTCAGGATCTGTCATGGTCAGATGTAAACTACGGGAGAATTCTGAATGAGTCGCAGAATGCTGAGTAATGATTTTAACCAGCACTATCCGCTCCAGTGTACTCCTCCCCTCCATGTTCGTGGGCCGGAGAAGCAAAGTTGTAAATATTTCATCATCAGAAGCAGATGAGCGAGTGGGAGGCAGCGTCTCATATCCATTGACTGGAGGAGCCGAGATTGCATTCACATTCCTCAAGTAGCAGTAATTCTTCTGTGATTATTGCATCAGCAAAAACACTTAAAGTGCAAAGCAGAGAAATTGAATTATCTTGTCGGTTTTAACTGTGACCCACGGTAATTATTAGACACGGCTGAGAACTATTTCAATCTTGATGGTCAAACACACATGAATAATAATTTGGAAAATGAAATGCATTGTACATAAATGGGAAAACAAACAAATAAAGGGTGAATGCAATTATTAAATATAACTAGTCGTATAAGTTTGGATATATTTAATAATTGTACTATGTTTGAACATAAAACATGAATGAATGTTCACATCGCACGTTTGTTTTTTCAGCTTCCTTCCTTTAAAAACAAATACATTCACAACAATTTACCTTTTATGTCAATAAAAGCATTAGCCGACAACATTAGTGACAATGTCACTTGTATAAAGTAGGAAGTCTAGACTTTATTCAAATTCCCTCCCTGAATTTTCGTCCCTGTTGGAACCCAGTTTTCATAACAAATCGACACCAATAAAAGGCTTTATGAGACTATATATCCTCAGTGGATCTGCAAACCAAAAGGCATTTTGCACTCTTTTTAGATAGATTGTTTTATAAAATAAAGGAAAGATGTTGGTGAGTTTTTGTCAAATTATGCAAATTTAAAACCACTAGAGAACGATGTGGAATATAGTGAGATTTTACACCGCTGTAATCTTAGACGAATAGTCAATGAGTGACATGTTACCCCGGTATTGATCAGCCTCTCAAGCCGGTGAGCTCTCCCAACACATCTGATCGGTGGCCAGGCTTCCAAAGCGTTATAACCGCCTCGCCACCTGTGCGTTTGATGTGGATCTCATGAGCCTCACCGGCTTCGGCTCTTCTTTTCCCCTGCAGATCTGTCCAAGAACCGTCTGACAGAAATCCCCCCCGAGGTGTGTCTGTTCGCCCCCCTGGAGTCTCTCAACCTCTATCACAACTGCATCAAGTGCATCCCCGAAGCCATCATCAACCTGCAGATGCTGACGTATCTCGACATCAGGTGAGCCGGTGCAGATTTGATATGCTTTCATTGATCCACCAGTGCCCCGCCTCGCCTCGCCTCAGTGTTGTGTCTCTCCCGAGGTGCGTGTTCCTCTTTCACGGCCCAGACGAGGCAGAAACGCTCACACAAAAGGAGAGACGTTTCCTCTTTTTGCTGAAATCCATTCCCCAGTGTTCCATTTTGAAATGTAGGCCAACATTTTGTTGTCTCTCCGCAGCCGAAACCTCCTGTCAGTCTTGCCAAAATACCTGTTCGGCCTCCCCCTCAAAGTTCTGCTCGTGAGCAACAACAAGCTGGTGTCCGTCCCCGAAGAGATCGGCAAGGCCAAAGATCTGATGGAGCTGGTGAGCCGAGTGCATCCGTCAGCGCATGCAGCGCTGGAGATTGTCTTTAAGAGCCCCATTTCCTTTACTCTGCCTCTCCTTCCAGGATGTGAGCTGCAATGAAATCCAGGTGCTGCCAGCGCAGGTTGGGAGGCTTCACGCCTTACGGGAACTCAACATCAGGAAGAACTGTCTTCACATGCTGCCTGAGGGTCAGTCCAGCACTTCTGCCCTTCTCTGGATTTTCATTTTTCTCCACTTTGCTCTTTATAAATGCCCTCAAGCAGATTTTTTTGTAGGGATTTTGCAGAGGATGCTTTTTTTTTTTTTTTGTTACACTCACATCCCTGTTGTAGGTCTTTTACATGAAAGATAACATTGAAGTGCAGTTACAGTTACTAATGCTACTTTTATGCAGCTTCAGCATAAACAGCATGAGACTGAGTGGCTGAGGTTTCATGGTGTGACATGGTGGACTTGGATTTCATGAGAAAACGTGCAGTACACTTCCCATAATCGGTGCAAAACACATTTTTCTTTGCATACTAGTTCTCTCCTCTGTCCTCGCAGAACTGGCTGACCTGCCTCTCATCCGACTTGACTTCTCCTGCAATAAGATCACAGAGATCCCTCCAGCCTACAGGAAACTCAGGCAGCTGCAGCACATCATCCTAGACAACAATCCTATGCAGTCTCCACCCGCACAGGTAACGGCATCCCGCCTTATACATCCTGGTATTTAGCCGCCTTTGTGTATTTCCTCAGTATTGCTGTCCCCTGGTGTCTAAAGATTTTGGTACAGTTGCACCATCTAGTGGAAAAAAAATAAACTCGTCTCTGCAGTGAGAAACAATCACCAAGACTGTACGGATGATTATTGCACTTTTCTGTGTTTTCAGATTTGTCTGAAGGGTAAAGTGCACATATTCAAGTATCTGAACATTCAGGCCTGTAGAATGGACAAGAAGCCCGACACACTGGACCTCCCCTCGTTAGGAAAACGCTGCCTTCCTCAGCCTCTAACAGACAGGTGAGAGCACATTTACACACTTTAACGTGCTTTTACTCATAAATAACAAAGAGTAAATGTACTTCTGCTCAGCTGCTGAATGTACTTCAACCTCTTTTTGTCACACAGTGGACAAATATTGTGATCTTTCTCCACGTTTTTCCAGCATAGAAGATTTTTATCCCAGTAAGAACCACGGGCCTGACTCTGGAATCGGTAGTGACAATGGCGACAAGAGGCTGTCGACAACAGAGGTCAGCAGACACTTTGGCAAATGTTTCTTACCCTACTGTTTGTTAGTATGCAATATTATAGGCGGTGCTCGACTGCAGCGATTCCTCCTAGATTCCTTTGTGGGTGATCGAGCTTTTAGCACAGCTGGGCTTCAAGCCGTCGCACTCACATTGTAGACGGTAGTTGTTAAGAAAAAAGAAAAAACCTGGCTGAGGATGAAAGGAGAAGCCGGGCAGACTTGACAAAACAATGCCTGAATGGGTTTGGCAGCGATGGGGAGCAGGTGTGAGGACAGGAGGGTCGTCAGGGGTGAGCGGCTGAGGTGGCAGACGAGGAATAATTGATTCAGAAATGCAGAGAGTCGAGTGGAAATCTGCCACCTTGAGATGCATGAGCAGGGAAATTCATGCAGTTCATGCTAAAGGGACTATAATGTACTCAATTTCTTCCGTTTTTTTTGACAGCAGGCTCTTCCTCTTCCCTCATTTTCCTGCTCTGGGTTCCCAGTGGATTCTCTCTTTCTTCCTGTTTATTTTCCCTTCTTCTTCTTCTTCTTCTTCTTCTCTTGCCTGGCCGATCCATCCTTATGATCGCTCCCTCTCCAACATGCACGAGTGAACCCTCTCAGCCAAACACAGAGAGAATCAGGTTCATTTCTCTGAGCTCCTCTCACTCCGTGTTCTCTCCCGCAGCCGTCAGACGACGACACCGTCAGCCTGCACTCTCAGATTTCAGAGACAGCCCGTGCTGATGCCCTCTCACTCCTCTCCAAAATGGACTCTTGCAAAGGTTACCGAAAATAAGTATCACATATTCGCCTTTGAAAGCAATAACAGAGACACGGGGTTGTTGAATGAAGTGCCTAAAATGTGACAGTTTATTTGATGCACGCGGATGCTTCCTCCTCCCTCTATCAGATCAGGATCTCTATGACTTTATAGAGCCCAACCCCGATGAGGATCCTGCTCTGTCAGAGTGTGATGGGCAGCAAAGCAGCCACGTGTCTTGTATAAAGGTACACATCTGTCTGTCTGTCTGTCTGTCGACCTTTGTTGGAATTTATTACAAAGCATTCATAGTTGAAGATTCACTGAACAGAAGGTGTCTGTTTCTTTGTCGGTGACAGATTTGTGCTTGCATGTCTTTCAGGAACTTGAGAAAGTTCTTAATATGTCTCACCAAAGCAAAGATAAGGACAGTTGGAAAGAAGAGTCGGGGTGAGTTTTATCTTTAATCGGCTCGCCTTTCATCTTCCGACGCCTCAGTTGGCAACTTTCTCTATTCGTCATAGTTGCTGCAAACTGTTTTGTAAGCAAGGATGGCGAGACTAATGTCAAGACGGGTGCACAACATTCTGGGCTCAGCTCACTGATATGTGGTTAAAAACTTCTTTTTTTTAAAAAAAAAGTAAAGAGATATTCCCATTTAGTCCTCGATCAAATCTGGATGTAATTACCTAAAGGAGATCACAGCTGTACAGTCATCAAACAGTTCAGCTCTACATGTTGTGAAAGCTTTTCCACAGAAAACAAACATAAATACCAAACAGACACCTCACTTTCATGTGTCTCATTTCGTAGGAAATAATGAGTGAGCGATAAACCGGCTGTGAAGGTGTGATTTTTTTTTGTTTGTTCTGACAGGGTAAAAGCCATGGAAGACGCTCATGAAACTCTCAAGAAACATTATACTAAACTACACAAGAAATACATGGATCTTTCTACAAGAAACACACCTGAAAATACAAGATCATAACAGATTACATCACAAATGGATTGAGCAAATGCTCCATTCAAACCTAAATGCATAAAGAAACTAGTGCTGTCAGTTTTAATCGCATTGATCGCAATTTAATCGCATTGATCACAATTAATCGTGATTAATTCATGGAGAACTGTCAACAATTAACTTTTTTAAAGTTGAGATTAATCGCAATGAAGAATCTAATCCTCATAAATCAGTCCCAATGTCAGGAAAAAGACTATTATCCTTTAGTTCTTTTCTTTGACCCAATTGGCAGACCTCAGTGGATTAATCACGATTAAAACTGACAGCACTAAAAGAAACAAAAAAAAACTGTACCAAAAGTAATATCAGACGCCCAGGATCGATACATTATTGCATCTGGCAGACTTGATGACCACTTGATTACATTTATGATCATTAATTATGCAATTAAATCTTGGACCCTTTATATATAAAAGCCATCTTAGGCCTGCTTCCAATATTTATGTGGCTGTATTACAAGAACCCATAGCGCTTATTCCATTTGCTCAGACAGACACGATTTATTTAAAATATCTAAAGTTCACACTGAATTTGGCAATATGATAAAATAAACAAAATTAAAAACAGAAATAAAATAAAAACACTGTTTCCAATGAATTCCAAAGACAAAAGAGTCCGGAGTAGTTTTTCTATTTTTCTTTTTTTTTTTAATATATTTTATATTTTGTTTTTTATTTTCAGCTCAGTTTAAATATTTTGAAATCAATTTTACTGTGGAATATTGTGAACCATTTCAACATAATCTCTCAAAATTATATGATCAAGCCAAAAAGAACAGAGACAAATGGATTCACTTGTTGGTTTCATTAGCAGGGAGAATAAATCCTGAACGACCTTCACAAATTCTTATTCCTGTTCCAATGTATTCCTGTTTTTGTCAATAAAGCATTCTAAAATAAATTAGATTCTCTGATATCTTATTTGATTTGGAATTTTTTTTAAAAATCCTAGAATCAGAAGGTTTTTCTGCAGAGACCAAGATGTCAGTGGGGTTATGGGGATTGATTGATTGATTGATTGATTGATTGATTGATTGATTGATTGATTGATTGGGGTTACCGTGTTTCCATTGATCTTATTGATCATGGAAGATCTGTTCCACATGGTTTTGGTTGTTCACCCGGCGATCTGACTGGACAGTGATGGAAAATGAGCGTTTCATCCTCTCTCATTAGAAGCTCTGATCTACTCGGTTCTTCTTTACACTCCAGCAGTTACAGGAAGAATTTAACTGACACAGACTTCTTCAAATTCTTACAGGTTTTACATAGAGCCTGTTTGGGTGTAAAAAAATCTCGGATTATCAATGGAAACTGAATGTTAGTTCGTCTTCTTTGTGTATTCATCATGGACTTTTACAATTCCAAGTGTTACGCTGGCTCCATTTGTCCAAGTTGAGACAGTCCAGAACGTTTCCTTCTGTAAACCCCTCCTGCGAGAGATGTAAACAGCAACCGGCTTCATCAGCGCATGTTTTTGGACCTGTCCTTGTACTGAAACTTCTTGGAATTAACTTTTCGAAACTTTGTCCAAAATATTTTAAAAAACTCTTCGACCAGATCCAGTTCTTGTCTTGTTTTCAGCGAGGCTGCTGGTTACGGCGGTTATTTCTGCTGAACTGGACACAAATGGCAAAGTTTTAATCTAATTTTAAAGCCTTTTATAGCCTTCTTTAGTATAACAAATGTATAAATACTGAGTGTTAATTATATACTCTGTTTCATGTTTTCTTTTTTTGTTGTTCATGTTTTGTTTCTTACTACAAAATTATTCTGACACATTCAATATGTTAGATTTTTTGGAAAAATGTTAATAAAAAATGTTGATAAAGTGATTAAAAAAAACCTTCTGTTTTTAAAGCCTTTGCTCCAAACCGTCAGTCTGATCCAGTTCTGATTCATATTGCAGTTCATCCACATCAAACACACATCTGAATATGCTTCGGTTATGAAAGGTGTCTCGACAGCTGAGACATTATTACGTTTTTGCTTCCAACAAATAACTTTGGTGACCTTCAACCTTTTTGCAGTTCCGATAAGGAGCAGCTAGTTGAGGAAGAGGACGATGAGCTGAAAGAGGTGCTGGACCTGAGGAAGATTGCAGTGCAGCTTTTGCAGCAGGAGCAGCAGAACAGGTGTGTGAATCTCCGTTTTCTCGCGTTAATGGAACAAGGTGGTGAGTCTTAGTTTGCTCTTCTGCCTTTATCTCCCTGCAGTCTTTATTTCCTTTCATCCAGGCCGACATGTTTTGTTTTTTTTCAGAACTTCACACATTGATTCAGTTCCTTCCAGCTTTGGTTCACACACTCTCTGTAAGCTCATCTCTTTGTTTCCTGCTCTCTCCCTGGCCTCTGCTTGCTTGATGCACGGCTTATAGACGGCGCTCCCTCATTTGCAGAGCAGAGAGTCTCATTCACCGACGGAGAGTGACCGGCCGCGCTCACAGGTACTCTCATCTTCATTCCAGTGGCGGATGGACAACTTCTGTCACAATTAGCGCAAAGGTTAAGACTTGTGTCCCAGCAGGCTGTTCGCACTGTGCGCAGGTCCACTGCTGCAGCACAGCAGAGACGTTTCAGGCGTATTGTCTATCTCGTCGTGGCTGACTTTGCAGCTTTGCTCCAAAACTTTTACAACCTAATCTCAGCACCGAGGAACAGCCTGAGTTTCTAAAGCAGCCACAAGGGCGCAGCGTACTTCGTTTCATCAGTGCGACTGTGCTGCTTTGCTCAGGTGTGGAAAGTGTTGTGCATCTCCAGCAGCTGCAAGAACAACGTCGAAATGAGTGAAATATGTTTATGAAAGTGCAATATGGTCAAAGTTTTAAAATACTACTTTCAAATCTGCTTCTACCTGAGTCCTGTGCTGCTGAAGGCGTTGTTACCGCGCTGATTGAACTCTGAATGCATCCTGAATCCTTGTCTTCACCTGTCATGGCTGCATCTTCATCTCTGTCTGTCTGCAGGTTCCTGAGTCACTCCGGATGCTCCAGCAGCAAACCCAGGCTCCCGCCGCAGACTGCACGCAGGTGTGGCTGCATTTTCACTCTACTGAAGAAAGAACTGAGCAGAGCTGCTGTACAGGCTGTAGCTAAAAGCTGAATAACCTGCACCATCAGTCTTAAAATGAACTGTCAAGACATGTTTCTATACAATGTATATATATATATTTCTGAGGGGGAGTAAGGATGAAAAACAGGAAGTAGATGTTATCTTTTTCATGATGATAGAATAAACATTCATTCAGTTTATTGAGTGTTCACTGAAATACTTGAAATAGCAAAGCAACAATGTTATTGAAAGCTGCTTAAAAGCTATTTTTAAACTGTTGTGACTTTTTGAAATCAGTAGAAATAAAAGTGCCCTTATATGCGTAAAGAAAAAGAAAAACAAAACATTAAACTGACAGAAAACTGCCCTTGTTTCATTGTTTTTTTGACATCAAGAATGATCAATCTTTTACCACATTTCAGAAAATTGTTGTGATTAACAAAAAAAGATACCGAACTGACTGATTAGATGAACTGGGCATGAAAATCAAAGCGGCGCACGATCACGTGGACTTGGAAAATCCTCACAGTGGTGTCAGCCATTCCACGTGAAAGAATAAACATAAAACGAGCTCCAATCATTGTTTTTATTATTTCAGCGCCTCTTTGGATGAAGGCAGCAGCGGAGCCTCGGTGTTGAGTGGGCAGGTACAAGCTCTTCCTTTGGTTTGGCACCAGTGTGTCATATGCTTGAGGGTTTGAGACGAGCTTGAACTGCGTGTGTCCTGCAGCCTTCGTCCTCCTGCTCCTTTGACGGCGGACTGAAGACAGACCAGTCTGATTCGGAGCCGAAGTGGCCTGAAATCCCCCCCGTCCTCAATCAGAACGAAGACCGCAAACGGAACAAGTACCTGCGAAAGGACTATTTGAAGGTAAAAGCATATCGGCAATTTCAACCACAAGTCTTCTGAGGCCTTTTTTTTTTTTTTTCCCAGAGTCACACTTAAATCAGATAAAAATCTAATTTCCAGGCAAACTAGGTGTAGCCAGCTAGTTTCGATGTGACAGTCGCCTCATTGGCTGTAAAAACGATAATCATCAAACGATGACGTTGATTTACCTGTTCCTCTGTTCACAGTACAAGTGTCAAAGCGCCCGTAAAAACTCCGGCGGGAATGACGACTGCGAGGTGAGTGTGACCAAAAAAAACGTTCGCTGACTCACTCGAAACCGAGCGTCCTCCCGGCAGACGCTTTCTCACACCTTAATGAACCTTTTTGTCTGCAGGACGGTCTGCGTAACACAGACTTCAGCACCTCTTTGACAGTGTTTGGACTCAAGCCCAGATCAGGTGAATAAGTGCATTCTGTTCCCTCTTCAGATCGAGCTTCCTCCGTTCCTCTGTAATGCAATAATGTTGTTGGAGATTCTTCCAGATCGAACCGCTCAGTTGTTCTAATTCCAAAAATAAGACGCGGCTCGCCTTGATTATTTAATCCAGTGCTGGCAATGCTTGTTCAAGCCAAGGCACAGTTCTAAAGGATGAATATCTCCTTTGTTATTCAAAGTTTTTTCTTCTTCGGTGGAGTTTCTGACATCATTTTCTGGTGAAGTGTTGATCGGTCTTCTGCCAGATATTTTTCTTTGGCTTCACAAAGTACAAAAACAACTCATGGAAATATTCTCTCCCTTTCAATGTGTAAAACTACAGATTATTCATATAAGCTACTATTTTTTTTTATTAGCAATGACCTCTGGTGCAAAATACAGTGAAATGTCCAAAAACTCCTGTTTTTTGTTCTTTATGTCTTCGTGTGGAATTTCTCTACTGTAAAGTAACCAGTGATGCCCATTAGAGAGAAAAATGTGCATTCTTAAAATTAATTGACGTGAAAAAAAAGTCAGTAAAATGACATCTATCCATTAAGATTAATGCTATGAATATATAGACTTTAAAGGTGCTGTCGGCAGGATTTTGCTAGTCAATGCTAATTTTTTCAGTGTTTTCTTTGGATTAAATGTTAGAGTATCCATTGATAATCCTTTAGGAGTGCAGCATAATTGCACTACCGCGAGGGCGCAGCGTTTCCATCTGTCTCTGTTCTGAGCTGAAAAGGAATCTCGACATCTCCAGGTATCTTTGACCAATCAGAAGAGCCCCTGAGGCTCTAACCGTGATTGGTCGAGGGGCGTGCGTCGCACGTTCTTGTGGGAGGGGCTTAACTTGCATAAGGGCGTGATGTCAGAGAAAACAGGACAGGATTGGCTGTGCTGGGTTTCAAATCGCCATCTTAGATGGGTCAAATCGCCATCTTGCTTAGGTTTGGCGGAGATGCCAAATCCTGCCGACAACACCTTTAAGATATTCAGAGATGGTTTTATCTACTTCCCCAGCGCATTTCTCAGACTAAAGTATTCTTCTCATGGTTGTTCTCTTCAAGCCTTAATATGAGAAGCTATTTTATTAAGATAAAAAAAAAAAGAAGCTTACTCCCTCTCTAAACATTGATGTTTCCATAAAACGTGAATCCAAAACAACATGATCACTAGGTTTTTTTTCATGTATTCCAATTTTATGGCCGTTTCAGGGAAAGATACAAGAGGTCATTTCAAAGTTGTGAAATCTGCTGTAATTCCTTGTTTGCTCCTTATAATTCCTGTGTGAAAACACGCCAGGCGTTTCTTTTATCTCTGTGAAATGGAGCAGAGATCAGGTGGACCGTCAGTAGATAGCAGTTCTTGAAAACTTTTACTTTGGTTTTTATTTTGAATCTGAATATTTTCTTCTTTGTAGCCTTCACCAGAGGAAACCGGCAGGAGTACAGCTCGACAGACCCCAGTTTCACCATGCGGAGGAAGATGGAGCACTTACGGGAGGAAATGGAGCAGATCGGACTCCTACGGCAGGTAAGGAAACACACTCACGGCTTTGTTTGTACATTTTGCGGCCCGCATGAGTCACTGAGCCTCTCTGAGGCCAAAGCCTATCAGATCCTCCCTTTATTCCAGTGTTTACTCCTTCCTGAGTGACCCCACTTAACAAAACAGAACTGAGGCAACAAACACCCGGGTTTCTAAGAAGTTGAGTCACACTGCGCTGCAGCTGCTTTTGACAGGAACGCCGACCCACCCTGAACGCTCCGCTGGCCCTTGAGTCTTGAGTCTTGATTGACATCCATATCCATTTATCATGTACACCTCTTAGCTTTTCACAAGTACAGCAAGCAAGAACATGAACTGCGCTTCTTTGTCAAACCGACTGCCTGCCAGAGCTTCGCATCCATCCACAATATCACTGAATTTAGAAAACAGATCATCGCGGCTCCTTTTCAAAATTGACAACTTGTGTTCTTTGATTGCTTGACTTGCATATTTTTCATGCAGTTGCGATGACTGAGTGATAAAATCGTAAAGAGCATGTCGGCGCAACCCCGGCATATCAGCAAAATAGACGAGATCAAAGTAAAACCACAAATATTACGAGAGTAAATTACTCATGTTTGTTTAAAGGGAGAAGTGACATTTTGGCATCGGGACTAACAACTGTTCTCTGGAATTTCAAATCACTTTTCTTTTTCCTCTCTGACAGATTTTTGACTTTGTGTACTTTGTGTTCTTGTAATACCTCAAATTACAAGATCAGATTCTTCAGGCACATTTTTTACTAATGTGTCACTGCGTGCACCGATAGACGTGTTCTGCTGTTTTTTTATTAAAATCGCAGTTTTCTTCATCAACGCGAGGGGCCTTGACAGAGCCATTTATCACTTCTGAAACATGTTCAGGAGGGCTTCCTTAGGTCAGTGTTCTCCCCAAACATGAACAGCCTCCCAAATATGAAGCCTTTTGCCCCCGAGTGGCCTGTGGCAGTACTACTACTACTAATAATAATAAATTGTGGTTTAATTTTAATATTATTTTATTAAATTCTAACCATATTGGCCACATGCAGTTGGCGTTGTGGCGTTGTCCTTCTAGCACCACCACATGCCCATCCAGATCGGCTCCTTTAATTCCAATTCAGTATTTCTTACACTAAAATAGACAATTCTGAAGAGATTCAAGAGTCATTTGGTCTTCCTGAGGAGGAGAAGAGGTTGTTGCTCTCGCAACTTAAAAAAAAAAAAAAAAGTGAAATGTTTTATACAATATTTTCAAACTGTTTTCTCTCGTGTGTGTGTGTGTGTGTGTGTGTGTGTGTGTGCTCAGATGATATCAGAATTCATGCCTGGACAAACCCACCAGTCACACCAGGATTAGTGTCATTCACCACATATGTGACAAGCGATGCCCACACCCTTAAACACCTCCCGGATACAAAAAAAAAAAAAAAAAAACCTGATTCACTGGAAGTTCAGTTCAATTCAAGGCACTTTTACTGAGTGACAAACACAACAATTATAAGTGAGCGAGCATAAGGAGGGAAAGAATGGACTGCTGCCAGATCGCCAGCGCCTTCTGTGCTTTGTGTTTCTGAGCTGCCTTCTCGTGTTTTCAGACGTTTGCCTCGTTTGTGACAAGAGCTGAACTTTATGATAAACTTTCACACCTGTAGCCGTGATCTTTGACAGCTGCAGCTTTCGCCTTCTGTCCATATGTTGAATCCTCTGTTTGTTGTGAATGGTGCATGTGGGACCGCTGAAGCTGTGGAAAAAGCGCCATTTAAAGTGAACTCTACTGAGTTTTCACAAAAAGCAACGAAAGAGAGGTCAAGCAGAAGTGGAGTCAGTGACGAAGCAAGAAGCCTGCGGTCTAAGATCCAGATTTGCACAACTCAGAACAGGAGTCCACACCAGGAAGTGCTGACAGTGATTTCTTAGAATTTCGACCTTACACACTCATGATGTGTCACGGCATTTCAGCGTTATCTGTTGGTCTGTTGGCAATATGCCTGGGCAGACACAAAAGATTTGACTCACAGCTGAGATAGTGTTTCCCCGTGGTTGATGACTTATTCTGAGGGTTTCATATCTTCAGCAAAAATGGCGCCTCGTTAGCTGCTCCGGATCATCATCGTGACTTGATCAAGGGTCAGATCACAGCTTTCCTTAAAAAAAAAAAAACAAAAAAAAAAGATCAAACTTGTGCCACTAGCCAGAAAGTGGTTTAATTTTCATCAATATCAGTTTTATCATCTGATTCAGGCCGTCAGACTTGGCTGAAAAGACGCCATCTGCCTGTTTTTTAACCAGTCTGCTCAGTGAGAGGCAGAAATCCCCGTGACAGTGAACACAGCACATCCTCAGGCCTGTTTGACTTTTAATTGTAACACAAAAGGCAAAGTCACACTCCTTCATTTCTAAGGATTCATGCAACAACATGCTTCCTGGAAGCTTCAGTTTTAATTTACTTTATATAAATGCATAGAAACAGCTTGTTTATCCCAGACAGCAGTTAGACGCCACTCTTCGATTTAACTGATTACGCCCATGTGTCATTTTCTGGCACAATTGTGTGTCTGTGCACCGCGCTGGTGCTTGAAGCTGTTTTCACAGGTAAAACCAGACAAGGGTAAAGTCATGAAAGTTTCTGTTGGAGAGCAGTGATCTGATCAGACGCTGTTGATGTGTTCGCAGAACATCGAGTCCAGGCTCAAGGTGTTGCTTCCAGATGATGTCGGAGCTGCCCTGATGGACGGAGTCGTTCTCTGCCATTTAGCAAACCACATTTGTCCCCGGTCCGTTGCCAGCATCCATGTACCTTCACCTGCAGTGGTACGCACACAAAGAACCTTTTATTTTCCGTTCAGATATCAAATATCGCAGATCAGGGAATGTATATCATAACTGTTATGTGAGAAGCTACATAACCTCACATCTTCTTGTGTTTTTCTGTTTGCGCTGACTTGATTCTCTTTGTGTTCTGGCTTCCAGCCAAAGCTAAGCATGGCCAAATGCCGTCGGAATGTGGAGAACTTCTTGGATGCCTGCAAGAAGCTGGGGGTCCCACAGGTAATGTGTGTTAGCGATGATGCATTGTTGATTAAAGTGTCACCTGTATGTTTTCAAAGCACAGGTGAAGCACAGGTAAGTTGTTGATGTCCTGCACGAACCTACAGCTTTCACTGACAGCATTATTCACACCACTGCTAGAGATGAACAAAAACAAAAAAGATTTATTATCCTTGTATTTGTCAAAAGCAGCGTAACAGGTTTTCCAATGCTGGTGAATTACCACACTTGAGGGCGCCTGATGAAAGATGCTCTCTCTGCTTCGGCTCAGGACAAGCTCTGTCTGCCTCACCACATCCTGGAGGAGCGCGGTCTGGTCAAGGTGGGCGTGACGGTTCAGGCTCTGCTGGATCTGCCCGCCATGAAACCCACCCAGCTGTCAGCGGTTTGACACAAGCCTTATCAGCTTGCGTCCGGCCCGCAGTCGTCCCAACATGGCTTTCTTCCATGCCCGAACCTGCACCTCCTGGCCAGGGACCAAAGAGCCCCTCTCGGGGCGAGGACCCGGCGGCCTGCGCGTCTCCGAGGAGCTTCAGCCTGACCGAGTCAGGAGGCGACAAGCCCGCGTCTCCTTATATGAAGTCAGCCGCTGCCCGTCTCCTGCCCATCACATTTTTTGCCTGTGTCCTGTTCCTTGGTCTTTGCTGAGGAGGGGTTGGGGTTCACCCACCCTGTGTGTGTGTGTGTGTGTGGACTTGCAGTGTGTTTCCAGAGCTGCACGGTTAAGACTCCCCGAAGAGACAGACACTACAGAACGCCCGTGAGAAGACCTGTACGTTCCTGTACGACATTTACACGCTGGAGTCGGACACACTGAGCGGTGAAGAGACGACGGACACGTAACTCACTCTTTCACTGAAGAGGACGAAGCTGCTTCGCAGCCACAAACTCCTGGGAGATTTTGTGGGGTTGTTACGCTTGAGATTTCTTTCTCACTGTTTTCATCAGGACCCTTATTTATCTTCGTTTGAGCCTCCATATCCGAATCATGCGTGGTGTGTATTTATTTGACGCATTCAGCCTTTTGAGCGATCGCATATACCCTGTTATTTAAGGTCAATGAGAGCCGGAGTTGGATTTGGTGTTTCCTTTAGAGGATCTAACGCCGCCTGTGTTCCAGGTTCCTTAAACTGTTGTACAAATCATGTGCTGAAGTTCTCTCTGAGTAAAATCCAGGAGAAAGTAACATTTGATCACTGTGAGAACATGTACCAGGCAAAAGCATAACATCCAGTTTTTGTAGCATTTTCTTAGTGAACATGCATTTTTGAAAAAAAAAACCAATATTCTGGCTTTGAACTTTTCTAAAAGTTTTATACTTACGTCCAGTGATTGACATTTTTCACTTACCCTCTAAGGTTTGTTGTCCACACATTTTATTGCTTTATTGCAGATAAAATGTGTTTGTCCTGTTTGGTTTTCTGGGCTTCTGGGTCAGCAGACGACTGCTCAGACGCTGCCACCTCTGCAAATTTTCCTCTATATGCTGTGACCTCCTCCTGCTGAGGCTGTGAGTGGTTTTCCGACTACATTTCATCCATTTCAGGGAAATTAAATTATTGATTTGTTTCTTTTCTTGTTTTACTCCTCCATATGTTGTTGTTGCGTTGTGAGTCTTAACCCTGTCAACCTGTCCAGGTGAATTTTCTTTGTGCTGGTTCATTTATGTAAACGATTCTCCCGCCAAAAATATAACAGGAAGTTGGTTAAGTTCGAGACATGTTTTGCAAAAAAGCAGAGAAAGTTACATGAGGCGGAAAAGCGGACATGCCACCCACAGTCACTGTTTCTTTCCCATCTGTTCCAGGAATCGCTTGACTTTCTCCCGAGGTTTTAACGTTTTCTTGGCCAAAACTAAGAGATTGCATCAACGACCTCAGCTGTAACTACTATTAACCTTAAATTGAACCAAAAACGCAGTCCTATTCTGAACCTCAAACCTGTAATTATATCGATTCCCTCGTCACAACCTGAGTTTCTGACATGATCATTGCTGATTTAAGTTGATGCCCCCACCCGGTATAGAAGAACAAGCACACACACTTCAAACTGTACAAATAGCCAGTTTCATTATAGTCATTGTGATTACTTAACAAGCTGCGTCAAAGCATTTCTTTTGTCAGTTCAACCTGAGGAGGATTTTAGCAGTCTTTTCACAGTCCATGCTGTCATTTACCGATGTTGTCTCAGCGTGCCGCGCACCGAGATCCGGCGCAAACGCAGATCCATTGTGAGTGATGATAAATGTCGCTCCGTCGGATTAATAGATGGATCCTCCCTGATAATTGAATACACAACTGTCAAAAGAGCTTTATGGGGAAAGTTGTGGAAAGCTGACCGAAAGCTCATGTCGAGGCACGAGTCTCACGTGTTGTTCGGGTAAGTTTTATGGGCGGCAAACGTTCCAGTCAGGCCTTTAGTACATGAACAATCGCAATTGACTGTGAAAATTGAGAAAAATTACATGAAGCTTTATTGTTTGGCATTTAGACCAATCTATGACTTAACAGTCATCTGTGCTAATGCTGCCAATAAATGTCAACTTCAGTACTGCCATAAATTAAACCTAAAATAACAGACATTTTTTTTCTTTGCGACACATGAACAGATCAGAAACAGCGTCAGATAATACACATTTAATTCACTGATGTGAAGAGAACTGCTGACTTGTGAAATAGAGTCAGTCTCATAATCCTTTGACTTGATGTGAAAATGTGGTGATGTGTAAATGATGCTGCAAACATTTACTGAGGATGCTGGTCTCTAATAACATTTCAGATTTTTGAAAGCGAACAAATATAGGAAGCAGCAGTTGAGCACCTAAAGACGTAACATGTTGTGCCTTGAAGGATGTTTTTCCCCCTCTAATTATTTGTGTTTGTTTTTCGTCCTGTGAATCATAGCTGCAGCCGTACACACTCATGAACAGGATGCTACTCGTAAGACGTCTCACTGCTGATGAGCTACTGTTCTTCAATCTCAGACCATGATAAAGTAGAGTTCATGAAAGTACAACAGTCAAAACAAACAAAAACAAAAAAAATAACCCTGAGGCTTGATTTGCCGCTGTGGGCCGCCGCCTCTGATGTGGTGCTGTTTGCTTGTTAGCTGAAAGTGCAGGCGCCGCCCGACTGTTACCTGGTACATTGATAATGCTATTTAAAGGCTTGGCTTCCTGTGAAAAGGAGTGTTTCCTGACTTTGTGCCATTAGATTCCAAAGAAGAGATCCCACAGCGATGCAGACTGATACAGAGCTTCCTCTTGAACCAGACCCGGGATGTCAGATATGCACAGATCACAACAGAGTCTCAGGTTCTCTGATGCAGAAATCCCCGGTGAACTTGACTGTGCTGTAGGTCACTGAACAACATCTCCTGCCTGATATCTGTGGTTTTATCTGTTATTTATTAATGTGTTTATTTATTCAAATGCTTCTTCTATTTGCTGGTAACGTTCAACCGTATCTCCATCACACAGAACAGTGAATGTATTCTGCTATTTCATGGCCGTGTGGACTGTCTTTATTCCACAACACTGTTCTACTATCGTGTGTGTGTGTGTGTGTGTGTGTGTGTGTGTGTGTGTGTGTGTGTGTGTGTGTGTGTGTGTGTGTGTGTGTGTGTGTGTGTGTGTGTAACACTCTGCTCTTTGTCTGGAAATGAAACACTGGGGAGGCTTCATTTCTTATGATAACCCTGGAATTGCTCCTTTGGTGTTTTCAGAGTGTGGGAGGCTGAGATGAGGATGAGGGCCACACTGTGAGCCTGTTCTCAACTATCATAATAAAATCTGTCCAGAAGTTGTATTTGTTGGGGGGGGAGGCGTCCCTCTGACCCCCAGAGTTTCCGTGGTGCTCTGGCACCACACTTCCAAAAGCATTTTTCTGTGTTGAAGCTTTAAAAACAAGTTTCAAATGTGTTTTTAACAGCAAAAATAGAAAAAAAAAACACACCCTACAACTTCATGAATGAATCTGAAGACTTTAAGGATTTAGAATTAAGCCTGAAGAGAAAGCATTGTAGCTTCGGTATCCTGACGTATGGTAAGTGAGTGCTGTTTGACTTGTTGAAATCCTCTCTTCAGAAGTAAACAGCTTATGTCAAGCAAGCAAAATGTCAATGAATATAAGTAGCTGGTGTTATTTTCACAAACAGTGAACTATTGGCTTGACTATTATATCCCATCCACAAGTCGGCGCCATGATAAATAATCTGTGTTCTTCTCTTGAGCTCTCCGTGGTCATAATGTTCTGGCTGATCTAAGTCGACCTTCCATGTTCCGTCAGATTCTTTGTACTCCCTTGCTTTGCGACCCATCTGCAGTCCTGAAGGATTCATGAGTTCAAACTTGATCTGATTTTTGATGTTTCACTCAACAACTTTGAATAATTTACAAAACTGTTAATTGTTTTTGATGAATGAGGTTTGTTCAGATGAACAAAGTCAAAATGTTTTCAAAACCATGTTTGTGAAATTTCCTGCTAGAGTTTTTGGTAAGTCCGTGTTTTTAACAGTTCTCCGAATGTCCTGTTTAGACTACGTGTTCACGAGGCCCACATGGAGACTTTACCAGACTTGAATCAATGTTATTTCTCACTGGTCGGATCCTCTGTTGTCTGTTCATGCTGTAAGTGTGTCAAAAACCATGTTGATGCCTTACTCTCTCTTTTTTTTTTTTTTATCTAAAATGTCATTATAATTGAACTTTTATTTATGGGAAAATAACCTTGTGCCAAATCATTACGTTAACAGTCTATTCTGTGTTTGAGTAAAATACAGTCAGGTTTACATGTCTATTTATTGATAAATTGATTTAATGTTAATTTTCTTTAAGTGAAGACTTTTAGGTTTGATTTTAGTGCATGTAAATCCAAATCAGGTGAAGCTTTTAGGAATCACACTCATCTCTCTTCTGAATTGTTTGATCCAACTAAAGCTGGATTAAGGACACACTCACATCCCCCCCTAAGGTCCATTTAGAGTCACCGATCAGCCTCAGACATGTTTTTATGGACTGAGGACAGTGTGTATATAAAGGTTCATAAACCCAGATTCAAACCAGGAATCCTTGAGTGTGAAGCGAGAGTGATAATCACTACTGCGTAAAATTATTAATTTAATCTTGAATTTCGTATTGAGGGTTGACAGATGATGGAGATTGTGTCAATGTTGAAACTCTGACAAGCGCAGGCCGGTCCTGGTCCTGGCCTGCGTGTTTTTACTCCTTCCCTCCTTCCCCGTGCTGGCTCACATCCATCCATCACTTAAAGACCGGTTTTATTTATTTGACCCTAAAACAAAGTTCCTGCTGTAGTCGCTCTGATGTTGATTGCTGTAATCTTTTAGGACATTGCTTCAACGGTTTTTGACCCCAAACCAAATATAGAACTATGCATCTTTGGAATATAAACATTTTTGTCATTTCCAGACACAGTAAGTATAAAATGTGACCAACCGATTGTGAAATAACGAAGCTCCAGCAAATCTTGCTCAAGTATTTCTACACTCAGCCGCAGGAGTTTATTCTGCTTTGGATGCTAATGAGTAAAAGATGTTTTCAGGCAGGCTTGGGTTACAGTAAACCATTTCTTTTTACAGCTGGTAGCAATAACATTGTGACGTGTTTATTGGTTTCCTGTTTGTGCCGTCAGCTGAGGGGGTCCTACCTACAAGTTCGACGTGTTTAACGTGACTAATAAATAGCTCTCCTGAGGGCCGCATGTTGCGGTCTGGCAGCAGATCTGTATGTCTTTAATGAGGAGGGTAATGTAAAGGATCCGTCTGTGGAGTGACGTTTCAGTTTGTTTCTTTCAAACCGCGGTGCTGATCAACCCCACTGCACTACGCATCAGTGCCTGCTACCATTGGTTTATGTGCTCCACTTCAGTTTGCTTATTGTAGTTTTACATCTCTTGAGTTCATGAAAAAAAAAAAAAAACAGTGAAACAGTGAGTCATGTTTGAAAACTACACTGCCGAGAAAATTCCCAGTTGGTGTATAAAGGATTTTTGTATTTCAAAGCTGGTGTAATGCATGTAAGACGACACACTGAGTGACGCTCAGCCTCTGTACATATCATCTGTATAAATTCCAGGGTTTTCTTAAGAAACAAACATGGTGAGTATAAAATAAAGTGAAATTCTTTGCAGTACAGGCTGCCTTGTTGTCGTGTTAATATCAAGAGGAATTTCCTCTTCTTCTTCTTCTTCTTCTTCGTTTTTTTTTTTTTTTTTTTGCTGCTTGCAGTAGCTTTGGTATTTTACATTTAGATAAGTGGCAGCCTCAAGCAACTCTGACTGTTAGGAATATATATTTTCTGGACCACACCATCCAAATGTGTCACAGAATATTATTTTACTAATAAAATGTGAGACATGTAAGTATTTGTTCCCATTTCCAGCTCATTACCAAAAGATTTATCGGTGTGTGATTTAGAAATGCTGCTTTAAAAGATTGTTATTATCATAAGTTATCCTATTTTGAAAGATGCAGACTTTGCTTGAAGCAATCACTGAAAAGATTCTTGGTGACACTTGGACTGTGAGATGAGGAGCTTTTCCTTTCAAAGACTGACTGTTTATGTTTAAATTTTCACTATCTTTAGGAAGAACACAAGGAGGAAAGATATAAGCTTAAGATTCCACCATTATACTCCATATTGTCTTGTTTGAGCGTATTTCTCTGCTTTGAAGATCACT
Source organism: Salarias fasciatus (assembly GCF_902148845.1). Classification (NCBI taxonomy): domain Eukaryota; kingdom Metazoa; phylum Chordata; class Actinopteri; order Blenniiformes; family Blenniidae; genus Salarias; species Salarias fasciatus. The sequence goes on from NC_043754.1 coordinate 11,083,501, forward strand.
AAGCTTCACACTCTGCATTTTATTAATTATTTTGTACAGTCTGCATGTTTGATACCGGACAGATTAAAAAAAAGTTTAGAAATCATATATCAACATTAAAATGATAAAAAAAAATTGCCCAATTTCCTACATTTTTTTCTCAAAGCCTTCACATGCTGGAGGTTTTCTCCTCAGATAGCCTGGTCAGTATTTAGATGGTGCTTTTTTAGTTGTCAAAATTCAAAACACAGAGAAATAATTCAGTTGTAAATTTGCCTCACTGAACAAGCAGATTCTACATTCAGTGTAAGTCTGGCCAGTATTCTCCTCTGGTCATTTGATTGAACACACTCTCCCTCCCATGGTACGCTTCGATCATATGATTATTTCCACCAGGGCAACACCCTCTCAGCCGATTAGTCATCAGTTCCCATCTCTATTATTCCCTGAACTGTTTTCCTAGAAGCAGTCCAAATGATTTAGTTTTGCTCTGTCTCAACCTGCTGAGGGAGGAAAAGCTACTCTTCGGCATCTCTTATCTGTCAGTCATGTGTTTCACTTAGCACTTTTTGACTTATTCCAGTTTTCCTTTCTAAGTGATTACTCATCATTTTATGAATACTTGAGAAGAATTGGAAGATAATTTGTGCTTTTTTTTTCTTTGTTGTTTTTGGAAGTGCTGATCACATTGTCCTGCACATGGCGACTGGACCCTGGCTGGCTGGCTCAGCTGCACTCATGCTGCTCCTGGTTGTGCACTGCAGAGGACTGACAGGTTTGTCTGCAGAGGTTTAATGAGAAGTAAATACAATTGAGAACAATGTTTTTGCATGCAGAAACTTGTTTTTTTTATCTGAATGTTTGCTGGAAATATATGAACAAAAGAAAATGTGTTTCATTTAAACTCTGATTATGTTGCTTTTCAGTCATTCGATCAGATGTTGCATCTTTATTTTTTTTAAAGCTTCAGGCACAACCTTTGAAGATTTCCTTTTCATTTTCAGTGAGTCCTCCAGAGGATCTTCAAGTCCTGGATCCTGGTCATCTGGGACACATGGTGATTACTTGGAGCCCCCCAGTAAACATGGACAGCATGACAGAGTGCACAGTGCAGTATCAGCTGGAGTACTTCAACACATACAGGAACAGCTGGTCTGTAAGTGCTTACCATTTTATTGAAACCTTGCAGGGATCCAGTAAAGCTGCATGATTTATGTGCAAAATCTTTTACTCAGATTACAACATAGCTGATAGATATGTGACAATGATTACTGTGTATTGAGGAAATGATTACTGGTGTGAGGATGGTGATGAGTAATCAGCATCACACAGGAGGAAATGTTGTGTTGTTGTGCATTTCGCTGGTTGGGAAAGTCGTGTCAGGATCCTCCACATGGCAACATGTTGACTCAACAAGACTTTTCAGACAGATGACAAAGAATGCAGTCACCCCTCCATCCTGCAGGTTTTAGAGTTGCCACATTAAGAAGGTCAAACTGATGACGTCTGGCCTTTTCTACTTCAACTTCCTGTTCATTTATCAGAGTCCAACTTTGTCTCAGATAGATTTGCATAAAGACTTGCATATTTTGGGAATTTGATTGTTTGACAAACACGTCACTTTCTGCTTTATCCAATTCTGTGTCTTGGCTTTTTAAAAAGAGCATTTAGTTGACTAACGGGCTGGTTTCTCTGGTCTCTCTATCGGCAGGCCATCAGGACAAAACTGACGACGTACAGCGCCCAGTTTGACCTGATGAAGGATGTTAGAGTGAGGGTGTACACCTTGCTCGGGGGACCATGCACCAACAATACGATGATCATGAGCGCCAACTACACCGAGGTGATCCAGAAACCCTCCGACACAGGTCCGTCCTCCTGGTCTCGCATACCACACTGACTCAAGCAGAAATAAATCAAAGCTGAATGTGTGTTTAATGATGTGTAAAATTAATCACTGACATCCAGGCATTATGGATACCGAAATCCGGGATTTCAAATGTGTATTTCAAAACATGGAGTACATGGAGTGTAAGTGGACAAGGAGCCCAAACACACCAGCCAAGTCACAGCTAAATCTATTTTTCTGGTACGTTGAATGCACACGTGCACCGTTTCCCCAAACAATTTATGTAGGTGTCTTAATGATTTACAACATTTCGGACAGTCTCGAAACAAATTTAGAGGAGAGAGTCATCCATCTCAGGGGTTTGCAAGAGTTGAACCTATATTTTTTCTCTCCTTCAAACAGTTATTAGTTGAAGTGCAGACAAAGGTGTGAAGCTTTACTGTGAATTCAGGGGACAAAAGGTTTGAACGGGTTGAAAAGTTGCTCTACTTGTCAGTGATTGTGGGAACGCTGCACTCAAACAGGTCATAAAAAACACTGGGTTATTAATATTTTATATGCATCATGCAGAGAGGAGCAATCATCGCAGCTGAAAACATTTGATACAGTGACTGAAACTTGTGAGACGGTTGAAGTGGTCATTAAAAGGCTGTCAAATTTGATTTAAACAAATCCTGTTCTGAATATGTGGCGGCTGTTTCCTTCTGCTTGTTCTTCTGTTTCTCAGGCACGAAGAACTTGATCAAGCGGAGGAATGCCCAAAGTACATCTTTTCAAGAGGAATCAGGAGAGGCTGCAACTTCACGGAGAAACCTCTCCCTGATTTCACCGACATCAACTTTTGTGTGAATGGGTCGTCCCCTCAGGGACCCCTGAAACAAACCTTCATCTCTCTTCAAATCCAAAACTATGGTACAAACACTGACATTAACCAGTTATAAGGCAAAAATAACTCTTTTAGATTTTACTCCTTTCAGTAGCTTCTCAACATTATCTGCCAAGTTTTTTTTCTCTCCCTATTATTTCCTTTGAACTTGACATAATCTGTAATACAAGTTTAATTTTGAATATTTACAGTGAAACCCGCTGCTGTGGAAAAGATGTATCTTCAAACAGGCCCGGACCTGCAGCTGGAGCTCCACTGGGAACCTCCTGCTGGGAGCATTCCAGAACATTGTCTGGAGTGGGAGGTGAAGTGCAGCCGAGGAGATCCTGTGGCCAAACTATTACCGGTATGTTTGTTTTCTCTGACGCGTCCCATTAGTTCAGTTCAACCCAGACATCACGTCAGGCTGACAGGAGGGAGATTTGTTTGCCAGGATGAGAAAAGACGCACGGCTGATGAAAGCATTGCAGAGCAGCACTGAAATCAGGCACAGGCTTGGTGACCTCCAGGACCAGGAGTGTCCATCTTTGAATTCAGACAGCAAAATGTAAACATTTTTTTTTTTTTTTTTTCCTCCACAGAATCCTTTTACTCTGACAAGTCTATCCCTGCCCTCCGCTGGCAGAGACAAGAGAAGGTGCTACAAGGTTCGGTCAAAATTGCACAAGTATTGCGCCGACAAAAGCTTCTGGAGTGACTGGAGCCAGAAGATATGCCACACAAGTAATGACGCCTCACTTCTATCACAAATGTCAAACCTCATGCTACTGGTGTGGCCCTTTCTGTCTCGCATAACATGAAAAACCTGCCAGGAAAAGGTCAGGAAGAAGACAGCCAAACTTCCTCACGCTTCTGTTTCATTTAAAAAGTATCAACCACACAGTGTTCAGGCTTTTAGACCGATGGAGATCAAACCAAAACCACTGAATGCCTCTCATTAGAGGAAATATTTTTTATTATGGTCCTTTTTCTGGTAATAAGTATGTACTGATGAACCTTCTTTAATTTTAGGGGTTCATGAGTGTGATCAGTAAATCTTCAATGTCTCTCTGTCATCAGATGAAAAATTCCAAATTTGATCATGATATCAATTTCATCCCGTCATTCCCCATAATAAATTGCATTAATTCTATTTTTTTAAATTTCTTATAAATCTTTTAAATTATTTGTTTCCCCCCAATAATGTAACACAAGCCTCACTAATTTCAGCATTGTATTTTCTTATTTATGTTCCTGAATATATTTTTAATTGATTCATACATTTTTACTGTTTTGACTTGCCAAAACACACCAGACTGATCATTTCTTTTAATCCTCTGATTTTCTCTCTTGTGTCTGTAGGACGGTGCAGGCAACGCCAGAGGGACTTCAGAAAATTCGTCTTCTGTTGAGGCTTGAACTTTAAAGAGAAGACCTTCATCTCACGGCCTCTTCATATTGCTTTGATAGAAATTGTTAACATATGTTTGTGGTTACAGTTGTATGATCTAAATAATTACACTGTTTTTTCTGTAAAATCCTGTCTTTACTGCTCCACTGGTGCCTCGTCTCAAATATTGCATGTATGTTTGGCCGCCAGATACACGCCATCCCTAGAAATGTATATTTCGGGTAAACATTACACGCAGTTCAGCATCATGTATAAGAAAAAGAGAAAAAAGGTACTTGCTATTTCCTATATCCCACTGGTTTACAACTCTACATTTAAGGCACTGGCTTGTACAAGAATGTAGTTTTTTCAACACTCTAAAGTCAAAGTTCTTCAGTTTTGGCAAATATTTTTTAATAATGTTGATGTACTCATGTTCTTTAGGAAATGAAATGTATAAACTGAACGTCTCACTTGTTACACTAGAGATAGAAACCTTTGTGTCTTTTTCTGTGTTTCTCGGTTTGAGTTTTAACTCAGTAAAAGTACAAGACAATGTTGGCATAGCACTGTTATTGAAAAAAAAAAATCTCAATTGCATGAATCAAATGTTCTCTTATCTTCATCGTTGCTTTTGTACATGTTTTTGTATTAAATGAGCCAATGTTTTGAGTCTTTTGTTGCTTTTGTCCACGAGACATTGGAGGAATTCATTGTTTTACAAACTGACTTTGAAAAATCTTAAATCTTTCATGTTTTGTGACAAACTGATGCTTAATCAATATTCAGAGGCGAAAATATATCCTGTCTACAAAGACTCTGTATTTTGAACAAATTTTCAATTCAATCAAATACGTTTTTTATTAGTTTGTTTTAATGCAAAAATGTATAAGGGAAGCTCCAATTAGATCGTAAATCACTGAAAAATTGCAGGCCGTGTTTTGTTTGTGCTTTTTAACGTTGCATTTTGATTGTTTTGGCCGGGTTTCACCTGTTTGACACCCTTGCTGTGATTTGTCCTGCAAGATTAAGAGAGGCAGTGAGCCGAAACACTCTTAACAACAACAGACTGAAGCCCTGTCAAACTCTTCCAACAGATACAGCATGTACCAGACTGAAGAGCAACAGGACATTGCAGTAACTTCCTACTGCCACCTAGAGCTCAAACACGATACTCAATTCTTACATGCTGGTTCTTTAACTCGTGAGTGGAAGGATGGGTTGTTATTAATAGAGCAGTGGAAGAGTTTGATTAAAAAATTGTGGCTTTCAGCCAAGGAAGTTTTATTTTTATTTTATTTTCAGTAGAAATATTACAAATTCTTAGGGAGACTACAAGGTTCTGTTTGCAATATTAGTCATTTAAATGAGTGGAAAGTCAATGTTTTCATTCATATTTCATCCTGCTTTATCTACTGCAGGGTTGCAGGGTGCTGGAACCAATCCAACCCCACAGCGGGTGAAGGTTGAGCAGATCACAGAACAATCAGACAGAAAGGCAGCCACACACACCCACACACAGACACACACACACACACACACACACACACACACACAGACCTCATAAATCGATGTGGGAGCAAACTGGAGTAAATCTATGCATGCACAAGCAGAATATTTCTATTCCACAAAGAAAGGATCAGCCTGAACAGACTGGACCCACACATTTCTCATTACGATTCAAGAATGCAAACCACCACCTCACCAAGTAGCCAATGTGCTTACAATCAAAGTATCATCAGCACATGATCATCTTATTAGTTATTTTTTTCATTTACATTTGTGACGGTGGGTGTGACTGACTTGTTGCACTTCCTGGTCACGAGGGACTGTTGCCATGGTGAACTTAAACAGTGACGGTGAGGCTGTGGACATGCAGGAAGCTGCTGAAGAGGCTGCTGGTGACTTGAATGGAAAAGTGTCCAATGAAGATGAACACGTGGAATGCAATTTAGATAAACCTAAATGGGTTGTTAAATTAACTCCCAAGGCTCCGGATGAAAAGATAGAAAAGTTCAGAAAATCAGAGGTAAAGTATGCATTTTCAAAGTTCACTGATGTATGAGATGAAGCCAATTTAGTGCATGATTCTTTAATGGGTGTTTTATATGATGATAAGCTTGACCAACAACAAACATGGTTTAAAGCGAAAATGTTGATTTATGATGATTTCACTAATGATTTGTAACAACGGTTGACAAAAGCAGCAACATCTGCCAAAATACCAGTCCTTCAAGCTTCTGACTGTAAAGGTGCATTGGACCCAGAAAGGGAACAGCAGCAACTGACATCCAAAGCTCTCAACCCTACTGCAAAGGAGTTTGAGCCTCAAACAGGACACTCAATACCAACAAAGAAAGAATTAGACGCAATTCCCAAGGAAACAAACAAACCCTTCTCAATTCAAACAAACCAAGAGACTCATGTGAACCCAGGCAACCAACAAGAGCTTAATATGAGTGAAGTGGAACATCCTCTCAAAGTTCCTCATGTTCAGCCGTCATTGGATGTAATGCAGCCCACACAACCACAACCCCAAGAGGAATCATTTGGAGGCATCTGCCAAATTATGAAAAGGCAGAATGAGATCACAGCAGCTCTGGTTCAACAGCAGCGCTCACTTTCTCTACCACCTAGAGATATTCCAGTGTTCTGAGGAAATCCTCTTGAATACAGGGCTTTCATTTGTGCTTTTGAGCATTGAAGACTGGACCTACTCTCTGTTTTTGCGCAGTTGTTGCAACGTGATGGGAGATCTTGAATACATGAGAGAGCTGGATACACCAACCCAGTTATTTCGAAATTACCGTTCAAACTGAGAGAAAGATGGAGGACCGCTACATCTGATGTGATAGAAAGATGCAAACGCAGGGCACAGTTCACTGATCTTGTCACTTTCGATGAACGTGAGGTCAAGATCTTATCGGACTCAGTTTTTGGTGATATTCTGGACTCTTCATTTGTGAAAATGGGCTTGAAGAGTGTGACCGAGCCACAACAAGGAGACATCAAAAGAAATACTGTTGCTGCAGTAAGCCTTGCTAATGCTCATGCACCACAGTAAGCGTATTGGACGGCACAACAGTACTTTCAGTATGTTTACCATGTTTCCTCTGGATTTAATGACTCCATCCAGTCTGAATGACGGAGTTATAGAAGATATGGAGAAAAACATCCAGCGGATTCTGTTATCAGACACACTGAATGACTCTGCAGCTCCTTCAGTTATAAGTTGATCATGGTCTTTGCTGTGCTTGTGGTTGTTGGAGGAGAGAAGATGTAGTAAAAGATCACACTTTAAACACTCTTCACTTAAGTCTGCAAATACAATTCTAATGTGTTTCCATTTCATACTAATTAGCCAATACATATAATTGACCTAACTAATCAAAGAATAATAAAATGTACAATTTCTGTTGCAGCTGCATGCTCTCTTAGATGTTGAGAATGAAACCATCTGGCTCGGGGCTCACCGCTGCTCTCGACTTTGATCAAACATTCATGGACGGCAGCAAGGTCATCTGTGCAGCTGACGGCTTCCCACAGCACGCCGTCATGTTCCCGCTGTTCCTGCATCTGTGGTTCGCTGTGTCCGTCGACTTCAGTAAACAGGTCGAATGGTACTGAGCTCCAAAAGACAAACAACATTTAATGAGAGAAACAGTATCCTTGGTTAGAGACGAGGCTGCCTATTGTGTGGAGTTTGCATGTTCTAGCTGTGCGAGCTGGGACTTTAGAGTTGCCTGTAGTTTAGTGTGTGTGTGTGTGTGTGTGTGTGTCTCTGTTTGTCCTGTAATGGACTGGTGATCTGTCCATGGTGTACTATGCCCCACGTGCCCCCGGCCCATAGCTGGATTAATGAATCATCGTGTCACTGAGGACCAGGCGGTGTCTGGCTGCTCTACACCTTCCAGTTCTACATGAAAAATCAAAAGCTGACTTTTGATTTGAGTCTTTATACTAATCTGATGCTTTGGTTACATAATTTTTCCCTCCAATTCATGACACTCACAAACCCTGTGTGTGTATTTAATTTGACCCGGGGGGCTCCGGAGCAGCAGACCAAAGATAGCGGAACATTGGGAGGGTAACTTTTTTTGGGTTAATGTGTAATTTTGGCGGAGCTAGTCCTCACAGAGGACTGGAAGGAGGGTAATGTATAGCCCAGGTGTTACTTTCGAGTCCTTTTCTCTGCCTCACTGCTCAGCGGACAGTCATCTGCAAACGACTGCTGGGGATCGATCACACTTCAGGTTCACTTTCATGATAATTTTATTGGCTTTGAATTTGATGTAATTAAAATAATAACACTTTTTCTTCCCCTCTCAGGTTGCCAGGATGTGACGCTTCGCGTTGATCTCTGTCCCCCGAGCTCAGTAACTGGAATCTGTCCCTGCAGAGTGAAAGCGTGCAGGGCCTGACTGGTTACTGCACCTGGGGGTCAGGCTGCTCTCCGGACCAGATCGCCTCCTTCACAGCAGATTCAATGCAGTCCGCAAAAATGACAAGTTAACAACCAAGCTCTTGGTTTGGTTTTAGTTCTTCTGCTGTTTATGTGTCCTGCAGTCGTGGGAAAGGCGATAGTCACGTCTGAAGAATTCCAAGATGAGAGCATGAAGAAACAGCTGCAGAGGAGCAAAAGCAACCCAGCAATGCAAAGACAAGGCACGTATTAAAATCTCTGAAACACCCGTGCAGTTTATTCACAATGATTACATCCATCTGGATTTTTATTGAATTTTCAGCTTTTTTTTCATCCATTTGCATCGACAGAGTGATAAGTCCTAATCGGCATTATTCAGAAACAAATATCAAGCTGACCTATTGCACAGCAAGTAAATATGACTATTTGAAGAACATGAAAAAGTCGACTTAAGAATAAAATTCTTTGAAGGTCAGAAGGTTTGGAATGAACTTAATCTGTTATTAAACAGAAAAAATAGACACTGGACTCAAACACAAAATAGAATTAATTTTATTTGGTATTTTTGATGACGTTCCTGTCTCAAAAACGTATATCACTAATCCTATTTGTCAAAATTCTATTTACATGCCATATAGTTTGCAAAACAAAAACCTAAACTAACTGTCTTACTTAAAATCTGACCTGGACTCAGTTAAATCCTGCACAATCTCTAAAGCTGTGAAAACAAGAGCCTTTTGTGTAGAAATTGATTTGAAGAATGTTTTATTTGAATGTAAGTTAATGTTTTCCTGCCTTTATGTTTCCACATTCCCTCTTCACCTCCAGCTCATCCGTTACTGGGCATGTTGTACTTTCATTTATGTAAATAAAGTTTTCTCCTCACAGCATCAGTTGTTATCAGTCTGACCACCAGATGGGGGAATGTGACAGTGTTCTCACAGGGAGGGTGTGGTTCACCACACAGCTCCCAGAAACAAGGAAGTAAACAGAGTGGCCACATGGGAATTTAACAACTGGCCCTTACAGATATCACCAAAACATGAACAATGTCCTTCATTAGGCATTTTATTTTTGGTGCACATACTACTGCAGAGGCATGTAATGCATGATGGGAAGTAACTGTGTTGGTGCAGGTGCCAAGCATGAAGTCACACTCGCATGTTGACTTTTGACCTTTAAGACGCACCATCAGTGCATATTTTAAACCTCCAGCCGAATAAAAGGGCAGAAAACTTCCTGCGGGAAACGAACGAGCACATTATGTGGATAACCTGGAAAATGTGGGCAAAAGCCTGTCCTTAATGATTTAAAATATTCTCCTACCGCAGGATGTATTTTTTATGACCGTCGAGCTGAAAATGTCAGGACTCTTCACTGTTTTCCACTCACAGCGAAAACAGGAGCCTTTTTGTGTCCACGGAACGCCGAAGTAACACGATCACACCCGTGCCACGTGCGCCCGCCACATAACCGCCTCACCTTTAACTCGCAGGCCCCGTTTCAAAGATTCCTGCGAGCTATAATAAGAACGAGCTGGCTTCTCCAACGGTTCACAGCAGCGGATTCACACGGCGCGCCGTCGTAGTTTCCTCGTCCTCTCGGATCTGTTGACTCGGTTGTAAAAACTGCTCACAGCTGGAGGGTTTTCACGCCGCTGCAGCTGTGGAGAATGTTTGTCCCTTTTTTGGGGAGATTCTTTAACCAGCAGCTGCTGTTTGAACTCTGCGGGGTAATGAAAGTGCGAGAAGGGACGCGATCGAGTGTGAAAACGACTTATGCGTCTCGCAAAACACAAGAGGACTTTTTCCCCAACATTGATTTCATGAGCACATTTTTATAAATTGCACAAATTAGCTGGATTGTAGTTTCCAGTTTAGCAGCTATTATCTTTTAGCTGCAGAACTGTAATTTTCAAATACCAAATGGAATTTAAGACTGATCAAAACCAAGCAAGCCATCCATTACCGGTAAATAATAGAGCGATGCGTTACGGAAACGTCATTCAAATTGCATGACATGAGGCAGTTTACTCTGAAAAACTGCAACTTTTAACTCCAAAACATTTCCTGTGGTTACCAGTCTCATTTTTTTTTTTTTTTTGTGCTGCTAGTGTTTCAACCATTGCATATACCAACTATAGCTGCAAGCTAACAACCTGGTGGTGCCTCTTTAAATAGCGTCCCCTGAGGAATGTGAGCTCTGGATAATGAAAGTGGTTTGCATTTTTCCTGCCATTGCTGTTCACTCTGAAAACAGGGGGCACCACTGACGCTCTCCTCTCCTAAAACTCAGTCAAAGGTCAGTTTGGACATTGAAAAACAACGTTTTACACTCCTCTGTTGCTCCCAAAACTACAGTCATTTATTCTGCAATCTCCTTCATGTAGAAATTATTTGTACACATTTACATTTTGTCATTGGAAATGATAATGTGAGTTTCTAAACAAACCACAAACAGTTGATTGTATCTATCAAAGCTGAATTATTAACACTCATTTCAAAAATGTTTCAGGTAGGACAAAAAAAAAAAAGAAGATTTCAATATTTATAAAGTGAAAAATAGGCCATAAATACATAGACAACAAGCTTATCTTCATAAAAAGCTACAAAAACATTAAGAAAATAAAAAGAAATGTGGTGATAAGTCAGTCCTGTTAAATATTCAGCTGCTGTACATCTGGGTCTGTGGAGGATCTACTGTCCCGGTTCTCTCTAACAATAGACATCCAGGTCACCGAGCAGTGGAAACGTCCAGCAGCATCGGCAGAGGCTCGAGCCTGTCCAGAATCCTCTCTGTGTGCTTCGGCTTTATCACCTCGACCCCATTACCGGCCGGCCTGAGATCCACGGGCTGCCTGGCAGTGAGGTGGGAGTGGAACGGTGGAAGGTGGGGGGGGGGTGTCTCTATTCATACAGCCCTGGCCTAAATTAGGCCTTAACAACCTGCCTAAAAATAACAGAGAGAGCAAACTGAGGGATGGGGTCTGTGCTCACACTGGCCGTGTGCAGAGTAAAGAAAAGTCTCTGTGGATGTGTAAATGTTTGTGTGTGCATGTGTGTGTGTGTGTGTGTTTTGCTTCCTTGCAGCATGCTTTGCAGGACGTCTCAGTACATGGCATCCTCGTATGTGTCCGTCCGCAGGCAGAAGAGGATCCCCCCGCCCAGCATGAAGATGGTGGCCCCCCAGCCGAGCCCGTAGCCCCAGTTGAACTCGTGATAGGTCTGCAGAACCGTTCCGTCGATGAACTTGATCGGGTAGAGGACCAGAGCGCAGGCCTGCAGGACCACTGCAACCAGAGACTCCAGCATGAGACGCCACATAATGAACACTGACATGACTTCACAACTTCATGTTTATTTAGATTTAGATTACCATCCTTTGGTACTTTCACTTTATCACTGTGCAGGGATCAAGTGGGTGCAATTGTTCCCACCCTTCGGTTAAAACAATTAGGGAAACTACCCCCATCCCACCCTGTAAATTGCCCCCTGCACCACCCACAGGATAAACACAATCAATCAAGCTTAAAAACCTCTACAACAACAATATTCTATCTTACTGTAATCATAACACATTGTTATCATCTGACATTGTAAATACTCTATTTAGCATTTTCAACTCTCCTCTTCGCAATAACCAGCTGTTCCAGTGATCTGATGCTTTCGCTGTGTCCTCTATCCTCCTGTCGAAGTGTAACAGATGTAAAAATGATCCTTTAACATATGGCTCTTTTCTTTCTCGTCCTGTTATTGTGAGAACTCCTCACTCTCTTATTTCTTGAGACTTATTTAAACTTTCTGAGCACACTTTGCTGCTTTACTTATTTCGCACCGTAACTCCAAGACGTTCAGTCCATTAAAGTTCAATACTGAGAACCAGAAACATGTGACATTAACAGCCTCGGCTCACATCAGAGAGATGGCAGTAAAGGCAGAAAGTATGCGGCCGCTTCTGAGAACAGACTGAAGGACAAGAAGCACTTCTGACAGAGTGGCTGAAAGCAGCTCGAATCCATCTTCTGCAGGTGAGTGTCTGCTGCTTCAGATGACATTAATGCATAAAGAGCCTCTACAGATTCACACTGACAGCTTTAAATAGCTTTTTATAGTTCAGACCATCCTTTATTGATCTGTCTCCTGTTTGGATTTAATGAAACTACTTCATTTTTTATGGAATTTATAGATATTTTGGTAGGAAACATAAAATGTGTTTACTCTTAACTTTTGTAATTGTTAAGTTGCTGCAATATATCATTTCAGACAACTTTGTTTAGAGTTGCAGAGATGCCAAAGATGTGTTTTTGCAGACTTCTATTTCTTCTCTTGTCTGACATTTCCATGAAAAACAAAATGCTTCCAAAGAAAAACAGTTCTTTTAGAACAAACCTCCTGGCGGGTTTCTTGCTGTTTCTTTGTTTTATTTCCCTTTCAGACTTATAGGAAATGAGCGGAGAGAGCCGGGAATGTCTGATGTAATGATCGGACCAGCTGGGAATATTTGCTGCTCGGGACAAACATCCATGTAACTTGAACTCGCACCACTTGGTTATCGATTTGCTTTTAAAAGTGGGAACTTCTTAATGCGGCCTGTTTCTAATTGAAGATAAATTGGTTTGAAAAGCACATTTTCGCACCCTGAAGTAAAAAAACTTCTGTATTTTGTGAAAGGATTTCGGAATCCCACTCTTGACTTTCACAGAAAGACTTCAATAATTTCTCAGGATTCTCAATGTATCAGATCAAAGATGTCGCGCGGTCTAGTGTCGCGCCGCCGGCTCCAGTTCCTTTTCATACATGTAAGGTGACTCCTGAGGAAAGGACTGTGTGCAGCTGTGGCTCCACCTTTCCTTCCTACAGGACGAGGCGGTGGGCGTGCGGGAGGAATGGAGGAGGCCCGAGACCGCGGCGGCGGCGGCGGCGTTGATGGAGCCCAGACTGAGCTGGCCGTCCCGCTGAGGTCATATTTCTGGACAGAAAATAAATACCGCGCCGTCACGGCTCTGCCAAGGGGCATTCAACAGTGCAGCCCCTTCTGCTGCTGCTGCTCCGCTGTGGACTGTGCGTCTGTGTGTGTGCGGAGACTTTATTCTTGCGAGGCTCTTAAAGCAATTACACACAGGAAAGGATAACACGGCATTCCCACGCTTTTCTCTGAGTGGCTAACAGTCAGCGCCACATCCATTAGACGGACTACAGTGGTCCTTTGTGGCTTCGACTGAACGAGACAGGAATCCTTTATAATTGCTTTTTATGAATGTTTTCACAGTTATACATACGGCCATTGTAAAAGACGGTCTGTGATCTTAGATGGATTTTTAAATCAGTGTAATTATGTCTTTCATTCACCATAAATGTGCAACAATGGAGGCACCACAGGAAAACCCTAACCCTGGATATTGTAAATGTTCTGTTTTTTTACACTCTAAAGCTGCTGGGTTCAACATAGCAACTCGACTGAATTAAATGATGGGTTTTTATAACGACACTCTCGTAAAGTTCCTGTCCGTGCCACTGGAATATTCTGTGAATAATATGTGGGCCTGAGCTTTGTTTTGGGTTGGTGAAGCGTGTTATAAACGAAAGAAGACGGTTAGCCGAAGCTGACCAATATCGTGACGTCCATCGAAAGCTCATAAAATCAAGTTATTTTTCTTGTGTGAAGCAAAGAAATCTGAAAGTTTGTGGTGTGGGAAAAGTTATGTCATCTGGAGAGAACAAACTAGCTGTCTCATGGCGTGCATGACTCAGAAACCATCAGTTTGGTCTGCAGGCACATGGTGATACCAGAGATGTTCAAGAGGACGTCTGTTTCTTGTATAATAACTACGTACATCTGGGCAGGAGTTAAAACAGATTAGATTAAATGTATTTATTGTCAATGTGCATAAAATTTAATGGATTTCTGTTGGTAATCGTCAACAGTAGCAGTGTGATGGTTGTAAATAGTCGCCATAGTAAGTGGTTAGTGTTTTATCACTGCTGTAAAAGAGAAGATGCTGCGAGTCAGTCACTGCACCGCCTCCTGTGCATTATGTTACAATGTGACGTGACCTTTCATGCTAATTATATATTTCATAGCTGGATGGTCCCTCATCAGTGTCAGAGCTTGTTTTCACCCTCAGGACCTTGTCAGGCACAAGCACCAGTCAAACTGTGAGGCCGTGCTGGGCGGGGGAGGCTGCGGTGGCTTTTTTTTTTTCCCCTCCTCTGCTGACTTTGTTGGTAAGTCTGCAAAATTCTGCGGGTGCTTTTCCTTGGCTGGTGAGTCGGCAGCTCTCCAGCCGCACGACCGCAGAAGAAAATGAGCTCAAGCAGCAAAACCTCCGCGCCTCTCCTTCTAATGTGCACACTGGAGAACAGAAAGAATTCCTATATGGAAACCGCTGTGGTCATGATGACTGCATATGTCCCCTCTTTGTCTTTCCAAACGTGCACAATAACCGTGATGTTCTGGAACATTCCTGCTCGGCAGAGCAGTGCAGTACCTTCAGGAGGTTCTGCAGGAGGGGAGACGTACCTGCAGTGAAGAGGAACACCGCCACGGTCCGGTAGTGTTGCCTCTGCGTCCCCCTGCAGAGGGAAATGAGGGCCACCAGAAAGGCCACCAGAGTCGCCACTGCGCCGACCCCCAGCAGCACCAGGGTGGCAATCTGCCAGTCTGCAGAATGGGAGGACACGCGCAGGTTAGAGGGGAGCATCCCACTCAAGCGTAACAAAAGCTTGATTCAGGGGAGAGCGCTGCTGAATTGAACCGCTGTGTTGACAAACACAAAACAAGGGCTAATCCTCCGGAGCGCGGCGAACGAAGCAGAACGGACGCAGGTCTGCACGAGAGAGCGGCTCCATCAGGAAAACCACAAACAAAAACCTGATGAGTAACTCGGTGGTCACAATTATCCCTTTATTTTGCTGTGAATTCAGTTGGCAGTGTGCGTGTTCATCTTTACGTTTTTCTTCTGTAGATAGAAAACCACTGGTGGCGAGTTGCACTGCTGTAAAGCACATACCGTACCCATCCTCTCCAGGAAGGACATTTTATGTGGGCAATGTAAAAGCAATTTTTAAAGGCAACATTTTGCAAAAGTTTCGATTGAGTGATTATCATGCAATTGTGCATCCTTATGCAAATTTTAAACTCTAAAAATATATTTCAAGAGCATCGTCTGGGCTAAACTCTTAAGTTTGCACATTTCATTGAGTGACCTGTGAGCAGTCCCAGCAGAGAGAATAAGCTTTCTCACAACCACACACACTCAACAGGAAATTCAGAATTTAGCCAAATAACCTCAAAATACAGGTGGAAGAAAAGCTGCAGCCAAACCCACACGTGCACAGGGAGAACATGCAAATTCCAAATATAAAGGGCCCAAGCCTGGACTCGCTGTGGTAAAGGTGTGCTAACCACAGCTCCACTGAGTGTCCCAATAGTTAAATAAACTGGAGCACAGCTCTGATTTCTCTCTGCAGTGAGTTTTATGATGAGGGCCACATGTGTTTCTGTTGTCTTCTCTGGGGTTTTGGGACATGAAAGAAGAGTTCCTGCCAGACTTTCCACCATGTTTCCTTAACATCACACTCATTGTTTATTCCAAAAGAAACTGTACTTACTGCTGGAAAGAAACTCATCCCTTCCTGAGGACTTTGGCCTTAAAAGACCTCCACAACAAAACCTTATTCAGGTAGAGTCTGAAACCAGTAATGTATTCAGCACAAAATACTGTATTCCTCCATTTGTGGCTGCATTGTGTGTTTGCTCTTTGATGTCCCTCTTTGCCGGCGTTCGAGAGGAGCCGAAACACAAAAGGCTCGACTCAAACGGAGAATTTGCATTTGGTGAAGTTAACAAGCTCGGAGAACAGTTTCCGCTGGGTGTGTCTCCTTTTTCCCCTCGGAGCTCCTGATCCATGGTATGGAGGAAAGAAACAATTCCCCAGTGACATCTGAACTCAATTTAGTCCAACTTCCAGGAAATACTTGTCTCCATCATCTTCATTCTTTATGCTCCTTTGAGTCTGACTCCAGCAGAAACACTATACATGCACATGTACTATAACCACTGTTCATCTGGTTTGGTAGTTTTTTTTCCGACCTAACTGTGAGTTAGTAGTAGTAAATGAAATGCAAGAATCTTTTGATAGGCATGAAAAATATGTGCATACATCAGTCGGTTTTCCCTTTTGGTGAACTGCACCTTTGACCTCAGCGCACCCCTCCTCTGTTGTTTCAGTGAGCGCCGCAGACACTCGGAGCAACAAACCCGCCTCCCATTCACCCCAACACATTCCTCCATATCAGAGCGGTCAGTCACACCGAGGGGCTGCGAGCCCCTCTCTGTGCAAACTCTGTCAGGGGACGGCAGTAAAACGGCACCAAACCTCCAGAATAATCCATTAGGAAAATGCCTCAGAAATCAGCTGAATGGTCATGAATTCTAATTGATTTTTTTTTTTTTACTTTTAGCCTTTTTTATTATAGTTTTAAAGATCAGCAGGTACAAACTGTTGGCTAATAATAAGCCACGGCCACATGCTCCCAAATCTGGCCCATCTAATGCGGCTTTGCCCCCCTGCTGGGTCGATGCAGGGGGTCGGGGGCATAAAAACTCCTTTCATGGCTTCCCTGCGTGACAAAAGCCAACCTGGTGGCTGCGAGCCTGGTGGGGTCGATGATGGGGAAGATGCTGAATGTGTCACTTCCAGCCCACTCAGAGGCTTCTGGTGGCTGGAGATGAGTTAACCCTCTGAACGCCGGCGGGGGATCACTCCCTTGTTGCTGCACCAGTGCTCATTCACAACTAAACACAAAAACAATGACAGGAAAAAAAAAAAAAAAAAAAAAAAGCAACCAGGCATGGACAGATTAACTTGACTCATAAATCTGGGCTGAACATTTGCAGTGTGATTGTAGCAGTCACCACGTCACCTCAATGGAATGAAGAGAGGAAATTTATCACCAGCAGAAGGAATCCTGAGAGCCTGACCAACTAAAACAAACCCAGCCCGGAGGGATGATGGAGCAGCCAGTGGTCTGTGCATTTCAACCCTATTCTCTGTGTTTATATGAAACCTGAAAGCATGCAACACACCAAAACACATCACTCACACCACCAAGTGTACTTTAACAAACGCTGGAAGTGCACTGCTGCCTGCATCCTCCACAAACAAACAACAACAACAACAAAGTTGGAGAGAAGCAGGAGGTGTGAGGACAAACAAAGCGCCGCTTCCTACCAGATGTGAGGGTGGAGAAGCAGCTCCACTCAGCCTCCTCCTCGGCCGGGTGGCGCGCCTCGGCCTGGGAGCAGGACTCCCACAGGGACAGGGAGAAGTGCTCGGCGGTGACCCAGGCCGGGCTCAGCAGAGCCACCACGTCCAGACACAGCGCCAGGAAGACGCACAGCAGCGCGATCAGCTTGAAGGGCCGGAACACGTACACCTCGTTCACAGACATCTTCTTCTCACTACAGGACACGGGGAGCAGGGGAGGAGGAAGAGGAGGAGGAGGAAGAGGAGGAGGAGGAGGAGGAGGAGGAGGAGGAAGCTCCGGCACAGTCAAGAGAGCGAGCTGGAGCTCTACTGTGCGCGTCTTCTCCTGCCACCATGCCCCCCTGCTCTCTCTCTCTCTCTCTCTCTCTCTCTCTCTCTCTCTGTGTGTATGTCCAGCTGGAAAAGTTTAACGTGAGCCAATCCGCTTACAGCAGCTTTTCAAAATAACCGTTCTTGTGCTCCACCGCATTCTATTCCGTTCTATTCTATTCTATTGTAAAATATTTAAATATTTTTTTCAACCATTTCAGCCAGAAATTGAAATATCATCAAGATGGAGTGTTATGATTTGATTTGTTTGAAGGAAAAGTTCAAATATTATCACAATGGCCCAAAAGAGCGCTTTACAATTATAATCTTCAAACAGCAGGTGCCTCATCAGATTCCCCCCCAAGACTTTTCTACAAGTAATTACTCAGGTCTCAGTTTCAGTAAGTACCAGTGATTTCATTTCATTCTCTAGAGGTTTCAGAAGAATTAAAAAAAAAAAAAAAGTTGAGCGTCATTGGTGGGCAGTGTATTCAAGAAAACTAGAAAATACAGTGACTGTTCATCCTGCATGCTCCTGCTTGTTCATCAGAAACCCTCACTCATTAAAGGTTCTGGTGATTTCTCTGAACTCTAATTACCTTGATAACCAGGGTTGAAAACGGAACAGACCTAGTTTTAGAATAAAATTTAATAAGATGAAGTGAAATGACGCCATCTTCCGGGGAACTTCGGTTACACAACGAGTTTTAGATATTTCTTTTAAATGTCACATTCCTTGTATGTTCTTCCACGATGTTAGAATTCAGCAAAAATTTATAAAGAAAGGAAATGTCACCAATTATGTATAAATACCTGTTTTTTTGGAGTAGGAGGGATAAAACTCACTCATGCACAAGGAGAATGTCCAAACTCACACATAATGACTTGCTGTAGTTGTAATTCGTCTTTCTTCTGCATTCCTACATTTATGAGGACTTTATAATTTTGACTGTGTTGCAGTGATTCACTTCCTTCAAACTGACTTCATACTGATAAATCATGTAATATCTTGATGATTGGCCAACGACAATCAATTGCTTAGGGTTTGGAATTTTCTTTTCTTTTTTCTTTTTGCTTCTTTGAAATGAAATGTATGAATGAAATATACATAGAAATCAGTTTCAATCATGTGCAGCATGTGAAGATTTAAGATTGTGACTTATCCAGCTGTGTGTAAACGTCCTGCTCTCTTGGGTGATGGATGCACAAATCATTTATCCTTAATGACATACAATTACAATGTTTAAATATAGACTGTTGACATTAACTTGTTCTGTTTCAAATGACGGTTGCCACCTGCGTTCTATTATCATAAGTAAATGTGCACTTCCGCCTGTGCAGCCAGTAGGTGGCAGTGTCAGACCTCATGTGATGGACTGGGACAAACTACATGCTGTTTTGTCTTACATCAATAATGTTTCAGGTATTCATGACAAAACTAGCACTGATTCCTGTTGTATATATTTTGTCAAAATCAAAATGAGCAGTAATATATGTACCTATTGAACACACACACACACACACACAGTTGAAAGTGTGACACTTTGTGTGACCTGTTTTCTCTTGATACGGCCGGTTTCCAGGCTCAACTATATTTGTGTTCATTTAGAGGAAAAAACGCTTTCATAATCCATGTCTCAAAGTAAGATAATTTCAACTTTGCTCATAAATACCTGCAAATTAAAACAACACACCTCACCAGTTAAATTCATGCAGATTTTAAAACAATGTAGTTCCACCTCTCATTTAAACCTGTATTCTTTCATGTTTGCAAAATTTCAAACATTTTTTAATGACCTTCTGAAAACTAAAAGTCATGTCGGTTTATTATAAAATCTATGAGAAACACAACCATCATCAATCCATTGATCACACTGTTGTTTTAAATTATTTGCATTCTCAGACAAACCTTCTCATACAAGACAATGTGCACAGATTGGGTCTCATTACCATCAATGTTAGGTCAGACTCAAATAATCACAATGTATCTGTCAAATCTGACTGTATGCAACGCAAACATACCCTGCTACTGCAAAACCCAGCAGCTTTAGAGCACAAGAGGGATTTTTCCTGGGGAAGTACCTCCTGACCGACGGAGCACTCTGTTTGCAATCAGAGGAAACAGACTGATTCACATAAAACCATAACGTTATATCACTTCGGGATATTTAGAACAAGCAGATATTCTGCTTCTCTCCAAATAAAATCTTTGACTTTAAAGTACAAACAAAGGCTAATTTGCCAACTTGGAATTACACCTCCGCCGCCTCGTCGCCCAGTTTGGTTTAATTCTACCCCGATCATTTAGTGCCTGGATTAGGGGTTTTCAGTGTATCTGACATAATGAGAGTTTCAGACTAATGCCACCCTTCTCAGTCCTAATGGTGCTGCCAAGCTGCCAGCAGGGCATCGGAGCAGGGGGTGCTGGGGATCCAGTATTAGGCGTATCCGTGGACAGAGCGTTGCTCGTTTTCTTTAAAAGCCCCTCCTCCCCGACAGAACAGGCAGAATGCTCTGTCATCCTCCTCCAAAAGCCCCTCATTAGAAAAATCTGCCGAGCAGACAAAGCTACTTGAGACAGCGCAGTGGCTACTCCCCACATGGTGATTTGAAAGCGACCGGAGAAAATCCAGGTCATGTGTTTCTTTTCTGGAACCTCTAAACATAATTGTAACTCGTCAACCGAGCCACCCACCTGCAGAAGCCCTTGTTTCAGCCTCGGGCTGTTCAGGGGCTGTTTTCAGACTTTCCTGTGCCTCTATACGGCTGCTCAATGCAGATCTAAATATCTATGACATGAGGTGAATGAAGGAGGAGGAAAAGAGAGGCAGCAGTGGATGAAATAGCTCCCATCTGTGATTCAGCATCATGATGCTGAAAGCTGAAGAAAGCTAAAGAAATAGCTTTTGTGTGTGTCACATGATGCAACCCCTGTGTTGCTCATAGTGGTCTTCCTGGAGAGGCTGCCGCTCAACACAAAGCCTCTCAAGGTCTTCCTGGCCATGAGTAAGCCTCCGTGGAAACTGACGAGGCCCGCTTTGATGAGTCTGCCCTCACTACTCCGGCTCGGCCGGCTCATCTCTGTTTTTACTGCAACGCCATCATCACCCCGACGCGTCACGCTGAGGTCAGACTGGATGAGTGGACGGGACGGAAATGTGCAGAAAAATAAGACATTGAACTCTGATTCATTGCTCAGCAGCACTTGAGAACAGACTGAATACAAACTCTGTGTTGTCAGTTTACAGGCTTAAATGATCTGTTTAGCAAAAAAATCAAAACACAGCATTTGGTAAGCAGAAGCTTGGAGTTGCTGGTTCAAATCTGTCTGATTCTGTCTCATTGTAAATTTGTATTCTCTTCCTTTCCAACCATTCATTGCTTTTCTCTTAATTCACTCCGCTGTTATCCTAAAAATCAGAGTATTAAAAATGTGGCAGCCTTTCAGAGCACTACAGCCATCAGTGTGTAAAGAACCAGGCCCTTTGAATTTTCCACTCATCCACGACTTCCCAACATGTTTCCATTCATTTTCTCCCTGCTAAGTATTTCTCCGTGTCCTCCAGGTCAGACTCAGCGTACAAGTGTGACTCGGAGCAGCTGAAGTTGAAGTGCCTTGCTCAAGGTCGGTGCTGAAAGAGGCGACAGCGCGTCTCCTTCACTTCCTGCAGTCAGATTAGGCTGCTGACCCGAGGATTTAAACTCACGGCTTTCCAGTTTTATGTCTGTTCATCTGATGACGGCGGTACGGTGACTCTGAGGGTCACGAAACGGAGGGCGAGAACTCAGTCAGCGCCGATGACATGAAAACTTTCTCACTGCAACGTCAGTTCTGTCATAAAGAACTGATCCGATGCTTTTCTGTCAAAAGCACAGACATTCCGCTCAGCAGGAGCATCATTTATGCTCGCTTTAGTGAGTAATCTGATGATGGATTCATGTCTGAGTGACTTCAGTGTTTGTGCCCTGCTTGGCTCCACAGACCCTCAGCAGCCCCTCTGTGCTGCTGGATGCCCACCTGTCTCTCAGTGGCTCGACCACTTTGGGCCTGTCTGCCAGCTTGCGGACATCTGTTTACTTCCTCCATCAGTTGTCATGGCTGCGACCCCCCCCCTCCTCTGCCACAGCCACCGCTCCCCTCCCCTCGCTGCCCAGCTCTCTCCGCCCTTCTCTCGTGTTTCTTCCCCCCCAAAAAGACACCAGCTGTGAACCACTTATGCTTATCCTGCAGTCCACCTCACTCAGCCCCGTCATGATGACTGCAGAGTAACACCCATCCACTGTACTTTACTGTATCTTATTTGACTGCACACAAGTTACTTGTGGAAGATTTTTTTATCACTTTTTAAAGTAGATTTGAAGTTTATGCCGAGTGCATTCAATACAAACAGTAATCAACTTAGCTCTAGAATATATTTCTTTGCCAGCAAAATTCAGAAACATGAAGAGACAACCAGAAAGAAGTTGTCTTTTGTGAAACTCTTCTTTGTACTACATTAGTGTGGTGTGAGTTGACTGAATTGCATTCAGTCAGAAGCAGCTGGTCACTATTTACTCTCAGTTTTCTTGTTCTTGTTCTGAAACCTGGCAGGAATCCCTCTAAAGCAGCATGTTTCAGAGCTTTTTTTTTTTTTCTGTACTCTAAACTCAAGGCCGGCAGCAAGAGATGCAGCTCTGAACCTAACCGAGCTACACACTGATTTGACAGCAAAAACGGGGATTTAAGTGATCTGCTTTGGAAAGTCGCTGAGTACGTGTCCACTTTTGGCACGGGGCTCATGTGACGCAGCCCCCCCAGCCGAGAGCCACAAAACCAAATCTGCTCCTCTTCCCATCTGCCCCCCGACCAAACAGACCACCTCCTGCATTGACACTTTCTTCCCTCTCCCCTCCGCCGGGGCCGGCGGCGGCGAGCGGCGGCCCTCGGGGAGGCGCGGGGCGGCCGCTGATCAGACCGAATTAGAGCTATGCGTGACATGCAAAGGAGAGGCTGCAGAATGTGACAACAGCTGAGTTTTTTAAGTGAGGCTTTTCCGCCCGAGGGGAGACGAATAGACGACAAAAGAGACTGCAGCCTGCCGTGAAAAGAGTCAACTTCTTTTCTCGGCCCGCTGAAAACACGGACTTGTTATCCGTTGATCTTTTCATGTAAACCGTGGGCTTAAAGGGGGAAGTCTTCAGTATGGAATCGGAGCAATGAAATCATTAACACAAGGCAGAATTCAGATTTATCACCTTTGACATAAAGTATTAAGAAAAAAAAATGCAAGTGGGATAAGCCAGATCTGTTGAAGTACATGAAATAAACTCTTCATGTAGAATATTTTGCTATCATAAGTTCAATGTTGTGATAGTTTTGGCCCGGAGATGCACTTCGATACTGTTTGCCTGGAAGAACCGTCAAAGGTAATCTTGGAACCTGAGACATCATGGCCTGGTTTTTAAGTCCAGAGGTCATCACTGGTCAATGGATGCTTCAACAATGGAGTTCGTTTGTTTTCTTGATGTTTGATTTGTCCTCGTTACACTTCCAGCCAGTGGGAATATCATGTTGCGTCTCTTAAGCTTTACAACTACAGCCGACCCCCATGGAACTGCCTGAAGAGCCGCTGTGAGACCTTCAGAGGTTTCAAGTGATACCGATACTGCCCTGACACAGCAAGCACACCGCATATTGTTTTTTTTTTTTTTTTATTAAAAATTCCAAAGCCACAACACTGAGAAGTTATGATTTAGAAAAAAAACCTATAGTGAAACCAAAGACAGTGGGATACAAAGTTATTTTGGGTTTTACTTTCTTCCTTCATTTCATTTTCACTTTACAGTGAAAATTCATATTTTAAAGTACAGGTATACTTTTATTCAAGCTGTAATAAGTGCTTTCAGACTACAGTGATCAGTGATGGACCTCATAACAGAGGTCCAAAACACACAAATCACTGACAACAGACAAGTTTATTTCCAGGAACAAGAGAGAAAAGAGAAAAGTCAAATACAAGTACTGAGGTAGTTTAGCCCCCTCTGTGCCCCGACAAAGAGCCTCACCAGACTGGAAACATCAAACTGTGGTTTGTCTGAAAGGGACACACACATACACACACACAGATTTTCAATGCTTTTTAAACACATTGTTGTGTCTTACATTCTTTTCCTCTGATTTTCCTCACCATAAACTCCATAACAAGTAGTTTGTCTCATGATGATGAAACATCTTTCAGCTGTACAAGCTGGTCAGCTTGTACAGTCAGGTTTATTTCCCCATGAGTACAGAAGAACAAAACGAAGTCACACACTGTCTCTCTCTTTTTTTTTTTTTTTTTTTTTTTGCTTTACACAAAATGTGTTCCATGTCCACTGAACAATCACATCCAAGGAATTAATATTAAATTGTAATAAAAAATGTCTAGGAGATCGTGAGGAAAGGCATCCACATGGCATTGATTTGCAATCAGACTATCTGACCACAATTTTAACCAATTCTCAAACATCCATCCATCCATCCTCAGGGTCATGAAGGTATGAAGTTCAATTCTAGCTGGTTATGGGTGAATTTGTTTTTTTTGTTTTGTTTTGTTTTGTTTGTTTGTTTGTTTTTTCCATCCTCGCTTTCATTCAATCAATAAAACCAATCACTAAAATCCCAGCAGGATTTCAATGCTCTGTCAGAAAGACGTATAGTCCCTAAACGTGTCTTTCATCTCTTAAGAGTGACTAACGTCCCTTGACCGGTGTGTCTGTCCCTGTCCATTAGCCCTGTGAGCTCCGCCCACCTCCGCCGCCTCCGCGCGCGGGCGGTGCAGGCCGTGCGCGCGGTGCGGGACTCTTTAGGACCCAGTGGCTCCTCCAGCGCGGCGGCAGCGGCTCCGCTCTCAGACTGAAGCAGACAAAGGCGAGGGGAGAGACGGCGTGCCTCTATCCTGCAGCATCGACTCTCACACACTCACATCCACTCCCCCCTCTCTCTCTCTCTCCCTCACACACACTCATCCACACACACCCTTCACTCCGCAAGCTGCGACGCAGGTGAGTCCGCCGCTGGGTGGGATTATTATCACACATTGCTCTCTTTTATGTTCACTTTAATTTGTCATAATTTGGACTTGGATTGAGTTAGTTGAGATGTCTTTGGGTGGTTTATTTTTCGGTGTGTAGCTCAGGTTGTTTTACATGTTTTTGAAGATTTGCGTTGGAGCAGGTGGATTGTGATTAGGTGATCACACCCACCCTCTTTTTTTTTTTTTTTTTTTTTTTTTTTTTTAAATTCCTCGTGAAGGGAGAACTTGGTATTCCAGCCGCCTGCTCTGCCATGTGGATTCACAGCATCCATCAGAGATTAAGAGGAAACTTTCTCCCTCCCTTTGTGGCCGGGGTTTGGTGAGATGCTGGGTGCGTTGGGAGATGGGAGGATGTGCAGCCATCGGGGTGTTGTGTGGGTGGCTCAGTCAAGAACACAAAACCAGCCAAAAATATCAATGACACCACAGTTTGTTGCTGCAGTGCTGCTGACTGCTTCACTGAATTGCCACGTCTCTCTCTTTAAGCTTCAGTCTTTGTTGAAAAATCACACATCTAAAACGCCTAACGTGTGTGTTTTATTTGCTGGGGGTGGGTGTATTGTGGAGGTGCGGGCTACTTTCTGGACACGGTGTGGGAGAATGGGCCGGCTGCAGCAGGAGCAGGGGATGAGGTGATGTAACCCTGGAAAGCAGGGACCCTGCCCGAGACAATGGACCGTCCTCACTGGCGCTCCACATGGGGACGGGTCACCCTGTAGCAGCAGCAGATGGGCTGGAGACCTGGCCTTTGTCAGCTGAGGAGCACCCACTCCACGGCGGTCCCACCCCTGTCAGCACGCCTGTCATAAAACAGCAGATCAGCAGCCTGGACAGGGTTGGCGTGATTGGAGGCCCCGGCCACATGCACGCCTGTCAGCAGTGTTTCTCCTGCCTGATTATCACTGAGGTCTCTGTCACTGTGCACGGCTGAAGGCATGAAATTGTGAGGGAGTGCATGAGAAGACTTTGTGTGACTGAATTATGTGAATTGTTCCAAAATGGTTAATCAGCTGATAAAATCGCTGGTAGAAATCATCTCAACCGATGGTCCAATTTTCTGATGTTCCTCAATTTTATTTATTTATATAATTCTTTTCTTCATCAATAATTTACGCAAGTGTCAAATGACGGAGGATCTCGGCCAGTGGTGGGGTATCATGTGAAATCACAGTAAATATTGTCAAATCCTGTGAAGACGCCACGACTTGTAATCAAAGTGAGCGACAGGCCTGCTTAATTCTGACATTTGTGTCTGTCCCCATTTGTAAATTCCATGAATTAAGAGCATCCTCTCTTTGAAGCAGTTTGCATTGATAGGTTCGTCTTTTATGTGGCGGGGTGTGGGCGCTCGATTGAGGTTTGTTAGTGTTTGAAAGAACCATTTGTAAGATCTGGGTCGCAGAGTTTTTGTGGCTTCGAAAGACTCATTTGTGGTCCTCAGACAGGAGGTTTTAGGAAAAACAGACTGCTCCCCATCTAGATAAGCTCAAGCAGACAGAGGCTGCTTCTCCTCATGGCGTTTATCTACCCAACAGGTTCATAACTTGTGTAATATCTCAAAACGCAGGAAGACACTCTATGATTCACATTTTTATTATATTTTCTTGCTCATGACAAAGATAAAGAGAGAAAACTCTTGTACTCTTCTGTCTGCTTTAATATTTAACACTCCTCATTGAATCCATTACTTCTACTCCAGTGTGCTCTGAGATCCGAGACCCCTCACTGTTTACAGTTTTTACATAATTCAGTATTGTAGATCTTCTAATTTCCATATTGAGGGTTTTCGTCACAAAATATTTTGCTGAGTGAAGTGCAGAAAGAAGAATTACAGTGATTATTGTCAATACTTGTTTAACAAAATGGTGATGCCATTGGAGAGTGGAATAAACATGTTTACCGTTCAAAGCTACCCATACCTTTTGGTGAGATTTGGTAGATTTTTGTAGATCAGTTGCTTGAACTAGAGATGAACAAGTTGACAAAATGTTTGATCAAAAGACTTTTTTCCCCCCCAATATTTCACATCTTAACTTTGTAGTTGGCTGCTTGCCAGGTACTGATTCATCAGTGCGACTGAGACAGCTGTTCACAGGTGTGTGTGTGTGTGTGTGTGTGTGTAGGTGGTGGAAGATGAGACGCAGACGTATGGTGTGGGTGTCGCATAACAGATGAGGCCGTATGACTCTGCTGCACAGCAATGTAGACCCACGCCGGTTATATCCACGTTCCCATCAGCCCTCTTTAACCTCTCGCTTCGTCAATTAAAAGCTTGCGATGTGTTTGATAATGTTTTTATCATCGCATCTTTTCCACAAATGAAACAAACTATTAGCATTTACTGTTGAGTCAGTTATCATCTAATCTCGTCCTAGTGTGTAATCCTATTTCTGCTCAAGTAAATCCACATCGATAAATCCCTGAATGACTCACATCTGTGGTTTCCGGTTATCTGAACAGCGTCATTATCGAGTTACATTCTGTGACATTTTGTGACACTGCAGGGATTCGCATTTGCTGAAAGCATACAACACACAGTAAAACCTCTGTGGCGCTATATTAGCATCCTAATATCCAGTATTCGGTCCACTGGTGACCATGTGAGTATTTCCCACGCCCAATCGTGACCCCAATGTATTCACACACAATGATCTTTGAAGTGGTTGGGTTGTGTCACTGTTTGTGGTGATACTGCAGGTTAAAGTGAGTTTAGATTTGGCCAGAGCCGGAAAGCCATTGTATGAAGCCAGGGCTTCATGGAAACGGATAATGAACGATTATCTGCCTGTTTGCTCATGAAGGCATGTTATCGCTGCAGTATTGTGCTTTCTGACAAAACCAGAGGACGGGTGTTTCTGGAAGGGGGCGGGGTCACTTCTGTCTAATTCTGTCATTTTTGAGGAGAAAGTTTGCTAATAAAGGAATATATGGAGCTGTGGAGAATAAGCCATTTGAAATGTTGTACACAGTCATGTCGGTATGTGCAAAATACATATCACAAAAGACTGAACTGCTAAAAGACACACTGTGCATTCATTCTCTACACATCAGCCTTTCTGGCCAATCACATGGAGCCCTGAGGCCCTAGATGTCCACTTCCTGTTCAGATGTGAGTCGCTGATTTCAAGTGTGTGGATAAAGGAAAGGGAAAAAACAAAACTTGGTTCAGACAAAGTGGTCATGTTTGTTATACAGAAGAAGAAATCTCACAAAGCACGAATACAGTAACATCTTATGTTAGTGATCGAATTTATTGCAGATCATATTGTCACTTGCTTTATCCTTTGTTTTTGGAAAAAGGCAAAGTGTAGTCTCTGCTATTATCATTATTCAGAGTGTGACTTCTTGTCTTCTTTCTTTTGTCAGAGTCTCAGGAGGTGACTCACCACTGCACATCCGCCAGAACCGCCATAACCCATTCATCATGGAGCTAGACTTTGGACATTTTGACGAGAGGGACAAGTCCTCCCGGACCCCGCGGGGCGGGCGCATGAACGGCCTCCCCAGCCCGACCCACAGCGCCCACTGCAGCTTCTACCGCACGCGCACCCTGCAGGCCCTCACCAACGAGAAGAAGGCCAAGAAGGTGCGCTTCTACCGCAACGGAGACCGCTACTTCAAGGGCATCGTGTACGCCGTGGCCAACGACCGGTTTCGCACCTTTGACTCCCTGCTGGCCGACCTCACGCGCTCGCTGTCCGACCACATCAACCTGCCGCAGGGGGTCCGCTTCATCTTCACCATTGACGGCATGCGCAAAATCTCCACTCTGGATGAGCTGGAGGAAGGTGAGCCAGGCGTTTGGGAGATCTGATTTGTTGCATCTCCTTGTCTAGATGCTGGAATGTTCAGCTTCATCGGTTTTTGGGTCTCAGTAGAGCCGCTTTAGCGAGAACATCCTGACACTTATTGTGCCGCCGTGTTCATGATGATCTCCAGTTATCTCCTCACCGTAGTAGCCTTGGCCGCTCAGTCTAGACTCCTTTAATCTCCACAGTCATGTAATCTGAAGGGTTACAGCGGTGCATTTGAGAGATTTGGTCCACTTTTTCAAGCACTGCACTTGTAAAACTGCTATTTTTATTTAAATATTTTCCTGTATTTTCAAAGGAATATTTTTTTCACATAGAAAAAGCACTGTTTTGGATTCAATACTTCCCTGCCCTGTTGAATAAACTGATGGGAGGGCCTCATATGAACTTAAACGGACTTCAAGCTTGGCTGTAAAGTCAGATTTCCATTCACGGGCATCATTAAACAGCCACAACTGATTTTATCTGCGAAAACTTCCCTTCAGTTTCCGCTATAAAAGAGAAGAGTCTGTTCAGCTGCACATCTTTTGGAACTTGACCATAAGCTTGGATCAGCAATCTGTCATTTTTGAGGAGGAGAAATACAGCACAGGCTGAAATAGTTTACCTTGAATTCTTTCAGAAAGATCTGGCTCATAAATAATGAAAGAGACAAGCATTAAAAAATGTAGCATTTTGACTGTGTGTTTTCAAAAGTCCAAAATTTAGTCACAGAAGAAAGTTTAGTGTCGGAATTAATTTATTTTCCTGCTTTCATTGAGGAAAAAAGTAGCCAAGAAATAGATTTAGAGTTCATTTGGATAACTAAACGAAGCCTCGGGCTCAGAGAGGATGATCCATGTATTGCTTGTAAAAAAATTTGTACGTCATTGAAATTGTTTCTCAGATGTCACAGCGTAACATGTGACTAAATCTAAATTTGTTTTCGATTGTGGTGAAAGGTGGCGAATACTGTTTGACCCACAGGCCTCAGTCTGGATGGACTGGGATTACTTGCTTCCCCAGAATAATTTCAGGAAGGGCTTACCTTGTGGGGCTTTTCCTAAAGAAGCAGCAGGAGGAGGACGGAGTGAGTTTGGGTCAATCTGGAAGATAAAGTATGGCTTAATATGGATAAAATGAAGAGATCACCTCTACCTCCCGAGCTGCTTAGAAAAAGATAGCAGTGTGTGTCTGTGTTTGGGGGGTAAATTGGCAAGTATAGTAAGTGCTGTAGAGAGTGGGGGCATTTCATTGTGCTTCCTCTTGTGGGTTGTAATTAATTGCTCAATCTCGGCTGCACAGTGTAATCCGGTTCTCTGTCTTTGTCTTTGGAATGATTTTTCTTTTTTTTTTCACATTTGGCCTAATTGTTGCCTTCTGGTTTCCTTCTTTTGCCAAAATCTCTCTCTCTCGGTCTTTGTTCCCCCTGCTGTCTTTACTCTTTATCACCTACCTGAAAAAACGAGAACAAGTCCATCGCCAGTGAAAACCATGGCCGATTAAGTATGTCAATGAAGACTATTAACATCATTAAAATGCTCCTACAGACACTAAATTATTTAGAAAATTTGAAAAAAACTGACTTCTTGACATGATTCACCTGATTATAACAACTCTAGCTTTGACACTCAATATTTCTTAGTATTTTTATCCTGGATGGCTGTTCTTTTGTAAGTAGACACACATTTATGCCTGAAATTTAAAGAATGTTCCGTGTGAAGATATTGTGAATGTACTGTGACGCAGGTATTGTTGGACTCGTGCTGCTGTGCAGATCCTCTCTGGCGTGCTCCTGTCTGGACAGGTGAAAGCTGTGGAGGTGTAGTGCAGTGTCTGCCGTGCATCATGGATCATCCTAATGAAATTGAGTTTAGTCAATCTTCCTAATCTTTGGGGAAGACGCGAGTATAAAATAGGTTTGAAGACCATAAGATGGTACTCCAAAACAGCACTTGTGTTACTTTTTCATTTATTATTATTATTTTTTTTTTGTGCAGTCAGGTTAGAGGGCAAGTCTCTCAAATCGGACCTCTTGCTGTGATTTTCCCGAAGTCCAGTTTTTTTTAACAGAAAATGATCCAAAGTTCTGTTCAGCTAGTTCGATCCTGTACAGCAGTTGTCGTTTCGACTCGGTTGACTGCTGATTCTCCTGTTGCACCTGCTCCTCCTCCTGCTGCAATAACAATCAATGAAATCTGATTTGCGTTGAGCCAGAGATCGGAAATAACATTTGGGGGAAACCAGATAGCCGCATGTTTTTTCCAGACGCAGCCATTCAAACCTCATTTTAAACTTCACAACTAATACCGGCTGTAATAATTTGAAGTACACAGAGTTTACATTTTTTTTCTGGACCTTGAAAGCTGAGACTTCATTTCTCCCACTGGTCCTTGATGGCCTGTGAAGGTTCACACTCTGGGACTCTCAGGTGTCATATCTAAATAGCTCAGTGTGCCACAACACACTAACCCGATTCCTCCCTGCCTCCACAGGGGAGAGCTATGTTTGCGCATCGGAGAACTTCTACAAGAAAGTCGACTACACAAAGAACGTCAACCCCAACTGGTCGGTGAACGTCAAGGCCTCGGCCAGCCAGAAGAACATGCAGTCCCTGGCCGCCAAGGCCGCCAGCGAGCCCCGGGAGAGCAAGGACTTTGTTCGGCCCAAGCTGGTCACGGTGATGCGCAGCGGGGTGAAGCCGCGCAAGGCCGTCCGCGTCCTGCTCAACAAGAAGACGGCGCACTCCTTCGAGCAGGTGCTGACCGACATCACGGAGGCCATCAAACTGGAGAGCGGCGTGGTCAAGAGGATCTACACGCTCGACGGCAAGCAGGTATGTTACGGCGCGCCGTCGGGGGGAAACACAATGGATCACAGAGCTGCTTTGAATTTCTTTGGACCCGATATGTGTATATATAAAAAAAAAAAGTCTGTTCAAGGAGTGAAATAAAAGCCCTACGGAGAAGCTTTCAAATAAAACCACATAATAAAGTAATGTGTGGCCATTCATGCAGTCATGTGCATAAAGACGGGTATCATCGGCATCAAAGGAACGCGGGAAGCTAAAATATATGGAAGAAATGTAGAAAAAGAGGTTAAAACCCTTTCTTTTCATTCTCCTTTCAACTTTTTTCCCTTTGAGATGGACACAGTTGAGCTACTCTCTGTTGGCTGGTTTTAAAGCTCAGGTAACAATGACCCTGTTGGTCCATTGGAGCAACTTTCACACACCTGACCTCTGCTCTTCAAACCTGCATATTCACTCTCCCTGTGGTTCGGTTGGCGTCCCGTCCTCCCGCCTTTGTTGTGGAGTTAGTGGTGTTTCGAGGTCATTAGCATGTCTCGGTTTATCTGCCGCTGAATTGTTTGAAAGTCCTGGGAAGTTCTGCCTTCCGCCCTGTATGGCTTCGCACAAAGAACCAAGCCTTGTATTGTGATGTTTGATGGTTTTGTTCCTCTATTGCTGGTGTTTTAGAATACCTGTGAGAATGTGGCCCGAGACAAACCTTTACGCCCGAAGAGCTTGAATAATGTCGTCTGGGACTCTTCATTAACCTCGCCTGTTCTGGAATAGATCAACACTTCATCCTTATCTGACCTTTTAAAATACAATCCTGAATTGTCCTTCAAATTCATGTCATTTAAAAAAACTACAGAAAAATCTGTAAAAGCAAAACATGTCGACATTCTTGTGGATCAGACTTGAAGAGTAAATATCCGGACCATGTTTTGATAGGTTGTCTTTTAACACAATCGAGAGCAAACTCTGAGGGGAAAAAAACATCCGAATCAAAGCACTGCAGCTGTTTTACTATCAGCTACATTGGATTCATGCATTGACTTGTTCTGCCAATGAAAGCTGGTTCACCACTACTGTTACGCTGTATAAACAAGAGCTGGAGTGGAAGAGGCTCGTAGAACTGTCAGAACGAGGCTCGCATGCCGGCAGAACACCTCAACTCCTCCTAAACAGCGATCTACGGGGAATACTGCTGTTTTCTCAACAGACTGGTTGAGCAAAGAACACATGATGACTTATTCATGATCACACTTTACTGAAACAGACATGAAGCTTAACCAGAACCACGGCGCAGGGTCAGCCGGTCTGTGGAAAGGACTGCGAGACGCTGCACTGGAACCTTGAATACATGATATAAATTCATATATGGATCTTTTTCTTTCATCTCTAATTTCAAAACCTGCATAAAAAGCCATAACAAATGAACAAGGATGCAGATGTGGAATGGGCGTGAAAACATCTGCTCCTCAGCCCTTTCTTTAGTTCTCCTGACCTTCATCCTGCGGATCGGGGATCCTTTAGGTGCTGCACTGCTTTACTTTTCTCCTCCTTTCATTAACAGGAACAGAATCACACGTGTCTTGGAGGAGGGGGAGGCACTGGGAAATGATAGATAGGGGAATTTGATTTTAATGCTCTCTCCCAGGGGTGCGGCGCGGCTGCCCCGGGACTCAGACCGGCTTTCTGCAGAAAGCCATGCTTGAACATCGAAATCATATTCCATCATGGAGCGCAAAGACGATTTACATTTTTTCCATTTTGTATGTCCTCACTACATATGTTTGCACAGGATTATAACAATAGCCATCCTATGTTGAACATGCCAGTCACAGTGTATTGATTCTGCTGTCATCATTGATATGGATTCTCTTTAAATTGGAGTCTATTGATCTCTGACTCATGCTGGAGACGGGACTCCCGCTTCTCCCTGCAATGCACAGACATGTGAGCAGCGCCGTGCACATAATTGTGGTGTCTTTGTGTGCAGAGGCACACTGCAGCTACTTGGTGGTGGAGGTGATATGGTGGAGAGCAATATTGATGCAGTGCCCGCCCCTCCCTGACTCTGCGCCGATCCTCCGCTTCCTATTCTGCTGCGAGAGCTGCTGGGACTGGTTGCTAGGAGACCACATCCCAGGCACAAAGAGAGCCCAGCTGGTGTGGACCGGTCTGTCAGATACCACATCCTGTAGTGGGTGTGAGAGTTTGCCATCAATGCGAGGCTTTGGTGTTAAAAAAGATCACATGTCATGGCTTTTACCTGGATGCATGCGCTGGGCAGGGATGGGATTGCTATTCTTCCCATTCCGGTCAAAGTCTCACCTCTCTGCTGCTGAATTATCTCGGGGAGGGATGAAATTCAGTTACCTCTCACACGAATGAAGGTGATCAGCAGCAGATCAGGCAAAAAATGAAGAAAACATCACATTTATAGATTTTAAAATCTGAGTGAAGCAGTCAACTCTGGTAATTCATAACGTCACTCTTTCACATGTTGAGTTCTTTGTCTGATTCCACGTAGTCATTTTTTTATTGATTCTGAGTTTCACATTTAAGACAAATTGCTAACAGAATTTGGGATCCATTGATCAAAAGCGTTACTAAAGGTGTGCTTATTGGAGGTTATTAAAATGTGATCACTCTTTATATTTTTGAGTCAACCTTCACATGTTACAGCTTTGCACCAGAGTTTATTTCATAACTTAATTTTGATTTCCTCAATCTTACATTAATTTTTTTTTTTGTGTTTTGAAAAATAGTGGAAATCAGTAGGTTACAATTGGCTATAAGGATTTCTTTTCTCCTCAAAATGCACATGAAAGAAGTCTTGCAATTATCATTTCCTTATTTTGTATGAATCCGATACATTCAAGCTTTGTGTAACTGTGTCTGCGAAGTATTTTAAACGACCCATTTGCAATGAAACGGTGCTTCTACTTGTGCTTTCTAGCATTTTTTAAAATGGCCACTTTCCATGCTTGACACTCCTCTTTTCTTTTAGTGCTGTGTAGGCTCTAAAGACAGCCTGCCCTCCTCTCTTTGCCAGTGTTGTGAACAAAATCACTGCCATTTTCCCCTTCAGATGCTTTTCACTTCAGTCAGGAAGGGTGGGGCCAGTGGATTCAGCATTTCCATTCTTACAGCAAATTAGTATCATTTTATCACCAATGATGGTGAGTAATTATTCAGAGCCCCCCCCCCTAAAAAGCATGCATTACTTGATTTCCCCTGTTTCTAAAGCCTACATTAAATGGGGGAGTCTAATTGCTGGCAGCCATTTTAAATTCTTTCCTTTTTTTTTTTTTTTTTTGATAGTGTCTGCAGCGAATAGTCCTGATTTCCATTTAACATCAGAATTGCTGGTGAAGAAGAGAAGCCGTGTGTGAGTTGTTGAAGGTCCATGTGTTGCGGGATGATTTTTTTTTTTTTTCCTGATGAATTACGGTGACGAGTCCGCAGCATTGCAGTGGTTTGATCCGAGTGCCCATTTATTCTGACCTGAGCTGAGAATTTTACTCATGGCTGCTGCTTCTTCTTCTTCTTTTTTTTTTTTTTTTTTTTGCTGTTCTCTCTCCACATTGATTTGTCAAAAAGAGCCACAGAGCAAAAGAAACTGATGCTTCAGGCACAAGGTCACACTGTTATTGTCAGAGAACAAAAGATTTCGTCTGCTTTTTAGGAGTTGAGGGATACGGCGGAAAAGAAATCTTCGCCGAATAAATGATGCGTGCATGCATGGGTTCAGGGCTTCTTAACGATTAAAATACAGCCAGTAATGGGAAAGAAAAGCCTGCTTTTCTGTGGTTATCAGGGCTCTCGCAGTCTGCCCGCTCCTTGCCACGCTGCAGAAGCAGTTGTCATGGCAATAAGCTTCGCCGTGATGGATTCGGTTTGTGACAATGGCGGTAATGCGCTGAGTGTGCTCTTTACATCGGGTCTTACCTGCCTGCCCCGCTCTCCCTCATCCGTCAAGAGCTCGCTGCGCCCACGTTTGACTGGCGGAGGTGGTGAAGCGGAGGCAAGACGACGAGGCTGACAGAGGGGCGTGGCCCCCCTCTTCCCCGCTGTCTCCAAGGCACGGGAGGCTGTGTGCATCCCTGCTGCATGAATCTCCCAGCAGCCCCGCTTCGCTCCCCCCACATACATACACCACATCAACAAGTGAACACGACCTCAGGGGCAGAAAAAGAAGGAAGCGCAATTTAATAACGCGGCGGCCACATCAGTCAGCCAAATGGAAAGCCTGCTTCCTCGCCGTCGGGGAGGGGTGAGGTTAAAACAACATCAGGCACCAGCTGGTCCCCATGACGGTGCAGATATTGCTGCCTAACTCGCTCATCTGCGATCCAAATGCATCCGGAGCACCGACAGTAACACACAGACATGATGCTGCAACACAAAGGTCACGGAGAGGTCAGGAAGGCAAACAGTCTTTGATATTTTCATTCACTAGATTGGATTATCAGATTTCAAATTCCAGACAAGCATGCATGTTTTTCATGCTCTGTCTCCATTTTGTGTGTTTTAACAAAGCTTTTCTCAGACATGCAGTGTGTGTGTTCTGGAGGAGTATTCCTCTCTGTGCAGAGGCGCCTGTATTGATCGGGTCTGTGTGCCTACAGTGAGAGGAACGGTGTGGGTGTTTCCCCTTGGGTAGCAAAGCAACTCTGGTGAGCTCTTTTTTTTCACCGTTGGCCTTTTTTTTTTTTTTGCTTCAGTTTCGTCTCGCATGTTTCAGTGTTGCAGAGACTCGACGACGTAACGGCTCTGACCTTCCTCTGCACCTCAGGTTGCATTTCTGTGCCCGGATTTCTGTGCATGCCCAAGAAAAGCACAGTCAAAGATAAACGTCTGCAGTGTGAATCGTTTTTATTTCAGGACTCATTTGTTATTTCAGATGTTTAATTTCCAGATAATTTGCATGGGTGGAAGAGAAAATACTCATCCAGATTCTGGATTTTATGGCTCAACACATAATAAAAAGAATAAAATGCAGGATTAACAGTTTCCCGTCTCGTGGTTTGTCAGGTAAATGCTGGGAAGTCAATACATTTTCATGCTCAGCTGGGTAGCTGCTCTCCTGCCCTGGATCCATCAGTGTGGCTTTGCCAGCTTGCATAGTAGACAGATGCTGGAACCGTCAGTCAGTCATTCATTTCAACACCAACTGTGCCTCTGAAAGGAAGCGCTGCGGTCGACACAAGCGCAGCAGTGAATTAACAAATTCAGCAGTGTTTTCCTCGCAGCTCAAATCACCACACGTATCAAACCATATATGCCTAAATAACTTCTTTTAAAAACTTGTTGAGGGTTTGAGTGTGTGTTTGTTCACCCTGCCCTCCACTTCAGCTACCTGTTAGCTACACAGTTACTGTGACCATCACCATGTGGACAATTGGCCCGAGTCGGACTGAAGGACCTCTAAATAATTTAGCTGGCGGGTCCCTGCATAGCTGCTGGTGGTGTTGCTGGGTTTTTTAGGGGTCATGTGGTCCCGACAGCTGGTGAGGCAGAGATTAGGGATGGGCTTTGTGGGACAGAGGGTGGAGGGCACCTGGAGTCTGAAAAGAGCCAGTTTCATGGAAAAACCCCAACAGATACACTGAGCTGAATTATATATGTTCAGTTTGTATGAAATGTGACTGAGCTTTTCCTAACTTTGAGCTTACTGTATCAGGTGGTCTCGGATTTTATTATGGCCACATGAGAGAGGCTGACCTTTCGAGGATGCTTCTTAACCCACATCTGAATATTCGCATGCCGTTTTCTCACTCCTGCTGTGTTTCAAAGGGCCGGTGGCATTTCATATGGGAGCCAATCATATGCAAAGCAGAGCAGGTTTTAGAGCCAAGTCCAGAAAGATGTCTGCCTGGACGTTACTGAGGGCTAGAGTCACATTAACCCATCAGTCTTGTTTCCTATATGGAAGAAAAAAGGCTCATGGTTGGAAAAAAAAAAGGTGGCTAATCATTGAATGTGCACATTAAAGCTGTGTGTGTGTCTTGATTCGTGTGGTTGCTTTTCTAGGAGAGGTGGTCAGAGATCAGCTCTGTGATGGTCCAGTTAATGTGGATCTTAAGTGATCCCTGGTGGGAAATAGGATTAGCAGGATTGCTTAAAGGGATTCATTGTTTTTGTGAAGGACTCTTAAGGAGGATGGGGGCTTTATGAATCATGGAGTTGAACATGGTTCATCTCATAACAGGCTTGTTTTTTTAAAAAAAGGGTGTTGGACCAGATGAGAGATTGTGTTTTGAAGCTCGACAGCCAGAGAAAACACTAATACACAGACTTCTGTCTCAGATTTGAAGGAGTTTGCAGGTTTGGATTTGAAAGCTAACGGCTAACAGAACATGGGCAACAATCTAAGTTTATACTTTCAAGCTTGTCCAACATCTTTGATTTTAATATTTTCTGTCACACTTTGTTTTTTTTGTTTGTCCAACAGGTTGTTTAAATATTAGGAAATTTGCTCGACTTGGCTGCATGACTTTTTTTTTTTTTGAAAAGGCGATTCAGTTAAGAAAGATTAAGGTGGCGGTCTGCTGGATAAATACTTTATCCTTTTAATCAACTCTGTTCTTAAAGCTATTAAAACATGGAGCGGCTTCCAGCCTCCTGCCACATCGCAGCCCTCTTTCATCCCGTCTCCCTCCCTCCCTCCCTCCTGCCGCCCGCCGGCCTTGGGGGAGAAACGGCGCTCCGTAATGTTTCCATCTTATGATTAACTGTCAGGTGCCCTTGCTGCTGCGATGCAGTTTAACCTAATGAAAGTAACATTTATCTGATCTCTCGATAATGAATGCTGAGGAAAACCTAAACGTGTAGCCTGTAAATTAGCCCGGGCTGAAAGCTCAATTAGATCTTGCTCCCCGGAGTCAAAACACCGTCTGTGGGCCTCGGCGGAGATCGGCCAGGCCTGTATCCGGGGAATCTTGTGGGACGCAGAGAGGCTACAGCTGTTGAATGCCACGCCAGAGAGTCACCACCACACACTTTTAGCTTGTCTAGCAGGATAGAGAACCAACATGGCAGCTGCTGGGGTGGGGAGGTCCCAAATTATCTGCAGCTCATAGTTTAGATGTGTATCACAAAAGGAACCCATGATGCATCTTAACTATCCTGGCATACGTCCCGGCACAGGGTTGTCTTAATAACTGCCGAGAGACACCAGGAGAGAGGCGTGATTTAGTGAAATAATCATGTTTTTGGTCTGAGTCGTGTGCAGCTCAGTGACTGCAGCACCTCTCGATACGGCTTGATCTCATAATTCTTATAAGTGAGGATGGAAAATCTCAACAGGTGTCGAAAGGCAAACTGTAAAGTTCAGCTTTGGAGGCTTTGTAACAAATCTCATCAGCACAAGAAAGAATAAAGGCAGCTATTTCCCCGAGTGGGTTTAATAGGCGTGTCCGAGCTGGTAACAGGGCTTTTAAAATGGAAAACGGCAGAGAAGGTGTGGCCTTCAGACATCTGTCCACTAACTAGGACATATTGTGTCAACAGCTGCTGCAGACTGAAAAGGCCCCGAGGAAGGAAGTTGGATCTGTGAAGGTGTAACAATATCATCACAGTGTGGGCTTTTGTCTGCCCATTGTGTGTGCGTTTCGTTACATGAGCTTAATGCGGCTAAAGGTATGTTAGCATGGCAACTCATAAAGGCTTCCTGCAGCACCCTGGAGCTTTTCGTGGCACATTTTCCATCTAAAAATCCGTCCACGCAGTGCCAAATGTTCAAGTAAATCTGACTAGCTTTTGGTACCACAGTGAATATATGTACAGTATGTTGCTATAACCGACCAGGAAGTTGGAGTCCCGTTGACAAAAACATGTCGTATTGATGCTGTAGTACACACACCGTTTGTCTTGAATCTGCGTCTCTGATGCTCTTCAGTAAATTTCAAGAAACGGCAACATGAGGTTGTGGGCTTTCTCCAGATACTTTGGGTTTTTCCCCGACAATCCTAAAACATGCTGGTGAGGTTACTGTGATTGTGTCCCTGTGATGAAAACACAATGCCCTCACTGGCTGCATTTCACCCTCATTAACTTTTTACAGGTAATTGGAACCATCGCAGGAACAATAGTCGATTCAACCGCTAAATTCAGTTCTGGAATTTTCTTTAACCACCAATAAAGTCCCTGGTCGAGGGGTAGTACTTTTGGAAAAATTCTGAAAGTCAGCAATGTTGAATAGCTGAGATTAAATGAATACTCACTGTATTGTTTTTTTTTTTAATGACCAGTGTTGTAATTTCCCACTATTGTATTTGTTCAAATGGACTCTTTTTTAAGAGAAGTTCCTGGAATTAAAGGTGTGTATATACATATATATATATATATATATATATATATGTGTATTTTATTTTCTGTAAATGTTGGTAATATCCTCTACAATGGCATCAAGCTCCCTGCAGCCAGAGTCGGTCTGCAGCAGCAGTGAATGACGGTCGATGAATGAAAATAAGTGTGGTTATGGTACCGAAAGCATTCTGACGTTTTCTGGACTCTCTCTTCACAGGTTACTTGCCTCCAAGATTTCTTCGGTGATGATGACGTCTTCATCGCATGTGGCCCAGAGAAATTCCGCTACGCACAGGACGACTTCTCTCTCGATGAGAATGGTGAGCGCGACCACATTTTTCTCTAAATTAAATTGATATTCAGAACGTTCAGGCTGCAAATCAGCTTTATGCAACATTATCATTGTTAATGAATAAACATGTGCTTTACAATTAATCATTTTTTTTGAGCCGAATGCAGGAAAACAGAGCAGCATTAAGAGGGTAATGCCGATAACCGGCAGTGACACCTACAGATGTCTCCATATGTGACAATTTCCTTGAACTAATCCTAATGCATCAAGGGAGACCCACACAAACACTGAGAGGGATTCCTGTTATCTGCAGCCAGCAGCAGGGTGTAGAAAAAGCAGAAGAAGAGGAAGCATTAATCTGTCCGGTGACAGGTTTAGGCCATCTGATCTGCTGGTGCTGATACTGCTGAGGCGTCGAGGAGAGAAAATGTAAAAGCAGTCATCCCACTGAGTGTGTCTTGCTCCCTGCAGAGCCTATTTTAAGAACCTCTTTCAACCTGAACTCCTCAATATGTTTTCATGTCTTTTAATCTAAACGCAGCACTGATGCGGGCTTTATATGTCATTACCATTCCTTCTTTTGGCCTGATTCCCTGTTCGGATAGAGGTTCCAGATCATTTTTAATGATGTTGGTCAGTTGCTCCTCATATGCTCCCCGCTGGAGCCAAAGCCAGATTGTTTCTCTGAGGTTGTAATAACCTCGGGGGCCAAGGCTGAATGAAATGGCAGACAGTCTCAAGCATGCAGACATCTGTGAGTCGGACCGGGTAGGCTGGAGGGGGAGAAGCTCCTCTGTGATAAATCACATCGATATTACCTTACAATAAGTGTGCTTACAAAGAGCTCCATCAATCTGAAAGATTTATGACGAAGAGCTGATGATTTGAAGCATGTTTCTTCACTGAGGTGAAGGACCATTGTTACATTTGTAGTGATTTGAGGAAGAAGATACTCTGTACTTGAAGGATAAATGTTGAATATGCTTATTCTATCGAATGCTTTCTGCTTTTTATCTTTGGCACAATTTCAAAAATAGCCTTAAATCCCCTGTGGTTACTTCTCACACTCCTTATGTTGACGCCAACATGCAGACGTGCTGGCGAGAGACGCGCACGTTTACCTGCGTCTCTCTTCACGCAGCCGCAGCGTCTATTGAAGCCAGCCAGGAATCGGAGAGAGTCGGAGGTCTATTTTGAGACCGCCGAGCAAACCAGACAAGCTGCCAGTCTGTAGCACCGTCAAAGGCGTGGTGCGGCAGCACACCTTGCAAACAAGAGCACGCGCCCGCACGCCGGCGTTTAGTCGTGTGTGAAGGTTAAGAGAGGAAGAAGAGAGACATGGTGCGATCCCAGGAGATGGAGGGAGGACAGAGAGTATAATTAGCATCAAAAGTGGAAGAGGGGGGAAGGAGGGGGGGGGGGGGGGGGGGGGGGGAGAGAGAGAGCCTGACGGTACAAACAGAGGGAGGAATGGAGAGGGAGGAGATGCATTGTCTGGAGTCTGTCTATCCTGATTAATACAGTGACCCAGAATACAATGCATACTCCTTTATGGGGTTCTTTTTCCTAAATTAATATATTTTTTTAATGATTTCTGTGGGCCACACACACACTGCCATTGTATGTATTGCATTAGGTTTATAGTTTTAAAGATAAGTAAAATTGACTGTATGTAAAACAGCTTTCTTGTTTTTCTTGAAATGATTTTTATCCCAGTAATTCTGCAATCAGAAAGACATGTAAAGAGTTTCCAACATCCTCTTCTTTCCACAGAGTGCAGAGTGATGAAGGCCAAAGCTCAGCGTGGCTCCAAGAGTCCCGCTCAGATCATCCGCAGCAAGTCTCCTGCCGAATCAAGTGAGCCTGTTTGTCATCTCACACACTGTTCTCCCTGCCAGACACTGACCACACCTAGAAATCACAGCACCAGTAATGGCTGATAGAAGATGGCTGGCGGATTCTTCCAATGAGATATATCTCATTGAAAAATATGTTTGATCACGTCTGTGGCTCGTCTTTAGCAGGTTGCGTCCAGAGGTGAAGTTTCTGTCTGCGTCTGACAGCTGGAGACAGACGGCTTTTACTGGACAGTCCGAATGACACAAGACTCGTTAATATTACGACAGCACCTCGTGAAAACCCTGTTATCCTCCAGAATAGGGGCAGTAAAAACCCAGCCTTTGTTAATCTAATGCACTGGTGCTGATGAAGTTTCTTTCTCGACAAGACCATGAATAAAACATCAAAAGTAAACAAAGACAAGATGAGCAGCTTTCAGCTATTTGCTAGACAGTCGAGCGTTTTAACGATTATCCAGGAGGCAGTAAAGCGCAGGGACTCAGCTGTTGGTTGATGTTTGAATGTTTCATGTCGACTCTTCCCACTGAGAAACAGAGTCGTGCTGTAGTTAGTTTAATGAACTACTTGATTTGCTTAAATGAAGCTAGAATAAATTAAAATATCAGGAATATCGCTGATTCACCGTAGTCTCTTTGCAGGAGTTCAGTTTGAGGTTAATTGTGTTTCTCTCCCCACCGATCCAAGAAACATTCATAATCTAAAATCTGTCACCTCTAGTGGGTGAAGTGTTTTAATCGCTTTGAAGGGCGTCTTACTATTTGTCAGTTTTCTGACATTAAGATGGCAGATGGTTGGTCTGAGTGACAGAGAGGCAGCAAATTGAATACCAACCACCTCTGTGTGGAAATAATGGGGCCGAAATGGGGAGAAATATTTATGACCTGACTATATAAACTCAATTCTATGTAGATATCTTGTGCACATTTCATTTAACATGTTTATTTCTAATATCACCAACAGCAGGAAAAAACCTTCCTCACTGATTTCCTGTCATTAAAACACTCAAATATTACGACGTATTAAACATAATTGCAACATAAAAATATGTTGTATTCGCCATTTGCCTTCCTGATATACAGACTAAGGTCAGTCTGTCCTGCTTGCAGCCGAGCGTTTGGCCTCTCTGAATAAATCTG
Source organism: Salarias fasciatus (assembly GCF_902148845.1). Taxonomy (NCBI): domain Eukaryota; kingdom Metazoa; phylum Chordata; class Actinopteri; order Blenniiformes; family Blenniidae; genus Salarias; species Salarias fasciatus. The sequence goes on from NC_043754.1 coordinate 11,126,825, forward strand.
TTGAGTTGTTGATCTCTCTGTGCGGCCTGTGTGTGAGAGCTAAACATGAACAGGCATTCTGATTTCGGCTTGCAAAAAGATTCGGCGTTTATCTCTGTCTCTGTTTCATCCTGGCTGCTAAAAATTCTTGTTTTTCTGCATCTTTTGGTGTAACGAAGCCAGTAAATTAACAATTGCACTCTGCCCACCCTTTTATTTTCAGTGCTTGTTGGCTTAAAGTTAACACGGGCCATCTGGCTCGCAGTGCTCAGCAGTCTAGACAAAAAAAACTGAACACACTCAGTTACATTGGTGCACACTGCTCTTAGGTATAGGCACAATGGTGATCACAGAAGATCCTAGCAACGTGGCAGGACGCAGAGCGAGTGAATAAAATGCCGTTAAACAAACGGAGAGCTCGTCCAACCTGGACTTGAAAAAAAAAAAATAGACGAGTCTTTGTGTCGTAGCCAAGTGAGGCCGCAGTGCCGGGCTGACATTTTTCTACACTTTCTAATTCACTCTACTGTTTACCTTATTCTCCCCTCCCTCTCCCCTTCTCTCCTTTTTTTACTCCATGGTCACTCTCAGCCAACGGGACCGGCTCCAGCAGCCAGCTCTCCACCCCGATCTCCAAGCATTCCCCCACCTCCACCCCCAACAGCCCCGGCCTCAACAACAAGCAGAAGGTACCCGCTCCTCTCTCCCTCGCCTCGCTTTTTCCCTTTTCCGGTTGCTTTTCTCTAAAGGCGACTCAGTAACACGCTCCTCTGCATTCGCAGGATCTCTACCTGCCCTTATCCCTGGACGACGACGATTCCCTGGGCGAATCCATGTAGACTCTCCTCCCTCGCTGCAGCCAAGCCTCCCTTTGGGCCCGAAACACAGAAGTTTGATACCTCTGCTGCTTTCCACCTTCACTCACAGTGCCACATGCTTTTTGAGAAACCGCTCTTTCGTCTCTTTTTTAAGGCCTTTAGCCGCCAGGGCTCGATGACACCATTTGCTGCCTGAGAATAACACATTTTTTTAATCCGTCTCTCTCTCACTTTGTAACACTCCTCAAACATGGAAGAAAGCCACAAATCTTCAAGAGGGCACACGGCTCACCAACTCCGAGTTTCCACCGTTTCAAAAACAATAACTCCACTTTGGTCCCAGACCTTTAAATACCGGATGCACTCAGACTCTTGGTATTTCAGCGACTCAATTCCAAGCAGCAAATGTGTGTTTTTTTAGGGGTGTTAGTCAGAACTGACTCAACTTTTGTATCACTTATCGTACTTTTGGTGTTCCTCATGTTCCTGCCGTCCTGCTGCCTGATCCGATGGCCAAAGGTGTGAAAGGTAATTGTTTCCTGTCGGAAGGAAGTCTGTTCTAACCTGCTGTAAATACTGTGTATACCCGCCATAACATCTCTGCCCCGATGTCCATTGCCGTGCTTCCATAATATCACAGCCACGTTAACGTCCCGTCATTCGCTCGATTTCAGGGTATGGTCAAAGTAGAAGAAGCCAAAATAAACGCGGGGATGTGTGGGATGCTGCTCCTGACTGGTGATTATGGATCGCAGGCAAAACGCCTCCTCAATGAGAATCCATGCTCACACGCTATTATATATTAATGAGATTATAAAAACACCGTCCTTTCAGAACCGGCACGTCCGAGGCGTCTTAAGTTGTAAATAATTGGGAGTTCCTCTTGTCCAGTCAGAGATGAGGCATAAAGGGAAAAAAAGCATCCCACTGCTCTTTATGTTGGCGTTTCCTCTAATTTGACCCTCTGCGTAAGACAGTAGGCAATACATGGTATCCTGAATACCCTCTGTGTAGTAGTGTCACAAACTGCAGTGCATGATGTTGATAAAACTTTGACCGTGTAAAAAAGAAAAAGAACAAAAAAAACAAGCTGACCTGAAGGACCTAATGGTGAAAATAACCAAAGGTAAAACACGAAGAGTAGGCCCTTTACGTTTATGAAAATGTCAACTCAAATTCAAACCATTTGTCTTCTTTTTTTTTTTGTATTGACGCAGTCTAAATAATTCCCTTTTTGACTATTTTATGAGACTGCCTGTTGGGAGAGGGGAGTTCACAGCTAGTGATGAATTTTTATAAGTAAAATAGAGAATAATTAAAGTATTAAAGCCGGTGTTTTTTTGTTTGTTTTTTTGACCAAGAATTATAAATATGGGGGGAAATGTAATTTTTAATAGCTATAAAATATTGTGGAGGAAGCACTCCTGGAGTTTAATGCATGTCACATGAAAAGCATCAGATTAGTGTCAGGACTGAATCATGCTCGTGTCAGGCAGTCGGTTATATCAGGGAAACGACCAGCGGTGGGATTTCTCCTGGTTTGCATGGATCAGCATCGCTCTCTGATCAGGGGGGGGTGATCCAAACATAACCATTGTCTAAATCTGTGTGTGGGTTCAAAATTTTATAAAGTTTATTATTTATATCAAGGGTACTTTGTAGGATTTTTTTGTTGTTTTTCTTGCTCATATGAGCTCTAAACACTTCGTTTCCTCACTGAACTTGTGTGCAGCTCTCTAACGCCATGACGCTTTTTTCCTACCGTCACGACTCGCATCTCGTGTCTCTAAAATCTACTGAAAACAAGAGTTTTTCTCAGAATTTTTTTTTTTGCAGGGAATTGAGCCTGAGAGATCTCTAAACTGGACAGACAACACTGAAGCACAAAGCAGGGAGTAAATCATCAGACGCTTTACTGTCGGTTTTCCAGCGTTAAAATGCGCGACCGCAATTGATCCCTGAACCCACCGAACTGCTGCACGAGTAGCAACTTTTAAATTAATATCTATGCATTTGGAATCAAAAAAAGGAAAAGTCTGCTTTAAGAATGGCCTTTTTTTTTTGTACGCCCAGTAGAGTATTACAATATGAACTGAAGCCTAAATTGTTCCATGCAGTTATTTCATCGTGATGATGTGATGGTCTGAAAGTTGTGTGTCTTGTGAGTGACCTCTGACCTGCTCTGGACGAGCGCTCGAACCATCACTCTGGTGCTGTGAATCCATCTTTCTCCTGCAGGGAGCACTGTGACACCAGCTGCCAATCTCGGCTCAGTCCAACAGCAGGGACGCCGCACTGTACCCACCCCCCCTTTGTACAAAGAAAAAGCAAAAAAATAAAAACAAAAAAAAAGTTGTTTTTTTTTCTCATGGTCATTTCTGGAAAAATGTAAATCTTGATTTCAGCATTCAAAGCATTAGCAGGAATTGTCTTTGTGTGAACCAGCTGTTTCAGATGGATGGCTCACTTCATCACCTTCAGTGGTGCCTTTTTTTTTTTTTTTTTTTTTTAAAGATCCAGTGTTTTGATAAATTGAAAATAAAAGAAACAGGACATCCACAACTTGTTTGTTAACAACTCTTTGTAAAACATTTTTCAGCGTCTTGAATGAGGAAACCCCCCCGCCCCCCCAAGACACACTTTGTTTTGTAGAGATACGGGACACTTTATCACAGTGTAAATATGCTCCCTCCCTCTTCTCTTTCATATGTAAGCCTTTCCGATCGAATGATGAATGACTTTTTGTTTCCTCTCTGAAACTTACAATGTCCTTTTTAGTGGTATTTTGCAACGTCACAGTGGCTTGTTTCAGTGCTTCATTCATTGTATTAACCGGTATCCTTTTTTGCAATTAAAACGACTGTATTTCACCTCTCTGGGCTCCAGTTTGTCATTTCAGTCAACTTTCATTGCTTGATGTTTATATTGAACCTGGAAATTAAAAAAAGCAATTTTTTTTTGCTATTTTCCTAGATATGTATGTGTCTATGCATGTGAACACATGAACCTGATAAGTGGTTTCATTACTTCAGTTTGATGCTTAGCTCATGGTTTATTTTTGCCTCCTCATATTGCACTGTACATGTGAACATACAGTTTTAGTCATCAATGCTCTATTTGTAGCTGCATAGCTGGATTTTCAAGTTAAAAATAGTATTTGTACTCCTGCTGGAGGTTTCTGCATAACCGTTTTCCATCGCTATGGAAACAGGAAGTGTCTCTCACATATTCCGTTGTGGCCCAACATGTGAAATTACAGCTGATAAATTAACACTGACTACATTTAAATACTTGAGCGATGATTTTGAATTTGATTAGTGGGTGATCGCAGTGCTGCAGTGGTTGGCACTTCCACCTCACCCCTGGTTCGAACCCAAGCTTTAGAGCCTTTCTCTATGAAGTTTGCATGTTCTCCTTGTGTGTGTGTGTGTGTGTGTGTGTGTGAGAGAGACAGACTGAGGGTGTGGGGGATGTGGCCTTTCAATAATTGATTAGATTCTGAGCATGCTTCATGCACCTGTATGTTTCCTCCACAAACACCTCATGCAAACATTATTCTCCAGTGATCCTGTAATTATTGTTCAGGACACTGACATCGATCGATCCTCAACATCTATTTCATATGTGTGTTATAATAAAGAGTAAACCTCACCTGCCATTTATTCAATATTCAACACATTTAAAGTGCAACAGTCAACTGTGAATTCTATAGCAGTTCCATTCCTTGAAGAACAAAGACCACCTCTTCACATTCACCCAGCTCTTCTATAATTCTATATTATCAAACTCTGGAACCTTTTCTTGCTCATCCTGGACTGACCACCCGTCTATACAGTCATCCTTAACCATTTAAAGTCTGGACTTATTCCAACACACGTTTCTGGATTATGGTAGAATGTTGGGAACAAATACTGCCACAGGGAGAATGTTCAAATTCCACATAAAGTTCCCAGAATGCAATCAAAGTTAGAGACAACACAGCAAACCACAGGCAGTGTCAAATGTGCTGAACATCATCTGTGGGGCAGGATTTTCAGCAGTTCAAGCCTCCCTTCACTGCAGCTGTGCTGCTCTCTGCTGGAGGACTCAGGGAAGGACAGCACTGACAAGCCTCAGCTGCTGTGTGTGTCTGTGAGAGTGTGCTGCCCCCTGCTGGCCGTAAGCTGCTATAATCACATTTACTCTACTGTTATGAATCTCTGAAGGTTTTCTGGTGGAACAAAAATCTGCTTTTATATACCACTGAAATGGATCAGCATCTGGAACAAGATCTCTGTCTCTGACAAACACACACACCCTCATACACTCACACACACACACACACACACACACACACACACACACACTCAAACAAAAGCTAATTTTGTTGTCCCCGTTTCCACTGACTGTATTTTCCATGCAGGGTCTAAAGAGCTCTATGTTAAAAACAAAAACTCTTTTCAAAGCAACATTTGAGGTATTTCTATTCTAAGAACTTCCCCAAAGAAGGAAACAATTGTCTCATTCATGTGTACTAAACTTAAAACCACTTGATGACCATCATCTCCTGATCACACCAAAAAACAGTGAGCGCAAGAGGAGTGCGCCAAAAAATTAGAAATAAAAAAATCTGTGTGTGTATGAAGAAAATGTTTTGTATGTAACATGAGTTGTTGCGTTAGTAACAGTAAAATAAAAGGTGTTTGTGGTTTACTGCTGAGGGTGTCAGTGCAGACTTTCTCCTCTGAGAGGCGCTGAAGACTTGAAGTTGTGGAAAATCTTGGTGGAATCTGTTCAATCCTGTCGGTTCACAATCCTGCAGGTCAAAAAGTGTCACATCTAACCCTGAGCTCCACTGATTCCCCGGAAAACTTCCGTCTCAAGAGGTAAAATATAAGTAAGGATGATTAACGTTGATCGGTTTTTCTGAGTTTTTTTTTTTTTTTTTTGTAATTTCGTAGCAGTTTCAGTTCATGTCACTGTAAGAGGCAGAAAAAAACATTTCAACCATGCCTTGTGATGCCTTTAATTATTACTTTTTATTGTGCTTTTTCTTGGTTTTGCTGATTCCCGAACGGAGTTGGTGATATATCTTAATGACAAGCACTTTGTCATATTTGACTTTCTGTATGATATAGGGTTGAGTTTTATTTTTACTATTCATACTTCACTATCCTACTTTTGAAATCATAGGTTCACTTCGAACAGATGAAAATCCTGCTTTATAACTTCATTTGTTGACAAACTGCCATCATTACAGCGTCTGTACTGTTTCTCTGAATGATGTACTGCGCTCATGTTGTTTCCAGGTGAATTCATTTGAGTGTTTTTGAGGTTAAGAAGTAACTTACTTAGGAGTTTGTGAGGACTGCTTTATAATTTGCAAAGATGTCTTGATAAAGTAGTTTTCAGTCTTTTTGGATCTAATCAGAACATCATTGTACCTTCAAAGTGCTGAATACAAACTAGAAAATGATATTGTCTTAATAATGTGGATGATAACTCCTTTTACTAAGTGGAAACATGGAGGAATATCTAAGGATATGCGTGTTCCTCCCCTCCCCTGAAAGGACCATCAGGCCTCGCTTTGCTTCTTCTCCCCTCTGATGTTTCCTCTCACAGTGACAGCAGTCAGCAGCTCACAGCACCAAGCCTTCCTACAACAGGAAATGCTTCTCTCCATCTTTATTAATGGGTCAAACACAGTGTGAGGAGATACTTACCATCTCAGCTCCTCATGGACATGAAAAGTCTGCATTGGCTTTATTTATTTAATTCATTTTTCTCACATCACATCTAATCCGAGTGATTTACTGTTATTTTCAAATTTCCTTCAGTTCCTTTCTGGTCTGTCTACTTAACTTCTGCTTGGATTTACTTTTTTTTTTTTTTTTTTCAAGTTGGCTCGCAAAAGCCATTCTTCCTCAGCCCCCTCGTTTGCCCTCATATTAAAAAAAATGGGATTAACCAGACGAGATTTTTGTGTGTTTGACGGGGTCAGAGTGTTCCCTGAAAAGTTAAGCCCAAGCGGCTGTGTGTCAGCCAGTTTGTCTTATTACCACAGTTCACTGAGAGTGTGTGTGAGGATGGCATGTGCCTCATTAGTGGTGTTTGTGCACTTTGACAGAACTGTGACTGTCTGCTGGGAATGCTATAAATAATACAACAAAGACGGATGAGACTTGAGAAAAAGACTGGAATAAATAGTTAAAATGTTATTCTTAAGAAAAGAAAAAGAAAAACAAGGGCAGGTTTTTACACGTCTCACCTGAGGGCGAGTGTTCGGCGGGACCGAAGGTGTTTGGTTTCAGTCTCCGCTTCCCTCCCCTCCTTCTCCTGATCACCGTATCAGCCCGTGGATACACCTCCTACTGCAGAGAGGTGCCTGTCAGACCAGTTTCCAGGTCGTGTTTGTGTGTTGATCTCCGGGAAAGCCCTCGCAGCCACACGCTAAGACTCAGCTGGTGACATTTGGTGCTGTTGTGTGTGCTGCATTTCAGATCTGAAGCCCGGGACTGGATTTGACTGACTGCTCAGGGGGGGGTTTTAAAGGACTGTGAAGGTGTTCGAGTTCATCAATGCAAGAATAGGACGTCACACCTGGTGAGTGCTGCTTAACTTGCTTTTGGGTTTCATTTATTTGAAAATTTATCTTAAATTTAGTTTGCAACTTGAATGTGTCTTCATGGGACTTTACTTTGTCTTCTTATTCACTGTTTCATGTGGCTGGCTTCTTTCTGTGCTCTGCTTCCATCCTTATCTCACCGCATTGCTGCCTCATAAATCCTTCCTCATGTCCGGTCTCTGCTCACTCCTGTTAATGTTTCACACTTTTCAGAGGCCATTCTTGATCTTACAGATAGAAACTCACAAGCACAAATCGGATCGATACCTGTTGGAAGATTATGTAGCATGGAAAGACTTAAAGAATTCAGTGTTTGTAACTTCACCGCCTGTGTCGACATGTATGCCGGAAATGTGGCAACGTTACCTGGTTTCACCTTTACACACTTTTAACAAGCGAAACAAATCAAATAAACCAAATACTGCAGAAAGATCTGCTCCTGGCACCTGATCTTAACTAAACTTGATGTTTTCCAAACACAGTAAATGAAGTAACTCACCAAAAATAACCTGCTTGGGGCACATAAGCCAGGAACTTGTCTAAAAGATAACACTCGCATGATCACAAAGAGGATAATCCCCCTGTTCACGTCCCCACTCAGTGCGTTACAGTCGTTTATTGTCTGCTGTGAATAATCCAGTCGCTGCAGGTATTCAGGTGAAGCAGTAGTCCTGTTTGTGAAACCAAACACAGCCAGGGTGTGGTTCCAAACACAGCACATGCAGAAAAGGTGTGTGGAATATCGAGACGGGCAGGTACGTGACCCGGGAACTTCCTCATTGTGGAGTTTACAGGACTGAGGGTCTTCCTGTATGAGCCGGAGCGGTATGGTGGGCATCTGTGTTTTCTTTTTACCCCTTCGCACCGTGCCAAGTTTTCAAGTGAGAGCTATTTCCAGATGTTTAAAATCTCTTGGCTGGTGAGACCTTTCTGCACAACAAAGTGCAAACTCCTGTCCATCCTCCACTGACTCTTCACCCGACTTCCACAGAAATGCTTAGAACGAGCCTGAACTTTAAATTAAGAGCGTGTAACTTCCACTGAATGTTGCTCTTGGCAGGAATATAACAATAATGTGTTTCCGAAATGAGTATGTTGTTTCATGTTGTCCTCGTGCGACTCGTGGAGTCAGCAGGAAGAGACAAACAGAGTCGTCCTCGGAGAATACAGCTGTGTTCTTCATCACTGCTTCTCGTTTGAATCAGATGTGGAGGAATTATTCATATCTTGAAGTCTATATAAATATAAGTAATAGGTTCATAAAAGGCAGAAAAATGAAGTAGAATTTAAAAGATTTAAAAACAACAAGAGGAAGTTATAACATTTGGCTTCATAATGTAAGAACAACATATTTGTTAGCTCAAGGTTTAGTGTTTAAGTGTGGATGTGAGGAGAATAAAGGGAGAGCGAAGAACAGAAAGCAACATTTACTATTCAGAAAAGCATATCTGCTTTTCAGGTTTTTATTTAGAGACAAAATCTCTCTTACAACTCACAGCGCTCATTACTTTTCTTAAGACATTAGAAGCCGCTAAGGTTGAAACTTGTTCAGTGAGATTCACTTTAAAGGTTTATAATCGCTGAGATTATTTCATGTGTTTGATATGGAGAGCCAAATAATCCAAATGTTAACTTCTGCGGAGAAAGTGAAAACATAAGGAAGCACACAATACAGAATTCAGTGATACACACTTCATATTTTGTTTTGTTTGTTTTTTTGCATTATAATTAAGGAGCAACATAGATGTGGTGGGATTCTTTAGACATGAAATACATTCAGAAAAGGCCCGTTGTTTATTCCCATGTGACAGAATCATATATCATGTCTTTATGTAGATAAAATAAACAGTAAACAGCTTTCTCATCCTAATTAATATGAACATTTCATATTCGTGGAATGCCTCAGATTGTATCTTTACACTGCACACACATCCGTAAGCAGAGTGTGGAGGAACTTCAGGTCAAAGCACGATCTGCTCTGGAAGTGAAGTAATGATGAGATTTACAGGACCTGCTTCATCAGACGTTTTCCCCAGAAACGCCAGCGTCGGAGAAATGGGAGCGATATCCTGCCCAAATATATAAAATCTGAAAGTTCTGCCGTCTGCCTTCAATCCGCAGCTGTGAGGCTTCGTCGTCCGGACCATGTTCTCCTCCGCCGAGCCGTACAAGAACCAGCACTACGCCGAGCTGAAGAGGGACTGCATCAACAACAAGACCCTGTTTGAGGATGCGGAGTTCCCTGCCGTCAGCACATCGCTGTACTTCAGAAAACCGCCGCCTGGTTATGTGGAGTGGAAACGTCCCGGGGTGAGGAGCAGTTGGTGGTCGGAGCCGTGTTTCCATTACCTCACTCTGAAATTACAGCTGCAAACGAACATGATCTTATAAAGTTTAACGTAGATGTGATTGTTTTGATTCTGACGTTTTTCTGCTGCAGAAGCTAAGAACCCTTTTCTGTTGCGTCTTTGGTATTTTTCTGATTTCTCATGGTAATTATCCTCTTGCAGGAAATAAGTAAATCACCCCAGCTGTTTGTGGAGGGCATCAGCGCTCATGACTTGAACCAAGGAGTTGTGGGAAACTGCTGGTTTGTGGCGGCGTGCTCCTGTCTGGCTTTGAAGCCCAATCTGTGGAAGAGAGTGAGTGAAAATCTCCTCTAATCTCAACGTGGGAAATGAGGGGCTGATTAGTAACGCAGTCACAATCTCTGAAGTCTGAGTGGAAACAGCTGTGAAGCTGCTGTCTCTCTCCTTCAGCCTTCAGTCGGTCGGCTGCTTTAACATTGCTACTATTGCACTAAGGTCCTGTTTACAGACAAAATGCCTGGTTAGTTCTGGTCTAACCTGAGCATCAGTTAGTATCCACAGCAGTAGTGATGTGTTCACTGCCCTGAAGAAATGTCAGGTGACTTTTGTGACGCGGAGGATGTTTCACTTTACTGACAAGCAGCTGACGTAGCTCGACCTAAAGTCATTAATTCAGGTGACTCACGGTGCAGGCAGCTCAGGATGTGTCACAGGAGCATTACAGTAACGCAGCAGGTCATCAGGAAGAGGCATTGTTAAATTAGTGATTACACAATAACAGTATAATGACACGCACGTTTCTTTTTCCGGTTAAAGTTTTATTGCTGTTTTTGAGAAGTATCTGTTGTAAATATGTTGATTTTTCCATTGTTAATATTTCACTATACTTTCATATTATAATATTTATTACTTGTAACATTAAAACTATGAAATATGTTAGTATGTTATTACTTATTATGCTTCAGTGCTCTTTTTTCATATCTTTACGTAATCTGGAGCGGCTGACTGAATTTATTAATTTAGGATAAATAAAGTGTTATCTTATTTGATCTGATCTTATCTTCAACTTATGAAACAGGAAACAAAGAATCCATTCTGAACTTTACATGCACTCCATAAAAAGTAACTTGTTTGTAAAAACTCTGTGTTTTTTTCCCCCCTCTTCTGAGAACTGACCGTGCAAAATTGAACTGCTACACACAAAGTAAAACCTTGGAAAGTATCCACTTTCAACTAATAAGCTCTCCTTCATTCTGCCTTATTAAAAGTTCCCACAGAGCAGAATCTATGGTGTCGATTCAGTTCCAGACGTGATGACAGCAGCGCGTGAACCTGAAAGGAGAAGATAATCTTCAGATTAAACTATAATATGTTTCATAATTTGCAGAAATCAAAATACATTACCTACAGTTTTGTATCTGTTTGTCTTATGTGAAAGATTTGGTATGAATACTGTGACTAACTTCACTTTTTTTAAGCACATTTCATATCAACGTTTGCTCCTGCGTCGACTCTGCAGGTCATTCCTGACTGGAAGGAGCAGGAGTGGGATCCCAAACACCCGGAAAATTACGCCGGGATCTTCCACTTCCAGTTCTGGATCTTCGGGAAGTGGGTGGACGTGGTGGTGGACGACCGGCTGCCTACGATCGGCGGAGAGCTCATCTACTGCCACTCAAAGGACAACAACGAGTTCTGGAGCGCGCTGCTGGAGAAGGCCTACGCCAAGTCAGTAAACCGCCTCCAAACCGGCAGAGAATAACATCAGATCTTATTTTTAAGTTAAAACATTGTAAATTATGACAACTGAATAGTATTACTGGAAGAAATTTACATTTTTTTCCTACTTTCATAATCATTATTCTTACATTTGCCACAAAAAGTGTTTAAAAAGTTGCTACTTCTTTACAAAAATTGTCAGCTCTAACTGTGACTTAAAGTCACAACAACATAACAAAGAATGAATATATTATTTTCTTCTTCTTTGTTTATTATTTATAGCCAGAAGTGATTCACAGCCTTCCTACCCAGAAACCCCTTCTCCCGCTGTTCCCCTAATTTGCCACATTACAGTGAGGTCAAACGGTTGGAAACAAGCATTCTAGAGAGGGAAAGGAATCAGAGTAAAGATACCTTATATTTTGTTGTAACCATTGTAATAAATATAATCATTTAATGGAGATAAACTAAAACTTAACAGAATGATGAGTGTTATTGGTGTGTCAGTTATAAGACTTACTACAGAGTTCACAAAGCGAGTGCCTCTACACTAAAGAAATGTCTGTTATTCCCCCTTGAACAGTAAGATATGCAAGTATTTATACTCTACTATTAGTCCAGGATTTCCAGCCTGTCCCTGTCCCTCTGTGCCCAGACTGTCAGGCTGCTATGAGTCCTTGGAGGGAGGAAATACCGGAGACGCCGTGGTGGATTTCAGCGGCGCTGTGACTGAAGCCATCAAGCTGGAGGAGGAAGAGTACCATCGGGACCAAAAGAAGCAAGAGCAGCTGTTCGAGGACCTCCTGAAGGTGTACGACCGCGGAGGAATCATAAGCTGCTCCATACGGGTCGGTGCTCCGCCTCGCTGATCCCTCGAGTCTCCGTCCTCCGGGGACGCCGGCGATCGTGACGAGATCTCGACTTTTTCTGCAGGCGCTGCCTCATGAGCTGGAGAGCCAGATGGCGAACGGGCTGGTGAAGGGCCACGCATACTCAATAACCGCGGTGAAGAAAGTGCGTCTGGGTCACGGGCTGCTGGCCTACTTCAAAAACGAGACCATCCCTCTGATCCGCATGAGGAACCCCTGGGGCAAGACGGAGTGGAAAGGAGCCTGGAGCGACAGGTGAGGAGGAGACCCTGACTGTTTCCCATTAAAGATATCCACGCACTTTTTTTCATTTCTTTGATAAGCTGATGAACTTCGTGAACAGCTGGGGACAGTTACTACTGTGTGTTTGGCGTTCGGTGGAAAGTTGTGATTGAGGCAGTGATTACTGTGGTTGAGTCGCTGGAGCAGAGCCAGCAGGATTACTCACCTCAGCCTGCTGTGTGGAAGCCAGGAAAACTCAGAAAGTCTGGTTCTGGGTAAAGAACAGGAAAAAGTTCTTACTCCAAGGCTCACCCCGGACCTCGCACGATAGCTTGAATGAAATAATTGACCATTTTTGGTGAAAACGAGAACACCGGGGGACAAACTGAGCAAACAAAGAAAGTGTTTCAGGAGTTTTTATTATATAGAAGTGTGCAAAACCCTGCTGTGTAATCTCACAGCAGAGCATAGTCGTGACGGTTCTTCTGTTTTGCGTAACGTTCAGCTCTGAGGAATGGGAGAAGATTGGCGACATGGAGCGGGGGAACCTCGGCATCACGGTGGAGGACGACGGAGAGTTCTGGATGTCTTTCGCCGACTGGTGCAAGTACTTCACAGACGCCGACGTCTGCCGCGTCATCAACACCTCGGTGATGAGCGTCCACAAGACGTGGCACGAAGTGATGCACTTTGGGAGCTGGACCAAGAACGCCGAGCCGCTGCTGAACCGCTGCGGCGGCTGCGCCAACCACAAGGCCACGTTCCTGCAGAACCCACAGGTACCGCCGCCCGCTGCCGCCACCATCAGCTCGCGGCCAGGCGGGCGCACAAGACGCTGACTCCCTCCCAATGTGCCTTTCAGTACCTCTTCGACGTGACGAAGGACGTGGATCAGGTCCTGATCTCCCTGCAGCAGAAAGACATGAAGATACACAGGAAGTTCGGTCAGGGAGAAAATCTGTCCATCGGCTTCAGCGTCTTCCAGGTAAAGTGTGGATGGATGTAAACGGACTAATTTTCCTTACTGAACTCATTCTTTGGTTTATCAGCAGAAAGCTGTCTGATGTATAACAGTAAATTAAGAGTTTGCTCAGTTCTTCTGAAACTTTGTACAAACATTACACTGGAGCTCATTACAGAGGGAATTATGTTTTTTCTGGAGCGAAGTCATGTGAATGGCCACACCACTTCTGTTTATTTTGGGTGAAAACGAGGATTTGCCACGTCTTGACTGTGTAATTCTATTGACCAGCAGACATGATTAGACTTGTTTTATCAGAACTAAAGCAACACATTTCAACAAGATCCTAAATTCCAAATTATTAAACACACAAAATATGCATTAATTTATTGATTGTTTCAGTGGGAAAAATGCAGTCGAGCAAACTAAATACAGTGATAATTTCCTCAAACCCTCCCAGGGGTGCAGCCAGGTCCCGGCCTCTGTGCTCAGTTGTGTAGTTATTAATCATAACTCTTGTGTTGTGAGGTGATTTAATAGAAGCACAATGTTCAGTGAAAATATGAAATTCAATCTCCATGAGAAGCTGAGGAGTTCAGTACGTTTTCTTTTTCTAAAGATCAAAGTCAAGTTAAAATAATTATTTCTATTAAGTTTTCAAAATGATGCATCAGTCCGTACAAAAAACAAACCAAAAAAAACATTGGTCTGATTCGCTGCACGGCATAAAGACTTATTCACACAACCTGCAGAGCTGACCTCACTTTTCCTGCAGTGAGATTTCGTGGTCAGAGATCTGGCTAAGTTCAAACACACACACACGGGCACATACACACACTTATCATGCCGACAGAAGTGGTGCCAGAGGGAGGGGTGGGCTCTGAATGACAGCAGTAAACGCTGAGCCAGAAGGAGCTGCTGCTTTAAAAAAAAAAACTGCAGCTGGGTGCTGTAGATGCATGAAATCCAACCACATTGCTGTAATTTTAAAAGTAGCATCCTTATTTTTTATTGTTCATGGAGTTCATGTTTAGAAATGCAACTTTATCCTGTGTGGAAAGATTTGATGAATCTAAGGAAACAAACATTGAGTAAAAGTTGAAGTTGGACACTCAGTGGTCCAAGCTTTTCAAAACTTAAAAAAAAATTGATGAAACATATAATGTTATGAAGAAAATAATTCATTTTCAATACTATGATATTTTTCTTTGATACTTTCTACCTTAGAGTTCATGTATCTAAATGAGCAGCAAATAACTCAACTTTGTTATTTAGGAGGAAAGTCTGCTGACAAAAACTAATCGGTGTTTGTCTGCAGGATGATGGCGGCAAAAGCCAGTCACTTCACAATACGTGCATTAAAAAAAACCTCAGTCCACACACTGTGGCTTTGATGGCAGAAGTTCACAGTGTTGTTTTGCCCATTACTCTTCACAATGTAGCGCAAAGCCCTGTGAATAAATGAGAAACAGTCTTTAATTTCATTGAAAAATCAAGGTTTAGCTTTTGTATCTGCAAACTCTTCCTGTATGAGCTGAACGGATCCTCTGGACAACCAGCTGTTGCTCCAGCTCTTATGTTTGATACTCCTGCTCTAAACAATGTTCATACACACGGTTTTATTGTTGATGTTGTCATTGTTATTACTTTGTCATGGAATGTTGTCTTCTCTGCTGTTAGTTTTAAAACTACAAAACACAATGTTTACCCTGGTTGTAAATGCGGATAATCAAATCATGAGTTATGATCCGTCTATTGAAGTTAAGACACAGTATTTGTCCAGCTACTCTGTTCAAACGTAGACTTAAAATTATGAAAATTGATGGTTAATATATCCATGTCCATAAGGGGTTTTCTATTTGTTTTACACATGTTGGATTTCACCAGGCCAACGTGATTCTCTTATTCCCTTGTCTGCCACCAGGAGGCACAATATTCTGAGTGAAGCAGAAAGTGATTTACTTTTCCTCCTAATTGTAATTTTGTTATGTGTTGAATATGTGTTGAAGTTGGCATTGAATCTTGAGCGTACGTTTATGGATGCTTGCATTAAAATGCCATCCAATTACAAAGTGTGATCAGTCTGATGTAGTTGAAAAGCTAAAGTGTTTGTTCTGCCAATAAAGTCTGGCAGCTGTGAATGATGGATTGTGGTTATTACAATGGGAAGAAGAGCCTGCTGTTGAACTGGAGCTGCCGTTACTGTTCTACACAGAGAGAGAGAGACTGAACAGATTTATAAACTAGAAATTGTGGGAAAATGCTGGTTTGCCCATACGCATTCACATGTAAGGACACTAATTAACCTCAAATACATGTTTTTATTCTGTTGGATGAAACCAGAGTGCTCAAAGAAAAACCCTCGTGTGCTCAGAGAGAACATGCAAACCAAGGAACTTCTCACCGTGGAGTTTGTGCTAACCTTTAAGATAAAATACGTCACATTTTCTGCAAGATTTGCCTCAAATAGTACAGAGAGGAAGAGGGGCATCATTAGAAGGAGTGTATCTTAAGCTTTTGATGTTCACCACTTCCCATTGTCTGCAGGTGGAAAGGAACAGGAAGTATCGTCTGCACGACATCCTGACGCAGAAGGCCACGGACACCTCCACCTACATCAACGCCCGCACAGTGTTCCTGAGGACCGACCTGCCTCAGGGCCGATACGTCATCATCCCCACCACCTTCAAGCCGTACACGCTGGGCGAATACATGCTCCGGATTTTCACCGACGTGGAATCAGGCTGCCGGTAAGATGGTGAAGCCGTGAAGCCCCTGACTCCCACTTTTCTCTTATTTCAAGGTGTTGCTTGCAGGAGCATCTGGTTTTCTAAGGCACTTAAACTGCACAAAGGAGCACAAAGAGAAGCTGCACAGGCTTTCAGAAGGATAAAGACTGACCTCAATTTGTGTGTTCATAGATTCACCTTCTTTTAAAAACTGAGTGTAACAAACCACAGCGCAGCTCACGACTTCCCCGTTTGCTTTGTTTTGGCCAGACTTACAGGCCCCTGGTTATAGCTCCTGTTAAATCTCTGTAGCAGCTTTAAAATATGCTCTAATGGGAGAAACTCAGTTTCAAACAGAGGACTGAGCATATGTTCTTTATTTATTTATTTATTTTTTTTAGATGCAGATGCTGTAAAAATCTTGAAAATATGCAACTAAATCTGTTTAGACTAACAAAATGTTTCAGTGTAATGCAATCATGACAGGTTTTATAAATCATGTCTAAGTAAAAGAAAGAAGATTTTCAGCTCTGATTGATCAGGGGTTAGAGAGGAGGATCAGTAAAGGGATCAATAAAGTAGACAAAATCCAAACACTCCCATCAAAATCTTTGAAGTCAGCAGTTCCCATCATAGAGACACACCCTAGAGTGATGTCCTCCGTCCTCTGTCCTCTCACAGGGAGCTGACGGCGGACAAGCCCAGGATACGATGCTGGAGTTCGTTCCTGGGGTACCCTCAGGTTGTGACTCACGTCTACGTCCACGGAGCCGAGGGGCTGCAGAACCAGGACCGCTCCGGAGGTTGGAGGACTCACGCACAACGCCCTGAAATATATTTTCACTCATCCGGCTCGCCAACACACACCTGTCTTTGTTTTCATCCAGGCGCAGACCCCTACGTGATTATATACTGCGAGGGCAAGTCGGTGAAGTCCTCCATCCAAAAGGACACTTTGAATCCAGAGTTTACTACGAGTGGCGTTTTCTACAGGAAGAAGCCCAGAAAGCCGTTAACAGTGGAGGTAAGAGCGACTCATCCCTCCTGTCAATAATCCCCATGACCGACAATGTAAAAGCTGAGAATCATCTTTGTATTCAGATTAAAAACACTGCAGCATGTCTATGGTGAATATTTCTGTTTAAATATTTCCATGGTTTAATCGAAAAGATCTTCTTTTTTTTTTTTTTAATAGCTGAATCAAGTCAAATGAAATCTTCAATCATTAAATTAAATATTGAATAATGCTGATTATTTCACCTCTGCAATAAAGGAACAGGCTGCCTCCATGTACTGAACAGGCTGGCCTGTAATCAAATAAAAGGCATCAGGTTAATTGGCTGTAATTGAGGGCATGGCACATCATTTGCCCCGTTATTACTCAGCATAATTAAATCAGAGTTTCTAACTCTGTCAGAGTGTTCTTCAATCACTTTACCAAGCGTTTACCCAGCCTCTTCACCCACTTTATGCACGTCGGGGTTGCAGGAACTGAAGCAGCTCCAGCTCAAGACTGACGGCGAATCACAATAAACTGCACTGTTCTTCCTCAGGTGTGGAACAGCAATGCGGTGAAGGACGAGTTCATGGGCCAGGTGGTGCTGTCTGGGGCGGTGAACGACCCCAACGCCCCCCAGAGGCTCCAGCTGAGGAAGCGAGGGTCGCAGATGGCCGACGAGATGCCCGGCTCCATCACCCTGAGGATCGTCTCCTCCACTCAGCTGACCGCCATCTGACCTCCGCTGTGACCTGAGAAGATCGTTTTCATGTGCCATCAAGGAAGCAGCTGCAGCGGCTGCAGTACGACGTGTTTTTTTTTTTTTTTTTACATGAGTGAATGCTGTTATTTGCACGTTGGAGAATCATGTGAACTTTGCGAAGTGAGCAGACAGACTGAACGTCTCCTTTGGCTGGTTTCCTTTTTATGTCATTTCTTTTTTTATCTTTAAATTGTTTTAATTAACTGTTTTATTGTATTACATGAGTGAGAGATGCGATGGGCATTAATCAAGTACAGTTAACATTACATGTGTCGTCCCATTAATGGCTTCACTCAGTTTACTTTACAAAATGAATATTCATGAACAGAAAGGAAAAAAAAATCTCAAGTGACACGACTGTGGTTTTCCTCCTCTTTTTATTTCAGTCCAGTTCCCAAACTGCAATATTTTTTTTTTTTTTACACTCAAGACACAGCCATGCACAATTCAAAGTTCAAAAAGTCTATTGCTTCAACCACAATTAAAAATAGTTTATCCAAAACCTCATTTCCCCGTCGCTTATTTGTCCTTTTCAAAGATGGGGAAGGGCCTGCTGAGGTATGCCAGATGGATCAGCAGTTTTTACAAAGCTAGACAATAATAAGAGTAATAATAATCATAATAATAATAAAGATAATAATAATTTAAAAAGTAACATTTTTTGTCTTTGTTCCATTCTCTTGATACACATTAATAGAGGAATTTTCACACCACGTGTACAGGTTTACACATTCAGAAGATAGGAATGTACAGGAGCAACCACAGAAAAGGGGCACGTCGGCGGCGTTTCTCGTCACGAAAATTCACCTTTGTGCTCATAGTTCAGACCTGTACATGGGGCAAGAAGAGGCCGAATGTCCCAGGGCACGGCAGAGCTTCCCGACTGGCCACCCACACCTACCGCACGCACACAAACTAACACTCAGCAGTGGTACTGGGGGGCAGGCTGTGTGGGCCGGCACACAGAGCGCTGCGTTTCAGGGGGCCGAATGTCCGGATGAGGGAGCGTCCGATAAAGAGGCGGATCCAGGAGTGCAGCGACAGCGTGTAACTTGCTTTTTCTCTCTTTCTCTCTCTCTCTCTCTTTTTTTTTTTTTTGATTTTCCAGGGTGCAAAACATTTATTGATACATACCATAGAGCAACCTGAATATTGTCATTTGAAGTTACATAGTTCTGAAAAAAAAAAGGATTTTTTTCTCCCCCCCCCCCCTGTCATATTTACATACGTACATACATTTTCTAACAATCTTAACCTATTTGAAGATGAGATACAGTGTATAGTCTGTTTTACATGCATGGTTTCTGTTGCATCCTTCTGTCTAACATCACTCCTTCATCTCCTGTACGTTTGCTGTACAAACGGAGGTACAATGTGACTGAAGCAGCTACCCTGCACCCCAAACGTCAAGGTGGACAACATGAGTGAGGCATCTTGTAGTGCAGATTGAGGTAGCCCCCTAACACACAAACGCACTCAATCACGCACTCACTCACACACACACACACACACACACACACACACACACACACACACACACACAGGGATGCTACATGGGAAAAGTGTCTGATGAAGCTAACAAATACGGATGGAAAACAGAGCTAACTGCACAGGAAAAAAGATGAAACTGGAACCCGATGAGGAGGGAATGTTCACTATCGCTGCCTACTACGACTACGACTACCGCAGCTTGATTCAGTGCTCACTCAGAGAAAGGTACAATCAGAAAAAAAAATGGCACTCACTCACTCACTCATTCCTCAGATCTGTGGATTGCATCCCCCTCCTCTGGAACCTGTCACACATCTACAATTCACAACAACGTGTTTTATATGGGAAAGTCATATAAGACACAGAAACACTAGAACCGAACGATGACCGAGCAGCATCTTAAATACAGAAGGAGAGGCGGGGGATGAGGCAGGTGGGTGAGGAGCACAGTTGGTGGTCAGAGCCTCGTTGGACATCAGCACAGTTGTTGGAAACTCAGTGTGTTGTATATTCCTGGAAGCCAAAAACTTCTGTTGGCTTTTAATGCAAACACGTGTTTTTGAAGGCAAATAATGAGGGCAAGTTTTTTTTTTTTTTGTTTTTTGTTTTTTAATTTCTAGCTTGTAAATTTTACTCATCATCAGTGATTTTTCCATTTCCACTGTTTGGCTATCAGAGAGTGGATCCTAATTTACCAGGTTTAGGGACGTGGATGCTCGGAGCACTGTGGAACCGGACCTCTGCGGTAATGCAGGGGAACGACGATCACGATCTATTTTTTTTCTTGAAGCTGTGTCTTAGAAAGTTCATAACTCTTTGATTGTATATGCAGGGATGCAGGGTTGTAAATGCTGATTTGAATTACACAACCATGTGTCCCAAACACAGCTGAACAGGAAACGCGTTCCTCCTGAATCCGATAAGACAGACGCATCACCGACTGACGATGCAGAACAGTTTTGGCTGGTTAAATATTGTAGATAAAGTTGAATACTCTGTTATTTTAAGCAGAAATAAGTAAACAACCGAAAGAAAACAGTCTTCAGTGATTACTGCCTGAAAAAAAAAAGAATTTTCCTGCTAATAAATTCAAAGAGATCACTGAAGGGTATTTAAAGCTGGCGTTAAGTTATGAGAAATTATTCCTGACTTTGTTCCCCCTGTAGCTGCACCCCGACACACGTTCACACACAAGCACACACACACACACACACACACACACACACACACGCTCACACAGCCTAAATGGCCTCGTGATGTGACGCTCTGCAGAGGAGCAGCGGAGCCGGAGTCATGCAGGTGAAGGATGGGTCCAGAGTCACTCTCTCGCGTCGGCTGGTCTCTGCAGGTTGCAGGTGTGGCCTGTTCGCGCTCGGCGAAAGGGCGAGAAGAAAGCAAGCCGAGCCTGAAGCGGAGCGTCGGAGGAGTCACAGTTTTGAGTTTTGCTCTTCTTCTTCTTCTTTGATCCAGCAGGTTATTCCAGAAAGAGCGCACACCGTCTTTTCAATTTATTCACCCTTTTTTTTTTCTCTCTCTCTCTTTTAGTTTTGGTAACGACTGCCCCCGAACCGAGACGTATGACACAAAGAGAAGTGCACAGTTTGAAGACGCACGCGCACGCTCTCTCTCGCTCTTTCTCACACACACACACACACACACGCACACACCCGCCCACACACTCAAGCATACTTGTGATAGACTGCTCTACATGTACAGAGTGCTGGAGAAGTAAACGAGGAGACAAGGTCTTTTTTCAGCAGCGCGGGCTGATAGGCTGCGAGGCCAGATGTCCCTCCTCCTACATATGAGGCCGGGGGGTCGTTAGTCTTTGTGCTGTCGCCGTAAGTCACACACAAGCCCCTCCTGTGCTGTCACTGTCACATCACCCACCGTCAACTCATCCAAGCCCCTGCTGCCACGAGCGCACATTTTCACAGGCAGGGCTTCATCCACGGGTGCGGACAGCCGGCACACCCTAGCGACTGCTGTTCTTTATGGCTTCCTTCGCAGCTACAATCAGAGGCGTCAGGCTGGATAGAGGCTTTGCCAGCTTGAGGAAGGAGTGCTGCAGAGGAAAACGAAATAAAAAAAAAAGTCCATCAGGAGCTGACAGGTGTGTCAGATATATGGATATAAAAAAAATAAATGTATAAATAAGCATAACGTGACGAGTGGCAATTTGTTTCCTGTTGAAATAAACGTGTGTTTGGCGTCTGTTTTACCTGAAGCAGCTCCTTGGCGGAGCCTCTGCGGTCCACATCCATCTCCAGACAGCGGTTGAGGAAGTCTCTGAACACTGATGACAGTCTCTCCGGGTTTTGTAGTTCTGGAGTCCCATTGGTTGCTATCAGGTAAAGCGCCTAGAAAGAAGAGCCGGCTTTCTGAATATTTGCGTCTGAATGCGTGATTCCCTCAGTGACTCACACCCCTCCGTACCCGGGCTGCATTCTGAGTCTTACCCTGAGCGGATTCTCATTCAGGTAAGGCGGTTCTCCCTCCACCATCTCTATCGCCATTATTCCCAGAGACCAGATGTCCACTTTCGGCCCATAAGCCTTCCGAGTGACCACCTCCGGCGCCATCCAGTAAGGCGTTCCCACCATCGTGCTGCGCTTGTTCTGCTCGGGAGTGATCTGGGCGCAGAAGCCGAAGTCGGCTGCAGAGAGAAGTGGAGACGTTTCAACAATAATTCGCCAATATAACCTTATCATTAACAAAGCTCCTGTTCAGTTTTTCTGAAATGTAACGACCAAAAACATGAAGTCTTACTGAGCTTGACGGATCCGTCCATACCCAGGAGGATGTTGTCACTTTTTATATCTCTGTGGATCACCTGGTTGGAGTGTAGGAAGTCCAAAGCTTGAAGACACTACAAAAAAGAACAATTGCTTAAAACACGGTTGATTTTATGCTGAGTTCACATGAACTATAAGCAGTATTACTTCTTGACTGCAGGAGAAATTCCCACCTGAATGTGAGGGTCACCCCATCACAGCCACCTGTGAGGAGGGCGGCACTGCTGATGTCTGAACTTGGCTCCTTACCTCTCTGCAGACCGCAGCGATCTGGCCCTCGTCCATGCAGGTCTCAGTCACTACATCTGTCAACGAGCCTCCGGCCAAATACTCCATCACCACCCACAGCTCATCTCCGACCAAATAACTAGTCAACGTGAGGGAGACGGGAAAAGCAAAGACATGAAAACGGGAGTTCTATTATTCACAGAGTTGAAAGAAACAACTGCACCCACCTAAACTGAATGTCATAATCTACTGTGTGTTTTACAACAGTAGGGGGCAGTAATGGGCTTTAAGATCAAAGCAGACACCAACGTGAGAGGAAAAAGAAGAAGATGGAGCAGTGGAGCTGAGAAGGAGGCTGAGCCGATCCCTCAATGTCATCCCCGCGGTGTCATCTTAAACTACTATTTTACTATTTTAATCTGTTATAACCCACAAAAATACTTGGATTGTATGGTTTTGGACAGAAAGAAGTGAGAATCTAAAGTGATTGTGTTGCATCAGGTTGACGCTTTGTGCAAAATGTGACTCCACTTTTAAAAACTGACCTGTCCAGGTAGTTGACTATGTTGGAGTTTTTGTTTTCCCTCATCACCAGGATCTCATTGATGATCAGCTCTTTCTTGGGCTGCTGCTGCAGGTTCATCTGTTTAATGGCCACCTGAGGAACGTAGAGGAAATAACTGTGCTTTAGAGTGGATGTACCATCATGGCCATACTGGGAAATAAACTCATGTGGACAAAACAAAAAAAAAACAAAAAAACAAAAAGAGAGAAGAAGAAGGAGCATAAAATCTAATGTGGATTACCTCTTGACCAGTCGCGATGTCGATGGCAGTGTACACAGTGCCGGACGCTCTGATGGAACATAAGAGGAGAATTACATCAATAATGCAACATTTAATAGTTTTTAAATTACCCATAAGCACTGAAATCATTAAGGAAAAAGCTCTAAAACTTAAAACTGGGCACGTAAAGTAGTTGCAGTTTAATTTTAAACTTGCTTTAATGACATTTACTGTACACTCATGTCTAAAAAATATCTCTTTTAATAAACTGTAGCCTAAAATTTTCCTACAATATTTTTATTCTTGAAATTACTCATCAAAAATTATAACAAGATAAAGACAAGCTGTGAAAAGTCAACAATAGATCAGCCTGAGTTTATTGATTATCAATCAGACAGCAGAAACAAGGCCTGTTGAAGCAGAATAGAAACAATCTGGCAGATTTAAAGGAGACTGTGTGACGGGATCACATGCAGGTTTGAAGATAATCTTAAGCTAAACTTAACTCTCTATGTTACGGGATTTTAAATCACAGTGACAGAGTTCAAGACTTTCAGATACTCTCATTTATATTTATCTGCGATGAACACAAACTGTCCGGTTTAAAGGAGCTGGTCTCGGGAATGCTGTGCTGCCGATCTGTCCTTATTTGGAATTGTAAGTCATGATGCTGAAACTTCATCTTCGGTGAATTTAGGTCTTGTTTTCCCTCTCGTCCTTGCTCCTGCTGTCAGCTACACCTGTGCACTGTCTGAGGTGATGAATAATGAAGCAGTTAAGAGGACAATAGTGAGAGCAAACAAAGACCGTCGAGTCTTTTTTTGGTTCGTGAGGATTGTGGATGAGTAGAGCTGAAGGAAAAGAAATGTCCTTAAATCCAGAAAGAGGAGCGGAGAAGGAGAGAGAGAGAGAGAGAATTGGCTGGGATAATCTTTTCAGGATACACATCTCATTTCCTCTTATTTTTCTCCGAGTCATTCAGGCTAACCCTCCCTCCGCCCGTGTCTTCCTAAAGTGGTCACTCCAGCTCCACGTCTCCTGCAGAGACGGGCTCGGCCTCCTCAAATTGCTCTATTTCAATAACCGCGCGAGCCGGTCGATGATCGCAGAAAAACTTACCCCTGTCCTATTTTCTCGAAGCGTGTGTACTTCTTCTTGGGATCCCCCACACTCACGATACTCCCTGAGTCAGAGAGGGAAACAGATAAATAATGACCGTCCTTTACAGTATGTGGGCGCACCGTGTCGGGGCGGCCGTCACACATGCACAAAAACACACAGAAAGCCTTTCTGCAGAGCCTTTTCTGCCTTTGTTCTCCAGATATGCCGTGGTTTGTTTGTAGTGCAGCCACTCTGAGAACACGCTTCTCTACTCTGCGGCTCGCTCTGGTATTTCAAGCTGGAGTCATCCTGCAGAGACAGAGGCCTCTAGAAAACCATTTCATCTTCGTCTTTTCTTTTCTTTTTTTTTTTTTTTCCACATTAGAGCTCCCTGATCTTTTGTTTTCTTCTGAATTCAGGGAACTGGTGCACTCGATGTGAAATGTGGAAAGCAGCCACTGGAAACCAAACACCCAGCCTGTCTTTTGAATTAGCGCAGAGTGAGTGAGTGACTCGGCCCACATACACACAGACCGACACGGACACGAATCAAGAATCGAGTTCAGAACACAGAGGCCACAACCTCAGCTAATCACTTAGAATTCAGTGTTTTACTCTAAAGAATAATAATGATAAAAAGTGTTGCTGTTCTGCACCAAATTCACTGAAAGCAGAGTGGAGATATATTTGGAGACATGGAAAAATACAATAAGAGAAAGTATGCAGCCCTGAAGACACGTACTGAGTCTTTCCAGAATCTCTTCATCTGTCATTTTGGATTTCTTCCTCTGCCGGTCAGTGTGGCGGTACATTGTGTTGGACGTGTTCTCCGGTTGGACCTGAGACTCTGGGGGAGTTAGAACCTCTTTCACGGGGGTCGGAGGCTTTGGTGGGTCCATGACGGAGCGTGTGTAGATCTGCAAACGGGAAAAAACAGAAAATAGAAATCGAGGATATGTGGAAGCGGAGGTCTGACAGCAGCTGGAGAATGATGTTTCTACTCACAGACTTAGTGTGTTCGGGCCGAGGCGCGATGACCGGGGGCAGCTCGTCATCGTCATCCTCATCTTCTTCCTCCTCCTCCTCTTCCTCCTCCTCCTCATCCTCCTCCTCGGACACGGGCGGGGCAATAGGGGGTTCTGTCGACGACGTTTTGGCACCCTGCTGGGAGGACACGTCAGTGAGTTTGGATGCATGTGGAACGTGAAGTGAGGTGATGTGCACATCCGCAAACTTTTCCACAAATTCAACACACACAAAAAAACATTATTTTCTCTCTTTTGATGTGCTGTCACCTGCTGAAAATGATCTGTAAACCCCAACCCAGCCATGAGCAGTCTGATCAGTTGAGGTTGTGAAACATGCACAAACTGGTGAATTAGTTAGTAATCACAACATATTAATCTTCCACATTCTCATCGGAGTCATCTTGTGATAGGTATTAAAATAAAAAGCATTAGCTGCAATGATATTCTAAAAAAAGAAAATACCTGCAAAATGGGTTTATTGTCAGGAAAAACTGTTAGGAGCAAAGGAAAGCGTTATGAGCTGCGTGAAGAGAGAAGGGTGGGGGGGTGGAGGGGGGGTTCAGTGCAGCTTATCTGGAGGCTCTGAAGCTGTGGGGTCTGGTAAGGTGTGTCAGACTGAAAGTTTAAGCGACTGTTATCTTTAACTGCGCTATCAGATCCAACGTACTGCAATGCCGCAGCGCGCAATATGACACCGAAGTGCAGAAATCCTGTTGATATGGACGATACCTCGTCCGTCAGTCATATTTATTATGGCTTAAAGCTCGGCCTTTTCCCCTCAGACGTCCAAAACTCTGCTTGCCTTGGATCGTCTTCCTCTTATGGAATGGAAACACTTCATCTATTTCCAGTCTCGTCATGCATAAATGAAGCGGTGCAGCTTAGTTCTAGTGATTAAAGGGAGAAGGGTCTGGCTGGAGAACTGTCCCAGTCCTTCATTTAGAAACACTGGGCCTCTGACCCGCTCCAAAGGAGGGCTGGGCCAAGACTGCAGTGCAGAAAGGAGTGTCTGGCGAACTGGAAGCAGTGAGCTGTTAGCGAGTTAGGGTGTGTGTGTGTGTGTGTGTGTGTGTGTGTGTGTGTGTGTGTGTGTGTGTGTGTGTGTGTGTTTTTATTTGAAAGAGCCATGCGGTAATGTCTACAATGGTGATGGAGCTCCAGGCACATCATTGGCAACGTGAATCAGATTGTTAGGAATATGAACTCATACATGCAGTTTTGACAGTCATCACAAGCCTCTGTGGCGCGCGCCACCACCCTGCGATCGCAGACACGGTCCATTCAAAAAGAAAGATCAGGAGGTGCTCTTGCTGTTTATCACAAAACACATCTGTAACATCAACAAATAGATCCAAACATGCCCCCCATGAAATTTCAGTACAGAGAGTGATGATGCCTCTAAAAATGAATATATTTGTAGGCATTTTGCATCAGTCAGATAGTATAATCAATATTAGGAGGTCAAATAGCTGAATTTAGCTTCAAGGCCAATGCAGAGATACATTATGTGGAAAGTAATATGGAGGAGTTACCTTGTCAAATAATGCGCTGCAGGTTCTAAGGCTGACAGGAGGCCCAGATGACAGCAGTCGGTTCTGAATGTGAAGGTTGAAAATGGGAGGATTTACTCAAAACAAACCCACACAGAGTGTCAGACTACGTGAACTACGGGGGGAGGGTGGGGTGGGGGCAGAGGGACGCTGCTGAGGGCTGGACAAGGAGTCCAGAAACCATCCCCTAACACAAAACAGAAGACTGGCTCCAGCTGCTCCAGATGTTATCCAGAAGCTTCAGCAGCTCTTAACATCTTTCTTGAGTAAATTCATTCAGTCTATCATTTTTCATATTAAAAAGTAGAGTCTGGTTAATCTCACGAATCTGACAGCACTCTAAACTTTGTATCCGCGGCCTGTTTCCATTGAATAGTTAACTAATTATTAAACTAGAAACTACCAACACTCCCTCTGTTCAAAACATGTCAGGCTTATCGACCTGATCTGAGGCACGGATCTCACTGGGCTGCAACACCAGACTGCAGGGAAATATGCAAACTAGCAACCATTTTAACTCAGAATCTCACTGGATCGGTATATTCCATTGTTGCACAAATGCAGCAACGACGTGGCACTAACTGAACGACATTTTTAAAATTTGGAAAAAAAATTAATTTTCGGTGCTCTTGGATGTCATTTCAAAAATCCAGATTTTTTTTTCAGCAGACATCAAACAGCTGGATCTCATCAATTTCAGGTGATATATTGAAAGATCCTGCAACTCAGGGAAGGGAATTGGAAAAATAACCAGATGTTTTGATACATTTTAGGAACATTTTTGCAGATTCTCAATCCTCAGTTTGTTTCAGCTCGGTGAGGTTGAAGCATTGTGGCGACCCGCAGGTGTAAAAGGAACAAGCTTGTTTTCACTGGTTCAAACAACCACTGTAGGTGCAGCAGGGGTTAAAATTGTGCCAAATAAAATGTGAACCAAATGATGAGCTGGAAGGGAAAAACCAGACATCCACTGAGACAGAAGCTTAAAGAAACTTCTACTCCACTTCGAAATCAACACTCGCTTCTTGTTTCAAACAAGTTAACTATTATTCAACTGCTTTTATTAGAACAAAGTAATAAACATCATGTTGTGGATTGTGTGAGCACACCTAAACTTAGCAAAGAAAATAGAAAATGTCTCCCTTAAAATCACTCACAGAAAAATATAAATATTGAAACCTGTCACAGCCATGCTGGATTCTGCTAGATCTGCACTGTCAAACCATCGTGTGTTGAAAGGTGAGCAGTCTGACACTCAGGCAGTACAGTTAAACACTGAGCCGCCTGACAAGTGAAAACTAGTGTGAAATGACGATACAGTGACTGAACTGGTTGTTAAACAGGACAAACCTCCTGATGTGTTACAAGATGACGGAAAAGACCGAGTCCCTGTTCATTTCCAGAAGCACTGAATGAGCATCAGAATCAACTGCATGTGCTGTCGCTCTAAATTACTTTTATCACCCTCATTTATGTTTATAACGTAAGAATGATTGGTGGCATTTATTTATTTTATTACAGAGACTCCTAACATATTAAAGCAAACTGCAATCTGCAAAAACTCCCATTAAAGAGTGACTTTCTGGTGACTTATATCAGGATGTAAGTGATTGTCTCTACTGCCAACGTCTGCAAGTCTGAATAAATGCAGAGCTGATGCCGTGGTGAGGAACAACTGTGACGCACTGCCTCAATGGAAACTCAAAGAGATCAGAAATGGATCTGAATGGTTCACTATAATTGCTCATTTTTTGAACATCTAACTAAAACGTCTATGGAAACTGTTGCAACAGTGACAACAGGACACGCTGAGAAATTCCACCGAGTGATGCATGTTGAGGTGGAAGTCAGTTCCTGATAGTAAACAGTCGACAAGATCAAAAATATTTACCTGAACTACACGTTAGCTCTAAAAAAAAACAAGATAGCTCATGAACGGTCGCGTTCCTCTCAGAACTGCGGCTGTTTTTTTTGCGTTGGATCCGTTGTTGGCATCCTTCCTGTACTTCTGTCTGATTAAGACAGTGCGGCGCAATCTTAGGGTAAAATCTGCTGCAGCGCTGCCAATAGCTGAGTCACCTCTGCATGCTGTGGACCGCTGTGACAGTCCATCACCGCCATGCTCTCGGATGCCCTCGCTGGACCCACGCAACCTTTCACGGTGACTGCCCCACCCGTTCGCCCTTCACTGGCATCTCGCACTCTCTCAAGCAAAAAAAAAAAAAAAAAGCCCGCCGCACGGAGCCGTCCCGCTGCAGTTTGCCCCGGGGCGGCGAATCCCACTGAACGGACTTAGATTCCACTTCTTCACCCAGTGAGCGCGGGCCAAGGCATTCAAAGCATAGATTACTCTGGTCAAAGCCAGGAATGAGGTCAACTCAGCAGGAGTCCTCCGACATGCAGCCCAGCCTCGAGTGAAGCCCGTCTTTGGGTATTTCAAAATCTGGTTAAGTAGATTGGAAAAATAAACAATGAGCCGCAGTCGCCGTTAACTGTGCAGGCGCCGCAAAACTCCTTGGCATGTATGGAAAATTGGGGGAGTTATGTTACATAGAGTGAGGCTGGAGAGGGGGACGTATAGTTCAGCCATTAGGCTGCTTAAAAAGTGCCTGAAAGTAATGCAGTCTACTCCAGAAACTCCTTGAAAGTCTCGGCGAGAGCAAATTGAGAGAGATTCACTGTGATGTAGACGACCACGTAGTGCATAACTTACCTGTGAAATATTCACATCCCTTTATAAATCATGAGGAAATGCATTCATCCCCATACATTACTAGTTTCTAATGCAACAAAATATTGCAAAGAAAGTCTCACTGGCTGAAGACCAGACTTGTGTTTGAAACTGAACCATAACAAACAGACAAGAGAGGGACAATAAACAGTAAATGAATAATAGAAAATAACAATAATGATATTTTAAAGAGACCAACACTAATGAAAGAACGTTAAGACATAGATGGACTTACCAGAGTGTTTGCTGCTATGTACCCATGTGCTGACTTATCTGAAATAGAGGGAAATCATTCTTATTGACTCAGAACACTGAAAATCTCTCTTGTTTATTTCATTTTGAGGACGGATGCTTTATTTCATCGTCGGCTTTCGCAGCCGTACCTCCCGAGGTGAAGCTCATGTATTTCTGGTTGTTTACGGTTTCTTTGGAGTCGTAGAACTTTAGGACATCCAACACTGCCTGTGGGTTTTTCTTCTGCTCCAGCTTTGTGATGTTGGATGTCTGTAGGAGCCGCGCCCACTGCTCCGGTATACCCTGCACAGACACACAGAAGGAACACGCTGAACGCCATCCAACCAAACTTCATCTGAGGAAAGTGCTTCGTCACCAATAAATGGATATGTTCAGTCTCAAAATGCTTTACATTGTTCATCATGTTTGCATTTGAGCAGTTCACTGTCTTGCTCAAGGACACTTTGGCACATGAGCCAGGGATCGAAACGGTCAACAGCCTGATCCGAACCCTCCACAAATAAATCTTTAACCGCTTCACAATCTGCGGTTGGCGATCTGATGCAGTCATGAACTCAGCCTTCGCCAATGTAATGACGTCAAGTTTCATTCACTAAAACCAGAAAGACTTTAATTTCATAATCTGTGTGTGTTTTGGAGATGTAATTCGCAGAGATGATCTCAGAGTTTTTATGTAATGATCCACATTGCTCATGTATTTCAATGGGGTGGCCAAAATACACAACTTCCATGGAGAGAAAAATGTTTTGTTGATAAGAGAAAAAACTATTATTGTCTGATTTTTGTTTTATTTTTTCTGAATTGGATGTCTGAATTTTTCAAGCTAGAAAAGCTACATTCTAAAGGAAAACTGCACACCGTCACATGTGTGCACACCGTCACATGTCAATCTGTATGAGCCAATTACTCCAAATTACTTGCTGACTGACCTGAAGGCCTCGTCCTCCACAAACAGTGCACTGTGCTGGTTCTAAATCGAGACCATTCTAATTTTCTTTCTGATGGACACGTTATAAAATTTTGCAAATGTCCATAAGGAGCACATATTTAAATCTATATTTCAGACACAGTAAGGATGTGACACATGATTTTAGGCCAAGTGAGTCAGAGCAGTTGCACTCAGCTCCAGCTGTCACTTTCACTATTGCTTGATAAATCTATCTTTAATTGGATCAATACAAAGCATTAAAGCAAGATGTAAGCATGCCTGGACCACCTTAAGTGGTTAAAACATAAAATATACCAATTAATAATTAAAAGAGGAAGCGCTGATTGAGCCACGCGTTAGACCACCTGCCACTATAACAGCAAAGGTTTCTGAATGCAGCAGTGCTCTGGACTTCAGTGACCTTCACTTGAAATCTTTAAAATAGAGCCAAAAGTTGTTGTTGTTTTTGTTTGTTCTTTTTATGGAGGTATATGCTAATCATCAAGGTTCTTCCAGGTCATCCTCGTGAACTGGCAAACATTTCTGAACTTACATCATCAGAATGCAGCCGCAGAGCCTGCTGAGCAGAACTGGTGACATTAGGTGGTTAAAAATATACTTGGAGGGAGATAAAGTGGTAAGTCAACAGTAGTCTATTCTTCGAGAGAACCAGACACACAAGCGAAAGTCTCTTTTTTTTTTTTTTTTTTTGATGCTTTTTTAATAGGGGTTCTGTGTTTCACACAGCTTATCAAATGAGCGAGCCTCCACTGTCGCTGAGATCATGGTTTCTGTGCATTTGGGAGTCGATGAAACCAGGAAATACTTCTGTTAAATCATTAGTGCTACTATTGGTGTGTGTGTGTTTTTTTCCACTGCTGTGTGCATCCTGATGATAACTGAAGAAGATCTCACTGAGGATAATTCACATACAGTGTGTGTGAAATAATATTCTGCACTCTAAATGCAATGAAGCTATGAAGTGTTTACAGAAAGAATAACATCCAGATAACTCACGACATTGATTCATGACAATTAAAAAGGGCCTCTGATTCATTATAGAGCTGAAAAATTGTTTAAATATGAAATACTTTTAAAGATTTGTTGAGGTATAAGTGTTGTGCAAGTGTATAAACAAGACCACTGCTGTGTGAATCAGTCAAAAAAAAAACTAAAATTTAGCTTACAAACTGTTAATAAGGGAATGAAATGAAAGTCTAAACCTTGTTTCATGGTTTTGTGCTCTGTCTGTGAGCTCGAGTGAGAACATCCAGAGCAAAGTGAAAGTGCAGCTGAAATGTAATTTCTGGAGAAACACTAAAGGAATCCGCTGCCGGTTTCATCTGACAGGGAAGATAGGCCGATTGTCATTCAAAGCACTTGTATTACCAACTTCGTGCGCAGGAAAATAAGGTATTATTTGACTGTGACACCTCAGGGAATTGTGATTTCAGAAATACGTGCCTGGGAGTTTTTTCTCCTCTCAGCTGGGAGGTGGATTTTAGAAGCACGCCCGTCCTGATTTATATTCCTTACTGTCGAGTGAAAGGGATACTCACTGTGAATTCTCCTGTTACAGCATCAAAGCCAACATGAATGGTGTGTTCAAAGTCAGAGGGTAGGGATATCTCAGGACGCTCCTTCTCCTTCTTCTTGTTTGCTGCAGGAGATTAAAAGAAAAAAAAAAAAAATCAAAGTCATTCCAGACTGATTTGTCATGTTTTCATACACTGGGAAGTGATGAACCGATGGATCGATATGGCGCAGAGTATGAGGGCGACATGTGGATACTCACTCTTGTCTCCCCCGGGGAAGATGGAGCGCAGGCGGACCTTCTTGTTTTTCTCTTCTGGAGCCATTGGAAGCGGTTTGGATGCGTGATTCACTGATGAAGAGTCTCGGGAACTACTGTTCATTCTCAAGGGGGGGGCTGGTGGTTTCTCTTCAATATCGACACTATCAGACATCTTTAGTAGCACTCACAATGTCCTAAAAAAGGCAGAACGAGAGAAAGAAATGGTTCTGTCAATACGGAGGTCAACTTCGAGCAGCAGAGGTCTCGGTCTTGCTCAGATTGCTTTTTAGATGCAGTATGAAAGAAAACATATATATACTTTTCTATGGTGCTCGCCGTAACTATAAAATAATCTATAAAACGTCAAGAAAAGTGGACCATAATACTTTCCAACAGCTGAAGGTATTCTCATTTCAATAATTTAAGCCCAAAAGGGAGAAGATTTACAGTGAGACAAGCAGCAAACCATTTTCTGTAGTGCATTAGCCAACTGATGGGGGGCAGGGGCCGATCTGAGCTGAGTATGGGGAAAGGAAAACACCGGCGGAAGATTTAGAGCGAACACTTCACCCAATGCACATGCTCCAAGCGAGTCGAGTTAAACAGCTGTATGTCTGTCCTACTTTTATGATGTCGTGTATGATTTTTCTCCAGCAGATAAATAAGTATTTAGATTTGAAAGAAACACAAAAAAGATCAATATAGAAGCTGCAAATCTCTCTGAAATCTAAATGCAGGGCACTCCGAACCAAGTCGGATGTCTGCTGGATCTGTTCAGCTGTGAAACCGTAACCAGGAATTGATTCAGAGAGAATCTGGCAACCCTAAACGTTTCCATCACTCATCCTTTTCCTCTTCCATCTATCCATCTCACTACCATGTTAGACTCCTCCACTGCCTCACCCTGAGGCCAAGCCCATCATGTGATGTGCGGTACAGCCATCCCAGAAAAGCGGGCCATCCAGGCCGACCCCTCAGCAGCGGAGACCTACATTAGCAAACAAAGACGCTCTCCTCGACCGACGCGCAGCGCACGCCGCCTCGGACGATCTACACATTTACACGTCCTCGCAGTGACTCACTCTGTGCAAGCCTTTCCTTTACGGGATAAAATGTGATAGGTTACAGCATATTGTTTGTTAACGTTCCAAAAGAATAAATGAATCACATTAGCAGAAAAATGTAACCTGATAAGAAGCCACGACTTAATCGGATGAGGCTCCAGTAACAGAATTATTACACGAGGTCTCCGTGCATTCCCTTCTGCCGCACCGCATTTGGCAGTCAAACTTGTCTCCTTGTGAGACAGATTTGTCCGTAATGCGTCCTTTTCCTCAAAAACTTCAGTGTGCAGGACTAAAGAGCCCAAACCAAAAATTGATCTTTTGGCACGATAGTACATTTGAGTAAAAGTGCAACGACTGTAACTTTATAGCATGTGAGTAAAAGAAAAAATTAAAGCAATAAAATAATAAGCAATTTAGCATCCAAACTCACTGCTACACTTGATATTACTACACTGTTTATGTATTTAATTCATTGCTCTCAAAGATGTTGGCAGCTGTGGGTTTAATATATCACACCTAATTAGATAAGTGAAATCTGATTTCCAAAGTAAAGGAGCAGATGTTCCTGCAATGCGACAGGTTTCTTTCTTTATTGTGTGACTGAGTGGGGCTGCACAGTGGCGTCTGCGTTCGCACTCCGGCCTCACCTCCACAAGAGAAGAGTTTTCCTGCTCTCCCACAAATGTGTTTTTCATTTCCTGGGTATTCCGGTCTCCGATCCCTGCTTGTGAGTGTGAGTGTGTGTGATTTCTTTTACACTGTCTTCCCCCCATAATCAGCTGGACTCGGCTCTCAGTAACACGGTGTAGACGGTGGACGGTGTAATTGGATCTCTTTAGAGTTTCAATCTGCTTTTGATGCAGGGAAATATCTCTCAGATCAAGCATAGGGAAAGAAAACATCTTCAACATGATCCAGATGAATTAGACAGCGTTGTCCATACACAAAGAATTGCACTGTGAGTCATTCAATTAAATAAATGCTTCAGCAGTGACTGCTGGGAATGATTTCTATCAGACACAAACACCAAACCCAGTGCAAACAGCTCACTGTAGATGGAATGCATACATTTACCAGAGATGTAGCGCAATAAATGGTTAATAAAGTTGTAATCTAAAAGGAAAACGGTCAAAACTGTTCGTTGTGACACATGGATGTTAAAAAAAAAAACATGCAAAAGTACTGGTTATATTATTTTAATCTGAAGATAGAGTCATCATTTCTGACCGTTAGGTTCAATAAGTTTAGGTTTGATTCCAGTATATTCCATTTAATATTTATTCCATACATAACTCTTTTTTCCTGAGGTGTTTCCTGGAGTTTCTAAAACGCAACGGTGCAGAGGGTTCGCTGTGCCGGCATTCAATCTTTACTGAATGAGATCCACGTGAGGCGAGCCTCCGAGTGACAGCAGAAAACAGGTTTGCTCGGGTTGGAGTTTAGGTGTGTCACCGAAAACAAAACCTGGCAAAACTGCTGTTTACAAAGTAAATTCATGATGTTGACATAGAGAAAAACAGATGGGAGCAGCAGACAAGGAGCCAAGAGGTCGATGGATATCATGAAAGTCACCTGACACAACGAGTCTGCTCTCAGCGGAAGGATCGCAGATTTTATGCACCAAGATAACTTGAAACTGTATCAGCAGGCCTCAGTGTGTGTTAAACTGAGCTTTTAGGACAAGGGTGTCAAACATAAGGCCTGCAGGCCACTAAACGTTCCATTGCAATCTACTGGACAGCCTCACTGAGTGTAAAAATTACACAAAAAATAACTAAATTGTGGTTAAATGTTTTGATCAATGTTCATTAATTTGTAAGTTGTGTTGTTTCAGTAAGTGTAGAGAAGAAAACACAACACTGAGAACCAGCTAGGGTTATCTAGCATTAGCGCTGAAGGCATAATGTGAAGGTTATCTGTAGAAAAGTGATGGGCTTTCCCTAAAATTCATCTGAAGAGAAACACTGCGGCAGACAAGACTGAAGACATTTCAGTGGATTGAACCAGTGCAGCACGGTCATTTCGAATGCGCCACAATTCAAAGAAAGACACAAGCAGTAAATCAGAATTTAAAAAAAGAAAATAAGAAAAAAGTGGTATTGTGAAACAAAATGGTATAATATTAATATTTGAGTTGTTTTTGTTTGTTTGTGCACAGTGTGATTTCATTCATTTACTGTTCCAGCTCTCTCTGCTTCAAATGGGGTGATTTGTCCTCAAACGAAACGACTTTGAAACCTCTGATTTAACACATAAAGACCTGGAAGATCATGTATACAAATCTCCACAGAGAATCGGATGTAATACACGCACAGTAGAAATGTTGATCCTGTTTTGAAAAGAGGATTTAAAACATTGTGACTGAAAAGGTGAGGAAAAGATGAATCTTTAGCAGGTTCAGGAAAGCAAACGAAGAGCTCCGGCAGAAAAAGATGCATGCAAGGTTTCAAAGTGTTCAGCAGTTATTGAGTTTCAGTTTCCATCATGCTGTAAATGACTTCAAATGCTTTTCAAAGTTTCATCACCCTGTCAGTTATGGATCACTGCTGAATGTCTCTTTATTAGTTTCACTGTGAAGACAACTCGCGCCATCAGCTCGAATAACTTCTCAACAAATCATAATAAATGTTGCAGTTATTTAGCCTGTCAAAAAAAAAAAAAAGACAATCAGTGTAATAGCTTCAGTGATTCAACTTCACACAGGGACATTCTGCTCTTACACACTGGGCTGCATAATCCCTCACATGCACGTCCAACTTCTCTGGCATTCATTACAAAGACACACACAAATGCTTCTGTCCTGTTGAGGCTAATGCAGCTGAGACCGATGCCTCCGTTAATCCATTAACATAATCTTATGAACAGCGTTACTTAACACGCGATGTAATATTGCTTTTACACTCACGGCGGCGGTGGATTCAGAACATGAGCACCTGGGACTAAAGGTGGATTTTTAAGAAGAAAGACGAGGAAATAAATTAGAAGACTAAAACATCAAAGTGACAGAATCCTTTAAGCCTGATATTAACTTTTTCTGGTACTTTCTGGACTTTGGCGTAGAGTGTGTGTTTGCTACACCAAAGCAGATTCAGACATAAATGTTAAATATGTTAAAATTAAAGTGAAGCAAGGCTGCAAACTTCAGCTGAAAGTAAAACTCACCTGATTAGCTCACAAGTAGCACTTTACATTGTTCCAATTTGTCTTCAAAACATTTATTTTCAATTCAGTGCTCATATTCCCTTTTTACTGTTCTTTCCTCTCAAAAATGACAGAATGGCATGCTGGGAAAACATTCTGCAGCTCTGGTTTCATCACAAATCATATCCTGGAAGCTGCAAAAGCAAGAAATGACCTCATGCTCATTACTATGAAGACTGGAGTGAACCTTTGTTTTTGGAGACGAGTGTTTATGAATAAGTGATGGAAAACTTCTCACAGGTCTACGTGTCTGCGTCGGGAAGCCGCAGCAGCGAAGAGGGAAACAGAGAAAACGGAATGATTTTGACATGATGGATATCAAACCGTGGTCAAGCGTGACTCGGTGACTGAGGCTTGGCTAATCGCCGTCCTGCTGGGCGGTCCGATAGCGGAGGATGGCAGATTCATGAAGGCCCAGACATCACCGACTCCTCACTCACATAAAACACTGACCTATTTACTGTGCAGACTGAAAGCCAGTCACTGAGCGCACTGTCCCTGGAAAAAAAAAAAAAAAAAAAAAAGGCAGCTCCTATTTCTAAAACACACACAGGCTACTCTCTAAAACGTTATAAATCAAGTGCAGGTCTGTCTTTGCCTGACACCAGAGTTCCTCGTCTCAGGCAGAACTTCCAGCAGCGGACGAGTAAAGACGGACTCCTCCGAGGCTCCTGTCGTCTCACTTTATGACGGCGAAGACTGCGGCGGTAAATATTGATCTCCAAAATGCAAAGTTATCTTAAATCAAACCTCAGATTCCTTCAGTTTCACTTGTTTTGATTTTTCGGGAGTAAAACAGAAAGGTACAAGTGTCTATAAAAAAAACACACACACACACGCAGACAAAACCAGACACGCCAGCTCTTCTGAGATTTTACTGGAGATGTTTTCACATTTTCTCTTCCATAAAATATTAATCTATCCATGAAGAGCAGGCATTTTCTCTGCTCTTTCAAACATTAATGCTGAATTTGAATGGCTAACACAGGAAGAGGCTCTAATCTTGAGCCCATGGCAGCCCAGTAATGGCCCCGCAGTGGGGGGAGGGCTCCATAAGCTTGGCTCTCCATGCCCCTGATTAGGACACGGTCTCTGTTTGACTTGGCTTTAGCTTTGGCTGTGCTTCTTTGAAGGATGCTGATTACTTGGATGGGACAGACAGCTAGAGGACATTCAAAGGATGAGGGGGAAGGAGGAGGGATACTCCAAAGCTGCAGTTCTCCATTGTTATCTTCTCCATCTCACTGATGTCTGTACAGGATTTCGACTCGGCGCAGCTGAGTGTTTTGCTCGCACACAGATTCAAAAAGAGGAGTCCACTTTATTTGGCCAAGCTTTACACAACAGACACAGACGTCAACACAAGGAAACCCAGAAACACACAACACAATGGAGACACTTCAGTCAGACACCAAAACAGTGCAAGACGATAACATACAGAAGTGAACATTTCACAAAGTTGTCACAACAACGGCACTACCGCCACGCAGCATCTACCTCAAACTACAATTAGAGGCCGTTTTCTTTTTTTTTTTCCCAAAAAATTAGAGTGATTTATGGACACAGCAGAGAAACCACGTGATCAAATATGCATCAATCCTCCAGGGAAGAAATGATCGAGAGGAGACGCAACACATCAGACGCTACAACAGCCTGGAAAACACACTTTGACTTACTTGTTGCAGGAAGACAAAATCCACTCTTGATACTGGTCTTAAATTTAAATGGGAAAGATGAATCCAAACTAACATTTTACTGATAAGATCTTATAACTACATTTATGTATCTTTTGCACCGACAAAGCCAATGCTAAGAGAAAAAAACAGTACAAAATACTACAAATATCCAGCCCCCAAAACAGCACAAGGGGTGCATATAATAATAAAGACTCCTGTTTTATCAGCTTTTATCACGGGTGGAGTTTTATGGCCTCGGGTTGCTGGGGGCTCTCATTTTATATTAACCTGAATATTTTATACAAAGCATGTATAAGATTGCAAAAGTTTGAGTCACTGATCCCAGAAAAAGCAAAAGTAAAGTGCCATCTTGTACAAGAAGTTTGCTGAAGTTCATGTTCACAGTTAACTTTCAGCTTTCAAATAAGCAAATAAAAGCCTCCTACTGGGTGAGTGGGGGTTGTAGGGTGTGGTTATATGCCCCAGCCCACCTTGATTTGTATCAATAGAGGCTCCACCTCTTTGGTTGGCCTCCTGCCACACTCGCTTGCTCTGCTGTGTATACAGGCTGTAAACGTTTTGTTCCTGAAAGGTAAAGTTGCAGATTCCTCCTTCGTTGGATCGTAGCAGGTGTTAGGTGAGGAGGCGGTGTACCGGTTCATTCAGCTCAAGCATAAACTTGGTGGAAATCCCTCCAAGTGCAAGAGTTCCTGCTTAAGTGTGATTATCAACACAAATCTATGTTCAGCGAAAGATTAATGATGCTTTGAGATGAGCGTTGTTATTTATTCTGACATACTGACTCCACTGTCCCTCGATGAAGCAGAGCGATCACATGTTTCATTGCAAGAAACAAAAAAAAACCCTAATTTTAAAAGTCGAGCTTTTATTTCCTGCTCCTATTTTTAGGGGATCCGCACGCCTTGAGGGAAAAGCCATGCACATCTTTTAATCGTGTTACTATAAAAGGCTTGTATCCGTTCATAATATGCCAACTAGAGCATGCTTGCACAGTATCAAAGGCAAACCTAAATGAATGCAATGGCTGCTCTCCCACTTCTAAAGTCCATTCACACTGACCCATTAGGTCCACCGGTGAAAGAAAAACTGCTGATTCACATAGAAAACCTAAGAGAATCGAAAGAGGTGCAAAACAAGTCTGATGAATTCTAATTAAAAAAAAAAGATAAAAAGAGAAGAAGAAACAAATCTACATTCTTTAATGTTGCACCTACACTATCACAATCCCCCTGAACAGCATCACATAACAAAACTTCAACATCCCCGATCGCTAACTTGTGATCATTAACCACAGGTCTGTATCTGTCTGCACTTAAAATGGAAAAAAAAATTGCTCAAGGAAAAGAAACCAGATTTTTAACGCTGCTTCTCAGTCTGTAACACATTTAAAAAACCACCGAGGAAGGTACTTCCAGAGCGTAGGGTTAAAACATTCTTTTTTACAACACAGACACACTTTTCATAAAGGCTGATCTTTCATCTTTCAAAGTAATAACAGACAAATATAACAACAAAATGATTGGATCCATGAGTGACAACATTAATGGTTCATTGTAGATCCTAAAGTCAGAGAATGAAAGTTGTGATGTTGCCATCATACTCATCCTCATTCATCTAGAATTTAATTAGGCGCCTGCAATGCACCTTTTGTCCAACATTGATCTTGTCTTCTGTTAATTAACACAACCCGTGTGAAGTGTGATGGTAAATACCTGCCTTATTTTCTTTTCAATAGCTAATTACCCTTTTACCTAAAGAGGATTCAGTGGTCTTACCACACAATGTACCCCAGGTTGCCTGAGTTTCTATTCAATATCCTTCTGTTCACAGGCAGCAGTATAAAGTTCCTCATATTCAAAACAAAGCAGGGAAAAAAAAAAAAAAAACAGGTTAGTCCACACTCAGGACTCGTTTAATCCCTACAGCCTACACTCTCATTTTACCAGGAATCATCCTTTCTCAAACGCCCCTGCTGGGGAGGTTTGTGTGCTTGCTCTGTCATTTAATATTTAGTTACAGTGAACCTGCCCCACTGCTGCTCCCTCATGCGGGTGGAGAGACAGACATATAGAAGTGTACGCCTTTCTCATCTGTTTGGACGTTTAAAGACATTTGTTTGCGTCTATGATTTCTTCAGTCATTTAATGAGCTGTTTTTTGTTTTTTTTTTTCATAATGACATGCCGGCAGCAGAAGTAAACAGCATTAAATGAAAGACACGAGGTAGAAACTACTATAAAAAAGTCAGAGCTGAGAAAGCTGCTGTTCAGCACGTCCTGACAGTTTGAGCTGCTCCGCATGGATGAGCGGCCAGGTGAATAAAAAAAAACGCCCTTTAATTGAAGCAGTTTACTCTGTCAGGTGGTAAATTTCCATCAGTGTAGACGACCAGCAGCATCAGTGTGATTAAAAAAAAAAACCAACAACACAGCAGCTCTGTCTGTCAAGATAACAAAAACCTTTCAAGCACATGTAGAAATTAGCCACTTCAATCTCGAGCTTTTACTCATGACTGTCTGTTTGTTTCTAACAAAAAAAAAAACAGATTTCATTCAAAGCAAATTTTTGATAGTGTTGTTTTATTTTTTTTTTTTTTGACAAAGCTCAATTACTACAGTGATCTGTTCTCCCTGACAGAGCAGGTTTACTGAAATATTAAAAGTCCTGCTTCAATCACAAATGTGCTTTGATCTCAGTTACTTCCCTTTGAGGTTTGAGCTGCATTGTACTATGCATGTTCAGAGTTTGAAGCTTGGGGGGAGGATGGGGTGGGGGATATAACCCCTCTCTAACTACGCATTCCCACGTCTGTTCAGTTATTACTACTGTACAGGGGTTTTCGATGTATTCCGGCTTCGTTGTGATTTTAACTACTACGCCATCGAGGAACTCAACGAATTAACTCTGAACTCAGAGAGCTGGCTGAATGCTGGACTTCCCGCCTTATCAAAATAGAGGGCAGGGCTTACTGTTACTCAAGGAATGAAGAGGACCGTGGGAAGCAACTTTTGACACTTCTTGATACTGTCTAAATCAACTGGGGCGCTGTGGATTGGCTGGTAGAAAGGGGTTGTCTCTCAATAAGAAGGTTGCAAGTTCCATCTCCCAATTCCAAGGATCCACATCTGTAGAACTGTCCAAGAGCAAGACGTCGAAACCCAACTTGCTCCCAATGACTGGACAGAGAGCTGCATGGCACCTAGCGCCATGGCTGAACACAGCTAATACTGCAAAGAGCTGTCAACGTCAGCTGAAAAATGCTTAACCCTCCAACTGTAGTTCATCTCCATTGCATTCATTCGTTTTAATAGTTGCTGTATTAATAACAATCAGTTAAATTTATACTAATCTTAGTTATTTCGCAATATGGCAGGAAATGACTGCTGTTAGCACCTCTGAACTAAAAAGAACGACACTGAAGTTCTTCTCTTCACCTGAGGAGAATCTTGAATTCAGTTTATTAGACACACAGAAGCAGTTTGGGGGGCAATAAATTGAATTTCATAATATCAAAAGGTGATCAAAAATCTCACTCTTTGATCAAACACTGAATTATAGTCTTTCTCTGAACGCTATGCCTTTGCTTTTTGTGCACCTTCTGCGTGCTCAGGTGAGTGCCTCTCTTACCTATAGTAAGGCTGTAGTGGTGTTTTTTTCTTTTTTTTCCTTGGTTGCTGCGTTAGTGTGGCATGGGTGGGCACGTCTGAGTGCCAGCTGGAGGCAGAGAGGGGAGTGGATTCCCTCCTGCCATGCCAGCTGGTGCACCTGCCCTAGTTCAAGTTGTAAGAGTTAAAATCCACCATTGTAA
Source organism: Salarias fasciatus (assembly GCF_902148845.1). NCBI lineage: Eukaryota > Metazoa > Chordata > Actinopteri > Blenniiformes > Blenniidae > Salarias > Salarias fasciatus. Next base: position 11,169,254 of record NC_043754.1, read on the forward strand.
TAAAAATAACAGCTTGTAGACAGCGCACGCTTTTTACTATTTGCAGTAGTGTTACTAGCAAAGTATGCTGATTTACTCAGTCCTCTGTTTTTGGATCAGGTGATGAGTAGGATCCATTATTTTTCTTGAAATCAAGAGAGTGGGTGTCCACAGTGTATTTATATATTTGTCGTACCTGCTGTATGCAGCTGTCTGTTATGGCAATAGAGGGAAATTGGAATTAAAACTAAAATAAAATAATCAAAAGGTGTGCCTCTGCTCCACTTCTTTGCACAGAAAAACAACCTTTCGAGGAATATTTGTTTCAACAAGTGAACTACTGAGAGGCAGCATGTTGTCACACACAGTAGTTGCACCTCCACACAGCTGAGAAAACACACCGATAGTTTGTAGTTTCTTTGGAGGCAAAGAAACACGACATCAACTCTGCTCTTGAGGATCGGCTCTTCAGTTCGAAGGTGTTATTTACTGGTATGTGTAATTCCTTTATAACTGCAGCCACAATCCGGATTCTTTGAATGATTATTAACTTTTCTTTTTTATATTGCATGAACGATTGCCAGGATTTTTCTGTAACAATTCAGTTTTTGTCACTTTGTTTAAGTATAATCCAATTATGTTATTGACAAATCTTAATCAAGCACCAGGCATGCTGCCATTGAAGCGGAGGCCTCACAATTGCAGTTGATATGGATAGAGCAGATGTGAAGGCTAAGCCCTGCACACCCAGCGCATACAAAACAGAACAGAAAATTGGGTAATGTATAACCGAATGATTTCGCTATTACGGGAGAAACAGACACTGATAACATCTGCAATGCATCTGCAGCATCTCCGTTCCCTAAAACTCTTCCCACTTTATAGCTGTCAACATGTCACATTCCTCGGCCTGCTCATCCTCAAATATATTCCAGTTCATGTACCTTCTACGACGCTCTGCAAACTCTTGACCCAGTGAAACTGCTTAATCTCTAAACCCTCCTGCTCCTCGGCTACATTTCATCCTTTTATTCACCGCGGCCTCCTTCCATCTGGAATCATCATCTTACTGTAAAGATTTAACACCTCCTACTTTCTGGCGTCTTAAATCTCCCTCAAATATTTTCTCTCGACTGTCTCGAAGCCACGTTTGCAATTTGCGTTTGATGCATGAGCGAGAGAGAGTTTAAATAATCAGCACCGTCTATATTTATAGCGTTCACAGACAGACAACAGTTAAACACCAGACACACATACAAGTGAACCTCAGTCTAAGTAGCAACAGACATCAAGTAGGGAGATTACCGAGGGAGCTGTGTCAATGTGTCAGTGTGTGAGTGTTTCCTCTGTCTCTCTCCATCCATCTCTCTCGCTTACTCGCCCCCCCCCTCCTCCCCTTTCTGAGACAAAATGGCCAGATGGCTTCCAATCCTACATGTTAATCCACAACGCACAGACTGTAGCTGTGACACACCTACCGCCCGACTGCCTCCCCGCCTCAGAAGCCGGTGCCCTTAAACACACATATGCACACGAGGCCACGGCAGACGAGGTGTCAACACGCGTCCCAAACGATAACTCCACACAACAATGGCACCATAACTCACCCGGGCCCATTCGTCAACAGATGGAGGCCTAGTTGTATGACTTGCGAGTGTGTGTGTGTGTGTGTGGTACTATCATGTTTCAGGCAGCCCGGTTAGCAGGCTACAGGCCAAGACGAGGTTCTGTGTCCACTGCTTTTGTTAGCCGAGGTGAGGTAAGGGAAGCTGTGTGTGTTGGGTTACAGCGTCCAGTGGAAAACATGGGGAAGCCCAGAACAGCCCGCTAATACACACGGAGACAAACAGGCGGGTCCGGGGACAAAAAGCAATGTTTCGAATTGTTCGAGTGCACAAACGAAGCGCAGCCCGTATCTGCAGTTGCCGATGACCCTAAAAGATAAAAATGGAGAATGATTTATGTCAGAGAGCGGCGACATGTTGGAAACTGTTGGCTTTAATTTGGCCACAGGTTTTTTAAAGATGTTTCTGTTTGTTTTTGAAAAATTATCCAACCTTTCACAGGAATGGAGCAGACTTAGGAATAACTTTGGTCGTATTTTGTAAAATACCTGTTTATCAAATCCAGCAACAATAAAATCATGTATTGTTAAAATGTGAAATTACTTTGTGAAGCATGAAAACCATCGTCTAGTACACAGCAACCAAGCACGGGAGCAGACAGGGATTGTAGGGATTTTGTGAAGTCGTTTTAAATTCACCACAAATAAACGAGAGAGGGAAAATAGCATTAATGGCAGTTTTGGGTGTGCTGGTCCCTGACAAGTTGTGAAAACATTTACCTTCAAAGACTGGCTACTACACGTGCAAATTTTGCCTGCAGAATCTATGTTTACGCCAACAACGTACGCTGAAGGGCGCAAATCTTTACCTTTACCTTCAGTAACAAAGAACGTGGAGTGTGCATCTCAGCTCTGACTTGAGACGTTAACGGGCAACACCCTCTGCTCAGGTGTGCATGTAAGTCACACAAATAAAACAGATATGGATCTGTTGATGGTAAGACTGAGCCCACACAAAATGCAGAACTAAATCTTATAAATTTGCCTGCCGGATCTGTATCACGAAAAGTGAGATGAATATATGATGAACTTGGCACGTGGAGAGTCTAAAACTAGGAATATAAGCAATGGAGGCCGATTATCCTGATGATGGTTATGTGGATGAGTGGAACAGCAGGGTGCATTAATACCAGACACTATCACAGCATCGCAGTCTTACTGTTTCTGAGCTTTCAGCCTGTGACACTGCATTTGGATTATTGTGATTCCTTTTGTATCACTGCCGCTCGCTGTGCTGAAATGAAACAAACTATTTCCCATTATCATATCATATCGATTAACTGAATCAGACAAAGATCTTGTTTCAGGGCGCAGGTCGTGGGTATGATATTGGTCTGTTTATGTTTAGAGATGTGAGATTTTCATGGATAAAAAGTAGCAGAAACACTAAATGTTGGACGGGCCCAGTAAAAATGGATGGCAGCCATGGTGTTGGTGGTCTGAGCTGAAAGATGTGTGTTGAGGAGAAAGGGATGCATCACATCTCCGAATAACCGGCCGAGGCTCAGAGGGAGTAGCACCTTCGCTAACCCATCCCCCAATTCACCTCTACAATCATCTCGCCCTCCCTCAATCACTGACATGACTCCCGAACATCCCTCGTTCATACAGCAGCCAGACAACAGGTCTCCCATCAGGCTCTGCTGCTCTGAGGAAGACTGTGGCCGGCCGCCTCGGACAGGGACCTCTCGCTCCCTCTGCATTGGCTCGGACGCCGCAGCTGAAATGAGCAGAGGTGCAGCACACATCCAGCCGGTACCGGAGCCAACTCCACCATCCTCCTTCGCCGCTGAAGGCCGCTGAAGAAGACGAGATGGAGTAGCTCAGCTTTCAGAGGACCGGCCCCCACCCCCACTCCGATCCCCAATGAAGTCAGGTGACCAGATGTTGTATATCTCTCTGTCACTTCAGCCGCCATGAAGCCGCTACACACGTCCATGTTAACGCCGGGGCACGGCGGCACGTCTCAGCTGATCGCGTGCGTGTGGATGCGATCAGTGGAAAAAAAAAAAAAAAAAGAATGGGCAAAAAATGGAAATGAAGCCCACTTCTAACACCGAGCCCGGTCTGCCAAGGCCGTACGTGAGGCGGTGCAGAGATAACAAAAGAGCATCCATCAGCACATTAAGCATCCATCTCCTCACCATCCACTGCATACGCGGCTCAGATCCATCCCTCAGCCTCAGGTCTACAGACCCAAAATAGCATTGCTTGTTTTTTGTTCTGGTGTTGCCACTGCAGCTGCTGCATTTCTCCAGGACTGAGACACACACACACACACACACACACACATACATACACACACATGCACACACACACACTAGGCCCATACAAATGCCACCATTGATTCTAACACCTCCCCATCAATAAAGATGCTATTTGTGAGGCGCAAGGGAGTGCACAGAGAGACGATGTGATGCAGGGGATGGCATAAGATGATATTTAACATGTCCAGCCCATCTGATGCGGGCATCCATTTGCATCTTGCCTTCCCGGAGAGACTGCTGATGAAACAGCTGCCTCCTTAGCAGAACAGAATGCAGAGTGGAGCAAGGGAGAAAAAAAAAAAAAAAAAAGGCTACAAAGCACCCCTACATACACAGCTTCCCCCTCCTCCTCCTCCTCCTCTCTTCTCCTCCCTCCTCTGCCTCCCCCTTTCGCATCCCTTATTGCATACACAGAGAGGGAATTACCTGAAATATGTCTTCACATTCTCTTCCTCAGCGTTTCGCCTTTGGGCCTCCAGTTGTGGTGGATTCATCGTCGGCCGTACAGTCCTAGTGACAGTTTAAAGGCAGGATTGCCATTCTCTTGTCAGACCAGTTCCTGACCCTAAAAGCAAGCTTGTTCGGCTGGCTGGATGCTTCACTGGCTGCTCACTGTTCCCTAGCCCCTGATGTCATCCGCCCTGCTCTGCCGATTGGTGGAGAGGCTGAATATTAATGCAGGCAGCAGGTCTAGGGGCGGAGGCAGCCGACGGGCAGACGCGGTTGGTTTTCTGTTTAACGGACAAAACCTGCAGAGTCAGGAAGCAGGGAGGACGTCGCTCACGTCACCGCCTCGGGAGCTTTTCTTTGCACATTTGAGAGTAGACAACATCTTGATCACATATGGTAAAAGTACCATAGTGTGCATGTAATACAGTGCAATTTATTATTATATTATAGGCCATCACAAAAAAAAAATGGCTTTGACAGTAAGGCCTAACTTTAAATGTGTGGAAGAGCATTACAATGAGTAAATATAAAAGTGTATGCTAACTTCAAGAAAGAGAAAAAAAATATTAACTATGTAATAACAAACAGGCTGGACTAATGTTTTACAAACCTGGAATATCACAGTCTATGTGGATGATGATAAAGTCTGTGTGTATAAAAATGAATAAATATTCAAAGACCACACCCTATAGCTCACGTCATATGAGGCAGTTTTCATCTGTATTTATTTTTTACTTTATTCCCTTTCTGATTATTCAGGAAAGGGGAAAAACAGTCAGGTGAACACATTTTAAACAGTAAGATTAATTAATTGTTAAATACATCTGAATGTTAATGAAAAGTAAAAAACAAACAAAACAAAACACTAACACATAATATGTCTGCACCATTTTTTATTTGCAGTTCTGTTTTTAACTTACTTTCCTTAAGATTTATTCTGGTCTGGTTCATTGCTGTTATATTATTACTTCATCTTACTATTACATGTTGCTTGTCTACTTCGTTGTTGTTACTTTTCTACTTTGCGCATTTTTCACAAAAAACAAACTTTCTAAAATGGCTTTTTATTTAAAAAAAACAATTGATAAAATTCTGAAAAGGTTTCTTTCAAGACATGCATTTCAGTGAACTAATACAGGCTAAGTAAGTTTCCTATGTAAGTCTACTGTAAATATGAGAGCATTCTTTCTCTGTTAAATAGATCATTACACCTATTTCTGTACTGCCATGGTTTATTTGAAAATAATTTGTTATTTGTGTTAAAGCTAAACTAAATGGTGACTTATATCTTAAAATGAGCACATCACCGAATTACTGGATCAAAGTAGGAGACACTATAGGAGACACAGTGATCAATGAGTATTTTGTGTCTGTTGCTCAGGTATTGCTTTGTGCCCTCTTGGCCAGTGTCTGCGCTTGTTCATTTCAATTTTCCAAAGTATTTTTTTAATGTCTCATTAAAAATTAAACAACAGTTGTTTCTTATTCAGACTTGCACAAACAAACCTTCTTTAACAGCTTTAACTTTGCTAGAGTTGCTTTATACATGGAATTGTGTTATTTCAATAAAAGAAAGAAGAAAAAAGACTCTCCAGATTTAAACCTGTGGGTTTCTTCTTCTTTTTTTTTGTTCAAGTGTGGAAGCGACTCTGTTCACATAAGCGGGCGGAGACGACAACCGAAAAACTCAGTGCGTTTGCCCTAATTTGCCTATGATGTCATCTTTTTCCTCTATCTCACCTGTGATTGGCTGAATGGCACAGCATCTGCTCAGTCTCATGGCTAGTGCTTCTTGCCCAAGGTGGAGGCCCATCCGAGGCTCTGTGAATCATGGCTGGTTGTCCTGACAACCCCTGTAATGTCGATTCCTCACTGGAGAGTAATATGGCTGTTGTGTGACACCGCTCCCTCCGACGGAGGACCTGATGATCAGAGGAGGACAACATCAGTCTTCAGTCTTTGATTCACACCAGACAGCGGCTCTTGAGATATCGGAAATAGATTGCATATTATTATATATTAAATTATACTTAATTAGAAGCTGGAGGAATATGAGCCAGTATGTGTATAATTTAGATAATGCCAAATAGAAAATGTTCTATATATGTATTTTTACATATATTTTGAACTGAGTGATCATCAAATGCATATACATTTTTTCAGCCTTTCGTGCATAAGTATTTTGAAAAAGTGACACCCGATCAAGCACTGCCAGCATTCACAAAAAAAAAAAGAAAGGCTGTTGTGAGTATTTTTCAGTAGTAGCACACTGTAAAAGAGCAGAAAGGCTGAGAGGCAAAGACTTAAAAACACTCTTTGACCTGAGGCAACCAGCTCAACAGAGTTTTGAAAAAAGCAGAGTTAAAATGTTTGGCTCGTACGGACAGGATCGGATATTTTAACAATATTACAACACAGCTGCCTAAAGGCGTTTTACATTATAATGAAAACAGAAGAACATATGGGCCAAGAACTACAAATTACAAACTTTCAGTTTTTTTTTTTTATATATACCTGCAGAAAGACACACAGACAGAGGCGCTCAAATCTTTTCAACTCAATCACATTACAAGTTTCAGACTACACCATCGTCGTCCTGGACCAGGCAGAGGTCCATTATGTCTCACATACCCTCAAACATTTACACATTTCAATAAGTTGCCGTGAACTCTCTCACCTGACTTAACCACTCACACAAAAAGGAATGCAAACTATGGGAAGACTCAGTCAGCGTGAGATATCAGTGCTAAACACTGCAGCACCACGACACCACCCGACTGATGGCTTGGCTAAATAAGTTGGACAAAGAGCTAAAGAACGAGAATGGACAGATTAAGTTTCTATCCACAACAAAATACGCCTGTTTATGTGAACAACACTTCGTAAATGTCTCTTTTTTTCTTTCACCTTCACTTTATCCATTGGGGTAAAATGGACAGAGGATTAGACGTCTCACCTGAGCCGATGCTCAGGGAGTGGACCTTTTCTCCTCTGAATGAAGCAAACTGTGATGGCAACAATGATTAGAAAGGGCACAGGCTCTCCACTAAAACCTGTGTGTTCAGTTCGCAGCCGTGTGTGTTGCTGGTTTGCCCTTTATAGAGTTCAGAACGCAGACCTGCTGCCTCATTCCAAGTCACAATAGATGAGAATGTAGGAACCGTTTTAATTAGGACTCGCACACCAGACAGCAATGTGGGGGGGGGAGAAAATCTCATTTACATTCATAATGGCCCGCCATCTACATCTCTTCTTGTATATCGGGCTTGCTGATGCAACATCCCCTACAGTCCGAACTGTTGCACTCAATCATGCAAGATTCTGTTAAAATTCTGAAAATGCTAAAAATCAAGAGTAATACACACTGCCGATGGTGTTATGATGCTTGGGCCGACAAGACATTCTGCAGCTGCATCTTGGAGGAGGATGATTTACTAGTATCCATAGGGTTGCTGTCAGTGATCAGGTTTGTATAATGAATCCTATAAATATCCTGGGAGGCGCAGCACATTTCTCTGGTGACATTTTGCAATAATCCCTGTCTGGAATATATGTGCCAGTGTCATGGGGGGAGTCAGGCAAAGGGCTTTCATCAAAGTTTAACCAAGATAAATAAAGTAAATTCGGACTAATGCCTCACTCAGATTCGGCATCAAACTGCTTCCTAAAAATACACACTATTTAAAATCTGCAACTTTGTTTCTTCTAAACTGAAATTCAAAGCTTCTCCGGTTTTTGTTTGGTTGTAATGATATGAAGCGGCTCGGTTTGCGTTTACTGAATCTACATGCACAAATGACACCCCGTGAATACAAAGAAGCATTTTTGGCCTTCATTTGGATTTGAAAACATCGGCTGAACGTGTTTGTAGGTGCACTCTGTCAAAGCTGCGTGCTGTATCCACGCTCCAGCATCAGGCCATTCCACTGATTTGTGATCACATTCCTTGAACTAATGATGTTCTCAGAAGCATCAGAAGCTATTAAATGCGATTTAAATGCTGTGCATGTGAAGCCCAGCACAGCTGCTGCCATTCACTTGGCCTCCTATTCTTTATATATATAAATGGAATCAAAGAGCGATGCACCTGGTATTGGCTTTTTTGAGCTTTGAAGGTTTTTGCCTTCAGGGTAAAAGGAACTGTCGCGCTCTGCTGCAGCAAGCTCAACAGGTTCTCTCATTTTAAAGGCAGACAAGCTTCGGAGTCTAATTTCAATCTTTTTGAGGGGTTAGTAAATCTTTCGGTTTACCATCCAAGCAATGCCAGCCGTGAATCCATCACTGGAGGCATTCTTGGTTTGAATTTCTTGATAGTTTATGTGCAGCAGTTTCAGGAAACGCTGTCATCTTCATGCCACGAAGAAATTTATCACAAATCAAAATGGAGGGAAGAAATCTGAGAAGACGGGTTGCTGGGTTTAGATTGAAATAATCACAGCACTGGTTAATCACTGCGGTATAAAACATATCTAATTATGGTCTGGATTATCATATTACGGCGGGCCTCGCTGTGTCTTGGGAACAGAGATGTAGAGACTGTGCAGAGAGACTCAAAGGAATTGATGATATATGAGAGGAGGTGAATCCCTCAGTGCAACACTTCGCTTTCTGCACGAGGCATCAATAAAACCGCTCACCTCTGCCTGAAAACACATATCAAATCAACGACGCGGTTTTATAGCTGCCATCAGGTAAGGTTTAGGAGAGCATACTCACATCCCAGCTTTGTCTTGTACTGATTTCAAGACAAAAAAAAGGACATTTTCTCTCATTTGACAGATCAGTTTATGACGGTAGAGCAGGACCGCCTGTGTTTTGTAAACAATTATGCCCTGAATGTGCAACATGAATTTTCCATTGCAATTAACATAAAAATGTAATGTGACATATACAAGGAGAAGTGTTTGCCGCTTCAGATTTGCATCGAAAACTGCTACAATTCTCTCAAAATGAGCACAATTTAAAATATCTACAAATAAATCAAAACATTATGAAGTCTCAGAAGCACCAACCAAGATAACAAATATATACCACACTGGGAGTCACCCCATCTGATGCAGTGCAGTATATATATTCATATAACAGTGTAAACAGAAATATGGAGCAGCACGCACGTGTGTGGATAAAGTGGAAGAGAGACGGCTGGGGCAGGCTGTGTATTAAATGCTCTTGGTTTTACCATATCAGATTAACTTCTGTAAGCCCTGCACTGGTATCTTGGCATGTAAAAGATAATGGGTCACGCTCATCCAAGCCACAGCCGCAACCGGGGAAACTTTCAGTGCGCCGGCACAGCAGAGATTACCCCCAAAGGAAAATAATCAAGGTTAGTGGGCCTCTCCGTCCTGCCGATTATGGGTAACCTATTGATAGGGTGGACAAGCGCTCATTAAGGCTGCTCATTTTTCAGAGAAGAAAAAAAATAAACAGAAAAAAAAAGAAAACCTCCTGTGCAGCCACGCCAGGACTGAAAGCCGAGCACAGTAATTACAGATTACGGCACGGTTTAATGTTGTGCACTTAACACCTTGGCTGATTTGCCAAGATTTAAAATGTAGGCTATGTTTCACGTTTCAACCTGCTAATTCAAACGGGACACAGTTCAAAGAGGAGGAATTCAGTCAGCCTGTGTTTTCAATCACGGATGCTAAAATATGTGGCTGTCCACAGTGAAGGCGGTAATTTGGGTCTGCAGGGAGTTTATTAACATTTCATGTTGTCATAGTTTGCTCAAATTAATGGATGTAAGACTGATGTGATGTGTTTAATTTGAACTGACTTATTACAGTCGACGTAGTAAATGACGGCCTGTTATATCCAACCAATTTAACAATGATGCTGATGAATAAATGGCACATGTGTTTGGCTCTCAGCGTAAAATCCCTTGACATTTCTGCGACGGGTGACTTTGTTTTTCAGGACAATTCTAGAAATCTGTCTAAAATCTGCCATTCTGCTGCTATTTTGGGCACTGCAATACAACTTCTACTCTTCATCATATCACAACTTTAGATAACAGCACAGTCTGTTAAACCGGTTCTCAAGGGGGATTTAGGGATTTTTTTCAAATATATATTTGTAGCATTATTGCGAGTACGGCCTTACCAGACTACAATCCAATTGAACAATTTTAAGACTTTTTCTAAAGACTATAAAATAGGACAGTTACTGCCGGTGGTGGTTTGGAATTTATTTTAACAGCACAATGATTCATAATCGTGTTTGTTCAATCACATTATCGCATTTACAAATCATGGTGGCAAACCACTTGTACAGATAATAAGTAAATAAAAAATTTAAATTAACTTATTAAACAAAATTACAACATCTAGTACATTATATTTGGTCAAAAATTAGAGCCCAGATGTACTGCAGGGCTTTGAATAATCGTCCTAAACCATAACCTTAGACTCCTCTGTTAGTAAAGCACACCAACACAAGTCTATTGTATGAAATTCGCTCAAAACCTAAAACACCCAGCAAGGACATCGGCTCTGACAGTTCCAGGAAGATGCTCAGGGACACACCTATGAATGTAAAACAAGTGTGCAGAGGCAAATGAGTTCCCAAAGGGGATTAGTGGGAGGGATTTGGTGTGTAGGTGCTCGTGGAAGTATAAGTTATTACTTGGCTGTTGCATAAGTTTTCTGAAAATAGATTAACCTTGTGTTTTTTGTACACTGTCCCAAATTATCCAGCTTCTTCTCGACATGCTCGTGTGTTTTCCTCGTCTGACATATGATATTAACCTATGCAACAGGATAGCTTGGACCAACACGTCTAACCACAGTGTATCCATATTCACCTCACCCTCCCTGACATGACTGCCTTGAATAAACGCTGCTGCTCTCTTTAGCTATGCTCACTTGGCTGTCCTCAATCAAGCCTTGTGTCAATATTAATCAGTGCATGGCAGCCTCCCATAGGAGCACCTATCAGCTCTCAAAGGGCAGCGACACAAAAGTACTATCCATGACAACACTGGTCTGAGCAGGCCCCTCCCACTGACAGCTGGCTTATTGTGCGCTGCGGCTCTGAAGCGGCCTTGTTTCCCTCAGCTCGGACAGTTCAATAACTAATCACAATGCAGCGGACAGCATGTGGCTTTGAAAATGAGGAGGGCAAGCCCGATGGAAAGTCGGGATCTGCTTGTCAGTGCCGTGTGAGTTAACTTACTGACTGACTACCTGGTAGGTTCAAACGAGGATTCAAAGATGGGTCAGGAACCTTGTGAGCGGCCCGGTTGCACAACACTGAGTGTTAAAAAAAAAAAAAAAAAGGGAACATAGTTTTATGAGTTTACAAAGAGGAAGTGTTGGAACAAAAGTGTCCTTGAGTAGTGTTATGAAGGCTGCACACTTTAGTTTAAAATTCAACAGCATGCTTTGCACAGGTCTTCAGGAGCAGGGGGTTTTTGAAGCTTTATTTGACTTTGAATTTTTTTTTTTGCTGATGCACTTGCACAGTTTAATCTTTAGGTTTCTGCTGTATAATTTTCTTCAGTCATTTCAAAGATTATCATTGTACGTTGGCGGTCATTCTTTCTAAAGTTTGAGATGACATTTTTGCCTGACATTTTATCTGCCCCCGACATTATTGAACTTGGGAAAGGCCGATTTGGTCTCCATCCTTCAAGCGCATTTGTCCCATCTGGTGCACGTCAGATTTGAACAATGTCAGTGGGGATGATGCATGTCACCAAAGCTTTCACAGAGGGGAGCACAAACATTCATCTGTTTATCGTGCAATTTTTGTGCCGCTTTATATTAAAAATGCATGTGTATTTTTATTCTATGCACGCAATGGTATGACAAAGTTTGAATCATGGCTGTTTAAACTCTGTCCATTAATCTTGACTTTGTTCCTTACATTCAAAGCAAACCGGTCAGTCATAAGACAATCAGTCACAATATATATGACATGATGCACTTCTAAAAAACCCCACTTAGAACAGCACGTTGACCTCCCGGGTGATCTCTCAGCCAACGGCTCTTTACACTGACATCACACACCAAGTCTGAGCCGGGGGGGAACAAACGCTTGCTGGCCCCCGATGTTCCTTGCACACGGGGCACGCGAGTGGCCTCCGCCCTCTGTCACACGCAGGCTAATGAACAGCAGGCTCGTGCTCTTGATGGCGGAGCCCATTGGGCCACAAGAACCATGTGTACTCACCGCTTTCTGCTTGGACACACACAAACAATTGGACACGTCTGGAGTGGTTGGGGCCCAAACCCTGAGGAAGGGCAGATGGTGCCCGGGATTGAGGGCCGCACCCCCATTAACATGAGAAAAGAGTGAGCCACAGGCGGGGGAGACAGGTACCCTCTTTCCTATTTTGTTCTCTGTAGAGATTAGAGAGAGGGGGTGACTCATTTTACCAACAGTCGGCAGCACCGATTTCGAACCCAATTAGGAGAACGCTGTCAACTCGACTGCAGAAAGAAAAAAAAAAGGACAGAGAGGATCCTGTCTTGTTATTTGGTGAATACTGGTTTGCAAAAATTCTAGCTTACAGTATCGATAAAGGGGAAGAAGAGGAAGAAGAGTAAGCAAAACTGATCCCATAATAAAATAAAACTCTCCTGTTTCCACAGCTGCAGATTGCATTGCCAGAGCCTCTCTAAGTGGAATGGGGCCTTTGTGTTGTTACGACTCACTACTCATACCAACCACAATGTCAGACTGTCTAACCAACACTTTCTTTTATCACTTTCATTCCAGGATATACCAATGCACAGGTAAATGTTTCAATTTACTGCATGATTAAAAAGGAATCTGCTCATAAAGACAGGTGAGAAATGAATTACAGCCCATTCTCTGAGTGTACATAAAGCCTAGTTCATCATATTATATGATTCTCTTATTCTAAAAAAATGTCTCCCTCTTGTGGCGATTTTAAGAACAGCTGGAACCGCCAGGAACTAAAGACGCTTTCCAATGACTTTTTTACATAATTCCACTGAGTGGAAAAAAGAAATTGCTTTAAGGGCAAGTGTGCGAGGTAAATTAGTGTCTTTAAATTGCCTGTCGATGTTAGTGTGAAAGTATGTGACTGTCTGTCTGTGATTTTATTATGTTGTCTCAAAAAAGAAATGAGAAGTATGTTTAAAAGCATGTTAACAGCTTCAGTGAAACATTAAACAGTGAAGATGCACAGAGCAGTCTGTCTAATCTTCATCCTTCCTCTGCACTGCTTTATCAGACTTAGCGTCGCAGGGAGGCTGAAGCCAATTATAGCTGACTGTGGGCGAAGGCAAGCCACAACCTGGACAGGTGACGAGTCCATCACGGGGCAAAGAAAGAGACAACTACACACACTCACTTTCATGTCTATGGTCGTTTTTTTTTTTCTCCCAGTTATCCTGAAATGTATATTTTCTGACTGTGGGAGAAAGCCAGAGCCTCCAATACTGTGAGTGAAGGATGTAAAAAGAAGCTGGCTAGCTAACTCAGTAACATTTCCTCCTACATCATATTCAGAGATCTAATACCCTAAACGCTGGTCAGAGAATCAATGATAGGGAGGACAAGCACGTCTTATAGAGAAGGATTTAAGGCTCACAGTGAAACTGTCATCAAAAGCAGACCACAAACAAAACGCCTGGTTTCTTGGTTTGTCCTTGTATTGTTTATCTGAGGTCATTTTCATATTACCATATGTTGAGGTATTTTTTGGCTTATTAAGATTATTCTCTCTATTTATTTGGTTATTTGTGTTAAACGGCCTTCATCAAGACTGTCCAACAAGAGGGTCTATTTAGGACAGGGGAATCAAACTGCTAAGTGTAACAACTATCAAAGAGCCAAGGCTGCAATTTTTCAATAAATGTAACTCCCACATCGAACTCGGACACCGTGTGTATCACTGTTTCAGGAAGGTCAGCAGACTCGAAACATAAAAGCTAGACTGAATGTGCAGCCTGAGAAGCTTTTAGCCATCATAAGCCTGAAGAAAATCACTGGTGCACAAAGGGATTCAGATACAATTTGAAAAAGGACATTTCAAGTTGTTCACAATATCTTTTGTGAAAAAGTCAACAAAGAAACCGTGAACATTTTCAGATTGTATCACATTCCATTGGACTAAAAGGAATCATGTCACTGAGATCAAACAGGGAAATGTGGCCTTCGAAACGAAATGTGTTTGATGGGAGCTCTACATGTTTATTTTGCACCATAATGGTAATTTGGAGGGAGGAGAGTTAATTTTAATCTCTTTTAGAGTGCTTTCATACTTGGAGGACATGCTATTGTGATCATTTTGTGTCACTGTAGCCAATGTTTTCTCTGGCTTTGTGTTTGAGTCTCTCTATTTATGGCTATTTAATACCACTTGATTATGTTTTTCTGGTATGTTTGATGCATTTGGTATCACAGTGTGGATGCTATATGTCTTTTGTGGTAAATCAATGCCACGTTGTACTGGTTTTAAGTTACCTTATTCACATTTTGTAACTAAGAATAAATCTAACAAATATCCGTTAGTCATTTTTGTATAATTTTGTGCAAACTTTGAAACATCTACACCTCTGAGGTACTCAGGAACAGGTTTGCTCGTTGTTTCAGAGTCATAAGAAACAAAGTGAAATAGCTGTAACCTGTGAAACAAACTTCCGAAACACCTGAGGACTGCTGACAAATTTAAAACATTTCCTTTTAAAGCACTGTGATTTGTCCAGTGGCTGAATTGTGCAATAACACTAAATTTGCCTTGCTCTGATGCAGCTGGTGGGCATTTGGCATCTCATTGTGGAAGTTTACGTCGCTTGTGATCATTTATTGCCACTTTGCAGTGGTTTTAAGTTACTTTGTGCAAGTGGCGCCATCTACTGGTTCCATTGCGCATAAATTGGATCGCGTTAGGGTTAACCCTTAATTAAAATTAACAAAAGCCAATATCAATAGACTGCACAAGTATAAACCTGCGTAATCGATAGACTGTGACCACTGAATACTAACTGTAAAGGAAAAATATGCAGCTCGATCGACAGAAATTTTTTGCAAATAACCTATTTGCGAAGCATAATCGGTAGATGGCGCAAAGCGCCCAAAAGCGTTTTTTAAAGTTTTTTTAGTTGTTTTTTTTTAAATTAGAACAAATTTAACAAATATTTGTTGTATTTTTGATTTTGTGGAAACTTTGTGTGCCTCTGAAACAACTGTTGTAAATAATACTAGTGGAAATAAAGTGGATTATGATTGCAGGACACTTTATGTTTTATGATTCAACTACTGAAAATGGGCTGTTTGAATAATTTAACTACTATTGCATTTGTTTGGAAGCGGAGTGTTTTAATGTTTAATATGGTTGTGGCTGGGCGGGAGGGGAGGCTCATGATAATACCCGGAGAGGAGCAGTCTTCACCACCTCGCGGGCACCAGGCGGAGATCTCCGCCCCAGTCGTCCTGGGCTTCATCAGCTCGGAGCCCGGATGCGCCGCCATGCCGCTTCTGTCAGCGAGTGGAGTAATTTATTCACCAACCTGCCCGACACTGGCCGACTATTACTAGGAGTTCGCCGAACAAGTCGACGAGGCGGTTTGTGGAGCACCGGAGCCGACCCGGAGTGTCCGCCGCGCCGCGTGCAGGCTCCGCCGCGCGCCGTGGTATCGATGTGGGAAGACTTGTGAGCTAACTGCTAACGTTAGCACGAGTGGAGAGAGAGAGGGAGAGAGAGAGAAGGAGAGAGAGCGAGAGAGAGAGAGAGAGAGAGAGAGAGAGAGAGAGAGCGAGCAGGGTAGTGACAGTCCGGCCGTAGGCGGGGAGAAGGAGGAGGAGGAGGAGGAGGAGGAAGAAGAGGACTCACAGCGAGGTGAGACTGTTATTTTGATGGTGACTACACTGCTGCCTGCATGGGAATAAATAGGCTGGCCATCTGGGAGCGAGTATCACTTTCATAATCGCGACTTGCGGGTGTGTGGCTGTCCTCGGGCGGCAGCGTGTGGTTGTGGGGAGCTGGAGGTTTGTCTAATAATGTTTTTATTTTTGGGGGGGAGGGGAGGGGGGAGTGGAGCTGAACGTTCACTCGACGTTTCAGCACTCTTGGCCCGCGGTGCTGGAGCTACGAGCTAGCATGCTAACCAGATAACTGCTGGACACGGGCTGAGACTCCCAAACTTTTCAGGTCGGTGACTGACGGGCTTTCAGATGTCAGATTACCCGTAGGGTGAGGGTGTAGTCCCGGATACACACTCTGCATCTGAAGCGGAGGCTTTATTGCTACTTTGATACGATGTTAGGAGATAACGTTAAGAGTTTTGAAGAGGAGATCATCCAGTGGGGGGGCAGGTGTCTGGACATGCCAGGGTCAAATAAACGTTACATGTAGTCATTTTGGTTAACTTCCAGCTACTTCAAAAGAAATACATCACCTTCTCGTTTTAGCTTCTTTTTCTTTCTCAAACTTGTTTTACACTGTTTGCCTGTATGTTCCTGCTCCATAGCTTCAACTAAGTACAGTAGTTTTTTTTTTGCATGCAAAAACTGAGATCAGTTTTATTTCCCAGATTGTTATTTAAAAAAAAAAAATAGTTTCAAAATATTTTTTGTTTTGTTTTAAATTAAGGTGTCGTTAATTAAAAGCTATTTTATTACATTTGAAAATGCATCTTACAATGCTGGGTTTATTTTTACTTCCATCAATTTGCAACGAGAATAGAATAGGACTACTTTATCAATCCCTGGGAAATTCTGTCATCCTGTAGAGGACAATGATGCTGTCATACCCTCTGTTATCTTTATGGTTCACTGACAGATTTCAACTTAATATACAGTGCTTTTTATTGCACACTGTACGTAAGAGCACATAAATCGTGTACGGTGGGAACTGAAGTCTATCAGCATCAGGAAAAAAACACATTGTACACCTTGGACAGATGGCTACATTTTCACTGGTGTAACACAGAGACAGGCAATTTCACACACACCTACAGAAAATCTAGAGTCACTACTTCACCCAAAGAGAATGATTTTGAATTGTGGCAAGAAGCTGGTGTACCTTGAGAAATCCCAGCATCAGCACAGGGAGAACACCAACTCCTGTAAGGTCTCATCCATCAGGCTATCTTGTTGTGAAGCCAGTGTCAGCCACTGCAGCACAATACCACTGTGCACGTGTTCAATTTCAAGCATCAAACAGCTTGACTTTTTTTGACTATCCTGTAATATCAGCTCTGAAATATTAATACAACCACTCCACTTCAACTCCATTTTGTAGAAGAAAGTCATCAACCCATAACCCATAATGATCTTTTTAAAATTCAAAATATAGAAATTCAGTATGTGTTTTATAAAAAAATGCTACATATTTTGAACTAAATGTAGAGTGAGGAGTTTTCAGTTGTTCTTTCTCATTTAATTCTCTTAACTTTTTTTTTGTTTGTCTTTCAGCTCTGGTAAACCCTATGTGATCAGAACTGCAAATCAAAAGAGATGTCTGTCGATGAGGATACTGCCAAAATTGGCTGTCCACAGCCCAGTTCAACATCACCTCTGCAGCCCACAGATCATACCGGATCGTATGGCAATCTGTCTGCCATGATGGAGAAAACTGCGGCGACCCCCGACTTTGCAGCCGCGTGTCCCGTTCCAGGCACAGCCGCCTCACCAAAACACACCAGCACGACTGAGGCGCTCGATCTTTCCGACAGCACTCAACGGAGAGGCAAAGCTAACGAGAACAACATCAACCGCAGAAATAGCTTTCATCATTCCAAACAGCAGCCGCAAACAAGAGTGACAAAGCGCCGCAACACAGCAAACTGTAGTTTTAAGCATCCGATGTCCGGCAAGAGGAGACGAAGAGCTAACTCAGAGAGCGACTCCGTCCTGCCTACCAACTTCCTCTTAGGTGGCAACATTTTTGACCCCCTGAATCTCAACAGCCTGCTAGATGAAGAGGTCAACAGGGCACTGAATGCAGAGACGCCAAAATCTTCCCCACTGCCTGCGAAAAGTCGAGACCCTGTGGAAATATTGATCCCCAGAGACATCACAGATCCACTGAACCTCAACAGCGGGATAGCAGACAGCAGCTTTTTGGCATCACCCTTCAAGAGTGGTGGAAGGAAGAGACACCGCAACAGACACCACGGAGGGAGTGGTGGGGGGATTTCTACCACACAGACAAGCCTGTCCGAATCAGGGAGAGGTGACGTCAGATCGAGCACGTCTACTCCGCTTCCAGGTATGTTAGCTTCATCTTCCGCACTAGGTGTCTCCAAAGAGTCAAACAGTTTCTCCAGCATCACAGCAGGAAATTCCCATGAGCTGACGTCTGACAGTTCAGCTGGCGTCAAGGAGGAGCCGACATCTGTATCTACTGAGGACTCCACATCCTGTCCGTCTTGGGGTCCAAACCAGCACACAAGCAGACGTAAGAGAAGACGCAACTCGGGCAAAATGGAGCCTCCATTGACCCATTCTACCCCCGCTGGAAAGTCAGGATCTAATGAGAGGAGTTGTGCAGTGGGGCCAAAAAATTCCTTTCACACGCCAAGAAGTGGTTCCAAAACAGGCCCGGGACCTCGCCAGCATCAGCATCCTCACGGTCAGGGCAAGGACCCGCACAAGAAGTTCCAGTTTGGGAATTACAACAAGTATTACGGCTACCGCAACCCTGGCTGTAGTGAAGACCCTCGCGTGCGTGTGTTCCGTCCTGAGTGGTTTGAAGGTAAAGATGTACTGGACTTGGGGTGCAACGCAGGCCACCTCACTCTTTATATTGCCAAAATGCTAAGACCTGCACGCATACTGGGCCTTGATATAGACAGTGGTCTGGTCCACGCAGCTCGTAAGAACATCAGACATTATCTGTCAGAGCTGCAGACCCAAGAGGCCAGGCGTGCAATGCAGAGAAAAAAGACTAAACAGGAAGAGAGGAATGGAAATGAGAATCACACGGGCACAGAAGAGAAGCACAATGAAGCAGAGACCAGGGATGAAAACGGGAAACCGGTGAAAGGAGAAAGTGGCCCTGCAGAGGCTGTAAATGACAATGACTCCTGTTACACAGATGAGAAAGGGACCCAAAGACAGGACAGCAATACAGAGGAAATGAAGCAGGAAGATTTTGATTCACCCCCTGCTGATCGCGCTGTGAGCTGCTCTTTTCCTGTGTCCCTACGGATCTCCAGGGGGCCCATCGCTGCTCCCCCTCTTACAGAGACATCCACAGTGAAGCCTGGGGAGTTCCCCTCAAATGTGTCCTTTGTCAAGGTAAGACGGTTTTGTCGAGGGGAACTTTTTCTGGAGAATGTCTGATATATTTTGACATTTTATTTAATAATACAGGAATCAGAGCATATCAAAACAACATGTTTTAAAATAACAGTAACTTCACTGGAAACAGTTTGAGGACTGAATATTTTCTACTTTCTGTCTACCCTGACATGACTATGACACCTATTTTTATGTTTTGACACTATGGAGCCCAGAGTTTTATAACAAACACTTTCATGTGTATCTGGAACAACCTCATACTGTTTCTCCTCCTGTTTAGGTGACAGAAATTTCAGTGTCATTGCTGATAAATATACTTTCTCTTAAGAAATCCTGTTTAATGGGATGCCTCAGGGTTCTGTTCCTGGCCCATTATAGTTTTCTCTGTATCTACTGCCTCTTGGGTAGTCTAAAAGAATATTTTGAAAACATTATCATTACTTTGCTGATGGCATTTAGACTTGTATTTTTTAAACCTGACAATTAGTCCAAATGCTCGCTTGTTATCTGCGAGTGTACAGGTAATGTTAACACAGTTGTAAATATCTGAAATGCCAGGAGGCTTTCGGTTTAGTTTGGGATTTTAGCCATAATGGTGAGGAATCCTTCACTTGGCAATAAGCTTCCATCAGGATGTTGACAAGTCTGCGTTACACTTGCCTCTATAATTTGTCTACTCGGTAATGGACCAAACCAAAGCTATTATTAGTAAAACTTGTGTTTTTCCATTGTGGTGGTCTGCCCTGATTATCTAGTCGAGTAAACTTTGTTCTGCTTTGTTTTCTAAAGGGTGATTGGGATCAGATAGCAACTCACCTTCACTTCTGTTCTGTATTGTGCTTTTTCTCACCCTCGATCTCACAATGACACCTTGCAGTTATGTGCTTATCGTGTGTGTGTTGTAATCTGGGCTCCACTCGTCAACCTTTGCCCTTTCTATTGTTTACTATCTGCTGTTTGTGTTGGGGCAATGATGAGGTTAGGACTGTGCTGTTGCTCTGTTTTACTATTAAATTTCATGGAGATTAATATTTTGATTAATATCTTGCCTGAATAAACAATCACATTGCATTGATTCAAACGTAAGAATATAATTATTTAAATTTTTTCATAAAGGTTATAGACGCGGACAAAATTAATAATATAAATCCAACCTAGGGAGTAGAAGTTGTTTTTATTGGAGAGGGGGACGATGGGGTCATGAACGCTTATTGTTTTCTTGTGGTTTGTTGTTCCAATCAAAGGTCAGGTTCACAAAGAAATAATAGCAAACTAACAAATATGAAGCTGGTAGCTTTGCTCTGACCTGTGCTGCGATTTACAAAACTGTTAAACACCCAAAAATAATCGTAAGGTGCATCATTTCATCCATCCACGGTTCAGTGTTTAGCTGCAGCACTCATCTGGCTAGTGCCTCAATGTTTTTTTTTTTTTTTGGTTTTTTTTTTGGTTTTTTAATCGAGGCATAGCACTGAGCTGTCACAGAAACATGGCTGAATTTTTCTCACCTCGTGTCCTTTTTTTTTTTTTCTTCTTCTTCTTCCTTCAGGCCAATTACGTACTGGACAACGATAATCTTCTTGTGACTCAGCGGCCTGAGTACGACGTGATCCTTTGCCTGAGCGTGACCAAGTGGGTCCACCTGAACTGGGGAGACAGTGGCCTTAAACGCCTCTTCAAGAGAGTCTACAGACATCTCCGGCCCGGAGGCATGTTCATCCTGGAGCCGCAGCCCTGGGAATCCTACGTGAGGAGGAGGAAGTTGACCGTAAGATACACGCATCCGCCTGCATTTAAAGCATACTGCGTTGTTTTACTGAAACATATTGAAGATTTGGCTCTCTCTGTCATCCGGCAGGATAACATCAGCAGAAACTACCACAGCATCCGCCTTAAACCCGACCAGTTTTCTTCATATCTTGTACATGAAGTGGGCTTTGCCAGTTTCGAACACCTTGGGGCCCCCAAGTGTTCAGTGAGAGGTAACTACCAAACAAATTCTCTCAACACATTGATTCTCCACATGTTTTTTTTTTGTTTTTTTTTCCCAATTTTAGCTTCTCACCATGTGTGTTTATCCATCAACAGGTTTTCAGAGGCCAATCTATGTTTTTCACAAATGACCGTCCCCCTCTTGAGCATCATTGGATGCGAGTAGCTCAAACCGCCACTGTACATTGACCCAGCCAGCCGCAGTGGACGGCAGGGAGGCTTCTGAAGGGGCACGGCAGCTTCTGGAGCTGAGGAGGAAGATCAGAGAGGAAACGGGACCAAAAGTGGAAACGATGGTGTAAAAGATGAGATCTGTCAGGAAAGAGACGCCTAACTGCGAAAAAAGGTTGGAGTGAAAAACCTGGAGCCAAAAAACAGATTTAATTGGCCCGCCTATAGAAGAGGTGGAATATTGTTGGACTGTCTTAGTGCGAATGATGTCCATGTTTGATGCATGGCCAGAAGTTGTCTGAATATCTTTGGCCTCATGTTTTCTACCTGCGTTTTGCTGTGCCACCGCATCACCGTTGCTCATCATGTCAGGGTCGGGCCACAGATCAGACTTAAACCATCATGATGGCATTTCCATCACCTGGATCCCAAAGTCATTTTAGACATTTTGCACTAAGGTGAAACGTGTTTTGAATCCACACTGACTTGCAGGGAATGTGTTTCCTGACTGAGCAGGCTTGGTGAAGGACTTCTGGTCGGTTCTCTGATACTCATGATGGCAAACAGACTCCACCTTACAGAGGTTCTGCTTTATTTCATCTCATTAAATTCCTCACTAACGAACATTTTTAGCTCTGTAGCTTAACGAATCTTTTCACTCCTGACATCTTTTTAGAAGTTCACTTGAATGCACATCATAAAACGAACTTTACATCATTTACTTCATAAAATTGACTTTTTTAGTATGTCTACCTAGCAATAACAATCTCCATCACAGTTTGAGTTTAACAGATTAATGCCAGCTGCTCTTCAGTCCACCCAGTCTGGATTTTTTTCAAGATTTATTTTCATTATTCAAGTCGACGGGTCCAAACCTGTACAGCAAAATGTGTTGAGAGACTCCAAGGCACGGTGTTTTTCGTCTTCATTCTTTACACTATGAAGTGAAGTTCAGGAAACTCACCTGGATGGAGATTGATACTGCAGATAGCTTTAGCAACCTGAAATGAATACATTGAGATTCAAGGAAAAAACAATGACTTGAATCTCAGTTTAGTCCCAGAAGTCCCTTTTTTAAAATCCTTTCCACATGGTTACACAAGCAGAAAGTGAGCATGAGCTACAGAGGCAAAATGTATACATCAATTTGAATTAAAGCATCCAGAAGAATGATTTAATGGTGAATTATAATATCTATAATGATGGAGACTCGGCAAAGTCCAGCTGCCGTACAGTCGGCACCATGGCAGCTGGTCTTGTCTTTTCTTCCAACCCTCACTTGTGGCTATTTGTGTTTTTTCATTTGCAAAATATGTCAGAGTAGATTTAGCTTCATTTCTTTGGAATGATTAAAATGTGCAGGTCTGTTTTGAAACAGACATGAAAAGCCTCCCTCGTTGCACAAAAGCCTGAACAGGTGAATGAAAGAAGGTGGTCTGAGTGACGAAGACGATGTTGCACAAAGTGAGAAGTTCCCTCCAAACAATCAGATCCACCTTGTTTCACTTTGCTTTTGCACAGCCGAAGGGTGGACAGTCACCGTCGGGACCTCAGAAGTTACATTAGATGGTTCATGATCGGTATCAGAAGGCCAAACGGCGAGACGGTGGTCACCAGGCTCACTGCACAGTGAGAGCGTCATGTGCGCTAGTTTGCATATTCTCCCTGTGTGTGTGTGAGTCCCCTCCATCTTCCTCCCACGGTCCAGAAACAGGTGAACTGGTGACTGTAGCGCTGCCTGTGAGTGTTGCTGTGAGTTTGTGATGGACTGGAAAACTGTCCAGGATGTCCCCTGCCTTACCCGTCAGTCCGTTCAGATCGATGGATGGATTCTCATCCGTGGTTCTCATTTTTTCCCCCTTTAGTCGTCCCAGATAGCTTCTAATACAGGCTAAGTTTTCTTGAAGCCAAACGCTGGCGGACACCCACTCATTCCTCAATATTCTCCAAAGTATCTTCTTATAGTTTCATTTGTCGTGCAAATTTCAGTTTGGCGACCTCGGAGTCTGCGAAGCCCCGGGCCCCCGTGTGATATCTGGCTTCCCCCCAGGGGGTCCCATTCCCCAGCTTAGGAAACTGGTTGATATCGTAGTGCAGTGTCGACACAAGCTTAAAACCATCGAGATGAGAAACCATCAGTTCAACAGTGTGATGAGCGTTTTGGCTGCACTGAGTGTGAACTCTCATCTCTGATCCTACATTTCAGCTCAGAAACAAGCAGCGTGGCGTCCGTCGGCCCCTTCCTTTTGCGTCGTCCATAACGTCCTTTAAGAAGTGCTGACCGAGATACAACCGAGTGTAATGTTCGAGGCAGACTCTCCAGAATTCAGTAAAAGACACGGCTGGTTATGAAACACAGTCACAAGAAAACGCTCCTCATTCCTCTGAAAGTTCGATGCAAATATCCTGTTTTTAGTGAAGCGCTGCCAAAATCCCCTCTGGCTTTTCTTTCTTTCTGTCTTTCTTTCTTTTTTTTTAAAACCGCCGGTTCATCCAGCTCTGCCTTCATCTTCGGTTCTGACAGCTCTGAGTTACAGGTTGTTTGTTATTGTGTCTTGTTCCACGTGCACTGAGCGCCACTCCGCTACGTTTAAAGACAGAACTTCTTCCTCTTGGTAAAAACGGCTTCTGTTGGGATATTTGATGAGCAAACGCAGCGAGAGATGACATATGTTTCTATTTTAATATGTGATCTGTGATCAGTGTAAATACATTTGGAAATTTTGTTTTACTTTTGATGTTCGGTTCATAACTGCTTTTGTCATTTGCCAGTTTTTTTTGTGGGGGGGGGGTTCTTGTTTTGAAATGTTTGCCATCATTTGACAAGCGGAGCTGTTTTTGTCCCGAAAGCAAGTTTGTAATTCAGCTTTTCTCAGCAAAGCAAACGTGTACTTTGCAGATTTTTTTTGTGTTTTTGCTTTGTTCTGTCCTGGCAGGCACATGGATTGTTAGATTAGTGCTTTAATATCTTTTTTTTTTTTCTTTTTTTCATAAAGTCTTTGAAAGGAGCTCCTGTGTCCTTGCATTCTGATTTCACATCATTTGACATGTTGGGGATATTTTTAAAAATGGGGAAATATCCCTTCATCCGACTGGTTACAGTACGTTACGGAAACAGTGATTAAACTGTAAAGCTAGTTATAACTCACATACACATTTGGACAAAGAAAAAAACGGCTTCCAAACTCCTGATGGTCAAATTAGTTTCTATCTTTTCCCAGGTTTCCATCATTTTAGTCCAGGCCTGTTTCATGAGTTTTTTTTTTTTTTAAGAAATAAGGGAACTTTTTTGGAGTGAACTGTCCTCTAGTTCAAACACAGGACTGAAAATCTAAACTTCTGCCAAGTGGAAGGCGGCAAACTGCTGTGTTTTTAAGCGAATTGATGCTTTGATGCCAGTGTTACAGACTGCAGCTCTCAGTGGAGTCATGGAGAGTTTAACCTGGAGTGATGAATGACGCTCGGGTGTCTTTAAGTCAGTGGTTCTCTTAAAATTCACTGCATAAGACAGAGCATTTGAGAGATTGTGCTTATTTCAAATCAGTTTTAAACTGAAATGAGAAAGGTGATAAAATTCCATGATGACTTTATAGTGCTGTACAGTACTTTTTAAAATACTTTTAAAAGAAATACTTCAATTATAGAGAAAAATCCCTGCAAACATTCAATATCCAAACTTGGATCTTGAGTTGGTTTGAAGTTCAAAAGTCAAATTCATAAAACAAAGATAAGCTTCACCGTGAAACCCTGTGTAGTTTTTATTTTCAGTACACGTTTTATTTCTTGCTTTGTGTTGCAAATGAAAAACAAAGTGGACTGGAGAGAGTGCGGTGGTTGTGCATTTTAGAGTGACGCTTAAAGACGACTTGAGCAAAAGCACAAAGTTCTCTTCTAAAATCCACTCTCAGCATGAGTTACTCTGAACCACTGGATGTTTTGGGATGTCCACTGCAGGCTTTTGGTTTGATTTACTTTTATACGTTATCTGTGTAAAGCACATTTATGAGATCAGTGTAAAAGTCTATAAATCGTCACAATGGCACTTTGTTTTGTTAACAGGTGTAGTTTAAAAAGAAGGAAATTAATCATATTGACGACAAACGTGTTGGTCAAGATGAATATTGTTTTAAACTTTTAAGCTTATGCTAAATTAAATATGAGTAGAATTACAATAAAAACACTAATGCATCTTAAAATTCTATATTCTAAAATAATAACTATACAAATTAAACACTTTTCTGATATTTTTTTCAGATTAGAATTTTTTCTTCACTGAAACATTACAGTCTAGATTAGAAATGGAGTTACAAAGCCTGAAAATCAGATTTAAGCAGTAGTGAGTAAATGTCTTATAAATGATTTACTCATCATACATTATGGAATCTGAAACTACGTTATAATGTTAACTGGAATCATATTTTTCAAAGATCTCATTTCACTGACGTGAAACCTAAAATTAACACGTCATTTTTGCAGCCACAGTTCATGTTATAGAACTTGCCAAGAATCCGTTTTCCTGTGAGAAAATTTAAGAATGATCTCCTTTAAAGTTAAGAACACTTACATGTTTTTGCCCTCTGAACAACAAAATATATGTGTTTGTTTTTTTTTTGTGTTAAACAATTATTGAGCTGAGGATCAACAATGGAAGAGTGAACACTGGAGTGTGAATAAATACTCAAAACTAATGACGATATCAGGTTTGAAACATCTGATATCATCAAACTTATTGAACATAAGTGTAACCAGAGGAGAATGTTGTGAAAAACGGGTTTTTGAAGGTCGTGACAGAATCGTACCGTCCATTCCTTCTTCTTCCTTCTTCTTCATCCAAACAGGGCCGCAGTGCGCTGGAGTCAAACCCAGCTGACAGACAACCACACACTCATATTCAATAGACGCCTACGGAAACGTTGATGCAAACTTCCATTCATTTCACGTTTTTTGAGGGATTGAAATATTGAGTTGGTTTTATTAAGTCAGTTCAAAAAGGTGAAAGTTTCATCCAGTGGACTTCTACTAATTATTTAAAGAAGTGCACCTCCATCAATAAAGAGCTCCATCTATCTGAAACCTTGTCAATCAATGTGCTCATGAGGCTAAAACTAGTTATATATATAGGAGCAATAAATAATTTCAAACTTGCCTTGGTAAATCAAGTTTTTTTGAATTCCCACAAATGAACCAGACATTTGTTGTGATCGCCCATTAGTTTTAGACTGTCTGTCTGCGGCTATATAAAAAGCAGTATCCCTCACTGTGTGAAGTTGTGCAGCTCAGAAATAAACACATGCCGTAATAACTCTGCTTTAAGCGCTGGCTGACAGCTTTGTGAAGACAGACGTGTAAACAGGTTCGGGGGGGTTTGCCCCTTTGTGGTTTGGTCACGCCGCGCTGTCTGAATAGTACAAAGATTCGGCCCAGATGACAATGCAGCGTACAATACAGCGGCCCGTGTTTACAAATAGCATCCATGCCTTTAACACCCGCCGGCCCAGGCCGGCCGTCCACCATCTTCAGGTCCCGGCTCACAAAAAAAAAAAGATAACAACTCCAAACCGAATGTCGCTGGCAGCTGTCAGCATGTGTAATTCATCATGCCAGGCTTTGTGATCGGTAATGATTCAGCATGGCAATGACTATGTGCAAATGTGTTTTCACATTACGTCTGTATGGGGTTTTTTGTTAACTGAATAAAAAATACGACAAAAAAAAATCCCTCCCACCAAGCCAGAGTTCACCGCCAATCTAACCTCAATAAAACTCAAGCTGTGCGACAATGAATCTGCGCTGCAATCACAGCTGTTGGATTGTGACGTTGTGCGTCTGTTCCAGACAATGTTGTCCAGACAGACAGAGTGGGGGAGATAACATAAACACAGACAAGAGACATTACTCTTCATTCACAAAAGCTGGACTCCATCACAGCTATTTGGGTCAGTCACTTGACCAGTATTGTCTCCTGTCGGTCCGGGGCCGGGCCAAAAGCGTGCCAGACTCGACTCAGACCGCTTTTCATGCTGTTGTTTCCCTAAGGTCAAACCGAGTGAGGTCGAGAGCCTCGCCGGGGAGAGTTATCGGCCGAGTCTCTCTGTTTCTCACATGGTTTAAAAGTTACCTTTTATCAGGAAAGAAAAAGATCAACAGGTTAAACATCAGTGCTGTCAATCCAACAAATTTATTGTCGCTGCTGTATTCCAGAGGGTATAAGTCTCAGTGACAGTTTAAGCTGCACTGCTGATAGTTTTAAATGTTTAACTACGTCAAGCCCACTTCAAAAGCACTCATTGTCAAATCCCACAGGACGCCTGGAGGTGAAGAGAAGAGATGTCAAAATCCAGACGAGAGCCGTGCGGGTCAACCTGAACTGGGAACAGCAGACCGCACGTCGTCACGTCTCTGCAGGCTTCATCCCCAGGCTGGCAAGGTGCTAGGATCGCGCAGCACAGCACCTGAAAACGTGTTCAAGACAACCTGAGTTACTACAACAACTACTGACTCTTGAAAACAGACTTTTGCCTAAAAAAAAGCAGATATATTACAAAACCGTTGACAGCTCTTTAAGTTTGTTTGTGCAAGTTTACCTGTATCTCCGAGGGCAACCATGATGGCCCACAATGTACTCCTGAGCATAGCAGAACCGTCTGCAGAGTCCTCTATACCCACAGGTGTAGTAATGCATTTCGGGATCATTTCCTGAAGATAATCCATTTTTTTAATCACAATCACAAAGCCAAATTTAAAATCCCAGAAAAAAAAAATCGACCTAACTCATAAAAGTTGTTTATCAGTTATAATAACAACGAATTCCTTCAGTGTGACCAGATTTAATGGTCCAGAAAAGTCACGATTCGTCTTATTTCTCCTCAAAACATCGCAAACAGACAGAGCACGATGAGAGAATGTGTTTGTAGCTGTGGTTTTGCATTAGTCTAATATTGATTTGAGTCGCTTACCCTCTCCGACTGCGAGCATCAGGAGGAGCACAAGGAGAACCAAGCTCAGTCCCTTCATGTTTGGGTACCAATAAGCTTTCAGACACTGCTGTTGACAGGCCGATGCTGCATTTATACAGCATTTCAAGCACGGGGGAGGAGTCCGTCCTGCTCTGTGTGAATCACAATAACAGAGTATCACTGAATGATGGGAGTCTGAGGCCTGAAGGTCACGACTATCAGCTTACTCAGCTTCGTCAACAGCAGCAGCCTCTTGAGACTTTTCAATTTCTTTTAGGTTTTTTTTTTTCCCTTCAAAAAACCATGCTGTATTTTTTCTGAGCTCAATGTGCAAAAGACTGATCGGTTTTCATGATAGAGAGTACCTTTCCTTTTCAGCAAAACAGAAAACTGAATGAAAAAGAGAGAGTTTTCTGGTATTGTACTTACATCCGCCTCTATGGCTGAACAGAGGAGTGATAACAGAACACAGAGGATCTCTTCAGAGGAGCAAACCCTGCAAAAGTGGCGGATAAAGGTGAAGTCCTAACTAATCTGTTTGTTTTAGGCACACTTCAGTCCGTCCGGTTGTATTTTCAGGGCTGCCCTGCGTTCATCCCGCCGTTCCCCACATCTGAATATGGCTGTACTTCATGTGTTATTGCTGATGCTGTGCAACAACAATCAAACTGCACAAAACAGCTGCTCCAGTGACGCGGGGTGGGATTGTCAGCTGAACAATGCCAAGGCATGAGCACACAGACAGGTATGTAGAGCGTGCCCCCTAGTGCTTATGTAAAGGTGTTTGTTTGCTTGTTTAGTCACTCTCTCACACATGCAACAATGAGGAAAATACACTTGAATTTCTTTGCAATTGGAAAAAAAAAGTGCATGCAGTGTGTCTTTGATTATTATATTGTTACCATGAGTAGTTTGGAACAAAGTAGTAAACAACAGCAGGAGCAGTTCTGCAGCAAAGTTAAACAGAATATCCGATTCAACAGCCTCACAAGAACCTTTGTAGAAACTTCATTTGGAACCAGATGACAAGACATTGAGATGGTTTATTGCTTATGAATGGCTTGAGGAGTGTAAAATTAAGGTCACTGCTACAATTAGGTAATGAAATGGAGCCTATGCTGTCTGCGTGAATCACATATTGGACTGCTGAAGTGCAGAAACTTGTTTCTATTAAGTGAGATCTGACAATGTGACACATTTGTAGATTTCATTTCCTGTAACTTTTCTCTCAGCCTGAAAGGTTTAAGGTGATTCTTTAATTCAGAAAGAGAAGTGAGGAATCATTTTTCTATTTCAGTGCCAACATTGCTCGAGAATAATGGATCAAAAATACCAGATTGTCCACAATATTTCTTTGGATACACTGATGAAGACCTGCTGCCAAGCACATTTCTTTTCCCCCTTTGTTGCTTGTATTTTGCCTGATCCCTTCTCCTAAATAGATACAATGCGGTAAGGTTTAACAGTGAATAGTTGCCTTGAAACTTCATTCAGCTTTTGATCTCGATTCAGTTCATTTGTCGCAGAGCTTGTATGGGTTCTGTCAAGGTTCTCTGACTTGCTCCCAAAATCTAAAGACACAATTATTGTGTTATATGATTACTCTTATCTATAAGGATTTGCCTGTCCCCCCTGTGTGTCCTGTGATGGACAGCTGACTAGCTGACTGGACTCTGGCTTGCACAACTAGGACCGATGGCCTCTTGATGATGAAATATGCTTGGTGAGCCTTTATCTCTGTGTCAGCTGGAACATGCTCCAGCCTCCAGCCTTCATCCTGAAGATGAAGATGGAATGATGCAGAGCAGAGAACATTCACAGCAATGGGATATTTAAGAGTCAGCATTCATCCATCTATATACCGCTTTATCCTATGCATGCTCGTGCAGAGTCGGGGGGCAATGAAGCCAGTCCCAGCTAACTGTGACTGAGGGCAAGATACACCCTGGACAGGTCAAGTTGGAATAAAGGAGAGAAATTCAGCATACCCCATTAACCATCTGTCATCGTTTCTCAATCATGAGTTGTTTGGCTAATACAGTACTACGATCTACCTCATTTTGATAAAAAAAATAAAAATAAAATAATAATAATAATAAAATAACCTCTTAAATGGCATGGAGAAATAGACGATGCCTCTGGTTTACCATCGCCACCTGCTGGACAAGAGTGCAATTATAACAACAACTACGTATTATTCCTGTTCTTTTAAAGCTGAATGTTTACCTCCACCACCTGCTGGAAAACAGTGTAATTACAACAATAAGAAGTTCTTCCTTCTTCAGTTGGTGGCAGTCTTTTTCTATATAAAGAGATATTACATATTGACAAATCTTAACAGAGGCACGGAATCTTTACACATACATGTTGAAGCCAAAATCACATAAATAGACCACACAAATCTATTTTGATGTGTAGCAAAAACAATTGCACACACTTAAATGAAACTTGACAGTTTTCCAGATTGCAGTGGAAGTGGGGCTTGAAAAAATACCAAGACTAGCGGTCGAGTTAAATATTAAGTAGCCTCATCAAAAGAATTTAAGGGATAAAGGTAGGAGGTAATGAACTTTGATCGCGCTCCAGCGCAGCAGGGGGCGCTGCTCCTGAGCAGCTGGTGCGACCCGCCTTTAAACCGAAGAAGAAGAAGCAGACCGGACGCTCTTGTCCTCACTTCCAAGATGGCGGACCTCCTCGGCTCCATCCTGAACTCGATGGAGAAACCTCCGACAGTGGGAGACCAGGAGAGCCGGCGGAAGGCCAGAGGTACACCACGCATTAACCGAGCGGCGACATGTTTTGAAGCAATATGAAACTCAATCTTGTCCGAAACAATAGAGGACAGACGAGCGGGGGGTGTCTGGTGCTCCTATTGGCCGTCGGGGCAGTCCGGGGTTTAGCACCGCCTCACCGGGACATGCAGCCCCCTCCCTCCGGGTGCTGCCTGCCGCCGTCGGCGTCTGGAGCTCCGGCTGCCGCTACAGGACAGAGCCGCTGAAAACTGCCCGGAAATAAGCAACAGTTCATAATATTGTTAGTCATAATAAGCTCTACACATCCTTATAACTCTGCTACTAGTTTATGTCCCGCCCCTGTTACTTCAGATCAGCTGTCTGCTTAAGTTTTGATCGATTTTTTGCCGATTTCAACATGTAGCTCCAGTGATATGGACATAATATTTCAGATCTGGAGCTTTCAAAGTGTTGAAAGGTGAATCTCTGTAAGAGGGATTGAGTCACAATGCACTGCCTCAAACGGCACTCACTCTTGTTACAAACAGTATATTTTTAATCCTGTACTTCTTATTCTCTTCCATTGCTATTGACCTGCTTTCTTCTTCTTCTTTTTTTTTTTTACAAGATTTCTGCTCAGCCTTAAACTTTTGATTTTACCACGAGATCGTTTTACAATTTTGATTTGTCTCTATTTGCTGGCAGTAAATTCAGTCATAGCAATGTTTGCATCTTCCCCTTTAACTCCTCATTCAACTTTACTGGTTTGATCCTGCAAATATGAGCAAACCATAAAAATAGACTTTTCAAAACTGACAAGCAACCTCGGAAGCCTGGACAACAATCTTCAGTTTAAATGTACAGTTTAAACAGCTCCTGAGACCATGTATCCTCCAGAAGCAATCATTGTAAAGGTAAACATGGTACATTTTGCAGCAGGAGAGTCTTGATAATTAAAAATATTAGTGTCAAAATCAGCTCTGGCATTTGGAAAAGTGTAATCTCAACTAAAATTCAATGATGTAGATTGCAGCCCAAAACAATTCATTTACTTTTCAGGAAATGTTATCTTCACTGACTGATCAATTAACTGATCATTTATTCTGGCATTAAACCTCAAAGCGCCTCTCGCCTCCTGTCACTGAGGCACTTCCCGTAATATTTACTGTTAGTAGATGAAACGTTCAAAGCATGTTTCTCAGCCAAGCTCAAACTCTCTGCCAGCGTTGAACTGGAGCGCTGCTACAAATAAACAACTTGATCCTCGTTCCAGTTGATGTGAGGTCAGAGCCGCAACGCGACTGTGATAAAAAAGTGACCAAATCCGTTTAATTAACCGTTCAGAGAGCGCACAGCAATAAAACATCAGAGGCTGTTTTCCTGTAGACACATGCATCAAATAATGTTGGATCTTCGTCAGCAGATTTTGAGACCTGAGTGATCTGGAAATGTGGTTTTGTGGCATCACAGGAAGTCTGTCTCTTCATTAGCCGTTTTGTGATTCCGATCATTAGAGGAAACAAGTTGGCCAGCGGTGGATGTGACTTTCTTGGTCTTTGAACCCTATTGAACGTAAACAAGCCTCAAGAAGGAAAAACACTCATTCTCATTACAGAGCAGGCAGCAAGGCTCAAGAAGATGGAGGAAGATGAGAAAAGGAAGAAAGCAGAATTCAGGAAAAAGGTGAGAGCCGAAGCGTCGCATCTAAAATAAACATGTGATTCAGTTGTGCCCTCAGTTTGTATTTACCTCTCTGGCTTCCCGTATGTCTTGTTTAGATGGAGAAAGAAGTGTCGGACTTCATTCAGGACAGTGCACAACAGAAAAGAAAATACAAACCGATGGGGAAGATTGAAAGAAGTATATTGTAAGATGTTACAATGATATGTTTGAAAAAAGGTGGTTTTTTTCCCCACATACCTCTGATTATTCATCTTTCTTGCAGGCACGATGTAGCAGAAGTGGCCGGTCTGACTTCTTTTTCTTTCGGGGAGGACGAGGAGAGCCGATACGTCATGCTTTTCAAGAAGGTCTCATTACGGTGTTCTTTTTTTGCTTTTTTATCCCCACTCTTCAATGTTAAAACACTTGTCATTAGCATCTATCCAAGAAGAGAAAACTGCAGGAAATGACTGTTTCACCTTGTGCTTTGGCAGGAATTCGCTCCGTCAGACGAGGAACTGGAAGCATATCGCAAAGGAGAGGAGTGGGACCCCCAGCTGGCGGAGCAACGGCGCAGACTAAAAGTAAGACTGAATGCCAGTGTGTGTTTAGAAATAACAAGCCTTTCCGTCAATATAAATTCCTTACATAGCAGTGAAATCAGACATTATTAGTCTGAGTTTGACTCAAGCTTTTTCAGTGTTGAGTGGACAGGGAGTCCGGGATTTAAACCAGGAAATTCGTTGTCTTTTTGGTGTTTTCCATTTGTCTCGAAACTCCTAGAAAGCAAACAGTAGTGTTAGTGCGTGTTGATAAACAGAAAAAAATCCTTTTTTTTTTTTAGCAAGAGCTCATGCTGGAATTTTTTTTTTTCTGGGAAAGTGAGAGAAATCAGATTGAGATGTTCATGTAGGCATCAGAGATGATAGTCATGAAGTTACACATGAGAGAAGCAGATTGTATCGGAAGACAACAGCCTGCCGTGGTAACTCCTTACAGGAAAAAACAAACCAAAACTAAAAAATTTAAGTTTTGGACCCTTCTTATGTTTTTCTCCCTTGTGACCGCAGGAGCAGGCCGCCCTGGAGGAAGCAGCCTCCAGCCAGACGACTCAGTCTCAAGCGTGTCCCAACTCCAACTACAGGGATAAGTACAGCCACCTGATCGGCACCTCCGCCGCCAAAGACGCAGCCCACACGCTGGAGGCCAACAGCGCCTACGGCTGTGGTGAGTTCGCAGGCCGCCTCACAGAAATGTCGAATCGGCGTTCCCGGCGCCGGCGCCTCACTCTCCTCGCTGCTGCCTCTCTGTCTCAGTGCCGGTGGCCAACAAGAGGGACACCCGCTCCATCGAGGAAGCCATGAACGAGATCAGAGCCAAGAAGCGGCAGAAGCGAGAGGACGAGCCGGCGGCACGCTCCAGCGCTTCCTGAGTCTCCCGCGTTCTCTGTGCCGTGTGAGTGTGAGCGGATGCATCTGCGTGTTTGAGGAGACCCGTCTCGTTCATCCCCTGTCCCGGTTTTGCGAAGAATGATGAGACTCGTTCCCGTCTGCCGTCAAGCGTTTCGCGTAGAAAATGGAGAGCTGCAGTTTAGGTGTCTTCTTTTATTTTTAAACTCTGATTTCAAGATAACGGGTACTTCAGCACGCCTGCTGTCTGCGTTCATGCTTTTGAAACAACAAATTGGAGATTTGTAATGCAGGTGTGTTTCCACAGTCCTGAGCAGAAGGTGTGTTGTTGGAAATATCGGCAGGCATCGAGCCTCGGCTGTAAAGGATTCAGGGCTCTAAAGCCAGATTTTAAGACATTGTTAAGTCTCTCACTGACCTTGTTTAAAATATGTACTGCAGTTTTAAAGGGAACGGAGGGAAGGCCATCTTTTAACAGCGTTTTGGTTTGATTTGATTTTTTTTTTTTCTTGACATTTTTTGTCTTCATTTTGAGGAAAAACTGCATTGTGGATTTAAAATGAGGTCTGTGTCTGTTTGTTTCTCTAAATCTGCACTGACTGTGAAATGTTGTGTTTCTCCCGCTTAATGTTTGATTACTGAGCCATGCGATGGCTGATGAGAGGCGTCATGGGGACGGGGACATTTTGTTTCTTTTTTTTTTTTTTCTCTCTTTGTCTTGATCAAGTATTGAGTCAGTAACTGTCATCAGCGCCCGGATGTCTGGCTCAACATGGTTGCACAATTTTATCCCCATGTGTTAATAAAGGATGTATTAGTATTAGCTCATTGTCTGAATGTTTTCTTAATTTCTGCAGCCCCCGATTATGGATTTTATCATATTTGATTTTTTAACTGGATTTGGTGTACACTTCGAATTTCCCCGAAAGATGATGCAGGTAGTATTTTCTGTTTTTCTATCAGTGATGCCCCTCACATTTGATTATAGACAAACATAATCAACTAAACATGCAACATTGATGTGGGGATTTCTTTGACGTCCAACCTGTATGACTTACATCAGTTCTGTATTTTTACAAGTCATACTTTTATCTGTGTACAGTGAGGCACACTAGATTTGAGAGTTATCTTTTCTCCTGATATGCAGCACTCCTCATGGACGACAGGAGGAATACTTTATGCACAGGGAGAATATGCAAACTCCACATGAAGAGACTCAGGCTCAAACCCACAACCTTTTCATGAACCTTTGTCCTGGAAATGTTATATGGAAATTTATTTCTGGGGTAATCTGTGATGACAGAATTTCCTATAAATCTCAAACATTGTCTAGAACCATTTCAATTCTGTTAAAAAGCATTTCCTGTTGAGCAGTAACTGTTCACACATCTGGGAAATGCAGACAAAAGCTCTTTCTATCATGAACATTCAGAATGCTAACTCACTAATCGCTTACAGTGGTGTGACAAAGTGTTTGTCCTCTAAACCTTAAAACTGGCGGAGCCACACTGAGCAGCAACAACCGCAATCAAGCATTTGTGATAACTTGTAATGAGTCTTTTTCAGCGCTGTGCAGAGCCCCAGAGCTACCATCGCCAGGTTTTACTGTTGGTATGATGCTCTTGTTTACATCTACTTCAAGGTCAGGCAGGTCCTATTTAAGTTATTTCTTGATTGCGGGCAGGTGAGGCTGGAGAAATTGAACTCAGGTGTGATAAACCACAGTCATGTTTTCACAGGGGATGCAACCATTTTTTCCACACAGATAGGTTTGGATTTTTTTCTCCCTTGATAATAAAACCCTTTATTTAAAAAAAAAAAAGATTTTTGTGTTTCTTTTTGTTGTTGTTGTCTGATCTCAAATATTTAGGTGTGACAAATGTGCAAAAAATTAAGAAGTCAGGAAGGAGGCAAAGACTTCTTCACACCACTGTATTTATTTGATCCGAAACGCTCACAGTTCATGATCTGGTAGAATATAAAACTTTATTACTAAGTATTCAAAGTAAAGGGGCAGGACTAGAAAAGTTGAAATGTCCTTTGGACATGTGGAGAAAGCAAATTACTCATTTTGTTTGGTTTAAGGATTTGTGTTGTATTTTGAGCCTCGCAGCACCAACAGCTGCTCCTCTCAGTTTTCTCTGTTCACGAATCAAATTGGATTTTTGGGATTTCCTCGGCTGAAGGACACTCTTATCAGCCACAAACGTCTGGCTGAATACTTTGAATCATTAAAACTGCTGCTCCACAGTAATAACTTGCGGTTTGGGAAGAAGTCAAGAAGATTAGTACACACTTAAAAATTCATTAAAATTAAAAAAATAATCTGCTTGGGAGGAGAAAACGCGCCCATAACAGACATTTAATAAAAGTACAGCGGGAAAGTATTTGTGAATATTTTTCACTGCATGAAAAAGTTGAAGTAGTCTGTGCAGGGTTTGTCATCTCTGCCTGCGTCCTGAAGAAGGCGCCATAGATCAACCCGGAGACTCCCCCCCCCCCCCCCCCCCCCCCCCGTAATCCCTCTTTCACGCTGTCCTGCAGTGTCTGTCCTGCAGAAACACACACACTCACTGAGGACTCAGACTCGCGCACATGTCAAGAAATGAAGCCCACGTTTCTCTTCCTGCTCCTCATTTGGTTCGCAGCTGCAGAGCTGAAGCCCCGGAAAGGTAAGAAGAGCCGCAGCCTGCTGCTGTCCTGCTGTCCTGCTGTCCTCTGTCCTCCTGTCCTGCTGTCCTCCTGTCCTCCTGTCCTCCTGTCCTGCTGTCCTCTGTCCTCCGTCCTCCTGTCCTCCGTCAGGGGCTTCCAGCCAGGACAGGCATGAAATAACAACACTTTGCTCCATTTCCGTCACAGCTGGACTCAGATTTGTGAAGATCACCGCCCTGTGCTGCTCCTAACTCCACTTTTTCCTCTTTATTTTCCTGTCATAGAGTTTGATCATATCTATTTTTCAATGTGTCTCAGAAGTTGTTTAATCTCTTTAATGAACTTTTCAGTAAACGATTGTTATCTGCGCCATTTGCCTCACATCCTCCTTGTTTTTTTTTTGTCCCCCCCCCCCCCCCCCAGTCTCCGGGGTGGTTTGCACCTTCAAGGATAAGAGCTACAGCCCTGGAGACAGCTGGCATCCCTACCTGGAGCCCTTTGGCTTCATGTTCTGCATGCGCTGCGTCTGCTCAGAGGTACCTCTCAGCGAGAGTACACCCACATTCCTCAGCTGTCTCTGTCTCTGAGAGGCTGGGATTGGGGGGGTTGGGTTGGGGGGGGGGGGGGTTCACACTTGTTAAAGGATGATCTTCTCCCTGTTAGACAGGCCATGTGAAATGTAACACGATCAAGTGTCCAGCCCTGTCCTGTGAGAACCCGGTGTCCGAGCCCCAGCAGTGCTGCCCGAGATGCTCAGGTATAGAGTCTCTGCACCCCCACCCATCCCTCCGTCCTCCCCTCCCGGCTGGGGTAACGGACCCTGCTGTGCCCTCCTTCCTCAGATCAGCCCAGGACCCCTGCAGGGCTGCGGGCTCCGGCCAGATCCTGCAGGTACAACGGGAGCGTGTTCCAGCCCGGGGAGACCTTCACCAAGCAGGACCTGTTCCCGTCCCGGCAGAGCAACCAGTGTGTTCTCTGCACGTGTTCTGTAAGTTGGAATTTAAAGCCCCTGTTCTTTGGTCGGAGTGTGGAGGAAATGAGCTGTAAAAAAAGCTGCTTTATTGACCATAAAAATGATGTAAAATCCCAAGAAAATGGAGAATAAAACCAAGCGAGGTCTGAGGTGTTTGCCTGTGGCCATCGTGTTTCCAGCCCCTCTTTAGGGTTATATACTTCTAAAGATTTTTCTCTGATTAAAGGAGACCTGTAAAAATATATATTCTAGCACAAAATGAATCATAATAATTAAAAAAAAGGAAAATCTATGAGTACAAGTACTTAAATTCTACTCATTTGAAACAGAAGACATTGTTAACTTTCAACCTTGGATATTTTATTTGCTTCTTGACTCTATTAGGTGTTCATGTTGCATAGTTTGAGTTTATAATGTTTCTTTAATGGCTTTTTTTCTTTTCTTTTTTTGAATTTTCCCCTCTAACAAATTGCTTTTTGTCAATTATATATAATTTAACTGTACATAACTTCTATGTCCAAAGCACATTCTTCGTTTTCACAGTGAGAACAGCAATTGGTTAGAAAGCAGCAATTTCCTCTATTGGAAGAAAAGGCCTATTGTTTGCCGGTTTGAGTGTTTTCAGTAGTAATTCACAGTAAACTACATGGTGCGACATGTTAACGGTAAATCAAAATGCATGCTTCCAGTTGATCTTAATGAATTTCAGTGAGTTCTTCAGTGAGGAATTTCTGTTGCTGATGTTACGCAGAGAGAGAGAAAAAAAAAGGGCAACTGAGTTGTTATTTTCATTAAATTTATAATCCTGGAGCGGGTGAAAACATCTTGCTCTGGTTTGCGCTCTGGCTCGGCCCGGCTGCGACGGGCGGACATCAAAGAGGGGAGAACTGAAATCAATAGGTCGTCTTTTAAGACGCGTGATGTGACGAGAGGAGCTCGATGTGCGAGCCGCTGCAGTGTTTGTTTTTTTTTTCTGTTGACGGCAGATGTTTCTCCGGCTACGAGGCAAACAACTACAAGCATTCGAGAAAAGAATCGTCATACTTGAGCTACAGATCTGTCGATGATGCTGAAATATAACAGATCGCTCTCCTTTTTCTCTCTCTCGTCGCAGAATGGAAACATCTTCTGTGCCCTGAAAACGTGCCAGCCCATCACCTGCTCCTCGCCAGCCCCGCTTCCAGAAACCTGCTGTTTGGTGTGTAAAGGTAGTCTCACTCCTCCACGCTGAGAACAAAAGCCTTTATTCTCTTTCCAACGTGGGACACAGCGCTGTCAGGAGATTTACGGCCTGCTCCGCTTGAGCTCCATCACTCATTGTTACGAGTGTTTATACAGTTTTTTTTTCTTCTTTTTTATCTCCACAAAACAGTTGTGTGCACACCTTTAGACAGCTGTGCAACAATAAAATACTGCAGCAGTAAGAAAGGCTGCTTTGAAAACACACACACACACACTCTGATAGTTCATATCTCCTGTATCCTGCCTGGAGTCGGCTGCAGACTGGATAAAGCAGTATAGAAGATGGATGATCTCTCCCCCTCAACCTATTTAATCACTTTAATTTGTCCTCTTTAATAATATACTCATTTTATTACATTATGTTCAGCTAAAGATAATGTGCAGTTTAGGGAATTAATTCACCGCCGTCCTCCCTTCCACAGGGAAAACATCATTCAGACACAAAACAAGCACACGTCACGAGACTGTATTTATATGGAATGGCTGCCGTATTTTCACACGGTCACGGCGCTGTTTTTGTCTTTCGGCCCTCAGATCACGGCTCCAGCAGCGGGTCCTCGTCAAACGAGGATGGAAGCCAGCAGCTGAACAGAGGCGTCGTATGTTCTCACTGTTTTTTTTTTTCTTTTTTTTTTTCATTAGATTAACGAGTTGGCTTTTGCTTTCAAGTGAAAGCCGTCCACGTTTGACCTTTTTCCAGAAGAGATAGCGAGAATGCAAAGCGGTGTCATCGGCGCGGCAGCTGCAGGTTCGTTACAGGACCTGCTCCCCGTCACTCAGGTCGCTGCAGATCAGTGGTTTTCCCTCCACGCGTCCCTCGGGTTGTCTTACCCGACCTGACGCCGCATTATGAAGACCATATTTCCGAAACCGACGCTTCACTTGTGAATTGTGAAGACGAAAGCTTTAAGTGTCCCCGGTGCGTGTTTCCCTGTCTGAGCGAGAAGTGAGCCGTTGTTCGGATGTCTGGAGCTGGGCCACGAACTCGTGTGATTTAGGGGAATTGCATGCTGCTCCTTCAGCGAGCACTCAAAGACAACGGCTGAATAGATGAAGGATCGCTGCATTTTTATTATATCTGTGTTTACAAAAGAGGCATTCAGTGGACCAGTGCTCGGCGGAGCGGGGCAGGGCGCGGTCGGACCGTGCCACTCCGCCCAGGGTCAAGACTCCCTCCAGAGGCCTGAACCTCAGCAAGCTCAACCTCAAAGGGGCTTCGGAGACCACTGTGAAGATTCTGCTGCAGAGGAAACACCAAAGAGGTGAGACTTTTTTTTTTTTTTTTTTTTAGTCAAAACAAAGATCATTTATAGGTATTTTATTTTATGGACGTGTTCCTCACAACTTTTACAATCGTTTCCATATGGAGCTCGACGCTCAGATGTTTTCCATTCCTCGCAGCGTGTTTATACAATGGCAAGACATACTCTCATGGAGACATGTGGCACCCAGTTTTGGGGAAGGTGCTGGAATGCATCCTGTGCACTTGTAGCGACGGCCTCCAGGACTGCAAGCGCATCACGTGCCCCAGCCAGTACCCCTGCCAACATCCCATGAAACTAGCGGGAAAGTGCTGCAGGACTTGTCCAGGTAGTCCAACGCGTCTCCGAGACTAATGAACTGTTTATAACAGTCTCATGTTGATTTCTGTAAACATCATCTGCTCAACTTCCCCCTCCGCCTTTTTTTTTTTTTCATTTTCTTTCCTTTTTTTTTTCCCCCCCATCTCTCCAGAGACCAAAGCTGAAAGTAACCAGACCCATTGCCTTCTGGGATATAAAAGTAACCTGCTGGTGTATAAAGTGGACTCGTCCCTGAGCGTCGACTCGCCCAACACAGTCAGGATCATCGCTGTCGAAAGGCAGAGCACGGCCGAGGTCGAAGTGCAAGTGTGGAACACGGTGGAAGGTGGGCGACGAGCGGGCTCCAAACAGATCTACATGTGTTTTTTTTATTTTTTTTTATTGTGGAGGTCACATGGAAATGTGGAAAACTTCACAGTACGGGTTTTAGGTATATTATTCTGTTTGTTTGTTTTTTTTCCAGGAGTTTTGCAGCTGATGGATATCGGCGACGTTCAAAGAAAAGACATCATGGATCATCCTGAAAATTACACACTGCTCACAACACTCAGTGAAGGTTGTTCTT
This sequence comes from Salarias fasciatus, assembly GCF_902148845.1. Lineage (NCBI taxonomy): Eukaryota > Metazoa > Chordata > Actinopteri > Blenniiformes > Blenniidae > Salarias > Salarias fasciatus. Next base: position 11,210,733 of record NC_043754.1, read on the forward strand.
CAGTGGACTCGACTGGAATTATATATATATGCATGTTTATATTTAAGCTGTTAGCTCTTGCTGGTATTAATTATGCGTCATGCTCATTGTTTCAGAGACATGGAAGAAATTTAAAGAGGAGGGAGGAAACCTGGGCAAGGCTCCACAGATCACTGTTTGTGAGGACGGCATTCGGGAGATGGTGACTTTCCTAAATCCGAAGCAAACCGACGGCCTGTGCACGCCCTGAAGCTCCCTCTGTATATCAGTGCTGCCAAAATCAACATGGCTGACCTATGTACTAAATGCATACGTGTTGCACTTGGACGTCATTCCCGTAAGTGGAATTTCTCATTTATATATCTATTTTTTTAATCATTTAACTGTCCATCATGTTTTAAGCGTCACGTATTTCAGCTGAGCTAAAAACAGAAAAAAGGAAATACAAATTAAAATACTAATATGGAGCCTTGATCTAAAATGCTCCTCATCCACATTTAAATGTGTTTAAACTTAAAAACAAAACAAGATTTGTATGTTTGAATGTATTTGGACAAGAGGTCACATTTTATTAAGAATATTAAAAGTTTTTTAAAGAACGGTTTCATCTTCAAAATGCTTACTGTAAATACAAGTTGGTGTTTTCTCATCTTATTTAAAGAGTATTCATGCTTTCTTTATGTTTGTGTAAATACATTCCAGTGTTTGAATGGATTTACTGTCTTTTGGGGATAAATACACAATTTCTGATTGGATTAAAAAAAAACAGTTTCCCTGTTTCTTTCCATCTGAAGTCAAATTTAGACTCTCCGCAGCTTTTTATTTTTTCTCTCCTCCTCATGCAGCTGCAGGATTCAGTTTGTTATCATAACCTGACTTTTTTTTAAAAACTCCACATACCGTAAGTAATTGTCTTTCACTGTGGACGCTGCTCAAGTGGCTGTATGAACTTCGTATTCCCTGCTGGGAGTTTTGCACCATGAACGTGTTTCGTGTGGCGAAAAGAGTTTGTTGTTTTTTTTGGGGGGAGTTTCTCGGATATTCAAAGAGAAGAAGAGTGGTGGATCTATCTTCAGATGAAGACAGAAAGAATTTCACTGCATGCTGACGATAGGTTGTGATCTGCCGATTGATCGGTGGTCCACGGCGGAGGGGTTCCTCACGCCGCCGGCGCCGTGGCCCAGAGGTTTCCGGTCAGCAGATCCGCGGAAGGCCGGAAAAGCCGTGTCCCCGCTGGAAATGGAATGTGATCAGAGGTCAGGAAATCAAAAGCAGAAGCTGAAAGTCCCATCACCCTTTCACACACTCTCAGCTCAGATCCCGTCACGGGTTGACGTCAGTTGTTGGGTTTGTGCTTGTCGCCGGGCTCTGGGGGGCCAGTGGCCATCCATCGGGAGCCATTTGGGGTTCAGTGTCTTGCTCGAGGACACTTCAAAATGTGGACGGATTCCGATTGAGAGACGACCAGCCGCCCCGCTTGAGAAAAACAACTGATCACGAATAAGTAGAGGCGACAGTGGAAGGAAACTCTCCAGGTTTGTTCTTGATCTGGTTGATTTCAGGGGACAGTAAACGAGAAAAGGATGAGAAAGAGAAAAGAAAACAACTTCAAGAGGGACGAAGCGCAGAGATCAAACCAACCCATCCAGCTCCACAGTCCCAGATCCTGCAGGACAGTAGAGGACGACGTACAGGACATTCAAATCTGTGACATTCAACAGTGACAGATTCTATGAGAGGACGTTTTTCAAAAGTCTTTTTCTCGGCCTCCTGAGATTCTCATCAGTGTGTCTACAGGAGGTCACTTCTTTGACTTAATTGAATGCATAAAAACCTGAACCCCCAACTTCCTTATTAGTTTGAGTCTTAAGAGATGAAAATAATATGTTTTGTATTATGTGTACTGACAAGCCGAGCATGCTTCCAATTTTGTGCAATAAAGCAAAATCTCCGAGCCAGAAAGCAGCAACACCCTCCTGTAAATTCCAGTCTACTGGCACAGTGAATCATCTATCCCTTAGCAATAGCTATTATTGATTACATAGTGCATTGCACATTTCAAGTTTCCCTTCAACTGACTGTTACAGTTGCTGTGTGCAGCTTTAGGTGATTATGGGGGTTTGTGGTTTTATCTCATTCTGCAGCTCGTTTCAAATTTGGATGTTTACAGTCTTTTATTGTTCTTTTTTTTAATTGTCCGACCCATAATTTTACTGCTTGGGTGCAGTTGAGTGGGTTTCAGAGTTTCTCTGCAGTAGAAGCTGCTGCAGCTGTTCAAAAAAGAAATTTTGAGAGCATACACACTTTTCTAGACAGTGGTAAAAACCAAACAGAACACAGAGAAAACATTAATTTAAGACTCAGTGTCTGCAGATGACCAAGAAAAACATGAATCCAAATTACTGGCGTCTTCATAGATATTAGAAGCCCTGCACCTTGATCTCAGAAATAATGAGCTCTTGAGAAGGGCTGAGTCGGGTTTGTGCGAGTGCTTTTAGAGGCCGGCAGCACTGCGTGCAGCTTTTCCACAGGCCGGCTTCCATCAACAGGTGTCAAATTATCACTGTGGTTCCCATGACTCAGCGTGCCACTGCAGGTTCTGCCGGGCCGGGTGGGGGATCCACAATATTATTGCTTCCTTTCTCTGCGGATGGCCGACCTGCTCGCTGACTGTGACTCATTCTGGGGGTTTTTTCTCTATTCTTTTTAACCACTTTGCACCAGACTGATCATCCCCTGCTTTGTTTCTCTACCTGCAAACATATCTCTCTATTTGATTTGAATACTGCTATTTAAATACAATGTCTTTGACTCCAGATGCACATTCCCCTTGCTGGTCCTGAAAACTTGACTTTTGGCATCGCACTCTGTGTTTTTTTTTTTTTTTTTTTTTTGATGGACTCCACATTTCATGGATTTTTGAATTCGTCCCACGGGCTCATTCAGCTATGCATGCTTAGTCTTGGCTGTGGCAATTGTAGCAGCTGGGGGCAGTCAGTAGGTATAAATCATGCTGCTGGTTAGCTGTGTGTGTGTGTATGTGCCCCCCCCCCCTCCCCCCCCCCCCCCCCTCCCCTGCTGCCCATGCAGAACGGACTCAGTGAGAAGTGAAGAAAACCGGAGACTCGGGGTCAGAACTCAACTCACGACTGGAAGCCAAAATCATGAACAAATCTTATTTACTGCTGGTTTTACGTGTCATTTTCCTCTGTTCCATCGGAGGATATAAATCCACGCCCGCCGCCGAAAAGGTCTTTGACGGAGATGTGGTTCATGTTGGGTAACCGGTGGATTGATGACATTTGCAGTTTTGCAACATTCAAACAAACAAAGCATTTGACTTGAATTTATTTTAGCAGTTCTCCCCGCGTGCTGCGGCAGAGCGTTCCACGGGTTCGCGAGGAAACGGAGCGTCGCAAATCAATCGGACAGCTTTTCGATTCAAAGGGAGCGAAACTGTGTTAAGTTGATTAAGTCTGATAGATGTGTTTGCTTTCATAGCTGATTAAGGTGCTCAGCAGAACCCCTGAGTTTATACTTCATCAAAATACTTCCGAAATCTATCAAGCGCTGTGTTTTTTACACCCTCGCCCCCTCATTAATTAAGTTGGCCCTGATCATTTTAGCTGGCGCTTGGAGAGCGGCCAAGGAGGCATGAACAATACCGGGACACACACTTCAGCCCGGGCGTCTGAGCTTAAAGGTCATCATTTTAAACACATGCTCGTAATGACTGTACACTGTTGTGCCGCTTTCTTTTTACAAGATAAAGACGAGCAACAACAACTTTACAGGCATGATCCGTAATTAACGGCGGCCTCCTTTCAGATGTCGGCCGGAGGATCTGAGGCCTCCGGAGGATGACTGTGTGTGTGTGTGTGTGTGTGTGTGTGTGTGTGTGTGTGTGTGTGAAGGTTCAAGTGTCCATCAGAGGAAATAATGAACAGGTCCGTTCGGCGGTGAACTCATTTGGCACCAGGGTAATGAGGAGCGCTCATTCCTGTTCCTCCATGAGCCAAATCTGGTGTCTGAGTCTCCGCAGGGTTATTCTCAGAGCTTAACTGTTGGCCCTCAGTTTGAGAGTCAAGCAAATGTTAGCCAAATATTTCTCAAGCTTGATTGCTGTGATGAATGCTCCAGATGTGGAACTGTACTGTGTTCAAATATACAGAAAAAAAAAAAAAAAAAACAACGTAGATACATAAACACAGATCAATTCTGCCTTTTCTCTTCATCATGTCTTTTGTTATTATTCCAGACTATTGTGCTCCGCTGCCAGGTCGTATTATATCTCCCAAAGCACGGATGAAATGTGTTTTCAGTTATTAAGACACTTCAACAGTTCTTCATGTGAAGAGAAGAAATACCTTGTGTGTGTTGATTCCGTGTTGATGTTAGAGCGAGGGAGACTCCTCCAGGAATCAAAGGAGACGTCGTTTGCTCCTGGCTTTGCTCTGCAGCGTCGAGTAAAACTAGCTTTCAGCTCATCATAGTGAGGCTGGAATCTGTGTCCAGTATTTATCGTAAACATGGCGGTGTGATTCCCCTCTTCGTCACGCATGCTGCCATTTGATCATATAGTGTAAATAACACATTTCTTCAAGCCAAAAATAACATTCCGGTAAATAATAGACGAGCTCTCTCGCTGCGTTCTATTGAAAACATTTGGATTAGGTCAGAAGCTGTTGTTTTCCTGGTAAGTTTCTCGCCAGCACATCCATCTTATGATCTCACCTCAACATTATTTACTCCTCAGATGAGAAAATAATTATCGCAATTTGTTGGTTCCAGACAGGAGAGCAGACACACACATACACACACACACACAGAATCAGTTTGGTCGTTACACACTGACCACCCTCAACCTCAAAGACTCGAAATGGGCGAGCAAACATTTCAGGAGACACCTGCGGACAGTCAAAACACACAGACGAGCGTAGAGTTTTACTGGAGATGCAAACACCGTTTAGTCAAAGACGCCGTCGTTTCTGAACCGAGGAGTTGAAAAGGTGAAACAGCTTCAAAGTCTCAAGGCGGCGGCTTTTATGACACAATTATGACAGGAAGAAACGCAGATACCAGAGAAACAAAACAGCCAACGAGTGTGAGAGGATTTTTTTTACTGCAGCTTGGCTGAATGCATCATAGTAACAGCGATGTTTGCTGGTTGTCTTTGAACCACAAAACAAACTTTGAACACAAACTATTGACAGCGATAAAAGTGGACTTGAGTGTCTCCAGTTGCATGAGGGTCGTGAACTTTGGACTGTGTGCTCGAGATTATTAAAACAGGACCCCAAACAACTGGAACCAAGCAAAAACATTTCGTTTTAAATTGTTCCACATATAAGCTGAAGTCAGAGTCTCTGGATCTGTCCTCGTTTCGCCCTTGCGTCTGGTGATGCTCACGCGTTCGCAGCTTTCATGTGCTGCACTCACAGTAAATCGAAGCTGACTTTTTTTTTTTTTTTTAGCAGAAGAAAAGTCTGGAAGTAGTCGTAGTATTTTGGGTTCTTCTCATTCCTGTTTCTAATAAAAGCGTTTTCTGAAGTTGTCCCTATCTTACAAGTGATGTTTGGACGTTCTTTTGTGTCCAGCTGCCTGTTTTGAGTTTTTCTCCTGATGTCAGCATCTTCAGAGATGAAGAAAATTTGGTAGGTTTGTAAAATCTGGAGGTCAATAAGTCAAATTTTGCGATGAGGTCTGTGAACGCATCTTGAATATAAAGGCCTTTAGCCTGACTGATCGTTTGCTGTAAATAAGATGAAGAACAACCTCCTGCACCACGGTGTGTGTTCATTTAGTTTTTTACGACTTCAAAGAATCCCAACATCAAAACAAGGCACTTAGGCGACCGTAGGTGAACGGAGCGCCGGCCATTATCACTTCATAATTGGTTTGGAGCAGCATTCTGCTGAGGTGAAATAACATCAGACTGGAACGAGAACAAACTCCGTCCTGCCGGCAAACTAATCCGCTCCAGTCAAGACAACATGTCAAATCCGTCACGTCACATAAAAACAAACAGACATACATTTCACTGCGCTCCACACAGTAACTGTGATGCATTTGCAGATTGTATGCAGCGAACTCTCCGGCTGGCGTGCGCAGCTCATAAATTATGTACAGTTCAACTCATACAGAGGGAGAGGTTAATATGAAAATGTGCGATCCCCGCGTATTGATTCATTCCATGGAGGCAGAGCGAGCATTCCACATCTGCAGCCCGCTCCGACCACTAATAATGGAAATCATATGATGCACAGAGAGCCTGAAATCAAAAAGAGCGACGGCGAAACAGGACTGGAGGCTTACCGGAGCTTCTGTTATGAGCTTCTAGATAACATGATAAAGATATTTGAAAATCACTTCTAACAGCCACCAGATTTGTGGACGGCGATTAAATCATCAGCCGATGAAGGGTCACACATGAATCTGTGTTCACGGCAGAGATGGTTAAATTGAATAAACAGCAACAAAGCAACTGGGATAAATGACCAACACGCAGACAATACAATATTTATAATATTGTTTTTTTTTATTTTCTCATTATTTCCACTCACACAGGTCAAAAATGTCTTTGGCCTCATCCAAAGCAAAAACACAAAGCACACCAGCCTGGTTAACGCCCTCTCTCTCAGCTGGTGTCAGATTCAAAGCTGGTTATTTGCTCCATTGTTTTCTCATAAACCATCTTGTACTTCGCCTTCAGATCCTTAAGCAGTGACCGAGCTTCTTTGCCTTCGTCCTGGTTATTGCTGGAGTTGAGTGAGGCGCCGTCTGTGCACAAGAAGAGAAAGCTGAGCTCATGAGGAGTAAATCGATATATTTTGAGGCGGACGTACCTAAGGCCACGACTTTCATTGTGCTGCTCTCTTTGAATTCCTTCATCATTTCCTCTGCTCTTACACGTTGATTTCTTATAGTTTTCAAAGGTGGCAGTTCCTTAATCTGTGCACAGAAATATAAGGTAAGTGGATTTATTTTTTTGAACTGATTAAATTTTGACAAAAATGATGTGAACAATTCATTTAAAACTGCAGATTCAACAAACCCTCTTCTCTCTCTCCCTGTACGGCTTCTGGAGGCTATCAAGCCTTGGTTTTGAGTCTCTGTAAACATTGAGATTGTTCAGCGTGTGCTTCAGCATCCAAATAGCTGGTTGAAATCCTGTTGACAGACAGTGAAAAGAATGGATGGAAGAATGGACCCTCTGGGGTTTGATCCGAGGCCAAACATTTGAAGACAATGTTAAAAAAACAAAAAACAAAAACAAAACAAACAAACAAAAAAAAAAACTAGGCCAAAAAAATTAATGAATCAGTTGCAGGTGAAACTACATTCGCACCAATGGCTTTGGAAACATGAGGTTTTGGTTTTCCATTCACAAACTTTTGAAAGTCTGCGAGTCGTCTGGGGCTGGTTTTGCTCCCAGTCCTGCTCTCTGCAGCTTCTTTGTCCTCGGATGAAACGTCCAGCTCAGGAACATCTGCTGCCTGAGAAACAAACAATAACCAGAACAAGAAATCATGTTAAAGCGAAGGAGGGAAATACTTTGATACTTTAATACTTCCTAAATCCCCGAACCTTGAAAACCGCACACGTGCTCACCTGAGTCATGAAGAGCTGCTCTGCCTGTTCCCGCCGGCCGCCGCCGCCGCCGCCGCCGCCGCCGCCGCCGCCGCCGCCGCCGCCCTCAGAAGCTGCTGCTCTCCTGCCGGGTGAGGGACGACCTGCATCCATCAGCTGGGATCTCCGCGACGCCTTCGGGACGGTTTCTTCCACCTGTGATACAAAAAAATGTCAGACAAGATAAATGTTGAGACGAATTGACCTTCACGGGGAGTTTGGGCTGGAAGTGAACGATTTATGTTCACAGTTCCCGTTCTGCTCGGTGGTCCGTGACTACCTGTCCCTGATCTTGATGCCCACAACACACACACACACACACACACGCACACACACACACACACACACATCTAACCTTCCATTTGAGACAGGTGGACAGAGTCAGCGGGATCTTGGCGACCTCCTCAGTCTTCCTCCGCTTTATGGTTATTCCCAGTCTCTCCTGGATATACGTCAGTAAGGGAGAGTCTCCTGAAGCACGGAAAAGATGATGAAGCTCTGGAGCAATCCTCAAGAAGAATGTGTGTGTGTTTGTGTGTGTGTGTGTGTGAAGGAAGACGATCACCTCTCCTCTGTGTTGTTAGAGGGTTACACTGAACGTCGATTTCCTGAAGCATTGGGAAGAGAGCGGCGGCCACCAGCACTTCCTCCTTGACGATCTGATGACAAACCACTGATGAGACGTCTTATTAAAGAACGCACACACTCCCACACTCCCACACACACACACCTTGTTGTGAGCTAGATTGAGGAACCGGAGCTCTGGTAAAGGCTGTTGGTTCTCTTCGCAGCGCTCCTTCCAGTTGTCTTGCTGAAACATCTGTGGCGGCCATCAGACGCCCAGGTTTAACGCAGAGACTCAGAAAGTGTCCGAACAATAGAAAACACCAGCTTTTGGACTGACTTACCAGGGAGAGTACCTCCAGATATCCACCCATGAGGGGATCTGGCTCATCGTGGGCTGGATTGGGGAGATAAAATTGATAGCGTCCATAATTTTTCAGCGGATGTTGAAGTACTTCTGACAAACAGGTGAAGAATGAAGCTGTTTACACATGAGTGCAACCAGATGTTGGGCATTTACCAAGGCCCTCATCCTGGGCTTCAGCGGAGCCCGGCACAGGTTTGGATGAGCCCATCAGCTCCATGTGTGGTATTTCAGAAATGTGGTTCCCCTTCAGGTTTAAATACCTTAGCCTGGAAATTAAAAAAAAGGGGAAAAAAAGAGGCAAAGCTCATCATGAAAATGTCCATTATGTGTCGTCGAATCTGAGAGAAGTCAGAATGTGTTTTGTATCGCTCATTTGAAGACACATGCTGACTTTTTGAGGTGGATCAGGCTGTTGAAGACTTCAGATGACAGTTTGTTATCATCAAGCATCAGGACTTCCAGAGACCTGAACGGGGAGTCTTCCTCTTCAGACGGCCTAAAACAAAAGCAAAGCAACAGAAACCTGCTCACTAAGTTACTTATATAACTGATTCCACAGATAAACAGTCACAAAACACCGATTGCATTTTAGAATTCAGTGAGATATGTGGACTTTCAGTATCATAATGCTGTGAATTTATTCCTCCTTACTTTCTGACTGGGCAGGTGAATTAAAGCTCTTCAAAATTACTTCAACTGCCATTAATGTGATAGGGGATCGTTCGGGCGCCCCCTGTTGGTCACTTTTAGAACTGCTTTAAAACATCCATTTTCTGTACTGCTTGAGCCAGAGTGTGACACACTCACACACGCGCGCGCGCGCACACACACACACACACACACACACACACACACACACACACACACACACACACACACACTCACGTACAGGTTATATAGATTCTCAGGTTTGCATCAAATGCATGTTTCTGGACTGTGGAATTGATCCTAAATATTCCAAGAAAACTATAAATCATTCATATGATTCCTTTTAAATCATCATTATATTATTTTGCAGTATTTTTTCCAGGAATGTAGCTGTACTCAGACTTGAGTGTAAATGGCGTCGCATAGTTTGCTTTTCTAGTGTTTAAGTGATAAGTCCAACTGCAGTCACAATATGAATTGAAATAATTTTATATGTATCCAATAAATGTATTTTCATAACAGAGATAGTTCCTGATAGTACACATCTATACTTCACCAGTGTAAGTATGTACTTTGTTGTTGAAGAGGAAGATGCTTTGAGACTGCAGATGTTTCATAAATATCTTATAATATGTGAGGTAACACTTTGAGCACTCTTTTAATAGAGTACTTTTTTATTTTGTAATTGTGCGTGACTGGAAACATTTACAACATGTTCCACCTCTCCAAACCACACTTCTGTCTTTTTCTCAGGAAAAATGGGCAAATACTACAGGAGTGGATTTATTATTTAGTGTTTTACCACTAAACTAACATCAAAGTGGACATAAAAAGGCTGAAACTATTACCAGATATGAACAAATTTATTATCTGAGTTGACAGCAGCCGCTGTTCTCAGATACGGTGTTAGTATCAGGAATGCTATAAATAGACTGCAAATCCAAAAACAAATTGTGCAGCTTAGTACTTCGTGAGAAGTGAGGTGCTTACAGCTGAGTGGGTTCATGATACGAAGAGTCAAGACGGGGAGGAAGACGACGGAGTTGATTTCCAGTCAAATGAAGGACTTTCAGTACAGGAAGACGACCGAGGGACACAAAACCGTCGGCTGACATGCTGTTGTAGGACAAATCCAGAACCTGTGAGAACCAAGATGAGAATTGAGATGATCATGCTGATGTCCAGAGAAGGAAAACCAGATTCGACAGTCATTCATCTTACCTCAAGATATGGGAACTCAGCAGCATCAAAAGTCATACTGCGAATCCTATTTAAAGCTAGATTGATCTCCCTTAAAGATCGGAAACTACTGAAAGATCCTGTGAAGAACGTGCAGATTTGTGAAGTTTCTGCAAAGCAGCAGATAAAGTGAAAGATCTGCAAGACATTTTGCAAGAATCACCTAAAGAGAGCGAATTGATAGACGCGTCTATGGATTCTACATTATCAAACAACTCCAAGTCCTCTGAGGTGACCTGCAAAGGAAGGACATGAAATGCATTTCCAAACACTTTAGTGAAAAAAAATTGCTGAAAATATGAGAAACGTTTCTCACAGAGGTCAGCTGGCGTTCGCTGACGTCAACAGAGCAGAGCTCAGAGGGCTCGTCCACACAGTGGAGCTGCAGCTACCAAGGGAAAGAAAACATTTTAGCCCTTCGCTCATCAAAAAGAAACGTTTTCATCCAATTACTCTTTGCATACTGAGTTTAAGTGTCATACCAGGAGAGGTCCGTCTAATGTAAAACCATGTTGAGAATGAGCTGCACTGTTCTCACACTTTCTGCTGGTCTGTTTTAATTGCCGCTGGATTCTTCTGTATCTCTTTTCCTCTGCTTCTCTGTAAGCCACGAGCCAGTGACCAGCGCCTGTAAAGAATCCACTCAAAGTCGTCTCAATTTTATATGAAGGATTTGACATTTCTAGATATTTCTCCTGCACATTTTGAATGGTTTTCTTTACATATTGCATCCTCTATCCACCCTCACTCTGCCTTCATCCAGTTTTTTTATTTGCCCCAAGGTGTTTGAGGTATGTCACTGTTGTCAAATTGATCCAAATGGGTCAGACGTCTCCCTCTTAACACTTCACTATACACTGTGAGTAAATTATAATAATTATATATAAATACATAAATTGATTTTGATTGATGTTTGTAAGGTAAAAAGATTCCATAAATTCTGAAGTCTCCCTTTTAAGTAAACTTGCTTGCATGAACTAAGTAATGTGAACTCCATTAATCTAAAGATGATGAGATTATGGATGAAGGATCAAATGCCATGAAAAGCTTAAATAAGTCCAGATGTACTCAAGACAACAATATAAATTCCAGCATGCCAGAAGAATTCTTGTTACTACACTCTGTTCCTGATGGCATTTTGCACCTCATCCAAACATTTTAAAAAGATAGATGTTATTGGCGTCTGTCTGTGAGCTCTAATGACTGAATTTCCCTACTTCGTGGCAATAAAAACAGTCTTTGTGATGGTTTTGGACGCACCGTCTCTCCTTCGGCGGCTCCCAGCAGCAGGAAGAAGACACTGGCCGGGGTAACTCTGTCCGGCATCGAATTTATAGGCTGCTGAAGTCATCACGTCTGCACTCAATTTATCGCGGAACAACTGTTTTTAATACGAGTTGTAAAGTGTCGGTAGAAGTTGAAATGTGTAGGGAGGGGTGAAACCCCGTTAACGATGTTTTTCACCGGCTCGAGCTGACAGTGTGGTGCTCTGTATCCTAGCAACAGCATGTAAGACGAGGCGCCGCCCCTCCCGTCCAGCAGGGGGCGAAGGCGCGTCGATTCACGCGGACGAAGCCGGAAAAGACCACTGAGTCTGTCTTATCAAAGATTACACACAGAGACAAGATAGTTCACACCCAAGCCAATGAAAATCTGTAACCTTGTCAAACATGCTACGTTGCAACCCGACAGCGGTGAATCCGTGATGTTGAGTAGCAGATTATTACTATTCAAAACAATGTAGCGCCCGATACGTGCGCGTTTTAACGATTTGCGCTTGTTTACTGCTAGGTGCAACTGTTAGCCGCCATTTCAGTCAGAAAATCGATTCCTAACAACACTCGTGTGACCGTTTGTGTGAAAGTGTTTACTCCTGATGGTCCAGAAGTTACGCGACGGATGGATTTTCACGCTCCACCCCGACGTCTACTTCCGTGAAGAGCGAGCAGAGCGAATACGGAAAACAACTGCGTGAGCTCCTCTCGCCTCGGAGTCGTCTCTGATTCTGATGAACCCCCAGCATCAGTGTCGTGAACATCAGAGGTCCCCGGTTTCGCGTGCAATTAGACGGGATAATGCCGTTCACGCAAAGCTCGGGAGTGACACACGCGAAGAGTGACGAGTGAAGGTAAGGGCCGTGCTGCTCGCGCACGACGTGCGCGAGGTTATCTCTTTGTAACAATGCACTCATCTGTGTCTATGAGGAGCTTCTGGACTATGAACTCTTCCTGTTAGTCTGTGTGTAAAGGTTACAGGAGAATGTGGAAGAAAACCAAGTCATTTTCTGTTCGCAGGACATTTGATCCATCATGGGAAACACGCCGTCAAAGAGTGGCAGTGGAGATGAACCTGTCAAAACAACTTTATTTCAAAGGGAACAGAGTGGGATCACATACAGGATCCCTGCTCTCATCTACCTGAGGCACTGTCACACCTTCCTCGCCTTTGCAGAGAAACGAACCTCGCCTGCTGACCATGATGCTAAAATCCTTGTTATGAGAAGAGGAACACTTAAAGAGGATGGGTCTATTCAGGTGATTATTCTCGCACAATACCCACCTGTAATACCAGTAAATGTCAACATGTTCTTTGCTCATCTTGATTTTCTTCTTTTCTTGTTTTCCCCCAGTGGTCGTCCAGTCAGGAGCTGTCATCCGCCTCCCTACCAAGCCACCGTACCATGAATCCCTGCCCAGTGTATGAAAAAAACACCAAAACGCTGTTTTTATTTTTCATCTGCATCTGGGGGAACACCACAGAGATGAAGCAGATCTACACAGGTAAGTGCAAGGCGCGCCTCTGCTTCGTCAGCAGCGGCGACGACGGCCAGACCTGGAGTCAGACCACAGACTTGACAGAGAGCGTGATCGGCGAGACCATCCAGAAGTGGGCCACGTTTGCCGTGGGCCCCGGTCACGGCGTCCAGCTGGAGAACGGCAGATTGATCATCCCCGCCTACGCCTACTACGTGCCCTACAGATGCTGTTCCTTCCCCATTCCGTTCACAGTCTACCCACGTGCGCTCTCCATATATAGCGAGGACTTTGGCCAGACTTGGCGCATCGGGAAGATGCTTCGAAAGAAGTCGTGCGAGTGCGAAATGGCAGAGATCATAGATCACGAGGGCAGGAGTCACCTTTATTGCAACGCTCGCAACACTGGACGCCACAGGTGCGTGGCCCTGAGTGAAAACAGCGGCGTCTACTTTGATAAGCCCCACATGGCCCCGGAGCTCGTCGAGCAGCCCAACGGCTGCCAGGGAAGCGTCATCGGCTTTCCCGCTCCCGAGTTTGTCCCGAACGACGACGCCGAAAGCAAGGCGTGCGGCACGTCGCTCCTGTCGCCAGACTCCCAGACCTGGCTCCTCTTCATGCACCCGACAAGCAAGTCCAGCCGAAGGGACATGGGCGTGTACTTGAACCGGTCCCCCCTGCACTCGTCCGGGTGGGACCGGCCCCGGATCATCCACGCCGGCCCCAGCGGCTACTCTGACCTGGCCTACAACGGGGACAAGGATCAGTTTTCGTGCCTGATGGAGTGCGGGGTGGAAAGTGAACTGGAGCAGATCGCGTTCGTGTCCTTCTCCCTCAATGATGTCATGCAGACGGGTAGTAAGAGAGACAAGAAGATGCGTTGAGTTTTGGTTGTTTGATTTCTGTATTAGTAAAGCTCTCTACCATTGTCCTGCAAGCTATGAAAACAAAACAAAACAAAAAAAAAAAGTCCAAGCTGAAGCCACTAAATATGCTGTGCAGTAACATCTGTCTGTGTTTACTATTGTTCTACATTCTGGAGATGATAATGCATGCATGGTTTGTGTGTTTTGTTGTCTCCTTGTTTACATGAGAAGGTAAATCAAGTCTTAATATTATTGATATGCAACCAGGTGTGTAAGAGAGGAAACTATTTTTAATAGAATAGACTGAGTGGTTGAGTTTAAGCATGCTGTGCTGGACCGTCATTTTTGAAACCGGCTTTGTGTGTAGCATGTTTGATAAGCACTTCATACCCATTCCTGCATCCTATTAAGCTGTCAGTACTGTCCGAGCGGTGGAGAAAGTTTGCCTACCTCTTTTTATTTTCATACGACGATCATAGCAGGCCTTGTAAAGTAGAGCGTAGAGTTGCCTCCATGCTCCGTCTCTCCTTTACATTTAGTATACTCTAATTCACATATGCCTTCTAAACGCCACTGTTTCAAGTTGGGCTACGCCTCAGCCTCGTGAGCGCACGACCTTTCTCTGTGGGCGACAGTGGGTGCCATAAAATGAAATTAAATCGAGAAGAAAAAGGTGAACGTGCGCTTTTTACATCAGGCTTATCAGTGAGGAGACCGACCAAACTGAACCACATCTGTGAGTCTTTATAGCAGCTGATAGAGAGAGAGTGAGGGAGGGGGGGGGGGGGGGGGGAGGGGGGGGGGTACTCGATGTACTGTATGCAGATTTTTATTACATTCATTTTCAAAAGCAATATTTTTCTCAGCTACTTTATTCTCGGTTTTTCCCCCCCCCTGCCCACACATTCAGCATGATTTTATGACCAGGCTTTTTTTCTCCCCCCCCCCCTGTTATTAATCATGTGCAGCGTTACGATATGATTGGCTTGCTGTTGGTGATCAAACGAAAGCATGTCAAAAGCAGATGAAGACTATTTATGAAGCCACTAGGAATTTGCACATACAGAATATTGTACTGAGTGACTTTAACATCCTGTTTTTGCCTATTGTCGTGAGGTCAAGCGCCTCCAGGTGGTTCTAGTTTAATTGTGTTCCTGTTGATTGTCGTGGAAAGTGACAAAAACCTGCATGAATCATGTATTTTAGTAGAAAATAAAAGTAACTTGTGATCACTGGACTCATTGTTTGTCTTTTTTTTTTTTTCCCGACAGAATACAGTAACCATATTTAACTGCATTTCACAACTGACCGCTCCAAATGTTTAAAAATCGAGCTGTAATCAGATGTCAGACGGGGTGAGGAAAAAAGAAAAGAATTGGCCGTGTGTGAGTGTTGTTTTCCAAAAACACTTGAGCTGAGAGCAGTTTTTCATTCCCCCCAGCAGAAGCTGAGGGCTGCAGCGTGCTGAAATGATGTCGAGGACTCTGTTGTGATGCGGCCTGTGGGGAATTGAATGTGATTCAGCAGATGTGCAGACAGCGGGGATGAATTTAGGACAGGCGGGGAGAAGCGTCGCAGTTCGGGACGCGCCGCGGATCTTCTGTAGGTTTCTCGGTTTCGAAACGATTCACTCTTCCAGGATTGTTGGTTGTTCATAAACTGAAATGAACCAAAACTGTGTCCGATCACGTTGCCTCTGCCTGCTGGAAATATATACACACGCACGTTAACGACGCTGAGCAATAAAGAAAGGGAGTCATGAGCATTTTCTCCAGACTGATACGATCCTGCATAATGTGATAACGCGCATTTTATGCTGCTTGTGCAGCAGCTTGCAATGAGGCATGTTAATGTGTTTAATCCAAAGACGAAAGCACGTTTTATTGAGACTCTGCGAGTAACTTGATCCACTGCCTGAAATAAAGTGGCTGTACGGTTGAAAAAGTTCCTGAGTTTGCATGTTCTTCCTTTGCCTTTGGAAGAGGCTTCAGCTTTTGTTCTTCTTCTGTCGACATAAATCTCGAACAGACTGATTACAAATCCATACTTTTTGTTCAAACTTACATTGCAATAATTAACTGTTTCCATCGATCTTTGGTTCTATTTCTCGGCTGCAGATGAAAACACATCTGACATTTGGCTGAACAGTGCTTATAATAGTTCCTTTAGAGACAGCCTCCCTGCAAACACTGCTATCTTTCACTTAAAATGAAGAGTTGAAAAAAAGAAAAAAATGACAGTTTGTTCTCGGCTCGGCGATATTCACCGAGAGCGCAGGTTTTATGAAGAAGAATGTAATAACCGTGCAGGAGCCTGGCTCTGAAGAACACGGCCTGTCTGATTTGGTTGCACGGTCGGGGTTGTGAGGTTGTGACTTTAAGAGACAGCTGTGCCCTCAGGTACACAGCGGCGGCAGCCACAGGCTCCCCGGGCCTTGAGTGGCAGATCTGATCACAAATTTAATCACCTGCACTGACAAAAAAATAAAAAAAATAAATAAAAAAAAAATCCAAAACAGCCAGCAGAGAGGAGGAAAGGTATGAAGTGTGCGTTATTAGATGTGGGGCTCGTAGATCTCAAACCTTCTTATCAGCTGCACGGCTGCCTCTTTGCTCTGTTTGTTTCTCACCTTGTCCAACTTGCTTCTTCACACAAAGGATGAATCATGTGGCGAAACCTGTTTCTCTCCCACAGTATTGGCGTCGAGGCGGACCGCGCTTTTCAGCGCATATGTTTCATCTGTCACTGCGGCGACACTGGGGGATCCAGCGACAGAGCGACCACAGTGTTGGCGTCACAGATGTTCTCTGTTTACGGCGTGTGCGGCGTCCCAGCGGGCGCCGCTCTCTCCTTAGCAGCACACACACACACACACACACACACACGGTGTGATGGACACGCGGTGGTGATATTATGTTGGTAGCATTCATTAGAGTGACCCCGAGGCCCTCAGGTGGGAAGCTGCCAGACAACTGAAAGGATGTGAAAATGATTTGATTCCATTTGCGGTTTTTTTCTCTGTTTGTTTTCAGACTGTGGGCTCGATGGTATAAACTTGGGAACAACAGCAGGTTTTGACTGTTGCTTCAGTTACGTGCACACTCAGGGAAAAGGTTTAATATGGAGGATTGCTGTGTTGTTCCGTCTTTAGTTGATCCTCAAATCCTTCTCACTATACAACATAAGAACACAGTATGTGAAGCTATGCCAAGAAATACAGTTACAGTAATAAATACATTGTTTACTCCCACCTGTAGTTTCTTAAATCCACCAAAAACAGAAGTTTTATCCCCTCAAATAACCGATTAGAATCTACTTAAAGAAATGTTGATCAACCTCTTTGTGGTTTCTTTCATTCGAATGTGGCACTTTTCAAACTCCGACTGCTTCACGCTCCCACAGCAATCTTTCAGATCTGAGTCTTTGTTCCAAATATAGTGAGCGATTGTGTAAAAAGCGAAACCGATTGTCACAAATGTCAGCGTCAACAATGTACTGGAATAATAAATTGGCCTTCTTATTGAGAATGAGAGGCATTATGAAGTGACTGCTCGGCGCCAATCCGTATCAGATCAGACAGTGAATGCCAGACTTCTCACCGCGCTCTGCTTCTGAAGTCTGCAGACCCTAACGCTGCGGGAGAACGCTTAAGTTTTCTGCGACGTGTCAACATATTGTCTTTCATTTTCTGTGATTGCGATCATTATTCTTGCCTGCACTCGCTGGTTCTCTATGATCTTTCAGAGGTCCTGGTGTTGCAGCATCCTCACATGACAGGTGTGCATCATGTTCTGAATGTTATCTGCCAGCATCGGCCAGCTCGAGAATGAAAAGTTGCCTGCAGTTGCTTGTTTGTCAAGTAGTGCCTGAATGTTCAACTGACGCTATCTCTTACGTCTGTAAACACCCGTGTCCTCGTCTCTAGGCATTTGGCCCAGGCTGAACCCAACAACGAGCACAAAGGAAACGTGTTTTCACGTGACCACGCTCAAACAGTGCACCTACTTCTCAAATAGGAATATTTAAGTGTCCGATGGTTTTGACTACTATCGACATGCATGGAGCGATAAATGCCTCAACAGAGGGACGTTCATGTCCAAATGCCAAACCTGCTCCACCCTGTCCTCCCCACACCCACACACACACACACACACACACACACACACACACACACACACACACACACACACACACACACACCACCCTATGAATGCAGAACTGTTTCTGTGTGTGTGTGAAAAGATAACTGCAAGGCCAAAATGTGTAAACACAAGAGACCGTTTCGATCTTCTTGAACTAAAAATGCTGTATCAGCCATTATGGAGTAAGTTTTTAAACAAAATCCCCCATAACATTGCAATCCATCACAGTGTGACCTATAACACCCAAATATCCAACTATATCTTTTTTTTTAATTTGTTATACATTTACAAATTAATATCCCTGTACGTATGCACAAATAAACAGTTTATTTCAAATATTAACATGGAGGTTGAGCTAACGGTGAGCGTCAGCCGACAGAAAGGATCGACATCACGGCGGTGGTTGGCCCATTTCAGCTAAATCGTCGAGGTTGGTGAAATACAAAATCTCTGAAGACCTCCTACAAACAGTGGATGACAGTTTGAAGTGGCTGCGTGTCGACCGGCTTCAGCGCCCAGTCCAGATGTTTGCATGAACATGTCCAAACACAAAAAAATAAATAAATAAAAAGAGACAACTTTTGGATAAATCTTATGTGCTTTGTCCCTTAAATAGGTTCGAGCAACAGGTATAATACATTCAATATGAGTTGTCTTGTATCTTCTTCTTTTTTTTTTTGGTTTCTTTTTGTTGCAAGACAGTAAAATAAGTTATGCAGGCAAAGTTACATCTTTCGGGTTGGATTGAGGCGTCTATGTACACTGGAAGCTACACTCGGTTCGACCGTACATCGCGACAGAGTCAGGGAGACGCCGCTCGGCGGCTCCGTCCAGGGAAACCTTCAGTGATTTAGAAATGCGACCACCGTTCTGTAACGTCACTGCTAAACAGATGGGCCTATTTTACAGAACAATGGAACTCCTGCGCCAACCGAAACAACCTCATGTTTCAAAACGGAACCGCTTCTTCTTTCACATTGCAAAACAACAACAACAAAAAAAAAACAATAAAACGTGGAACTCAATGCAAAACTAAAGGGAAAATACATGAAGTGCACAGGATAAAACGCAGCGTGCATGTGTGTGAGTGTAAAGAAAAATACAGAGAGAGAGGACTCCCAGAGAAATGAGCAGAGAAGCTATATTTTTAGGCTTCCACAAAAAAGAGAGAGAGAAAAAGAAAATTACATTTGCTAAGTTTTACCCCTGTGGCAGGAGTTTGATCACATTTGATGAACTCAGACTTATTTATTATTTCCTATCACTTGAAAACTAAAAGTTCACCACAGTGTGTCCAAATCTTTGTGACCTCTCCGTGTAAGTCAGACTGTCTCAGGCTTGGAGAACAACGGCGCTCTTCACAGAAATGGCGTCTTCGCGAGTGATATCAACATCTTTTGATACAGTTAAGGACGATACAAAGATTATATGCTGGATGGACACGGAGCCGTGTCTAGCGGGCCGCTGAGAGTCTTTAGAGCGAGAGAGCCCAGCGGCGCCGGGTCAAACCGCCACACCATTTAGAGTTTGTGTTTTCTTTTTTGTTGTTTTCGAAAGAAAAAAAAAAATGGCTTACAAGGGCACTGCAAATCTACATAAGCCATAAAAAGCCATGCCACATTGACACCCTGTTCGGGCTATTCTCTCTTAAAGGGACATGCGCACAGTTTACAAACAGAGGAGGCAAAAAGACTGCTGGGAAAGCAGCAGGGTTGGGAAGGTTTCTCTCAGAATCTCACCTCGACTAGTTAAATTGGACAAACTCATTCCTCCAAGTAATTTGTGCCACGATCAATGATTGCAGTCTTTTTTCTAAATCATGTGACTTGATGCTTTTTTTAAAGGCAATACCAGACTGGATTAGACTCTTTTTTTTTTTTTTTTAAACAAACAGATCACTGTAATGACTCCACAAGTAATCCATTGTTCCCAACCCTGTAAAGCAGTGAGCATGGCAGACCAGTCACATGCACACTATGGGAAATGTTCGGCTAGACACACGAGTACTAACCTTCTGCTCTCTGGCTGCTGGGTACTAAACATCATACAGAACAACAGGCAGCTGCTAGAGGAGGAGACTCACGTGTCCGAGTTGCATTTTTATCACAAAAGTGTCTTTTTTTTCTGATTAGTTCGAATCAAATCTGCAGCCGAGCATCTCTCACCCTGTCAGTCTAAACCAGCTGTAATCTTCCTTTTTTTTTTTGTAAAAAGAATTAGTCCGTGAACAATCAACAGTGAGCAAAATATGATCTGCTTTTTTTTTCTTCCACAATTTGAGTGAATTTCCTTCTTTTTTCCTTTTTTTTGTTCTCTGTTTTCCCATACATGATACAATGTACTGCGCAAAAATGGTTATGCGCACATACTGGAAGCATAATGTTGCTGAGGACATGCAAGTTGTTGAGTATACAGCAGAGCAAAAAGCGATGTTTTCCCAACGTCTTAATCTTCTTCATCTTCTTAGAACATCATCTGTCACTCAGATTTGCATCTTCAAGCGCGCGACTCTTTCTTTGAGTGTGGCTTATTTCCCAGCAGGGCGTCAATCTCCGTGATGGTCTGGGGAGTCATTTGAGATAAAATCTGAAAGGAGAGAAAAAAAACTGAGGAAATGTGCTATTTTCAAACGTGATCTCTTGATTTTTGTGTCAGACTTTCAGGTTGTGTTGAACACACAGAAGCAGGTTGAAATGGTATTCTAGTACTGTAAATCAGGGAAATGCACTGATGTAGCTCAGGGAAAACGGGGAGGGGGGGGGATAAAGTGTTTACCCGGAGGGCACCCAGGTTCTCGAGTAGCTGGTCTGTATTAGAAACACCCAGGAGTACTGAGCTGACTCCCTCGCTGCGCAGACACCAGGCTGTAAGACAAGAAACACACACACACGCTGAAAATCAGGCTCAGGGAGAAAACCTTTAAAACACACCAACCCTGTTGCTCCTGCACTGTTAAAAGAGGTGGTTTTCCTGGTTCGTACCGATGGCTAACTGTGCGGCGGTGCAGCCCAGCCTGTCCGCCAGTAGATGGAGCTCCTTGATTTTAGCGAGCTGCCTGCGGCCCTCCTCACTGTTGACTCGCTCCTTCAGCCACTGGTATCCCTTCATCAGGACCAAAACAGGAGAAAATCACCGGCACAGTACTGATTTCACGCTGCAGCACCCCCGCCGAGCAGGAGGAGCCCCACGCTGAGGCCGACTCCGAGCCGGGGGGAATCGCAGGGCAGCGCTGCTCAGATCTCACTGACCTTCATCGCCGCTCTGGAGCACTCCGGCACGCCGTCGCTGTACTTCCCCGTGATTAATCCGCAAGCAAGCGGAGA
Source organism: Salarias fasciatus (assembly GCF_902148845.1). Lineage (NCBI taxonomy): Eukaryota > Metazoa > Chordata > Actinopteri > Blenniiformes > Blenniidae > Salarias > Salarias fasciatus. The sequence goes on from NC_043754.1 coordinate 11,232,243, forward strand.
CCAAGTCATGGCTCCCACACCTGGGAGGAGTGAGGAGACAGAGCAGGTGAACCAAACGAGCCACTGGATCGATAAGTAGAAACAATCGTGAGGAGATCTCACCAATCTTATGGTAGAGTTCGGGGAGCTGCACCTCCACTTTATCCCTCTGGAAATAGTGATACTCGGCCTGCTCGCACACCGGCGGTATCAGGTTGAACTGGCGTGCCACCGAGTACGCCTCCTGGTGCCAGAGAGGCGGAAACGAGACGCCCGGTCACCGATCAGCACTTATTCTAAAAGCCGAGCGGCGTTAACGTCTGTCAGGAGCGCAGCGGGACGAGAGCTCTGCACTCACCATGATCTCCATGGCGCTCCAGCGAGACGTCCCCCAGTACATGGCCATACCCTGGTTTATTACGAACGTCATGGCCCGGACGATCTCTGCAGATCACAACACAGAACTTCTCACCGACGCATGAAGCACACACTGCACAGACAACACAGCGCCTGCACGACGCAGCATGGAATATTTTCAGGAAAGATTTAATAATCCCTGTACAGCATGTAATATCATGAGAGCAGCACAGATCACACAACTAATGCAGTGTAAAAGAAAATATATTATTATTGAAAAGTCAAATGCTTTATTAGTTATTTCTGTACTCATGACATGTAAACTAAAATTTCAATTTTAAATAATGCGTTAAAATCTGTATTAAGAAATAGTCTTTTTTTCTCTTTTATTACAATTTTTCAAATGAAGAAATATGGGAAAAACATGTCATATTATAAGATCTTTTAAGAGAATAACCCTAAACTACAACACTTTAACCAAAGAAAGATGTGGAGTATTTATGTTTATGTTTCATATATCTAAAGATACATTTACGTATATAAATTTTAGTTTCTTAGTCAAGATTTTTATTCAGTATTTTTCTGGTGCACACGTAATACCTCGTTTAAAATATAACATATATAATACCTGTAATAAAATATAAGTGTTTGCCTTTTTTATACTATTGCTACAAATCAAAAAATCTTTTATGTTATGTTATATACGTATCTTCGAACATAATAAAAGAAATCTCTGATTCCCAGCAAGTAACATTTTATTTCCAAATACATATTTTTGATTAAAATGACTGCGTCTTTGGCTTAAATAGGCACTAAACTCTTCTAAACAATCCTTGGAAATAACAGCTTACAAGATCGTATTAATGTTACAGATAAGATTCATTCTACAACTACGACAGCGTGCAATAAACAGCACTGTTCATGATCTGTGTGTATACTTTTTCAAACATCTGGAACTGACCTTCCATCGGACTGTTCACATCGTTTCTGTTGGCAAAAACGATGTCCACGTAATCCAACTGGAGTCGTGATAGGGAGCCTCTTAAACCTGCAGTAAACATTCAACAGTTATTAACATCGCTGTTCTCAAAGATACAGAAAAAAAAAATATGAAGACATAATTTTCTTAATGATGTGGATAAAACTGGGGTCAGCATGGTGCCTGCAGGGATAATGGGACGGAGTTACACAAGTTTATTGCACAGTACACTCATTCATAAATGATAAAAGCTCACTGTGACCTTGATGTTCCACCTTAATTTATGATCAGTTCACACATAAAGTCCAAACATTGCCGAAGCATTATCACTAGTATTTCATCCTGTGAGTGTGTCAAAGTTCAATGTGAACCGTCCAGTGAATACAAAAACTTGAATTTTAAATTACTGTGAAGAAATGGGCACCGAAATTATTAAAATTCATCCTCTAGGCATCATGAATGTTTTACTTCAGGCATTAATGTCTAACTAACCAACATTTTTACATTTGAATTAGTACTTTTTAAGTCATAAATCTTGAAATACACCATCGCATGGAATGGATTAACAAAATATGAAAACTGCAGTAAAACGTTGCATGACTTTGCCGTATGTTTTCATAATCTTACAATCCAGCACAACTCTTTCATCATGGAATCTGATAATATCATTAACTTACAATTCCTAATTTCAAAAGACTTGCAAAGAATATATCGACCGTGGCGCCTGGTCTGATGAGTTGATACTCTTTCATGTTATATTTTCCAAACCTCCCATAATTGCCGCACAAAGTCTATTACACACTAGACTGTGATGTGGATTCCATGCACTCGATCACGTCGGTTTGGCTGCACGATGTATCAGTGGGCGTATCTGAAACGGACATGTGTGATCTGCATGCAGTACATCATTACAAGTCCTTATCCTTATTCATCTGAAAGTAGTTGTTTTGGTGCAGCTGTGGTGTCACGTCGACCGTCACGTCATTCTCTGATGCACTTCCATTGGGTTTTATTTTTCTACCAGCTGTAGCTCATAGCAGCAGCTGTACTGTCGTTACGATTGAGAAGGCAGCCGTGAAATTTCTACCAGACGTGACCAAACAGTTATCTTAGGTTGTTTGTGGCTGTGCAGCTGTTTGCGACGCCCTCTCACTGTACGACGCCTTTCGTCTGAGACGGTCAGAAGTGTGCAGTCCGCGCGTCGGCCGGCGCGCCGTGAGAGTCTCGACCTCGGCGCCTAGTTCACTGGTTACGCAATGAGCTCAAATTAAAAAGGCTTCATAACAATAATGGTGAAACAGCTTCTTGGTACATGGTCACCTCAGGGCGATGCGAATTACAGAACAACCCAACAAAGTGACCACATGCAAGCCAGACCGCCTCTGAGCTTTTTCGGGATTATTTTTGGATGAGAAACACTCATTAAGTGGCAAAAAAACCAAAAAAACCAACTATCTTCAGATGTTGTTTGCATCTTGCCTGGTATCCTCACCTGGCCCTCTGTACCGCTGTCGGTCTTTGATCGGCTCATCTGACGGCGGCGGCTCGCCTCATCTGCATCGGCGCACCGCTCTAAGCGATCGTCCGATGGGAACATGCCCCTCGTATCTCACAAACGTCACTCCTCTAACATAAGCTCGCAGAGATTTCTTATTTTTGCTTCAGCCGGGATGAAACTGAGGCGTTTATTAGATTTTTTGGCCGGCTGATGTACTCACAGTGACATGTAACACGACCAAGAGAAGACTAAGAGATCAGACGATTTACCTGTCGTCCGTTAAAGGGTCAATGAATGAACATTGAAAACATTTTTGAAGCTACAAATGTGTAGATAATCCCAATAAAACAGATAATTTAACCTCTGTTCACCTCTTTCCTTGATTTATACACACTGAGACTTGATCTCAGCTTTTCTTTAACTGTCTGCTCATCAGTTAACAACTCAATACGCCTATAATGGTTTCTGGCTGTATATACTCTACCTTCAATAATGTGCTTTCTGGAGAGTCCTCTCTCGGTCTCTGCTCTGTGGAGTGAAGAAGATATTACATATTATTGATCTTCTAATTCAAATAATACGAGTAAAAACTCGTAAATGTAATGTTTTGCATTTTTATCTTTACTTACTGGCCTCCCCAGTAGATTTTTGTTGTGATGACGAAGCTCGAGCGTCTGGTGGGAGCAGATTTAAGAAAATCATGAGCACAATTTGACAGCAGTACAATCTGAAAAACATATTTCCTACTGCTTATTTCTATTTTAATAGAATCTAAGTTGGTTAATGGTCACGTTGCTCTCTTGTGCCTGTTAGCATCAGCATTGCACATTAAAAATACATACATGAGTGTTCTTTAACTATTCGCTGAGTCAGTCTTATGACGTGGGACTTCATTTTCACTTGAACACATCTTCATATTTTTAGTGTCTTTTTTTTTTTAAGCGAAAGCAAAACATGCATTCTAAAAACAATAAAAAAACCCCAAAATACTAATTTCCCCTGAGATCATTTAATGGCGTGTCCTTTTCCAAAAGTAATAAAAAAATCATGTAGCGATGCAGTGCTTTTCAGAGAGGGATTACTGGGGATTATTTAAAAACATCTGGGATCTAATGGGGATAGAAAGCTTTTATCATGCGTCTGTGAGTCACTCTGGTAAAAGGAGTAACATTACCTCCAGCCTTTCTTCTTTATAATGTTCCCTAAAGTGATTTCGGCTCTGTGGACAAACACACATTTGATAGTGATGAGTTGATGCACACTTGAGATCTCTTCACAACAGCAGGCAGGAAAACCTGTGAGCATCTAAGAGACGTAATCACGTGGTTTTTTTTTTTGTTTTTTTTTTGTTTTTTTTAGAGAGAGAATCATTTGTCTCCGTGGAGAAAGCAAAAAAGAAGAAAATGAGAAAAGTTTTAATGGAGGCTCGGCGGTGCGGTCTGACCTTCCAGAGGCGTACACCTCCGCCGTGTCAAATAAGTTCACTCCGTTCTCATAAGCTATGGTCATCAGGTTCTCAGCCATCTGAGGGAACACAAAAATTGAGACTGAGAGAGTGAGACGATGGATAAATTCCAATTACCCAGAGGTCGTTGGCGAAGGGCACCATGCAGGAAGATAATACGGACAAGGTACAGACGACGTCTCACCGAGAAAACTGCAGCTTAAAGGTCTGAGAGACTTTGAAGCAATTGTCTAATTGACAAATCTGAGGTTTGTATTCAGTGTATACACTTAAAACATAAAAAAAAATCATTTGTCTGGTTGGGAGTAGGAGCTTTCAGTCAGACAGAGAAGCAGCACGGCTCTCACCTCATCAGAGATCTGAGATCCAAACGTCACCCAGGTGCCTGGCAGAGAGGACACACAGACAAGAAGGATTTGTTTGAAGGGTTTTAAACGGATTGATATTTCTCCTGCCTTCAAACCAACTCACCTAACCCGAGGCAGGAAACACGCAGGCCTGACTTTCCCAGGTTCCTGTGGCAAAAGAGAAAGGAAAACTCTGTTCAGCTTCGAACAAGTCAAAAAAAAGGAAAAGAACACGTGATGTGTGTAGATTTGGAAAACATCTGCACGTACGACACTAAACTGACTTATTATATACTGCTATAAGAAACTACAGGTGACGTGAAGTACAATAACCAACACTCTTTTCACTTAAAGTCACAATTTATTGTTGAGAAACATCCTTATAAGAATATCAGTGGCTGACACGCCCACTCCTAACAAAATACAAAGATGAATCCTTAAAAAAAAAAAGAAGCAATTGGCAGATTGTCAGGTTTGCAAAAGTAAGAGCGTTAACCTCGCCACCTCTGTTTGGCCGAGCTGGGAACCAACAAGCTGTAAATCAACTGCTGGAGCACATACAAAGCCAAAAAGACCAAAATTCAACACGTTTAAGTTTCGCCTTGGATCAGGAGTACTCCTGGTTCGTGTCAAGGATCGGAGCGTTTCTGTGTGGAATCTGCATGTTCTCCCTGTTTGTACATCTCCTCCAGGTACTCTGGTTTCCTCTTCAGAGTCTAAACACGTGCGTTTGAGGTTTGACGACTGTCCTCCTCTGTGACGGTCCAGCTCCCTGCTCTAGATAAACCAGCAGAGAAGATGGATGATGATTCGCAGATAAACACAAAATTGATCAAATTAAGCCACGGTAAATACAAACCGGGTGTTATTCGAAGGATACACAGGACGGAAAAGTAAACCCTGACGTGTTTCCCTGGAGTGGTATTCCTGGATACTACTCCACAGCTGCTTAGCGAGTTTCTCGCCTGTGTTAAATCGCTGCCTGTGTGTAATTATTTCTGAACAATTGACCTTTCATCCTTCATATGTTAACAGTTCGCTGTGTTACAGTGGGTCAGTGAAACAGCTGGAGGGGGACCGAGCGAGAGCGCCGTGCGAAAGCCTCTCTGGTCAATACAGTAAATGTCCCAAAATGTTCCATAAGCTGGGGAAGGAGTCCATTACCCAACGTGCCACATCTGATTATCCAGACAGCTGAATTCTGAAGGGCAGGCGGAGAGAAGCGCGGAGCTGCATTCTGACCGCAGAGAGCATGCAACGGCTGAGAATGACGCTGGCTTCACGCTCGCGCTCCTCCTCCATGTGTGCTCTCCCCCATTCTAATTAGCCGGGGAGGCAGCTGGAGAGGCAGCGAGAGCTGCAGTGCAACTCGCCGCCCGCTCGCTGCCTTTTCATCTCCAGCGCCTCTCCCCTTCTCTGCTCGTCTGCCTGTCTGCCCGCGTCCGGCACAAATAGCCAAATGCAGAAAGACAGACTGTCAGAGCATTTACACTCAGTCCAGCGAATCCTGCTTTTATTTTCCCGTTCTATTTTTAATGCACGACCTAAAGCTATTTTTAGATTCCTGCATATGTAAGCATTTGTGTCCCAGTGTGTGTGTGTGTGTGTGTATCCACTGTGTGATGTGTGTGTGTGTGTGTGTGTGCTCGGGGAGCATCGGTGTGCAGTGTGTGTGTGGGTGAGAGTTGCATATTGTTTGTGTCATTACGTTAAACTCTGTGGAAATAGCACAGGAGTGGAAGGTCAGGGATGCTGTATGGAGGGAAAATGTGTTTGTCAGAATGTTTTTTTTTTTTTTTTTTATTGTACTCGGTTCCTTGTATGGTAATCGCCGGGCTCCGGTTCACCGTTTGTCAACCAATGACAGCTCTTCCTGCTCCAGCACGCTCACGGTCCCTTTGAACACTGGGAGTAAATAGAAATGAGCCACATGGGAACAACACAATTCAGGTTTTTTTTTAAGCACATTTCAAAACCGTTTTTTTTCCTCTTATTTTTTTTTTTTTTAATTTTTTTTATTGCTTTCTTTTTTTTTTTCCTTTCGAGGCACGCTTTGTGAGATTCATCAAGACGTGTCTTCTACGCCTCAACTTCAATCAGGGGAAGTTAAAATGAACATTTGACAAGGTTGAGCCAGCAACAGCATCATGAATATGCTCCCTGCAGTTTAAACTACAAAACGGACTAAAAATAGCCGGTAAAAAAAACAAAAAAAAAACGCCACTGCTCGCTCAGAGCACACACACCAATCAGCCACAAGTTTATGACCCCTTGTCAAATAACGTGTCTGTCTCTCTCTCTCTCTTTTCTTTCCTGCTGAAACACACCTGATCCATCCTCCAGATCTCAGTGTGTGTGCGGCAGTATCTGATAATAGTAACAGTGTTTTTTTTTCCTTCCTATCAGCTGCAGCTCGTCCAAAAACACTGAGAAAATAGAGCACATCGCGCCGAGTCTCTGTGCTGCTCTCCTGCGTGTCAAAGGATCGACTTCGCCCCTCCCTATCCGTCAGACCTCCTCCACATTACCACCTCCTCCTGCTCCCTCAGATCCTCCTCCTCCTCCTCCTCCTCCTCCTCCTCCTCCTCCTCCTCCTCCTCCATCCACCTCACTTTGCCTGCCTCAGCACAGGGTGGGGGCAGAAAACTGGCAGTCGCTCCCGCTGGACGTCCGCAGCACCGACTCCTTCCCCCCGTTTAAACCGGGCTCACCTGTTCAGACTGCTTACTCACTGTGATCGCATTACTCCTGTTTTTATTCTGTTCATCTGCTGTTTTTTATTCTCATCTTTGTGCTGAGTTATTGAGTGTTTTAGAAGCTGCTTCACATAAAATATCTTTTTTTTTTTTGCTATTTCTTCAAAATCTTGTTACTTGTCTATAAAAAGCTGAATGGTCTCAGTCTCTAATGTGTCTCTGATTGACCAGACCCTTCAGATCATCAGGAACAGATTCATTTTGTTTTCCAGGATTAAAACCAAGCTCCACACCTGTGGTCTTGATGAAATCATCCACTCATTTCCATGAAGATCTGACTCCAGTTTTCCAGTGAAGTAAAACAAACTTGAGATTGTCTGCAGCTCGCATTTGCTTTCTGTTTTTGTTAATAGCAACATTATTGATCTGAGAAGTTGTTTTAACGCTCTTTCGATACTACATCTTGATGCATTCCTCAGTTTTTGTTAAGCACTTTTCCCTGAATGGTGCAATAAAAATAGAATTCCCTCTCCTTGCCAGGATGTGAGCAGCAGAGCCTTTAAATCCTGGAAATTGCACCAATGAGCCTGGGATGAACCCGATTCGGTTGCCAGTTCACCTCTCCTCCTTTCTTAGCTCGCTCTGACAGATACTGACCACTGCAGACCCGGAATTCCTCTTAAAAACTGTAAATTTCTTTTTTTTTTTACTTGATCGATCACACATTTTCTTTTAATTTATCATCTTTTTTGGGGATGATTTAGCCTGAGCTCCAGTAGTCAAAAATATTCCTAGAGAGGCTGCTTTTCACCTCCCTTCCTGTCCAAACTGTACCACAGTGACATACAGGAAAGGTTATGTGTGACAAACTGGAAACAGCGAATCGTGACTCAGCAGAAGGAGAATGTCAAGTGTCCGGCAGCATCCACAGCCCGTTCTGCGTCTGCGTGTTCATAACCAACGAGCAGAAATCAAGCGCATGGAGCTGACAGACTGATGTTTGCCGAACGCTGCACATGAGCACATCAGGACCGGGAGCAAATGAGAAATCGGGCGAACGCCGTTAGTGCTGTGTCACATGTTATATATATATTGGGAAATAGCCGTTTTATTTTATTTCTGGAAGGCGGATGTCGTTGTTTCTGCGTGTGACAACCGGCCGCCTCCTCCCTGCTCTCCACTCGCCGCTCTCTGCAGTGCTGCAGTCTGCTAAATTACTATCAGTGAGTCTGGAGAGACACATGCTCGCTCTTTCCTCTCACTATCTTCTTCATGACAGTCGTTCCCGCTATCTCTGCAACGCACGCACACAATCATGCACACAAACACACACACACACACGTACACAGATTGCTCCGTCTATATTTCAGCTGACGAGGATTTTGAGGAATGCTCTGACGAATAAAACGGGCGAGATCCATACCGCGCGGGCATGTCGGCGAGGGCCGGTCGATGCCTTCACGTGAATATTCACGCTTGACGGGAGCCACACTCAAACAAAGGGAACAGATCTACATACGGACATGCATGAATGCACTTGTGAGCAGGGCGCACGGAAACACAGATGCTTCTCTGCAGCCTTTCATAAGTAGGACTCCCCATGTTTTCTTGTCCATTTTTTTTTTTTTTTTTCCTTCTGTGATAAATCATGTTCTCCAAACAAGGTGATTATAGAGACTTGGCTGTTCCCCCCCATGCATTATGAATGAGAGAGAGAGGGAGGAGGCACACAGGTGCTCCGTCACGGTGCAGTCAGCATTTTAACCTGTGCTGACATTTACAGTTAGTTTTCACCTGAGACGGGCGGAAGACACCATATACAGATGGTTAGGTGCAAATGATGGATATTTTTTTTCCCAGCAGTTGTCATAAAATGCCACACACATGCTGAGCAGGCTCTTCTCCAGAGGGAAGCACACCTAGATATTAATAACGCTCACGTCAGTGTGTGTGTGTGTGTGTGTGTGTGTGTGTGCTTATATATGCAGTTTCTCTCAGAGCACAAACTGTGGGAAGATGGTGGACTGTCTGCTCTCTTTGAATAACGCTGTACTCACTGTTTCTGTCTTGAAGGGGTCACTTCACCCTAATTATAAGGAGCATGTTTTCTCGCCCATGCAGAGATGTACGCTTTCGCTTCAGTACCAACAACGCTGAATTTGCCTTTTGCAGGACTTTGTTTAGAAACCAACAACAACAACATGTGCTCTGTATAATCAGCAGTTTGGGTGATCCAGACGGTCGTGCTCGTACAACACTGCACCGGCCCACAGGACACATGAAGCGCAACTTACTTAAAATGTTGCCAGATTGCTGATTTTTAGTCAACAATGTCTCTGTTCAACAAATGACAGGCAAAACGCTCAAGTTTGAATAGTTAGAGTATCAGCTTCATATTGCAAATCGTAAGAAACCAAATTATCCTAGTGGCTGAGTAACAGCTTCGGTGTGATTTTCTCTTCTTTGGCTGAACAACCTCTGCAACTGTGAGGGAGAAGAAACCAGAGTTAACCCTGACAGAGTGCGAATTCTTGCCTCGGCTATTTTTAAGATAAACAACAGACTTATCGTGTAATGTGATGGTTTTAATTTGGTTATATTAAAACTGTTAGGAAAGTAGGTCTGTGCTAATTATAAAATACTCAAGCTGTGAGTGGACCAAATGGAAAAAAAAAAAAAAAATGGCACATAGACAGTCATTCTCTCACACACACACAGAGAAACACAATTTCAGCTGCTGTCCTCCAACGCTGCATATCCTCTGCTAACACTTTATTAGCGGTCGTGACTCTCCTATTAACTGAAAATGTACGTAACGAAGTGGCACAGCAGAGAGAGAGAGAGAGAGAGAGAGAGAGAGAGAGCACTGGGGCTGATCTTAAAGTGACAAACATTTACATAACACTGTACAGTATCAAAGTTTGGGAGACGAAGTGATGATCATAAACACGAGTCCCGCAGAGGAACTGAGAGTGAAATTTGCCCCGAAGCTGAAACAGCACTGAAAAAAGGTGTTGAGTCATTTTCACGTGTTGAAATGTTAATGAAAACCTTTATTGGAAAAGGTCACCACACTGTGTTGCTACCTGTTTTATGTCCGTAGAGGAGGAAGAACACGGGCGTTGGTGTTTACAGCCTGGTGAGTGACGGCTCACTCCAGGTCAAAAGATGAAATATGGACAGAGATGAGTTTAGGCATCAAGTCATTCTAACTTTTTCTTTTGTTTTTGTTTTTGCTACTTTGCTACATTGAATTAAACAGTAAAGATGGTTAAAAAAAAGTGAACTTCAATGTTACAGTCAACTACTTCAAGGGGGTAAGAATGGCTTTTGATATATTAGGGCATTATGTCTAAATCAGAATAAGCAGAAAAAGTAAATTAGATAGTCAGGAGGAGTTTTTCCTATTGATTCTTAATAAGAAGAAATACATAGCAGGGTGAGCAAATAATAATTTTATTAAAACAAACATGTTTATTAGAACATTTGTATTATGTGTTATTGGAGCTGAACTAAACTCAGACCATATGTTCACCATTGATATATTTTATATATAATAAAATGATTAGAGAGTTTTCATATAACTCTGATTTGTCAGAGTGTTTTAACTTCTGTAGAGGCGGGAGAAACCCCTGCAATAAAAAGACAAGTAACTTACCAGTAATGTTCTTGTACATAAGCTTTAGTTCCAAAATGTTTGTTTTAGCCTTATGTCACTTCTCCCTGCCTCAGCTATTCAAGATTTATTATTCTAAATTTGCATATAATCGCACCCTGGAAATATTTCATAGAGTGCAGCTCACCATCTCCTGAAAACGTCTCCTTCTCACTGAGCAGACTTATGTTTGTACTGACTTCAAAACCTAAAGAAGAATATCTCTGTACAATATGGCAACGTGGGACCTAAAGCAGGATCAGCTGTGAGCAGACGGTTTAATATTCAGCATTTATGACGTAGAAACACGTAATTTTCTGTACTGTGCTGAGTATGAAAATAATAGAGTAAATATTTTGAACATGTTTATGATTAATTTTATTAGATCCTAAAGCAAGACGACTGTTGATTTTTGAGACGTATGTCAGATATTTCCGGATCGCACAAAAGACTTTCTCTCTCTGTGTCTCTGCTCTGTCTTACATAATAACATGCGATAATGACTTTGACTCTGCCAGGAGACAATATCAGTCTTTGACTTTGACTAGACAGACTCCTACGAGGACGTGACGTGGATTTTGCGGCCCTGATTGTGACGCTCGCAGCTCAGAACTGCCCGCCTGACTGCTCCTGTCACCGTCTTTAGTCCATTATTGACAAATATAAGCCTCGTCAAACAACACTAACCCAGAGGTCACTTGGCGTTTCCTGCAGATTAAGAGATCTGCTTTATGTACTTTTTATAGTACAGCTTTTTAAATCTCTTAATGGTCTCAGGATTTCTCTTTAAGTTCTTTATATGTTGACATATATGAGAAAGGAGCTTTTGGAATCATCAGTTTGAGAGGTAGAGGAAATAAAATCACAGTTCGGAAGCTTATTTCCTATTAGTTTGATTGAAATCGAGTCAGTGAAGATACAGACTACACAGAGTGACTCTGTTCAAAATTTTCAGCCCATCAACATGAGTCACTAATCTCTTCATTCAATTGGGGGGCGAAAAATCCAGAACCAGAGAGGAAAAAAAGGAGAGCTGAAGGTCAAGGTGGCTGCTGCCTGCTGGCCTGTTTTCTTCACCACAACACCAAACATTTATTTCCTATGATTATTAATCAGGATGACAATATGATGCTAAATGATTTAATTAGCAGTAAATCATTAACAATGATGTCTCTGCCCTCAGGAATTGATGCACTATCTCGTCTTTGTAACACGTTAAAAACAAGGGAGTTTTATTTAAGTGGGTTTTGCGTTATGAACACTGGAGCATCAATGTTAACGGCGACGTGAGATTATAATGTTACAGTAACAACGGGCACACTGTGGGGGTAATAACTCGCAGCCTGCAGCGTCGCACGGCGATGAAAGATGACGATATATTTGTAAAAGCATCAGAGCCAGTGAATCAGCCGTTACATCAGCGGCTGCTGAAAGTTCAGACTTTTCAAACTCACTGGTTCAAGTGTACTCGTTTGAAGGACAGCACCTTTCCGCGTGGCTGAATGTCAGAATACTTCAAAACCTGGCCTCTTTTTTTTTTTTTTTTTTTTTTTTTGTTAAGCCAAGCGTGGAAGTGAATATCAGCAATTATGATTATTAAATGTCTTGTACATTTTCTATACTGGTTATGTAACAACATGAACTTCTTCAAACCCTAAAAGCAGGTTCAAAGGTTCCTGAAAAAGTTTGCAAATGAACACTGTCGACACAGAAATACAACAATTAAAGTTATCAAATTTTAACATGTATTATTTGGCTTTACACAGTCACAGTGGAAGGCTACTGAACGGCAGGACTCATTCACCAACATGTTATCTTCTTCTGCTTTAATCCTCACAGGAGAGCAAAAAAAACAAAAAAACAACAAATTCCTTTTTTACCAGGTTATGGAATAAATTTAGCCGACCCAGAGATTTCCAGGCAATCAGCCGAAACTCTCTGTCTCCATTTTTTTGTGGGAGGCCAAACTAACTCGCTGGCATCACACGTTTGGCACACAGACATGGGTGTGGTATTAATCTTTTTTCTTCTCACTCTCTGCAGCTAATATCTGTATTTCCTCTCAACACTGAACAGTTCTTTTCGATGGATGCGGATCTGATGCACAGATTCATTATTTGGAGACTCAGATTTAGACAGGAATGCACAGAACGATGCTTTTAAACAGAGTTTGACCTGATCTGTGTGTGGAATGATTTTGTGTCCTCCGGTTGTCCTCGCAAAATCTGGGGAGAAACAGTGGTGCTCTAATGTATGCTGGATACAGATCCCTCCAGAACTACTGAGGATCAAATTCCTAATGACCTTTTAAACTTATGCCCCAGATGTCTGGAAACATCCAGACTAATAATCATCAAATCTGAGTAAATCGGACTTTGAATATTGTAAATTTTGCTCCGTCTCTTGTCTCTGAAGCATATTCGAAGGGCTGATGATGAGAAAGCTACATTATAAGCATCTTTTGGCTCTTCAGGACTGACGGTACGATGTTCAGTATTCTCACAATGTGCACACACACACACACACACACACACACACACACACACACACACACACTACACAATTAGAGTGCATTATCAATAAACACAAACCTAGAGTTTGAAAGGAAACTTGAATATAAATTGTGAAACAGAGCAAAGGAGGAGCTGATGGGAGCGAAAGCGGACTGCAGGGCCATCGTCTACAACCTGCCAGTGAGCAGTAAATGATCAGATTATTTAAATAATGGGGGGATTTAAAAACAAGTAGCCACACCCAACAAATATCATACAAAGTCGAATATTGAATCCTTACGGTTTTTCGCTGTTGCTTATTTCATCGTGTCGGTTTGTCCTTATCGCATTTCTAAGATTCTAAGCAAATCTTCTGCATTTATCAACTCAACGCAGACTGGCTGGAACGGGCTGGACGTTCCATGGGTGCATTCCTGCCTCTTCCTGGCCTCGGTCTGATTGCCACAGCAGTGCTAAACGTGGAGGGCACCTCCACCACAGCTCCGCCACTCTGTTGCCAGGTGGCGGAGCTTGGAGCAGACTCGGCTGCAGAAAGGACTGATAAGCGACAGCAGTGCTGGCTGATTAGAAAATAAGACAAAAACTAAAGGCAATGCCTGGGGTGTTGCCAATAGCAACTGGAGCTGGCCATATGCTGTATAGACTTATTGTGCTGCTGCATCCACGTTCAGTGACACTTTTCTAGAACGACCGGAGAAATCCCATCCAGTCACAGGTAGATATGTAAAGTTGAAAAAAAAAAGAAGTAGTGTGATTATCCCAGTTTCGTCTTGGCCCTTATTCCCTTTTTAAGCGTCCTATTAAATAGAAACTAAATTGACTGAGGAGAATGGCAGCAATTCAATCAACCTGATTACCAGGAAAACAGGTCGTTAAAACTCTCCTCCTAGTTATTGAATTGTAGTGTCTAAATGAAGGAGGTATATGGGGCACATGAGGCTGTGGTCTGCAGAGTAATGTTGAAGTGCACACAATTCCTTTTTATATGCACATTCGTATACATTTGCATTAAGTCCCAGTGCTCCAGGAACCCTTCTGTGAATGAGGCCTGCATGAACAGCTGTCCTTGTCAAGCTGACGCTTTAATCCATCAAGGTGAACTGAATATAAGTCTGCCAAAACCCAAAATCCAATTACTTTTTTTTTTTTTTGCTGTTTATCTGCTGAGTTTTTTTTTTTTTTAAGTATTCTTTATTTCCTCTGTTCTGAACTATGAATCACTGCATGCAATGGTGGTTTTCTATGCCTAAGATACTCTGCTGCAACATCATTGTATGAAAATTAAAAGCCTTTAAAACCTCCCAGAGATGCTGGGTGTCTTGGGGTGATTTTAGCAAAGCTGTTATTGGAGGCAGGCTCTTTAATAATCTGTTGCAAAAGAGCAGGAGGCGAAATCTGCATAAAGTCTGCAGCAAACGCTCCAACGTGCATACTGCCTGTTGTACTTTGATAACATTATGGCTGTTTGCTCTGGATTATGAAAGCATTTCTACATCCATCAGCGGAAGCGTTTTCGGGAGTAAATGTCACATCTTTATAATGGCAGAGGAGTCGCTGCTGGATGTGCGCCGGCTGAGGTGTTTCTCGCTGGCTAATGGATACGTAGGCAATGTGCACAGTGCATTGCGGGAGGCATGTTGGTGACAGCCTAACCTTACGTTCACCTCCACATAACATATGCACAGAAATAGGAATGAATAAGGCCAAAGCCTGGTGGAGCGTCATCATGATGGGGGCTCCAGAGCATCATCTGCCAGCAGAATTTCTGCTGTTGTTGCGTTTCGTACTGATGTATGGGTCTAGGAGATAATGCGTAGGCCAAAAGGCCTTGATCAAAGTGAAATGGAGCCAGATCCGTGTGATGGGAATGAACCTGCCGCTCCTGCTCCTCAGCAGCTCTCAGGCCCACATCCTCACCTGTACTTCATGCTGGTGTGGCGCCCGATGGCCTCCTTCATGTGGGCATGGCCCTGCGGCGTCTGCCGGGTCCCGGACCCCTCCCTGATCTTGACGGAGCCCTGGGAGATGTAGTTGCCATTGCTGCCCTGTCCTCCTCCTCCGCCACCTCCGCCACCACCTCCGCCTCCTCCACCTCCACTACCGCCACCCCCTCCTCCGCCTCCTCCTCCTCCTCCTCCTCCACCGCCTCCCCCTACTCCTCCGCTGCTTCCTCCGGGAGGTGGAGCAGTGCGAAGGCCACAGAGCCGGTCCTCACTGCGACTCTTGAGGTTGTGCTCAGTGCATGCGAAGGACACCTGCATCCTGACCGGCGGCGTCTCTTGCTTTGGGGGGAAAGAAGGGGTGCAAAGTCACACAAACAGTAACGTCTGCGATGCAAACTGTCGGCGCCGCTCGGCCACTGTCTCCTGTTGTGCTGTTGTGGCAGCGCGGCGATGCTCATACAAAGAGCTCAGACAGGGCAGGTCAGAGACGCTGGCCGGGAGTCGGAGGGAGCAGGCGAGAGTCCAGCCTCTAACATGACACACACAGAGCCACCGTCTGCTCCGTCTCCTGTCTGGTGATGCAAATCTGGCAAAGGGCTCTTTGGAGGTTTCACACTCGCAAGATGCATCAGGGCTGCCCTCCAAAAATCCTCAGGAAGCTTGTAAGCTCACAGCAGTCCACAGATGAATTTGGGGATGTTGTGGCAGTTCTTGGGAAGCCCCAGAAAACCTCAGAGCAGCAGAAACCCTCCCCAGAGAGTGTCAGCCTCTCGGCCTTTTCCCACATACATGCACGGTCTCCTATGGCTTATGTTGGGTGATAAAGCACTTGCCAGCTTGCTGTTCTCCCTTCAGCTGAGGTGAGTTGAGTCTGTCTCGGGCTGAGGAGCTCCGGAGTGTGCCGCAGCATTGACACAATCACAGCTACAGGCATCCTCGCACCCCGCGTCGAAATAAGGCATAATTCTCTATATATTTATATATATATCGCAAGGTGGGTCAGCATGGTTAAAAAAGAGAAAAACAAAAATAAAAAAAAAAAAAACAAAAAAAAAAAAAAAACAAACACCGGCTTAATTGGTCTAATTTACATTGCCGAGTAGAAAACAGTCCAGCAGGGTAAACACAGCTGATGTGATGCGAATTCACGCCGCCAAAGAGAACCGACGCATCACCGGCCAGCAGCAGCGAAGAGATGCGGGAGAGGAGAGAGCAGCGAGAACACCGAGCGGCGGCTTTTCCTTCGTCGTCCGCCCCTCAGCGCGTGAGAGAGTTCACATACCGGCAGCGAGTGCGCACGTCTCCCGTTACACGGATGTTGGGTCTCACGGTGCGCGCGTTCGGAAAAAATGCCGGCATCGTGGCCCAAAAAGCAGCCGCAGCAGCAGCAGCAGACATTTCAGACGCTCGATGCCGCCTCCCGGCTCCGCTTCAGCATCATCCGCCTTTTTTTGTTGTTTTTTTTTCCTTCCCTCTCTCTTCTTCTGCCTCCCTTTTTTTTTTTCTCCAAATGCTCCAAAATGTTCACGACACGGAGGCAGTGTGGGGGCTTGCAAGTCAGCCTCTCTCTCTCTCTCTCTCTCTCTCTCTCTCTCTCTCTCTCTCTCTCTCTCTCTCTCTCTCTCTCTCTCTCTCTCTCTCTCTCTCTCTTTTCTTTCTCACTCTCTCTGGGGTGTGATCTGTACATTTTTCATCACACTAGTGTACACACATTTCATTCCATCGTCACATCAGGCTGGAACTTCTGTGCTTTTTTGCATCAAAGTAAAAAAAAAAAAATCACATATATATATATATATATATATATATATATATATATATATATATATATATATATATATATATATATATATATATATATATATATCCTTGTTTTTTACTTGCAGGAATCCCTGTCTTTCTACCACACCCATGATTCTATACGACGATGAGAGGAAGAATGGAAGGAAACCTCGAGGCTTTCCCCACACACATTATAGCATATCATGGAGAATGCATGGTGCAGTGGTTTACACTTTCACCTCTCAGCCAGAATGTTATAGGTTTGAGCAGTGTGCATGTTCTTCCTGTGTCAGAGTAGGTTTACCTATCACAGTCCTGTAGTTCTTGTTGTTCACCATAATCAATGGAAGCATAACTCATAAAATCTGTTTGCTGCACATGATAACAATGCATTTGTTTGCATTGCGGGTATTTTGTACTTTTTAAGCGTTTTTGTTGGTGTTCCGGTGTCTCTGTAGTGATAGTGACACCTGCTGGCAAGCTACTGAATCATCCTGAGTGCGCATGCTCAGCTCACATGCTTCATTGCTAACAAGAGTAATCAGGCCTGTTCTAGCTGGAAGCATTCTCATGCATAAGACTTCACTGAAGAGGAGCAATGCATTGTGACAACTCCTGTTCCAGGAGAGGATCTGCACATGATATGTTTGTATATATATATATATATATATATATATATATATATATATATATATATATATATATATATATATATATATATATATATATAGTCGTATATTTCAGTTTATATCATAAAAAGATGTTGCTTTTCTCTGGCGTTAAAAGGAAACAAAACAATCCTGACAAAAAAACATTGCATCTCTTCCCAGATTTGCCTTCTTGCTGGTTTTCTCACTGACGTTCTTCCCTAAGTGAGACCTGCAAGACACTCTGAGAGCCACTTCATCTCCAGCCAGTCATCCCAGCTACCCTGAGACACGTTCCTTTAATACCTCAGTATTAAAGAGCAGATACATGACTGGTGAGTCACATCGCATCACAGCTCACCACGGCATGACATGACATATCATATCAAACTGCATCACATATCACGCTAAAACAAAGCCGCCCTGTCATTCGGTGGCCAGGCAATGTTAATGGCCCCTTCAAGGCTGTGTTTGTGATCTAAACCATGTTTGCCACATCCTGGGAGAAGACTGTCAATCCAGGAAGTTTCACTTGGCGTGCAGCGTGTGCCCTCTGCTTCAAACAGCAGGGCAACCTGCAAAAAAAATCACCTCACATGTGTAAATAAATAAAAAAAAATGCTGGCATGTACGCACACATTCATCATTCCTGTCAATTTGTTGTCACGTCAGTTGAAGTCTTGTGTATTCCAGTGCAGTCTGCAGTCCCAGAGCAGATTGCACGGCAGTCAGCTGCTGGCAATCAGCTCTTTTTAAAGAGCTGCTCGGTTCAGTGTTGGGACGGGGAAGTTTCCAGCTGTATAGACACAAAAAGCAGGAATTGAAAGCCACCTGCTGTGAAATTTGTAGATGAGGGGGGTGGTTTAATGACTTCCACTCCTGTTAAACACTTTCTTTTCCAGGAATCTTTTTTTTTTATCACTATTATTTTTTTCATTCCAACCTCTGTTTAATCATGTTGATTTAATCTTCGTCTCCACACGGGCTTAACCTTCACCTTCACACCAAATAATGGCCCCCACTCTCCACAGCGCTGACTCAGTGCGCTCAACAGTTCAGGGGCTAACATTGCACTCGAAGCGAGGGTGTCGCCAGCACTTCACTTTCATGCTCCATCTTGAAGTTTTGAAGTGACATGGAGCTCAAAATTAGCATGTCTATTCATTCCTCTGCAAGTTTGAAGGCTGGAATAGAAATGATGTAAAAAATGACGTAAATGCTGAGTAAGGGCAGTCTATGTTGAGGCTTCATACAAAAGACTGTCGAATGTGAACATCTTATTTGCTATATTAATTAAAGATATTTTCTATTCTATAAAACTTCAAAATTTCCTTCTTAATCAAAGTTTACAAAACAACAGATGCTGAACTCTTCATTGACTCTGTTAGCTTTAAATCAGATCTTTATTTGTTGTCGTGTGCTGTAGAGAAAATTTACAAGTGCTAAAGTAGATATGCAAATATGCACAAGACATCAATATGGGGAATCAGACTGTTTGATGTAACATCTGGTAAAAAATAATGATTTCTTAAAGCAGTAAGTTTAAAAAAAAATATTAAGATCATCTCCCACGCTGCTGCACTGTTTTTGGCTGGAGCTTTGCTAGATATGATTTTAATAGAAACTAATGTGAACTGTGAATGTAGCCTCAGAAAGCTGAAGGCACTTGTGTTCACTCTGACTGTAACTTTGAAGTATTCCCATAGTCGCTGTGTTTGTCTTGCGGTTTGGGTTAATCTTTAAGCAAAACAATCTGTCACCAAAAAAAAAAAAGTAGGGGGGTGGGGGTTGAATGCTTTTAGGAGAATTACTTTAATATAATCCATCAAAGTGTCGTCTCCATCAACTGTAAATGTTTAAATATTTCCAACTTTTAAGCTTTTCTTTTAAAAGATGAGGATTATGCATTTAGCTCTCGTAATCTGTTTGTAAAATTGAAGTATCTGCGTGTTTTGCTTTAATAAGTTCGCCCTGCACTCAGGGGATCAGCAGGTTTTTCTTGGATGAGTGTTGAGTTAGAAGCCCGCTTTAGTGATGATTTATAGATAATCATTTTTAGTCACATGGGAGTTCAGATGTGATGCATCACAACATGAAGTTTAGCTTAAGTGATAGCAGCAGCTCTGGCTGTGGAGGCGGAAGAATCCGCCTGAATCATACTCCGACAAGTCATTTATGTCCCTCTTTGGTTAAATAATAGTACATAAACACAACAGTACTCTCAAGACGTGAGCATTAATGTGTTCTGAGATTGTAAATGTCAGTCTGACCAGCCCAGTGACTCCCCTCAGGCTGTAGATGTTGTTCTTTTCCTGGGTTTGAGTCATTCTGTAACAAGGCCGGCTAGTCTTCACACCAGGGGGACACTGCCACCTACAGGCGACTTTACTGGACTCAGGATGGTGGCGTGAGTCTGTTTTTGCCCACCCCTCTGTGGTTGATCGAGCTGAGGATCATGAGGTGCGGGACTCCAGATCCCAGCAGACTGTGGGGTGAGGGCCGGTCACACCCTGGACAGAGCGAACGCAGAGAGACGGACAGATACACTGCCCCACCTTCAAACCTACACGGGCAATTACAGTGGTGTAATGTCAGTCAATGCACACAAAAAGGCCTCAAACCAGCCTCCACAAACTAACCAGTACACAACCCTGTGTTATCAAAAACACCTTTTCAGCAGATTCACTCTCAAACAGCAGCTGGAGCACATGGGCGACGGTAACATTCAACCACCAGAAGCAACTTACTAAGCACCTGCAGTGAAGTTTGCCCCAGTATTTCTCCAAAATTTTTAATTTCTAGGCGGACGACTTCACTGCAATCCCCTCGTCCCGAAATAGCCAGTCCGAGCATTTTAGATGGAGAGACGCGAGCGCCGCAGCAACCAACCGCCTGTCCCCTGCTGTCAAATCACGCATCATTAAGCCCAAACTTCTGCACCACTGACGTCGACCCCGTCAGGCTGTCTTTCGGAGGTTGAAATTAGACAATGGCTCATGTACGAGTCCCTCATCGGTGATCCCGAGCAAAACAGATGCTTCGGCAGTCCGGCCACGTTTATTCAGCAGCCCCTCTGCTTTAAAATCTCATCAAATGCCTGATTTATCATTCTAGGTCACCAGAAGGAAAAAAAAAAATGCAAATATATTTCTTTCTTGTTTTTATTCTTTTACTGATGTCTCCACTCGCTGCCTTCAATTGTCGCCCTCTTCAAACACTCAACTCATTCATGCATTAGTAATGTATTAGAAAAATATTAATAGTGTTATTTAAATGGATCTCCCACAGCTGGCTCGGGACGGTTTCATATTCCGTCAAAGTCCAAAAATTTAGTTTATCGAACTGCAGTTTCTGCACAAAACAATTGAAGACGGTGCCAAATGGGTGAACATGGATCTAATTTCTGAATTTGAGGCAAAGCAGGAAATTGGAAAGGTGTAAATGTGATCACGGCTTGTTCTTTTCCTCTCCTCTTTCTGCCTCTCACCTGTATGCCATCGCAGAGCGCTCGGCCTCGCACTCGGCCAGGGAGAGGCCGCACTCTCTCAGGTAGAGCTCCAGCCGGCGCCGCTCCACCAGCCTGTGCGCCGCCTCCAGGATCTGGGAAGCCAAGGCCTCCGACTCAGTCCTCTGCTCCGAGGTCTTGCTGCTCCGGGCTCCAGCTTTGGCCACGATGCTCCCCGAGGAGGACGACGCCTTGGGCTTCTTGCTGATGCCATAGAGGTCCTCCACCGAGTATTTCCCCCCTTTACCTCCTCCCGTGCCTCCACGGCTGGCAAACATTGCTATCTGGATTCAGGTGCGGGAACTGATGAGAATCACTCTTCGCCTTCTCTTTTGTTCAGTTTTCACCTGCTACATCTACCTTAGGCAAAAGCAGCTTCTGAGTTAGAAACAAAACAACAAGGCAGAGCTATTTTGATAGAGATTCATGAAGATTTGAAACATCCGGCCCGAGGATGTCAGACATCAAACTGCTAGAAATACGAACTTAAAGCGCAGGGAAAAAAAATCAAAAAGTCCTGATTCTTCCTTTGTGGAGTCTAAATCCAGAATAAAACAAAGCCAGTCCTAGCATGTCAGCAGCAGCACCCAGTCACAAACAATGACTCCTGCTGATGTGAGGTGCTCCTTTGAGTAAAAATGAATAGGAAAAGCAATCAGTATCTTCCTCTTTTCATCTCTGATAGGAGGGACAGTCGGGGATTTGTGTTGAAGCTCCACCAGCTTACATTTGTTCAGATTAAGAGAGCGCCCGGATGAATTATCTGTACTTCTGCAGCTACTACATAATCAGTGGTGGCTGTGAGGGTTCAGCCGTCTGACCTTTTCTTCAGTTCTAGAGAAGTAATGAATTTTTTTTTTTTCCTTTCACCTCCATGGATATTTGATCTGTTGATACACAGTGGCAGTATCATCATAACCAACACTCTTGCTGCCTTCCAGCTCCTCTTCGCTGAGACAAAGTGAAGCTGGCATCCTCTCAGAGCCCGGCTCTGGCTCCGGGCCACTGCCGAGTGCTATTGTCAGGGTCCGGGTTAATGCGCCTGCTGAAGCCCCCTGTGAATGTGACTGTTTTTCACACGAACCAGCGACAAACTTCATTTAAAAAAGAAAAAAAAACAAAACACTGAATGTGTGAACCTCTTTCCACTGGAGAGGAGCAAACAGCCCCACCCTTCTGTTCATAACAAGCGATGGGACATCTTCTCGGCAAAGGATTTGGACACACAGGATGTTGATGCCGGTGGAGAGGATTACTTTAGAACGCACATATGCAAAGAAATCCACCTTCTAATCTCCTACGTGCATAACTGTAAAGTCCCAGCTTGAAAGGCAGCATAGGAAACAATCCATAACGTATCCTTATATCGCTATAGTTTCCTCCATAAAATACGAGCAGGACATTAGTTTGATTCCCTAATATAGAACAGGAGTGTTTTTCACACACACAAACAGAATTGTCTTGTAACTGTGTGCAAGTCCATCCTTGGGATGACCTTGCAAAGAGGACAATTTTTCAATAGAATTGATTCCCGTCCCAATTATGTCCACTTACTGAGATCATCAGACGAACCACAGCGCTGAAACACAGCACTGAATGGATAATTGCAGCTAGTTGCTGCGTTGAAATCCAGCTACTTTACTGTTACATAAAAATTACATGAGCATCAATTTCATCCTGTGGGGTGTGTTTGTGAAAACATGCAGGCTGAAGAAGCGACATGTCTTTGTGCTTTGCCCTGTTTTCATGTTTTATCACTGGCGGTCCCGGGAGTCCTCGCAGCTCATGTTGTTCTGGTTTTCAGTACGTCTGGTGTCTCCTTTCTTGCCTGTCTTCAGCTCAGTGTCTCAGTGTTTGTCCTTCATGTCTTCTGTGCTTCTTCAGATTCTCGTGATTGCTGTCAGCTTTGCATGTTTTTTTTCAATTATCCTAATGTAATCACACATCTTTGCACTGAAATTGAGAAAAGAGAAATATTTAGAGTTGTTATTTCCATGTTTGTATCCTATAATTGTGCTGCTTGAGATCATCACCGACAGGATGTGGCGTCTAAACGGAGACGTGTTTGACACTTCTGCTTCAGAAGGATTCGATCGGCTGCAATTAGTAATTAGTATTTAGAATTTAGAGGAAAATGTTTGCTCACATCCTCACTTCCGCCGGACTGCATGCACTAAACGGTCGGCCTCAAACAAACTATCAATGACTTTAATGGATGAATGAAAGTGCGTCTGTGCGCTGAGGTTAAGCTCATTGACTAACCCACAACTCATTCATGCATCTGTTTAACTCTTGCCGTTCTTCGGCTTCCTGCAGTCACAGCGGGCCGGCAGGGACTATTCCTGAGACGACATCCTTCCTGCCTTTGCCGCAGTGGCTTTTAGAGGCAGAGATCATCTGGGATTAAGCGGCTACAGTCTCTCTTTCGATTGACCACAGTCACACAGGCAGCTGGCAGAGGTCAGTCTTGATCTTCCCAGTGTGAATTACAGCACACTGTGTTTTCCACGGGCGGGATGGATGCAAGCTCTGGATAGCGGAATTATTATGATGTCTCAGAGAGGAGGTTCCAGATGGAAACATATAGATTCGAATTTCTGTGAGCGATCGTGGTGTCAAGATTGTATAACTGTGAGGATATCTGGGTTAGAGCAGAGAAGTTTGTTTTTAGTGATCTATTGCATAACTGTGCAAAGATAGATTCAGCCCGTCGAACGCTATAGTAACTCACGAATATGAAGCACAACGCTGTGACCGACTCCTGCTATTGCTTTTTGTTTTTTGCCATCTTATACAAAAGTGCACATCGGTGAGAGGGAGAAGAGGGTCTGCTGCAGATGCAGACATTTCCCCCCACCACAACATGTGTGGCAACAAAAAACAAAAAAAAAAACAAACAAGCATTAATCCAAAATCAGGTCACCGCTGTTGAAAAGGCTCACCTCGCTCCAGCGTTACTCACCCAGCAGTACCTCGAAACACTGTGGCACACAAGGATGTCAGACTTGTTTTATTGAAACGGTGGGAGTTTTGTGATCGGGATTGTCAGGAGGGGGCAAAGCACAGGATCACACAACAGGGCGGCGCAGAAGGAGGAGAACAACACATTCATGTAACGGGCTGGAACTGTGAATAAACAACTGGACCAGGCGCGAGTTCTAACATCAGTATTTTCACACTGTCAGTAACTCCAGATACAGTGATCAATGATGCTGGTGCCAAATTACAAGCACATGAAGGTTTCAAATTTACCATTGGAAAATCTGGCTGCCACAGTTCAGAGTTTGTTTTTTGTTTTTTTCCGGATATTTGTGGTTGTTCATTAAAGGTTTCTTTTTTAGTTTCATTAATTGTTAAAAGATGTTATCATACATCTGTATTAAACTAAGAAAAAAAAATCCGATTTGTTGATATTTAAAGGTTTTTTCATCTCTGGTCCAATTAAGATCAAACCAGTCTGTTTGGGACCCTTTAAACTAAAATACAGTTACAGGAAATGAGTCTCACATGTGGAGACTTAGTGTTTATCTGCCCTGTACTTTCACCCCGACCTTCTACCTGCAGATCACATTACGTGACATCTACTGTTACTATCATCACGATGAATGCTTTTTCTCCTGAATATAAAATTATGCTTTAGAGAAGCTCACACTAATTCAAATATACATCTTTCTTGTTTCATAATTCCTTGAAAGAGTGAAACAATATATTGAATTCTGCATGACCTACATTCAGGTTTTTATAGTAACACTGTTGTTGACTGTTTTTTTTTTTTCTTTTTTCTTGTAAATGCTCTAAATTGTTTTATTCCACTGGACTAGGTATTGCTGTTTTTCTTCTTCTTCTTCTGTGAAGGATTGATCTTAGCTGCTGCTGCCCGGGGGAAGAGTCGTATTGTTGTTAGCGTTTTGCGTGATGTGCTACTCTGTTTTATGGCATAATGTAGATGTGAAAAACAAAGGGAGCAGCGACAATGGTTGGTCAGGGGAAGATTTATGCCCTGTCTTCTTTCCATCCAGCTGTTTTATCCAAGGACTGCAGGGCGCTGGAGCCCATTACAGTTAACAATGTGCAGCAAAGGAAGGGTGCATTGTTAGGGTCATCACAGGGGATACAGACACTCACGCCTTAGAGGCAATTTAGGATGACAAATAATCCTTAAATGCATGTTTTCAGAGTGTGAGAGGATATAATAAAATATGTATGAAACAGATAGCTCACCAGTTTTTCACCATGAGGGGAAAACGCTTGCCGGTTCACAGCTGAACCACCTTGCTGACCTGGCTAGTACTGTTGCCTCACATTACAAAAGACCGTGGTTTGAGTTTCCATGTACTTCCTGTGCATGCATGGGTTTGTTACATGTGTTCTGGTTTCCTCCCTCAATCCAAAGACATGCTTGTTTTGTGATTGGGTGACTAAAGATATGTTCACAAAACAGGTCTGGATGCTCAATTCTCATTTCCTGCTGGGATTCGATTTCTTTGCGTGATCATTCAGACTACGTTTTGAATGCGATTTCCATCAGAACATTATACAACCAGAAGTGAACGACATGCGCAGAAGAAACCGTGACCACACGCCGAGTACACTGTTTATGGGAGTAAATATGGATGTTAAACCGGTCAATGTGTTATTATTGAGTATTGTCAAACGGCTGTCCAGTAGGAACTGACATAATCTAGAGAAAATGGTGATGAAATGAAGAAAGGGATTGAGAACGTGTTTACAACGTTCACACTATCACAAAACAGATTTCATATCTGTCACTTGTGAGTAGAAAATCAGAATTGGGTCACTGCTGTGTTAATACTGCGCTGCCTTGCCCAGTGTGCACCGCTCCCCAGTCCCTGCTATTGTGTAGTCTGGACGAAGCAGGGATAACAGAAGATGGATGGATGATTTCAAGACTTTTTTTTTTTTTTTTTTATGTGGAGGCTGTCCTCTTTTTTCCAGCCCAGACACATGACTCTGCTTTTCTCTAGGTGTCACAGCACAGCATGGCCGCTAGGGGGCGACAAAGCAGCGCAGCTGAGCGTCCCTGACGCTGATGCGAAGTTACTGAGTCACAACAACACAACACGTGAAGCACACACACACACACACACACACACACACACGAGTTTAAATGCAGTTAAACACCGCACTTTTCAATGAATAGAAATCCCCTTTGTGAACGCAGAGGGCAGATAGTGGATCAGTGGGGGGAGCGCTCACCCTCATGTTGCTCTCCTTGTCTGGTTCTGTCCCTCCAGACAGACAGACAGCAGACAGGCTGGACATTTCTTTCCTTTTTTTTTTTTTTTTTTTTTTTAGATCACGCTGTCTCAGACGGTGGCAGACCAAACTAATCAGACATTGAAGGGCTTCGGTGTGGGCGTGACGGCTGCTTATCGTCTCAGGCAGCGCGGCGGGTGATTGTGGAGTCGCTCTGATGACGGATCGGTGTTTGCAGAGAATCTGCATGCAGCTGCTGAGCACACGGCCTTTCACACCGCTCCACACACCCCAGCCAAACACAGGCGAGGCTGTGCGGGGACAGAGCAGGGGGAACGTGCTGAAAACACGAGTGTTTTTCTTCCAGAGGGGTACAAAATAATCGCAGACTGCACTCTGTGCCGCTAGAGGGCGCTCACAACACAGCAAAGACAGCACTGTTTGCTTCTGATCCTGGTTTTTACCAACAATGTGAGGGCCTGGCTCCATTTACATGGTTAGATTATAAATGACTTTCATTCTGAAGTTAAGAGGACAGAGAGAGCAAGTCTTGGAGTAATTAAATCTAAGGGTGGATATTTCAGAGGTGGGAGGTGATGGTAATATAAGCTTTGTGCAAATCACGGATGTCAATGACTGGGTTTGCTCATGTGAGGTCGTGTTTTTCTTCACTGGTGGGGACATAAACCTGACAGCACACACACCAGTTTGGACTCCTAGACACTAAGATTAGATTCCCCATCCGAGATGCTCAAGTTGTGTTTGGGTTTGGTTGATACTAGTGGTGCACGAGCAAATAAAATCAGTGTTCTCTGCCCATATGGAATAAAAACTGTGTGTGTGTGTGTGTGTGTGTGTGTGTGTGTGTGTGTGTGTGTGTGTGTGTGTGTGTGTGTGTGTGTGTGTGTGTGCATGTGGGCTTGTTCTTGTCCATCTTGTCAGGAACAAAATCAAGTTTCCATAAGAAAAATATCAAAGTGTCCAGTGCTTCGAGTTAACCCTGCAGGAAATGAATGGAAATTGTTGCAAAGTCCCCAGAAGGCATAAACACTGCGTGTGTGTGCGTGCGTTGTGTGTGTGTGTGTGTGTGTGTGTGTGTGTGTGTGTGTGTGTGTGTGTGTGTGTGTGTGTGTGTGTGTGTGTGTGTGTGTGTGTGTGTGTGTGTGTGTGCGTGCGTGCTATTCTGGGTATGTTACATATTTGGAGATGGGCGATGGTCATTAAACAGAAGGGCTCAGGTTACAGGTTGTTTTTTTTTTTTAAAGAAAGTAATCTGATTTCTTTTGATACCTCACTCACTCACTCACTCACTCACTCACTCACTCACACTTGGTGAACCTTCATGTATTCCATCCAGATGCCAGTGAAATCATAACCATATGCTCCTTTGCTCAGATTCCTAAATGGGCTCTACTCACTTCATCATGACACACACACACACACACACACACACACACACACACACGCACACAGGCCGCCGATGCCCTTGCAGACTGTCACAACGCAGGCGTTAAAAACACGTTTGCTCATGAGGTCAACGCTAAACGTGAGCGGTCATGTTTTCAGAGTATAATCAACAGTTCTGATGGACCGTCATTCCGAAGCGGCGGGTGTCGGTTTGGGGGGCCGCCGGGGGACGGGGCACGGAGGAGGGGGGTGGAGGGGGAGGCTGTAATCTCCGGGCCTACGCTGTGTGGAGAGATGCTTTCATATGACCCAGAAAGTGACTGGATAAGCTCCGGTCCTGACATTGGAAAGAAACTGCGGTCGCCTGTGCGTGATTGTTTATTCGCCTGTTCATTGTTTATCGCTCATTTCTTTGGTAAACGTTGATTTAAATAGTTCACTGGGGCTATATCGGCTGGCACACTATAATTTGAATGTAGAAAAATAAGGGGAGACATCCAGCTAAGGTAAACAGCTTTAACCACAATACAAATATAAAGATCTTTCCTCGCTGTAATCATGAAAAACAGAGCAAACCAACAAGTCTGAGCACAATGGACGCAGCCCTCAGATGATGTTGTTTAGCAGTTGTTTTTTTTATAATGCCGAGAGTTTCACAAACCTCTGTATGAAAAATACGAAGCTTTAAAAATGGCTGGTGGTCTGTAGGAGGAGGCTGCATGCTCCAAGCCAGAGGAGAGCTCGCTGGATACGCATGTTTCAGCTGATGGTGAAGATTTATACTCGCGGGGTTCAGAGGTTTGGAGGAGTTGGGTTGAGTGAGGATGCAAAGGTGAGGCCTGAGTGGGAGGTTAAGCACAAAACCGAGGCGCAAACTCATCAATCTGGGTTCAACGAGACGAGTTCATGGAGCAGATCAATCACGCCGACCAGAAACGTCTTTAACGCAGAATGTTTGCAATTTCTGATTAGAGCTGCTCGGTGAACTTTCCCCCACTTCAGACACACACTCGCAGTATTTTCCACCGCGCGAAGCCTCCAGACCTCTTCTCCTGACACGAAGAGCAACCTAATAGTTTTCCCTTACTTTTAATTCACCTCTAGCATAGCGGGTCCTTGACGCATGTGGATCGAGTTTCAGAATATGGGGTGATTCACACGGAGAGGATAAGGAGCGGGAAGGTCACACTCCTTTCATTTCCTCGCACAAGGCGAAGAGCACATCTTAGCGGAGTGGAAAACAAAAGGGTGCCACAGGGGAGATGGATGACTGCTGAAAGCTGAGACAGAGCAGGAACCTGCAAACACCTTTTAGGGGCCGGCTGCAGATCCTGGAGGTGCCGAGGCTCGTATTTGCATTTTTCATTACGCAAACACCTCCATCAAACATGCGATCCGCGCTTTGAAGTCAGGTGAAGGAGAGCTGCTTGTGTGCAGCGTGAGGCGTAATAAGTGTTGCTAAACCCTGATTAATCCATTTTTATGAGTAAATAAATATACGGAGGAGCGGGCTAGAAATGAACCTTTATCTGTATCAGTGAGGGGGGGAAAAAAAAAAAAACATGAATTCACAAAACTCAAATAAATTGAGATTACACCAAAATAAATTAACAGCGGAGGTGACAGCCTGGAGGTAGATAACATAGCAATATTTGAATACTCTTCTACATCAATATTAAGAGCGAGGAGACAGCAGGGGACTGTAATCTGAAGGTTTACATTGATTAAGTGGATTAAGGACATGATGAAAACTACTTGGCTAATTCCACATTAAAGTGTACTGCAGCCTGAAAGTATAATTAAAATTCTCACTGCTTGTATTTGACCAGGTGGGTCAGCTAAGAACAAACTCTTATTGACAGCGATGGCCTGGCACAAGCTCCCACAGAATCAACAGATATGCTGCGGAGCGGCGAAGAGTGACAACTTTCCCAGCGATCAGATTTAATACGAAACAGAGTGGAGGCGCTCTGCCGAGCAGCGCGCCTCCCATCTTTCAGCACAATCACACTGCGTACACAGGTGAAAAATAATCTTCGCGGGCTGCTCGGTGGATTTCGCTCAGAAATGCCGGGCCATTTTGATCAAACTGTCGGCAAGTCATCTCGGCTGGGGGTGTGTGTGTGTGGGGGGGGGGGATCTGGCACCTGGAGGTAGGGAGAGAGTCACGGGAATGACAATCTCTAAACTTAAACTTCAATCTTCAAGTTACTGCTGTTTGACAAAACTCAAAGCAAGTTTCAGGGAGAATAATCTCAGTGGTTTATACTCAAATGGCGTGTTGTTTGACCAGCTACAAATTAGTATTAACTAATACTCTTGTCGTAAAGCAAGACAGCGTGGACCTGATTCCTGGCCTTTTCTCTGTGTACTTTAACGTTCTCGCTAGTTTGATAATCTCATAGAAACACTGCATCGGTTGGTGGATGTCATTTGGAAAGGAGGTCTGTTTTGGAAATGTTCCACCTGATGAAAAATCTGCTGCCTTTTCTGAAAAGCGACTCACAATAATCCTCAGATTGCTACGTTTACTTGTGAGTCTCCAAACGTCATGAAGCAGCTCTCCTGTTGCTGGACCACACTTTTAACAACACGCATCAGATGCCGGCTCACACTTCGCTCTCCGGTGTTGTTTGAAGCGCCAGCCGGGGCGAAACTATTTCAGCTGATCTACCCCCCCCCCCCCTCCCTCTCCCCCCTCTCCCCCATCCGCCTTCCAGCACACATGTACCTGTCGGTCCCTATGGTTAACCCCCCCAAGCCTCTCCACACTTGAATGCACAGAGGAATGCAGAAAGGGGAATGACACAATCCGCCCGAGTCCTGAAAAACCTGGCTGGCCCGGTCTGCGCCCTGCCCAACGGCACCCCCCCCCCATGAATGGCCATTCAGACCCGCAGACAAAGCCCAGGCCGGATCGGCACTATACGGCGGGGGTCAGGGGTCACGCAAAGCACTGACAGAAGTAGAAACCAAAGATGAATGCCTGTCTCTCTCTCTCTCTCTCTCTCTCTCTCTCTCAAACACTGAATCACCGCCACCGAAATGCACTGTAAGATGAAAAAAAAAAAAAAAAAAAAGCTAAACGCGCCGACAGTAATAGTTACTCGGTGTTATTTATCTCCGAGCTGGTTTATATTTTGTGGGGCCACACGAGAGCAACAGAACAAGAGGAATGAGTCAGTCAGACAGCGATAATCAAAGTGCCTTAATCAATGAACATAAACACATTTTGAAGCAGTGGCAGCTCAGTGTGGTTATGCCAGCTCTGAAGAGAGAAGAAAAAAAAAAAATGTGTTAGAGAGAGTTTAAGCCTATGCGGCGTTATAAGCCGCTCTCAGCCCAAGGCACGGGAGAAGAAAAGAACATCTCCCCGTGATTAAAAGGGCTGAGAACCAGGAAGGGAAACATAGGAGAGGACAAGCTCGGAGCCCTCAGGGATAAAGACTCTCCGGAGAGACAGAAGGCAAAAGGAAAGGCTGCGAGAAAGCAAAGCTGAGAAACGTATGGGGGGGTGAGGGGGGGGGGGGGGTAGTGAAACTGAATTCTTGCCCTCACAGTCTCTTGTTTCTCTCTCATTATTATAAATGGGGCGACAGGGATAGATGAGAGGCATGTTTGCAACCAGAGCCACAAAGAAGACAGGAAGGGAAAAAAAAAAAAAAAATTACCCCATTAGACATTTTACTTACATGATCTGAGGCAGTTCAGCGAGAAACATTATCTGAGCAAAGATGAAAAACAAGACCACCAAGTAACATTTATTTAGTTCCTGGCAGCGGAGGAAAACCAAATGAGAGCACAGCAGTTCAAACTCATCCAAAAAGTGTTGTGGAAAAAAAAAAAAAAAAAGGGAGAGCCGGGTTGTTGTGTACTTAACTTCTTTTGAATGTGGGACAAAAGTAACCAGGGTCACTGCTCCGAGCAGCCAGTCGCTGGACTGCAGAGAGCTGAAATATGTAGATGTGTTTAATTCCACTGCCGATAAGGACGAGGTTCATGCTTTGACATCGGCGCTTTTAAGGATCCCGCTTGTTTTGAGAGCGTCTGTGTTTCTGTCAGTAAGCTAAGAAACGGGTTATTGATGGGGGCAGAGGACCCAGCGTGCGTCTTCATTATCGACGCCGACAGGAGATAAAACATGCAGCGTTTCCCGGAATGACTGAACTCGCTTTGCTATCTAAAATATTTTCATTTAGAAATGCCAAAAAAACATTTTGTATAATTAGAATACTTAATGATGTTTCAAAAATTCACACACAAAAAAAAGAAGATCAAAATATTTGGAGTGAAATTAAAAATGAAACATAAAATGCACTCCTCTCACTGCTTCGGTTATTATCCTGTGGTTGAACTTGTGGCCATATTGACCCCCCCCCCCCCCCCCCCCCCCCCCCCTCCACCCCCACCCCCCTTCATTTCTGTACTGCTGCTCGTTTCTGATTCTCTTTCACTGTGATATTTTGTGTTAAGTTTGCAGGACTTCTTTCTACAACGGCAAATTCCAGCCCTCTTCAAAGGTTTGGAGTTGGATTTGGATTTAGGTCAGCGCTCATTGCCGGCCACTTGGAAAAAAAAAAAAAAAAAAAAAAAAAAAATCCATCTTCTTCTTTCCAGTCGCTCCTTTGTGCTGAAAGCTTCAGCTGGTGGTTCTGCTGAGGGACACAAGAGCTTCTCCTCAAACACACAGCTCCCCGAAATGTCCTGGTAATCTGCACATTTTACTTTGGTAAGTGTCAGAAGCAGCAAGGCAGCCTCGCAGCTTGATGATACCTCCACCGTGCTTTACAGTGAACAGGCTGGAATTATCGTTGGTGGATTATCAGAAAATGGATGAACAAGATCTGATTTAATCTCAGTATAGTATGGTATAGTAATAAGCACAGATTCCAAGAGCACACCGTTGCTGTGGTTTCTTCCGTCGAGGCGTCCTTCAAGGCCTTCCCGTGGAGTCCTGCCTGCTTCAGTGTGCAGCACGTCGGTAAAATCCGGAAAGCGACTCTGTGGATTGTTCCAGCTCAGCCTGACGCTCGATACGTGTCCCTCACGGGTGTTTTAACCTTCAGCTTCATGTCCGGGAAACGTCTTGACAGTAATGCTTTGCGACATACAGATTTCTGGATAAGTTTATCCACTGTCCAAACACGGATTTAGAGATTTTTCTCATTACTGTGCAGCTTTAAAAATCTTTTTTTTTTTTTTTGTTAGGTTTTCCCTGCATTTCTGTTGCTTCCTGACAGCACTATATCCCATCTGTAGTGAAATCATCATTTATTGGCTAAATCTGGTCATCTTAACAGCTTAAGTGATGTAGGGTCCAAAATAATCTATGCTGATGTTTGTATATATTTAGTCTGTTTCGGTTCCCCGTGTGAAAGTTTTTTTCATTACTGTTGTTCTATATAACTGTGAGCGGTGTATTAAATATTCATATTATACAATGCTGGTTCATTTGCATTTTATTAGTCAAGATACTCTAAATTATGTGCTCCAGCATTCAGGGTGCAAGTAATTCTGAGAAGCACTGTACTTTACGTCTTACTTCAAATTTGCTTTCGCTGATATCTCCAGCGTGAAGACAGGCTTCTCTTTACATAGGGAGGACTTGTTTTGAATCCACAATGGCAGTGTTTTATAACGGAGAGGCCGCCCGCAGCACGCAGTTAGGCTTTAATGGCTTGTTTTTGGTTAGCAGTAACCACATTTTAATGTTTTTATTAAAAACATTTAGATGGAAGTGATATAAATTGCACCTCGACACCTTTTAAAATTACCACAAAACTGAGGAAAGCCATAACAGGCCGACTCTCCTCGTGAAACTTGTTAAGAGGACAGACAAATTTACGTGGTTGCAGAGAAAAGTCTGAGTTGACAACTGAAAGTAATAATGATTTAAAAAAAAAGAAAAGAGCAAAAAACACAAAAGCATTTGAAGGAACACTTTCATGGAACAAACTCAGAACCATTTGGAAAAAGTGTGTGACACTTTGCACTCTGTGTTCAACGCGGCTGTTTAAGTGTGTTTTGGGAGCGGCTTCCTGTTGCATCGCAGGTCTGCGAGCGACCCGGGGAAAATTATACACAACCTAAATGTCAAAAAGGCTGGGATAATCCTTCAGCAGATGCAACACAGACACTCTGAACTCCAGTTAGTTATTTAGTAACAAGCGCTCGCAACGGCGGAGTGGCGTGTCTGTGTGGGAGTGAGAGGGATAATCGAACAGCTCTGTTCATGTTCCCCACAAAAACCGATGCTACCGCGGAGCTGGCTGCAAGTTCGCTGGAAGCCGCAGCACATTCGAGTAGTTTTCATTAAAGAAGAAGTTGATGATGAACACAAAAACAGGCAATCTATTGGATTTCAGTAGTTTTCAAACCACACATTCTTCTACTATGAAATGTTTGATTTGCAACTGTAAATAAACAGATTTAGTTTGTTTTATATATTATATTGACAACCCAGTCCTTTGATCGGGTTAGAGGAACTAGAATCTCCACCTCTATTGGTCCTACGACCAGCTGTGTGTATTACACAAAATGAAGCCCGTGAATGTAACCAGGAATTCAGCCGCCCAGGAAAAGCACGCTCATGTCTGCGTGGCATTTAGGTCTTCGTTAAAATGACACGTTCAGTGATCTCCAGCACCTTCACGTTCTGTACATTTGCTGTAAATTCCCTCTGAGCAGGAAAATGGGACAGAGGACGGTGGCCTCGGCTTCTGCCCTGAAACCACGGGAACCTAAACACAACATCCTACAGTGAAAGAATGCTTCAAATGTGAGGAATTTCCCTTCAGAGGTCAGAGGTGACCGAATCAACAGAATGAAGACGGACAAAAACGCCTCTGTATTATTAATGAATTTTTGTTTTGCTAACATTGTAAAAACTCTAAATGAGATGATTATTTCATTAGTAATAATAAGAAGTAGATTTGATCTGATCCTTATTGGACGATATTTTAGTTATAAGTTAGCCTGTTAGCAGATAGGTGTGAATAATTTTTGAAATAAATAAGGAAAAAAAAAAAAAAAAAACACATTCCTGTGATGCTTTGGGGCATAAACAGAAAATATGTGCTCAGTACAAAACATCTGACGATGGGGGAAAAAAAACACTCGTCTTCAAAATGTCAAAGCAATAACCGTTTAAGGTACATTCAAATGAGACAAATATTGAATCACTCATGAGAGACTTCGGTTTTATAAAATTGGCATTTAAGTTCACAATGACAAATGAATGGCACTGGAAGATGGAAAATACAGAATAAGAGAATTAAAAATGCACCATTAATATCAAGGAAAAAAAAAAAAAAAACAGCCAGATGGTTTGTTTTGTAAGATTCCTAGAAGGAAAGCCAGTCCTACAGTGTCCTCTGGTCCCCCAGTCCACTTGGTCCAGTTTCAGTGCGACTGAGAGAAACCCGAGCTGCCAGCAGAAACACCAGGAGAAATTACCCACCGCACTCCAAGAGGAACTCACGGAGTCGCTGAGAAATACAATTCGCTCTGCAATGACAAAAGTGCCGATATGTCCCTGCGCCTTTCTTCTCCTCGCACGCCGCGGAGCGAGCCAGACGAGGGGAGTCTGATTAGGGCCGAGAACAGCTCGCTCCACAGTCTGAATTACACATCACACCTGAGTAAAGAGGAGGTAACGCTGAAATCAAACGGGGGGGGGGGGGGGGGGGGGGGGGGAGTAAATAAATCCCTCAGTGGAAATGCTCAGTCTTGATGTGAAGTAATGAAATTCAGACGGATTAATGGAAGACACCCAGGGTGAAAGCAATTCTTATTTGTCATTAACACAACAATGAAAAAACATGAACTCTTAGATTGGCGTTTCTTTTTGTCTCCTTTGGTGATAAAGCAAAGTGACATTTTTCTTTTTCTTTTTCTTTTTTTTTTTTTTGGGGACAACAAACCAGTAAATTGTCTGTAAAATGACTTTAAACGACACAAACTGTAAACTCTGGTCTGTCGCTCCTTCTGGTTTGGCACGCCGTCCTAACCTTGGGCTGATTTGAAAAACACTGACCACAAACTGTAAAAATGATGCACAGTCCGCTGTCCGGGCTGCACGGCTTCGTCTCTTGGCCGCTCCGGCTGATAGGGAGCTGCCAGTCTCTGGGCAACTCTGGCATCAGTCATCCTTATCTGCTGATGTTTCTCTCTCTCTCTCTTTCTCTTTTTTTTTTTTGTCCTGGTTATGAATAAACTGTCCAATCTCCCTTGGAGTCCGTGCTCAAAGTGGGCCACAGGGGAGGATTCAGAGTGCTCTCAGTACATGGCTGCACCTGCGCGCCGGTGTTCATGTCCAGGGAAGTAGGTCGGCTAGAAGGTCACAGTTGCAGTGCTCTTGTTCCGAAAGGTCATAGTCTGGATGCTGGAGAGGATTTTCCTCTGATGCCCGGCCAAGGTCACTCCCATGTGCAGCAGGTCCCTGAACAGATGGGGAAAAAAAAAAATCACTAATTAGATAGGAGATTAGGGAAAAGTGAAAGTTAAGCATTTAATGGGTGAAAAATTAAACAAATTCACTCAGAATCCAGACTCCTCTTCGACTTAAATGGAGATTAAAACAATAATTCAGCAAATCCTGGTTTAGTTTGCTTGCAATTTTCACTACTTCTCAAATTACAAAGTTAGATCCTTGATGTTTTATGTTAATGAATTAAGTACATTAGAGTCCCCACTGAACGCTTGACTTATTGGTAATGTCGTTAATGGATGTTGAGATCCAAAACTTTGGAGAATGTTAGATCATTTTAAATGAAATTACGTGATGTGCTTCTGTTGCATCTTAGTGTTTTGCACTAAAACTTATTCTAACAATCTAACTTGTGTCTAACAGAGAACTGGAGACAGGAAACTGACTGTGTGGAGATCTGAGCCAGCTGGTCCACCGAGCTGAAGCCGGCCTGCAGGAAGCTGTCCTCGTAGCGCTCCATCTTAATGGCCCTCAGCCATTCCCCCACCGAGGCGCACGGCGAGAGGGCTAAAGGTGCACGCTGGTCCAGCAGGGGGTAGGACGGCCTGGGGGGGGGACAAAGTGCAGAGACAAATGAATAACTCAGATACGCTGTCACCCCGAACAACAGCGAGGAGCTTATACACGTCCCGCGGCGGCATTCCGGCTGACAGGCAGAGGTGTAATCTGGGGGCCGGGTGACTGACAGGGACAAACAATGGGACGAGTCAGGGGTGGGGCGTCCTCTGCGGTATGAGGAGGAAGGGAAATGAACCCAGCAAGAGGCTGACAGCTCCCAGCGGGACGCCGAGGTGCCGCATAGGAACGGGCAGTAGGAGGGTGACGTTTTGCTGAGCGACTGTCAGAACGCTAAAGGGCCTTTACTGAAGGACGGGCGTGCGCCCAAACCGAACGTTTCCCCCACCCTCACGTCCGCTCACTCACCCCGCCCCTTCTTGAGCCACGATCTTCAGCGACGCCGGGTTGCGGATGAGTTTGTCCAGGGCGCTGACGAGGTCGGTGAAGCGAGGTCGCGCCGAGCGGTCCTTCTGCCAGCAGTCCAGCATCAGCTGGTGCAGGTGGGTGGGGCAGTCGGGCGGCGGCGGCAGCCGGTAGTCCTGCTCTATGGCATTGATTACCTGACAGCGAGGAAAGCGATGACCGGTCACACAAACGCAGTCCCCCCGAACGGTATTTAGATCAATCCTGACTTGCTTGAACGGCTAAGAATCTCGCAAAAGTAGAAAAAAACAACAGAAAATCTACCGCTGAAAATTACCCCGAGTGACTGTTGCTAGGCAATCGCAGGATTACAATTATGACTGTAGCACTTTATTGACTACCTGAACTGTTAAAGCTGCACCTGGAAAAAAATCTTTAAAAAAAAAAGCCTTTTTAAAGCCCGGTCCAACATTTCTATTTTTCAGTTTTTTCCTTGAACTTACGTCCTGGTTGCTCATGTCCCAGTAGGGCCTCTCTCCAAAAGACATGACCTCCCACATGACAATGCCGTAGCTCCACACATCTGAGGCCGAGGTAAACTTTCTGAAGGCGATCGCCTCCGGAGCTGTCCAGCGGATTGGGATCTTACCTCCCTGCACAGAGAGGTAAACAGACACCGCTCAGAGAATTGTGAAGTGAAGTACGGGAAAAAAAAAAAAAAAAAAAAAAAAAAACATTTTCACCGACAGTAGAATATTTCTAACACCTGTCATGTGAGGGAATCAAACACCAGGTTATTTCTGTAAATAATTAATATTCAACTGATAAAAAGCAGTTATAACATGAAAACAAATTGGCTAATCTGCATTTCGTTGCATTAAATTTACAGCATTCTATTCATAGATAATCTCAGCTACATGTAAGCTGCAGGTCACAAATTATGCACACAATGCATCATAATTAATTGTTCCGGAAAAGGCAAGTACATGGTTACTATGCACTGCTTTACTGTACTTATTGACTGATCTGTATTGATTTCTCTACACATTTACAAAAAGTCGATAAGAGAGCTTCCATTTGAAATGAAGAAAAAGGCTCATTACTGTAGTTAGTTTAGTGACCTGCCAAGCTGGATAAAGCAGGTATAACAAAAGGACAGTTCGATCACACAAACCCTGACGATGACTTCCTCTGAATGACTTGTATGATTAACATGCTCACTGTGGATTAATTCAGTCAAAAGCGTTTCTTTGCTTAAGCATCGGCTGCAGAGGGCTGCCGTCTCACCAGGGAGCTGGTGTAGGTCGGGTCGGAGGAGTTCTCCTGCAGGAAGCGGGACAGGCCGAAGTCGGACACCTTGCACACCAGGTTGCTGTTGATCAGGATGTTTCGGGCGGCCAGGTCTCGGTGGACGTAGCTCATCTCTGCCAGGTACTTCATGCCGGAGGCGATGCCGCGCAGCATCCCCACCAGCTGGATGGGTGTGAACTGGCTGTCGTTCAGCTGCAAAGAGGGACCAGACAGTTTGGTCGGCGGATTGACTGACGCGGCGGCGGCGGCGTGTTTCAGGGCGCCGGCGACGGAGCCGTGTTTTCTCTGCGCTCGCACTGACCCGCAGGAAGGAGTCCAGAGCGCCGTTCTCCATAAACTCGGTGAGGATCATGACGGGACAGCTGGCGGTGATGATGCCCTCCAGGTGGATGATGTTGGGGTGCTGGAACTGTCCCATGATGGACGCCTCGGACAGGAAGTCCCGTCTCTGCTTCTCCGTGTATCCGCCCTTCAGAGTCTTGATGGCTACGTAGTTTTCTTTCTTCCCCGGGACCCTCAGCCGTCCTCGACACACCTCGCCAAACTCGCCTGCGGCGTGCAGACACACAGACGCGCATTAGCGCCGTCCTCTGCCACGTTATGAAGATGACTGTTGTGTTTAACAAATGCAAAGCTCGCTCGCAGCGAGTGCTGCCCTTTGGTTTGAATGAGGGCCACTAATATTGGCACCATATTTATCAGTTAATTGCTTTATTTCTGCAGCCATATTGAATTTTGCCTGATAAAGACGAATCCAGACAATGGCTTTAAATGACACTAAATCAATTTGGCTGCGTAAATTAAATACATTTTAATACTGTTAGCTTCACCAGAGAGGGACAAAGCTCCGGCTCGCACAGAGTTTTCCAATACAAAGTTAACGCATTAAATAATGATGGGAAAGGCGTATATCTGGGGCTTACCGGCGCCGATAACCTCCTCAATCTTGACGAAGGAAACGTCGATTTCCTTCGCAAATTCTCGCACTGCCTCATTGGGGTCCTCGTAGGTGAAAGGGTCGATATAAACCTTGACCCCTGCGGGAGAAAGACAAACAGAGTCGTGGGAAAGGAAAGAGCAGAAACGTTGAGAGAGGTAGCAGAAGGAGCGAGGAGCCCGGTGACATTCAGAATGAATTCCCCAACGTGAAACCAGTTGTAAATCACAGCTGAGGTCTTTTTTGCATGCGCGTCCTTGATCCGTTACCTTGGCCGATGAGGTACTGGCTGTTTTTGTCACTCAGCTCCGGGTCCTTTATTCGGCTGTGTCGGCTGCAGGTAGCAGGAGATCAGAATAAATGCAACGAGATTAGGATGGCAGAGCGGTTATCAGACGAATGGATGTTTGATTTGATTTTTTTTGTGCTCCTAATGCTTTATCGGGTCAACGCGATACAAATCAATAATGTAACAATGTGACGGTTCAGATGCAATAACGCCGGGCCGCGCGGAGAAGAATAAGACTTAAAGGGAAGGAAAAATACGAGCTAAAAAAAATCTCACGTCATGTCACTATTTTTATCCAGTGTTTTAAAAGAAGCTCAGGGAAGCTACCGCCAATTGTAAAGTATGATAATCTACTGGCGCCTTGAGGGAGCGCGCCGCTATCTCGGCCCCGTTTTAGTCACAGGTCAGAGGTCAGCCCGTGTACGGACAGCAACCCTCAAAGCAACAGAGACGCAGTAACTTGAAGGACGAGCTCCGCTCACAATACACCTTCATCATTTTTATTTTATCTTATTTTATTTTTTTTGACACAGAAACTGCTGCTTCTGAAAGGCTCCTGCTGACCTTCGACAATCCTCGGCGATCCTAAAACACACAAAAGACGACGGCCCGTGGAAACGGATGAATACCTGTGCCAACCCCTATGGTTTTGCTCTTTGACACAAGCAGCTCCATTATAATTCTGCTGGCGCAAACTCATCCCTACAAGACTGTAACAACCCCGTAGCTACTGGATCTCTGCCTTCCTCCATTTCTCTCCCTCTCTCTCTCTCTCTCTTCGCTCCCACCTCATAAGCCTAAAATAGCAATAACACACCACCCTCAGTTAGTGGCAGATCTGGGCCTCAGTCACTGGTTTGTGTGTATGTGTGTGTGCATGTGCATGTGTGTGTGTCACAAGGTCACAGCTATTGTTCTCCTGTCCTGTGGAAACAGGGCTGGGACGCCTGCATCCTGTCTTTCCCTGCCCTCTACCTCTACCGTCATCTCTTTCTCTCCCAGTGCATGTACTTTCCCTCTCTCTCTCTCTCTCTCTCTCTCTCTCTCTGTGATGGCATCCAGCACTATTTACTCAAACAATGACGCCTAAGGAAAACCTTCTAATGAGAAGGATAGCTTTTAGCTGTGTAAGCACGAGGAATCATAAGCATTGCTTTGTGTCTGCGCCGCTTCTAACAGAGAAAAAGGAGGTGTGGGTAACAGAGTGCAAATCCACCGTTGATAAGATATGATTTGTATAAACAAAAGAACAAAGTGGTGCAAAACTGTAAAATTGGGGTCACGGTTGTTATTGGTTTTCAATTCCCCCCCCCCCCCCCCCCCCCCCCACACACACACACGTTTTTTGCTCCCTATTTCCTGTTATTTTGTCAGCTTCTTTCCCCGCCGTTACAGATTCATCTTTTTTCTGCCTCTCTTCCTTTTCCCCCCCCGTTCTCACCGTATGCAGTAGGCGGCCACAAAGACGAAAGTGACAAGCAGCAGCATCCCGACGGCGATAAGGATGCCAGGTACCAAGAACTGGGAGGCAGAGTCGTGTCCTGAGAGAGACGGCAAACAAAAAAAAAAAAAAAAAAAAAAAAAAAAGAGAAAGAGAGAGCGAGGGAGGGAGGGAGGGAGGAAAAAGGGGGAAAAAAAGGGAAGAGAGGTGAGAAGCACAAAAGTTAGAGCCGTGTAACGAGAGCAGCCATGACAGGAGGTTTACATTGGTAGTTAAGAAAAGTATGAGAGAGGGGGGAAAAAAAAAGACATGACGGGAATATATAATATTAAAGAGTCTCTATACAAGGACACTAACTTCACACAAGGACATAGGCAATAAATTCATAACAAGAAACTGTGCAGGGATTGATTATGCAGAAAAGAATATAAAAGAATTTCCCAGTGGAAACAAAAAAAAAAAGTGGAGTAATGTGTGCCAACTTGTGTTGAAGGGAAAACCGGAGCTGTTCTCACCGTCAGGCAGCGTGCGGAAGACGGCGGCGGGGCTGAAGCTGCCGTAGCCGGCCATGGTGCGCGCCCGGACCTGCACCTCGTACTGGGTGGCTCTGCGGAGGTCTGTGAGCACGGCCTGGTTCCTCTTGCTCTCTGTGTAGTGGCACTGATCCTCGCTGCGTCGGTCCTGCAAAAGTAGGGAAGAAGGTGAAAAGTGATTAAAGCAGGAACACAGAGAGGAAATGACAGAAATGAGTCTTAAAAAATTCTAAATATGACTTAAAACTACAATTCCGCAGATGAACCGCTCAGTGTGTTGCATTAGAATGTCCTGAACTAAACCTGAAGCTTCATTCACTGAGAAAAATACACCAAAAGCATGTTAACTACTGCATTAAGGATTTATGTAAACGAGGCAGACAGAAATATACACCCAATAACACTGAAGGCTGTTGGAGACGTGAGCACGGCGGTATCAGTCTGATGCATTCCTATCCTGAGCCGATTTAATGCAATATACCACATAACTTAACATTAGTTTAGTGAATTACAGACTCATGGAGTCGACTTTTTTCGCTATGAAGCCGTCGCACATTTTCTTTGCCACACCCTGTTCACCACATCTGCATTGTGACAAGAAAGCCCTTTGAATCCCGAGCCATTGTATGAGCGTCTGGCAAGTGCAAAGAGAGCAGGAGAGTTGAGAGATGTTGAGGAGGGGGGCTCTCACCTTCTCGCAGTAGCGCAGCTGATACTGCAGGACGGTGTAGTGAGGCTGAGCCGGGACCGACCACTGCAGAGTCAGGCTGCTCTCAGTGGAGTCACTCTTCCGAATCACAGACACCAGCGACGGCACTGCAACAGATGGCGGCCGAATTATAAATACCACGCGAAATTCCGACTATTTATACCTGTCTTCCCCCTCTCCTTCGCCCTCGTACCGTCATGGCTCGTGGTGATGTTGACGCTCTCGCTGGCAGGGTCCTTGGTGCTGAGCTGGGACACGCCGTTGAGCGCCTGGATGGTGAAGGTGTACGTGGTGTGCGGCAGCAGGCCCCACACCTCCACCCGCCGCCCCAGCAGCCCGTCCGCCGCCGGCCGGTAGCTCACGCTGTCCCCGCAGGGGATGCACGCCCCTTTGGGGGAGCGGCACACGGAGCAGCGGACGGCGTAGCTCAGGTCCGTCCTGCCGCCGCTGTCCAGAGGCTCGTTCCACTCCAGGCTGAGCGTGGTGTCGTTGATCTGTGGGATGATGCTGCGCGGGGCCGAGGGGGTTTCTGCAACGACAGGCCACTTTCCTCAACTCAAGCAGAGTTCACCTTGTCTGCATTACAGATATTGTGAATCAGCGGTGTCATTCAAGCTCCTATAATAAGGAAATATAATCACACAATGCACATTTCCAGCCTCTCCTCCACCGCTGTTCTGTTTGACAGAAGCGCCGCACACTGCCTCTGCTAATAACAGACCACTGAGCTGAAAGCCAAAGATCAAAGATTTTTCTCTTTCATTCAACTCGTACAATTAGTTTAACAAGTTTCTACCGTAACATTTTGCATTCCTCATAAAAGTGCTCCGTACAGTAGTGGGGCGGTTAAGTTTTTCGCCTCCTAGCAAGTTGATCCAAGGTTCAAACGGGGGTTGAACAGGCAGGACTTTCTGTGTGAGGTTTGTATGTTCTCCCTGTGCATAAATCGGATTTCTCCCACAGTCCAAAAACATGC
This sequence comes from Salarias fasciatus, assembly GCF_902148845.1. Taxonomy (NCBI): domain Eukaryota; kingdom Metazoa; phylum Chordata; class Actinopteri; order Blenniiformes; family Blenniidae; genus Salarias; species Salarias fasciatus. Next base: position 11,275,838 of record NC_043754.1, read on the forward strand.
ATTTGCAGTTATTTAGTAACTCTAAATTTCCCATAAGTGTGGATCCTCACATGGGTCACCACAGCAAGTCAATGGAAGCTGTACTGCGATTAGATCTTCTACAAACCAGATTCCAACAGTCAAGGTCAATATTTGACTCGGTGCACCACTGGAGACTCCTCACTTTTCATATACCATTCAATATTATTTACTTCAGTCTTATTGAAATGGATAAAACTGCATCTGAAAAGCAATCAACATAACATTTAACAAGTGTAAGATGTTATTTATTTGTAGGGTCTTGCTACTAAAAAAAAAACATGAATCTGCACATTTTACCGTTAACAGTTCAGCACAATCAAACAAATATTTCTTAAATATAAAAGTGGGATATGTAGTGTTATTGGGAGGAAAATCCATGTCAAATATCACTATTCAGTTCAAAACAGTATATTACAATGTAGAGTTATCTTAAAATGTAACATTATTTAAAAACAATCATCTAGTAAAAAGAAAAAAAAAACAGATAAAAGCAAGCAACCAGATCGGGAATAGTAGTAATAATAGAAGCTCTGATAAAATGCCTGGGATCATGTCATATAAAAACCAAACTAAACCAACAATTTGTTGAAACCGCACCTTAATATTTATTCTACAGACACGACTGTGGGATGTTCTCATCTGACTTTTTAAAAAGCTCACATCTCCCCAAACTGTCAAACCATTTCCTCCTTTATATGTTGTTTTCCTGATCCTGGGAGCCGTCGGATTCAAGTGCTGCGATTTTCTAAATCAGCTCCACTGATTCAGCAATGCCATTTCAGTAACATTGCCTTTTCTATTTTTCCTGTGACTAAATACCGTCAGAAAGCACCGGGAGTTTCTCTCCAAACGCTGTCACATTATTCAGAGAGGAACGTCGACCCATATTTCATTCTTCAGGTGTCACGCAGCGCCGGTATAATTCGCAGTGTATGAAACTACTCTGCTGATCTCTGCTATCTGCTTTTTACTGCGGCTTTACCTCCCCGTGACCCACGCAGACCATTTGTTTATGATGCATATAAGCTGAAGACGCTTCATTCGGTCTGCACATGCAGTCACGAAGCAGAACAATGCTCTTGCAGTGCCTTTGCGTCACAGCGGGAGCACATGTGTTGCAGAATTTAACTGGTGCAATTACGTTTGTCTAAAACGGGATGATAATGATCACCGTCTGAAAATTGTAAGAAGATAGCTATTGCCTCAAGCCAAGCATAACTAAACAGCAAGACCACTCAGGCACTGTGAATGAGTTTCTGTTCCTGCCAAGGAGACAGAGCTTTGTCACCGAGCCTGCAGCTAACTTAAGTGCTAATGGTGTTCTCATTGGAAAGCCAAGTGGGGCAGCATCACACTCAATCTGGGCGCATACGAATTCTGATTCCAACGACTGGAAATATGAGTTTTTAGAGGCGTTCTGATTGGGAAGTCTTAGCAATAAGAATTCACGGCATGAAAAATCATCAAGGATGTCAAGAGTAATGTAGAACCTTTTATTTATTTTTTTTGGTCCCAGGGTAAAAAGGTCTGCATGATTTACAAATGGCTCAGCCGGGTTTGAAATTTTGCATACAAATTGAAAATATGTGACGTGCAAGATTGCGCAGGCAATTCAGTACAAAAATAGAAGATATGACGGGAATTGCCTAATTAAGTGATTAATAATTAAGATAAAGCCTTTGTAATTAGAGTTTTCGCTAATAATACAATTGGTGGCTGCAATTCCTAGTTGGTATTTATATCACACCTGCAGAGAGCCGGCGCTGTCAAGAGTTTCACATTGTTTCACCTCTTCTCTACGGCCATTCAAAGAGACTGCTCCTAATTAAAGAGCCCCTCCCATTCACGCATCCAACGTGTGGCTGAATTGAAATTCCTGAATCGGCATGGAGGTGTCACTTCAGACAGTCAATGACTACTTCAGCTGGGAAAGAGAGTCCGCAACATCCCCCCCTACCCCCAGAAAAACCTGTCACAAAAGACATGCATGTCAATGCCCAGCAGCGAGACAAAGGGCGCAAAGCAGCTTATAGAGGAGCCGGGCTAAATGACACCGGAGGAGAGGAGGAAAGAACGCAGGAGATGTTAAACACAGGGTGAAGACGAGCAGCACGGGAAGAGAATGAAGGAAGCTCGGCTTCTGCTCCAGTTTGTCTCCTCTGTGTCAAGAATGGCTCATTATTAAGAAATGTATTTTGTAAAAACAACATTTTTACCTGATTATTGAAAGATGACAGGTCAGGTCATCAGAGAGACAGACACACACACACACACACACACACACACACACACACACACACACACACACACACACACACACACACACACACACACACACACACACACACACACACACACACACACACACACAAACTCACATTTACACCTGTGGGCAATTTAAAGACAATTAACCTTTCATGTCTTGAGACTGTGTGACGCTTGGAGGAAACCTAATCTCACACATACAAACCTCTACACAGACATGCACATCCCAGACTTGATCACAAGCTTTTCTTTCATTACATCAAACAACATGAACTGAGTCTGCTGAGTCACTTGTTGTGGGTTTCTCTCCACTGCTGAATGTGCTAGCTGTTAGCTTTAGCGCTAGCCTCCTTCTCCACATACCGAGGATGAATTTGTGGACATAAATATCCATCACATCACTTATTTAAAACATGTCGGCTGCCGTCTGCATCTCAATGGCATATCCCAGCTGTTTTTTTATGCTCAGACCTCTTGTTGCCTTTCATTCATTGAATTATTTCTTTTGAGGACAGGTGTTGTGGCGAGTTCTGCATGAGCTGGGAAAACTGCTTCAGCGGTGCTTGTACTTGAAAAGTTTAATAACTCAAACACACAAAAATAAAGGTCGCATGTGTGCAAAAGTAATTTGATTTTCCAACTAATACAAACACAGTTTTTTTGAACATAACATGTCAGTGAGACAGGCTGGACTCAGACACACAAGTAACTTTTCCCAAGTATGAAAAACACCGCAGCATTGCTGTATCTCTACTTACTGGTGCACGGAGTGTCAGGCGTGTCCGATTCTGCACGCAGGTATCCGGAGTGACACGCACACACCGACGCTCCCCTGACGGTGGCCTGGCTGAATCGTGGACAGCTTGTGCACTGTCCCTCCGAGCCCGACTTGAACTGACCCACAGGACAGGCTGCCGAGGACAGGGGGGGAAGAGTTTCATTATTTCTGATTTCTGTGGACGCGACCGGCAAAATATCACTGTGCACTGCAGAAAAAGCTTCTTCACACTGGCAGTGTCCTCGACAGACCGGGGTCAAACCGAGTTTGCAAATACATCTCTTTTTTTTTTTGTAAGTGTACTTAGGTGGCAGATGGTTGCAGATTGACTGATAGAAGGATGCAATAAAGGCTATAAACTGGGACAATCTTAGTAATGAGTCTGACACCGATAGTCGAGTCGGTGAAAGAGCCTGTCACTGACACACTGCTTGTCATTGAATTTACCTGACCTGATCTGAATAATGAGAGCAGACAGGTGGGAGTCCTCACGGAAACATGGCTTGTTTATTAATTCAAGTATGGTTTAAGTCTACTCTGTGAAGCCAGACGCTGTACTGTGGCGCTAAAGATGTAAAGAGACAGGGAACCGAGTCTGAACTCATGCTGAAAGGATTAGCTGAATAATTAGCTTGAGTGACAGAAAACCAATTAACAGCAATTTTGTCAAACAAGCATTTGCACTTTTCTCTACTTTTTTTTTTTTTTTTGTCGTCGGGCGGGGAGTTGAAATGGCACTTAAGTTTTGGTGCTTTGCACTTTGGTTAATGTGCAATGTTCTGTTTATTTATCAAAATGAAAATGCTGAAAACAAACGGGCAAAAACATCTGTCTTTACATAACTGAATAGACTATTTCCTCAACAGAACGGCGTTTCGCGCCGCTCTGTTCCTACATGTGAGTGTTTCAACAGGCCGTCGCGTTGTGACGCCGCATACGGCCACAAAAACAGAACCAAACAATACGCTTTCACAGCAACTCCGGCTCCGCCGCCGCGTCTCACGGGGTCCTTGCTCCCGTCGATTCCATTCCTACCCGCATTCTTCCGCCACAGGAATTCCCAACATACGAGAAGAAAGTTATTAGTGCGTGTTGAGAGCCGCTGCATAACTCACGGTGCTGTTGGTTACGGCCGTTCGAATACCGACGACGGCGATAATACAGGCTGAACGGAGTAACCTCAGTCGTACAGCGAGCCCACAAAGTGACACGCACAGCACTTCAGCAGACACTATTGATTGTTGAGCAGCAGTTCAGTGAATTCAGTTGGAAGAACTGTTAACAGCTGAGGCCGTAAATAAGGATTGAAGTTATTATTTTGCACTGGTACCATGAGCGCAGAGACATTTCTACTCCGCCGCCTCATATAAAGCAGTTTGGCACCACTGTTTTATTTTATTGCGTTTTGTTTCGTCTGGGCTCACGGTGGTGATTTGCATGCTCGCCTCATAGGAAGATCGTCAGGTTTTTTTTTTTTTTTTTTTTTATCTTTCTGTGCGGGATTTGCATGTCCATGTGTCTGTGAGGATTTTCTGATAACGCTCCGGCTTCTGGTCCAAAAACCATGTGTTTGAGGGTAATTGGAGACTCTAAATTGCCCATAGGTGTGACTGTTAGTGTGTGATTGGGGGTTATTTTATTTGATTTGATTTTCTTTCTGTTAGCCATCTACTATATTTACCGGTCAGGCCAAGCAGACACCGGTTAATGATACACTGTGGACAGATCACGCGTGGCTCAGAGCCTTTTTATTCCTGCTTCCTCAGGTGTTTTCCTCTCTTTTGCCAATCATTTGTGTCCTTGTATTTTCTGCAGCTTGCTTTAGTTGGCTTGAATTATGCATTTAATTCTCACCTTGTCGACAGAAGCCCTTTATGAACGACCTGTTAATAAACCTGCTGCTGTTATTGATTTTCTGGACGAGAGGTGTGCGTGCGCTGATGCATTTAGGAAGAATCTGTTGAGTGATATGTGTTGAAACCATAAAGGAAACATCTCCCTCCCATGTTAGCGTATTTCCAGCCTGCTGGAGGTTCACTTCAAAGACATGGTTTAAATATTCTAATAAGGCTCATCCGAGAAGCTAAATCAACTTGACAGCATTCATAAGTTTTACGTCAGATGGTTGTGTTTGACCCAGAAAATATATGTATTGTCTCTGGGAGATAATGGTATTACAGCAAAATGAATTTAATTTTAAACCAAGATGTCAATTTCATTTTCTGCTATGACCGGCCTACGAAGCAAATTAACTGTCCAATCTTTCCATGAAGGCAATTTCCCTTTATGGCCCAATGAGTGTTTCACCGCCGCCGCCCCCCCACCAGCAGCTCTCTCCAGTGACAGAACGCTGGAAATGCCACTTCACCAGAAGCAAAATGTCGGAAATTATTATTTGTTATGAAGAATCATTCTGCCTCCCACAGAGATCAAACTGAATCCCACCTTCAAACACAGGAGTGTCGAAACTGCACATTTTCAGGAGAAAGTGTGGCGTTTCTGCTCCTGTTTCTTTGTTTTTAGTGCTCTCAAAATGTATCTGAGGTGATGCGATGCAGCGAGTGTGCGCGCGTATATATGTGTGTGTGTGTGTGTGTGTGTGTGTGTGTGTGTGTGTGTGTGTGTGTGTGTGTGTGTGTGGGAGGGTGTTCATGCACGAGGCTGGTTAATTGGACTCATTAGACGGAGCTGCTGCAGTGCTCCTGAGAGATTCCTCCTGTTTCTTCCTTCTTTTTTTTTTTTTTTTTTGTGTCTACTTTGCTTTGATGTTCTCAAAGTGATATGATCTTCACCCGGAGCAGCGCCTCCCCTGCCTCGCTCCCCTCACCTCGCCGGTCCTCCTGTGTTCCCACTATCTCGGCTGAACCGCGAGTTGTCGCAGCGGCGCTCCTTTGACCCCGCTCTTCCTCTCTGAGATAAGTGCTTGCACCACCTGACCCCTCTCGCTCTCTCTCTCTCTCCGTCCCCTCTGTGTCACAGCCGTTCCCTTGCCTCATTAACTTCCTCCGTCTCTCATTTCCTCTCCAAAGCTTCAACCCTCAGTGAACCCCCGCCCTCATCTCGCCATTGTTTTCTTGTTTAGTCTCCCTGCGCCGCTGCCTATGTGGGTGTAGCCTCTATATATACACACACATCTGTTTACGTGACTTAAACTCGCCTCCTTCGTACCTGTGCACCGCGTGTGTCCCTCGGCGGGTTCGAATCCCGGCAGGCAGGCGCAGGACGTGGTCGGCTGGCCCACCCACTGGCCGTCCTCCCCGCAGAAGAGCTTGGGCGGACGGGGTCGGGGTCCCTGCTGGGTGGCGTGCTCCACGCACACGCCCTGAGCCTGCTGGACCAGGGTGCGCGGGACGGTCTCGGGGAAGGCGGAGAGCGAGCTGACCAGGGGGGGGCACTTCTTGAAGAAGACCCTGACGGACAGCAGGGCCATGCAGGCGCCCTGAGCCTGGAAGGCCAAATAGAAGCCTCTCTTTGAAAGAGTGCCGACTCGAAAGGTCTTCACATTGAATTTCCGCTCCCCGTCTTTGCTCAGGAGAAAGTCCGCAGCCACCGTGTCCACCTAAGACAGGAAGAAAGAGAAAGGACTTTATATAACAGCTGCATTCCTGCTCCGAGGATTCAGCCCTGAAAAGAACCAGACTGCTAGTTAAGTATGTTTTTGCCATTTTACCCCATTAACTACACATCACATACTTCACATTATTTCCCGTTATACACCACTGTGATTTTGGATTGATTCACTGCCTTCCTGGCAGCCATTGTTTCCCATTTGTCGCAGCAGGCTTTGAACCTCGACTTGCAGCGGCCTAGGACTCGCAGCAGAGCAACGTAATTCACCACAGCGAACATTTCATCACTTTTATTTTTTCTGTCAAAGTTACATTATTAGGTGGTAATGAGGTTGAGGAGCGGGGACTGCTTTTTTTGGCGTCACACGTTGGCGTTGCGTTCCAAGGACACAAAAACATCGGAGGCTCGACAATTAGAGGCCGAAATGCAGCTCATCCACGAGCTACGTGTGTGGAAAACGAAAGCCGGGGGATAAACTGATAAATGTCCACAGCAATAAATTACAGCACTACAGCAACTCCTTGGTTTGACAACCGATTTCGCAGAGAATCAAAACGAGCCAGCTGCATATTGTAAACAAACACACTTATCTGAAACCTGGGATGCTTTAGAAAACTGTCGGCAGCCATGTATAGTACAAAAGACACTCATCACACAATAGGTGACAAGACGAATAAACAGAGAAACGTCCGATACGTGAAGGCGAGACGAGAACTGTTCTTGTTAACTAAACCCTCACTCCAGTTTTACACATTGATCTGGACATCGTGCAGTTTTATATCTGTTCCTGAACTGATGGAGGGAGACAGAAAGCTCCTGAACCTTTTGGAATTTCCCAGTTTTCTGCATTGATTTGTTGTAAACATGTGACAGGAGCTCCATCTCAGAGATATAAACAGACACCAAGCGCCAAACCAGATAGAGAACAATGTTTTTACTGAACATTACCATGATTATATGTGCAGTGAGAATACATTCAACATTACGCCAAAGTAAGGCATCTCCTCGGTTTTGCAGATCAGAGCTTTTTTTTAAGGTTAATTAATGCAGAGAACCAGAAAAATCCAAACATACATTTGAATAAATCTCTCTAATAATTTAACCGTTTTTGTTTTGCCGACTCACATAAATCTATTTGCTCATTTCAAAACTGGATTACATGTCAACAGCGTTCCAGAGCATAATCTTAGTTTCTCAAAAAATCCCAACAACAATTTACATATTAAGATATCCTAATTTTAACAAATTAATAGAATGACTTGACTCAATATTATAAGATCAATTAGGCACTAAAAGTTTTGAGTTTTCAGGTTTTAATATCCGATCGAAGACCTTTAAAGCCCTGGACTGGTGAACTTTCCAGGGTGGATCCTGCACGTGTCCTGAACTCAGCTGGGATCCACTCCCGGAGCGTCACTCTGGCTCGAGAGATGGATAGATGGAAATATTCAGGCCGTTACAAAACTAGCCAATTAAAAGCATTGCCATATGTGTGACGAATTCATCTTAAAAAAATAATTGGAAAATTAATCGATAATAAAGAAAAAACCCTCCGGCATATTACATATTGGCAAATAACACATTGTACAGAAATCCTCCCAGGCTGAGCGGAACTGCAAGCGAATTAATCTAAAAATGTCTGGAACCTTTGTTTTTTTTTTTTTTTTTTTTTTAAATCAGCAGTGGTGTTTTCTCCGAGAAGAGGTGGGGTACCTTGACGTAAGGATTCTCCATCCAGGGGGGGTAGGTGGCCGTGGCCTCGTCGGAGTCGGCCTGGTAGTAGTAGACGTTGAAGGTCTCCTTGCAGCTGCGGTGGTGCGTGCTGGTGGAGGAGCACTCCATCATGGTGAACCGCAGCTCCACGTAAACCTGCGAGGCGGCCTGCCGCTGGATGAAGCCGCTGCGCAGCCAGTGGCTGGACGAGCTGTCGGTCTGGCAGATCTGATAGATCCTCACGCTGTTGTTCTCCTCGTCTAAACCGCTCACTTCTTCCCACTGAGAGCAAACAGAACACAGAGCCGCCGGGCGTTAAAAGAGACAGCCGACCCAGAAAACCTGGCTGCCCCGAGTGGATCTAATTCACCTATGAAGCCTTTTCACTGGGGTATTTATGTAATTGGGTGAATTAACAGTCCTATGGCTATGATAATATTGCGAGTCTTTGTTGGTGCTGTGCTATACTGCACCTGCCAGCGGCCCCTGGGACAGATCTGGTCTGCTGTGGATTTTTGATTCAGCCCCAAAATCTGAATGTAGGTTGTTAAATCATTCCTCCCACCGAGCTGCGGCACAGCTAGTGGGAATACAAGTCTCGCTTGTCAAACAAAGCACACCACTGCACACGGCAACCAAGACAGACACAGCTTTCACCCCTCAAACACGCCGATATAGACCGAAATATAGGAATGAAAGGGGAGATATCACAAAAATGTAGGAAGGGAAAAACCTTTCCACTGAGGTCTACATTTGTTTGGGAGTCAGATGCGATGGGGAAAAAAAAACGCTTTAATGTTTGACTTCTGAGTCAACAGCAAACATGTTCGCCATCACCAGGCTCCCAAGAGTGAGAAACAAGCAAAAAAATTAACATACTTGGGGCAGAATTTAGCAGATTTGCTGAACTTGAGGCTCAGAAATTCAGTTATGTAAATATGTAAATCTTAAAAAATCCATTTGCAGATGATGTGTTGAGTGAGGCAGAATACGAGTCTGAATGAATTACAGAGCAGCAGAGCACCCAGAGTCAGAGTCGAATCTCCTGAAGAGAGAATTTCCCCTTCTAATCCCAAAAAATAAATACCATGGACTTTGGCAGCACATGTGACGGTGAGCCAAAGGTTTTTTATGATGAAGATACACAAAACCTCCAACAGAACCCATCTGGTTTCAGGAAAAATATAATTTCTAAAAATGTACATCTGCTTGAAAATAAAATAAGCATGTGAGGTAAAAAAAAAATGTAACAGAAATCTTTTACTCTGGTTTTACATAAAAGGCAACTTTTCATTAATATAAACTCTCTGAAATGCCTTTTTTAGATCTGTTTCAAGAAAGATTTTATCAAGCTACGTGACAAACCGTCTCAAATTATAATTTGTGGGTTTTGGAGTGTAACTACTTCTTTGAAATGAAGTGTGCAGCGCAGTGGAATGGCTGCTTTAACAGTGACACATGATAATTCATCAGCATAAACACATCCAGACATGCTGCATCCGGTTCATAATGATAATCCTTTCACTCTGAAGCCATATTGTCTCAGCTGCACTATATTACTTACAACCCTCAACACTTCACTTGACGCCGTTAAACGATTTAAAAACATTATGTTCTTAAGAGCTTAAAGAGAGAAATAAGACCGACTGTGTGGAAGCGTCTCCTGTCCTTGGCCTGTTCGGGACATGAAAAACAGCGGCGCTCCGGTCGTGATACAGAGAGAACTCGAACTAACCAATTACACATTACATATTGAATACTAATTACTTCTCAAACTTCTCAAGATCAAAAGTAATTTAGTACATTACTTTTATTACTGTCCGCTTTGTCAGAGGTGCTTTTAAACGACTCCAAAGGCTTCACACCCACATGTCACTTAACTTTCCGTGTTCGGGACCACGGAAGAGCAGTCATTACAGCTGAGTGATAACACTTCAGGAGTCTTTTATAACCGTATTGTTTTAAGGTTCACACGAGACCGATCATATTTTAGGAGGCCATATAATTACTTCAAACTTAACACGAAGGAACTGAGTTTAGCAGCCATGTTTTGCATTTCTTTCAGCGCAGGGAGAAGGTTTGAGTGAGGAAATGACACTGCTTTGACACAAAAGCTGCGTTTGATGCTTTCACTGGAGGTTTAATATGAATATTTGCTTTATTTGTCCTATTCATGAATAATGAATGTTCCTACGAACACTTAAAAAAAATGTTAAAAGTACTTTTTGAAAATGAGAAGCTAGAATATTGACTGACTGGTTTAGAAGTTTCCACAAAATATCTAAAATAAGGATAATATAATCCTTTAATCCTAAAAATAAAGAATCATATAGTAACCCTTTTATGTTTGTGTTTTTTGATGCCGACAGCACATGGCACGTAGCCACCGCTGCCTGTCACCATTCACTAAATCACCGTTTTTATCCTTCTCTATGCCAAGTTAATGTAAAAAAAAAAGAAAAAAAAAAAGAAATCACACACACACTCACAACCCGGTCATGTTTTTGACAACGTGAAGCTTTTGATAAACTGCTTGAAATGATAAGAGCCATGCAAACGATTCAGAGGCAGCGCGGCTATTCTTTCTTTGAGCCTTAATCAAAAGCAGAGACGCATTTGTGGAGTATTTCAGCTCGCTTCCAGAAATCTCCCCGCCAGAATCGCTGTGACCGTTTTCCTTCTGAGACATCGGCGAGTTGAGCAGTTTTTTGGTCACCGACGCTGCTGGCAAAAATATCCCAGCAACTTCTCCTCAGATGATCAAATTACAAATATGTCTTTTTCTGGCTGCAGTATCCAAATTTGTGGGCAGCCACCGACTTCGACTCCAAGGTTGACGGGATATATCAAAGCATCTGCTTTCAATATACTTTAAATCCCACATTCGCTCTGGCGTTTCCTTTCTTCTGTCAGTTACCTGCCATATAAGGAATCCTTTTTCAGCCAAAGTAACAAAGGAACAGCTGGAGGCCAAAAATCCTCAGTCACCACTGGGTTTGTGTTAAGAATACAGATAACAGAGCGAAGCCGGGATTACGTACCTCGGGTTTGGCGCGCGAGAAGATGGTCCATTTAAGATCAGAAGTCTCTGTCTTTGTGTTCATCAGGACCTCTGAAAAAGACAGAAAATGGAATATCACACAGCGGGAAATGTGAAAACGGCACGCAATGGGCTCATTTGCATTCAGAGAAACACACAAATGAATTGAAAATCACTCCCTGACAAGTATCAGCGATGGCTTATGCTGGGATTAGGGGGAGAAGATGGAGTTTCACCAGTCAATTACATCCACGGGAACATTCCCACTCGCCCCCAGAACTCGTCTCTCGTCTCATGTTTGTTTTGGTCCCCGGTGGTCCCGGCGACACGCCGCGCCTGCGCTCGCACTAAAACCTGCCGAAAGGGCTCTGCTTCGGTCCGGAGACAGCGGGGACAAGTAGTTAGAGCAGCACGATCGACCAGACTTACTCAGAAACAGAAGCAGACTCACACATACACCAAGATTTAGGCCCTTCTGGTCACAATCTGTGATTACAATAGAATTGATTTTTTGTAATCTTTTGAGGGGCCGGCTGCCAGCTCGCAAACAACCTGCGCCGCTCTGCTATGATTCAGTATCCCAATAAAATCCGAGCCCTGAACTGCATGTAACTTGAAGCGCAGTTTGATTTGGGCGGCGGCGCGGCGTTTCATGCGAGGACATCTTTTCTCCCGCTCGCTGTCTTCACAGGCCGAGATTCGTATTTACACCGACGTGATGAGGTTTTCTCTCGCACTTTTAGAGCCCTACCTGTTCCCAGCAGAAGCTCATCTCACGGGTCAGGCAGTTTGGTTTTTTAACCAATAAACAAGATTTATTGTGGCCACAATCGAGGAGTGCGCATGCATGGAAATAGATGCTGGAGGCGATGGGAGGGCCTCAGCGCGAGTTTATCACGGGGGGTTATTAAGGTGCACTGTTGAATTATCCCACCAATATAAGGTTCAACGGTTAAGCCAGCATCTTATGACCCCATAATGCACAATCTGGGGAAAGAGAATACAACATCTGCCTCAGCATTGGAAAAAAAAAAGTGGATTTCACTAATTAATGCAGCGCCAGTCTTAATTTTTGCCAAACTGGCAAAAAGCAGGCGACACGGTGGATCAAAACCTTGATGTGGGCGGGAGGACGGGGGACACTGCCAGGCGAGACGAGACAAAACCGTGCAGCAAGTTAATTCAAGCAGTCATTTTCTCCATCACTCTGATTGATTCAGCAATGTCTGTGATAAAGAATAAATTGTTGCCTCAGATGGTGCTGTTTTTTTTGTTTTTTTTTTTTTAATCAAATTGAAATTCTAATAACACAAATGCGTGTGTTGCCGCCTGCTCCTGTAACTTTAAGTGACAGACTCCACAGAACAGCTGATTCCTGCATTCATAAAATTAATGATGCTTCTCTGTAAGCGCTGGCTGGAGCCACGGTGTTGCTTTTCTCAACCATTAAGGATGTGTTGTTTCCACCTCCCACCTAATCCAACATGTTGCTTTGTTTCTCTAAACATCTGCTCGGAATACATCTGTTTCCAGATCAAGTATCACATAATCAACACAGAGATGGGCAACTCTGAAGACTGTGCAGGCCACAGAAATGAACGAGGCCTTTCACCCCGAGGACGATTGAAATTATGCCTATGGAATAAAATCAAAAAGAGCATGCAGCATATTTTTAAATGAACTGAATCAACAATGCACACAAGTGATATCTTTCCCACTTCAAACCGTGTTTAGTAATACAGTAATTGACCTTTCTCCACTGACCACCTGTGAAACCAATCATTTATTGACTTTGGCTCAGAGCCCACCGAGAGCCAGGACACAACTTCCATGATTGTGTCTGTTTACACAAATCTGGACGAGCTTAGTTGTTTAGGGTGGGTTTTTCAAGGATATGAGAAACAACACGGCGGTATACACGCGGTTGCAGGGGCCCCTGCTCGTCTGAGTTGCTGTAAATATTTGTAAATGTGCAAGTGTATTTCAGCCTGTTATTAAGGCTCAACAACCCGTAGGAGAAAGATTGCTCACTGTAGATAAAGATATATAGACATGTAAACCCCATGAAATGAAAGATCCTCCAGTTTTTAATCTTGTGGCTGCAGGCTAATTGTTCAGTCATCTTTTGATCTCTGTTAAAGAAGCAAAAGATTTATATTGGAGTATCTTCAAATCAGACTCACGTCTTTTCTCTTCCTGGTGTCAGATCTGTGATGACTCATCCTGCACTGGAGGGTGTTTCCCAATTCTGCATCCAAAATAATTCCGTATGCAGCTTCACGGGTGGATTCTCTGCATCTGCAGCTTCGGAGAACATCTCAACGTGGCGCTGCTGTGTCACAATTACACAGTGCGATTGGCTTCTGAAAGTGTCAATCACATCCGGGTCACGTCTATTTTACTTTAGCCTGTTTTTCTTTTTTACAGGAAACATCCAGAATTTAAAATCACTTCAGTCTTTAAAGTAACTGAGCAGGCGTGGAGAACCCGGCTCTGCCTGCATCGACAGTCGGAGTGACAAAACGCTGTAAACAGAGTGAAAGAGGCCCGAGGAGCGCCTGAATCGAACCCTCATAAAGCAGCCCGCAGTAACGGGCGGCACCATTCCTGCTGGCGGCAGATGTCCGTTTACCGTCCGGCTAAGTGGCCCTCCGGACTGACAGAGGACCACACAGCGCGCCATGAGGGACTGTTGTGTTTGTGTCTTCCTGTTGGGCCCGGCGGTGCCTCCTTCCCCGGAGCCATCGGGGCTGAGAGCTCCCTCGGGATGCCGTCTCCTCACCGTGGGGCGAAGCAGACTAATATGTTCGCCGGGGGGGTATTTACACCAGCCGTTTTTCTGATGGCTGCACTGATTAGCAGTTTTCTTCTGATTTTCTTGTCCTTTAGCTGATTTCTTTGAATCCTTTCCAGGATGCATTCAGCTGGGGTCGACTCCGGTGCCTCGTGACCCGGAAACGTCCAGAGCGGCACAGCGGGCGGACAGATGGGCGTGTTTTCTGAAATAATGTTTTCTTTAATAGACTGTAAGTTCTGACGTGTGGAAAACAAACTTTCTCATACAGAGCTATGAATTCTACAAGTTTGATTTTAAAGTGATGATGTCCTTCGATCATGTCTTCCCTTTCGTTGATGACTTCACAGTGGACTCATTGATATACATGAAAATGCTAATTTTTAACCTTATGGTGTTATTGATGGGGATTCACACACACACACAAGAAAACCTTCAAAGACTTTTCAAAGACTCCAAAGAAGAGTTACAACAATGAAGGTCAACTATACACAATGAATAGAATGCTTAGAATGAATAAAAAGACCAGAAACACATATCAGTGACTTTTTTTCTTTAAAGTTGACCAGATTTCTGTAAAAAAGTTATTCAATCCTGATTAAATATCGTATATGCTACAAACTATAACTATTCTTCAATGTTCTTTTACAAAGCAGGGCACAGTTTTAATTTTATAGATCTAATCGGTGACATTATTCATTTGGAAGAAATGCAGTGATCAAATAAAGTCGCTTTGCCAGTTAGTATCAGCGGTAAATAGCCGGTTCTCATCGAAAAGCAATTTCTTTGAAATGTGCACCACAGAGAAAATAGTGTGGAAGAATGAAACCAGAAAAATGAGCAAAAAAAAAAAAAAAAAAAAAATACACCAAACATGCTTCCAGCGAGCCAAATGTGTGAATCTCGTACTTTATTCAGCAACGCCGGGATAATACCTGCAGCTCAGAGATGCCTGTGCTGAGCATTCATTAAAAAAAAAAAAAGATAGATTAATCAA
The DNA here is from genome assembly GCF_902148845.1 of Salarias fasciatus. Classification (NCBI taxonomy): domain Eukaryota; kingdom Metazoa; phylum Chordata; class Actinopteri; order Blenniiformes; family Blenniidae; genus Salarias; species Salarias fasciatus. The sequence continues at coordinate 11,291,016 of NC_043754.1, forward strand.
TAAAAATAATCATTATGAGCAAGGCCTAAAGTAAAGAGAAATTCTTACATCTAATATATTTTTTCAACCCACCTTCCACAGATTGATGAGTACCACTGTCATGCTGATAAATGGCGCTGCCAAAATCATGAGAATTTATCTTTTCAGTGTAATCCCAGCATCACTTTCTCGGTTACTTTCATTTCCTGGCAAATCCCAATGAATATATAGAGTTGCCTAAGGAAGACTGTATACATGATGAAAGGATGTTTAGGGAAAACCTTTTTACACAGAGCATTATGAAGACGTGCGAGCTGTCAGAAAAGTCCTTATGCCCTCCGAATGCATTTTGCACAACACGGCCAAATACAGACACTTGTAGTAGTTTACAAAAATAACTGCAACGCCTACACTTACTAATCTCCCTGATCCGGTGTGAAGTGAGCGGCAATCACATTTCCCACTTACAAACCCAAAGCCCGATGAAACGTGTATAAAAGGTACGGGAGAGAAATGAGGAGATGAGGGGAAAGAGTCTGAATCGTGCTTCCAGCAGAGAGAAATGTTGCAGCTGCAAGCCGGTGGGATCGCTCAACACTGATAGATGCTCAACTGCTGGTTTAAGATCAGATACAGATAATGAGGTTTGTGCGGGGTGTTTTTAGGCCTCCCCTCGCTGAAGTCAACCCCTGAATGTGAAGAGGCACTTTTGGTATTCTGTGTGTAAAATCTGTGTGTTCCTCTCGCTTTGCCTGAAGACGGCGATTACGGTCTGCTTTATCACTTTATTTGCCGTTCTAATGAACTATGCCGCATCCCAAAAAAAAACACTGGTAACTATCAACAGGATGAATTAACGAGGCAACCTCAAAGCGGACCACAAGTCTGAGTGTCTACAGGAAAATAAGGACGACACAGTGCAGACTGTTTTGATTCCCGATGTTGAATAAACACGTGTCGCCGTCTCCTCCTGGAAAACACATGCAAAATTGCTAAATTGTGTCATCTATAAATACCCCTTGTTTTTTTTCCTTAATGATTTCAATGATCACTCAATCATGCCCGCCACTGCTCACATTTTCGCTCCTAATTTAATGCGTTTCCTTCTTGAGAAACGCGCGCACAAACGCAGGATCCGTCCCCTCCTCAGCCCGGCTCTCGCCGCCAGCCAGCCGAGTCACTTAAATCTCACCCGCCGCACTCCACTTCTGTGTCATTTTCTCGTCCTCAATCAGCTGCGTGACCTGGCTCACGCACTATGCACATAAAAGCAATAACATGGAATCACTTATCGTCGGGGCTGCATATGCAGCGGGCCTGCCGCCGCCGCCGCCGCATCACATGCAGGGGTAAATGGTACATGTGACTCCTCTCTCTATATTACCCCCATCTCTCATTTTCATCCCTCTGTAGAAAAAAAAAAAAAAGAAAAAGAAAAACTCCCTTTTGAAGGAGCACAAACACGCCTGCTTTTAAACCTCTCCCGCTTCAAAATCGCAACAGCTTACAGCAACAATCTCGGGCGATAAAGTGGAAGAAAGGAAAGCCTGTGGAGGGCAGAGGGAAAGAAGAGCGAGGTGGATGAGGAGGATAATTGGGTGACAGAGTTCAGGTTGGTGCCTTTCCCCCGCATTTAGTCCATCTCCAGTTCACTCCTGCAAAATTAAAAAAAAAAAAAAAAAAAAAAAAAAAAAAAAAAAGAACCTACTTTCATAAGACCGAGGCTCGGCTCACCTCCACCTTTAAAATGCACACCTGCCCCGGTGTTCACGTGAAGGTTTTTATTTATTTTTAAGGGGATGGGAGAAACATCCAGCCCCAGGCATAGTAATCCCTGTTTATCGCTGCTCTATCATTAAGGTTTATGAGACAGGATGCGTGAGCGTGAGTGTTTCTATGAGATGGTGAGTGCTCCTATTATGTACTTGCACGGCCTTGCCTTTCGCTCAAGTAGATACAGTCTCGAGCCCCTGCTAGAGGAAGCCGGCTTTTCCCCTACATTCTTTCGGCGGCGGCGGCCACCCACCGCCGGAAAATTGCCCGGAGTGCTAGAAAAATGTACGAACAATGAAAATTCGTCATCTGGCTGTATTTAACACCCAAAACAAACAATTGTACAGTAATTACAGGACAACTGTCGATGCCAGGAGACACCAGAGAAGTCTAAACTGATACCAGTCACATGACCGGGGTCGAGCCGTGCAACTGCAATTATGAAGAAATAGGAGCGACTGAGGGCTGATTTGAGGGATTACTATGGTAAAGTCTGTATTTTAATCACCACCCATGCAGGAAAACCGCTGAGAAATTGTATTAAGGTGGAGGCATCGAGTTTTCTATGGGAAAGTAAAAAAACAATGGAGGGTGTTCTGCGAGCTTTTCTTTTGAAATGTAAAACCAGACCCTGTATTTTTCGACAAATACTGAAAGAGAACCTTCATTTGCTATACCGCTGTCTCCAAGTTTTGAACAAGTGACCTCGAATTGGAGAGCAGATGAAGTGAATCCCACTATTCACCACTCTTGACTTGCGTGCTAATTTTCCTCCCTGCGTGCCCTTTCCCTCCCTTATTTTCCACTTTCTCCGTGGCTCTGGAGTGTGATAGGGAAATTATAGGCCTATGAACATTTGCCCTGCTTCGGCTACAATTAGACCTCATTTTAATTAAAGAAACAGAGTGCCAATTACCCTCACACACCTGGAGGAATGGAGGCACGGGGGGGAAGAGCGGGGATAATGAAAAAGAGGACAGTAAGATGGGGACGTGGTCTCGGAAGGTTTGGGATCTACAGATGGCAGATGTCTGAAAACTATATGGGCTTATCAGAGCATTTTCCAATATTACAGCTCCATCCACGGCGCTGCTGGCTCTCAATATCAAGCCCGGCTGGCTCACACAAAGCCAGGCTGCTGCTAACCACACTGTATTCCTTCTCTCTCCCTGCACTCCAGCGTGCAATATAATGTTTATATATCATTCACTTATCATAATTGCATCCTAATTACTTCAAAATGAACACACACTAAACACAAACTCAAATACAAACCTTATTTTTTTTTCTGTCCATCAGCATAAGAAACAGAAATAGAATAATTAATAAAGCGCTGAGTGGAAGAATCCCATCTGCTTGGATAACATTTGTTTGGTGGTTTGGGACTATAAGCTGCTGCCGTCTGTGCTTCATAATAAGACTTTTTTAGTAGTAGTGAAGTCGTTTTATTTAAATAGGAGGGCGACAGTCCCATCGAACACCAGAGGATCCTGCTATCATGTGTGTATCCACCTGAAATCAGATGTGTGTACACTCCTCAGCCTTGGGCGGTCTGATACTTCCACATTCACTCACCTTTTTTTTTTTGGGGGGGGGGAATAAAAATATTTAAATATTCTACCATTGTGGGAGATTCTGCTTGCTTTCTTGCCAAGATTTATGTTGGGGGGCTCCACTTTCTTGGAACCACTTCAGACGTGCTGTCCAATGTAGTGCGATATCAGATGCGTTTAATGCTGTTCTGAATGTCCGTGCTGGAGGAAAAGCTGGTGTTTACGAGGAGGATGGACGGAGGGACAGACGGGACATCGTTTGAATTGAGGACAATGGTGCACATTTTCAGACAATCCCTCCAGGGACAGATAATGTTGGGTAAATTAAGGGTGATACACAGTTGAGATCTTAAAACTCTCATATGGCATGCACAGTTTCAGGTCAATTAAATTTTGTTTTGGCATGGATTACAATCAAAACAACCCTGGTATGCGATTCTTTCTATATAAGATTCAAAGCGCCTCACATTTTCAAATAAATAACAAAGGAGGGGTTAGAGGACGACTACACAGAGCTCCTCTCTCACATTCACCGAGTCAACTAAACAGTGAAGCTAAAAATGGGTGCAGCTCCACTTTTTTCTCCATCTGAAAAAAAAACAAAAAAAAAAACTATTGTTTTGCATGGAAACGAAAGAACGTCAACTGTAATCAACTCGTGTTTGGAACACGAGTGTGTTTCATCACCTGCCAATTGAATGACGTGTAATTAAAAAGGATCCAGTTACACCTGATGAGTGACGGAGATACCTCGCCGCAAAGACGTGAACTGTGCGCGTTTCTAAAGCTCTGCGGCCATCCGACACCGAGGCTCAGGCGAAACATTAATCCAGCTTTAGATGAGAATATTGATGCTGCTGTCACGTCTGTATGGTTAGTTAAGCTAAGGAGGAAGAACTGACTCCGTGAGTATTAACTCCAGGTATTACTGAGCGCATGTGACGGGAACACTGTTGGATAGCTTCTCGGCCAAAGTCTGCACAAAGACAAAAAAAAAAAAACCATAACAAGGAAGAGTGATTTCCCAGCAAGCTGTTTGGAGCTCAGTGTTGTGCAGCTCAAGCAGGTTGGTGTGTGCGTGTGAACATAAATGTTTGGAAAATTGTGCATTGAAAGTGTGTGTGTGTGTGTGTGTGTGTGTGTGTGACTCGTGTTTGTGTGTCTTTGACGAGAGTTGTGTCTAGAGAGATTAGACATCAGCTTCCTGTAGTTCCCGTCCCTTTCCTGTCTCCTGGTCTGGTGGGGGTCGCCCGCCAACACACACACACACACACACACACACACACACACGCGTATGCACACGGTTTTAAACCGAACAACAATTGTAATTTAAGTCCTGAAACCACATCTTATGAAAACCTAAAACATTGTGGGGCCCTGCAGTTTGCTGCCATATAGGGCAGAACCAGCGGGCCCCACAAGTCTGTAGCCTCAGTTTTCAGTCCCAACAAAAGGGATCCGAGTATGAACACAGCAGACACACAAAGCTGAGCAGGACATAAGGATGTAGCTTCTGCCGCAAAACAAAACTCTCCTGTGGCCCATTTGGACGACCTCTGCTGCTGTGCGTACGAGTCGCGGAGTAATAAACTAAAAACTGTAAATCCTGAGACGTAGAAAAGGTGTTAATGCTTGACACTTTTTTTTTTTTTTTCCTTCTTGTCTGCTGGGATACATATCAATAATAAGCGTCGTGGTTGGTTTCTGTCCCAGGACAAGATGTGACCCAGTTTAGAAGCTTTGAGCTGGACACAAACCAAAGATGCTACCAGCGAGGATCAACAGAGCCGCGAATCAAACAGACTGCGGATGAAGACCAGGTTTCTGATACCTGACCTCCGAGTGTCTTGGCTGAGGTTTACACGGTCATCACAGACTCACTCGCCAAAGACATTATGTTAATCATTTCCAGGTGAAGATGTGTTTTCCCCCACGGCGCTCACGCTGGGGAGCACGCATGACGGATTAGATGACTCCTTTTCCTCGGCGAACAATAAATCCAATGCATCAATGAGATTGTGCGATTCGTAGTTGTTATTCGGGTGAACATATGTTCTGATCCCCGGGCAAATTACTGTTTTAATCTTTTAATTTGTGTTAAATGTTAAATGTGAATACATCACAACACACGCGAGGATTTAACGAAAGCTTCGCTCCGCTGCTGGAACGCAAAAGAAATGTTGATTATAAAAAGCCGACGCTTCTCGAGGTGCAACTGTGTTGCACTCCTCTTCCCTTTTAATTAACCGTGGTCAAGTGGAGGGATAAAAAAAAAAAAAAACTGCTGCATTATTCAAGTCGCACTAGTTCAAAGCGAATATTTACTTCTAATCACGGAGGTAAAAGAGGTTCTGACCCTCACATAGGAGGAGAGGTGGAGGTTAAGAGGACATGAGACATGGAATTGGTTCTGCGCCTTTTCATAACGTCGTCTACGAGTAATGAGTTCTGACCTGTAGTGTCGACTCCCAAACAGCACTTGTACATCTTTGACTCAACTCGCCTTTTCCCCCCCCTCAGACACACTGAGAGCTCATCCTAAAACTGAAGCCTGGAAGTTAAACTAGGAGAGAAAGTACTGAGAGAGGGCATACACTCTTTTACAGTATGCTGTTTTATTGGTGAGGTACAACATAAAAGCAAATATCAAGACCAACCAGAGTGGATTTTTCAAAATATAGATAAAATAGATTTATTGTAGTTTGTCCAGACTATTGGTGAAGCTTTAATAACAGTGACTGTGAATTATTTTATCCCTTCCTGATATGAAAATCCATTAGAAGACATCATTAATAAGTGCTGGTGAAGGCTTCATTTTAAAGAAACCAGCTAATATCTGCAAAATGGAAGCAGAAGCAGTGAACTTCGACTTTTATTTTGCCATAAACAAGTTAAAAGGGAAGAATGTGCCACTGCGTGGTTTAACCGGTAATGACTGAGAATTCGTTTGCCCTAACAGAGAGCATGATTGGTTAAATTGACTTCCTTTGCGGCTGCTTTCGAATATTGATCTGCCGCTGAAGGAAGTCGCCTCCTGCTTCTTCCAATTATGGGCACCACTTTCTCGAGCCATCTTCAAAAATAACCCAACTCAGAAAGACTGAAACTCTTCTCGAGAACACAGTTGCAGGCTCCACCAACTCCCCGGTGGCTTCCTGACAGAGTCCTATAAGAAGAAGAGCGAATCACAAAAGAAAACTTGAAAAAGGCCTTTCCTCTTATTCAAATTATTATTATCTATTTGGAGGGGATGCAGCACTTGTCAAAGCCCTGCTTTTCCACAAATAAAGATGATTTCTCAGGGTAAGAAGAGGCGCCACTTTAAATGAAATCTACATTACAGAGGTGACAAGACAGAGCAGTGTGATCTATTGGTTTTTGAGGCAGACCATTAGTTTTATCGTTCTCGATTTATTGAGACTATACAGATTTTTTTTTTTATTTAAATTTATTACGTATCATTCGATTTTCTGAAGACAATCTTTCATGGATGAAAAACGTTGGTAATCATCCAACTCCAAAACTACATGAGCTAATCATGTAAAATGAAGAATTTATGACATTGTTTAACAAACACAGAGAATGGAGAGAAAAGCCCGATCTCCACATTGAGGTAAATCAAAAACTAACCACTTTTGCACGACCCACCAAGTCAGGCGTATCACAACTACCACTGCTGTTGCCACAGATCGCAGAAGTATTAATAAATTAAAAAATGGTCTTATAATTTCTGATATCACACATGAGGATGTGCAGCAATTTCCAGAATCCCTGAACAGCTGTGGAAATCATCATCTGTTTTTTTGACTCTGATGAGCCAGGCGTGCTCATGCTTGGAGCGTGCGTCATGCTGAATTCGTGCTGCGACGAACTGGGATAGTTACCAGTTGGAAAGCTCGTATTTCCCAGTTTACAGAGGTTACACGACCACAACAAACAAGCAACATGGCCGCCACTGGCAGTGTTGCTTTAAGGTAAAATTAAGCTGAGAAGGTACAACTTAATGAGAATTTCCCTTTATTCACATTTGCTGGTCATTTACTTTGTTTTCTGATGTTAAACTATCAAACTACTCCTTATTCAACTTTACTCCAATGAAGTGATGACAGCGTTTCTAATAGTTTATGCCGAGCACAAACAAAAATAAGATCAAAATCAATTGCTTTTGCACACAGACAATACATTTCTCAACTTTAACCAAAGCCACTGCCATGCTGAGTGACTGCAGTCAGACTCCCTTTTGGGAGCACTCCCAACCTCCCGCAGTACCACTGGGAAATTCCCAGTTACACCACATTCAGCTGTATCCATTGTACTCCAGTGAGCATGAAAGTAAATCCCTAAATATTGATATCATCCAAACTTCACAGTATTCACTGTATCACCAGATTCACACACATCCTTATTAGGTGGGAAAGAATTCAAAGTTGTGTGAATGAGTGCAGCCTCAGCTGTTGGAGCCTCTGAATGAAAGGTTTATTCATTTTCCAATATCATTTTCCTGAATAGGCGACAAAACATGCAACCATGACGAAACAAAGACGGGTTTCTTTTTCAAAGCACATCAGCACAACTTTTAATTTTTGGACTAGAGCTGTAACCTTCTTCAAAGAGAAGAATGTGTATTTTGAAAAACCTTGATGCTACACTATTCAAAGCCAGGTCCTTTAGAAATGAGCTGCATGGTGCATTATAGTTATTTGGTCTGTTAAATAAAACATTTTTTTTTTTTTTATTATAGTCTTCGCAGATATAGCTGCAGTAAAAGGATTTACTTAGTTAGGTGCCGTCAAAGGCTGTGGTTTATAAGACCAAAGTTAAAAAAAAGATCAGCGAAACAAAAAGTAACCCACTTAGAGACAAGGTCTGCATTGAGAAATGTTTATTGATTCGTCATTTGGGCGACGTGCTAGCCGACATCCGCCAGAGCATTTCTGCCCCCTTTGATTAGAACTGGGAAAAAAAGTAATATTTTCATGTCCGATGGCAAGCTGACAAATGTCACACATTTTCAGATCGTTACATAACCGAAAAATTATAGGATAATTTATCATCGAGACATCACACGCTCTAACAAGATACAAATCTGTCAGTGCATCTGTGTTTTTAGGGGGTTGATTTTTTTTTTTTTTTTTTTGGGACTGCAGTGCCAAAATCCTTATGAACCAACATCAAGTCTGACAACTGTATACAGACACTTCACTGCCCAGATACCTGGGGGCGATCACGCACCATCACACGCCGGACAAATCTGCTCTCTGAGAAGCAGCAAGCCGCAAAGCTGGGCAATCTTCTTTATAGAAGGCTCGAAGGCAGCCGAGAGTCTGCAAATCTGGAGAGCTGACAAAAGCACTATGAGAAAGTGCAGGTTATGTTCTTGTTTTCAAACACTTCAATCACTGAAGAGGGTATTCATCCTCTTGTCTTCTGCTGTCAGGGAGGCCGGGGCCGGGGTCAGTCATGCTGGCACCCCCGCGGGGTCGACACTTTGGAGTCATGCGGCGCTGAAATCTGGGATGATCTCCCTAACCAGCAGGAATCTGTGCCACCCCCGTGTTGGCTGTGTCTTCCAATAATTAGACCAGATAGTTTGCTAGTTAGATGACTATAGATTAATTATGTGCATGCTTGTGTTTTGTCTCCTTTCATCAAGACTACAAACGAGTGGGAACTCTTTCATTTGCTGAGCTGGGATGATATGCCACAGAGTTCCAGCGACAGAAATGTATTTGTTAAAGCGGAAAAACAAGGAAAAACAACCCTCTATAAAATAATATATAATAGGCGACCTATATTGTTTTAATTCTGGCTTGACGCAAAAACCTGCACAGCTCCATCTACTGCTGTGATGCATCTGACAAACTCTCCACGAGCCCCCAAAATGTCGACGGCTGTACTTTAAACAGAGTTTTTATCAAAGCTTTTGACTAAAGCAGAATCTACAATTCATTTTGGGGAGAAAAAAGTTGCACGCCGTGCACACACACACGCGCAAGAACACACACACACACACACACACACACACAGCTCTTCCAGTGACTAATCTGCAGTGGGAGGTGGACAGCTTGAAGCTAACAGTGCAGACTCCAGCTAAATAAACCATCTAAAGATTGACACATCTAAGTAAAGATAGAAGAGAAGAGACTCTGCGAGAATTTTCTCTTTCATTGCGACAAGTCACACATCTTCATATTCCGCCGCCGACACACACACACACACACACACACACACACACTGAGAACTAATTCCCTTCATCAGCCATGCATTGCTCCTACAAGTCGGCAATTGGGTGATTGTATGGCGCTGACCGATATATCTGGAATAAAGATAAACTCATCATCGGATGTGAAGCCATTTGCTCGAGTACAAAGAGAATCGTTTTGCCTTTTCCGCCAGCCATATTATGTTTCCAGCAGGGGGCCGATTCAGTAGTTTACAAACTGTTTGAATTTCAAAACCACACTTTTGTCCAATCTCAGAAAAAAAAAAAGACAATTTAATAGCAAAATGACTCCTCTCCACAGCAACCACATGAGAAAATGGTGAATATAAGGTGAGGGGGGGAAAAAAAAGTGAAGCAGCACTCCTTAGAAATAAGACACTGTGATACCAGGCTGCCAGCAGCAGGTGTTTTAATACTTCTTTAGGAGAACTGACCCACTCCATTTTGGAGCACGACTTGCTCTCAAAGCTCTTAGCTGTGTGAGAGCTGCAGGAGAGCAGCTAGCGTGCAGGAATGTCTCTGTTATGCCGTATATAGCGGCGCCCACTTGGTTCAGAGCAGGTATGTGAAGGCAGGCCCTGGGAGACGCGGCCGAGACGTGCGCACGCATACGAAGGTGGAAGCCACCGTGCACGTGCTCCGCGAGGCTGACGCCGAACCGGGCGAATTGCATTTCGACTTAAAAAACGGGTTATATCAAACACAAGATGTAGGTCAGCCCGTGACGCAGGGAGGAAAATATCCCAGGCTCAAATCGAATCCAGAGTGCTGATGGCAAACGCTTCGGGCAGGAATTTTTTTTTTTTTTTACATCGAGGTTGTTTTTTTCAATCAATTCTTGCACATCCCGCCTCAGACGTCTCCCGCCTCATGTCGAGTCTTCCCCCCTTCAAGATTTTATTCTATTTCTGAATGTAGAGACAAAAAAAAAAAAAAAAAAAACATCACAAGGCATAGCACAACAATGACATGCAGAAATCTCTCACAAAGGTTTTTCTTTCCGCCCCGACACGCCGTTCACTGTGCCTCAAATAACAGCCATGATTAGCTTACAAGATAAATGGGAGAGATGGACCTGAGATAAGTAGCTCCTTTTCTGTTGTTGTCTCCTAATTAAGGGGCCTTTTTAATCCCTTTATTGTAATCTCACATCCAGCCTGCTGCTTATATCGCACGCATCTGGCCTCAGGTGTGTGTGATTAAAGTATGCAAATAGGCGGTATATACGTACTTGGCTCATTATGCGCCACGCAGACGCGCACTTGCACCCTCCTCGCCCCCCCTCTGCACTCGCCCTCGCTATTCCGTCGACTCACGCCGGTCTCCCCATCTCTCCTTGACTCACTTCAAAGAGAACCCCCCCATTCCCTCTAAAAGTGCCATTCTCCTTGGTGCTTATGGCTGATAGGCTGCGGCCTCATTCCCTCTCCGCTGCAGCCTGTCCCCATTGTGTCCCACTCTAGGAGAGTAGCATGTGGGTGGAGGACAGACTGGCTCTCCGAGCGAACGCCTGACATGGATGTATGGGCTTGGAGGGGGTGCATCCTCTCTCCGGGCTAAACTATCATCCACCTGCAACTCCCAGCTGCCATACGCATCCTTCTCCGAGAGGGAAGCGCAGAGCGCGCGGGGGAGAAAGCGAGAGGGATGGACTGAGAGTACTTGTGGCACTCGGATGCCTGTTTAACTCTTGAGGAAGCTAATCATCGGATTGAGGTAGTGGGGATGATGGGCTACAGGCTTTCAGAGAGGGGGGAGGTTGCTTTAAATGCAAATCCCTTTCTTATAAAAATCGGTTCCATTTAAAAGGATTTCTGGGAAACGATCCACATTTCCACGGCAGGGGAGACAGTCAGCAAGAGAAAACAGCATAGCACCAGTCAAACATCAAGGAGACAGAGGACGTGGAAAGAGTAGCAAAAGAAAAGGGTACATGTCTGTGAAAGAAGGGATTGAGGCTCAAGTGAGGCCTCTCAGATAAAAACATCCTTTCTGGGTTTCAGACACTTAGCGAGGTTTAGTTTAGACTGAGAGGCATTATACTATTCATCATACTAGTTGTGCAGTGAGAGAATCGGGAGGTGAGAGAATAAACAGAAGCTATAAAAAGGAAATGTGTGTTTTGAGGGCCGTCCCCAGCCTCACCCCCCGCTGACAGCCAGTCTGATGTGAGCAGATGATACTGCAACGAGTCCTGAGCGTCCTGTTTAACGTCATATTAAGACGTTCGACCACCACAAGTCAATTTTATCTCGTGTCAATGAGTCAATTTATATCCAGAGCTTTTATTAGCCTCGATCTGCTAATTCCACCAGCCTACATCTGAGACAACAGTCTACCTTTAATGACTTTCCCATAGAGGTGTGTTGCTCAGCCAAAATGGGAAATGATTTTTTTCCCCCCCCCAACCGGTATAAAACTGATCAAATAAGCGAGCATCATGTTTAAAAAAAAGCAAATAAAATAACAACCAAGCTTAGAAATAATGGCTTGCTAAAACAACACCTTGAATGACAGTGTTGCTCTCTTTCTCCAAGAAAAACATGCAAAGAACTTCAGATATTTTATTTTTTTTTCCCATTTGTCAAAACGCCGATCCACACCCTGCCTGTTAACAAAGCCTGATGTTCTTGGGCGGCATTAGCTTGTGCGGTGCGTGAGCACGACTGCACAGCCAAACCTTGTGGGTTCTGGCTTGAAAGAAGCACCATGTGGAGCTCTTTGAAGGTACAGAGTGGAGAACGCTTCGACTGCAGGCTCACACCACAAAGGGCAGCGTATTACAGGAGAGTTTTGGTGGGATAAACTTTCTGAGCCCTCGATCTTGTGCCCGCGTATAACCAGGGTGCAAAGCTAGTGGAATGCGGCTAATTGACATTCACTACTCAGATGAACTTTACAAACTTCAGCCAGATAAAAAGTTGGTGGAAGACAACAAGCAACTCTGATAAACAATGAATAAATTACCAGTAAAGCGATCCAGAAGCTTTCAGAGGCTCAGAACTAGTAGTGGGTTGGTTATTTAGGATGCTAATGTTAGTGATTATCTCCAAAGCCCAGAAAACTATTACTTCTGAGATACTATCAGGAATGACAAGCAAATAAATCCAATATAAAAATCCCAGTAAAGAAATTACAAATCAATTCTAACATTCAAGATAAATTACAATGTTTGATTCTTAAATTAACCAGTTATTAACACTGGCTATACACTATTTAGTATCATGACATCAAGATTTTTTATTTAGAGTCATTGTGAGGAATATTGTTTATGCGCTGATGAAAAATGTCCCTGAAGATGTACAGAGAACCGTAAAAACTGTCTTGCTAATGTGACACCAAAACAGACGTGTAAAATGTGGTAACATCCCATTTCGTCTACTGTTTCTGACATACATTCCCATTTCGTCTACTGTGTATTTTTCCCACGTTTCACTACTGATCCACAGGTTTTGCTGTAATACCATGTTTTCACCTATTCCTACCCTTTTAAATACTAAAATTCGAGGGTTAGGGTTAGGTTCAGGGTTTAGGGTTAGGGTTACGGGAGTAAATAGCTGTTGTAGGAGTTTTCATAACAAATATCCCGTTTCTTAAATAACTTTCATAATTAATGTTATTTTGGTGGTCTAATGTTGAAGTAGAGAAAATTAGACGAAATGGGAATGTTTGCCAAAATGGGAGTAGACGAAATGGGAGTTTCGGTGTAGACGAAATGGGAGTAGACGAAATGGCCATAAACCTAAAATGTATGGAATTATAACGTCATCCTTATCATGGTGCAATTTTCAACCAACCAAAGAAAAATTTGACCCGTACTTCAATACAATTTGACACATCCCTCATGTTCGTGTTGCTCAGTGGGCTGTAGAACTGGTGAGAGCTGCATATGTACAGACGAAACGCCGGGCTGTGCTGACGTCTGAACCCAATCATTACCCATCAACGCCACTTCATGAAAGCCTTCATCCAGAGCAATGGTTTGTGGGAAAAATCTGGGCACTTACGCCAAGGACTTCTTACGTATTCAGTCTTATTTACATTAACATTTAAAATCACATGGTTTTGTTTAACTTGCTTATTTACGACTCCGACACCGAGTCACGCCTGCTTTGCTCCTGGCCCACCGGCTCGTGTCTGTTTGAGCTCATTGTTCCAAATGGAGGCCGCGTGCGAATCTTTTCAGGCGCCAAACAAAAAAGATGTCGGTGTCACCTCTTTTGTATGGCGTCGCTTTGGTTTGAAAGAGAAGTGATATGGAACTGCAGGCATGTAAAGTTTGCGAGGGACGGGATGACAATTCAGTCACTCTGCTTTCCTTTACCAGAATCTATGCTGTCAAAGTTTTTTTTTTTTTCTTTTTCAGGCCAACAAGAAGACGGGCTTTAAGCTAAACAAATTACACTGGCAGCTGCACTCTCCTGTTGAAAAGACGTGAGAAGAGACGACTTGTAAATAGACGGAAGCAGCAGCTGCTGTAATGTTCCATATTGCAGAAGACATCCCCCCATTGCCAGTGTCAAGAAAGATGGATTTACAATTATGAAGCGAATGCACTTAGCGAGAGCCTCCCAGTCGACGCTGTGACTGCAGCGTGGAGCATTTCCGCAGAACTTTTTGGGTCCCAGAACTGATCCGTGATGTGTAAGTAGAGCCTCATACACATAGCGCATGCAATTTTCAGAAGCGAGAGATGCCAACTGGCTTGCAGATAAAAATAAGAAAAAATAAACAGCGTGAGTGAATGTCAATAACTATGATTGTAAACCTGCTTGGATTAGACTGACTCTTTCAGATTTTTTTTTTATAGGGAAAAAAATATACTGCATCTTTCTTCATGTGTTATTTAAATAATCTTCTGTAAACATTGCACTAAACTTACATATAAAGACGTTTTTATACACATACTGCAATAACTTTTGTAATTTTTGCTTGTAATTTTGGCAGAGTGACATGCTGCAATTCAGCTATCAGGATCAGGACTGCATCATTGCAAATAGTTTGAAAACTGTTTTCTGCTTGCAACAACTAGGTAAAAATATGTAAAATAAACGGTTAAAATGCTCTTAAGTGAATGTGGCTACACATGATTTACAAGCAAATCTCTACCAAACAGCTAAGCAGGAAGTGAAGGGTTAAAGGGCGACACTGCGGGGCAGTGGTCAGCACTTTCACCAATCTCTGCTTCTTCCTGTGTGGAGTTTGCATGTTTATGTGAAGCCATGCAGCAGCCCAGCACTCCCACATTTACAATGACCATAAAAGCTGTTCTCTTCGCCATTGTTTTTTTTTTTTTTTTTTTACAACACGCCTACACTTTAGTTTGTTCGAGATAAGGTATCCATTTAAGTGCTTAATTATATCTGAGAATGGAAACGCACATCAGTTTGCATTTGCGGCTTCCTGATTATTTCATTAAACTGCGCTCTGAAGGAACGCATCAAGTGATATTGGAAATAGCTTCCTGCAAACCTGTTACACCTCAGACGATCACAGCGATGATTCATTTGCACTCCGCTCTCAAAGAAATGCCTCCGAGCCATGCATATTAGACAGAACAGATCACTTCTGACAACAGCGTGAGTATTGTTGAAGCTCTGGACCCGAACAGGTGGAAAAAGACTGCAGTGCCTGTGTCGCTGGCTGCTTCTTGCCAATGGTAGGAGAGAGAGAGAGAGAGAGAGAGAGGGGGAGAGAGAAAAACTGTATGTGCGAGGAATAAAGAGGGGCCAGGAGAAAAACAAAATGGGTACTTTACAGGTTGGGCCTGTGAGTGGGAGGATAAGGAACCATTATAGAGCACATTTATGAAGTCAAATATGTGTTAAAATCGCAGAGGGTCGACATTAATGGGAATTATTAATATTGGTTAAAAAGCTTCTGCCTTTTTTGGTTTAAGGCTTTCACTTATACTTTCCTGTATATGCACTTTTTATATGCAAGGCGAAGCAGAGAAAGAGTGTTTGTTTTCATATACCCGCGCGTGTGTGTGTGTGTGTGTGTGTTTGCGCGTGTGTGTCCTCATTACAAATTTCCACCCAAAAGCGTGTTATTAATTTCCAGCCAAAGTAATTATCTGATCAAGAGGTGTGTGTTTTAATCTTCACGGAGGCAGAATGACGAGATATTCATGCACTGAAACAAGCAAGTGGTGTGTGTAAGTGAGTCATTTATCCTTTAGTTGGAAAAGGAGGAGAGATTTGGCAGCTGCGAGCCTCATCTGCCCTCCCATCGGTTCATTACAGAATTCCCTACTAGGTGGAGAACAAGGGGGAGAATGATCCAGAGTGTGCTGGCAGAGGAGCGGGCCATTACCCGAGATGCGAAAACCAGACATCTTGTTCACACTTGGCAAGAGACAGATGTTCAGTAGTCGGTCGACAAGGCGCTATGACCCCCCAGCTCCTGTCTACATGGCTGCTCATTCTCCAAATCATGTCGGAGCCGCACCTGTTTGAATCTGGCCTCTTGTAAACATGGGAAAAAGGTGAAGAGGAGCCAAGTCAATGAAGACCGTTTGTGATTTTCTATGGGGGGGGGGGGGGGGGGGTGCCACCAGAAGCATCTATGAGGTATCAACTCCAACACACAAAACTGAGGGCAACTTTGAAGATGTGTCTCAGAGAAGCAGAACATTGTAAACATAAGTAAAAGGTCAAGTCTCAGCTGCAAAACCAGCGTCCTCAGCTGAAGAGAAAGCGCCAGCTCATCTAACGACCTGATCCCAGTAAACTCTGACCAAAACTAAATGTCTGGGAAAGTCCCAAAACTCGCTCTCAAAATACAAAGTCAACAAAGTCTTTCCCGCAAGAATTCGGCCTCTTGGTAGCCGCAGTCGTTAAACGTACGTACATGCAGTGAAGCTGATCTTAATAAACACGCTTGATAAAATGCACATAAGGCTACATCCATGTGTTTGTGCTGAACTGCAAGTGTCTGTGAGAACGAGAAGGGTTTTAGGTCTCAACCCAGACGCAGCTGACAGATTTGTGTTCCTGCCACAGAATATGTGAAGCCATGCATGTTCATTGTGTTCCTGTTTACAACTATTTCCAACTGGAATGAGTACACTTGGGGAAAAGTCGCAGTGTTGGGAGTTCTCATTGTTTTTTCGGTACACACCTACATCCTGGTGCTGTGCGAGCTCTTTCACCGGCTTTTTTGTTTAATCTTAATTTGGCGACGATCACATTTAAAACGATTCAAAACAATGCCAATACGACCACATGCACAAGCACAAAGCAGAAGAAAAGGACAAGAGCGAAGAAGGAGTAAATTTTCACAGGTGAACAGCAGCATGTAGCTGGCAGACGGGGTAAGGTGCTTTTAAAAAAACCTGTAGTTCAACAGTTCTTAAAGAAACCCAGTTGTGATCCTTTGATCCTCAGTAAACACAGGCCCATTATTTCCAAAGACCGTCTTCTATCAAAGGTTGTGCAGACTGAGTTGTTTTTTTTCTATCTCAGAGGAACTCTTTACAAACTCAGACCAGTTTTCGACTCACTCCACAGTCCTGAAACTTTCCTATTAATGGCAGAAAATGACAGAGATGTGCCCAAAGATTAGAAAAAAAACACATGCACACACACACAGACCCATCTGGTTTGTCAGTGGTGTAGCTCACTGCGAGTCAATCTTCCACCCTGGCATTAAAGCAAATTATCCAGACACTGCCCCTGTTGTTATGCTGATGATGTTGAGCTATACTCGCTTGTGAAGCCGGACCATTTGAAACCATCATTTTCTTTAACATTATGACAGATAATTTCAGAAGGTCTCATTTCTCCCTCTGGAGTTCACAAAGCTGATCCAGGGCTATTTGCCTGTGGCTGTCAATCCCGCTGCCAGAACCGAATATCAATGATGAGCCACGTTAAATCCTTGCAGCAGAGTGTTTCGTGTTTTGATCTTGATGTACAAATGAAAACACTCCTCCAGCAGCTGTGTTTCTAAAGCCACTGAAACCACACAAGGCCTGTATGCACTCAATGTTTTCAGTATTGATTTTAGGGTGGGCTGGTTAATGGTCCACCTGAAAGCACGATGGGACCCTTGTGATGACTGGAAAGTAAAAACTCAGAGTGAAATGGTTTTAGAGTCTTTGTGAAGATGCCAAGAGGGCAGAAGCATTTGTTCTTTAATTGAAGGCAGGGCTGCACAATATATTGCAAATAATTATATTAGGCTTTGTGTCAACACATCTGAGCAATCAGATGGAGCCTTCCTGCCCTGGATGCCCACCCACTAACATCATCCACTTTATTACTTGTATTTGTTGTGTTGAAATGACAAGGTGCAGCCCTAATAGAAGCACAACTCATTAAAAATATATCAAACCCACAGCAAGATGCAGAAAAATACATATTTACAACATGGAGTGCACAGCGGTGTAGTGGTTAGCACTCTTGATTTACAGAGAATATTCCAGCATTGTTTTCCTTTCTGAAGTTTGCATAGTCTCCTCTGCGTGTCTGGATTTTCACTGGGCATGCTAGTTTCCTTGCAGAGTCCAAAAGTGTGCATTTCAGGGTGTGAATGTGAACGTGTCCAGGGTATACACAGTGAGGTGGAATGCACTCCAACACCCTGTGACCCTAAATGGAGAAAGAAGTATAGAAGATGGATGATTTCCAAAACTGAGAGTAGGAGAGTCGGGCTGTGGTTTAATCCATATTTCTCTGATCTCTCCTTTGAGGATTCCCTAAATGTGTTTTTAACATTTGTGCTGCATGCCTTTCAATTGTCTTGTGGTTTCGCCGAGCTTCCTTTTGAGTTTGAGAACAGGATGTCATCCTAATTGAATATTTCACTTAGCCATGCAACCTCAGGAAACAAGTCCGGGCACCATCTGAAGAAAGGAGAGGAAGAAAAACCAGACTCACCTTCTTCTGCAGCAGCTCGAAGAGTCCAATCCAGGAGGAGGAACCCCAGCAGGACAAGGCTGCTGTGTATCAGCTCCATGGTGGCGTTACTACAGAGGGACCAACGAGTCGACCTGGACAGAACACCAAGCTCGGCTGTGCAGTACTCTCTGACCGTGGACCAGTCCGCATTTAAAGTGGACTTGATTTTTTTTTTTTTTTTAAAGCCCACACTGATCAAACCGCTGCAGAGGTTGGCAGAATGCAGCTGTGAATATAAAGCGAGTGGAAGCGGCTCCTTCACTACGACGTTGGAAACTTGTCCAACTTTGCGTGGTAGTAAAAAGCCGGGGCAGAAAATAAAAAAAAACAAACCAGGGTGCTACACGCTCCTTTTCCAATCCAGTTATCAGGCAGCAAGCGGTGAGATGCCTGTTTGTAACTTGTAAAAAAAATAAATAAATAAATCAGCCGTAATGAGCTCTTTGTGCTCCGCACGACTTCACCCCCAAAATCTCTCCCTCAGCTCGATGATCGAGCAGGCTGGATCCGCAAGCAGGGCACCTCACTGCACAGCTGTCCCCGGCACCCAGTCCCCTCATACCTCCTTCTTCCTCCACATCGCCTCGTCAGTGCTGCTGCTCCAAACAATGTGGTAAAAAAGTGTGCTTTGCTCCCTCTTTTCCTAAATCCTCCCAAAGCACCGGGACTTGTTTGGCTGCGGGAAAAAAAAAAAAAAATCCAGGAAAGGTGGCGGGGATACTGCGCGACGGGTCTCGTCTGGCCTCGAGTTGGAGGCAGAATTAGAGAGAAACCTGAGAGAGAACCGTCTGCTGAGTTTCGCCTCGGGCTGGACGCGCAGTTGATAATAAAAGTTGTGCGGCTAAAGCGGCTCCGAGGACTGAGCGCGGCGCGCTGGCCACCGAGGACTTCATCCCCGCATCAAACCCGGAGTCGACTGGCGGCGGCAGGCTCCGCCCACTCCCGTTACCATAACAGCCGCGTCAAACACGCGCGCTCACACGAGGGACATCCGGAAGTCGCCTTCAAAATAATACAACACGGCCACGATCATGAAGAGGGGAAATGTAATTTAATTAACGTGTGTCGCTTCATTTGTGCATTGTTACAGTATGAAAGTGTGCGCACAAGTACATCTGCTGTTAGAAGATGAACCTCACTGGCATGAAACATGAAACAATGAGATATTCTCTAAATAAGACACTCAAATTCTTAACAAACTGACGTTTTCGGAGGTAAAAGTAGTTTTTACATTGCATGGGGGTGTCAAATGCAAGACCTATATGGACACAAACCAGCCAGCAAGAGGCTCCAATCCAGCTTGAAAAGAAAAATAATAAGTAAAAAAAAAAAAAAAATCAAGCATATTGTCAAAATTTCAAAGAAACCATTTTTTTTTAATCCCAAGAGTACTTTTTCTTAAGTGCAACTTTGAGACCTGAACTGAGATATTGGTGAAATTGGGTTGTATTTTACCCCTGAAGGAATGTATTAACAGCCCTGTTATAGATTTTCCCCTGGTATGCAAAAAATGCAATGCTTCAAAAATGTATCCAAAATAATATATTTACATTATTGTGAGCATTACTGACTTTTTTTAAGTTCCATATCTGGTTAGTTTATTAGGTTGTGTCAAGTTAATTTATCGTATCAGCAACAACTGCTCAGGTTGAGATCTTCTTTCTCTGATACACTCATGTAGTAATAAATAAAGGCACTATAGATATTGTAACTTTGGATGCTTGATGATTGCACAACTACATTTAAGGTGAGAAAGTGACTTATCACTTATTCTTTGGTGTTTTATCTGGCTCTTTTGTCAGTGAGGTTATATGTAGGAGTGAATATTACAGACTTACCAATAATTCATTTTTTTCTCACTGTATAATCAATTTCCACCCCTTTTCCATCATCTTAAGCGACTTCAACCAGGTTAGAGTCATGAAGAGATGGAGCCTCTATGGGGCAATTGACAGAGGTCCCCAGCCAGGGAATGTTTCATTTAATTCAGTTAAATTCAGAGATTTGCGGCACAGTCCTCTCATTTCACCAAAGAAATGATAAAGTTTAAATTGTAGCTACAGGTCAAATGTAGAAGAAGATACCCAACAAACTGACATAAAAACAATTCCCAGATGAGTTACAGCGACCAGACGAGAAAAATCCCTTTCAACAGGAAGAAACCTCAAGCAGACTCAGCGGGGTGCTGCCATCTGCCTCAGTTAGAGGAAGAGTTGAGAGGAAAGAAAGGCGCAGCCAACAACAACAAACAATCAACAGAGTGCAGACTGAAACTTTAGATCATGAGCCTAAGTTTGAGGTGCCTGCAGGAAGGTACAGGCAGAGAGGAGACAGAGCTTTGACCGAGAGACCCTCAAAGACATGGCTGGCCATTGCTCACAAAGCCTTCAACATACACAATGTGCCTGGATGCCCCAGTGGAGCGTGAATAGAAAGAAGTTCATAAAAGATTCAGTAACTCAAAGATGGAGCAGAAAGTGTCAGAATGCACAAATCAGAGAAATCTGTACATAATGAATGAATGTTCTCAAATATATGAGAATGAATGAATTCATTTATTTTGGATATTAAACAAATTAAAAAAAAACAAAGGACAGAATGCAAACACAAACAGAACAGTGCCCGAAAAGGAGCAGGAACAAGTACATGACCCAACCAGTTTCCACACATTTTGAATTCAATAGTACTTTTATCATAGAACCTGAGGTTTCATGCTTTTATTCTGACAATTTTTACAATTTCCGGTGCTATTCATATCATTTTGGATTGAATTGACGACAAAACAACAATTAAAGTCCACTTACTGCAAGCACTGGCATGCTGTTTTGGGAAGTGTCTTCTACAGACAGGTTGTATGTTTTGAGTGCTGGCTGTCTGAGTTTAGGTTTTGACGTTAGACCGCTGAGGTCTCATCTGTATCATACACTGCACAGATTCTGTTCTGTATTTGACATATGATGGATTGGCTCTTCACAGGAGAGAAGCCGTAGACAGAGATCAACACCTCTGAGACCTCATAGATCGAAGGGGATTCTGAGCTGAAGCATATCTAGCAGAGTTCAGTAACATGAGGTACACAAATTGCTGATGGGCCAGCTTTGTACTTCACCTGTCTCATGATGAAACTCTCGTGCAACATTGCCTTTGGCACATAAAAGTCTTCTTGCCTGCATTAGAGACTGGTTATCACGCATTTGGCCATTTCGAGGCTTGGATGTTTTATGACATCTCACTCTGAAATGTGCATATTTTAATTTCTCTCAAGAAGTCATTCTGAACACTGTATACTTTAATGAGGACCACAAGCATTACCAATTCATTACATCAGCGTTGCAGGACTGCCTATTTTCCTATTTAATTAATAGTTGTTTTCCTCGAGGGGAACTGAATGGAATCACTTTTTGAAGAAAATCTGCGAAAGACAGCGGCATAAATGAGGAAAAATGCAAATTTCAAGTCTAAATGACAAAATGTAAATAAGACATTTGCAATTCATGCTGGCTTATTACAAGGCCAGACCTATGTTTAATTTGGGAAAGACAGGGCCAGTGTTACTTGCGTTGTTGCATGTTTGGTGCTTACATAAAGCAGAACAGTCTACACCCTTATCTATCCTGCTGTCTCATACACAGTTGTTAGTGTTTCCCAACATCTGACACTTTCTAGTGATAAATCTGAATGTGAGAAGTACGAAGTCTAATCAGACTGTGCTAAACTCGTGCTTTATGTGTAAGGAACTTCCACTGCTTTATTGCTTAGCTGTGTACTAAGTAATATACGAATAATAATATGATGATTAAAGTCAAGAAGAAACCTCTCCGGCTCAGTTTTCCTCTGCAGCAGTGCCTGTTGCATTGTTCTGTACCTACTGTCTTTTATTCTTAGTTGGTTGCCTTTGTTCATATGTCAGCATGTTATATAACTGGAAAGAAAAGTGAAAACAGCATGCATAAAGATGATGCTTTGGGGTATTCTGCTCACCATTGCTGTCACTTACTGTATGCAGTGCATGAAATTCTTCCTCAGAAGCTTTAATCAGCCTCTCACTTCCAGCGCTGGGAAGCTGCAGGGGGAGCTTCGGCGAGAAATAATTGTGAAACAAACGAGACCGAAAAATGTCCTTGGGATGTTCTATGTTTCTCCTTTGCACCAAGCCTAAGATTTGTGGCGCCTCTTGAGTGTGAGACAGTGAGCGCCCTGGGATCGGCGTGACCAAGCGATGAGAGAAAACGAAGCTATTTGTCTGCTGTTTGTGCTGGCTTTCTTCCTCCTCTTTCTGTAAGCGACTGTGTTATCTGACGGCTGAATGTCATCCCCGTTTTACTGATTGTCAAAGAAAGTTGAAGGCCCTGCAGAAACACACAGTTCTGCGGAAGTCGAGAGGCTGGCTCTTGAAAAGAGAAATACGTGGAAGAAGTAAAAAGAGAAGAGGGGATCTTGTGCCGGAGCAAACACTGGGACGCGCAAAGAATGGAGAGAGCACAGTAAATGGCCCTCTTCTGACTGCAACAAGTGCTTTTGGTATCAGAGCCAAGTATGTATTCATCATTCGTCTTCTGAAACACTTGACTGGCAGTGGACGAAAGGGAGAGTTCGATTTGGGCAGTTGACAAGTCAATCACAGAGCAAATTCTAAGAAACAAACACCCATCACACACCGCATGTCCAGCGAGGAGTCAACAGATGATAGACACACACACACCTGGAGACAGCAAGAGGAAGAATGAACACCTGGAAAAAAAAACAAAAAAACAAACAGACACAGGAAGTACACTCACACATAAAGTCACAGAAACCCTGATTCTCACCTGTGTTGGAGGCACAACTGCAACGTCCACACACTTCTTAATATCCTCTCTCATAAATAAACATGTGGCAAATTTGAATAAAATATAAGATGCCTTTATTCTTTTCAGGAGATAATTTTATTATAAGTGTATCTCAAACTAATCAAGGGATGAAAGGCTTGTTCCTGTGTGTTGTAACGAAATGAAACTGGACTGAGGCTAACAGATTTACAGGTTTTCGTTTGTAGCCACGGTAGATTTGCAGTCTGTGAGTCAGCTACAGTACTTTGCTAAACAAACTAAATGCATCTCTCTGACTTTCATCACCCCGAAGGAGGAAGTGTCCTGACTGATCCTATTGGAGCTCTGTGAGATTAATTCTTTTTCTTTCTTTTTTTTTCCAGTGAGACGTCTCAGCCAGTGGATCAGTATAGTTTCGAACTGATTCTCATGACATCCTGTGATCTTCTAACTCTTTTTTTTTTTTTTTACAGCACCAGCAGCAGGATGGGTGTTTCACTTATTTTCCATATCACAGCATGAAGTGGCACTCAACTCCGAACAGACCTGCTTTTAATCTGATTCTGAACCTTGTTAATTTTAATGATCCTATTTGCTACATATCTGTGGTGTACAATGAAATGTTTCCACAGCTATGTGTGTCGCTTATTGTCACCAGTATTTGACTACGGAGGTATTTTTGTGCCCAAATGAACGCCAGCGCAGCTGACGACGGTTTTCCTGTGGATGACACAGTTTGTTAGGAGTCTAAACAGGCAGCGATTTGCTTAAGGACACTTTGGCTGTTCATAATGAGTTCACAAATCACCCTTCAATCAAGTCTCCATCAGCCTGCAGCTGAGATAAAGCTGTCCCATTCAGGGCCGTCCATGCTGAATAGAAAAGGTATTTTCTTCGCCTGCAGCACAGAGAGAAGAACCAATAAGAGTCCATAACAGCCCACCATATAGTAAAGGCATAGTGATATAATGGCCCCAGACATGTAACGAGCTGAACAGCTGGTATGCGATCCCGATGCCAGGAACAACTGGTACAAATACGCAGAACTTGCTTTGCCAATCTCTTCTGGCAGAAAACTACACGAGCTCCTCTCTTGACTCATTACAAAAGCACCGAACAGGCATTTTCATCTTCCTTTATGTTGCTTTTACATAGATATAGAACAGAAGCCCTCGATGTGAATCTTGACTTGTTGGGGACCTGCAAGGCCGTGGCTACACACACACAAACACACACACACACACACACACACACACACACACACACACACACACACACGCATTTTAATCAGAAATTACAGTTAAAATTTAAATATGTGCACTTTCACTGTATTATCCCTATTCTGGCTTCAGCAGAATGAAAATGTGCAGATGATCCAGGTGACATTTTAAGCTTTCTTTCCTGGGTTAAGCTCCGTTTTTGCAGATGTAGCTTCTAAAATGACACCCAGAGGGTTTTTTTTTTTTTTTAAATTCGCTGTCATTCTTTTACTATGTAAAACCAAAATCCCTAACTTTTTTTTTAACCTGATTTAAATATTTTCCTCAGTATTGAAAATAAGGTAAAATTCTCTAGAAGAGGGAGTTTTGCATTTTCATTAGTGACCTAGTCATGAAGTTTTTTTCAGCAGGGATAAATCCCAATGTCACTAAACTCTCTTAGAAAATTAACGCGCAAATATTTTCAGTGGTTGTCTGGGCGACCACGTGGTGTGTCAATAAGCCTTTTGGAGACACAGACAGAGAGAAGTTGAAAAAAGAGAAGTGCCCACTGGATCTAATCAAAGAACCAGCTATTATTTCTGTC
Source organism: Salarias fasciatus (assembly GCF_902148845.1). Lineage (NCBI taxonomy): Eukaryota > Metazoa > Chordata > Actinopteri > Blenniiformes > Blenniidae > Salarias > Salarias fasciatus. The sequence goes on from NC_043754.1 coordinate 11,316,061, forward strand.
TGTGGATTTTAGTCGGCAGCTGTTTACACAAAAGCTTGAAGTGGCATCCGAATGCCAAACCCCTGCGCCGCGCCCTGCGCCGCACCAGTCTGAGGATGAATCATCTGATCTTCGTCCAGCCACTGTGATTAATGGACAAAGAGCTGGGAAGCAGTTAAAGTGACTTCATCCAGATTTACTACGACAACACAAGATGTAACCAGTCGGTACAATTGGAGCAACGAAGCTAAAAGTTGTCCTCCACAAAGAGATGGATACGAAGAGAAACTTCAGGGCCGATAAATGGAACAGTGAATCAATGAAGGGAAGATAGAGCAGGTTGGAATAAAACGAGCCGGAAGACGGATCTCCCGCTTCGGACTGCTGCTGTCAGGTTGTATCTGTAAGGTTACAGATGATGCAGACATGTTTTCCTGCTCAGAGCTGATGCGTTTTGGCCGTCTGGCGAAAAAAAAACATCCAGCCGACAGAAAGTCTGTGACTAACAATACCCGGTAAACTTTGTGAAACTCCCAGACAGATATATACCTGCTGCATAATCGTGGAGATGTAAGAGGATTACGAAGAATTAAATCTGTACTCATGGAATACAGACACACCCATTTCACAGCTCGGCACAGAAAGGAAATTTTCTAGTCTAAATGCAGGAAATAAGTTTGAAAGTATGTGGGCCTTTTTACTTGATGTTTGTACATATTTTTCAGAAGACCACAGTACTTTGCCCTCTGAAGTTAGGACTAAAAGCAAAGGTTTAAAAAGGGCCTCGGGGGCTGTGCCTTCAAACCCGCCGATAGCATTGGCTGTGAGTGGTGTGATAGCTTGTGTTGCGCCCGAAACGCTTCATTGGTTTCCGTGCACAGAGGCACAGAAATTCACAAGTTTCGAGGTTGCTTTGAATAGCCTCAGAAATAATTCTCGCTCCAGTCGTCTTTTCCAACAGTCACATGACACACATGTCATCTGCTCTTTCATCCAAATCCGGTCTTGTCACCGCCGCTCTGGACCCCGGCAGCAGGCACCAACAGCCCTCGCTCCAGTATCAGCCTATTGTCAGACTGCCGGCGGATAATTGCTGGCGATACAAGACCAACTGCAACAGATACCGAATCACTTTTATCCCCACCATGAGTTATAAGATCAAACTGTCTGACGGTTAATTTCACTCCGCAGACTTCCCCCTTCTCCATATTTGGAGCTGACATTTCAGACTAATCACTGGCATGATTAATAGTTGGTATCACTCATTTGTCACGCCTTCTCCATCTTGAAGGATTGTCCTCCCCGGCAGGAAGACAAGATGCTCGTGGAGTGTTTGCACCTCTGAAAAATGTAGAGTTTCTCAACATAAATCAATTTTCTGATTAAAGACACCATTTTCTCCCCCCCACTCCCAATGGCTCAGTTTTTTTAATTATGAGAAATTTTCAAATTCAAATTTTTGGAGTAGCCATATTACTATGGCAAATTTTTCAATAATCCATCTGTCGGGCATCTGCCTCGCTCTTGAGTCCAACTGTGCATTCGTTCACCAGCTTGTGTGCTCTGGTACACAGAGTCGACGTGATGACTGATGGGGGGGGGGGGGATAAGAGAATGTGGATGGGAATAATGCAGCGTTTCCAGGGCCTTACCACTTTGCAGGTTCAAATCCTGTTTATGTCCTCTGATGGATGCTTTCTTCTGATTGCGTGTCAACCTTCAGCTGACGCAACACAGCAGGGATCAAGCTGTGGTCTCACCGAAAAATGATATTTAACATTTTTCAGGCGAAATAAGTCAGACTAACAGAACAGCTGTTTCTAAAAGGGAGAGAAAGAAATACCTGACAGTCAGAGCTAAAACTTACGCCTATGAAAAGACATGAGGAGAGTTTGATTTGGACTGACTGTGGTTCACAGCAGCCCTCAACCATAATAGCCTTTGATGCAGAATACATCAGGAAACTGACCTTATGTGAGTTGGTCAGACTGTTGCAGAAGTTCTCCGGGGGCGTGCTTCCCTCCCGCACATTACAAAAGCTGGATTATATGTTTTGCACTGGAGAAACAGGATTCATGCACTTGTGTGTTAATGCAGTTTTCCCATAATGATAAAAACCGTAACCGAACCGTGTCTGGTCTTTGAAGGAGAATCATGTTCGCAGCGTTTGGAATAGCACTTGTTTACATTTCACTGGCAGATTGTGCTTTTGAAAACAGCATGCATGGTACAAATGTGCTAGGAGCTATAAACAATCCCAGGGATATGGGCGCTCAAAGCAGCCGTAAACTCCCTGAATGCCTTCCTGTTCACACACACTCCCACGTGCACACGCCATAGCATAACATGCGATCAGACGAAAGGATCCTCATGATTGTGTGCTTTCTAAAGAGAAAATGGTTCCCCTGATGAGAGGTGGAAAGGGGGTGGAGGTGGGAAACCCACCAGCAAATAAGAGCCAGAGCAAGTCCCTGCAAGCTTGTGTAAGCAGCTGATCATGGAGAGAGAGCGCCCTCCTCTGGCCAGAGCCGAATCTTCACTGCAGTCTTCCTTTGAGCGACTGTAGGGGAGCGAATTCAAAGACACCAGCAAGCAAACAACAAAAGGAGGCGGTTGAGTCCACTTTCAGAAAGCATTTTTAAATTAATTTTATTATTTTATAGCTAATTTACAACAAGCGCTTCACTGAACTGGAACATTTTATTTTGCTCGATATTGTCATTGTTAAATATATTTTTCTGCATCAGTTGACTTTGTTGTAACTCTGTAATCAGTCTTTTTCTGTAAAAATTCATATACTTTATAAGGAATATCACACTATGATACGGATGGCTGAGAGAGATATTAAGAAATACATATAACCCTCAAAGAAAGAAATTGAAAACATATTATTCAATTCATGGACGTGTCTCTGTGTGTCTGTGATTCTCTCAATGTGTAAATGTAAATGCGTGTGTGGACGTGCTGTCTTGGAGTGTGTGTGTGTGTGTGTGTGTGTGTGTGCGTGTGTGTGTGTATCTGTGTATGTGTAGCCCACCCGGAGTGTGCACATGTTTCTGTGTTTGAGCAGTTACGCTGGGCTGTGGCTCGGATGGTTTCTGTACTTGCATCAATTCAGCAGCGTGTGAACAGGCTAAATCTAAAGCCACACGGCAACTCCAACATCCCTGTTTATATTTACAGCATTTCTGGCCCAGGCCCCAAAAGCTCTCTCAATGTGGAAAAAAAAAAATAAATAAAATGAAAAATACAAAAATATACAGACTTGAGATGGAACCAGTGACATTTCAAAAAGAAATAAATAACAAATAAGAAACAAAACCTTGATATTTGTCATTCACAAGCCTCGGCTGCTCAACTTCGAGCCGAGAGAAGCCAGTGAGCTGAATAAAAATGAACAATAGATATGAATGGTCACTTCCATCGATACTTCCACCTTTACTCTTAGAATTCAGAACAAATCATACATAAATACAAACACATGCTCTTAAAACTGTGACGTTTGAGTCCTTTTGCTCCCGCTCGATGTCCCTGTCCTGTTCATACCTGTAGCATATAATGCCGTCAGTGCAAACTTTATATATATATATATATATATCTATATATACTGTTTTAACTCTTAGACACATAAATCCATCTTCGTTGCATAACATCATAGCAGTATTGCACTACATCTTCATGTGCGTATCTCACTCGCTCACTCTGGCACACACTCACACACGCACCACCCATTTATATATTATACATTATAACCACCAGTAGATGTTATAAAGGATAGATATTCTCATATAATATCATTTATATTTTATACATGACACACACACACACACACACACACACACACACACACACACACACACACACTTTCTTGCCACTCACACGCTCGTAAGCCGCAAACGCACGCAGTCACACAGACACACACGGCTGCATTGTACATGTGTTTCGGTTTGTTTTCAACATATACAAGAACATATCGGATAAGTCAGTTCAAAGCTCTAGTGTGAGGTCTGCTTTACGTCGACTTGATCGGTTCACTTGATTCTGTTTAGCTTTTAGCTGCATTTTACAACAATAAAATGGGAAATGTGTGTAAATTCAACAACCAAACTGCAATATTACCAAAAGAAATCAATGGAATATTGGTTGGAAATGTTGATTTTTTTTTACAGACTTAGTCCCCTTAGAAATTGTCATAAAAAAGATATATATATATATTTTTATATATATATATATATTTATATTTTTTTCTATATATATATATAGGCCATTTATTTGTTAAACATGACTTAGCTTTCATTTGTGTGGACACAAGAGGGAGAAAGAAGCAGAGAAAAGTGGAAGAAATAGAATAAAAGAAGACCTATTCCTCCCACAGAGGAGTTTCCACACATGAATGTGCACAATTGTGCACACACACACACACGCACACACACGCACACACGTGCACACATGCCCGAACGCACACACACACACACACACACACACACACACATACACACACACACACGCCATGGCTTTTGACTGCGGCCACTGGAAACAGTGTGTACGTCTGCAGCGGAGGGGATCTCTTGGAAGAGTGAGCGGTCGTGTCGGCTGCGGCGCAGTGAAGCCCGGAGCTCTGCTGTTTGTGCCTAGAGAGAGATAACATTCATCCTGGCCTCTGACTAGCAGGTCAGAACAGCCAGTCCCCTCCTGTCGAGGAGTGTGCTAGGTTACAGCTGAGGTTATGACTCTACACGTGTGTGTGTGTGTGTGTGTGTGTGTGTGTGTGTGTGTGTGTGTGTGTGTGTGTGTGTGTGTGGATGAGTGTGACGGTGCTTGTGTGTGAGTGCGTGAGTGTGCGTGCGTAAAAAAGAGTAGAGGCTAAAAATTGTATGTCGGAGCTTTAAGTACGCTCGGGACTGGCCCCTCGTCTCTCTTCTCGCCGTACTTCATGAGACATGCTAAAAAACTCCTCCACGACTCGAGGGAGGTCCTACTTTACTCACACGCCTCTCTTCTTTTTTTTTCCTCATATTTTTTCCATTATTTTTGTTCCCCTTCTCCACTCTTTGAGGATGCATGCACAAATTCAGCATATGAGTTTTTATTGGTATAATTACTTGAACTGCCTTTAAATAATGCCTTGCAGCATTCAACATGGATGATTGAACAAAAGTCAGTCTTGATCGCTGAGGACCGGTTCTGAGTTTGCATCCAGAACCAAGAAGAGATTCACAAAATAAAAAAAAAGAAAAAAAAAAAAGTGTGAGTTTTTTTTTTTGCTGAGAAAAGGCTCTCGGTCAAGAGGAACTCAGCAAGCTTCTGTGCACCATTCTCCAACTTTCTTGTCCTGAAACAAGGCAGAGCTGACAGGAGGAGAGAGGACTACAGAAAGCCAGGATGTCTTATAAAAAGAGGGGCCAGCGTCTTATTTAGGCACCTCCGTCTCAGGAATTGGCGTTCAAGTGGGGCGCATGAGGCTTGAGAGGGTGGGAGGCGGGGTGGGGAGGGTGAGGCGGTCTGGCTACCCTACCAGGTCGCTCCCTCACTCTCGTTCAAGCCCTGCCCAGACCTGAAGTGTTGTTTCCAAAAAGCATATTTGGGCTGAGCCGAGCTCCAGAGGACTGCAGTTCACACCTGGCATCAAAACACATCTGAGATCTGTCTCAAGGAGCCACTTTATGATTGGATTTCGCTTCATTAGCTTTCATCTGTTGAGAAACACACCTCGGCGGATTTACATACACACGCTGCTTTTCTTGTACATCTAGTTTTGCTCTAACAGCTGTTTACAGAGCTGTCCACTTGTATACAAAGATGCATTTCAATGCGAAGTTTGAACAGGGCCTCGCTATTCAATCTGGGATCGGCCCTTTAAGTGTTCAATCTCGCCTCAATAAAGTGGAATACTGATTAGGTCTTTTCTTTTCCGTCACTTTCGATTTAGTTTGACACCACGGTGCTCACGTCTGTCTCAGAGTCTCTTTTTTGGTATCACTCTTTGCCTGGCTGTGTCACTTCCTGTGTTTGTCTCTGTCTCTGTGTTTGTCTTAGTATGCATTTGTCTCTCTGTGTTGTCAGTGATTGCCTAAGCACTGACTTTGCTGGAGGACAGACAGGCAGGCGAGGCTGGCTCTGCTGTGAGGGTGAAGGAGGAGGGGGGGGGGGGGGGTGTTGTAGTGGTGGCGGTGGCGGTGGCGGTTGGTGGCGGCGAAGGGCAGGTGGTTGAGCAGGGTGTGCGGCATCACAGCCTCTCCCGGGTGGGGATCCAGATGTAAGGCCCTGATTGCTCCTCAATCACTGTCTTTACTTTGTGATAGACCTCTTCAAAGCTGTCCCCCTCCACGACAGCTGCAGCCGGACGCGGCACGTGCGAGGAGGAGAAGAGGGGATTGGGGGGGGGAAGGAAAAAAAAAAAAAAACGGAACGGATGGGTAAATAAAAAGAGAGGGGAGGCACAAATTATGACAACATGGTGGGGGGGATAAATGGGCAGAGAGAAATGATTGATGTCCATTAGAAGTGTCTCCAGCAGCATCATCAATAATGAGTATAATTTTACCATTTGTGCACAACATCAAACAACAAGAACAGAACGCAAGTATGTCTACACAGTCGCCCGCATATTTATTCAGCCTCACGCATCCTTTTAATGCTCAGCAAAGTGTCACATGCCACCACTGCTCGTGATTTGTAAGAAAATGTAGACAGCACCAGATTTTTTGAAACACTGCATTGATATTCTGTCGACTGCTGAGATTTGCCCTAAATGCATCTCTGAAATGTTAAGTTGCCCTGAGCCCTCCCAAAAGGCATCCCTTTTCTTATTTAACTCATTCAGCTATGCCAGGAGAATGTAAATGTGAGCCTTTTTGTTAGCGTGAAATAAAAAATAAGAGCCTGAAATGTACACATCACCACCTCAGGTACGCGTACGAGCATTAACGATAAGCATCAAATACCATTCAGAAGCTCTTGTAGCGGTACGACATGATGATTTTCACGACTGCCATTCCATATCAAATAGATTATGTGCAAGCCTACAGTGGAGCGCAAACACAGACATGTAATCTCATATTTACCATCTGGCGCCGCCATAATTGAAATCCGGCTCAGTGTAGTATGTATGCACTGCGTTTAGGCAGCGCAGCAACAGTTTGGTAGATGGAAATCTCAGACTCTGGGTATGTATTAGTTTCTTCTCTCTTACCTGAAAAACACTCTATGAAGTCTTGTTCTAGTTTTAGAGCCCGGTCCATTCCTTTCCTGGCCTGCTCCTCTGTCAGGCGAGTGTTGATTTCTCTGTAAAAGGTAAAGCACAGCGTTGTCGTTAAAAAGGACGTTTTCCAGCTCTCCCTGTGAACATGTTCACCTTTGATACTCACCAGTTCAAACAACAACCATGTATGGGAGAAATTCTATCCCCCCAGACTCTAAAAACCCCGGCATTCCAGGCAGCACCTGGGACAGCTACTTCATATTTGGCTCATACACCCTGAACATTACAGAGAAGACCTTCTGCTCCATTGGAAACCCCAACAAGCACGAGCGAAAGATACCATAGTAGCCACATTACGCTGCTTAAATACGGTTCCCCAATGTGGGACTATCAGCAATCTGTCTGCAAACCATCCAAATCTCTGCCCTATGCCTAGCAACAGGCTGCCATAAAATGGCCGCTGCCTCCCACCTCATGTCAGGACTGGAGTGCTTCCAATTGCGGTTCAGCTGAAGCCCAATTGTTCTCAGTTCATGGCCTGCAAACGCTGGACTTCTCATCCAGGGAGCCTATTTACTACAAACACTCTTAGATTAAGAGAACAAACACTGCAGAATAAATTTACACACCCAATTGGAACCGTCATCTGCAGAGGGAGAGGTGTCCCCACCTCCAGGACTTCCTCAGAGCCAGCAGACCAGACTGAACCAGCTGGGGTCAGGCGACTGAAGTGTTCTCCGCTCATCTCCACACGGAGCGGGGGACAGCTGACGGCGCCGCTCGTCCCGAGCGCACGGTTCATCACCTGTTCAGTTGCCCTATAATCCCCACGGATCCATCACGAAGAGAGCCGAGGGCCGTCCCCGCAGAGGTGGCGGCTTTCATCTTAAAACAACCGAGCTTCAATCACCTGCCACGCCTGCCCCAGCTGCCCCGGCCCGCCGATCTCTGGCCTCTGCCTGCACCGTCTGCACCTCCGTCACCTCAGCTACGTCGTCCATCTGACCCTTCCTGCCCTCTAAACCCGACCCGGATCCCAGAGGGACTGGATGGACGTGTCATGATATAAAAATATATAACACTTTCCATCTCTGGAGAAAAAAAAACAACAACCAAAAAACTGTATTCAAATACTCACAGGACATTCTCTAGCGACTTAGGCCGGACAAAGATGGCAATAGGGTGAAGTTGAGCTGCTTGTAGCCTGCGCACAGCATTGGCCGAGACATCCAGGATACAGTGTTTCCCTTGCTGCTTAGACACACACGCAAAGATTGAAAAACACAGAAATGACAGTGACAATGGCTCATTACTCATTCCTTGAAAAATACTATTTTTATTAAACAAAGTTAAAGGTACAGGTTTATGTGATATTTCTGCCAATATGATCTATTTCCTCAAAAACCATTTTCCCACTCACCTGCTCAGCCACCTCGCGGACACTTTGGACACTGGTGCCATACAGGTGACTGTTGTACTGCCCCGCTTCGATGAAGCGATGGCTCTGGATGTCCTTCTCCATCTGTTCCCGTGACGACACGAAGTGGTAGTCTCGACCGTCCACCTCATATTCCCTCTTTGGCCGCGTGGTGTCTGTCAAGCGAGGACCAAACCAGTGAAAGACAGCCGGAGTGAGTCCAGGCTGGGTCTCAGAATGAGCACAATTACCTCCCTGAGACGGGATGAACTCCACAAGCATCACAGTGAAATCGCTGCTGGAGGCAGCAGCGATATGAAATGAAAGGCAGAGAATAGATCGGGCCCGGTGACTGGCAGCGTAATTACTTACGTGGGACACAAGATCCAAACTTATCAGGGAATTCAGACAACAGGTCGTCATTTATCCTGTCCTTCACAGGACCCAGGATGATGATGGGCCTCGCATAATGCACTTATGATGAGGAGAGAGAGTAAAGAAAGAGGGCAGGGTGACTCACTAAAGAGAATTTTTAACTCAATTAAATTCAAAATGAAATAATAATAATAATAAAAGAAAAGCAGACTTCAAACATGTCTGCACGTGACCTTACCTTCCACCTGGGTGACTGTCTCATAACTGTGTGAGGCTTTATCTCTCCCTGGAAAGAGGGGATAGACGAATTCAGCAAAATGTTCGGCTTTAAAATGACATTCATTCATTGCTTTGGTGTTGTTTTCTTTTTTTGTGCATGTGTAATTTCATTGCTGTCCTGCTGTCGTTCAACACAATAGATGCCATGATGGAAGAGAACAGCTCAGATGGGACAGCGTTTAAAACAGTCTGGTGCAAAAAAAATTCAAAGAGGACTTTTTATTTTGGGATTCAAAGTCCAAACACTGATGGTGAGGCGCTCACAGATCTATGAAGAAGAGTCGGAAAATGTAAGGATGGGACCTTCAGTTAATTACAGTGAACCCATTTACATTAAGCACTGCTATTTGCACTTTCCGCTGAGGTATTCATCTCGTTATGGATGCAAATGTACAACACACAGGTTTTCCCATTGGCATTACATTATTCGAAAATGTGCTTTGAGGTAATGTGACCAGAATTATGCAGCATCGTGTGTGCACACGTCTGCAAGGTGTGTTGTTGTGCTGCTGTGTCTCACCCATTATAACAACTTTAACAGCAATCACTTCCAGGCAGCAACCTGAGTATATGTGGCTTGTGGTGTCAATATACATTGATAGTAATTACCCTGAGTGCCCAAGGTGTCTCGGCCATGGTCCTGTGAAAAAAGGGGAGAGATTTACACACTGGGAGACGTGTGGGAAGATGTCGCTCATCTCATGCAAGTTAGATGTGTTTCATTTAGTTCTACTTTTTTTTTATTTAAAAACAAACAATAAAAAAGTCTTTGAATAATTAATTTATGTCTCATTGAAAATGAAAAGCTTTAGAAAAGGTATCGCACTTCATAAGGTACGGCCCCACACTTTGAAAACCAATGATTTCGAACTGAAGCAGTATGGGTAAATAGACATACCCTCTCTTTGGTATTACCACGTGACCACTCTTTTCTCTCCACCCTGTGAGGGAAGGAAGGTCAAACGCGCTAATGTGAGCAACAAGCCGACAATCTTCATAACACATATAAAAGGTCTGATTGAAAGTGAAGGCTGTGTCGTACCTGTGCTTGCTGGGGATGAAGCCCACCTCCTCGGCCTCGTTCTGGGGGCTGACCTTGCGGGCCTGCCACCACTCCTCATCCCCGCAGTCCAGCACGTGCAGCACATCCCCGAACCTGAAGCCCAGCGCTTGACTGAGAAAGCCGCAGTCTGCAGTCTTATCGTAGTCAAACAGAGCCCTGAATGAGGAGACAACTTCACGTCAGTCATTTGATAATAACTTTTCCTTAGTAAGTACAATAAATGAGGCATGCTGCCTTAAAACAATGCACTGAGATTTAAAATAGCTCAGCCTTACATCTGCACAAACATCATGCAGCAGCTTGGTAAAGGAACAAGTGCTATTCCAACCCGTTTCACAAACTAAACAGAAAAGGTACAAAAGAAAGAGGCTCTTATTGATAAAGTAGGTTTTGTTTAAAGGACTCTTGAACCTGTTTTGTGGTGGAGGTGGTGAGAACACACATTTTTACAACTACTGTTATAAGAATACAATGTTTGTCAGCGTGTCAGTGTGCTTCGCTCTGTCTTCGCTGTTGCAGCGGTTTAATTATTTGCAGACGGTCCCTGCTCGCTGGCATGGAAACCAATGTTATTTCTACTACTTCTTCTGACAAAAATTAACCTGAAGGATACTGTCCACCTCACAGCGATGAGAAACAGGCATCATTTGCGTGCTGATGGCATTTTGTTGAAGACTTATTGATGACAGAAATCTGAACTGGTGAATATTATTCCAACTTCACCAAACTCATAGAAACTGAGACGTGAACAAACATCAGAGACACCTACAAAGGTAAGACTTCTGCAAATTCCTAATAAGTGTGTTCAGACGATGAGATTTTAATGCACACGCATTACCAGAAAGATGTGTTACAATGTCTTTTGTTGATCACTCTCACCTTGTAACTTCTTAACATGAGTAAGAGCATCCTGAAAACACGTTAGAGTGGCTTCAACAACATAAATATATTAAGAATTTAAAAAAAAATTGGGCAAGATATGTAGATTGTAGGATCTTTGTGCAGATAACAGATCCATTATTTGTGCAGCACAATTGGAATATTGTTTTTTTCAAGTATATAGCTCTCCGGTGCCATTAATGTAAAGATTTGTGGTCCTCGGCAGTGAGTGACCCAGAGTTAAGTTCAATTCAGTGAACCTTGGGTGACACGCTTCATTCCCGAACCGCTGCTCTGTCCCAATTTAAAGTCACTAATTAACTCAGAAGGAATGACTCTGGATCGTGGGAGGAAACCGGAATGCTTGCAGAAAATCAGCAAGTGGTAACTACAGCGATCCCAAACAAACAGTTTGGAGCGCGGCCGTCCAGGCCTGAGCTACAGAGGAGTAAACGGTCGCTTTAAGCCAAGTATCAATTAGAATGAAAGGCGCTGTTTAAAGTGTGTCTGACCTGATGTAGAAGCCTCTCTTTGGGTTACTTCTTAGCGTTGTAGTCCCAGAGCCCATGCTGCTGTTCATCAACTGCTCCCTCAAGTCGTGAATCTTCGCCTCAAACCGGCTGTACTCTGAAACGAAGAAACACAAACAGATGCAGAGCTGCAGAAACAAAGTTGGACACGTGATCTCCAGCCGCTACAACAATTCTAATAGCTACAGCTCATAGTGGTGCCCTTCCCGATAAACTACACGTAACAAAACTGAGGAGGTCTTTGAAATGAGAAACCCCTCCCATGAAAATTAATCTTATGCAATATAATGTAACGTAACATGATGAAAATCCCTGTAATTGAGGCGACCCGTATGACCGCTGCGGCTTTACCGTCGGGTCTGTACTGAGCGATGATGGTTACGGTCTGACCGGCGTTCTTCAGTGCTGCAGCTGCCTGTTCGTGCGTGGCCATGCGTAAGTCCACGCCGTTTACCTGAAACACACACACACACACACAGTGAGAGTTTCAATAACCAGTCCTGGAGAATCACCGTCACTGTTTATGAAGATGAGTATCCTCACACTGAGGATCTGATCGCCCTTATGCAGCTCGCCGCTGAGGTCAGCCGGCCCCCCTGCCAGGATGAAGGAGATGAAGATTCCCTCTCCATCTTCACCTCCAACGATGTTGAACCCCAAACCCGTAGAGCCTCGGTGAATCAAAACTCGGCGAGGTTCCCTGAAGAAGAGGGAGCAGGGAGAAGAATGTCGACGTGTTACACTAAAAAAAAAAAAATACAAGAATCATAATTCTCCTGCTGGAACTGCCGCAAATGTCAGGAACAAATCAATATGAGCCTCACCTGGGGATGTCGTCATCTCCCATCATGCCATGCAGAACAGGAGAAAACCGACTCGGCGAGGTTGGAGTGAGGGCTTGTGGGTAATCGGATCCCAGGTAGTTGGGGTGGCTGAGCTCAGTATCCATATGTGAATATGCTGAAAAAAAATATACCATGAAAACAGACACTGTCAGGGTGGTATTGAACATTGTTACATAATATCTGTATCAGCCCATTTCTACTGAGCCAAAGAGAAAAAAATCCTCTCCTACTGACGGCCTGCTGCAGTCTCACTCTGCTTCCATGTTTTCTTTTTTTTTTTCGATTACAAGGACAGCCTCGGTAACAGCCAGGATTCACACACCTTAAACCACTCACTCACAGGCTGCAGTTACTGATTTGTTCTGGTTCGTGCCACCATTTAAACTACTTCCTTTATACCTCCCATGATTCAGTTTGACGGAGGAGAGTACAGAAGACGGGAGGAGCGTGACGCTCACTTGTCCGACAAATTGGAAAGTGGGCTTGTTTAATCCCTCTCGGTCACTTGCCCATCCATCTCCGACATCTGTTCTCCCGAGTCGCTTTCTGGATTGTCAGTCAAATTCTTGCTGTTTGTTTGTGAAATCCAGCGAGAAAATTCCAGGAGCAGAAAAAAAAAAAAAGTGTGAAACCAGAGCGAGGCTTACTGCTGGTGAGGTCTGGAGGGTTGTAGGAGTTGGTTAGGAACAGGTTGTTGGGCTTGGCCACCCTGAGGTACACCACCTCGGCTGTGTTCTTCAGAGCCCCCACCGCATCCTCGTGCATCACGTCCTCCAGACACACGTTGTTCACCTGAGCGTTGACGGCACACAGGGAAGGACGGGCAAGATCACCGACTGCAAACACAGGGGGCTTTCGCCCCGCTGACCTCAAAATATTAGCCCGTGAATAATGAATGACTTTGAGGGCAAGTCAATAAAAAATACAGTCGATTTTTAATGCTGTGACAATAAACTGTAACTGATTATTTGAACCCAGACCTCCAGTTTAAATCATTTAATCGCTTCACATTAAAATTAATTACATGGTTAATTGCTAAACATGAATTATCCAGAAGGACTATACTTCCTGAACATTATTCATAACATTTTGTGGATCAGACGAAAGTGAATGTTAATCCAGTGGTTTCCATTAAAGTCAAACTGAAGCCAAAGTGAAACAAGGCGTCTCCTATGGATTAGGCTCAAACTGACATTACCAGACCTGTTTTCAGGTTAATATTTAGGAATTACAGGAAAAGGGGCAGTGCAGCAAACAGCACAGGTCCACCTGACCTGGACTGAAATTAAGAATAATCTCAACATGTGCTCAGATTTCAATATGATAACAAACAGGTCGAATGTGGACAGATGATGCTCCTGTGTTGGATTTAAAGGTAAATTTTTGGTTAAGACACCATTTAGTGAAAAGCCAGCACCATTTTGAAGGCGCTGGTGGTTGAGCTCAGGCCTCACCAGCAGATGGCAGCAGTGCCACTTCAGAATCATTACCACCATGCCAGAGTGGAACAATCCTCCCATCCTACACATCCATTATCATATGAATGGAAGTCATGTGAGACCATGAAAATTACAGCTGTAAATTATCCTGGCATTTGATACATCAATTTTCTCCGAGTGTAATACGAGTGTGTACATGCGTGCCCATTAGTGACACACTAGATGCATGTGTGGGTGCACATCTCTGCATGCTCCTCGTTGTTATACGTGAGTGACCCACCGCTAAGATCTTGTCCCCGATCTGCAGACGCCCATCTTTATGAGCGGCCCCGCCCTCGATGATCTTGGTGACATAGATACTGTTATCTCCCGGTATGTGCTGGTTTCCCACCCCGCCTGCAATGCTGAAGCCTAATCCTGAGAAAAGGGAAGATGAGAGAGGCAGAGTGAGAGCAAATGAGGTATGGGTGAACACGGGGAAGATTTGTTAAATCCAGAGGGCACAGCTTAGCTGCTTCTAAGGCTTCTGTATGCCCCCACAAAAGCCGCGCTGTTGTACTCCGGCCCGTGATTCCACGTACCTTTAGGCCCCTTGATTAGTTTGATTTCGGTGACTTTTTCTGCTGCTGGTTTTCTGCGAAGAACATAGAGGCGTACAATAGCACCTGCCTCCTTAAGGGCCTCGACGGCTTGGCTGTGTGTCACCTCTCTCACGTCAACATCATTCACAAACAGGATGCAGTCATTTACACTGCGAAAGGAAGAGAGAGACAGAATGAGAGATACTGTGGACAGGGTGCAGAAGACACAGCATTTGCAGTTTGTTTTGGTGAAGAGATTGGTCACAGCCTTCCACAAGCGAGGTCAGAGACAGTCAATCTGCAGCGATCGCCGAGGAAGAGTTTTCTACTTTAAGGCATTTTCACGTTAGTGGTTGCCACAGCGGATCATCTTCTTCCAATACCCTCTGTCTCTTGCATCCTCCTTCCGCTCACCAACTGGCTGCGTAATCCTCGATGGCCTCCGTCTTCTGCTCCTGCCTGGCAGATCCATCCTCAGCATTCTCTTTCTTTAAATAGCTATCATACTTCATCAAACCATCTCAACCTTGTCTCTCACTTTCCCATCAGACCGCCCAGTAAGAGCTCCTCCGCTGTCCTCGTCCATAATCCTGCTCACTCCCAGTGAAAACCTCTTTCTCTGTGCATCAGGAGCAATATGGCTTCACTATCTGAAGATTTCATAGAAGTGATGAGGATCTGGTATGTGATGTGAAACTAATGTCAGCGATGGAATCAATATTTTTTAAAGCACATTTCTCTTCCTTATCCTGACGCCATTCATCGGTTCAAAGTGTATTTTATGGACATAAAAATGACATTGTATGAATGTGTCATACTACATTAAGTCGTGAATAAGAATGGTGCATTATGGTGTTTGTGAGGCAAAAATTATATATTTGTGCAGTGACGGTTTCATAATGAACTGACGGGCTTTTTTTTTTCCCTCCAGCATCCAGCATCCATTTTTGTCCTTGATAGAGCACTGCTCATATAACCTTAATGGAAATGCATAATGAGGAGCCGCACTCATAGAAATGTAACAGGGTTTTCTCCTTTGATTTTCAGTGATTTTCTTTTAAATAAAATCAGAAGGTCACTTTGAAAGAATGTGAGTTTTTTTTTTTTTTTTTTACTCACAAAGAGAGACGTTCTGTGAGAGAGAAAATGAAAATCTCATTGAATTTCCTTCACAGTATTTAAGATATGTTGCTTGTAGCAAAGAGTGAAAACCAAGAAAAATGTGTCTTCTTGATGTCCGCGTTAGGCTGTGAAGGCATTCCTGATTATAGGTCAGCTGTAAAGAGAGGGACGGCTCCGCACACGTCTTGTTTAATGCACAATATTCGGACAAACAGCTTATAAAGTGCTATTTTTCTCCAGCTTTTCATTTCATCCTTGTTTCAGAGCGGAAAAAACAAACAAACATGGGCCTTCAAATTTGATTCCGTTATATTGAATCTGTCACATTTAATTTGGTGTAAAGGGATAAAAATGTATGTGACACCTTTTCATATGAAACATTGATGTGGTGTCAGTTTTTAAACAAGTCCCATGCTCCTCTCTGTTTCTCCGAGTAACTCAAACAGCAGCAAACACAAAGATTTAGTTGTTCTGAGACAATCAGACCCTGACTTGAATGCTGAGCAGGCTGGACAGTCAGTGCGCTGCAGCCTGGTCTAACATCGCTTTACACTTAGAAACTGCATGTTTTTTGGAAAGCTTTATTCTCTAAGTGTATTTTCTGGTTGGAACGTGACCGGTTGTCTGTATCGGTGTGTATATGCTCTTTTTTTTTTTTGGAGTGTAGCACACACTACATGCATGTAGTTGTGCTTTGAGCTTGTAGCCTTGCTGTGGGAGATTCTACCTCAGCCGTCCGTCCTGAGCTGCAGCTCCTCCCGGGATGATTTTGGTGATAAAGATACTTGGGTCGTCACCCACATGAGGGTTGTCTGTTCCCCCTGCTATGCTGAAGCCCAAGCCTGAGTTACCCTGGAGCGGAGAATAAAACACACAGTTATTGAGCACATCAAGGGTGAGGTTGCATCTTTAGGGTCTGGAGATAAAAATGCATACATGTTGCATAAACAGTGGGAAACAATTCAATTTTCTGTTCACATGGATTCCTATCGGGTCATAAAAGGAGAATCATAATAGGGGTAGAAATATGAAGACATGAGCAGATTTATAAACTCACCCTCTCCAGTGTGATTTCCTCATACTCGATTTCTCCTTCTGTCCCATTCACCTGTCAAAAGAGGGGTATTGGTTTAAGATTGCACATCAATATTTCTAGATTTCGACAGTTCCGTATCTACAATGCATGTCAATATGTTGCAAATCAATGCTTTTGTTAAAGCGTTTTTCCAATAATCTTGTGTGAACCTTTATAGTACGGGGAGAATAACTGCAGTGCGATTCTTTGAGTCTAATTTGTGCGGTTGGTGAACAACTTAGCATCTCATCTGCTTTACCTACGCAATTAAGGAAATCCCAGAGGAAGGGAGAATTTAAGAAACTTTGGACTTCTGTGTTTTGGAGTGTCTGACCTAGAAAAGAACTTTTCCAAGTGTTGGAATGAAACACACACACACACACACACACACAAAAAAACAACCCTGCTCTGTGAAACCTCAATCTCTCATCCCACGCAGTGCACGAAACATGTTCATCACTTTGACTTTAGAAATGTCATCATTAAAAACTCTGAATCAAACCAAGGAATATTTCTGTTCCATCAAATGTAAATCAAACAGAAAGCTAATTTAATTTAGAAAAGACGTACAATTTAATTACTGTTATCATTCAGGCTAGAACAATGAGTAAAAAAAAAACCTACCTGGATGTGGGGAAAAGAAATGGAATTCAACTGTTAAAGGGCAGTTAAGTTAGCTACGCATTTGTGCCTAATGTAATAATATGAAGTGAAGATTAAGCAATAATCCTTACGTATGGGGAGCCGTCGAGTGTGTCGGTGTTCACCACCACTGGAGGAGTGTTTCCCTGGAGGCAGAGGGAGGAGAGACATTGTTACGAAGCAGCAGCAGAAAGTTAAATATGAGGCGGTTTCTGTACGGAGTGTAACCCCGGAACGTACAGTCGCAGCCAAGACTGATGGCCATTTTAGCTCCTCGCTGTGATAACACTGTTCTCACTTGGCTATGGTTGTCACACTGCGAAAGGATAGAGAGCTCTGCTCTTCAGTCATTTGCTATTATCTATCTCTTATGGAGGCAGAAATTATGCATGCTGGGCCTTGCGTTTTTTTTTTTCTTCTTCTTCTTCTTCTAAACTCTTTCTATATTCTGCCGCATCTATTACAGCTCGGCTTATATCATCGGCTCTGCGAATAACCATCCAGAGAATAACGTGGACGTCCGCCTCCTGCGCTCCACTCGCTCCATAACCAACCAACCTCTCAGTAATTCACATGTGGCCGCGCTGACAGCGCACGGTGGCAATTCCCCAGCGCGCTTGAAGAAAGATGAAGACACAGTAAGTTTGGTAACAAGACAGAGACAGACCGCACAGTTAGCCTAATTATCCCCAATGAGCGGAATGCCAGCTTGCTTGATGATAGGTTATTCTCCAGTTTTCGTCCAGAACCATATGGCGCCCATTAGGATTTGTGAAGCAGGATGGACGGTTAGCATTTCAGCAAGCTATTCATCAGAAACATAGTGGAATAAAAGACAATGGGAAAAGACAGAAGTTCAGAGAGGAGACTGGATTTTTCATCAGTATGGGTTTGGGTTTCATCCGCCGAGAGACTTTTCTTCTGTCAGCTTTTCTGAAGTGCCACAGTTAACCTCAGCACTCTATCCTTATTCATCCTCTTTTAATCCGTTTTGTTGTATATCCCGCCATACTTTGAGGATTACCTCTCATCATCAAGGTATCTGATGTTGAAGGATGTAAATACACTGCTCCGTACAGCACTCTTCAGAGAACAGAGTCTTTCCTCCCCTGTGCAGAGCCCCCGTTTTTTATTCCTGCCGCCGCTCTTTACCTCGCTGATTAGCATGTGAGAGACACTGTGCATCTAAAGCGCTTACAGAATAGCAAACAGCAGCATAAACTCAGCCTGCTGACCTTCACAGGCCTGACAGGTCTGACACACACACACACACACACACACACACACACACACACATTTTCACACTCATACCCAGCAATCTTTATG
The DNA here is from genome assembly GCF_902148845.1 of Salarias fasciatus. Taxonomy (NCBI): domain Eukaryota; kingdom Metazoa; phylum Chordata; class Actinopteri; order Blenniiformes; family Blenniidae; genus Salarias; species Salarias fasciatus. Next base: position 11,334,814 of record NC_043754.1, read on the forward strand.
TCACGCTCTGGAACCGAAAGAAAATAAAATGCTGTGCATTCAAACTTGATATACTGTATAGATGTGTAGCGCTTCCTCACTGCAAAATTAATCACAAGTCATTCATAACGAGTTTGGGAAATCATTCGTTTTAGCCACTTATCAACTTTATTGCAGAGCCTCCGCTCAGTATGGCTTTATATAGCCTGTAACCTCTCCTCTTTAAATTACAGTCAATTTAGTCTGAGTGTTCTAAGCAAGAGGGGCTTATGAGAATGTGGTATAAATCGACAGCAGTAATTACTGTTGACAGATACTTGCATACGGATGCACAGTCATTAGTCAATGGGACGATGTTTTGGTCCCGTAGAGAATCTATTAATCAATCAGTCAATCATGTTCGAGCTGGCTTTGTTTGTATGCCAGATAACCGTTTATGTAGAGAGCAAAACAACAAGTTGAAATGTTAAAACCCATGAAAGTAGCTGAGCAGTGTATCAGTCAATCCATTAAAAAAAAACAAATCTACTTTTATTTAGTGGTTAGTTGATGTATTTGTATATTTATCAGCAACACAAAATGCTCCCCAAACTGAATGAGATAAAATACAATAATTACCTGCGGCATGCATTTACACTGTGTACGCTAAATGTGAATAACCTCAGATTGACGTCCTTTTGATTACTTGCGCTCTGAAGTGAGTTATAGCAAACGGCAGATAATTCAGAGAAACGTCCCTGACGAAGTCCTTCAAATGATGAATAGCACTGAAAGGCTTCAGTTAGTACTCATTTCTCTGTGTGATCTTGCAATAATTCCAGTAATACTTACACAATCACAGTGTGCACATCTGTAAATATCTATTAAGTAGCTGAAATGTCCCATTGAGACCTCTGGATGAAGGGTGAAATGTTTTCCTGGCTTTTGGCTGGACCATTACAGCAAAAAGAGGCTACAGTGTAAATACTTCTCTTTAATTTAAAGTGGATTTACAAACCGTTTACTGAGAAAAAAATAACTGTGTCCTTTGAATTGTAACTTCTGCTTCACTTTTAGTTATCTTCCCACATTGGATGTCTTAATCATGTGTGCACAAAGCTGTGTTGATGGATAAAATTCATTGAGCTGTTGCTCTATTTAGGTCAGTTTAATGCCATATCAGGTCTTCAAGGTAATCACAAATGATTGAAAGCTTCCTGAAAGCTTGCTGGCTTGAATCCCTGCTGTGGCTCCCTGAGCAAGACCCTTAACCCCAATCTGCTCAGGTTGCTTCGGGACATCCAGCATGAAACTTTTACCAAGTCAAACCACATGATCCACGACTCGTGGCGTTTCCCTCCAAAAAGCTTCATCACAGCGAGAACTGCAAGTGAACCACATGTCAGTAGGGATGACCCGGCTCCATTCAGAAATAAAAAAGCCTGTGTGTATCTGGTGACATTGATGTCTCTATTTAATGTTGTATTATGTGATTTATTTATTTTTTTTTGCTACAAAAAGTCAAATAAGTGGTGTCAAGGCTTTTTCTCCAGACTAGACCTCCATCTTATGCTTGAGGCCTCGTCATCTTTGGAAATCATTGTCATCATTGTGAAATGGTCTTTATATCTACCACAATAACACTTAACCACATAAAGTGGAGGTATTGAACTATTCCTGAGCTCTCCGCTAAATGCCAGAGTGCTGTAGCTGCTCACTGCTGGACTGCACCAGTGTGGTGTGGAGCTTCAGTGTGGAGCCGTGTCCGATGGGCGGTGCTGTTGAACGTTACGTCAAATTCATCCCTTATCTGGGGAGAGAAATAATGAGTGTAGCCAGCAGAAATCTAAGCCGAGTGCAGGCAGTTTCCCTGCAGGGACTTTGCCAGAGCTCTCTCTCTCTCTCTCCCGCTCTCTGCTCCGTCAAGTCTTTCAGCCACGGGGCTGTTGGGATTTACGGTCTTTGGCTGCTCCTGCCCACCTATATTTTAGCGCCACCTATTCAGCCGGCCCGTCCCCCTGCCACGTCTTTACAGGCAGCGCCGGCGCTCGCCTGTCCACGCCTGGGCTCTGTTGGATTTATAGGCAAAGGAACCCATCTGCTAATTATGAATTCTCACACAGACAATGGACCGGCGACCTGTCCAGAGGATCCCCTGGCTTCGCCCATCATCAGCTGGGATCTGCTCCAGCAGACATGGAGGCAAAGAAAATTAAACTAAAATATGATCAATTTAGGAATTCATGCTCGGCTATGCAGCAGATTTTATAACTACTAACTAAAGCATAGAAATGATTTTAATAAAGCATCGTGTTTTGGACTCATCTGGTCAGATGCGATAGGAGAGCAGGATGTCACATGTCGCTGACACTCGGACAAAGACCAAAGGTTACGTGAGGCTTCATCGCCGCGCGTCCTGCACAGCTCGCCTTCAACATGTGAAAGACAACCAGTCGGCAAGAGAGATGACGACCTCTGCTGAAATACGCAATGTCGAGTTTTATGTGTTTGATAAAGTATGAAGTGAAGGGGAGGTGTGACAGTAATAACTGATTGGTCAAGCATAATGGGTAGTGCACATTTTTAGCTCTTGGTGAAACCGGGGTGTGGAGAGATAACAGGAACAAGGACTCCAGTCTAAGTCCTATATAGTGCTTTAAATTGGTCATAAATGATTTTAAAAGGTAAACACAAGTGTTTTGTAGCACAGCAGTTATTTCTGGATTTCATTGAGCTTAATCTGTGCCTGAGTTCGAGCTTCATTTAGAAGTTACATATCTGGGCTTTTCATTTATGTTTGCATGTGTGTGTGCGTCTTTGGTTAGCTGCAGACTGGTCTCCATTTTATTCAGCCTATAGAAGAAAGATCACAAAAAAAAGGCAGCTTTACACTATTACAGCCAGACTCAAACATCCATTACGTGGCACACAGGGCCCGAGCAGGATTCGATTAGTATGAACAAATTTCATTACTCAGATTCGCCCTCATTAAAATGTCTGTCGTGGGCCCTTAAGCACAGCCACCGCTTTCACCTGAGGTTTGTTCCTGTGTAGATACGCTACACAACGCCTCAGAAGCAATGCAATGCAACAAGCACTGTCACTGACATTTGTATGAACGTTTTTCCAAATATATATTAGGACACAATTTGAAAAAATAACAAGAAAAGAATGTAAACATGTTGAAAACATGCCTACCATCTTATGATGCCGGTGTTTCTTGCCTTTCCGGACATTGTTGAGGAATCGGCAGCCCATCTTTTTGGCGTACCACACAGACATGAACATTATGTTTCAGTTCCGAAATGTTAGTGGTGGACAGTGGGGTGAAAACCCTCCTCACCCTCCGAGACGACATATACGCCCACCGAGAGCCTGCTGGGAGACGGCACCGCACGAGTGTCTGCAGTTAAAGATGCAAGCAAGTCCCCTCTGAAGTATTATGAAAGCTGAGAGAGCCACCAGAGCCTGGCCCTGTCATCAGAGATGGGCAGACACCAAAATGCCTCATTTAAACTGCATCTATCTTGCACTCCACTAAATCTACCAAATAAAGCTTATTTCTGACATGATCTATACTGAAACATTCACAAATCCATATTCACAAAAAAAGTGCACAACCCAATTAAGCGTCTTCCTTTCGCTGAGCTGTTGCAAGAGATTTAATTTGAAGAATTCCAGCTTCATCCGCCAGCGTCTGAAGAGTCTGTCATTGCCGGCGTGGCTCGTTAACAGCCGAGACCTACTTGTCCTGTCGTCAAAAAAATCACCCATCCAAAACAGGAAAACAAGGCTTTATAAAACAGATCCTTCCCTTGGCCGTCATCTGTGGCGACGGGCTGCGATCGCGGTGCCTCCCTGCTACTGGTCTGAGCTCAGCGAGAACGCAGTTCATATTTTCTGCTGCTACTGTACTGTACCCCTCCCATCCCCGCCGCTCGGGGAAAGAGGAGCGAGCAGGAAAGTTTGATGGCAATTACTTAGCTGTCTCTCTGTATAGTTGTTGGCACTGGTGATGTGAGGGTGGGGGGGTGGGGTGGTGTGTGTGGGGGGAAGGAATTGTACGTTGACTGAACTCAGGAGGACAAGCAGCTCAGACTGGCCGGACTCGTCCAAAGGAGCATTTGAAAGCGAGAGGGCACTGGAGGCTTGTGAGCTCCGGCTCCACAGGCAGTCAGAGTGATGACTGAGAGACACAGTTGTGACAGCAAAAGTGGAAAAATGTCACTTGACATCTGATCATTTGTCTTATTTTTGCTTCCCTTTTTTTTTTTTTTTGGTATAGGTGTTGTGTGTTTTATTAAAGTTTAAACTGCTTTACAGATTCTTGTGTTTAGTCGATCTGAGAAGCCGCACTGGCATTTTTATGTAAATACCTTCAAAAAATAGTTTTAGATTTCAAACTCCTGGAATGTGATTTTGCAAATAATGCAATATTATACATCGAAGACCTTCAGAGAGACTGCTACCTTGTGGGAATTGATTGAACGCCATTGAGAGAAAAACTCTTGAAAGACAATTTAGCCATGGAAGAGTGTTCGAAGTTTGAGAGTGCAGTTTACTTTGAATACATTTTAAAAGGGGGGGGGGGGGGGGGCTGTGACCTCATGAGGGCACAACAGCCTTACAGGAAAATGTGTAGAATTATTTTTTTTAACTGAGCTTATTTTTTTTCCCACCAATAGCTCACTGGAGCTTTCTCTCCGTGAAAGGCAGACGGATCGACAGGCGTGTAATGTGCATACACCAACGGCGTGCACACTCACTGACTTATGTAAGGACATGTTGAAGGACAAGCTGTCAACCGACATTCTCATTCTGTTAAATAAAATCCCTCCGTTTACCTATCTAATTTTCTCACCCTTCCCCCATCGCGAGGACCTCTCCATCCTGCGCGTCACGGCTTCGTACGAACGCCTCTCTCCTAGCTTTCCCTCTCACTCTCTCCCTCCTCTCCCTCCCAGAGGACCTGAGCTCCGGCTGCACAGTAATTACACCGAAACTGCGGGGACATATTTAAACATTTATTAAAGAAAAAGTAAGGAGGAAAGAGAAAATGAAGATGGAGCCAAGATACCAGCCAGACGAGAGTGCAGAGCTTAACGGGGGGGGGGGTGTTGATGCCGAGCTCTTGGGGAAACACCGCAGAAAACAGTAATTCAATTCTGGCGATAAAAACGCCTTTGTCTTTGTGCTAAGCTTCAGACGCGTCTCAGAAGGGCTGACTGATCCGTCTGTGTGAAAAGCATTAAGTATATAAGGCCATCCGCAGGACTCGAGACAAGGGATAGTGATACGCACACCTTTTCATCTGAAGAGACAGACTATAACATGAACGGCTTGGTGGGAGTCGTCAAGTGCTCCGCGCCTGCTGGTTGTCACTCTCGGCTCGTCAGGCGGAGGATAAATGGCAATGATAAACGCCGTGCGGTGTTACCTCAAGAGATCTAATCTGTCACAATAAATGCGCCTCACACACTGCTAAATAAATCAGTCTCCTATAGAATGGGACGATTGAGACAGGTCTCTGTGCATAGGAGGAGGATGCTGTGGAGAGAACGAGAGATAAAGCACTGCCACCAGGGGAGTTGCTGTCGTGCAAAATTCATCTGCAATATATATATAGAATTAATGGAGATGCACAGACTGATTAGCTTTGAATAAATAATTTCATCCACTTTCTTTCATGTTCACACTCAAGCAAGGGAAGTTCTGCTTTGCCCAATAACTAGATTCCCACTGGAGTCAGAGCAAAGGTAGGCCAGTATATTTTATGGAATAGTGTTGGGAGAAGAATGAGCTCAGTAGCCCAGGCTCTTTCTATTATTTCAGGAGAAGAAAGCAGATAATGGAAGTTTTTCGAAAACATTACTTTGAGTCATCAATAAAAACAGCACCAAGCATGTAATATCACATCATATATGTATTTACGCAGACTTGAAAAGACTTATGTCGAGTTAAAGCAACACTAAGGAACTTTCAGTTTTCGTTGATTTTGGCGGCGCCAGTGGACAAAAGTGGTAGTGTTTTGCCTGAAGGAATACTACAGTTCCCATGAGGACTAGCACGTGGTGTCGTAAATTGCTGCTCCTGGTGGCGTGCCGTCGGACTGAACTCACCTTCATTTGTTTCCAGTGGCTGTGTGAAGGACGGATAGCGACGAGGTAATGAATCTAATGGTGGCTAAACAATGTTATATCGTGATGTGACGCATGCCGTAAAGCAGTTTGCACATTTGGAGCTTTTCAGTGTGCAGGGTTCCTACCACCCTCCTCACAGCTGCTTAGTCCAAGTGAAAGCAATACTGACGCCCTCAGCCCGTGACAGAGGGGTCATTCAACTAGTTGTAAGTCGAAGTATCATCACAAAAGATATTAAAATGTTTTATTAAGGTTGAAAAGTTCCTTAGTGTAGGTTTAATAGCACAGATATTTCATCACCAGGAACACAGGTCGAAGATTAAAGTTCGTTGCTGTGTGGCGAAGGAAAAAAAAAAAAAAAAGGTTTCTAATTACATTTCACAATGAGTTTGAAAACATGATGTCATTTGAAGCTAAAGCACCTCTTTGCTAAATCATGTACATAACCCGAGGACCCCGTCTCACTTGCCAAACCATTGCAGCGCTTCCAGAGACAATCCCACCCATAAATCAATGGGTCCTGGAGTGGTACTGGCAAAGCCCACACCATTAAAGCAATAAAGAGACAGACTGACGACACCCCGCCTACACATCAATGACAGCCACACGGGCAACGCTGGCTGCAAAAAGACGTCCACACACAAAGGCATTGCTGCAATGCATCTCCAAGCCGGTACACAGTTCCGCTAACCAGAGTGGAAAATTGAGTGCATGCATCTGCAGACGGCTGCACTTCTGTATATGTATGAGGGACTATATACATTTTTCTCACTGATGACTTCATGCTGAAGACTGCAGAAGGTCCCTGATGTTAAACAGTATAACAATCCGCATGCATTATTAGATGGCAGAATGTTTAAAGACGGAGCAAGTGCATGCAGACGGCAAGTTGTGGATTACAGAGAAACATAAATTCAATTGATTTTCGGTGATTTCTACCTGCAAATTTGTTCTATCACATTTCTGACAACCTCTGAAGATCAAATTTTACACTTAGATAATTTAACACTTGGATAATATGATTAATGGCACTCTATGAATTCTTCTTCCATTAAATTCATGATAGAACGTAACAGTACATGAGGTGCAGCCTCATCTGATCATAAAAATGTACTACTGAGAGCAACACAGTTATCTTTTCAAGGTTGTGGAAGTCACTCTGCAGTCTCACACTGACACCTACAGGTTTCTGTCTGCAGCGCAAAGACATCAATCCTTCCCATGAAACATGACATCTTGGCATCATGGGTACTGCTCCACTGATTCTATTGATGTGTGTGCGTTACATCCAGGCCAAATTACGCATATTGATCTATATCCACTTCCAATATATGTCTGCAGGACATCAATACATTATTGTTTCAGAACTTGGTGCAAAAAATGGCCAAACTATAAAAGATGTCTACATTAAGACGTCATGGAGGTTTATGCATGAGAAGTTTTCCACTACAATTTATGTTGTCACAGGTCCAAAAAAATGGTCTCTGCACACAAGCGGAACAAATCTGTTAGACAAAGGAGATTTGAATGACAATGAGTATGAATACGCCGATATGATCAGGAAACAGATGACCTCATACTCTGGCACGACGGATAAAATGGTGATGAATGGGCAGCTGTCTGTTTGCCATCAGACAGCCCGACGTTGAGGGACAACAAATCCGACAAAGACGAGGACACGGGGATAAAAAAAAAAAAAAACAAAGAAGAAGAAGAAGAAGAAAAAAAAAACGGACACGGATGACGACGACTAATGGGACGACACTGGTGACTCTCACGTCACACGGATGGCTGTACTCTTACCAGTGTGGAAACCGCGGAGGTGTACATTGGAGTGTGTCCAGTAGACATCAATACAGGCTGCAAAACAACAGAAGGGAGAGGGGAATCGTTCAGGGCACAGGAGAACAGTGGGCACCTCGTAGTTTTCCCTCTTTAAGTCCCCAACAGAGAAGCTAATTGTGTTGCTGCAGGAGTACGGCGTACGTCTTGAATGTTGCGGTTCAGTGAGCCACCCTGCCGTTTACACCATAATGTTTAATGTATGATCACAAACCATTGGAAACAGTGGCGGATAGACAGCAGAGGAGTGGGGTGTTGTATGAAATGTGTCCAAAACATGACACACGGGGGAGAAAACAGGCTGCCAGGCCTGGCAGTCGCTCAAACCTCATAAGTCTATACATATGATTTGAAACACATTTACACTACCGAGTCAATCCCTGAACACATCTAGTCACTTCGCCTTCATCTTTTGTTTCTTCATCATGTCGTTCTTCTGAAAACAGTGTACACAGTGACAGTAGAGCATTAAATACAAAACAAATCAGTTATTGTAGTAACATCTCTTGTCATTGAGAATTCCGACAAAACAAAACAAAAAAAGAGATATAAATATAAGGGTAAAAAAAGACTGTTGCATTGTAGGTATTATTATGCAGCTCTTTCTCGTGTATCTATGAATTTTACAAATAGCAGCAGTGCAGTATTTTTACGTGTCAGGAGACACTTGTCCTCCCGCTGGAAAAGTTTTCCTGTTGCAATACAGCACATTATTAAATACTGGGCCAGCTGTGTTTGCTGATCCGGTACTGAACCCAGGAGGTAGATTCACAGACACTTATCTGTGTGTGTCTCTTTCCGTATAAACCCTACTTTCAGGACAGCGATTTGCATCCATCGAAACATGAGTCATGAGGAGGAAGGAAACATATAAGCTGTAACTGGTGTAAGGAACGTATCTGCTTTTTTCATATCCAGATGTAAGTGTACAATCGATACAAATCGATTAGCAGCAGCTGATTCTTTCTCCGGTTTCTTAATCTTTAGTTTAAATTCTGTCATTCTGTGGTCCTGTTGTCATACAGCACCACATACAGTGGTCTCAGAGGCATGCGGCAGTATTTTTTCACTTATAAGTCCGAACAAAATTTGATTCATAGACTGGGAAATACATTAGACAAGTTATTCTATTACCACCTGCACAAGCTACATTCCTGACTTGTGTTGCTCAACAGCAAACTAAGACCTGCTGCTGCAATGTAGAGTATGCATTTTATTTGCACACAGTCCATAGCACGGTAGCTAATGTATAACCTCAATTCCAAAAAAATGTATCTTGTTGCTCATAACATCAGCAACGTACCAGGTGTTGACTCTCAGACAGTATTTACCACTCCATGGGAAATATTTGGCCATTTTGAATTTAATGGCAGCAACATGTCTTCAGTAAAGGTGAGACTGGTCCATGTTTATCAGTGTGCAGAATCCCTTTTTCTTTTAGAAACTGTCTGTAAAATAAACATCGTGATGGCAGCGGTGAGTCACTGTATAGTATTCGGTTTGTCTTCAATCTATTTTTGTTTCTGAGACATATAAAAGCTTCAGACATCACCAGTACTGACTGACATAGTTATTGAGAGTGGAGCAAATTCTCATTCTATTCTCTATTAACCTGATTTATAATATCTAACTGAAAAACGAGTGAAGGAATTTCACAATTTAGAGGCTGGAGAACCAGAAGTAGAAAAGCGTGAGCTCATTTCCAGATATTAGAACCCTCTCTAGCAGTACTTTGGATATCTTTGTGCAGAAAAGGGATGAAGAGGGGTACCACTCATCACAACTGTAAAACCACACCTTGGAGATGAGGCTTACGTGGTTCAGGGGATCCACCGACATTCACACAGCGGCGGACAGGGTCACAACACCGAAATGTGACGACTGAACCACTGTTCGGTTATAATGGCACCATTTGAGGGAGCGTGAGGAAGTGCAGATAGGCCAGACACTGCAGTCATCATCATCATCATCACCATCATCAGCAGCATCATTACTGCTCCCATTATTACATTTATCATCAATGTAAATAACAAATTGGAAAACAAACCATACACCAATACATTCCAAACACACATCACACCTTCATAATGAGAACAGTGGATTGTAACAAACAGAACATTTGCATTTCCCTTAAGCAGAGTTGAGGAGAGCACAGGACGACCAGAATCACTCACATAAATGGAGGGGAAAAAAAAAAAAAAAAAATCAAAGTGGCTCCAAAGTTGTTTGCCCATCAGCCCGAGATTGGGTTACATTTTTTGTATATACTTGTTTTTAGAATCCTTCCAGCAAGCGTCCCGCCGCCATGACAGGACGCAAACAATTCACTGTGAGCTAAGTGAGTCCAGACCTTTGTACTTCATAGTGCATTCAGCTCTCCCTGAAGAGAAACACTAAACTTCATAAATAATAGCAGCATTCCAGAAATAGAAACAGGGCCAATCCTGGTTCCCGAAACATTTTCAACAACATCAACATGCTGCCTTTCATGTGATGGGAAGAAAATATCCTCCAGAAAGAATCTTGCTGCAGTGTAGGTATCATAATAACAATATTATTGTTGCTATAACTCAATTTTATCTTTCCCCACCACTTCACATATTGCCCATTGCTTCTCAGAAAGGCAGTTTGCTATGTCACGCATACGTTTTGATTCAGTGAACATATCGAGCTCCGGAGTTTCATCCATGATTATGTGAAAAATCACAGGAGACTCAGGGCGCGGCGGGACCCTGCTCTGTAATGCAGCTCCACTTTATGATGTTTCACACAGAAGCATTGCCTAATGCACTGTACTTTTGTGGGGATTATATGAGGAAAACCTCTCCTGCAGTGAAGTTTATCTCACACGTTCCTCCTGGTAGAGGCATTTTCTTGCAGTACACACACAGCAAATTCACTGGAAAAAACACCAAAACGAAAGTTTACAGAGCCAAAGATTGACTTCACTGTCAAAGATTTAGTATTGAGTCAAGCTGTATTGACTGGATAATGAATGTGGGACTTTAGATGCCAGAACTTGAGCTAATATGCTTTCCAAAAAGATAAAATAACACGCAACAAAGCACTGCAGCTAGAATGAAAAAAGAGGGATTTAAATCGAAAACGTTATTGTAATTTTCACATGAGATCGAACTCCATTATAGAATGGTTTTGTTTTATCAAAATACTGGAGCGAAGGACGGATTTATTGGCACGTGGCGTCAGGAAACCTACATTAAGTCGTGGAGTGAGCACACCAAATGTCAGGCGAAGCATTGTGCGCCCACACGCCACACAATTAGCATCACAACAGGCGACTTGCATCCTGTAAATGATACATTTTCTATTTTTGAAGCTCAGTGAAGGTCCCTGACTGAAGCCTTTGCCTCCTGTTGTTGGCACATTTTGATGATGCAGAAGCACAGACTGCCCACACGTGTGCTATTAACACTTCAGGTCAGTCTAAATATCACGTCCTGCTTAAGTTAAATAATCACTTTTAAGACATTTTCCAACAAACACAACCACGGTGGCTTTGAGAGCTCGGAGGAGATGACTGTAAAAAACCAGCAGCAAACATTAAAAAAAAAAAAAAAAAAATCATAAATGATCATTTGAATTTTATTGCAACAGATTTTAAAGACAATTTAAAAAAAAAAACATTTACATAAGACTAAATGTGACTAAATCTGACCAATGTGGCTTCTCAGTATAAGTGTATGAAAATTATATTCGGAAAATAACTGAAATATTTGTGTAAAAGTTGTACGTGTTTCTTGCAGGGCTCCACAGAAGTGTAGTGGCAATGTTATCTTAAGAATTTCTCTAATTCAAGTGTTGATTGGGCTTGGAGGCCTTTCTGTGAGGAGCTTGCATGTTCTCCCTGTGCATAGGAAGTTTTTTTCCCCCTAAGATTCCACCTACTGTCCACTAAGATTTACTGAATTGGTGACACTGCTTTCTCATTATGCTTGTGCTTCGTTAATTTGCATAAAGCAAGCTGTCAGGGCCACCTTCACAAATCCCCCGAAAAGACCAAAGCAATGTTATTATTGATTATTTACACACATCAACCCAGCCTGCTTCTGCGTGATAACCACAAGCTCAGCTTTTCCTCCTGCACGTGCACGTCAGCAAAAACACAAAATGAATCTTTAGATTTGTTCAGTTGCTGCGTTGACATGTAAACGGGAGTAGATTGCGTTAACAGACATTGTTGCGTTTGTGAGTTATGGCAGATGGGCGGTCGCTGTGAAAAGACATGCTTCTGTGTTTAGGAGACAGTCGTTCAGATTAGTAGTCTGATTATTGTTTGTGGTCATCTATGGTTAGACAACAAAGAGCTTTATCAAGGGCACAAAAATCCAATAGGGACCGAGTACATCTCCCACAAGGAGATCTGAGCACAATCGCGGGCGCTAATTTAATCGTAAGATTTCACTATATGGCTGCATTAAATTTTATTGTTGGGCTTCTGCATTTAATAATACAGTATTGAAAGAGTAATTACAATTGATCTGCAGTTTAAATGTAGAATAAACTGACCTTTAGATTAGAGGTCCACTGGAATTGTTATTCAATAATGATCATAATAAAATGTGTGTGTAAGTCACAGATACGCTGGAAAACAGTTCTGGAAAGTATGGTTTTCACTTCAGTCACACACACTCACCTTCACAATTACAGGCAATTTAACAATGAACAAAACCTCAAACATATGTTTTTAGGAGGAAACTAGAAAAAGAAAACAAACACACACACGCAGGAAAAACATGATGACTCCACAGGGACTCAAACTAGGACAAGTGCATTAACCCGAGAGCAGGAAATACCTCTGGCCCCTGACTGTGGTCCCCAAGGGGGTCCCAGACCCAAGGATGGAAACCACTGCATTAGAGGGCACATGTCAGATTGTATGTTTTCTAATAAGCAGATTTTAATAACCTCTTAATGGTGTTGTGTAAAGAAAGGAGCGGGCCTCCGCCCCGTCGCTATAACAAATGATGCGCCTGTCGACTGTGAATAATTACTGATCTCTTGGCGTGTGCTGGGTGACAAACACCGCCAGGATCAAAGGGGATTAATCAAACCAGCAGGAAAGGTCAGAAAGGATGACGTATCCATACAAATTCCTAAAAGTAAACAGTTAAAGTATTTTACTACTGCTTTATTATGATGGCCAGATACAAAAAAAAAATGCTTACTTCAATATAATGAAAGACAGCTAGTGTGAATTACAACAAATCCAAAATATCTTTAAAAAAAAAAAACGCTTTAACAGAGACAGACATGTGCCACCTTTCCTTCGTCAGCCTCCGCCAGCCACAACTGTCGCTGAATTCACACTTTGATTTGACAACATGCCTGAAGAGTCCAACAGAAACAGAGACTGACAGACAAAACTGCCACAACATTACAGCCCGTGCTTGTTTTTTTTTCCCTCTGTTCACCGTAAGTCCTTAGATATTTCTGTTCTGTTGAAGTTTGCCGTTTGTTCAGATCCTTTTTAGATGCTAATGACTTGCGAGTGGCGACCACAGTGACACATGCAGGATCACACAAAACGCATGCAGCTTCCGCACCTCGTCGCTCGTGGAAAAAAAAAAAAATAAGTGCATGAAGATGCAAAAGTGACCTTTACGTATAGTCTGACTCGCAGAAGCCAAAGTAACTGCAGCTGCAGAAGAAAGAGTGTTGTGATGTTGCATGTTTAATCTATCTCTCAAACCTTTTCTTGCTGCATTTCAAAGTAGAATTTCAAGTGCTTCGAGGATGATTGACAGAAAGATAATCAGACAAAACAAGTGAAGACAAGAAAACAGTAAAAAAAAATAGGGTTAACAAAGCTTGTGAAAAATACAATGTTTTTTTTTTTTTAATTTCCGTTCAAGAAAACAGCACAAATGACCATTTTAGCAACCATGATCACAAAACGCTTGAGTACAACAAACATGCTATGTTGGCAGTGAATGAATATTGATCTGTTTTAACCTATCGGCAAGAGCATGTGTCGCCGTTTCTCTGGTACCGCTGGATGTCATTAACCTGCGTTCGTCACGTGACGCCCCGGTCCGATTCTCATTTACACTCCCTCCCTGGAGAACGCCGGGTGCCTCATAATGAATCACTCGGTGCGTCCCATGCGGCGACTCCGAGCGACTCCCCAATGCCACGGCTCGGGTTTTCAATTTGTGGCCGTTCCTAAACCGAGCACCCTCAAGGAGAAATGTCCACGGCCGCCACAGCTCATGCTGAAGAGGCAGCTCTATTATATTTTCAACAGCGGAGAGCAGAAATCACAGGTAAAGCACAATAACTTCCTCTCCTCTTCGCTCATTAGACGGCAGGCCTGTAATGGACCGAACGAGGGACCTCATTGTCCTCCCATGTGGGAAATGGAGAAGCGCTCCCCCTCGAAGCAAATAAACACAGGAAATCTTCACTGTTAATAGCATAGGAGGCCCTTAAATAACATATGTGGGCATCTGAGATGGGTTTTTATTAAGTGGCCATTATAGCCTACACCTTTACATCTGTAGCTGCAGTAAGTCTTGGTTAATGCACTCCAGGCCGAGCCGAGCGCTCATGTTCCTCCTGATGTCAGCTGGATCTCTCCTGTTGTCTGTCTGGCTCCTGCTCAGTCACACGGCCCATGTAGATATTGAATTTTGCGTGAGGTAAATGTGTTTGTGCTGCGAGCTGCTCTGATCGAATTGTGCTTTAACAATCCGCAAAGTTGTAGACGTGTGCGTTCACACTCACGTGCATAATCGTTGTACTTTTATTCTCTTCCTGCTTTACCGGATTAGAAGAAGAATCAATAGTATCCCTCACCTAATGACGTTACATGCATCAGCCTGGTATCGTTTGGCTCATTAGCTGTAACTGGATTTGCCAATCACAGCGCTATAATTTTATATCCATGTGTTCGCTGGGATTGCTCACGCTGTTATACATTGAAATGTAATCCCAATAACCTGACCTCTCATCCTGACAGGTGATCACGTTACTCCTGCACGTCCTGCGCGCATCCCGTGTCCACTTTCACTCTGATATTCATGCAGCGATGCTCCGATCGGTATATGCACAACCATGCAGGTGTAAAGTTGATCTGACATTAAAAGGTACCAGGGGCCATATTTGTTCCTCATAAACATATTATATTCCCATCAAAGTACTTATGTTGAGGAATTATGCTTTCAGAACAGACCACACATCATATTAAGTACAAAGTTGCAAAGACGTTTGTGAGCTAATTGAAAATCCTAATGTACATTTAACAAGCTCAGTGTATGTTAGGTCTCTGATTGAGGGAAATTAGAATAAAGCACACTAAACTGAACTTGGGAATTCAAGCCTCATATTTGGATTAATAGCATGCTGGTAATCGGCGATGCTGTTTTTTGGTATGATTTCATTTTGATGTGAAATTTTAGCACTCCTCCGTGTCAGATATATACAATTTTCCATTTCTGTAGTTATAAATTTTTGATATAACGGCGATGTAATTAGTGTTTTAGGTCTGTAGCACAAGAATGTTTGATGGACTTGACTGCTCAGTATCACAACGTCACAGATTAGAGATATAAAGTCAAAATGATCCCTCTGATGTTACAATGAGTGTTCCAGTCCTGCTGTAACGGTATTAATGTGATCTGCTGGCTGAGGAATAACAATGCCTGACGTGTCTGCAAAACGTTGGAGCATGGGAACACGCTCATTGCTAAGTGTTGACAGCTGAGTGCATTGTGCCAGAGTAATCGTGTTACATATTGATCAACAATAAAGTGAGTGTGTCTGAGTGTGTGTCCTACCTTGACAGGAGAGATATGCGTGTGAGGTGTGTAGCCGTGTATCGCCTCCATGGCAGCAAGGTTCTTGTCACTCATGTGAAGCATCTCTGCACTTTTCCCTGGAGCCAGATGTGCTGGACTGTGCTCCAAGGGGGGCGTCTCCTCATCCTGGTACCTGTATTTCTGCAGACACAGGGACACACAGAGATGATGGTATTAATCTTAACGGGTCACAGAGGTTAGCGATCGTTAAATCGCATGCATAACATGCCGCTTCGCTCATTATTGTTGCCTTTCACTGGTGACCGCCCTCCTTTAGACACAATAATGGAGTAAATGACACTCTCTAATCACCAAGGACACAAAGCCGTATTTCCATCAGGGGCTTCTATTGCTTCATGTGAATAATCTATATGCAGATCTGGTATATCACATAACATGTGCGACGCCTACAAGGGCAAAGTGGAGGCAATAGTTGAGAGAGAAGCTTCAAAATGTTGCCATTGTGCGTCGAGCTTAATCCAACGTCCTCCACAACCACATGGAGCATCTCGAGCCGTGACTCATAGCAGTTCCAAAGTAGCAGATCATGCAGCTTCTTCCTAGTAACCTCACTCCCCTACCGATATCCCACACCTGGGCAGCCTGCCAGCAGCCCACTGTTTTCGCCACACATGGTAGGCTTCATTCTAGGCGTGATGACACAAAATCTGCACACAGCATTTTCCATCCCAAACACACACACACACACACACACACACACACACACAAAACGGTGGGCAGCATCACAGCGGAGGTCTGCCACACTGTCCTTTGGTTGGAGTTTAATATGTATTCTACAAATCTGAATCCCCCCCCCCCCCCACACACATCACCAAAAGCCCCCCCCAGGCACACAACGTGCTGCTGTGCTGCACTGCAGATGTGAAGCGGCCTCCTCTGAAAACGGAGAAATCTGGATGGATCGTCTGATTTTTTTGGCTGGTGGCCTGACGGCCAACCTTGCCACTCTCCCCATCTCGCTTTCCTGTATTTATTTATTTATTTTATTTAGCCTTCTCTTTTTTTTTTTTTTGGGGGGGGGGGGGGGGGTGGGGGGGGGGGGTGGGGGGGGTGGATGGTGGCGCGGGGAGGGAGATGAGGGAAGGAGGTGCATCACTGAGCCCTGTCTGAGACAGGCTGCCTAGCAACCGGAGCAGAGCAGAGATTGCAGTGCCACAGTTGGGGCTGCCAGCATCGGTCCTGGATCACATTACACTGAGACAGCAAGAAGGAGAGAGAGTGAAACAGAGATGAAGATAGAGGAGAAAGTAAGGGGGGGATGGGTAAAATGAAAAAAATGAAAAAAAAAAAAAAAAAAAAGAGCTTATCAAAAAAAGCAAACCGAAAACACAAACAAGGGGGCAAAATGGATTATTTTTGATGGAACTGTTCCAGTGGACAGGTTAATGAGCATAGATGCAATAGATTTTTTTTCTGCATATTCTGCAGGCTCTGACCTTGCTCCACTAATTCTAACATAAATTAAATATTACGTAACCGTGCAGCTCCAGCTACCTTTACACTGTATTCTGGGTAAGGAGAATTTAACCGTATCAAAAATAAGTAAGACTTGTATCAAAAGCCTTGACTCAAAACCTGGAAAGATTAGTAGATTACATGAATCACTGCTCAAAGTAGCCCTGAGCTCTTTGGTCTCCTCTGCCTCCCCCATTCCCGCATGACCAGCGTTCACGCTGCCATGTTCCCTTCTGTCCCGCTGGTGGGGGATGTGACATTCAATAAAAAGATGTTTCAAAACGTCCTTCTGGGGGGAGGATTAGGTGCGATTTCCCCTGCCAAGTAAACTGTGATTGCAGCTACAGAGAGAAATGGAAGTTACTGTAAAAAAAAAAAAGCAAGTGTATAAGCACATTATTTTATTTTTCTCTGTTTTTTTCCCCTCAGATTTATCTCAGCATCAACATAACTGGGATGCAAATCTTGTTCGGTGGGTAAGTAGATCTTTAACTCATTGAAATCAGCTCCTTTTGTGCAGCAGGTTCATTATTCCTCTTCCTTTTCCCTGCTGTTTCCAGATATCAGCCGCTGATTAGCTGGTTAAAATGAAAACAGGCAGCACTCCTTCCTGAGTGCAGAGACAATGACACTCGGCTCCAAACGGTGTACAGCGGCATTTGTATTTTCTCGTGCATAAAATTGGCACCGCTGCGTTTCACAGGAGATACACAATTTCACACAAATTGACTCATCAACAATGACTGTTAGAGCTAAATGCTTCAGAAAGGGCAGCGTGCATTTGTTTTGTAAGGACACACATGCTAATCTCTGCCGTAGTTTCGCAAATCTGATAAACATAAAAGCTTTTTACAAGATTCTGTCGTTTTATGGGTTAAAAAAAAAAAAAAAATGTCAGAACTAGTGAACGACTATAAATGGTCTGAGATTAGTGTCATTATTCCTGAATGGAGGCACTTATCTACAATCACTTTATATACTTTACTGACATGTAGCTTTGTTGATTTAAGGGAAATATGAATGCACTTTTGAGGCTGCAAAGCAATAATTTTGCTTTTGAGGCGGAAATAAATATAATCATGGCATTTACTTATGTAAGCCAGAAATTATTCTGTGATAAAATGTCATAAATGTGTTGTTGTGTCTGCGTTGGATTGGATGTGGCATTATTATGATGGACCTGGAATACAGCAGCATACAGACAGTATACAGGACATATAGGACACCCTTCTTTTACTTCAAATAACCAAATGACTTGCGTCATCTTTTGCAAATAGAAAAAGTCTAAAAAAACTCCCACGCCATTCCAAGGCGAGCCCGGTGATATCAGATGAGGGACGCCTGCGATCGCAGCCTCCGAACGAACAAACAGGTGGCAACAACACAGCCTGCAACGTAAGGATGGCCCAGTTCTGCCAGGGCATATTCATGCATGCATGAATTAAATCGTACTTTACAGGTTCAACATTTACTGAGCAGAATCCTGGCGGAAGCAGACCGCTAGAGCAAGCAGAGATTCAACAGAAATCACCCAAAAACAATCAACCCGAGCTGATACTCTCACCTCACCATGTCCACACTTACAGTCACATGACTGCACATCATGTCAGTTCAGTTCATTTTTTAGTGAATTGCTTCATTGTTCCAAAAAAAAAAACCATGCAGAATTATTTACATCTAACTGCACACGTGGCCCAAAAAAAGAAAAACTTACAAAAAAATAAATCTCCCTGCAGCAAGATCCCTTGAGCGTTCCAGGTTTTATGGTATCGTTTCAACACTGTGCAAGGAATTCACAACTTCCAGGGAGAACTGTGATTTAAAGGTCATTATAAGAAGGACCTCTTCAGCTCGCAGTCGTAGTTACTGGCTGTGCTGCACTGTAATAGGAACTGCACACTGTGCGGCTGAGTAAGCTGTTCCTTTAACAGTTAAATGAGTTAAGTTAATGTGGAGCAAATGTCAAACGCTGTCTGCCGTCATCTCGGTTTGTAATTCAAGGACCAAAGCTTGAGCTTTTAAATGACTGTGCATTAGATAATGGAATGAAAGCTAACCTCACCTCTCAGGCATATAATTTTCCGAGAAACTGAGACTGCGAGTGCATCTGATGTGTAAAGTGGCACACGGTCCATGAGAAAGATCCTCGAATGCAAATTCAAGGAGGCAAATCCCCCACAATTCAAAGCTTTTCAAAGTTCATCTATTTACAGCCATCTTCAAGTCTGCATTGCCGCTGTAGTGATGCTTCTGAGTCTGTGCGGTGATTTGCATTTCTGTGAGGGGAAAGACTTAATGCTGGAGTTCAGGCGATTGCACAATAATGCAACGTAGTGGAATAAATCCACACCAATGCATGTGTTTGAATTTAGCTGAATTTCTTCTTTAGTTGGAACATAGAGCCACAGATGGGAACCCTCCACTAAAAAAAAAAAAAAAGAATAAACATAATTTAGAAAATTATTTATAATACAAAGCAGGAATTAATTGCCAGAAATAGCTCTTAAACAAGGCAGCATATTTTTAAATGTTTCCCCTGTATTTCCTGCTGTTACTGTGCTGCCTTTAGAAACATTATACTGAAGCAAGAGAATCATTGCTCTGTTATTTATTCACATACAAGATCAGCCCGCAACTGCAAATAACTCAACATGTAGGCTGTGCCAGAAAAAAAAAAAAAAAAAAAAAAAAAAACTGCTTTATAATCGCTCCAACGGAGCACTAGTGTTTGTTTATTAACCTCCACAGAACGACGGCTGCCGCCGCTGCAGCGGTGCTGGCTGCACTCTCAAGCTGACATTGTTTATTATTGAGGGCGTTATCCGTCCTGGAAGATAATGTCATCACGACAACGGCCGTGCAAGTTGTGCTTCCACTTAACCTAGTTTAAGGTAATGGCAACAGCAACCACTGACGT
This sequence comes from Salarias fasciatus, assembly GCF_902148845.1. NCBI lineage: Eukaryota > Metazoa > Chordata > Actinopteri > Blenniiformes > Blenniidae > Salarias > Salarias fasciatus. The sequence continues at coordinate 11,354,964 of NC_043754.1, forward strand.
AGCAATGGCTAAAAATATACTATTTCATGCACCAAAACATGAAAACTTGTCAATAATGTGATTGAGTGCTGCATAGTATATACGCTCAATGCATGAATATGATGATGTACCTTTTTTTGATGAAAAAACTGCACAAAACCTGGAAAAAAGAAGATTTTAGCTCAACAAATGCAGTTGCAGTTTCATTTATTTTGGGTTATTGGCTGCAGTTATTACAGTTCCTTTTTTTCTTGAAACAAATGAAGAAATGAATTCATTATACATTCAAATATGCTTCTGTTTTCGCTGCCATTTGTCCATGTGCTGTAATACATTTGTGATACCCAAACATGAATCTTGATTTTCGGTAATCCAGGATGTATGAGTGCGCGCTGACAGGGCATTTCCTCAACAGTCATTACATCTTCAACTGATTCTTAATGTTACGTTTATTGGCAAAATGTCATTCTAACATTGATTAAAATAATGTATTACTTTATTCACTCTAATGCCTTTAAAATGGGTCAAATTATTACATTATTGGCCGTTATTAGATTATTGCTGGGCACAAATGACTCGAGGAAACTAATGGAGAACATTGATCCTGAATAGACGGCACTGAATTTTAACTGCTTTGTGAGCATTGACTAGTCAACTCATCTTCATTTAAATTTTCATTAAGTCGACGGAGAAATCTGTCCCTGGGGAGCTTGTGTAATGCATCATCTTGCAGTATACACATGCAGCACACTGATTCATCCGAGGAGCGGGGCGATATTCCGCAGATTTGTGTCGACCGTCGTAACCGCAGCAGAGTCCTGAGGCGCCGACGCAGAGCGGCCTCCAATATCACCTAATAACGTCGTAATGGACGAATGAGTGTGAAGGAAGAATGCTTATAGAAGGTGTATTTTGGTCTGGGAAGCTTTTCTTATAAGGAGCTCGGTAGCGGCGGCCGAGGCTTCGGCTTGTGATCGTCCATCAGCCAAAGCTGCAGAAATGAATTCCACGGCTCCCTACACATTCTGTATGTAGGCCGCGCGCCGGCTGGATGTTGGTGAACAAACCCTCACACCAACCCACCAGAGCCCATACACCACCCACACCCGAGCTGAATACTTCCACTATCTTTAAACCCAGCCTGACAGCGAGCGAGCAGAGTGACATATTCGCCGCGTCGCTTCATCGCTCATCGTTACGTCAGCGGAGCGCCCGAGAGTGGACGGTATTTCTCTCCGACGGTCATCTGAACTTTCTCTTTCCGTCAGAATACAGTCATTGTTGCCTTCTCAGTTGATTTGCACTCACAAGTGTCTTCACAAGCGCCAGAACCTCAAACGCAGCTTTCATCTCATTTGCATTATCACAGCTTCGGTTGCCAGCCAACACCTACCAGTACAACTGTTTTTTCATGTATATGTAAGCCTCGGAGGACCGGTGTTTCACTCATCTACTGCCAATGATAACTTCAGACGATCCTCCAAGGTGTTTCAGCACAACACTTTGACAAGTGTTAGTATCCTGTAGCTATCGACGCTTCAGCAATAACAACAGGCTTTATATTTACCAAGGGGCAGAGTGCTTCAAGCTGCGGCGGGCAGAGCGTTATTGCGAGAATCCATGAAGCTTAAATCAAAAAGTGGAGATACAACAAAGAAGAGTGTCTTATCCCCCAATGGAGACGCTCTAGATTCATCCTCTTCACCCAAATTTCCAGGCAGCCGTTGGTTGTTCTCACTTAATCTCTTTTCAGTGGAGAACATTAACCAGCGAACAAGAAGCACCAACCTGCACAGCGAGCCAAGCACAAAAAGTCTGCTTTTTTTTTTCCCGTACACGTCAAATGGTACAAAGTCACGAAAGAAAAGAGAGGAGATGTACTTCTTGGTGTGTGATTTCTAAACGGAGCTCAGAGCAGCAGCCGCAGCAGCGGAGGGCTGTCTCGGTGTGTGTTGTGGTGTACAGTAGCTGTGTGTGTGTGTGTGTGTGTGTGTGTGTGTGTGTGTGTGTGTGTGTGTGTGTGAGCGCCTGCTGAATGCGAACGAGACTGCGGAGTGGATGTGTTCAATATTGAGAAGCACCTCGAATGCACCTGCACGTCGTCCACGGGGGAGATCGTTTGAGGTGCCCACTCTGCCCAGCACAACTTTACACAATATGACTCAAACTTTGATCAAACAAATAAAAAAAATACTCTCAGCTGTGTGTGATTTGAAGCGACACTCTATTCCAAACAACCAAGGATCTCCTTTAAAAAAAAAAAAATAGATGGAATCCCTAAAGAGCTGTTGCTTCCTCTTCACCAACAGCAGTCTTGTTATACTGGCCTGAAACATAAAAAAACATCATAAACAATAAAGAAAGAAAGTTTTTTTCTCTGTTTTTTTTTTTTTTTTTTTTCATTTTACAGCTGCATGTCTTGCTTCCTTACATTTTGGTTCCAAACACTGTCTCGTTAATTTGTGTTCATCTGGTCCTAATGAGATTCCGAGTCTCCTTTCCGTGGGATGACTCATCATTGATAAGACCCACACGGATGCATCATCTTTAAATTCAATAAGCAGATCAGACTCATGGATACAGTAAATGGTGTCGTAGTGGGTGCCTGGCTGTGTTTCTGCAGAGGATGGAGGGGGGGGACTCTTGTTTAGTCTGTCTCGAATGTGTTTTCACTGCAACTTCACGCTCATTTGTGAGATAAGAGACACTTTTATGAGCTGGCAGTGCACAGCCCACTTGTGTGACACAGACCATTATGTAAATATAGAAAATGAGCAGATTTAATAGTTCACATTCTGGGAAACATCACCTCTTCCAATCTGGAGCGTCAATATTACTCTTCCCTCCACCGTGGCTCTTCAGCCTGCGAGTGAGCTAAACAACGCAGGTGAATATTTGAGCCCTGTAGTGGAAAAAGCAGCAACGACTGAAGCACAAAGTGTATGTTTATGCAACAGATTTGTTCCAGTGAGAGGAGTATGTCGTATTATTAGAACAATGGGCTTTGCAAGGTTCGCTTCATAACCCCGGGCTTTATAAAAAGATGGACGCCCCATAAGGAAGCAACACTTGATCGCCCCCTGGAAGCCTCCTCACTTCTATGAGGCATCAGCCGAAGTCACTGGTTTTTAGAGTGAGGCCATCCTCCAGGAAGAATCTGGTGGTCAAGGGAATGGAAATGGAAAATATCCCAACATTAATGGAAAAGAACGTTTCATGCAAAGCCATGAGAGCAGCAGTTCCAACAATAAAGACCTATGAGATATTTTAAAGCACGAGAATCAAATGAGGACAAGAAAGCTACATTTTTGTGCCTCTGCATCCAACAACAATGTGATATAATGTAAAAAATAAAAAACAAATCAAAAGTTTAATATCCTAACAATCTATTTTCAATACTAAATGTATTCAATTTAGCATCACTGAGGCCGATTCCAGCTAACTATGGATGAATTCAGCATCCTGAACAGGTCACCAGTCCATCATGAGGCAAACAAACAGTCACACACACACTCACTTACAGCTACAGTTCAGCAATATCAATTGATCTCAGGAGTGTGTTTTGTACTGTTGAAAGAAACTCCAGTATGGAAGTGAAAATACAAACCACTACACCACTGTGCAGCCTGGAAGTCTGACATTCAACCATGAATTACTACCTTGGGGGGTCTGCATGATTGTTTATGTGGCTTTTTTATGAATGTAACACGGTGTAGCACATGCAGGTTTTTATTGGCGAAAGATAAGATTGGAGTAAGCTCTCAGTCTCACAGGCAGCTTTGTTAAACAGTCCAAAAAAAAAAAAAAAAACGAAAACAACAATGGTCCAATTGTTTTTCCAGTTTGCGGGTTAGGTGCGACCTTACACAAAGCCCAGCGGGGGTGAAGACATCCTCCCCTCCCCCTCTCCGCTCGGAAGCATGCACACACACACACCATTTTTATGCTGAGTCCATACATTTTTATGTATGTTGCTTATGAAGTGGGAGATCGTTGCATTAACCCTCTGTCCACAGACACAATCAAAAAATGTGGCGGAGGATTTTTTTTTTTTTTCACCGCACAGAACTACAAGGATGCTCAATAGCTTCAGAAAATGAACAATAGCAGTTGTGGTTATTATTTTTTTTCTTCTGTAATCATTGGCTTTGCTCGCCAAGCAGCACAGATGCAGGCTTATCGCCCGAATTAAACGACTCTGAGTTTCAGCGTATAAATTGATATGATGAATGTGGTGTTGGTGTTGAAATCTGAGAGAAATGCCGTCTTGCTGTTTGTGTGTTTTTACTTTCGATGAACATTCATGTCCTGGAGGGGAAGAGACTGTGGCTGAGGCTGAGGAATAAATTACATCTTAACGGTTGTTGATGCATATGTATGCCAGATGCTTAGTTAGTTTTCTTTTAAATATACATCAGTCCCTGCAGGATTTTGCAGCATTTTTTGGGATCATCATGTTGAACCAATCTTGATTTTATAGCCAATTCTAGGAAAATTATGACTCAAGTTATGACGTTTTTTTCCAATTTTTTTTTAAAGTTAAACCAAAATGTTGAGCCCTGTGAATAATGCACTAACGCAATACGAACCACAAATGATACAGTCCTCTGATTTAGTTTCATTTAATGAGCTTCCAAACTGGATTCTAATAATTATGAATAATAATCTGTCTCTCAAGCTCTGAAATGATACAGTATCTGAAAACATGTAGTTGCATCCTCTGTGGAAATGGAGAACTTTTCACTTTTCTATGGTGAGATCTTGCAAATTTTCTGGTACTCTATGGTGGAAAAGCAGGTGACCATATCTCAAATTTATTTGTGATTCTTCAGAAGTATATGAGGAAAACAACAGGAAAGAAAGATCTGTTCTTCCATCTTGGTGTAAAACTTTAGGGGACTTGTTTTTATGGTATCTTTTTCTAGTTTTTCTGACAGGAGAGACTATTTTTTCAGCATTTAAATCATATATATGTAAAGGATTTCAATATTGAGACAATATTAATTATTGTGATCGCAAGCTTTAACTTTCTGTAGGGGCCAAAGAACATCATCTTCGGATGTTTTCCAAATTGTGGAAGGACAAAATGTTATCCATTGGAAGCCACTATTTCAGTGTGTTTGGTGTCTGACATTGAAGAACAGACTTATCAGAATAAAGTATCTCTGAACTGGCAGCAACACACTGCAGAATATTGTGTTCCACCTCCACTTCAGCAGCTCTGATATACTTATCTCCAGGTTTTTAGTGGCAGGCCTGTGAGAAGCCGAGCCAGCCCGCAGTAATATGAAGATTTAATTTTGCCGGCTTTGACATTTGTGACAGATCATGTTGGCAACTTTGAACAGAGGAGTCAAATTAAGTCTGGAGTCTTTTGCAGGAAAGCCATATGTTCTGCACCATCATATCATTAGTACAGACACTGTTTACTTTTATGAGCGACTACTTGTCATAGGTCGCCGTTTGGCCTGGTTTTATCTTTTTTTTTTCTTCTCTCTCACACGGCCCTGAAAGACAGACACAGCAAGGGCCATTTCTGCTCAGTGTTAGCACTGTGAATGTGCCATTTACTCCTACAATGCGCACATCCGCTGCTCATATAACACCGGGTGCAGAGTTTGATGGCAGATAAGCAGAGGAGAGCGAGTTAGCGAGGTGGAGGCCTCTCTGAACGGTTCACTCTCAGACCTGAACAGAACATTAGTAATCATTGGAGACTTCACATTGTTACTGATGCAGATCTCTGAGTTACTGTCACGTTACACTTCCTACTAATAACATAAGATCACACAAACATGGCCTGGAACTCTTCTTTCATATCACTTTGTGATATTTTATATGTCGCTACCCCCTGATCATTTGATTGGCCGGCTGGTAATGAGTGACGGCAGGTCGTTTTCCTGTCCCATTTTCCAGTAAAGACATCTGAAGATCGATTCTCTGGGTGAGGCGATTATCGATTTTGATACTGAGATGAAGGCACACTGATCCCGGAGTCGTAAATCATTCATTACATCATCACTCCGTTTCCATTAAAATGCTATCCTTTAGGCTGCTTTACATCGTGTGGCTTTCAGCACGAGAAACCAAGTACTGAAGAGCGAGACAGGCCGTCTTGATTAAATGTTGCGACGCTATCAATGACTGTTAAGCATAAAGGAGTATGTTTTTAATCAAAGTCCTGAATTCAAAGTGATATAGAGGACTTTAAGAACAAAGAGTACGCATAAGACTAACCCAGCAAGATTACCTTGAGATGTGATGTATAGCTCCTGTAACATATACAGCAAGCTTAGCAAACACTACGGTAGATCACGTAAAAGAGAAAGAAAGAGACCAAAGGATCAAAGAACACAGAAAAACAAGGACATAGCAAGGATGAGTGGTGAAAGCATATTCTTGCACATCTCAAAGATTCTAATTAAGTACCACTTAGAAAGAGCCCCTTCGAGACAACCTCCGAGTGAAAACGAGCTGTTAGACGGCTACTGTACTACCAGACCAGGTATACAGGCCTGAACAACAGAGACTGTCAGCATGTCGCAAAGGACAGAACATCAACGGCACAATTAAACAAAATCACCACCGAGACGCCAACAACTGAGAAACAAAACTGTTTCTCTATGAAACGTGTTTGAGATCATGAGCACCCTGTCCCTTATGAGCCTGATCTGTTTAAACCAAGTACAATTCATTTTAATTGAGCTCTTAATCCCATTTGAAATCTCCTCTTATTACAGTGTAAATGTTTGCTGGGGGGGTTACATTTCACCGGTCGGCCATGATGACTGTAGAGGCAACTTGATTCTATGAGAGCAGTATTTCGATATGTCTTCCACAAGGAAGACGCAATTTATCCGATGGTGAGGATATGAGCCAGGAGGGAGTGATGCACGAGGACACGTGGGACGATCTGTGCTAGTAATACTGAACAGTAAGCGCAGCAGGACCCCCCTTACAGGAGCATAGAAAGCAAACACCCACATTAATTTTACCAGCGGCATGCAACAAATATGGAAATGTGTCTCTGCAGACAGAATACTCAAATAATCACAGTTAATATTCCAAAAATACCCAGCTATTTATGTACACAACCAGTGAATTGAATGACGTGAGCTAGACTTGAGTAACGAAACTGAACACAAATCAAAATGTCGAGGCTGGACCTACAAACAAATTAAGTAGAGCGCTCTGTACACATGTACACATTATTGTTGGCAAGAGCAGGGACAATTTCTGGCCCGAGCTGACCAGCGTAGTCAGATTTGGCTTCATAAAGCTAACAGACCAGAGTGCCATGTGGAGGGAAACTCTGCGCTGGCTGCCATAGTGGAAACACCTGAAGCTTGGAAGAGGAGGAGGAGGAGGAGCAGGAGAAGGAGGATGAGAAGAGGGGAAAGAGGGGGTGTGATGGACAAGCAGCGAGTGAATGAGTAACCAGGCTCTCTCTTTCGATGACACAAAACAGAAAAACAAACCAGAGATCAAAACCGCGCTGCAAACACACAGCTTCACTAAAACAGGCTGTTCCCCCCTTGATAAGCAGCTGAACAACAACTGCATGGTTCTGCTCCATCAAACAGCAGGAGCACTCTTCCGGTTACCTTCATCCAAGCTGGGACTGAGCCTCTTTTGCAGTGTACGGTTTCTCTGATGATGAATTACGCTTAAAGTGGCCTGGAGGAATAAAGTGCATTTCTCAAGGTCAAAAGCACAGCGTTCAGTTTGCTTTGTTGGACTGCAAAGTGTAAATGTGAACCTGTGTGCTGCATGGCGACCGACGATTACGCTGAGGGACCTCAAAGCGTTTCATTCAATAAGCATTAATGGAAAGGAAAAGAAATCAAGCACAGACACGCCAGCCAAGGATGTAGCGGGTTCTCCGTAGACGGAAATCGGCCATCTATGGGCATGCATCCTCAGCCACGCGCTGGTGTGACGGTAACATGTAATAATGAGTTACCTGAAGACAGGGGAGCCGGGAGGGAGTCGGAGGTGAGAGTGATCACCGCACTAATCACTACAGAGGCTGTGCAGGCAGCGCTTCAGACGAGCCATCCATCCAAACAACGCGAAGCCAAAGCGATCACATCTGACACAAAACCCACAACAGCCAATTTCCAAACAGAGGCCTTTCTCCCCCCCCCCCCCCCCCCTCTTCTGATTTCCCTCGCTTTAATTGCAAACTGCATCCGGATGCGAGCCGCCGCCGCTCGCCGCCAACCTGGGCTTACCTTGCAGCCGAACATGAGGGAGAGGGTCCGGTTGCTGCAGATGACCTTACACTGGCACATGACCGGCGAGAGACACTTCAGGTTCCTGACAGGCAGAGACATCAGTCCAACACCTCACGGCAGACAGACAGGACAGACCACACCGCGCCGGGGCTCGTCGGTCCGCCGCCACTCTCTCCGAGCCACGATACAATTAGACCGGAGCCGCGGTGGCTGAGGAGGGGGAGCGGGGGAGCGGGGGGAGGGGAGGGAGGGGAGGGGAGGGGAGGGGAGGGGGGGGTCGGTGGTGGAGCCCGTTAATCGTCGGGCTGCCCCGCTGAAATGTGGCCGCAGCGGCGCTCCGCTCCGCGGGATTATTGTTTTTATACAACATGCGTGACTTTGTTTCTGTCACGTTAGACGCGGCGTCGGTCAGGATCCACTCATTACTGTCCGTATGTTTAACACAAGCAGCATCATTCATAATCTGCACGTCTCTCTCTCTCTCTCTCCCTCTCTTTCTCTCTCTCCCCCCTCTCTCTCCTTGATTGACCGTAAAGTTTGTACTCAAAGCGCAGCTGGAAGCCTGACAGGAAGAAAAAAAAACAGGAAGTAAATGATTGAAGGAACCAGCTATTCTGAATTGTAGACTGCATGAAAACAACAGTGTTTTTAGAGGCTTTAAAGTTTAAAGTTCCGCTGGAAGCAGAAGAAACTGAAGGAAACATTTATGTCACATGGAACCACCTTGTCCACCACATGTAACGGTGTGTCGGCTGCGCCCCCTGTTGGAGCAAGTGGATATTGCAGCTGGTGCTGTCCAAGGTGCTGAACTCTTTGAGTCTGACTGAGATAGTCTGATTCCTCGGCACACTTCATCTTTAAACTTTTAGCATTTATCATTGTTTGTGAAGCTATTAGCCCCCAATTTTCCACGTGCACGGTCAAATCACTCTAAAAAACGGAAAGGAAACACCAGTGTCATTTACAGCAGACATGGACATGGCAGCTCCTTTCCCAGTTCCATACAGTAACAGTTGAACATGTTGAAAAGCTCTATTGCACATTTGTATCAGAACTGCAGGATATTACATTCATGCTGTTTTATTTGCTTACTTGTCTCATCACACGTCTGCATCAACCTGACCATGACTGCTGCTCTGCCAGCAATTTCAAGAGGCTCTTGAGAGTTCCAATCAAGACGGAATGTTTTCATGTTTGCTGGTATGAAAAAGAACTCAACACTTGAGCATTGAATGAAAAACATTTTGAGGAAAGCTGCTATTTTTACGCACATGGATGATCTGACTGACTGTTCAATGATAAAAGTGAACAAAGAAAATTAAAAGTCTCTATCTACTTTTCTGACCGGCTTTTCAACAGCTTGGGGTGAAATTCTGTTTATCCTTGAAGATTTACAATGAGGAAAACAGTTGGTTGGCTTTAAATGCATTCTGACACAGATGACACCAACTCACAACATACAGCCAGTGTCAATAAGAGCTATTTTCAGTGTAAAAATCAGTGGTCCTGAAAATGACATGTGGTTCTCAGAGAGGATCTATCTATCACAACATGTCTGCCAATACAGAACGAAGTAGAAAGCTTTAGTGAAATCTTCATCCACGATGGCCCGTGGTTCATTCTCTGAGATATTTGGAACAACCGTCCCACAGAGTTCTTTAAAAAACACTGTGCAAGTAGTCAGAAGTTTAGAAGCCAAAAGGTCATTGAATACCATTTTCCATTTGTGTTTTTTTTCTCTAATAAAGAATAAATTATTGTAGCACTTTCTTTTTCAAGGGAGGGTGAGTGGCGACCCTCAACGCTCTGAGAGCAAGCTTGCTGTTTGCTGTTTCAAACGACTACGGCTCATGGACGAATGTGGGTTTTCTCATGCGCAACTGCTGTGAGAGAAAGTATCAAACTTGCACTATTGTACAAGTTTTCCTTGCTGTTCAGTTGCTCATCTCATCTCCTCTCCCCTCCTCCCCTCTCTGTGATTGTGCTGACACGGTGCGCCCACAGGGTGGAGTGAGAGACCCAGGTAGGCCAGATTTAAATATTGTGCATTCATCTCAGGACCGACTGCGGCGCGGGGCTCAGTGCTCCCTGGTGACGTCAGCATGTGATCGAACGCGGAGAGTGTTCCAAACCCACCAGCGAGCTGCTCAGAGTTTCTATCACCCACCCAGAGAGAAGGGGATTTCCTGGGAAATCTGCAATGTGCTACAGACATCAGGAGGTTTATCACAGGCCTACAGATGGAGGTCATGGATTTCAGCACTGTGGGATGGAGACTTGTGTCAGTTTCTTTAGGAAATATTTCCTGTAGTTCAGTCTAGCAGAGACAAGGCTCTAAAAAAGTTTTTAAAAATCTATATCTATATCTCTGTTTCAATACCATGACTAATGGCTTCATGTAATTTGATTGCACAGTATTTTATTCTGTAAATTATTCTTAATTTTCCTGTTTTAGCACTTCATGACAAGGTTTTATCCTCCAACCTAATTCCTCACACATAAAAAAAGAGAAAAGAATAGTTTTTTTCCAAATAATATTGCAGCCTTAACATGTTGTAATATAAACATCAATTGTACATTGAAGTGAATTTTTGAAATTATTATTATTATATCAGAGCAGGTCTCTACATGTATCTACATTTGTGCATATAAATGATATCCAGCACTTTCTTTTGCAGTTTTATGCTCCCTAAATGTCACTTCTTAAAAACAATTGAGCTCAGTCCCAAAATCTATTAATCTAACATCCTACCTTCAAAATTAAACGACAGAATGACAGAAAGATCAAACATGAAAGAAAGACAGTAAACTTTTTGTTCTACTTTTCTGATTTACCAGCAGTGGTTACTGTAAAAAAAAAAAACAGTCAGTATTTTAGAAACATATTTTGCTCTATTTCCCTGTATATCTCAACTGCTGTCAACAAATCAGATTTCAAATAAATCTTAACTTGTGTTTGTGGCAGTGACAACTCAGTAACATGTTTGTGCAGTCATTTCATCCGTAGTGGAGGAAATAACTGGATGGACAGCTAGTCCCACCTCCCGGCACTCCCTCTGTCCGTGCACTCAGTGCACATGGCCAAAGTCGCAGACTGGAGTTCAGCTATTTCTAAACTTAGTGGTCACAGAAGAATGTCGGAGTAAAAACAGCCAAAATATCTACTGCTACACCACATCTACAGCACCTCCAACAACTTTCACTTTTAAACAAAACAGGGAATGACAGGCAGAAATAGCTTTAAGTAAAGAGAGAGGTCAGACCAGGACCAACATCAGAGTGGCTTTCCAAACATGACGACAGCTGAGAGTCTTGAGGAGACCGATTGCTAAGCTGTGGCTACTGTGTTTCTGCTGGGCAGGTGATACCTGGTTTGTTTTGGAAGAATTTGTGCAGTTTTCTTGCATGTGAGTGAAACATGAGGTTGTGCACTTCTATTCCAGATACAATCATTGTTTTTTATTCCTCTCTGACTTGTCAAGCAGAGCTCAGAGGGCAATAGGGTATGAGGTCTGTGACTTTAATAGACATTTTTTTCCCACTTTCGACCAAGTCAAATTTGATTTGAATATATTTAACTTTTAAAATGAAGATAACATGTTATGAACTTATATATAGAGTCATGCTAGATATGTAATATAATTTAAACTGCATTTAATCTCTAATTAATGTCTTATTTTTACAACTTTTGCTGCTTGTGGGTTTCAAAATTGCCTTCTGTTATTTGATAATTTGTCTCTACTTTAGAAATACAGGTGAATCAGAATAGCATGAAAATGAAAATTAGTGTTGAACTAAACAACTTTCCTCCCATAACTTTGTTAAATTGGACTGATCCAGAGGCATGGTTTGCTGTGTAACAGTAAGAATCAGAATATAAGAGTCAGATCAGGGTTAAAAAAAAAAAAAAAAAAAGGCATGTCTAAAGAGCCAAGACACGAGTAGGAATTAACAAAGTGACCTAATGGAGGAAGAATCTGCCTGGAAATGATCAGAGGAGGAGGGCCGAGGGCTCCATCCTTCAGGGGACACTGAGGAGACAAGTCAGTCTGTCTGAATGGTGATTCCTGCAATAAACACCTGTTTGGCTTAAAAACCACTTGGCTTGACTCAGCCTATGACTCCACGTCAGTTCATACTTAGACAACAGTGGTTACATAAAGTGTTTAGCTATAGTCAAATCAGGACATCAAGACGCAACCGGTGGGAACCACTGAAGGGCCTGCTTCCACAGGTTGACAACCCAGAATTTATGACCTCCATGGGAAAGCAGCAGGCAGGTGACATGTTAGGAAGTGACTCATTTTTAATCGATGAACTATTAAAACTTTCTTTTATTCAAGTGTCACACTTGCTCCTGAAGACTGCAAAATAAGTCTTTGTTGCAGACCCCTGCCATTGGTTATGTTTCTTTCGGAAAGACGGAGTTTAGACCTGAAGGCAGAGGTGGGATTGTTGCGGCTAAATACCTTCCAGATATGCCTGGTTTTCTTTGGCTTTAAAATAACTCTCAAATATCAGATAAAAAAGAAGAGAAAAGATTTTTTTTTATGACTTCCTACACCCAGCTGGCATGTGTGTGAGAACAGCAGGAGGGAAGTGTGCGAGTGTGAAAATGACTGTATAGACTGTACATGTCGGTGTACGTTCAACCTGTTTACTGTAGTGCAGTTACATGGCAGCAACTCCAGCTTGAATACACAAGCACAACAAAGTCAGATTGCCACTAAGTAAATGAATTCCACCCATGAATGATGCCATTACTATTCTCTCCACTTCAACTCAGCATCATTGTAAAACTCACAGATATCATCATCATCATCATCACCATTTCATGCACTGCATATATGCAGTATGATATTTAGATATGTAAATGTAATTAATTTAATTCATCCATCATGCCCATGTGCAGCACAGAGGGATATGACTAACAGGATCAATAATCATCATGTACACAGTGTAATTTCTACCGTTATACTACACTGTAAGTGGCTTTCCTCTTCCATTACAGCATTATGTAAGTGTGGGAGTCACATGGCAACCTGAACCTCAGTGCAGCATTCACATCCTTTCTGTGTTTTTTTTTTTTGTATTTGAAAGACAGAGAGTGAAAAAAGAGCGTGAAGAAAACCCCAAAACAGTGTTTCCATGACAACCTCTGCAGGGGGTGGCCCTGTCCCTAACAAGCAGTGCTTCCGGTTACCATATCTCTGATATACCAGCGGCTGATTATCTCCATTAAAGCTGGTGTCTCCTGATTTTACTACAGCATGAAAAATACCAGCAAGATGCACACGTGACAGCTCATTCTCATATAGACAGGGAATAGAAAGCACCGCTATGACTGCAAGAGCAGCTCAAGCGCCAAAAACTGTGCTAAGCCTTCCCATAAGCTTGCCATCTTTTCTGCTAGCCTTGGTCGCCATCTTTGAATCTTGTTACCAGTGACTGAGAAGATGTGAAAAAAATGGTTTACTTTAAAGCCGGATTTGGGGCCATTAGAAAAAAAAATAGATGTGAAGGTGTTATTTATCTATGAATGCATGCAGATTCAGCAAAAAGCAGTGAACTGACAAATATCTGAAGTGCTTCAAATGTTTTTAAATCTGGGTCACCTTTTGTAATCAGTCTTCCCACGTGTAAAAATACCGGCAACCACAACAAAGTTGAACATTAAAATGTTTTATGCTAAACTGAACAGTGAGTAAAAACACACTTTTGAAACTCCTCATCCGCATCAGCGAATAAATACAACTACTAGAAACCTTCAATAATACAAGAGCATCTCTAAATACACTGCAAGGTAATCCAGGTTTTTGCTCTGCATGAAGCAGCTTTAATGAGACGTGGCTATTCTGATGGTTTGTCACCGTGGTTTATGTTTGTGGCTGTGGTTGTATCTATGGTTCTCGCACTCTCCACTCACTATATGTTCTAAATATTTGGGGGAGACGTAGTCCCACAGAAATACCAGAACTCACACCTCTCCAAACATGCATCATAGATGAGCCTCCTTGAGCAGACATGTTGTCAATTAGAATCTGTAGAAATACTCACACATACAACCATGTATACAGGTGAACTTTTAATCTTCTATACCCACATTAAACAAGAGGACTAAACACTATCTGTACTGACATAGTATGAAAGAAAAGCTCAACTGGCCTCACTCCATTACAGGGTTAACCTAGAGGGACACACAGTCGCACAGTCTCCCACACACACTTTCCACGTATTTCCAATTTAAGCTAAACAGTTATCCAGGGTGTAACGAAATATTAAACTCACCAAACAATACGTAATACGATACAAGACTCACGATAGGAAATACTCATGATACAAATTAAAAATGGGAGAAAAACACCTGATGAATTTGATGAAAAGCAATTTGAAAGCATAAATTGGACAGTGTAATTTTTTTTCTGTATAATAAAGAAAGAATGAGATCTGAAGTAAAATTTATCAATGTCACTGCTTATTTTTATTATTGTTTCTAAAACATGAATGACAACATTATAAACTTTGTTCTTAGTAGCGCTTTTATACTTTTGGTTCAAATTAAGGCACCCCCCCTCTAATAAACTGGTCTTTCAGTCTATTAACTATATGCATAAACAGTCAAACATTTTGCCATCCTCTTCTATTCTCCTCTTTAAAATACACAAGTTATTTGTAGATTTCTAGATAACCTATGGGCAGTACAAAAATGAAAATTCTGTTACCTGTAGAAATACAAATATTAAAAATATTCTTCACTTTTTTCCTTATGCAGAGTTACACAAACTTGCAAAGGTTATTGCTCAACCCAACTGAACTCAACTTTATTTATAAAGCACCTTTAAAACAGCTGCTGTAGGCACAACATGCTGTACATAGTCATCAAACTTAAAATTGCAAGATAAAATACAATAAGAACAAGGAAAATAATTAAAGACATCAATAAAACAGTAAAAACAGGAGCAGAGTCTCAAGCCGATTTAAAAGCCAAGGAATAAAAATGTGTTTTAAGATCTCTTTTAAATATTGACAGTAAGGAGGCCTGTCTGATGCACAGTGGCAGCTCATTCTACAACTTAGGGGCCATAATAGAAAAAGCTCTGTCCCCTCCAAGCTTATGTTTGGACCTGGGGACCTCCAGGAGCCGCTGACCAGCTGACCTGGGGTGTAAAGGTGAAGCAGCTCAGAGAGGTAAGGCGAGACAAGACCATTCAGAGATTTAAAAAAAAGAATCTTAAAATGAACTGTAAAGGGGTAGAAAGTGGAGGAAGGTCAGGATTGTGTTCCGTAGTGTTTTGGACAAACTGGAGATGTGCAAGAGACATGACAGTTGCTGCTTGTTTATAGTAAAAATAAATAAATAAATACTGCCTTTTATTTCTTATTTAGACTACAATACAAAGGCAAACATAAAACCCAAAGGTGCTTTGTTGTTGTCAACAATGCCAACTTCTTTCTTGAAAAGGGAAATTAAATCTTTGTCAGGGCTGCAATCTACTGCCAGCGATATGGACAGTTATGCATATTTAAAAGTTATTTCTGTTACTAATTATATAAAAGAAAACAGCGTGGTTAAAATAGGTTTAACATTACATAAGTTTCACAGACACATCACATTTATTTTGTCATCTCTTTAATTATTCGGTAAACGTTATGAATTTGGTTTTTAACGCCTCACCTTGTAATGTCCAAGCCGCCGTGAACGTCTCTTGAGTGAACACGGAGCGACACGGAGCCGGAAAGAGATCGTTTCTGACTAATGTTGGCCTCAAAGTAAAAACTTTACTGCATCAAAATCAACTCTGCTGGCCATATCTGCCTAAAATAGCTGCAACACTTCGAAGAAGCGTCCACAATCTCCTCGTCCTCCATTTTCACATGCTGCTAAGGTAGGGCGAGACGGTCAAACTTATCAGAGCCAGCGCATTTTCGTGTTCGTGAAACTTTTCTTTATTTCGACTTCTTTTCTTCGTTTTTTTTTTTTTACTCCGCGAAATGTCATATTTCATCGAACCAGTTACCCTAAGCAGCATATCTGCAACCCATCCAGGCTACTCTACACAGAAAAACCTCAACCTAATCAAGTCATTGTGTGAGTAAATGTGATTTAGTCACACTTCTCTTTCATATTTGAAATGTGGTTGTTTTGAAGTTGTAGAGCACGAATGCACAGTGCATGGAAACATAATTTATTACAGTTCAGTCAGTGTTTTGCTTGATGTATGCATGCTGATATCATGGCAAAAATACATTTGTCACATATTGTGAAGTCCTACTTGTAAATTGTGAGTTTGTCATATGGCCATGTAGTTTTTGCAGTTTCGTGTCTGATGAGCCCAAGTGGCAATGAAGGTGCTTGACACAAATAAAGCAATTAAATTCAAATAAAAGGCTTTTAGCCACTGTGCTGCCCAGGTTAGCCATCATCTGACCTGTAACTACAATGTAAATCCAGAATTGTATTTCTATGGTTTGCAGCTTCATGACTGACTTACTGGAATCTCTGGAATCAAACAGATGTCATAGCTGGTGACTCATTAAAAAACTATCAAGATAACAAGTGAATCCTTTTTTACCACTTTATATTTGCAGTGGGAGAGTGTGAACTTAGCATTACACATACAGCCACAAAATATAACAACATCTACTCAAAATAAGACAGATATGTGATTAAAACTGCATATATTTAATCGTTCTCCAGTGACAGAGAGATTCATTAAATCTAACAGTCATCATAAAGGCAGAGTGGTGTCAGTCTGGATCACGGCAGTATTTTTTTGCTCAGCTTGAACCTGTCCTCTAAATGGTACAAAATATAATTCAATGACTATGTTAATAAGGATATTTAACTACTTCTACATAGAGAAAGTGAACGATAAAAACAATATATCTTAATTACGAGGATTAAAATGTGTTTCACACTTACTCGACACGTTATCGCCCTTCTCTAACCTGCAGAGCTCAGCTACTGTGACACTGAAAGAGTCGAACAAACACAACTGGGAATCTCCCGAGGCTCCAAGACCGCATCAGCTCCACTGACTAGGAAAACACCCAAGGTGAGAATTATAGTATTCACACCAACACAGAACCTGCGATATCTGATTTCTCTCTGTTTTAGCGTTTGATTTAACCCTGAGTCCCTCCAAAAAATCTGGGCTTGTCCAACAGCACACAGCCAACTAAAATATTTGCATAATATAAATGTAGTTTTCAATTAGAAGAAGAATGTCAGGGAAATCTAATTTGGATTATTGGCTGTAATGACAAGCCATTGCTGTTTGAATAACATATAGTTTTCTTCTTTAAAGCACACACGTGACAGATATATTTTAGTTCTGGGGTCACATGGGGTCAAATTTGTTCTTACTTGGGCCTTTGCCAAATAAGCCAGTAATGTCCTTCCTTCCATCCAACCTTCTATTCATCCGTGACGGAAATGCTATGAGAGTGCTAAACAGCATACCGCCATGCATGTTATTGAAAATGCGTACAGAAATTGGCTTCCCATGCAAGTACTAACCAGGCCTTTTAGTGTCTGAGACCAGACGAGGTCTAATAAATAATGACGAGTCAATATATTAAACAAGTGTGAAGTACATTTCATTATTACTGCACTTCCTCTACCTCAAAAAAAAAGATAAGGTTAATATTCTTTTCTGCAATACCTCAGAAGACAAGATTTCTGTAGCCTTAGTACCCCAACTAGAACTGTCTAGAACTGTGTTAAACCTAAAACCTGGATCCGTTGGATCCTGAGCGACAAGTTCAGCAGCAGCACCCAAAGGTTACCGTACAGGCACGCTGTAGTGCTTCAAATCTAACATCTCTGCTTCTGTCTCTTGCAAACGCATCCATCTGTAAATTCTACATGTCCAAATGGAGTCATCACCAACAGTGCTGACTTGGATTCATGCAATATTCATGAAGCACAGCGTGCATGTTACATTTTCAGCACACTTCAAAAGCCAAAAAAAGTGCAACCCGAAGAAAGCACTTGGTTTTCTCCTTTAGTTTGCAGCAGGCATGTTTGGAAGCAGGTATTAAACAGTTAAATGGAGTGCTTAGGGATGATTATCTGCACCATCCGGGAATGTGATGAGAACATCTCCATCATCTGCACTGTGATGCTGAAAGCACACCAATCATTCTCTTCCTGTGGTGGGGATTGTCTCTCAGCAGCCACTGCTTTGATCCTTTACAGTCAACACCTTAGTTTTTTTTTTGCTGTCACAGACTGCTTGTGCTGTGCCTCCTCCCACATAAAGACAACAGCAGTGTCCTGTCCACAGGCCATCCCCCATCAGCTGTACAACCAGCGTCTCCATGCTTCTGGTTGCTTCAATATCTACATTACATTTGCCTGAAGAAAAGTTATTTCACTCAGTCGTTATTCAATCTTCATACAATCAGTGTGAATCAACTTAAAACTATGTCTTGATTCACTTCTCCAGACCACAAAGTACAGATGCCTTTTGCTATGTTAACAGTAAACTGTGTTTAACCTGGCTGGACCTGAGGCAACATTTGAGTTGACCTCTGTATGATGTTTTTGTGGTTTCTGTGTGATTCTTCCTTGAAAGCTGAATGAACATTATTCCTCGCAGCTCCATGCTCATGTCACGGTCTTGCTCCGGAGGGAGAGCTGTGAACATGTTCCTCTGGGTCTTGATGGGTTAAAAAAAAAAGAAAAAAAAACTTTCCCATGTAGTGACTAATATAGTAGTGTTTCCATGTGCTTGTTTCATGCCGTGTTTCCATAGTGTCGACAAGCTTTTTCCACGGTTTCTGTGGCAACTGTGGCAGCGAGCTTCACCGAGCTATTCTGATAGCAGCCGATGGTGGCTGTAGCATAGTTTGGTTGAGACTAGTTTAATTTTCTTTGCCCAGAGGTATGACTGCAGCTGTTTCTATAATTAGAAAGAAAATTTGCATTGTGGGATTTTGCATGTTTTCCAGTGTGACCGTGACCAGAATTCAGTGGAGTTTACTTTGTGGGCATTACATCCCTAATAATTACATAATGAATCAAATGTGTTGTTTTCATTCATTTGTGCCTGACCTAACATACAGCATATAACATATAAATTCATGACCTGGAGTAAAACTCAGGATCAATGAGTAGAATCACACTCCTGATCTTATTTTGTTGCTCTCTAGCAATCCATTGTTAGTCATGGCTGCTGCTGTGCTGTTGACTGCCAGACAACCTCCAAGCAAAATGAGCAGTTGTCATGATGGATTGCCTCCTTACTGACTGCAAGACAGTCATAAACATTTGGTGAATAAACCATAGCGTAATGTGTATTATTTATTTGCATTAAAGCTCACATTAGCTGGACTGTTCCATTTCACTGTGTCTGAGCACAGTTACATATTGTTTTATGCTTTTAATAGACTCATGAAAGATTTTTTTTTTTTGTTGTTTTTTTTTCTTGGAGTCACCTCTAATGAAACACGCCACAGAGGCTCAGGTCACCACTCATAATTTTGGCCCGGCAAAGAGTGAGCACAGCGGGGTATCAGTCTGGTTGGCCACAGCTCAGCTTCTGCCCGAGATGATTAAAAAAAATGGAGCCATCACTTGCTAACAGGTACATCTCACTGGCAGCGCTCACGCTCCAGTAGCCAGCATTGCTATTTAAAAACAAAAGTACAAATGTGTGGCACAGGGGGCTTTATAGCAGAAAACATGAAACATGAACAAGAATCGAGTCCAAATGAACTCGACTAACATATGGTCAGTATTCTCACATAATGACAATGATACTGTGGTGCAAGATTCAGCGGATATTGATAAAAAAGATGTGGCGTTACTTTAGTAGTTACTGAACAATTATGATGTTATAATGTAGTGATCACAAAGAATTTAACTGCAGTGACAAGAGGTGGTAGCTAAACAATTACCAGCATGCCGACAGCCCAAGACAGACCTTTGAAGGTAAAGCTAGTATTCATTTAGTCAGTGAACGCAGCACAGCTACTGTGGAGAAGGAAACTTTGTCGATCACTGAAGTGAGCAGAAAGCGTATATGGAGCAAGACGGAAACACACAGCAGCTCCACAGTTGGTTTATTTGCAGAAGTTATAAGAACAGAGTTCCTGGAAACATCAGTAACTGTAACTGCATTATTGATTAGTCTAGTAGTTGTTAGTTAATCGCACATTGCTTCAAAAAATAAAGTTGTTACACTAATCCATTACTCAATATCACAGTTTTGCCAGGACTGATCACAACTGCAAGCACTTATTTTCTGAGATCTGGTCTGTGGCACAGAGTAAGGAGCACAAAATTAAAGAAATTACTCATTTTTTAAAACAATTGTGTAATTACATTCATTCGTTATATGAAATTAGTGTTGAACTAATTACCACCCATGCATGAGAGCCTCTTCTTTCTGATTGATATTGTGCTATAACAGCTATCCCACTAAGTACCATGATTATGATCAAACACTCCAGAAATGTACCAGTTATTTTGGGTCTCTAAAAAATAATTTGAGTCATTAATCTCCCGACTATGAAGTCCTGTAGTTAACCAGCAACAGACAAATATGACAACCAGCACCTCCTTTTCCTCATTGGTTGACAAGGTGACCAATCAGATGACTCATAGCATTCACCACTGAGCTGTAAATGTTAATACAGTGGAGTGAGGTTTGAAAACTTGTCTGAAAAAGTTCAATTATTTTTTTGCCGTTACTTTGAGCATAGTAGTAATGCTCGGTTCTCACAGGCTGTAAGAAGCTCATATTTCACTCTGTGCATAGCTATCAAAAGATCAACTTATTTGACATTTTGTGTGTCAACATGCCAATTATAACTTCACACAAGAGCTGCAGTGTCATGCAGGGGATTTACATTAAGTCATATTTCTATGTCAAACACACGTGAATTGATATTAGACTTATTATTAAAACAGTGATAATTGTCGGTAGTGAAGGTTACTGTGGATGATTGATGATAAAATATCAAAGAGGGTAATCTGCTGACTCTCAGCTATAAAATCTTGTTCTTTATGTCTACATCAGATGAACTGTGGAGGAATTACAACTTTCAACCCGGAGAACCTTTACTGTCGGATTGACGGGCTGATGTTTATGACTTCAGCAGACTCCTTGTGTCTTCCCGCCATGAAATAAACCCTTACGAGCTTTTGCTCGTGTGGCTTTCTGCCTTGAAATTGCTCCTCAGGAAACACATCACATGTTGAGCAGAGCTTGAGGTCAAATCCATGACTGAGTCCGTTCAGAACAACTCAGTGTTTGTTCCTGCAACCTGTTGTTCCTTTGTCCAAACATTTTAAATCTTCGTGCGGATTGTACCTTATCCATCTGCGATGGTTCTGAGCAGCCATATATTCCTATATGCACATTTGAATTACTATTTCTGTTAGTCATCAAATCATCAATGAACTGGAGCGACTCCACAGACAGCCATCACACCGTCTTCAGAGAGTTTGACGGATGAGGCATGCCTCGGATTATGAGCCGTTTCTAGTTTTTCACACTTTGGTTCTTCCATCACTCATGCATGGATCAATCTTGTGTCTCATCTGTCCAAAACACTTTCGTATTCAACTCTGAAGGTTTCCCGTGAAACTGCAGAGGTTTGCGTCTTGTGGTGAAGCAATGTGAGGTGACACTTGTGGCTGTTGTACGTGACACGTGTGCCTATGTTTTGCAGGACTGGCACAACTTTGGCCTTCATGTTGATGCAAATATAACAGCTGGACTTAACATCTGTGGCTCCATCCCTCAGAACAAGCAGCAGGGTGTATCTGAAGTGGGCACAGACACCTTTCAACTAAATCTGAGAATTAAATTTGATTCAGATAAAGCAAATATCAGTTTAATGCCCCAAATTAAATTGATTGCAATGTGTATTCTAGTCGTGAAGCGAGTAAAAATAATAATTCTCTTTAATCACAGCCACTTACCCTTTAAATGTGTGAATCAAGCTGACAAATAAACCATAATAACCACTTCAAAGCTGTGCTGCACACGCATATATATGTATATGTGCATTTGTATGACTCTAGTTCCTGGCTGTGGAGCTGCATTAAGTGGTATCTTGGCACCATAACAGTGAGCCAGCGAGAGCAGAGGCTCATCATATTTTCTTAGCTAATTAGAGGTGGAGGATTTCTCTTTCCTGTTCAGTGTTTTCATTTTCTCCAACACAGACAGCTGCTTCTATTGACTGCATTAAAGGTAATGGCACTTATGAAGCCTGGACATGAGAAGACGGCTCATTCCCAGCCTCCTGACCCTAATTTTGTGTCCATAAAATGTTTACTCTCAAAATGAAATGACCTCTTTCAAGTGATGACGGTTAACGGGAAGATTTACCTATTCACTATAGGATAACGGTCTGCTTGTTCTGGCGTCCTCAGAAGGGCAAATATCTGAATAATATGCACATATAGAGACACAGCCTCTCCAATTATATAATAAAACCGGCTCATACATAAATCTATGATGCATTAATCAACAAGTCTGCAAGAGTTTTACTCCTGCATGTCTAAACACACTCACTGATACATACACACCCACATGTGCCAGGCTACGTTCATACGTAATACCCAAAGTGAATGATTAAGCACACATACAAGGAGAGCACAAGCCTTCCTCACACACGTATATCTCACTAATCTATGACAGTGGAGCGCACTACAAGCATGTTCGATGCAATATGCACAGATGAAGAAACAGACCGCCCCCAAGACTGCCAGAGCGACTCGCAGTCTCTGAGCTAACATGCAAAACAGAGAGGCATCAACAGAGAGATGGAAAGAGAAGGACGACGCAAGCGGAGAGGTGGATTTACCTACCACACACGGGCAGAGAGAAGGGAGCTTAGTGCGGCCCTTCATGAGCAAGAGACAGAGGAAAAACAGCCTCCCAGACACCCGCAGTAGAGGAGGAGAGGGATGGGGAGAAAGAGAGAGAGAGAGAGAGAGAGAGAGAGAGAGAGAGAGGGAGGGAGAGAGAGAGAGAGAGAGATGGGAGGCTGTGGAAGGGTAAGGGGAAACAAAAAAGAGGGAGGGGGAGAAAGGGAGGGGAGGAGGGGGGGGGGGGGGGGTGCTGTGGGAGACGATAGGGGAGAGTTTTCCTGGAAGCCAGAGTTGTTGGTGTTGGGCATATCTTGACGTTAAAGGCAAGGGTCTGAGCGGAGAGGACCGGCAGCCCGCTCCAATCATGACTCATAAAATATGTTTGCCACTGCTGGTGAATGAAGGAAGGGACGAGACTCGGAGACCGAGGATCAACCTGCTGTATTATTTTGTTTCTCTCCCTCCTTCTCCTTCCTCCGAAATAAACACGGCACGCCGCTCTTTGCTGCCTCTTTGACACACTGTCAGGCACACAGGCGTCACCAAACATGCGCACTTCAAGCGTGAGCCAAGCATTTGAATGATGAACATTTGAAATGAGAACATTTTAACACGGATAAGTCCCTGACTGTTATGCAACCACTATGTATTTACATATTTATCTCTTTGCAGCTGGCGCTTTTCTTTACTATAGCAACAGTTAAACATCTTATCATCGATCAAGACCAAAACTGCCAAACACTTATTTACATCCTAAAATGAATGTATAAGATAGACAGTATTGTAGATTGTACATATATATATATCACAATTTATCACTTCATCAGTCTTAACGTGCTTCACACGATCAATCACATCGACCTACTTGCATTCAATCATTCACACATGCACAGAGCAGCTGTCATTCTTGCCACCTACACACACGTACTACGAGGAGAAGCTTAACGGGTTTAGTGTATTGCCCAAGGAAACTTCAGCACTTAGACAGGATGAGGTGTGGGATTGAACTACCAGCACTGGAATTGTAAGACAGTCTGCTCTCGCAAGTGAATCCATAACTATTTGATTGACACTCAGGATAATATGACTGTTTGTTAGAACACTCGATGCATTGTGGTCAGATGGTTCGATCAAAAGAAAAATATGACTTGAAAGATCAGCCTGATTTCTTTAAACAAAATACAGCCACAAGAGAAAAGTCTATTTGATCCTATGTAACACACACTTCCTGATAGATATTTGTCTGAATGTTACATAATAGAGAAGAGACGCTTGAAACATATAATGAAAAATATAGCACGCAAAGGACTCGATGGACTTTTGCCGCTGAAACATTACAGTCCACTCACTGAGTTTCATCACTTGTTCGAACATAATTGACACCACAGGTAAAAGGATAAATTGTGACTTTGCTCTCAATTTCATCTCATAGATCCCGTGGTGCCTTCTTAACGTGCTTTAAAACCTTGAAAGTGTATCATTTAAGTAGTGATGATTTCAGTCAGTGTGCTTTTTCTATGCATTGATCAAACACGATTGCAGCTGGCTCTCCTTTCCCTTTGCAGTTGCTCTGAACTCTGAATCAAGTTGTAACATCTGATGTCTGGATCATTTCTAAACAGAATCTAGGTTTAAAGTACTACTGATAATCACCAGAACTGTCGAGTGGGCATTAAGGTTTCTCCTAAAGAAAGGATTTTTTTATGGTTTCTGAAAAAAGAAATCAGAAGCTATAACCTGCCTACCATACTCTTTGGTGTAAATCACGCATTCATGTGAGCTACAGTTGTAGTTTCCCATCATTGTTTTCCGGGATGCCTCTAGATTATGTCAAAGAAACACTGCAGATCCTCTCTCTCTCTGCTGGAACCTTGAAATTAAAACACTCGTCAGCTTCCTCGATCTGCAATAAATCCTCAACAGTGTTGTGATTTTCTTTAACATGTCCAAATTTAATTGTGACAAACTCAGACCAGGCAATATCTCAGAACCTCTGATACCCTGTACCCACTGGGAACCACAGAAATACAACAATACCATAATAGAAAGTTAGAAAATGAAACAAAACTGTTAGAAGAAATATTTTACTCTGAAACAGCAGAACCAACACCAGTGTTGTATGTATGTAGTATACCTTTCAAAGTATTGAAAGGATTTGTATGCCTGTCGTTTGCTGACACAGGCATCATGTGCAACAGAACAGGCATCAATCAGTCAAACTTTATTTTTGCAGCACTTTTCGCATTAAAAGAAAACACCATGAAGTGCTTTCTCCACAAAGAGACACTTTCCATAAAGTCTTACACTTTTGTGATGATGAATAACATTCCTGTGTCCACGTCTGAAATTTCATGTCTAATCTGGAACTTGATTCCATAACTGACAACCTGCAAACCGCATGCAGTCCAGGTTGTTCTTTGTGGCTGCTGAGCTAATTTCCAAAAATTAATCGATAATTAGTTTCACTGGTTATAGTGGAATCATTTTAAAACACATTTGGACCAGGCATCAGCTGAAATGACTCCAAATTACTGTATTACTGTTTATTCAACGGTTAAGAAAATAAATATTGAATACATGCATGTTGAATCACAGTCATTAGGCCTTTTCATAAAGTCATCTCTCATAATTTCCATAGGTCCTTTTAGTGGAAGTACTCTGTCATAATTTATCTCTCTGGCATTGAGGAAGGAATTTACTTTATGGTAATCTTCAAGCCAGCGTAGTTACACAGGATGACTCATGAACGACATACATTCCTGCAGTAAAACAAACATAGTTTATGATGGAGATGTGAAAGTCAATTTTAATTAAAGAACGGTGTCGAAGCGTCAGAAACAGTTGATGTAGTGCTTTCAGTAGTAATAACAGACAAGTGATTTATCATGTCATTTCAAGGTAGGGTTCTGTTTAGGGGAAAAAAATAAGCACTCATTTATAGATGTAGCAGAAATTAATAAGTAGCTACATTAATACAAGCACTTTGGCCCATTTTTCCATTCGTGTGACTTGTTTTTTGGATGGTCCTTGCCTGTATTTTGCCAGTAAATTAATATTTTGTACATAGTTTAGTTACAGTGGGAAGGAGTCTAAGCGTTGTTGCAGCACTTTCCTTCTGAGGCCTTGTCTCTTTGTGCTACATGGCTGTATTAAAGGGGAGGCAAAGCTGTGTGGGGGGAATAAACAGAGTAAATGCACCATGACCCCACTGGACTGTTTTACAGTGGACTGCTGTTGGGTGATGGATGGGTTATGACACCTGCAGAGGTTAGGCCCAAAGCCCTGCTAGACCTCAGCGACACACTGAGCCGCGGCTTCTGCATCAGCTTCAATGTCTGTGACTAAAGACAACTGGAGCACATCGTGACATTTCCATCTGGAATGAGGCCTGATAGAAGAGTGTCAAATGCGGAGTAACCCACGGATCCAGCCGCATAAGACCAAACATTAATTTTCTATTCTCCGCATTCATGAGCATTCTCTGCTGCCGCCTACACAGAGGTCATCCTCCTACCTGCACGCTGTAGGCTTCACATTATCAACACCCTTCAATGGCAGGGCTCTCTCTCTCTCTCTCTCTCTCTCTCTCTCTCTCTCTCTCTCTCTCTCTCTCTCTCGCTCCCTCCCTCTCTCCGTCGATCTCGCTTCCTCTCTTCTCCTCTCTCCCTTCCTCTTTTCATCTCTATTCTCTCCATGATGATACCCCTGCCATGTTGTCATGGCAACAATCGGGCCCTGATTGCTCGGTTGCTAGGCAACTGACATCACCTATAAGAGGAACATGAAGATACAAAGCCAGAGACAAACAAATCACACAAAATATGTGTGCTTGTACACTGATGTGTTTGGCTGTGAGCACATCTGAGTGTGAGACCCTCGTGGTGTTATTAGCTCATGATGTGTCTTTTGATCAAACGCTTTGTGTCTTGCGAGGTTTTGGATCCGCACACGTGGGCTCCTCCTCGGTGATATCATTAGAGTTAGTCAACTTATAATTCAAATGCGATGACCGCTCTGGGCATTCTCCTGCAAACAGGAGGTTTAAAACCAGACCTAAATTTTAGCTGACACGATGACGGGTCATTAATAAGGTATGCTTTATGAGTAAATAACAACAAATTTCAGATTCATACATTAGATTAATCATGAGGAAACACACAGGAGCTCTACTCAGTGAGCGCTGTTTGTGTATGTCTTCCTAGGTTTGGACTGATGCGGCATAGCTTAGCATCCAACAACACCAGCTGCTGAAATTTGACAATATCCCTGTGCCAGGCTGTCATTGACTCCTGCGCTGTAGTTAAACAATGTGCCACAAGGTGTCATTGTGTGCTGTGTTGAGACAAAAAATGATGACAGCTCTCTAAGAAAATCTGATCCCATTTGCAAAGCTAATGCAAGTGCTATTCATATCGATGATATCAGCAGTGTCATTCTTGTTTATGCCTCATGTCTCTGTCTTCCTTTTTTTTTCCAGCACATCTAGGCTCTTCCTTTTATATGACATATGTTGGTTCTCTGTTCATTTTAACTAAACTGCTCACAATGTGGCTTCAGTGCTTCGTCAGAGGATTATCTGGTGTGCTGTTGACCCTCTTTGACCTTAGCTGTTGATCTAATAGGGCGGGCGGAGCCTTTTCCTTTAAATCTGCTAAAATCTTCGAATATGCATAATTAATAATATTGATTTTGATATTGTATGATCTCATGTACACAGTTACAACAAGAGCTTGTGGCGTCTCTTGTCCAATCAGCGCTGAGCAGGCTATAGCTGTCAGCCACTGTCTTCCTCATGGTCCACCATAGCCGGCTCATGTTTCACTATTAGCTTTCTCACTCAATGAGAGACGACAGAATCTCCAGCCCAAACAACCCATGATGGATCCAATTTGTCACCTGTCATATGGACAGTTTCAGGACGGACAGTGATACTGACAAGCAAAACACTGAAAATAAGCGACAGACACAGTAAACAGGGCGGATTTCACATGTCTTCCTTTTGAAAACAAAAGTCATTAAAAGGCTTTCATGTTTTTGTCATTGTTTTTGAAATGAATTGTCTACTGTTCATACTGGTCATGTAACGTCACTTTAGTTAAAATAATAACCGGCAATCATCAATACAGCAAGCATGAGGGCTTTAAAGCCCCCGCAAAGAATGTGTCAAAGGATGCTTTCAGCTTGTCCAATATCAGCACCAAAGAAGAAGAAATTCAAGTCCTTCAGTTTCACAGATAGAGATATGATCAGATATATAGAAAAAACACATTTCTGACATCACAGCATACTAAAATAACCACCTATATAATCTAAACATTCAGGTTAAAGTTCAAAGCAAAGGAAGAGGCTGTGTTCATCGTCTCTCTGAATGAGACTGAGGAGCGGAGTGAGGCAGGAGACAGCAAGCAAAGCTTGGAGCACAGATTGTGTTGTGTGCGTTTGACAAAGAGAAGCTCTCAGCAGCCTCCTTGCTGGTTAAAGCCCCTGGCGGGGGTGATGGGCATTATGAAGTGGCTGAAATATGCTCTTATGGCTAAAATATGAAGTGAGCCGTCACCACTGTGAATTCGGCAAGTCCAGGGCGACGGATGGACGTTTTTGTTGAAAGAAAGCCTTTATTTTCAGTGACTCAATTCTTCTTAGTCATGACCACTCTGACAAAAGTTGCAAATTATCTAGTGCATCATGGAGCTTCTACCTCCTGTTTGAATAAACTTTACACCATTCTGGTGACTGGAATAGTGCTGCATCCTCAGTGCAGAAGCCACTCGTGCAAAAGCAGGACGCCTTGCAGCTTGTGCGAATTTCTGTCTGATCATGTAGGTGTGTGGCTTTCTTTCGGGAACGTGGTTAAATGTGTGGGCGAGTGGTGCAATATGCACTTAAGGACGAAACAAAACCACGGATAACCTCAGATATTCCCACTTATTTCTTTGCGAGCGTGTCGATATCGAGCTGTCCGCTGAAATGACGACACAGAAGTCGAGGAGGAGGGGAACCGAAGCAGCTATCCGCATATTATGCCGTCTCCGTGATTCCTTCTCTTGTACTGTAGTTTTGCATGTGCCAGCAGAGAGCCTCATCGCTGTGCAGCCGTGGCATCAGGCTTGTGCCGGGGCAAGGCCTGCCTCGCTCGCTGTGCCCTGGGAGCAACTTGGCAGGATCAGTGTCTCTGTGGCTGCATACAAAGGCCTGATGGATGCTTGTGCCCTTGAGTGGAGATCATTTGAGCTCTCCACTGGATCACTAATCCTTACACACAACTCTCGGTCTCGTGTGTCACACACTCGCTAACTCACACACGACACAGTGTGGTTAATGGACACTGGTTAAGGTGGAAGAATTCTGAGAAGGGTTTTTTTTTTGTTTTTTTTTTTTAGCTTAACTCCATTTTGAAGACTCGATGCAGCTGCTATAAGACTGTCTGACACACAAAATGATGCACATATTCACTACATATATCATAAAATCAGCTGGCAATACAAAAAAAAAAAAACGATAAATTTGAGTGCTAACATCCATTCCCAGGCAGAGGATGTTCATGTTGGAGCATGTAGCCATACATGAAACCAGTAATGTGTGCACGAGGCTGCTGACTTTGGCTACATCTTGTCAAATGTATAATTCATTGGCAGAAGCACTAACTAGGGAAGCCTCGAAAGTGCTGAAGAAGAAGGCAGAAGGTAGGCTACCGAGCAGAGAGCAGGGAGAAGAAGAGTGGGCAGAAAGAGAGGAAAAGAGGTAAAAGGAGATAACGCAAGGATGGGGCTGGAGGAGAGGCCTGAGTGAGGGATTACAGAGGTGAAGGAGGCAGAAAGGACAAAAAAAAAAAAAAATTATTGAGTTGGAAATGTGAGAGCAGAGAAGTGGAACGAGGGTGACAACAGGGAGAAGAGTGATAATCAAAGGAGTGTAAGGCAAGCTAAGCAGGGCTGAGGCGGAAGGAGGCAGCAGAAATACACTGTATGTTCCCCTTTTGCACACAGTTTTTTTTCCACTCATTTTCTGGAAGATTGCATTAAGATGAGCTCCTTTTAGAGCTTAAATCCCTTTTTTTCCACTGTGTGCACCATCTTTGTTCTTCCTTCTCTGACTCAGTGCCATATAGGGAGAGTCAAAGGTATTGTCAGGCTCGCAACCAAATATAAATCCTGTGACGTCTCCTCAAGCTGATATGCCCTAATATTCCAGTTCTGAGTCTTATGTAATAGCATATCTGTATGATTCATTGGTATCATATGTTGCAATTTATTGTTTATTTCTTTCTGAGATTATAGTGTAGGAAGAAACAGAAAATTACATAAGCCGTTGAAAAGTCCAGCGCAACACTCGGGAGGATCTGTTGCTTGAACTGAAATGTCGAGTGTTGCCGGGTCATCTGTGGCTCTGCAGTCAATTCCAACTCCACAATATCCAACTCCAGCAGTAAGAACCTGATGTGACCTCAATCTTTTTTTTCCACTGGGACATTTTTGGAGTTAGACTTGCTTTAAAGCTCATTAGTAGACGAGGCATCTGCGGCTATTCGGTTTTGAACCCCCGTCTCCACGCGTCCATGTGTGGAAAGACGCTGAATCCCATCTCGCTCCCAACAGTGACCTTGCTCAGCAGACGTCACTGTTGGTGTATGATTTTTTTTTGTGTGGACAGATGAGTCGATAAAGGTGATGGAGCATGGAGAGATCGAATCTGCTTCAGCTGTAAAATGCACTATCCAAATAAAGTCCATTTAGCATTCAGTCTGTGAATTGAGTACGTTTGGTATTTAATGTTGCAACTTATAGACACCGAGTCCAACTTTGTAGTGGCTTTAAGGGAGCATGTACTATTTTCATTCAGTGGGAATGGGTTTTTTGATTGAGAGAAAAGACACTTGGTCCAAAACAAACTTAAATGATAATTCAAGTTTATTCAAAGTTGCCTCATAATTCAAAAGAATGCCTCCATTGTTTGGATGGAAATTTCTGTAAACTAAGACTGTAAGATTTTTATGCCTAAAATAATCTCTCCTCGGTATTAAATGGTACAACATAACGTAAATTCTGGAAATTAAAGGTGCAATAAGTGAGAAATTTACTATAAAAATAACCTAAATTACTGCCATTTTTCACCTGTCATCGAAGAAAGATTCCCTCTAAACCATCTGTCGTCTCCTTCAACAATTTCTTTGTCATTTTTTTTTACCTTTCAAAATGAGTTGTTCCTAGACAGAACTTTGGTGGGCGGGGCTAGATTGTCACGCTTCCTGGTTCCAGAGCCTTCATTTGCGAGTCCCCGAGTTTGCCAAACAAGCAGCACAACATTCCGTATTTCTGACCGCACTGTCGGTCGTGCGCTGAGGGCCACCGGCTGTGCGCACGAAATGCCGGTGGTGTGCGTGTGTGATTGTGATGCATGAAGCGGATGTGTGTGTGTGTGATGCGGATGCGTGATCCGCGAGTGACGTCGGTAGCAAGGGCAATGCGCCTGAACTGTCTAAACTCACTTTATTTCTTCCATAACTGGCAACCTGCGTGACGCCCTACGAAGGGGAGGAGGAGGAGAAGGGAAGTAAGTTATGTTGCGTAATCTTACTTATTGCACCTTTAAATAATAGAAATACTACCTCTTGAAAAATTGAGGAATTTGCACAATTATGGAAACCATATATAATCTGGAAAATAGCGACATGACATTCAAACTATGAATGTGTTCTTTCTTGTAATTACCAGTGTTATGTACATGTTACATGGTTGTGTGTATGTAAATATATGTGTGCATGAGTCATTTAGAGCATGTCTACCAGGTGTGAATGGGAGTGTGTATGTGTTTCGACCTTTTGGTGTCATTTGTTTGGTTTACCTTTCATTATACAACTTGAAAACCAATAAAAATGTTGGATAAAAAACATGAAATAATGCCTCTTCTGAAAAGAAAATCAAAATAACAACAAAGTGAAATCTCTCTTTTCAAGTATTAAAAACATATGTGAAAAATATATTCACGTTTGGTCATCTTCAGCTGGAACATCTGGAGTGTGGGCGGCAATGCAAACATGCAGCAGTAGAAGATACTTCCACAGTATTATCTCGATTTTTGTCAAAGAAATTTTGGTATAATTTTACTACTAGCGCTTTTTATATTCACTCATTGAATTGCAGTAATTTGGCCAGAAAACATCATCTCACAGGCAATTCTGGGTGAATATCCCACCAACACCCACAGCAGTCCACTGGAGGATGCAATTTTGGCTTCAAAGCCAGCTGGGTGAAGCTTGTATTTAGTGTTATGGTGCTATTAACCCAAATCAGCACTGAGCTCAAACTGGTGCGCTCCGCACAGTGCTATCGGATACTTGTCACTCACTTGGCTGCTGTGGCTTTCACCCACACAGCAAAACTTTGCGCTCAGAACCTGCACGGGGAAGCAACATTGTTCACATAACCTGTTATACAGTATGTGGGAGTCACCGAACAGCTCACTCCTGGAGCCGCTCGCCCATCATCTGCTACATGACGGCAAGCCACACTCCTCACCTGCAATGCAGCCACCCTCCATTAAAGTTTAATAACTCACATTTAAAGGAATACGCCAAGTTTTTGGTTAAGCCAGATGGCGTTCATGTCAAGTAGAAAGACAGATTCATCGCCATTTCATTTGTGAATGTTACACTTTTATCGGGAGCAATGCTTTTTAATAGTCAGAGTTTAGCTCATTTAGCTGAGTGTTGCCTTTGTAGAGTGTTTATATTCGCGCTTAAAGTTTGCACTAGTTCTGAAGGACAACCGCTGGTTGATCAAAGATCCGCTTCAGTCGTCCACAAGATCAGTTCTTTACTCACTTTTGTTCAGCAACTTTCCCTTTCATAAACTGACCATCTGTCTCACAAGTTCTTGGCAATACTCTGGCTTCCTTTGCCAGCTTTACAGTAAGTCTTTTCTCACTTTGATACTGATGCAGGATTCTTGCAAGTTTTGTAAAATATCCACTGTTACCAACTGTGGCCTTTCATTTAAAGTGATTTTTTTTTTTTCTCAAGCTACCAGAATGAGTCACACTCAAGGCAAATAAGAGGCATGATGGGTTGATGTTGCAGACTTGCTGAGATACCTTGACATTTTCTTCTTATCCTTTTTTTTTTTCTCACAAAGAATTTGTCACACTGTATCGTGTTAGGTAACAAAAATAGAAATGCAGAACCGACAGGCACTTATCAGCGAGAAAGTTACCTCATTGGAGGAAGATCATGTGAAATCATGTCAAATTTATTTTATTTCCGAATTTCATGATGAGGAGTTTCATTCCTTATAATTGATGTGCTACATTTTGAACCTGTCCTTGTCTGACTACACCTACTTATCTATGTTTAACTGACCAATAATCCCTGTTGCCACGGAAACCGCGAGCTTCATAACCAAACGAATGTAATGTGCCACAGTTAAACACAAATTTATGTAATCCTGAATAGGACCAGCTGCATTCACGTCTGCTCTACAAATACCAAATAAGCCCAAATAAAAATGTCATATGATCACATGGCTTCCTGCAGTGTGTGAGAGCTGCTGCGTGTCTTTGTGTGTCCCGTGAATTTCCTCACTTTTTGTCATCACTTCCTGCCAGAAACCGTATCCAGGTGCTACAGTGTATTGTTCACCTGCTTCTGAACCAGCGGGTCCATCAGGATTTCAGAATGAGATTCCAGCCGTCTGATCAAACACGCTGTGACCCCAGGGCTTGTCTGCGTTAAAAGATTTTTCATTTTACTCTTTATTGCCTGATTTTATGTGTCGGACTACCTCAACGGGGCTGCTGACGCGGAGCACATGTGTATGATATAACACGTCGCTCATACACCCATGTGTGACAGCCAGATGTGTACAGGAGCACAGCGGGTAACTCTCAAACGTGCGCCTTTGGCTGAGGCGATCAGAAAGCGGCTAAAAAATATAGGGGTATTAGCATGCAGAGAACCCTCCCGTGGTCTCTCCCTGACATATTCTGCAGTTCTGGCGTGACACAAAGCCCCACACAGGCTGCCCAAGTGCAGGTTTTTCCTCCCGCTTTTACTACATCCACGCAGGTCAGCCAGCCCGTGCACACACACACACACACACACACACACACACACACACACACACACACACACACACACACTCACAAAGCATGACAGGGAGTAGGAGATGCAGGGAGAGTGGGAGAGAGGGTCATCCAGAGGAGGAGATATCAAAAAACCATTCAATCCACACAGCTGCTCAGCTCACACTCAGCTTCTTCCTGGATGTCATATTCCCCAAAAAGAGCAGGAAAAAAAAAGGAAACGCTGTCTTTGTGTCACACACAAGAAGTAATGACATGTAAATAACATAGTTCTAACTGGAGATGACAGAAAGATGAGTGTTTCCTTCTTCTCTGTCTTCAGATACAGTTGTGGCACCTCTCTCACTCTCTTTCTCTCTCTCTCTCTCACACACACACACACAAACACACACACACACACACACACACACACACACACACACACAAACACAGAGCTAGAGTAAGGAACAACAGATAGGCTTACCTTTGTAGTCACAATGCAGAGGCAGTCCATGGTACTTAAAACAAAATATTGGGGTGTATCTCAACCCCCCCAACCCCCCCACGACAGAGGGCTGAGACCCC
Organism: Salarias fasciatus; assembly: GCF_902148845.1. Classification (NCBI taxonomy): domain Eukaryota; kingdom Metazoa; phylum Chordata; class Actinopteri; order Blenniiformes; family Blenniidae; genus Salarias; species Salarias fasciatus. Next base: position 11,389,653 of record NC_043754.1, read on the forward strand.
ACACCCCTCTCCCCAGCCTGCCCCACTCCTGCGCTCTCACTCTCGTCCTGCCTTTCCCCCCTTTTCTCTCCTTCCCTGAGTCTCTTCTTTGACTAACTGAACCAGCGAGGGAAAGAGAGGATGGAGGGAGGGGGAAACATGAAAAGGGAGGGGGAGGGCCACAGGGAAATAGAGAGAGTGAGCGAAAGAAAAGAGAGAGGAGAGGAGAGAGGGTGGTCTCGGAATTTAGTATGAGAGAGAGAGTAAGAACGGAGAAAAGGGAAGGATAGAGTATAATCTGGGGGGTTTTTTTTTCTTCCAGGGGAGAGAGGGATGGTGGGAAAAGAGCAAAGATGGGGTGAATACGAAAAGATGAAGGAAGGGGAGGATGAGATGGGAAGTAGAGGTGGTGGGATTAACAAAAAAAAAAAGGAGGGGGGCTCACAGTGTGGAAAGGAAAGGGAAAAAGAAAAACAGAATAAGACAGCAAAACGGCAGAGGATGGAGAGGAAGAACTGAGGGAGGGGACAGTGAAGGAGATAGAAAAGGAGAGGGAGAGGAGTGGGTGAGTGTGTGTGTGCGCGCGCGTGTGTGTGTGTGTATGTGTATGTGTGTGTGTTTGCGCGCGCATGTGAAGACAGAAGGAATTAGACCGAAAGAGAATGTGTTGAGGAGGAGAGTGTGAATTACATATGCATCACAGAAACAGAGAGCACCAAGCGCCGAGCATGAGCGACTTAAAGAAGAGCAGATCCCCTGAAACTGGAGTTTTATACCCACCGGATGAAATAACGAGACTTAAAACACATCAAGGTTTTTTTTTTTTTCTTTTTTTTTTCCTGCTTGTTGTAGCACTCTGCAGCTGTTGCCTTAGCAATGGTGCAGTTGTTGCCATGGCGATAGGAAGGCTTGTTGTTGTCATATGGTCACCCTTGTAGTGCTGAGGACTGAGTCAGGAACTCTGCATTGGATCTACACAGCTGTGCATCACATTGTGTGTGTGTGTGTGTGTGTGTGTGTGTGTGTTTGTGTGTGTGTGTGTGTGTGTGTGTGTGTGTGTGTGTGTGTGTGTTTGTGTGTGTTTGAGTAGCACAGGATGGAAATCTATAATAATCACTCAGAATAATCTGACAGACGATTGAATCATTATTTAGTATTTTCAAGACGAATTAATCACATAGCATTTTTGAAACTGCCAGAAACTGACCACAAACAAAACTGTCATGTAATCTGTAGTTTGTGTTAAAATCTTTGTCAAGATGAAACATAAAGCTGTAATGAAATCTCCAAGCTCATCTCTGTACACTCTGCCTTTAAGACTTTGGACTGTACCACTTGGGGTTGTGTAAGGGGGAACGTGTGCTTTAGTGTCTTTACATCATCAGTTCTATAATTGTACAAATCCACCCCTCACCCCACCTCAGCCCCACTTCCCAGCTCCCCACAATGCCGGAGCAATGGTGCAGCAATAAAGCAGTTCGAGATGATGAACACACATTTATCCCCCGAGGTGAAAAGTAGAGGCTTTGATCGAAACGTGCAGCGCGACGTAAGAAACACAGACACTTCATGCCCACAGATGGCCACATCCTACAGATGGTCACAGTTATAAATACTCTCAGTTATGCTTTTACAAATGCCAGGTCTGGTAATTAAATGCAACAACTGGGAAAATTAGTTGCTCTACTTCCAGTTTGTTAAGTACCTGTTAGTCCGCGCTCAAACATCTCATCCATATATTTTGACTGAACTACAAGCCTGTTAGAAACCAGGCAGCAGCTTAATGTGATGAAGGCTTTAATGAAATAGCCTGCAGGGACTCCAGCAGAGACAGTTAAAGTAATGTATTTCACATGCCGTTATACTGTATAGCACTTTATAACTTCCACTACCTCCTTATGTCAGTCAAGTGTATTTGTTATGGATTAAAAGACTAAAAGGCCAAAGGTTTTAATTCATGATTGATCTCTTAGCCGAGTAATTTTGTCTGTTTTAAATTATTTGATTGAAGTCGGAGAAATATGGAAACAATTGTAACAGTTTTTTAACTTTATCATCCTGGGAAGTTATAGTTTATACTAAGTATTTTATACTTTCCGAAAAATTAGTGATTGAATGGACATCTGAGAGTCATAATAAATATATTTCACACATTTTAGCAATATATAAAACTTAGTGGCATTCAAAAGGCGTGCAGCATTTAACAAGAAAGTCTGAAAGTAGGAGGGAGTAGAAAGTTTCAGAGGCTTTTGAGTGGGATTTTTTTGTGTGAATATCCTACAACATATTCTCAAGAAGACATTGAATACAGTTTAATCTCTTTTACTTTATTTGAACTCAGCATTGACTTGTATTGCAGTTGAGATCATCCTTTCTCTTTTAGTTCACTGTCCAAGTGAACTGTGTTATATGCTTTGCCACTTGTGATTTATTTGAAAAATAAAAACAGTGGTCTAATGTCATAAGGTGAGAGAAAGCCTCAGACAGCCTCTGTCATGGCTCTGCAACCAACAGCCTGAGAACTTTTTTTCATATTTATTTATTCATCTATCTATCTATCCATTTTTTTATGATTTATTTTTTCAGCTTTTGACCAGTTTTTTGGACTATTTATGAAACTTACGTGGGGACTGAGCTCACATGGTCCAGTCTGGCTAAGACTCTAATCTTTTAAAAAATAGAGTGCGATGGCTGCTGCACCTCAGCAATTGCAAAATGGTATAAAATTAATGAACTGTAAATATCAATACTTCAGGTGCAGTTTCAATCAGGACTCAGTGTTTAAGAGTAAATTCTGTTTTCATGCTTTGATTTTGTAATTCCGTCCATGTTTTTAGCCTCACAGGAGCAAATACACCACACGGTTTAATGTTCCCCTTGGAACCAATAGAAATGCAGCAAGGATCAACTCCACAGGGCTCCAAAGCCACAATAAAGCTAATGTACGTTGTTGCAGTCGTCACCTTTGATTCAGTGAAAGTTAGTGTTGTATGTGTTTGAAAAATCCATGCTTCTTATGTATAAAAAAAACATAGGATATCTCAAACTGCACACAGCCTTAAGGTCTTGTGCTTTTTTAAAGAATAGAGTTTTACTGATACCATGAACTTTTCGCAGGTTCATTATTGCCAATTCATACGTTACATAATTAATACCGAGATATAACAGCACCAATGTGGAATAATGTTTAAAATAAGTATTTTATTGTATCTGAACCATACAGCAGCTTGTTCACCAGAGAGCAATGACAAGTTTATTTTGAAACTGCACAATGTTCAAGAATGTAACTGTTTTGCTTGCATAACCCGATCCATCCCCAGTGTGCTGTGACAGCACTGCAGGAGCACCGACTGCATCCATGTACTAAAACGCTTCAGACAGACAGACAAACAGATTCCCAGGCTTGTTTTTCAAGCCAATTCAAATCATTCTAATTATCAAGGATAACAAATCCTAGTTTTGAAGCTACTTAATATGATTCCCACTCACAAATGAAATAAAGGACTTTTATGCCACATGTAAGACGAACATGACTCAAGTGACAAAATAATAGTAACAGTGACATTATGCTTCAATACTTTTTTTTAAGTCCCCAAGACAACTATTTCTCTCGAATATTGTTCACAAGTCTGTGTTAGTGATCTCTTCTCGTTTGCCCAGGTGCGCATTTTAACTTGGCGTTTCATTGTGTCCATCCTGAGACACACCTGTGGAATAATCCTGCTGTCTAATCAGCATCTTGATGTGCTACAGCTGTGAGGTGGAGGGAGACGTGCACTGACACACATTTGTGAACAATATTTGAGAGAAATATGTCTTTGGTGTACATAGAAAAAGTCTTAGATCTTTGTGTGCTCATGAAAAATGGGAGCAAAAAACCGAAATGTTTTTGTTTATCGTGTTTCACACATAGAAAAATCAGCCATCTCTGAAGTAATTTTAGGCTTAATATTGCCATTATTCCATGTGACCGCATGAGCTTTTCAGGAGTTTGAAGTTGTGAAAGGGTTTTTTTTTTTTTTTTTTTTTTTTTGCTCCTGATTGCAATTTTGAAAATCCTCCCAAAATCCAGGTATGGTATCATTTCAAACCCAAATCAAAAGAGTTTTCTTTCATTTTCTATTCGGTGTGACCGACAATTAAACCAAAACTGTAATTTTGCAATCGCGTTTGAGCACGTAAGCGGGCAATGTTTATCCAGAGTTCAATTCAGGATAACGCTGGACTCCAGCGGCCGCTTTCAGGCTAATTATCTTACAGATTTGCTGTTTGTGTTTCGCTACAATGTTCCGCTGATGTGATGACACATAACAGGAGTTTCAACAGAAATGGAAGGGGCCGCTCTGCACTGTTATGTGCAAACAACCAAGTTGATTTTGTGACTCACAGGTTCGAACTAAAGAGAGAACAACCGGCAGAAGGCTGTCATTTAATTGTCAGCCTCTCCTTTGATATGAGTAATTAATTTTTTTGGGGACAGATCGGCAGGAAAATCAATAAACTCTCCTGTTATCTGTGAGCTGCCGTGCAGTGTGCCATCGTGGAGCAAGCCCCTGTGCTCTCTTGTACTAAACTAGTCTTGACTAAGTGCCAGCAGAAATTGGTTTACAACTCACCTGCAAATGTCACAGATAATTAAGCACTTCCACTTGTCACAACTGTGACGGGGTGACTTTTTTGTTTTTCATTTAATTGCTGATTTGCGCGGCAGCACTTGCCGCGCCCTCGGCTTTGATTGCTGACTTATTGTGACAAATTCTAGAGCTTCCTCTTCAAACTATCGTCATAAAACGTGAATTCTCTCTTTTAAAGGTAAACGCTCTGTAATGTAGTTTCGAGAAGTGAACACGTGCAGCAGATTTCCGAAAGGAGAAAAAAAAAAATACACATTTTATGTCAGTGTAAATATTTCATCTGCAAAATGGGAGCATGTCATGTGCCTGTGATTGCATTAGTAATTAATGTAAGTATGTGTACCAGCATCCATGTGAGGTAACCTATAGAAAATACATCTTCTCCCTGTAGTCGGCAGTATGCGCAGTTTTGAGCCGTATACTGTAAGTGACACACGTTTCCTTTCAGAACACGATCCTAATATGGCTGACCTGTATACAAGATTACATAATTCTGCTCTGGAGGGAGCCAGCCGCTCAGTACTTGCATTTCTTTTGCCAAAAACTTAAGTAGTTTCACGTTCTCAAAGTTCCAGTTCTTTGGGTGCACAATATGAGCAGCGGCGAGCTTTAACGCAGCACAAACTGGACACGGGAAGGCAGGATCATGTTGAGAGGGATGCAAATGAGAAGAAAGTATATATGCAAAACTAAAAAGCCTTTCACTGCCTATACAACACCCACACATGCACACACACACACACACATACGCATGCTGTTAAAAATATATCATGTTGGATGTAGCAAAGAGAAAAAACTCTCCCTATGGACAACCTTGAATGAGGAGAGTATTTCCACTTATGAACATCCACAAATCTCCATTATTACAGTTCTTTATTAGGACTTGAAAAGCACTCACCCATAAATATGTCGTCTCCATACTGCTGCGCCGCCTCGCTTTAGGACTGTAGTCTTTTGGATCTATGGTGCGCCTCTGACACAAAACTAGGCCAAGGACAAGCACTGGTCATCACAACAGACTGAACCCAGGATATACGGTCCAGATCACGGGGCTGCTGCTGCCTGAACTACATTTAGCTTAAGAAACTTTATCATAGAGCCAAGGGTACGATGTCTTTTGTTAGGACAGCTTTTAAAAAAAAAAGTCAAAAGAAGACTGAAAGCAGCGATGTTTTGATTGAGACATATTTTCTGTCACGCAGGTTTGATATTTATATAACCGAGTGGTCACATCTTTTGCAGAATCTTCCTTTCACTGCTCTAAAAATAATCTGCTGGCATAAAAACTGAGATCATTTTTGAGTTGCCAAGGACATGAGACATCCACACATGTCTGCACGTCCTCTTGAGGAACTGGCGCTTTATTTTGGTAACGCTAAGGTCCACGGTTTCCCACCTTTTACTCCTGGAGACCCAAAGACTTCCCCTCACAGCAACGGCGGCTCTCCTGTCTCATTACGGTGAAGCCAAACACCCACTCACGCAAAGATACAAGAGCAGGAGCCTTAGAAAAGAAAGGAATTGAGTATTTTGCCATAGCTATGAAGCATCCCGCTGTCGCTTTATGTTTATAGACCCATCTAATTTCAATAACCTCAGAGCAGACAAAGCCCTGGGCCTCCAGTGGGATCTCTGGTGCCCCCTCAAGCAGGGCTCGGCTCCCGGGCCGCTAACCACTGGTTTAGGGAAATAATTACCAGGACAGTTTTGGCAACGGTTGCCGAGGCCGCCTGCTATCTACAGCTTCCCTGTAGTAAACCACCCTCAGCGCAGGTGACGCGCGCGCCGTGTCGTGTGCGAGCTGCTCTGGATAACAGGCTGCGTTTCGGTTTGTGGGGTTTTTGCACGTCCCAAGGCAGATGTTCACTGATTTGGCCGATGTATGGAACATTTGTTTCTGAGGGATGAGATTGAGGCTTTGTCACCAGATTGCTTTTGCGTCATCCGTGTGCGTGTGTGTGTGTGTGTGTGTGTGTGTGTGTGTGTGTGTGTATGGAAACAAGCTCTGGGGTTTGTTAGACTCTCAAAGCAGAGGAGCTGTACACCTGCTAAGCTTCAGCAGAGGTGAAAATGGGCGCCTAAGGAGACGCATGTCACAATTATTACATAATTGCCTCATCCCAATTATCTGAGCTGACTGCAATCATTTTGCACAGTAGTTAAAATAGTTTCATCTACATTCAGCAAACCGGATGAAACCAGAAATGTCACGTGTCTATCCATCACTTTGTGTTTGTTGTCACCAGCATTTTTCATCCTGTTCCACATTATTCTCCTTGTTAGCCGGCAAGTGAAGAATTAGCCGCACCAACTGTTTATCTTCATTTATCTTATGTTTGAGTGATTACAGCACAACTGTGAGCACAGTTTGATTGGGAGTAAAATGAAATCCCAAAGGTGCACTATATTTGTTGCATATAATGAAGAAAACAGTAATTATTTGCATGGGAAATAATCTTTTATGGATCTTTTAAGTGTGCATTTCTGCACTGAGGCAGTTTGGGATCTCCTTAAATTTAGTCAATATGCTTTAAATGACCTCATGAAAAAAACAAACAAACAAAACACACACTCTCTATTACTAAATAACAAGTCCAGTTTGTCTGGACTCTGTTCATGTTTTGATCCGATTGAATACAGACAAAAAGCAGCATGTGAAATAGTTCAAACTCTACTAACTTTGACAAAAAAAGAAAAAACAAATCAAACATCCTGCAGGTCAGCGCTGCTCATGGGAAGCTAATTGAGAAAATGTGTTTCCACGGCCTTCATTGTTGTCCATTAAAAGGAGAATATTATTGGCAATTATGTGAGCACACTGTACTCCTGGTCTCTGTAGCATAAGAAGGGCACTGCACCATACACTATAATTTGCCACTCAAACTGGCAGAGAAATGATTGTTCCCAGGCTCGGAGCGCGCTGTCTCGCACTGCCTACATGTACCAGCATGCCTCGCACATTAGCAAAGAGCCACTTGTGAGTAATCCAATTTTTAAAAATTGGTTTGTGGTGCTAAATAAAAGAGGTGTGTTGTGTAATGGTGTTTAAGGTGTGTACCGTATACTGAAATGAGGATTAAAGTGCCTGGTCCTAATCATCCGCTGAGCTGTTTGCAAGAAACCACTTCATCGTCATCTTGTTGATTTCCAAGAGAGTGGAACTTCATCGTCATCGTCATTGTCATAGCTAACTTAGCGCTCATTCTTGAGCCAAGTGGGCAAAAGTGAAACCATTGAATCTCATCATGTCTTTCTCGTTTTTGTATTTTCTTTTTCTTTTTTTTTTTTTTTTAACTTTGGGACCCCTTCTGTTTTGGCAACATGTCCCACAGCGTGCTTTGCTTGTGCAGACAGGCAGAGAATTCGTCTGACGGTCAAGACGGTGCTGTGATACCACCAGGCGGCGCGAAAATGGAACTCGCGCCGTCCCCGTAGTCCTCGATACGTCAGTGGATGGTGGAAGTAAACCAGGCTGCCACAGAGAACATCAGCGAAGTGTTGTGGGCGTTACACACATGCCAGCACCATGACTAATACATGAAAATAGGGCTGAAAATTACCGAAGGGATCATTTGCATATCAGGTTCTTTTCTGATTACATCAACATGTAAAACACCTCTAACAGAAACAGACGAAACAATCATCCATTTATGAACAAACTGCACCTGAACCGAGGGTCCAGTAAACAGACAGCTCATTTTCGAATACCTTCCTCCTGCCCTGCTGTATGATTATTCACCCCTCATCCACTTGTCGGTGCATGCCGTCTGTTTGGCGGACAACCTGGCGAAATGGCATTTGGCACACCGAGAAAGCAAAAAACGCCAAGCACGCCACGGAGGAAGGTACTTCCCTGACTAACGCGAGCCTAGCCTGTTAGCTTGCAGTAACCTCTCCTCGCTGATGATTCCCACCAACACACAGCTTGCTAATTAATAAGCAGCTGGGGAATTCTGAGGGTGCTAATGCATTCTCCTGTCCACTGCAGCATGTAATGATATAGCTCACATTCATCCTCCTGGCATATCAGCCTGAGTAACAGAGCTGGTGGTGGGAGGAAAGCCCTAATGTTAATCTGAAAAACACAGGCGCATTCGACAGCTGAATATGAGCAGGGTTATATAAGCTGGTAGGAAATATATGGATTTAAATTGGTGTGGGAAGACGGCAGACCGTAGTTATGACTTCAAAGTTCAGATCAAAATGAGTAATCAATAAGAGACATGTTTCTGTGACAGAGACAGAGAAGATTAGGTTGGACTTGGATTGCAGGTATCAGTTTCTGTTAAATGGCGAAGAAACAGTTGAGAAAATAATGAATCACAATCAATTTTTTTACACTTAAATACATATTTGCGGCACTTCCTTGTCAACTCTGACCCTTACAGTGACAGTTTGGAGGATTCAACATGTATCCTAACATTGAACTGTGCTCCACTCCCAAGACTGGCTGAGGTTTTATTGCGTGGAGTTGAGCACCATCAGCTGGTGAATTTCGGCACTGCAGCCATGAGCCAACCACCTGAACGTGAAATCCTGTTTGCCACCTTGTTTTTCAATGGAAAAATATGTTTCATATTAGTAAAAACAAACAAACAAAAAAAAAAAGGAGCCACATGTGTGTTTTGTGGGTGCGACTGTAGCAGCACATTGTAGTTATTATAGAGCGGTAGTCTTCAGAGGACAGAGTGGCGGGTCACGGTGGAGAAGGGGAGCAGGTGTGAAAATAAAATGAAAGATGTCTGAATTTCTTTTTATCAGCCGCAGTTCCAGGATTGCCACATTGCACACGCTGCTTTCTTGTCACACTGAATGAAGCCGTTATTCATGTTATTAGTGAACTCTAGGCTTTTTCTCAAAAAAAAAAAAAAAAAAGACCTGTTGTGAAAAAAGGCTTTTTTTTTTGCACCTTTGGCACCTACGAAGTCTTAATTCAGCAGAAACAAACTCAGATGGAGGAGAGGGACTAAACATAGAAGACACATACTTTATAAGCATAGCTTTTTTTTTTTTCGACTAAAGTGTCTGATTGTGTTTCGCGTGTTCAACACCTGGCGTGGCATCACAGACGCCAGTGTAACTCAGCCCCAGGCGGCGGGTGCCATTTGACGGTGTTCAGCATTTCAACATGGGCGAGAAGGATTCGGGTGTGAATTGTTGCAAGTGAAGGTGAGGAGGGCAAGTCTGACAATGCACAAAAGATAAAAACGCCTGCTTAGCCTCGAAGGAGGAGTATTACTGGGCGTAGTTATTATTTTCATTAAAGAAAGCTGGTACAAGATGTTCTGGCAAACCTCCAGGGCCTGTCATCAGGGTAATGAATGGCTCAATGGACTAATTGTAAGGTGCCAAGGAGAAGTTAAACATTCTACCACTGCCCAGGGAAAACGGTTTCAGGCAAACCCATGCGCAGGAGTCGAAAGCTGGCTTTCTCTCAGCCGCCCCCCCCCCCAGAAGTCGACAGCAGGACAAATGGGGGGATGTCAAACTCCAGACTTTGAGCTACTCTGACATTTCCTCCTGCACTTACTACCACCTGCCATGCCCCTGACTGTCAGCCGGTCACCTGCGTGGACCTTCAAGGTCCAGGCCAAGCTTCTGACCGAGCGGCCATTAAAGGATGAATGTCCACGCGTCCCAGGAAGCAGGAGAAGTGCTCAGACGCCTTCGCTGCCAAAACGAGCTTTGCAAGGACTCGGTTGAGACTGTGCTCTCATCAGGTCGTCCGTGGAAGCTCTGAGGAGGCTGCAGAAAGACAACCACGGTCAGGAGGACTGAGCATGCTTCACTCGCATTTTGATGGAGAGGCTGATGACAGCCTCCTGCTCAATACTCTCCTGACTTATTCCCGCTCTGATTAATGCACTGTGTTAAAAGGATGATCGGCTTCCTTCCAAGGTTTCACATGACTTGACAGTAACACCTACAAGTGAATACAGCCTCTTTTAGAGCCTCCAAACAAGGAAATAGTGTAAATACGAGTAACGATAATGTGCTCTGCCTGCAGGCAATAGAAAGCGGAGCGTGCTTTGGAATCATGGGAGAGAAGACCTAACAGAAGGGTTAAAGTCATCACCATCTAATCACATTTCCGAGGCACTATTTTGCCGCGCTCGTGGCGAACAAAGGTGAGATGAAAAATGAATCACAAAGACGGGAGCCGAGGAAGAATCTGCGGAGACCAGTGGCACGTTATTCTTATATCTCAGCTACAAGGCTGACACAGACAGGAGGCCCTTGAGAGCTGAAAGACAAGTGAAGAAGCCTATTAATCATTTATACCACTTGGACCGCATTCCCAAAAAGACAGTATTGTGATAACTCATTTATGCTACCTCCACTGCCTCTCGAAAAGGGACGAGTGCGAGGCGGCGTTTCGACTGAACCCCCGTCACCATCCCTGTCGGTGCCTGAGCTGATCACAGGTTCAGCGTTAACATGTCACCGCGATTCATTTCAAATAGTGAGAACCACATGTATGAAACACTTTTTTTTTTTTTTTTAACTTCAATTATAATATGAAATTTGACTTTACAGACACTCACATGCACATTCAGGAAAGTGAGAAATAGCAGGAGTTTGTATAAATTAATGTTCCTTGGCGTGAATAATTCCCCTCCCAGCACTGCTTGCTTTAGAAAACCTGTATTGTATTATCCCTCCAGTTTTATCCAAACATGTAATTCTGAACAGCTCTGTGTAGCTCAGCACTCTGGCTTTGTGTGTTGTGCTGCACAAATGATTCCTCGCTTTGCTTGTTCTGCCAGAAGGTGCACAATTGAAGTACGAGCAGTACTCCGGTACGTGAGGCTATATCAAACTGCTAAAGAGTTAAACCTTGAGGAACAAGATAGTGATTTTACACATTTTTCTTTTTTTGCTTTTGTTTTTTTTTTTTTTTTTTCATCCCATCTCTAAAATCCTTAACCTCAAATGATGTATGACTCACAGAACAGTTGGTGCTATTCTGTGAAGAGCAGGAGCTACAGTATTTGCCTCGCCTCACTCATGTAACACGACCGGAATAAGTGCAGTTTTTTACAGTTTCTGCAAAATCTAATAACACCTCACTTGAAACAGAAAGGAGTTCCAACCAAAAAGGAATGGGTGGAAAAAGGAAAAAAAAAAAAAAAAAACACTTGTTGTGATGTGACGACGCTTATTTCGTGTCACATCTGACTCGTCTGTGATCATATCTTGTGAGTTTCAATAAAACATGTAACACTAATGTTGTCAGTGACATACAGCACGGCCACGGAAAAGTTATTTTAGGCCCAGTAATTGACAAATTAAGACCAAAGACCAAGCAACCAAAGGAAAAAGGGAGGAACAGCTCACAAAGCAGTGTTATTGTCTGTACTTGTCAACAATCTGCCTGCAGCCAGTTTTGAAGATAAGAGGCAAATCACTCTCAGCATTGAAAAACTTACTGTGCATTACAAAATGCTGCAAGCTTTGGGTAGTTTGGCAGTGGTTCTAATTCTAATGTTCATTTCTTGTCTCCCTTGCAAATATACAATATTTCTGTAGAGTTCAATATACATTGATAATTATGGCAAAAAACCAAAATCGCTTTCACTCCCAATAGATTCAGGATTATTTCAGTGTACAAGGACATACCGTGCAACTAAATTAAAGTAAATGTTTTAGGAAAAGCTTCAAAGATAATAGAAGATATGGTGAGAGATTATTAAATAAGTAAAATAAAGCTGTTCCATTATTGCACTCACACCAGCATTACGCGCATTTGCAAATAAACTTCTGAATGTAAGAGAAACATTGTGTTAATGGAATCCCAGAACAGGAGTGAGATTTCTATTTACAGTATTGTGTTTCTGCTACGCTGCGAAGACAAACACCAAAGAGGGCGGGTGAGGTCATGTTGTCACTATGGCCGCCCCGCGGCTGTGAACAGAAACACGTTCATCCCAAATAGCAGTGACCGCAGTATACAACATAATAATATGCATTCACACATAGCGTATGCTTCTCCATGGGAATCATTCTGCATCATCACACTGATTAAGCGTGGAAAATGAGTATCGAGGCGTGTCTCTTTTTCATGCATGGACAGCACAGTGGAATTTTACAGATTGGTCACGGCTGTATCTGGATTTTCAAGTAGCTTTTTACAACCAAATCAAATATCCAGAGATAAGAGAGGACGTGGTGCTGATTGGTGAGAGGAAGATAGTGCCGGTGTGTGGGATATTGTTGTTAACTGGGTTAAAGAGCTTGTAGGCTCGGCAGCTGCATCGCACGGATATGGACTACTTGAGTGTTTCCTATTCTAGTGACAGGGGGTGTATGAAGACAATAAGGACTGAAATATATCTATACTGTCATGGCATCTGTGTTCCCCATTTGGCAAGGGACCAAAAATATTTAGCAGCTGAATCACATCGTAAAGCTTTGCATTTGCTAATGTTTTTTTTTTCTTTCTGTCTTTGATTTTACTGCTTCCTTGAGCATTAACGCATCTATATAACTATGTCTGAATGATATTAAAAGACTGAATATTGAGGAGATAAAAACTTTCGAAGAAAAGGAAGACAAGATGGGAATCCATTAACATGTCTTTAACAAAAGGGTTTAAAGGAAAGCAGACATAGGAAGATACATTTTGAACATAAATGACATTTTAATGGCACTAGAAACTGAACGAAAACTAATTCCACCTGCATGAAACCTTGCTAGATGCCATCTAATTCATAATGAGTTGTCTAGACGGTCTGCGAAATGAAAAGATAGTAGGCTCTTCATTTAAAGCAGGGTATTAAAATAGAAAAAAGGGATGCAAGGACAAGACCTGTTAGTGGACTGGAATAATAGCATTACATAGAAGCACAGGGGATATGGTGCATTTCAGTGTTGGGTAATGTGGTTGCTAACTCGCCTTATTTTAACCTCAAATTCTCTGTCACTGCGGCCAAAGCGTTGGTCCGTAACACCCAAGAGTTCATAGCTGATCTATTTCCTACTAGACTGTTGGAGAAGTAGGGGAAAACCTAAAGTACACGGTGTATTCAAACAGGAAGGGACAGCACAGAAGCAGAATAAATGAATGAATGAATGAGCACTCAAATAAATAATTAAATGTCTACAAAGTCCCAGTGCTGCCCTCTGTTGGCCGCATTTCAATCTGATTTAGACGTGACTTGACCCGGCAATGTGAGGACATATAGTTTAATCCTGTGTTACCCCAGAGGACATTTCAGCTGGGGGGAAAAAAAAAATCTGTTTCATGTGAAATATTAATCACAGAAATGTAAAAAGTCTTTACCAACGGATTTAATGATTTATGCAATAAAGAGTTACATACTGGTTTAATTAAAATTATATAATTAAATGTTTTTTTTAATCTTTGCAGCTGTTCAATGCATTATTGTTTCATGTTGAGTTTATTGGTGGGAAAAGAGATGAAGAGCTTATTTACCAGTAGGTAGTCAGTAGGAGATTCAGGCAAGCGCCACTTTGGACATGAAACATGCTTCTCAACTATTCAAATAGCAAGTAGTGGAGGTTGATTAAAACCAAAAACCCACGGCCAAAACTGCAGATATAAATATTCTCAGATATATTAAGCACATGCAGCGGCTGCTTTACCATGTGGTTTTGTTACACAATGTGATCAATTAACCTTTTAATGCAGTGAACATTTTAAGAAATCCAAACATATAATTTGCAATTATCTGGTGAAGAATGACTGGCATTCATGCTTGTAGATGGGAGTCAAGCCATGTGGTATTCCTTTACCGCAGTTTTCCAAGCAAGCCTTCGCATTTGCTCACACTTGCATTACAGACTGTTTAGCTTTTGTGTTTTCTCTCTCTCTCTCTTTTTTTTTTTTTTTTGCTTCTAACCATTTGTAAAAGAAGACAAGGTTATTACTTTTCTTCTACTTTTTTCTGGATTTAGTATTTGAGCTTTTGAAAATTAAAAATAGGGACTCACTTCCAGCTTGTTCATAATAACCAGGTAGGCCCTACAGTAGAAAACTGAAACTTCCAATACAACCTCCCCCCCCTTTTTTTTTTTGTTCATCTTTTTTTTCCCTGCATGACCCCAAGATCTGGAGGCTCCACGTGATTTCTTTATAAAATGTTATATTCAGTTTTTGGTTCATTATTTGTATTATTCTAATTATTATATTCTCAGTCTTTTCACTCCAGTCAATTCACAATTTTGCCATAATATTCACAATATAGAAGAGTTGAAGGAACACTGTGTGCAATTGTACTGCAATTCCCATTTTTCTATTCGGTGCACTACACAGCCACCTTAAAAAAAAAAAAAAACGCACGCGGGCTTCACAAAAGCTTCGGAGAAAGAAGTCTGATCATTCCGTACAGTCGTTTTGTCTGAACGTGAGTGAAAAGAAGCACTTCTGGAGGGTAGATACCCTTTTCTCTTGATGGCAGCTAAACCGTCACTACAGAGCGGCCTCGGTGAACCGTGAAGCTCTTCAGCCCCTCCGAAACAAAATGTTCTCCACGGCGAATCCTCCACGCACGTGCGGCCGGCTGAGCCACGTTAATCAAGCCAAGTGTCTTGAATTCACTTTTACCGGGAAGGCGCGCGCGCACCACGCGGATGTGCAATTTTTTTTTTTTTTTTTTCGGGACGCTCAGCTTTATGATCCTAAAATGTCATAAGTCTGACTTCTAATGAATATTAAAAGCACTTTCAGCGCGCGCGCCTCGTCGTCGGATTGCAAAGCGTCGCATTAGGGCCGGCAGTGGTGTTCCTACGGTGTTCCTGGTTAATGTAGGTCAAAGCAGTGACGGAAGGGTGTCCTCCGTTGAACCCGCGGTATTAATCCACATCGCAGTCCTGCAGATGGCGCGCACAGTCAAGTGAGTGCCCTGGGTGCTCACCACGGTGCTCGCACAACAATATCCGTACGGAGCCTACCCAGCTTGAGAGATGGCGATTGTCTGAGGCGACACCTCTGTCTCCCCTGTACAGCTGGAGGGCTGCGCAGGCAAAGTTCAACAGCGCAGTTGTTTTCCTCCAAGAGAGTTTGAGTTTTTTTTTTTTTTTTGCGCCCCTTTTACGCACGGCAGCTCAGGGGGCTGGACGCTTTATCAGACGGGCTGATCGAGCGTAACCTTAGTTGACCTCTTTGTCAGTAAAAAAAAAAAAAGCTCCCCTTTAAAGATGCAGAGCAGCTTCCACTGAACATCCTCTCCCCGAGTACACTACACACTGATCACACACATGAATATTTTATTGGAAGCATCTACCCAGACACTAACCTCAACGTGGTTCATTATTCTGATCTGAACTACAGACAACAGACAAGCGTGTGCGCACACACGCACACCTGTCACTGTCTAGACAGGGAGGGGGCATTAAGGCGGTGGGTGCGGGGGGGATCCCACATGACCCATTGCTGCCTTTTTTCTACGCCAGCCACAATATATCTCAAGGCATTGGATAATGACAAAAAGAAAAAAAAAATCAACAACAACAAGAGAAAAAAAGCAATCGCTCTTCCAAATCTGATTGGCCGGCTGAACCGACACCATTTTTTCCCCTGCTCGCAAACTCGAGGTCAGCTCGGGACGTTAAAAAATAAATAAATGAGAAAATAGAAATGCGTAGAAAGTAGAAGACACGGCAGACAATCTAGCTTGTTGGTGCCGGAGATGATTGGCAGCGCCGCCGTCCAATGGGAGCGCGCGGCGCAGCTGGCTTACTGTACTGGCAGAGGCGGCTTCCAATGCAAAGTTCAGACGCATGATGGACACATAACTGACAATTCCCGTCCTTTTGATCCGAACTGGGCACAGATTTCACAGTTCATTCACATTTGTGGACGCCGGCGGTTGCGTGGTGTGCGCCGCGAGCCGCGCCGGGAAGTATATTGATGAAATGAGACGTGGGCGATTCATAGGGAAAAGGGACGTGCTGAACGTCTGGCGCGTATCATCACTGGAAACCTGTTTCAACCCGCATCCTTATTAGGTTTCGTTTCATTTCGCACCACGATTCCCACTCACACACACTCACACACACAAAAAGAGAGAGAGAGAGAGAGAGAAAAGGCTGCCGCGTTGCCTTTCAGGCAGGAGTAAACTTAAAGACATCATGTGGGATGAGCACTATTACTACAACTACTATTACTATAACTCCCACCACTTCCAGAGAACCATAATGGAGCCGGTTCCACCGTCCCACTGTGCTTCCTGCGATTGGGGCATAATAATGTTGACGGGTTTCTGATCCAACCCAAGACAGTGCACTGTTCTTCCAATAGCAGCTTTAAGTGAAAAGGCGTGCCTGCCTGCTGCCCCCCCCCCCTCCACCACCGCCACCCCTCAAAGTACTCGATGTATAGTTAAAAAATGGGAGGGCACACTTGAACCGAGCTGCTCTATGAAGGTAGGCTGCAGCGTGTGTTTATTGATGAGATGAAAAGAAGATGGAAGTGAGAAATGAAACAAAGTAAAGGAACATATTAAAAAAAAAAAACTAAACGCGCGTCGTCGGGGGAGAACGGGGAGCCGTGGAAACGCTGTCGCCACTTTTTGAACGAGCTTCGAAGTGCAGGTAAGAAATTGAGAAAAGTAGGAAAAGGGATGGGTCTTTACTACATCTCTAACGCTGATATTAAAGGAGAGAAATTAGAGCAATTTTCTGTATCGGAGAGGGAAACACGCTTGTTGACTTTTGGGTTGAAATGCATGAAATGCCACTGACTTCCATGTAGTTGTGCTTCCCTTCACCAGCCTAATATTAAAGCTCTTCATTATCGGGAAACTTCATTCTTTTGGGAGACCGCGGACGTCCAATAAACGCGTGTGCGGTGCATGAAATGTACCGAAACGAGCTCCCCCCGTGTTGAAAGGGGGCACTCAGTTTTTTTGGGGGGGATTTTTGTTTGCCCATTTATATTCGAGTAGAAAAACGCGCTGCCCTGGCATGACGCAAGTTTCCCCATCTGTCATGATTCTCACCGTGCCCCCTTTTACCTCCAAGCCCCGCACTTTCGGGTGTACCCGGGAGCTTTTTGCATAGGGGGGGACACTTGAGAACAATACTACTCCGGTCAAAGTGAGCTCTCAGGTCTGTCTCTCAGTCTCAGAGCCTCCGCGATGCTCGCTCACATTTTACACACTGAGCCCGGAACAACTGTGGCAGCCGACGTGCGCATTTGGCTTTTAGGTCAGTTATTTGAGTCATCGGAAACGCGTTTCCTGATTGTATTTTACCACCGTATCGCACTCATACTACGAATCTATTTCTTCAGCGCATTTTCAGTTTGTTGAACTTGCTGGCAAGGTGTGTGTGTGTGTTTCCCCCCCCCCCTCTTGCTCTGAAATATAGGATAAAAGCAGCCGCTGCTCGCGCAGCGCTTCTACTCAGACAGATGTCTAGCCTACATTTTTTATTTTTTTATTTTTTTTTTTTGTGAATTAATATCAATACGGCGTGGCATTTATGAGATTGGGTTACGTTAAGATGTGCTCTGCAAGCGGAGGAAGGCTGGCTTATATTGTATGCGAAGGTAAAACAATACCGCAGGTTCAGTTTCTGAGAGAAATAAGAACTAGACCCGGTGGGACTCTGATCTGGATTTTTGGTGCCATGTTTCTCCCAAAAAGAAGGAAAGGAAAAGAAAAAAAAAAGAATGATCACTTTAAGTGTCGCAATCCGCTTTTTATTCACAGTCTACTGTAGGTGAAAAAAGGGTTTCGGTGTGAGGCAGTTTTGGCAAAGGATGGCCTAGATATGGGGCCATGCTCCGTTGTAATTAAAGTTGCAAGAGGCGCTTTCTGTGCTCCGTTTGAGACATTTTGTAACCAAAAAAAATAAGGAAAAAAAAAAATCTCGGACAACTCGTGATTTGCTTTGCTTCTGTTTAAAAGATGAGCACGCAGAGGTGCTTCACCTCTTGGGTAAAGTTAAATGTCTTCAGGTCAGCGCAATAAAAAATGAAATCGAGCGACGCCTTTCCTCCCCCCTCCCAAAAAAAAAAAAAAAAAAAAAATGAGGGAAAGAGCCATGGGGGAGTTTTATCCCGAGCAACATGTCAGTCTTGTTCTTTAAGGTCTCCGTGTACCAGCCCGCGACCGTGCGCGCGTCTGTGTGTGAGGACGGGGGTAAAAGGGGGACGGAGAGCGTGCGTGCGTGCATGAGGCAAACAGATGTTGTCCCTAAGCCGCTGGCTTTGTCAGATAAAGAGAGTAAAGACAGCATGTCCATGTGTCTCTTATAAAGCGACGCGGATAGTTCGGGCACGTCCTGTCCCTTGATTAATGGCCACGCGCTCGCAAGTTGCGCGCAGGTATCGCGCTTTGCGTCAACACATTAGTCATGTCAGAGGTTGCCTCTGCTGTGGTCAACGGGCCAGGTCGCCCGTTCGTGCGCGAGAAGGCCGGTCCCGGGTTTGACCGGAGGGAAGGAGAGCCCGTCCACGCGCTGCGTCCGTGTCCGTGTCCCCGCCGCGCGCAGACACGGTCTGTGGATGTGCACTTGTGTGTGTGTGTGTGTGTGTGTGTGTAAGAGTGAGTGAATGTGTAGATTTTTTTTCCCTCTCCCCAGCGTAATTGTGCGTTCATCTCTTTTCACTTTTGTTGTGATCACTTCCTCTCTCCGCCTTCATTCAGAAGAATATGCCTCCACAACGTAAATGCGTTGCAGTCCTATAGGCTCGGTTATGTAATTGGCCGCTGCACTGGATCATTTGTTTTCTGAATGGACACGATTGGAGAACACAGCTGAGCGTGCAGCAGCAGCAGCAGCAGCGGCTCCGTGGAGCAGGAATGCTACATTTCACCTTGATGTGAGACTTGAGCCTGGCACAATTGTAAATGTGTCCTGTGAATTAGAGCGCAGTGATTTGACAGGTTGCATGTGGGTGAGTGAGTAGTGGGAAAGTAAAAATTATACTGTCACAACGTGTATGCTGGATTGAATCCCCTCTGTTTGAGAAGAAACTCTGCAAAAAGGGGGGGGGAGAAAAACTTAACACAAGCATTGTTGGACATTTTTATTGTTTGATGGTTTGGAGAGCACTTGTCTTGTCTATAAGTGAGCTCTCGCTGTGGCTTCATGTCAAAACCTCTCAGTTTTTCTGTTTTTTTTAATCAGCACAGAGGTGTACAGTAGCTGCTGGGAGAGTCAGCCATTATGTGCCTTGGGAGTGTTTGTAGTCCGAGTATCAGGTGCCCAATTGTACCCCGATTGAAGAGTATTTGTATGTATATATTCCAGATGTATACATTAATATTCACAGTGTTGGAGCCATTGCCATTTGCCTGCTTTTTGTGTCACGGCTAAAACCCACCCATGACTAATGAATATTTAAGAGTACGTCTGCAGATCAAGCAAAGTCGTGATTGAATGAAGGAGACCCGGCTCAGATAAAAATGTGGACCTGCTCACAGGAAAAAGGGGGGTTCAGGGAGGGAGGAAGGGGGGGTTCAGTTAATCCACACCCTGCAATCAATCCCATTTTTACCCCCCCTTTTTTTTTTGGCTTCACCATCCTTCACTCGTCCTCTGTAGCTTGTCACCCTCTTTTCGCATTCAGCCATTTATTATTGACCAACAAAACTGGCATGATGCGTCCACGGCGTTCAGTTTTCAAGTGTTTTTTGACTGATTTAGTCACGCTTTCGCACATTTCTCCCACCTGATTATTTGGGTTTACTCAAGTGAAAATGTGTAAGGGGACCATGCTGCACTCATGTAACGAGTTGCTTCTTTGGAAGAGAGATGTAACAAAAAAAAAAAAAAGAAAAAAGAAAAAGAAGAAAAAAAAACAATCATCTTGTACTGTACATGCTCACAGATGGCAGGTCAGTATTCCAAAAAAATTTAAGTGCAGTAATGACACTGCTGCCCAAATAGATAAGACAGAGACATCTTTCTGAAACCTCCGCAATGCTACAGTTTTGGTTGCTGGTGTCCCTCCACCATGCGCCCATCTTCACCAGGCTTCCACCAGGTAATCCTGGCAGCCCATGCCCCACGTAATTCAATTTCTAAATGCATCTCCATGTCATTTTATTGCAGCTCTGTTCAAGAGATTTTTGGGCTTTGCTACTTAATTACACTACACAGTGGAAAGGACGGGCGAAGTAGGAGAGAGTATGTAATATTGGTCATGAGTGAAATTCACCTCAGTCCTCTAATCCACACAGAGCTCTTCATTTTGTCATTTAAATTTCCTTCTTTTTTTTGTGTGTAGTCAAACTATATTATGTCCACAACAGTTTTAGGCTGAACTGACAAAATAAAAAAAAAAAAGAAGAATTTCTGAATCTGAATCAAATAAATATGAGGAGCGCTTTTCCAATCTATTCAAATGAAGTGAAATTAGTGTGATGATTTAAAATTTAAGGTCGGGTGTTAAATCATCGCATGACAAAAGACTTGCACTTGAGTCCATTCTGGCACTTTGTCTAGCCCAGTTGAACATATTTGGCAGCCATTTTGGGAATGCAGTAGAGATCCATCGATATAACAAGCCACTTTGTGGATAGCTTCCAGAATGTCACAGCGCTTGTTAACTGCTTGGCCTTTTTGTCTCTGGCACAGTTTATCCTTTCCCAGCTTTTTTTTTCATTCTTCTTCTCTTTTTTTTCTCTCCTCCTTTTTTTTTTTTGTTTGTTCCTGTACAATGCTCATTAGAAGAATATCCCCCCCCATGGAGCAAAACTAATCTTTGATGAGCGATTGCCATCTGAGACTGTTTTCAGGTGTTCGTCGTAAAGTTAATAAGTCCCATAATTGTGGAGAGGAAAGGCTCGGAGGTGTTTGGAGACTCGGTGCTTCAATATTCAGTTTAGTGTAAGAAGGGCACGTAGAGTTTCTTACCTGATGTCTGTTCAAACTCAGTTACAACGCTACATTTGAGTCCCTGGTTACCATGGCAACCCTAAAAAACTCATACCCTCAAAGCTTCAGAGGGAAAAAAGGCAGTACACATGGCACACTTATTTCTTTTATTTATATTTCTCACTGTATTAGTCACTGCTAGTCGGTTACACTCTCAAAGCCTCAGATTATATATTTTTTTTAAGTATTTTGCTATAAAAATGATATTCAGTTCTTTCTATTGCTTGATCTGAGTAAATTAGTGACTGCTGGCCACTTGTGTCGTGGTGGATTGTTAGTATACGTTTTACAAAGTACAAGTTATTGGCAGACTAGCCACCTCCTGGCTAACTGGCTCAAATCCTTCAAGCCACAAATCACCTTTTTTGCCCCCCCCCACACACACACACACATAGCATGCTTCTCATATTTCTTTTTGGTTTTTAAAAATACTAATGACACAGTGACAAAAACTACTGACACTCAGTATAGGCTGCCTTTGTAATTAAAGGAAGAATTTCCCCCTTTAGCTGCATTATGCAACACAAAAAAACACACAGCTCCACAGAGTAATGGTGATTTCCTTCCAGCTATGAGGCGAGGATAGAGCATTATATCCTTTGTTTAAGGGGGAAAATGTATCTTGTTTATTGATGAGGTTACTACGCCAGGATAAAAAGACATTTTGGCAGGAAACTAAAGGTTATTATTGTGCAACCAATCAGGGTGTATTATCCGTGTGTAGTGCTTAAAGAAGACGTGTGTGACAGCTGTAGACTGCCTCTTTTCTTTCTCGATTCACGGGGAAGGATTTAGAAAAAAAAAAAAAAAAAAACCTCATGCTTTTAACAAATTGGCAGGCAGAATCCAAAAGCCTGGTCATGACAGTGACTTTTATAAAACTTTCTCTTGAAACTGTGTGACTTTCAAATCATGCGGCGTGTAGGAAAACTGCCAAACACAAAACTTCATGGCATGCTTTTCAGGTTTTCAAAAGAGGTTTGTTTTTGAGTTGTCTTCCCTTCCCTGAAAGTATCACAGGAATGTGTAGTGAAAGCACACATTGACTCTGAATAAGTATTTTCCAATGTGCCAGGCAGTTGTCAGGAAGCTTTGTTCACGTATAAAACTTTACAGAGACTTATGACACACGGTTACTATGTTTAGTTTTTACATTGCTTGATGGTAACTAAAACAGCGTTTGGGGGGTTGATTATGGAAATTTTTTTTTAAAAACTCTATTAAAATAAAATGAAGAGTCAACAGGGAGCACTTCGTCATACACTCAATGTAATACTCATGCAATATTGTGATACTGTAGCAGCCTGTGCTATGGTGCAGCTTCTATAAGATCAGTTTTTTTTTTTTTTTAATTTTCTCCAGATATATGATGCCATCCTCTGCAACAGTTTCATCAACTGTTATTTTTTTTCTACATGTACAGCCCTCTTGTTTCATAGCTATACAGTGCATATAGTGAAAACAGTCTGGTTTGTGGATGTGAGCATGTGTTTCCATTACCTTTCCTGAAATTGCAAACAGATTGTTGTCTTTATATTTGCCCGGTTGCTTTTTAAGCATTTCATTAAAAGTCATGTGTATGTTCTGTAACACCCGAATGTCATGTAACAACTTGAGCCGAAGTTGTTTCACAACCAGCACAGAAGTTTTTTTTTTTCCTCTCTCTCCCTCTCTCTGTTTCTCTCTTTCTCAACTTGTCAAAAAAAAAAAAAAAAAAGACAGAAAAACTTGCTGCAATCCTACACCTTTGAGAGATAAACCTCATTTACACGAGGGACAGTAACGTTTAAACTCAATGGGTATTCTCCCTCTTTAAGCTCATGCACAGGCCAAAGTATTCAGCTGATGTGAAAAATGTATCCTGGATTCTAATAGCGAAGTTGTATGTTTGCCAAGGTGCATGTGTGTCCTCAGTTCACCCTGCTACCCATATGGTTTTCTACAAGCAGCGCTGCCTGGTTGAACGAGAAAGTATCCGAGGAGGGTTTAAGAAAGTAAAAGAGTACCAGAACACTTAGTAACTTTTTAAACTATTATACAGAGGATAAGTGAATTCTCTACTTCAGTCTTGGCATGAGGAAGACTTTTTAAGCCTCGTGCCAGTAAACTGCACTCACGGCAGCCAAAATGTTAAGACTGTGCACAGTCTCACTCAAGGTACATCGGTATGCGCTGTGCTTTGGGTAAACTTGGGGAATTATTGACACAATGGCATTTGTGTTGTTTTTCTCTTAAAAATTAAGATTGTGGGAGCTTTGAAGGATTTTCACAGAATCTAAAACAGTTTGTTTTTTTTCATTGAGTCAGATTCTTGGAAATGCAGCTGCAGGAAATCAGTGTCAGGCATTTTGCCTTCTGAAAGGAAATATTTAGCTGAGAATTTTCTTTAAAAAATTTGCATCATGAAAATGGGGAGATTATCAGCTCTAGCACCGTCTGTTTCTTTCTCGCCTTCAAATGTACTTTCTTATTGTCAGATTTTAAAATAAAAAATCTGGAAGCGACTATCAATTCAACCAAACAGCTATCTGTTTCAGCAACATCAAAAAGAATCATTATCACGATAGCATGATAGCCTTCTTTTTTATTGTTGTTTTTATGGTTTGTTTTCGACAGTTGGTACAGGCTGCTAAGGAAACGCGTGCCTAACCTGTTCGGCGGCAAACAAATGGCAAAGGCAAATGTTCAGTTTTGCCAAAGTTGCCAGGCTCGTTATACGGTGAGTTTTTACACTCATCAGTGATAAAGAAAGTGAACTGGTGCGATCATTCCGGCGGCTTTCATAACACTTGGACTACATTTAACAGGCAGATGTCGTCCGTGTGTCCACGGGATGTCCGGGTGTTTTAAAACAGCTGAGTAATAATTGTCATTTCTGGCAGCGGTGCCACATTGTTTTTCGGTTGTTTTGTAAACTTAAGGGGGGGAAAAAAAAAAAAAAAGATCTTGTCTAAGCTGCTATGTAAACTAACACTGAGCAGTTTTTTTCTTTTGAAATTTCCATGAATAGGTTAACTGACGTGAATGCATTTCAAACAAAATGTCTTTTCTGGGCTTTGACTGTCTTCGGCTTTGCTGTTGGCTAGTGTCTCAACAGTCATTCACTCGCGCGGCATTTTTTCATTCCTACTTCTGTTCAGGGTCAGTCCAGCGTATCCCAACATGCATTTAGAGGAAGGCGGGTCACTGGGCTAACAGTGAAAGACACTAACAGAGGTACGAAGGAGCCAGCTATTAAAGATACACTCGATTAGTTGAAAAGAAGCCCTCCTGCTGCCGAAAATACGACTGGAAAAAAAAAAAAAAAACACCCAAATTGAAAACGAGGCAGCAGTCCCACTAAATCCCTCGATCTCGGCATGACGATACAAATGACTTGGAAGCAGCGCGTTTGTGATGTGATCTGCTGAAAATACTCGCGGCCGTGCGGCATGACTTTTATAGTAATGTTACCAGAAACAGCTGATCAGCTTGGGTTACACCCGGGGGCTTATGAGCTATAGATCGTTACCATCAAAGATAAGTATTCCGCCGCGTTCAGCGGACCGCACTGACCAGCAATTCATGAGCATTAGCAAGGGGCAAAGAGCCAGTTGATTATCATAAATGGAGCTGACAGGAGTTCATGTCATGTCACCGCTCCGCCGCGGTGACTCTGCGGTGACTCTGTGTTTTTCTGTACATAGAACGGATCGGAGAGGGCAGCACGACCCACTACGCCAACGTGCACCAGTCATAATGAGAAGTGCAGTGGTGGCGAACAAATATCTTGTAGTCTTGGTAGTCACACTCTGCATAGCAACAAGCAACGTTAGCCAAGGAAGGTAATGGAGGCACATTACAAACCAACCAGGATTTGCTTTAATTGCAAATTTGCACAGCTACGCTGGTTTTTCTCAGTGGAAGAAGTAAAATAGCAAAAGTAAAAGTGCATAACCAAAAAAACAAAAAACAAAACTGCACTAATTACCTCACTGTCACATAAATGTCTTTTAATTAAATGTATCCGCTTCAAACATTATTATTGATGTTTCCAAAGCGATGCCATTGAGGCCTGTTTTTTTCAGGGGAGGGGGAGAGGGCACAGTGGGCAACAACAAAGCAAACAGGTAATAATAATAAAAAAAAAAGAGCAGAAATTAATCCAAAAAAATAATAAAAAAAAATACAATCCGTGCTTTTAGGAGCCAACACCCCAGTAGGTAAAAACTCAGGAAAAAAATAGAGGCTCCTGTCACAGAAAAAACAAAAATAAAACACTCAATCCAGGAGAGAATGTACTGAACAAACTCTGAGGGATTTTTTTTCTGTCCCGGTGAAGAATAAAACATGGTTTTGTTTACACAACTTGTAATATGCTATAGAACTAGTATAACCACACCGACTGGTGAATCCAACATAGTTTCCCCTGCAGTCATTTGTGAGCTTGGTGGCTAATAAAAGCAAGTTTTGCATATAAAAAAAAAGAAAAGAACCTTCCTGCTGAACTAATTTACAACAGAATGCTACACAACAAGCTCCTAGAGAAAAAAAAGGAGCCATAAAGTATCATTTTGAGGACATTTTTCAAGTTTTTGACAGACAGTTTTGCAGTTTTTATGATGGAAATCTTACACATGCACATAAGGAACACTCTGCACTGCTTCAGTAATGATAAATGTGACTTATATGAAGCTCATAAACAGTCTTCTATCATAGGCTTTCATGTTTTTTGACTTTATCTTTGTCCTTCCCTTGTCATTAGTTATCTCCAAAGGTGTACGTGCTGAGAAACAGTGCATGTCTTGGAGGATTCTGGGTATAGCCAGCAGTTTTTGCAAAATGACTCTACCCATTAAAAATGCCCTATGACAACTGATACTCTCTTTACATGAATGACCTTATTGTGTTTTTTTGAAGCCATATTTTCATGGGACAGATGACTTATCTGCACATTCTGTGGACTGCCCTGGCATTTCACTCGGCTCAGATGTCTAAACAATATCTGGACTTCTTTGAATTTGCTTTTTGAATAAAGAGATTGATTTGGTTCTAAAAGGGTGGAAATACTGAGTTTTTGGCCTTTCGCTTCTTTCTTGTGAAACTCCGGAGTTGGCTTGCCTCACAAATCTGTCTTGCAACACTGTATTGTATGGACAAAGTTTCCCAACGTGGTCTGATTGCTCTCACTTGTTGATTTAACAGAATCCTGCACCTTTGTGCCAACTTTAGTTCAAGTCCTTAGAGCTAACTCCGATTGCTCAGCCGGCCTGCAGACCACTTGACCAGCCCACCGGCTCTTGGTATTAGTGTGTATAGGGCACTCTTGTGGACGGCCGTGTTTCACTGCGTCAGCGTTACACTTTTAGATGGGTCATATGTCAAATGAGCTGATGAGACATATATAATCTGTATTTACTACACAACAGCTTGCCTCTCTATAAATACACTAAACAGCGCTAACATCCACGAGGCTTAAAATAAGCACAGAATGTCTTCATTTAGTCTTGTGGTTTAAATATCGTGTTGAAATACTGAGAAAAATCAGTACGTGGAATATCTGTTGCGATGAAGATATCATTATTTTACCTGCGTAACAACCCGGCTTTATCTCAGCCTGATGGCATTTGTATTGTTGTTGCCGTAGCTACAGCCCGAAGAAATATATTGCATCATAAAACCTTTTTTTTTTTTTTTACCATGTCCATTTTTACTGTCTCCTCTGCTTTGTCTCCGTCTCTTTTCCAGCATGCACGTTTTTTGCTGCACGTAATTTTTTTTTTCTTTTCTTTTTTTTTTCTTTTTGCCTGGTGAATCCTTTCCGAATTTCCAGTATCTAGCTTGCCAAATTCCGGATGAAGAGGCTGTACTGCTGACCCCACAATCACACACCAGCTAGTAAAACTGCAGGGCTGACCTGCTTTAAGCACCCCTCATGCATTTGTGAAAAGTTCTGTGCTGGACCATCGCGGCGCTGGCTCGTGCACGCCCGTGCAGCTGCCGGTGAAACACATGGCGCGCAACTCCCAACGTCGCTCGAAGTTACATTCGCACATGGTGGAATAATCATGCAAATTCACTGTCGGTGGTTAAATTGCCATCCAGATTCCAGGTTCACATTACAAACACATTTACAAGGCATTTTTGTGTAATAATGTGTCATTGTTGAAAAATACACCACAAACGAATACAGCAAAGTTTAATTTAAAACACCGTGTGTTTGTGCGTGTGTATGTGTGTGTGTGTGTGTGTGTGTGTGTGTGTGTGTGTGTGTGTGTGCATAATTTCCATTCTCTCTCTGGTCTCTCTAGTGACAACACCAGACCAACATGGTGCACACTTAATGTAAACACATTGAAAGGCTACGTTGTTTTGTACGGACTGTATGCTCATTAGCTCAGGTCCCACAACGTCTTGCCAAAATCTGGCACACTGAGGCTTGTTTTCCTGGTTTGTTTCCCAAGGACACAAAGTCAGGAGATACAGTCTGGCTTTTTTTTGTTTTTTAAGATATAACGGCGCTACAGTTCTCCTAAACTACACAGTCCACTTGTTGAGGTCTTGCGCTGCTTTATATTCAGGCGCGCGTGGAGACACACAAACAGAGATGCACAAGTTGTATGTTAAATATTTCTGGCCACGCTGAATTAATGGCCTCTTCATCATGATACCCCGGTAATAGACAGACGAGTCCTATACGAGCGGCTCTGTAGGTTCACGAGGATCTCCTAATGGCCTGTGAGGTCCTTTTTTGGAGAGGAGAAATGTCCTTGATGTGTGTAGTAGCTGTAGAGAGGCAGTTGCTGTGGACACTTGTGCCTAAATGATAACTCTTGAATTTAGCATTATCTGCTTCGGGGGTTAGAGGTCTTTTGGAGACTGTCATATGAGTAGTCAGATGGTTCTTTTTGGTCAAATGCTCATTAACAAAAGCGCAGCCATTTGCCAACTGAGATATTTTTTTTTTTCAAAAGCGTCTGTTCCATCACCAAAGTGACGTACTTTCTTTAATTTTAATGGCCCATAGCCGGCAGCGGCTATTTGTTTTTATTCTCCCCTGTGTGCTCTGAAAGGAAACTTGATAATCTACAGTAGGAAAAATTTACAAGTTTTACTAATTTGTGAGTGTGGACTTTGTCTGAAAACAGTATACTTGAAGTAGATTATCCTCCCATCTGTAAATACACAATGGATCTGCTATGGATAACGGGTGGCAGTGGGTGTGTTTTTGACAGAAAATGACGAAGTTGAACAAGCTGTCCTGTCAAAAAATTTACTTTGACTGTCCCCTACTTGTGTAATGGCGTGGCAGTGTTTATTGTTATTTGTTTGCTCGAGGAATTTATTTGAAATCCGCACATCCTGTCACACTGCGTGGCTTTCTGTTGGACTGCATATCTTAACACGTTCATCTGCTGTGCTATTAGAGACGTTTTAGTTACACTGCAACTTCGGCATGAACTGTTGGACTGAATTTGGGAGGGGGAGCACAAAGAGTTAACAGTGGTTCTTGTTTGCGGACGACGTACAGAAAGGAAACCAGCATAATACAGTTATTCAGGCAATTTCAATTGAGCCGCGGTCATAACGTTACACTGGTGTAATTACTTCACGATGCCTCTGACCGTGCATTCGCAGAGGAGAAAAAAAAAAAAAAAAAGTGTTGTGAAATAATGAAATTCTATTTTATGGTGTTTACGTGTTTTTTAAAAGCGTCCCTGATGATGAGTTTAAAACCTGAACTGTGCTCGCAAAGAAAGAATCACTGATCCTGAGTGTTCAGCGCACCAGAGAGCCAGGTTGTAATTGTTAGAAGAACAACGCACGGAATCAGACGTACGTGAAGGATGCTTTCACTCCCCTTTATTTACATTTTAGACCAATTCCACAAAAAAAAAATGTTTCATCAGCAATGTAATGTTGCACCCTACGATTCCAGTCAAGGGAGACGAAGAAGTGAAAAAATGTTGTGTGAAAATCTTGGCTCAACTTGTCAACAGCCTACGTGGGCTTGTTGATGATTTTCAGTGACTGCTATAAAGGCAAATCAATTAAATCTGGAGACTGTGATGTGTTTGCTGCAGTTTCTCCTGAAGTGTGTGTGAGTTAGGTGCATTACTTACCTGTTAAGTGCTTCGCAGCATTATAGAGGAACACTCAAAGGTAATAAGAGACATGGCGCTCTGAATTACTCGGATTTAATCAGCCGACACCACATTGTTGGCCGGAGATGAATCATTTTCGATCATTTTTAATTGTGCAGATCAAAGGGAGCTACAGCACAATAGCATTAGCTGACATTTAATTTGAGTTGTTGACTGATAACAGCAAGTTGTGTCCGTGTATCAATTATTGCGAGGCACGAACTGTGCCTTTATCAAACTCGCCCCTCGGATATCTCTCGTCGGATCCACACTTCATCTCTTGGTCGCTGCCTAAAATCTGCCACTGTCCTCACTCCATATTTACATTGTGAACTGAATTACATTAGATCACATGTCCCAACCATATCATTAAAGCAAGATTCCCGCTAGTTTATATGCTAATGCGTCCGCACTGAATGGATGATTGAAATTAATAATTACTACGTCGGACGGCGGTTGTTAAGCAGTGGAGATTTCAAACAAACTTACTGCTAATAAGGTGCAACACAAAACACTCCTCATAAGTGCGGCTCGGCATCAAATTCATCAAGATGCTGTATGCATAAGCATGGACATGAGCTTTTCATAATGCCCCGTGGCCCTTTTGTCTCCAGATTGAAATGTACCAAGGGGCCTTGAATATATGCTTGTGGTGTGTGTTGTAAGCAGTATTTGCATATTCAAGATGTACATTATTCACATGGCTGATACTGCTCTTTCATAAGCATGCCTCTTATGTCTGTTCTCCACCCCATCCCCCATCCCCGCCGCTTTAACCCCCACCCCACCCCAACCCCCCCCCTTGATTAACTAATGTCCAATTCGATGCAGCGTATTTCATGAGCTTGTCACCTAATACGGGCTTCTGATTAACCTGGAGTCTGGCTGGTGAAGTTGCATCTCTCGTATCTCCCGGTCTTAATTTCTCCTTCCCCCTTTTTTTTTTTTCTTTTTTTTTTTTTTGTTACCCCCTTCCCCTCATCCTCCCACCCCTCCTCAGTCTTTGTTGTGGCGGCAGCAGCAGAGCATGCATTGCACTGGCGGTCTGAAGCATTGTGTCTGATTTCCAGCAGACAAACTGACCTCTGGGGATTTATTGACAGCAAACTCCACAGAGGCAGACACAGAGCTGGGAGCATGGAGGCAGCCGGAGAGGGGCGGAGGGTGTTGGGGAAGGTTTGAGAGGGAGGGAGAGGAAGAGGAGGAGGCACAGACGGGGGAGATAGACGGATGGAAGGAAAAGACACAGGGAGGGAGAGAGTTTCAACGTGGTGAAACAGGAAACAGGTAGAAGCGCACGGAGAAAGAAATCAATACGGGGGGTGGGGAAACGCACGCCGAATTTAGTTTGATTTAAAAAAAAAAAAAAAAAAAAATGTTCTCCTCGCTGAGTATTAGCAAGTGAAAGAAAATGGCCGCCTCCTACAAGGATCTAATTAATTTTGAAGGATCATCAGCCCCTTTAGTCCAAGGCAGGGTACAGGAGGGAGGGAGGGAGGGAGACAGACCCCTGGGCTGATTAGAATTCACTGCAGGTAGGCGCTGGCTGCTGCTCACCCACTGTGTCACGGCTAAAATGGAATCACTGTTGTGAGTGGCAGTCTGGGCAACTGAAGCCTGCTTCCCTTGGCCTGCTCCTTTGTTGCCTGCATTCACCTCACTTTACCCCTTAGGCAGGTGTATTTACATGTCTGGACGGCAGCGGGAAAGCCACAGACGGAACATACATGTTTGCATTATCTCATAGTGGTCATTTAAAAAGAAAGAAAGAAGGAAATAAAGAAAAAAAATAGCTCATGGCTCTGGGAGACAGCTGGAAGTAAAAACCAAACTGAGCAGGAAAAGGAACTAGTTGAAATATTTGCCATTGTACTGGTTCCAAGCATTTTGCCTTAATTTCATTCAGATTTTTATTTTAAAAATTATGTTTTTAAAGTGAATTCACAGTTATTGTAGTGATCACTATCAGAATAAAGGAAGGGTTACAGCTAAACCAGGGTCATGGTTCAGGGTCCATTTTGCTTTTAAGTTTTGTCTCCTGTTTTAAGGTTCAGGCTGGTTTTGGGGTCAAAGACAGAAGGCCTGAACAGGTTATTTATGTGGATTTGGTGACTATCGCTATGAAGTTTTATCGCTGAGAGAAAAGCAGTTAACATTTGGCTTTGGGTGTGAGGGTTATGAATTTCACATCAAAATACTCCCCCCCCCCGAACCAGGACCAAATCGGTAACAAAGTGTGATTTGGTTTCACTGAACAAACAGTGGCTAAACAAGCCATTACCTGTCCGCATCAGGCCGTCAGATTTAATGGCTGACGAGCATTTCAGGAGCGCGCACGTCTCACCGCATGCAGTTCTCCTCAAAGTGTGGGGCCTGTGGACCCAAAAGCAGTCAGCGAGCGCAGCGTTTTCACTTATTACACTTCAGCTGTGCTTTTCTCCCAGATATTCTGCCTCTCCATGCTAAATTATGGATAAAATCGTCATCTTTGAGGCGCATTTATGATCTGTTACCTCGGCTTAGAAAAGCAGCTCACGAAGCCTCCACCAAAGCTTGTGGAGGAACAAGAGAGGTCACTCGCCCGAGAAAAAAAAAAAAAAAAAAAGAAATCCAATTGTTTTCCTCGTTGAATTTCTAGCTCAGATTCTTATAGTGGGAGGTGTGTTCTTTCAAAGAACTCAAGAGCTGTAAAAGAATAATTTGTGTCAACATTAATGTGCAGGTCTGGTCAAATCCAAGCCCTGTTCTGTTCATTCAGCTGCACATTGTAGTCGCTGGCATTTCAACAGAGAGCACTTCATGTTCGTGTTGTAGCAAGTGTGGCTGCTACGAAAACGTTTTTTTCTTTACTCCATCTACCAAAAAAAAAAAAAATCTAAGTGTCAAATCGCCCTTGGAATTACGATCTGAGCCCAAATTAATGACAAATATTCCAGTCGGATGCGCAGTTTAATTTTCAGGTACTTCTAAAGCCTTGTTGGTTGTACAGGACGGCATTTTGAACAATCTGGGACTAATAAGATAAAATTAGTTAAAAAAAAAAAAGGGATTGTGCCTTGGCTGAGTGTGTTTTCCTCCAGTTTGCCTGACCTTGAATGATAGCGCGGAGTGTGTGACTTTAATGTGGTTGGTTTGACATCATTTTGTTTCCAGTTTTGAGGTCACACGTCTGCATACTAATGTGTTTGTACAGTATAAGAGCAATTGTGTCAGGCTTTCTTAGCGTCACCAAACCAGCCCGTCACATGCTTGATGTTGTTGAATGCTTGTCTTGTGTTTTTCAATGGGAGCCTTGTGCGTTTAATATTAGACTCTTTTCTATTATTACGTCCTAATGCTGCCGTACATCTGTATTAGACATTGTGTTGTTTCATGTGTGGATTTGAAAAGGACAAAAAGCTCAGATGCGTCTGCATACACACACGTGCTCTCCCTCTGTCTCACTCTCTCTCTCTCTCTCTCTCTCTCACACACACACACACACACACACACACACACACACACACACACACACACACACACCCTCACACGTGCAGAAGTGTGACTGAAAGATTTTCTAAAATATTGAAAAAAGGTCTTTGGTGTAAATTTATGAGGAATTTAGATCGTTTTTCTCAGGAAGGGTGTGGTTTTGTTCTTCAGCAGCTTAGATAATTCTTGAGAAGAGACCTGTCTGCTGTGCCAATAATGTATTCAACCTTGATTCGTAATTTGCGCTCATGCACACAGGAGCGTCCATTCGTCTCGCTGTAAAAACTCTTCACACATCTGTTGCAGCACGCTGGTGGCAGATACTCGTGTTGCTGAGGATCTGGGTTCATTAAGGGAGTGGCAATATCGACGAGGCAATATGTGGCATTAAGATTTGTCTTTGTCTTTTCTCCCCCCTCTCCAAACACTGTAGCAGAGCAACACATGATTTGGACAGAGAGGACTGACAGCCTTGCCTAGCACCAGGCCTCTGATCAGCCATCTCCACCAGCAAACTGAAGCTTGACCCGCTCTTCATCACCAGCCACACAAGCATCTTCGTAACAAAACGTCATCTAACTGTGAGTACTGCACTGTTGCTGTTTAATTTTTAATTTAATTTATTTTTTTTTTTAGCCTTCCATGTTGAAGCAACTAAGCTGGAGATAAGCATTAATACTTGTGTTAACACTTTAGTGCTGCTTCTTCTGTAATTTTAGCAAAATTCTACTTTCCTGAATAAACAAATCTGTCACTGTCAAATATGGGTTTATTGTTGGTACCACTGTTACGTTTATTTCTATTCGGTGTAGTACTCTTTTCCAAATTGTAACGTGATTCTTCAAACTTCTCACAGATAATTTGTGTCCGCTGTTACAAGACTCTCTTTAACCAATGTATTTTCATCAATAAAATATCGCTTCCTTTATTAATTGAGCTTAAATGAATTACCCAAAAATAATGAACACGATTCATGCAGGTTTAAAGAACAAAATTACTGCACTTTTTTTAAAATTTTCAAGCTAAAAAGCCTAAATCAAATAAGCTGCTGCACTTTAAAAATACTCTTCCACATGTTTATGTGCAAAATCAGTGGATCTTATAGATATAGTAAAAAAAAAACACAATTTTCCCACTTCACGCCCGTCTGAGTTAGGCATAGATTTCCTTCCTTTCCTTTCTTTTCTTTCCTTACCAGCACAGAAAGCGTCTTGAATAACCTCCCTGGCTGATCTGCCGGGTCATATGTGGTGTGTTCAGGATAGTTAGGAAGCGCCATCACAGTGAACACATGGCTAACAAAAGAGCCCTCAGTCCTCTGAGCTCAGTGCTCCACCTACTGGAGGATGTAGGAACTGCGCCACTCCTCGCTGAATGAAAAGAAACTTGGAGTAATTAGATGGAAACCATCTTAATTGTCCTTCACTGCGGCGATGTCGAATTTTTTTAACCCTCTATTCAAGAAACAGATTTAGCTGAGAAAATAATTTGAGTCTTTTTCCTAATATCATGGGGCTGGACCGAGGAAAATATTAGAATTGCCACATCTGTTTTATTGTTTCGGGCAGAATGTTTGTATGAAAGCAGGAATCGTGCTTATGACATATTTGGAACGGTTGTTTTGTCATGTTTTCATGGTGAAGCATTTACTCACTATGGTTGCATTTTGTTATAAATTATTTCATTGCTTTTAAAGCAACATGTACATATATATGCATGTGTGTGTGTGAGACCATATATTTTATTTGTAATCCAGTGCACGGTGCGGTGGCGTATGTGTGTTTTTCAGTCCGGTGTGTGTTGCTTCCTGCTTTACAGGTGACATCAGTTGCAAGGGGATGACCGAGCGCATTCATAACATCAATCTCCACAACTTCAGCAATTCTGTACTTGAGACCCTCAATGAGCAGCGCAACCGTGGGCACTTCTGTGACGTGACTGTTCGGATCCATGGAAGTATGCTGCGAGCTCACCGGTGCGTGCTGGCCGCTGGAAGCCCTTTCTTTCAGGACAAGCTGCTGTTGGGCTACAGCGACATTGAGATCCCGTCGGTGGTCTCAGTGCAATCCATCCAAAAGCTGATTGACTTTATGTACAGTGGGATTCTGCGGGTATCTCAGTCGGAGGCCCTGCAGATCCTCACTGCCGCCAGCATCCTCCAGATCAAGACCGTCATCGATGAGTGCACCCGCATCGTGTCCCAGAATGTGGGCCTGGCCGGGCCGGGGGGGTTCCCCGTCATACCGGGAGACTCCGGTCAGGAGACGCCCCGCGGCACGCCGGAGTCCGGCACCTCTGGGCCCAGCAGCGACGCAGAGTCAGGTTATATGCAAGCAACATCTCAGCAAAGCATAGATCGTACATACACATCACTCTACACCTACCCTGGTCTCTCCGTGCACAACGGCACCCGCGAGCGCCCCCTTTACATCAACCCTCTGACACCGAATTACGACCCGACCCTCAGCACTCAGAAGGACCAGCAGTCTCAAGATCCGCCCTGGATGAACCGCATCCAGGAGCGGTCCCAGCCGGTCGACCGCTTCATCACCACGGCGGAGTCCACTCACTGCCGCAAGCAGCCCCGACCGGTACGCATTCAGACAGGAGGGATGCAGATCAAGCAGGAGACCGAAGACGAGTACAACTGCTACGGCAATATGGCGGACTGCCCGGACGACACCGACAACACCGAGGGTGTCGAGAGCGAGTCCAAGGTGGAAAGTTTTGACTCAGGGGTGAGCTCCTCCATCAGTACTGAGCCGGACACCATGGAGCAGCAGCCGTACCTGCCGGGCTTCGGCCGAGACGGAGGCGGGGACGGGCAGCCCGGCGAAGGAGCCCCAGTGCAGATAGAGGTCAACGACTCGTCCCCGGAGCAAGTGCACGACGCCGAGGACGGGGACACTTCCCACAGCACTAGTGACAGTAGCATGATGCAGCCCCTGTCAAACTCAGTCAAACTCAGTCCCATGTCCCAGTACATACGCCAGGCAGAATCACACACCAGCAA
This sequence comes from Salarias fasciatus, assembly GCF_902148845.1. NCBI lineage: Eukaryota > Metazoa > Chordata > Actinopteri > Blenniiformes > Blenniidae > Salarias > Salarias fasciatus. The sequence continues at coordinate 11,425,724 of NC_043754.1, forward strand.
CCTGAGGATGCAGCACACCGTGACCAGCAATTCCCAAGTGTTAGGCTCTGCTGGAAGCAACTTCCTGCCCGCACTGTTTCCTACACAGCCGACCAGAGACCACAAGCCTTTCTCTTACCTTACTGGCCAGCAGCAGCCCCAGTTCGTGGCCGTGCCGCCCCCTGCGATGCCACCGTTTCCAAACACCATGTTGGTACCACAAGCGCCAGCTCAGCAGCAGCAGCCTGCAGGAGGACTCGGTTCCGGGGAGAAGAAGCCCTACGAATGCACTCTCTGCAGTAAAACCTTTACTGCAAAACAGAACTACGTCAAACACATGTTTGTCCACACTGGTGAGTCAAAGTATCTCGTACGAGGAAGTTTTATTCACTTTTAGTAATTTGTTAAGCGCATGAATGGAAAAACGGAATTTTCATTGAAGATATTCAGTCATAAAAGTGACTTTGTACGATGACGTTAGGTGGAGGTCAGGGGTCACAGAGATGAATGACCGGGGTTTTCTTGCAGTGAGAAAAAGAAAAGCGCAAAAGAAAGAAAAAAGCAGCTCCATTGTGCCCTCCCATCTACTTCCAATAAAAAGTAGTGTGTTTTTTAAAGACTAATTGTACACCAAAATCACAACATTAGTATGCGGTATGGACTTTAGGCATATAAAGCAAAGCCGAAGCCCAGCATTTCATTACATATCTCAGTAATTTAACTTAATTACAGACAGATAAAAAACAGTCTAAAAATCACATTCATTTGGTCACAGTTGACTCGTATCTTTGTTATCATTTATATTGCTTTTACAATGGCAGCCGAGCGCTCATGCAGCACGCCACTCCACTGCACACTGCTTTCTTTTAGCTCTGACAGCTTTATCAGTCACATACCGTGGAAGTCATCATCACAGAAAGAAAGAATTGAATATCATATAATTAGATGATCTCATAAGAATTGCCTACTCAAATGGCCATTATTATTCATTACAATTCTCTGCTTGGCCAGAACTACTTGTTATATGAAGGCCGTTTCAATCTAAATTCCCGGTTTCGCTCACAGGAATGCGCCCGGCGGAGCAGTGACATATAGAGAGCCAAAGTCACTGATCGATCAGTGTTCAACTGAACTCAGCATCCGAGCGCGATCAGCTTAATCAATCCTGTGAAGAAAAGTGAAAATTTTAGAAAGAATGATAAACATCTCACAGAATGACACAAACTCTTTTTTTTTTCTTTTTACACAAAAACCATATCGAGCCGCATTCAAGAAATCTGATCCAGTGCGACACACCTTACTGCAACAAACCTAAAATAGCAAGATTGGCCCAGACTGAAATGATGCATGATAACATATGCGGCAGGGCTCATGTGTCGTTTGCTGTTATCAAATGTGGATCAGAAGCAGGAAGGCAGCTTTTTTTTTAATAGCATGAATCACTGCATCACAAACACACCGCCCTGAGCAAGGCGGTAAACATGTTTATTCTATTGGCGCCAGCTCCACGTTGGTGATACGCAATTGACCCTAAAGTGGGACCTTCAAGGGAATCAGATCAGGGAGAAAAAAAAAAATATCACTCACCTGAAAAAAAAAAAAGGGGGGGAATTAAAATGATAAATTATTGGCTTCATTAAATCAAAGCAGGTAGCTGCACATTAATTCATTTGGTGCAGCAGAAAACAATAGATACTCAGCACTTAATTAACTTGCATGGTACAATTTGTCTGTTTGCCGTGTTATCAGTCTCCTCTTCTACCTGTTCGTTTTGCGTCATTTTGATATGTTAATATTTTACTGCTCATAATGTCAGCACAGAAAATTATCTGAAGTGAGCCTAAACTGTGTCCGTGCCTGTCGCGGCTGCGCCGGAGCTGCCTCGGCCGAGCCGCTCTCCCTCGGTGCTATAGCATGCTGTGCTCATTGGAACCAACATCATAACAAACCTAATACAGGTTTGAATAATTCTAGCCCGAGGTGTGTTCCTGTACTGGAAAAGTAACACTGCTGGCTTCAGGCGTCTGATGTAGCTGCACAAGCTGAAGTCAGTTGATCCTGCCACATTGTCTGTGTAGCTCTAAGAGTTCGCTGGCTCCGTTTCAGGAGCGTTTAGCATCAAAATTAGCCTTGATTCGATTCCCAGCTTCTAATTTGATCACATTTTTTTCATCATTAATAAAACAGACTCGTGCCTTTAAATATATCCGCACCGCACACAGCGCCACGCGGACCCTCAAATATCACATTAATAATGACCGCACCACCCAGACTTTGACATTTCCATGAATGCCCTTACCAAGGTGGCTGTTTACACGAGGAGGAGACGGAGCAGAGTTAGAGTGGGGAAGTTTGAAATGATATGTTTTCTCAAAAATGATGCAAATATAATAAATGTTTTTGGGAAAGCGAGGCATTACTCAGCCATTAAGGGACCGCGCTTCTTGAGTGCTTGTTGAGTTTATGTAAATGGACTGCCTTCTTCCGCCTGTTATAATCTAATTCTGAAAACGTGTTTCTTCTTCTTTCTTTTTTTTTCTCTCCATAATGCTTTTGTCTTGCATGTACATCCAGGTGAGAAGCCTCATCAGTGCAGCATCTGCTGGCGCTCGTTCTCCCTGAAGGATTACTTAATTAAACATATGGTGACACACACGGGGGTGCGGGCCTACCAGTGCAGCATCTGCAACAAGCGTTTCACCCAGAAGAGCTCTCTCAACGTCCACATGCGGCTGCACCGTGGCGAGAAGTCCTATGAGTGCTACATCTGCAAGAAGAAGTTCTCACACAAGACCCTGCTGGAGAGGCACATGGCCCTGCACAGCACAGCCAGCACCATCACGGGGCTGTCGGGCAGCGCCGGCGCCCCGGGCCCCGTCTCCATTCCCATGACGATGGCCGTCCCCGAGCCCGGGGCCGGCGTGGTGGCCCTCGCCATGCCAGTGAGCGGAGGTGCTGGAGTTGGGGCCGGGGTTGGAACAGGAGTGGGTGTAGCTGCAGAAGCGAGCTGCCAAGAAGGGACCACCTACGTGTGCTCCGTCTGCCCTGCCAAGTTCGACCAAATGGAGCACTTCAATGACCACATGCGAATGCATGTCTCCGATGGATAAGTACAAATAGATAAACTTCTTTCAAAAAGAATGACAAATAAAATGGCACTAGATTTTCCTTTTCTTATTTTGAGGTATGAAGAGTTATGAGTATAGACACTGGCACATTAAGTTTCCCAAAAAAAGATTTCTTTTTTTTTTCCTTTTTTTTTTTTTTTTCTGTTATTCTAAAAGAAAAAAAGATGGTGGCCTTAAGGCTTAGTAGTTTGATATTGATCTACTGGATGGATCCTAACTACAGGCCTCTAAATGTATGCTTTCCTAAAAATACTGATTTATGTGTTGAACACTACCGAAAGGCCTACGAAAGAAACACATACACACAAACACACCTTTAGTGTAGGTATGTCTGAATGAATATATACATGCATATATGTTTTAGCGTTTGTGTATTTGCATGGTCATGTTTGTGCGTCCAAGTGTGTGTGTGTGTGTGTGTGTGTGTGTGTGTGTGTGTGTGTGTGTGTGTGTGTGTGTGTAATTGCCATGAGATATGAATCATGGCTGTTGTGAACCCATACTGACCAGTTTGGAAACTATAGATGTCCAAGCTTACTGTGGTATAATTTAAAATGACAATAACTAAGAAAAAAAAAAAGAAAAAAAAAGAAAAAAATCACCTGGGGTTGGGCTACGTATTCCCTCTAAAAAATACTGATGGTCACAAGATTGCCTTCTTATATAAAATAAAAAATGAGAGTAGTTAATTTGACACTGGGTTTTATTTATTCCTATGGTATTAAGGGATTATAATGCAGCTGTTGTCAAGGTACCAATTTAAATCATTTACTGAAATGTCACTTCCTGTCAGTGGCGACGGGGGGGCGGACATTTCTCATGTTTTGTAATTCTTGTCCATGCATTTTGATGATTACGATTACGTTTTCCAAATTACGGTGTGTTGACGCGACAGTATTTGAGCAAAAACTTTTGTTTTCTTTTCTTTCTGAAGTTCGGAGTTTAACTCATTTTGCATACACTGCCACTAATATCTTAAAAGACTGTTAAGGCTAGTAGACCTCTTCCATTTCAATACATGAGAAAAAAAAGAAAAGAAGAAGAAGAAAGATTGTGTTGCTGATGATTTTTCTTTCTTTAGCCTTTTACATTCACAGTTATGGCAGGCTGGAATATGCGACTAAACTCTCTCCTTCATAAATGCTGCTCCTCAACTTGCACCTGACTGTTATGGGATATAAATTAAAAAAAAGAAAAGAAAAAACTTACATAAAAAAAAAAAAGATTTGTCACTTCAACTGTTGTGTTGTTGAGTAGCCTCCGTGCTTTAATTGGATGATTGGATTTGCAATGTCGGGGGCAGGATGAGGCCCGGATTGGAGCAGTGTTGTTATAGAGGGGGTAAATTAATTTGAATCCAAATTGTAATTGAAATAAATGCCATCCTGATCCCAGAGCCCGGTAAACCTTTTTATCGCTATTGCGAAAGCTGTTCAGCAGGTGGAAGCGGAATACATTGCTCTCATGTATTGGCTCTCCCCAAAGGCTGCGATAGCTCGCAACGTTTTGACAGGAAAAAAAAAACAAAAAAAACAAAACAGTCCCAAAGCAAATTAAGTAGCTCCATTGATTGATATCACACTGTTTCATGGCATACCACAAATCGCAGATGGACTTTGTTGACAATATAGCTTACATTCCTGATTTTCGAAAAACAGAGACACAGCATGTACACAGTTAGATTTGGAAAGCTCGTGTGCCGCAAGTTGTCATCCATGCATCACATCACTTAAGGCTCATTTCTGATATTTAGATGTATTTGTATTGTTTTCTAACCAAAATAGGACACACAGAGGACACACACACACACGCACACACATACACACATGCGTGCAACTGCCTGCAACTCCAGTCTGAAGGATTTGCTCACATTTGTGAGCAAAACACCTTTTGCGGTTGCATTATGAAAAGAATAACAAACTGCATACAGAGGTCTTAAAAAGACCTGCTGTCAATTTTCTTTTTCTCAAAAAGTGCTACTTTGCACATTTTGTTAAAATGCCTGTGCTTAATATTTAATCATTTTCCTTAAAATGAACTTCTATGATTTTCTTTTAATTCAATTTCAAAAGAAAAAAAAACTTTTTTTTTTTTCCTTAATTTTGATAAGTGGACTGCATTGTTTTCTTGCATATATGTTGCACTGCTTAAACCAATAAGTGCACTACTGTTAACAGAGATATTATAGTTTTAGAAAAGAGGATTTTTTTTTTTTTTAATCTAACATTTGGTTGTAGAGCTCACATGTAATAGAATAGCTTTGTTTCAATTTCTTCATCGGAAATTTTCAGCAATCCTTGGCTTTTGTTGACGCTTGCACTTATCCACAGTATACACACTTGTGCCGTGTTAAATGCAAGCATTTTTTTCTTTTTTTTTTTTCTTATTTAAACCTGTACCATTACGTGTGCTCATCTATGTTTGAACCTTTTTGAATTCACTCTTTTTACAGAGTCGGTTCCCTATAACAGTTTATTCAAACGCATCTCTTCAGAATCGGAGCAGAACGTTTCCTCTGAGAACATTCAAGCCAAACAACATTAACAGTGAAACAACAGTAATAATGAAACGAACTCCCGTCCGCGTCCGTCGGCGGAGGTAATAATGTTGACAGTTATTATAATATTATTATTAACGGCGATAATAATGATTATAATAATATTAACAATAATACATTTGTAATGTGTGTGTGTGTAACATAAGTGATACGTGTGTCCTAGTGGGTGTAACAGAGTGGGGAGGTGATGGAATGCAGCTTCTTTGATATCCGTCTGTCAGTTGTACACAGTTGTGTCCCTTCCTTAGTGTTCGTATGTCTGTGAGTGTCTGTGTGTGGTATATAGCCTAATCAAATAGTTGATAAGTGGAATATCTGAACTGTAGGGCTTCCTTTGCAATATGCAGCGCAGGTACTATAAGAGAAGCGTCTCTCCAAAACCTTTTTGGGCTTGATAAGGCACCCCGGAATATCGGAGATTGGACTAGAGCTGTCGGTGGAGTGCCGTTGACTTTTGCGCCGGCTTGGTGAACTTTATGTCGAGCGTTTTTCGATGATAAATTTCGTATAATTGCTACTAGATTCCAGATGACTGCGGAGTCGGTTTCAGGTGGAGCGAAAGCGGTCGGCGCTCTGCTTTCTCCCCAGCTGGATACAAACTAAAAGAAACTATTGACCCCCGCAGGAGAAATGTGCTGGGAGGAAAAAAACAAGAGCATGCGGTCGGTCCTCAGTAAAAGTAGCACATTATTTAACGTTTGATTGGGCCCGTCTCTTATGGTGTGCATATAAGCCTAAACTGTATGGTTCCTGTTTGTAGCTGTTGTTGCCAGGATGGCAATATTGCTGCATGCTAGTGCTATATTTGTCTCTACACAGCACGTGGAGGGTAATCTCATGCCTTAACAGACAATGCACTAAATAGAATATGTAAGCAACTGCCGAGATCTCTTTCCAACAGTATTGCCACGCGTATGGCACACAGCTCATGATGTTGGTGTTCGTCGTCTGTTCAGTACCAAGTTGAAACACTGCCAAACTAACATCGTCACTTCTTTAACAGCAGCGGCAGAGACATTGAATTGAATTGTTTCCGTGTAACGTGTGTGTTCAGTAATCTAGCATTCCTTCATGGCACCTAAATTTTACATACTTTGTGTAAACACATATATCAAATGCACTATTGACTGTAGCTAGATGAGTACAACCAGCTTTGTGGTATCATTGGTCTAAATAGTAGGTTAAGTAGCTCGATGTTGGTTTTTTGATCTATTTGTTTTGGGAATTACACTATCAATTGTTTCTCTATCACTTTTTTTGGAATAACAAAAGTAGCCAATCTCAACGTTATCCGGATGAGGGCTAATAAACTCGTCCCATCGTCAGTTGACTTCTTGTATCATAGGGGTGTTTGATAGCGGACCGGGCCCGGAAAAAAGGGGAAGAACCCTTCTCTCCAGTGTGTCATAACATGCTACAGCATAACCCAGGCTGTTTCCCGCCTCTCCCTGTTGCATCGGCATCACACGCTCTTCACTGTCCATAGTTATATATTCCTTATTACTGCTTCAGCTACTTGTGGTGGTGCTTAATTCTCTTTTCTCAGTGTTGCGGAGAGTCATTTTAAAAATTGTTGGAAAGTTGCAACATTACCCAGAAAATAAGTCCTTATCTCAATCGTGCTTCTTCTAGTTGTTAGTCTAGATTTTATGTTTTGCAAAGTGTACGCATATTTTCCAGAACAAAACATATTGAAAAGTAGATAATAGCCTTGAGCCTGCAGCTGTTTGTATTGTGTTTCAAATATATTCCTGTTTATGTTTTGTTTATCTTAGTGTAGAGACACAGGGTCTACAGTACATTGTTGTCCTTCCTGCAGTAAGTTTGATTCATTGTTATACTTCTTGATTTCAGAATTCCTTCCTGGTTTTTTCCTGGTGGTCATAGTGGTGTTGTTTATACATACATAGCTTCACGCAACCGGATAAAGGGTTAGTCAGTTAATTTTCACGGTGTACTATATATGCATATATGCTTCTTCATTGAGATGAAAAAAAAAACGAAAAAAGAAAAAAGGAAATGGTTGATAGTAACGGTGAGGGTCATGTTGAGTAAGGAACAGGTTCATTTTCTTCTGATAAGCGTGTGTCCGTCTTCCTGTCCGTCTTTCAGTCTGTCTCTCCACACATTTTAAGTCAGAGGTTTTTTTTTTTTCCTTCTTTTTCGTTTGTTTTGGCGTGAGCAAAGTCACAGAGTAGAATACAGAAATCTCATGAAAAACCGTTCACATAACTGCATCTTTGTCCTTCTACAGTACGCATCAGAGTGAAATAGATAACTTCTTACAAATATGCTATATATATTTTAAATATCACCATCTCCACACAGATAAAGAATACATTTTCAGATAGTTTGATAAAATCCTACTTGCAGCTAGAGTATACAATACCTTGTGGGATATAGGGAATATGCCTATCAAGTGCCTATCAGTACATACAGCAACTATACAGAATATTCATAGTTTTTCTCTCCTACATTGCACAAATACAGTATATACACAATGGACTATTAAAATATACTATTTATACTATTACTGCTAAAACCTGGTGATTGTGAGTACATCATAAGAGAACCCTTTAAAATACCAGAAATGTTCTATTCATATACAGTTAATGCTACATCTGCTAGTTTTATTTTTATCCTACATCTGCACGGTTTGGAGGATTCAAAGATATCGAATACAATCACATTTTTAGTGTCTGAACGAAGAGTACAAATGCATATAATAGGTGAAATTTAGATATAAAATCTTATTCCTTCACGTTGCTCTCCCTCTCACTGATAACACTTTTTTTTCCATTTACTCACACACACAAACACACACACAAAAAAAGCCATATACTGTAACGTACTGTAAGTCATTGGGAGAAAGGGCAGTGGCATGTAGTCAACAGCAGGGGGAGCCACACAGCAGCTGCAAAAGGTGAAGTTTACACACAACTGCCTGCCTGCCTGCCTGCCACCCAGACTAAAAAAAAATCCAAGAGTATCCTCTGGATATCAGCGAGCCTCTCTGGTATTTTTCATATATTTTTTTGCAACATCTGAAGCGTGGCAGACTTTCCCTCCACCGACACTCGCTTCAAAACGAGTGGAAGCTCGCAGTGGGTGGATGCAGGAGTTGGATTTTAGTCGAGTTCAAAGTGCGCTGCGTGCTTGTGCTTTTGACCTTGATGGCAGGCCGATGCCCAGTTTCCCTACAACGATCATTAAAGTTTTATCTTATCTGATAGCCTTGTTGTTTATGTACAGCTTAGTATTGTAAAGGGCACGCAAAAGAGCAACGTGAAGAAAAAAAAAAAAAACAAAAAAGAGAAATAGATTATTAAACTGGCTGAAATTTTTATGACCACGACTTGGAGGCAACAATGAGATTACAAATTGAAAGTTTTTGGCTGCGGATAAACGCGGCCTCCGTGCACGGCGGTCATTCACTGGCTGGATGAGCGGCGTGAAGACGGAACTGAAAGAAAATCTGGTCGAGTTAAAAAAAAAAAAAAACCCATAAATCAACTTTCAGGATTGAGTGGCTGTGAGATAAAAGGTTTTGGGATGGCTTATTATTTAGTCCCCTGTGGACTAATTACCACAGTTTTTTTCTCTAACCTTCTCCAGCCTAGTTACTGTGCCAAATTTAAGAATGGGGGGGGGGGTGCATTCAAATGACACCACTATTGTTTAATTAGAAGTGAGAACTAAGCAGGAAAGAAAGAAAGAAAGAAAAAAAAGCTCTTTATACACGGAACTACTATAAATCTCACAACAGCACATGAATGCAAGTGATTGTTTTTATTTTGAATCTTTAAATCCTCCGTAATACATAGTTTTCAAGTAAATAGGAGAAAACAGCTATGATCAAACATGTACACACTTACTTACTTTCATAGACATTTATCGTTGAAGTGAAGCATGGAAATAAAAAAAAAAGAATAAAAAAAATAGGCAATATGATATCGCTAGTCCCTGTCATCCAACCGTCACACTACGACATACTGCCAAACAGCATCTGTTCAGACTTTACTGTCAAACATCAGCGTTTAAGTTTTTTGATTCCGGGGCTTTGCAGACACGCAGCGAAGCAGCCGCTCAGAGTTTAAAGTAAGACCCAGCCATACTAAGCTACTCATCATCCACATTATGTTTACTACCACGCTTTCCTCCAAGCATGCAGTTACGACGCGGCTCCTGATGGGCTTTTTAGTCAAACAAAACAAAATCTATCAGTCCGAATGAAGCGTGCAGTTCAGCCCCACCCCTGCAGGGAGGAGGTGGGGTACTTTTTGTTTTCTCGCCGAGCACGAGCTGTATTTCTGAACGTCCCTCGACAGCAGAACGTTTCCTTCATCCGGGCGCTGAGGGGACTCAGGCGTGCTGGAGCCTCTGGAGACCGAACAGCGAAACCTCTTTTGTGCTCTCGCTCACCCGCTGTAGTCTTTCGGGCTCAGTTCAGCCTGATGAGACGCTTGAAAGTGTGCAAGCTCAAAAAACAAAAAAACAAAAAAAAAAAAAAAAGTGCATTCCTGTTATTAAGTCCAGCACATTCCAACTCCACGTCTGGCTTTGGTTTTCCACGCTTTACTAACCTAATGTTAAGAACATCATCCAGTGCTAAATTGTTGCATATTCGATCACGGCCTAGAAAACGCTGCAGATCAGGCTGAAGTACAGCAAAATTTACATTTCCCTCAAACAAATCCCTTCCTTTTTTTTCTTTTTTTTTTTTTTTTCCTTTTTCTGTTTTAAATAAATCTCATCTCGCTGTTTTATTCAAATCATGCCATGAGATCACAAACCTCATAAGCTCTCAGCACAGCTTTTATGCTGGTGTGGACTGGTTTTTTAGACAACATGCACTATGCTATCACTCTGACTCTCACTCTCTCTCGCTCTGTGTGTGTGTGTGTGCGCGCGTGTGTGTGTGTGTGTGTGTGTGTGTGTGCGTGCGTGCATGCGTGTGTGTGTGTGTACATGTGTGTGTAGGTCACCCTTTTATAGTGCAGAGATGCAAATTGAAAAAAAAAAAAAACACACACACACACACACACACTCACACACAAAGCAGCAAAAAGAAAAAGCGGAGGCTCTTCGTCACCACGATGTCGGCCGCAGTCTCAGCCAGCGTTGTCCTCTGCCGTCACACTGCAGATCTTTTAGCGCTGTATAACACAAAACAACAGGCTGCTGGTGGTAACTTTTCAAAACAGGGGCCATGTCAATCCTTAGAAGTTGAATAAAAAAAAAAAATTAAAAAAAAAAAAAAAGCTGTATTAGACAATGTTTGTTTTGACAAACCAAAGAAAGGTCGGGATAATTTAAGTTTGAAGGAGAAAGTCACGTTTCTTTTGTAAAGTGTGTGGGAGCTCCTTCGGACGGGCTGGATCGCTAACACTTTGATTTTGTTGGGGGGTTTTCTTAGTTCTTCTCATGGCAGGGTGCTTGTGGAGACGTGTGGTCACTTGATCTGTTGTTTATAGTTTTGTGGTTGTGTTAATTTGCCTATTGTAGACCAAAATAGATTTTTTTATATATCTATATATATATAAAGAAATGCAACAGAACATAAAAATGATCCTGACACAGTAGCTGTGATGTAAATTTTGGCATGTTTGAACATGTGTAAGATTGTAAATGTTGCATTGTTCCTCTGGCAAAACATCACACTCTGTAATCATTGGTTATGTCTTCTATACTCACGTTTTTAGCAAATCAGTGTACACTTTTTAACCTTCACTTCAGATTTTAATGGAAACAGTTTGACCTTCTTTTTTTTTTTTTTTTTGTGTTACTGCCGTTTTCTTCACATCCAAGGCACCGTCTGAGATTTTTGAGACTGTCCCGAGAATACTAATCCGACATTCAGCCATTCATACTTGAGATGGACCAAGATGTTAAGTTTGCACATATTTGTAAGTTGTTTATGAAACCAAAAAGAAAAAAAGAAAGGAAACACACACACACAGAAGAAACAAAACAAAACAAAAAAAAATCACAACTTCCAGTCATGTTAAATCTGGGAAAAAAGGTGCTGGTGGTGTGTGAGCAAACGTGAAAAGATGAAAAACACAGCATCAGAGCCAGCCGTCAGCACGCAACAAAGGAGAAAAATGAAAAGTCGAACCAAACTGCAACGTGGACGTAACGAGGTCCAAATATTTATCAAAGTCATTTCAAGACAGTATATTTTTGTAATAACTAAACACCATTTGATCCAGCAGAACATTTTTTTCCCAACATTTGGCAATTATTTTTTACACTATTAGGGATAATCCTTGATGAATCTGCTGTATATTTTTCATCCTGTGTATTGAAATAGGAAAAAAAAAAAAACTGAATCGATGTCATTCAGGCTGAAGACATTAAAAATCTTGAAATTACACACAAACACACCCTCATGAAAATCAGCTTAGGTTGTTTTCTTTGATTTCCTCCTCCTTCGTCATCAGGCTTTTTTGCTGCCATATCATGTATGTAGACGCTTTTGTAAACATGCACTTGAGTTGAACTATGAGATGTGCTTATAAATATGTGTATATTTTGTTAGGCTTTTTTTCCCCCTCTCTCGTTTCTTTTTTTTTCTTCTTTTTCTTTTTTTTTTTTGGTTGTTGCCTATGTTAGCTTCGATATTTTATTATGTCCCTACAAAATACTTCTCTTATATAGTCCTGGCAGAAGTGGAGCTGTTGTAGTAAAGGTAGTTAACATCACAACTAAGCAAACCCTGAAATATATGCTGCAGTAAAGTGTTTTCAGTTTGTTTTTTGATAATTTATGCTCCAAGTTGGTTTGTATTTTATTACTATTATTATTATAATTATTATTATTACTGCTATTACTATTATTGTTATGAAACAAGCTTGTTTGAAATGTATTGACTGCTGTTTTTGAAATAGGGGATAAAAGATTTCTTTCTCTTTTTTTTTTTCAATGTATGTGCAAGGACATTTTTTTTTTTTATATATATATAATATGATTTGTCAAACACTGGACTGGAGTAAGTTTTCCAACATTTCCAAGTTGAGAGATGTATTTGACAGACGTACAACCGCACAGGAGACACCTGCTAGCACAGATGTGAGCTCACAGATGAAGCGCATCCTCCCGGGATGAGGCCAAACGAGAGCCGTGAGAAGTTGAAACAAACGAGTCCTTCGTGCTGTCGATGGGTTACGTGTAGTAGGAAGCATCAATTAGCGTTACTTTTACACTTTTTCTTCCAAAATCGTGGCGTGGCATTGAGTGGTGGCAGATTTTCATTTCAGAAAAAGAGTGCACTCTTCAATTTTGCTCGTTCCAGATCATAAAGGGATACCACTTTTGAGTCACGGCTCTCGGAATCACCCCGCTTATGTTCTTTCTATGGCAGAGCTAATACGGCCGTTTGTGTCTCATCGCACCAACCTCCACTTTCTCAAACCAGAAAAGAGATTTGCACTAGACTGATTTTTGGTCTTCTTCTATCAAAAAGCAATATAAGTCACTCAACACATGTTTGAACCATAGTATCGGACGGTTTGTCCCCCCCGTGGTGGGAAAATGGTGACGTTTCACCAGTTTTAATTTGTCTCCGAGGTACAGAATCAGTCGCCCATTTCTAAGATGCACATGACATCCACATATTGTTCTTTGTAGCAGGGTTGTCAGTCGTTCTTTTTTTTTTTTTTTTTTTCTTGTTTTCTCTTTGTAATAATTACTATAAAAACCCAGCACTATCCCGAATATTAGTGTCCAGATTTGAGGGGCATTAAAACTATTGTTTCCTCCTGTGATTGTTTTGGACAAATCAAGCAGCTCTTACAGATCTTGAAGTGAGAGACGGGATGTTATGAGGGAAGGATTCATTTCACCACGAGTCGATGTCGGTCATCTTCATCACACAGCCCACACCAACAAAGATTAAAAAAAAAAAAAAAAAAAACACACTGATGCCAAAAAGAGAAACCCAGCTGTCCTCCACCGTGCACACATTTCCTCCAAAAACATCAGATCTCTGCGAAAGCGCTCACTTTGGGTGCGTTTCTTTCCCTGGGATGTGGAAAAGAAAAAGAACAACGATGCTTTAAACTGAAATGAAAATGAGAAACATCCTAGAGGAAAAAAATTAAAAAATAAATAAATCTTGGCCACACTGACGTAGAGAATCTGTCTCACCAAAACGTACCACACTTCATCCTGTTTCCAATCATTCGCCACCACGACCGACCTTCCAAAACGTCGCCATTCTGTCGATGGATACATGTAAATTTTTTCCCACGGACGAACAGACGTCGCCATTTTATCTGGATGTAGTAGCTTTCCTGTTTTCACCGCTTTGTGGTGTTGTTGAAAGATGTTGCGGTTTGTCTAAATATGTTGCGTGTTAGAGGAAGCATAAGTATGTGCCTTCTTGTAATCTCCTTGGTGAGCTTGTTATTATTGAGAAGCTGAAGCCAGCCAATTGTGTTTGCACTAAAAACCAAATTGCTTTCGTGATGTAGACTATTTAAGCAAGCTTGTTGCGTCACTTTAACCGTACAGTATGCATGAGGGTGAAATTGGTAAGTCTAGGGCTAGAGCTCTCATCTGTTGACCTGTAAACCAGTGCAGCTTAGAGGATCTTGTGAATATATCTTGGCTTAGTTTTTTGCATTTAGTTTTTCAATTCCATCTTCCTTACTCATCGAGTTTTTTCACAACTTCAACAGTAAAATAAAATAAAATCTTTCAAAAAAAAAAACAAACAAAAAAAAAAAACTTTTGGGGAAAAAAAAAAAAAAAGAAATCAAATGACACATACCACGAATACAATACAGCTTTTACTTTCACATGCCACAGTTAGAGTCTCACAACTGCAGAAGAGAAAAATCCATTTTTTTTTTTTCTAAAACCATGGGAATGCATGAGTATACGAGGTCGCCTCAAGACTATTGGTCAAATTAATTTAGGTTGTTTTTTTTTTTTTGGAAAACTTGTATTTATTGCATATTTTGTTGACATCTGAGAAGAAGAAAAAAAAAACCTACATGCTTTGAGTCTTACAAATGCACCTTATTCATGTCAGTCCATGTGGGGATTTAAAAAAAATAATAAAATAATAAAAAAAAGGCTGGCAATGTAATATCTCTGATTTAGCACCTTACTACACAGCATGTTTTCACTTTATGCCAGTTTAGCTATTCTTCCATATGTATGATTTCGACAAATAAATCTCATATTTTGTGAAATTGTTTCATGGGATGTGCCAAAGTTTGGAGGCGATCTCCCAAGTGTTTATGCTTATCATTTTCTTTTCCTCCTCCTTCAGTTATAGCAACGGTATGTCAAAACTTTCCGATACCAGTGTGTGGAATCAATTTATCTCAGCAAACAGTATCATTACTTGCCATTTTACAATAAGCCCTGTATTTCACATATATTTACCAGTGATGTGTATTTGTTATTATAAAGAAAATAGCCGTAAAAGCTTCATTATGTTACATAATATTGTGACTTTTTTCGAAAAACTGTGAAGACTTATCTTGCATATACTTTATACAGAAGTATTAAGCCTTAATACAAAAGACTAAAAAAAGTGTGGAAGAATAAACTGATTGTTGCTAAGTAAGGATGATTTTTGTAAATGTTACCAGCACTTTTTTTGTAATTTTCACTCTCTGAGGTATTGTACAAGTTCAAGCTGTTTGTGAAGTTTGATTATGAAGGAATAAAAACTAGTACTTTCCTGTACTTCACAGAAAGTCTTGCTGTTGTTTTTCTTTTTTGTGCCCTTTCTCTCCGCACTTTCTTCACCTTTTTTCTGTCCCCGAGAATAAAACCCGCCGATGTTGCATGCGAGATTCTGCTAAAGGTCAAAGTTCAGGCGGAGAAGGCTTCTGCACGTGACCCGTCTCCACGGTGTCTGCCAAACGCTGCGAGCTGACATCCTGCCAGTCTATAAAAACCACACGCTTGGATTCATGTTGGGCTCATCGTAGCACCTATAATCGAATAAAACAGAGGCCGCCGCTATTTGTGTGTGTGTGTGTGTGTGTGTGTGTGTGTGTGTGCGCGCAGTTGGACATGACGAGCCCGTGAGGCAGGAAACACCCTGAACAATCTGACAATGATTAATAAACAGCCCAACTTCACTTCACACCTACATGCAGCTCCAGTGCGCAGTCCGCTTGACTCACAAGAGTTTGAACTGTGGGAGGACACAGCCAATGCGCGCGCGCACGCGCACACACACACACACACACACACACACACACAACAAGAGGTGGTCAGTCCTGTAGTGTGGCGACACTATAGGTTGCCACAGTGTACAACACACAGATAACACAAGACAATTTTCCTCTGGTTAATCAATCAATATCACCTTCTGCTGATACACAGGTTAAGATTAGGATCTGCTGTGGAGCAGTGACTCTTTGAATTGTTGATTCACTCAAAAAAAAATAAATCATTAAAACCGTCGTCGTCAACAGCGCCGAGAACAGTCTCAGTTTGATTCATTAATATTTACTTTGCCTATGTAAATGTGATTACGCTCCAGCAGACCAGGACACTGATACTAAAAAAGTTTTTAAATCAATTCAAAAGTAAATCAAAAAGAGATGTGCTCCAATATTATTCATCACAGGAACTTCAAATTCAAATTTATTTTCATCCACAGCCAACTTTAATGAAACTGTGAATTAGGAATAAGAGGACCGGTAGATCAGTCTGACTCCCTTCAGTTTTTAAAACTGCCAATAACACATATTCAGCCTGAACCTGCTCTTCAACAGTATACTTTACATTTTTATTACTCATTTTACTTCCAATATAAAAACTGATCGGCCTTGGAAGCTCATCGTCAATCTTTTTTTTTTTTTCATGTGAAACACACAAGCACACGTGTCTGATAGAGATTTATGTAATACACAGTCAGATTACATAAAGTCCACTTTATTAGCCGTTTTATGGTCACAGAGGTTATTTTCACGATGCAGACACAGCTCCTATGTTTTGTTGTGGAGCGTGGTGTTATTTCTGGATGAACATGATACATCTACAGTGTGTGTAACGTGTGTGTGTGTGTGTGTGTGTGTGTGTGTGAGAGAGATGCAGTTTACTCCAGAGACTGGCTGCCGCCTCCTCTCCCGTCATAAGATGATAAATCACATGTACACACACACACACACACACACTCACTCATTACACATGGCCACGCACTGCTGGAGCCGCGTGCCTCTGGCGCCCCCTGCAGCCACTCTGTTAAAAGTTAATCAAAACCAGCAGACTTCCACTTCCGTGTGGACATCCAACAGATCTTCTGTAAAGCGGCGTCACTGTTTTTGATTTAGAGCCAAGATTAAAGTATTTCGAAATCTTTTTTTTTCTTCTTTTCCTTGGAAGTCAACCGGAATCAATCCAGTTGTGACCGAGATCGGTTGGGTCTCCACCCCCAGATGTGACTAATCCTGCAAGAATTCATCAAGACAACATATTACTGCTCACTAACACGTTGCCACGCATCCATAACATTCCACAACTAATTCCTCATTGTGTAATAACTACCTACACTACATTTCACCAATCACTACAGGATATTAACATTTTAATTAGATTAGATAGAATCATATTGGGGAAGAATAAAAGTTTGATATCTCATTAAAATCTTAACATCCTGAAGACTGTTTATGTGCAGCTGCGCATTAAGGAACCTGTAAGATGTTGAAAGCATAATGAAATCCTCTGCTGGGATCTGGAACCTCGCACTGCAGATGATGTTCAGATTACCTGACTGACATGTCGGGACCGTTTTTCCCCTCTCTTTGTAAAGGAGCTAACACACGTGCACTCTACCAACGACAATCCTCGAAGTGACCACGGTCAAACTAGGAAGGCTCAGGGAGAGATAAGCGTGAGTAAATATAGCAGTAGGGATGTAATCCACTTCGTGCATTTCATCATCCAGTGGGCGTTCAAACTCATGCCATGACAGTGGAGGAGACAGGTGACATCAAGGGTGTAAGTTTGTTCCCCAGAATAAATTTATTCAAGTTGGGACCATACAAACCTAGTGAATGACAGGAGGAGGTATCGGATTGCTTTACAGGAATGACATTGGTAAAGAGGGTGCGGAACGTTTAAAATCAAAGATGAACAACATACAGCCACCGCCAACAGCTATTGGTGAGACACTAGTTTGTTCCCATAAATAAGGCAGAATGCAGAGTCCATAGAAATGGAAAGTTATTACATTTAGCCAAATTGGACAGTGATGTGACAGTATGAATTAGATGATTTTCTTCAGCTCATCGTACAACACCAGCACGAAGGCGCCGCCCATGCCTCTGAGCACGTTGGACCAGGCTCCCTTGAAGAAAGCCTTGCCACCCTCATCGCGTGCAATCTTGCGCCAGCAGTCAATGGTCCCAGAGTACATGATGTCAGCTGGAGACGGCAAGAAAAACAGATCGAGTTGAAAAAAACCGGATCTACCATAGGATTCTGCTAATGTAGACAGAATGAAAATTTGAACCAGACTGACCTCCTTTACGTCCGGACTGCATCATCATACGTCTACGGACAGTATCGAAGGGGTACGAGGTCAAACCAGCAACGGCTGTCACGGTCTGCGCAATCATCCAGCTCACCAATATGTGGGTGTTCTTGGGGTCTGGAAGCATACCTGCAAACACAGGAGGTGGAAATGTTTAGGACAAGAGGAGACTGCCGTGACTAAAAAAGTCAAGATCAGTAAACCAAACATACCTTTAGCTGTGTCATAGATGCCAAAGTATGCAGCCCTGTAGATGATGATGCCCTGCACGGACACATTGAAGCCCTGGTACAGGCCCCTCAGGCCATCAGACTTGAAGATCTTCACCAGGCAGTCACCCAGGCCGTTGAACTCTCTTCCGGCACCAGCCTTTCCCACGTCGGCTGCCAGACGGGTACGGGCGAAGTCGAGGGGGTACACGAAACAGAGCGAGGTGGCTCCAGCAGCACCGCCGGAGGCCAGGTTACCGGCGAAGTACCTCCAGAACTGGGTGCGCTTGTCAACGCCATCAAGGAAGACCTTCTTGTACTTGTCCTTGAAGGCGAAATTGAGGGCCTGGGTTGGGAAGTATCTGATGACATTGGCAAGGTTACCTCTCCAGAAGGAAAGGAATCCCTGCTCCTTGGGGATACGGACGATGCAGTCCATGATACCTTTGTACTGCTTATCTGCGGTGATCTGCTTACTGGCATGCTGGACCTGAAACAATTAAAAGAAGAGAGGACAGTTGTAATTAGGAAGCTGATCAAGCGGTGGTCACATGACTCAATCACAAGGTCCCCTTGTTGTGACCTTGACTGTTTAAAGTTGTAAATAAATAAAAATCAAAGCGAGCCCCTTTATCAGGGGTGGTGACACTTATCACTCATTAGCAGCGATCAACTGCAACGACTTTGATTTAACAGGAGGTCAATCTGGGATCGATTAGTTGCAATTGGACAATTTCTAGTTTCAGTAAAGCGTTTAACTATGTGCAATTACGGAGGCGAACTGAATGGTTGTGCAAGCAGAGGCAAAGAGGATGTAAAACTAGTTGACCCGGCTGTGGATGCCTGCCGCCGGGCCTCTGCACTCCCATCCCGCATCACGTTAGCCGATACGAGTTACACGGGCCACCCACGTTCAGAAATACCGCCAGACTATCGAGGGCAAATCGTCCTCTGTCGAGTGTTGCTTAAATATCCAGGCTGTCAGTAAAGCAGAAAGGCTGGTGTGTGTTTGTACACAGTGTTCCGGTGACACTTAGCAGCGTTTGTCCTTTGTTAGCCGGCCCGGCTAAGGTTACCGTGTGCAGCTAACGCTAGCAGCCGAGCTGCTGTAGGTCATTCCCATCCCCTCCGTGACCTCAGACCGCTCAGCACAATCCGCCACTAAATCTACTGTAACGCCGTGTTTTAATGAGATGTGTGATACCGTAGGCCCGCGGCTGTGCCGCCATAGCAAGAAATACTTTGGTTCAATGGGAAGATGACACTAGCTAGGCAGCTAACGCGGAGCTGCTACCGGAAGGTTTTTTTTTTTACCTGAAGGAGAAGCTTGACTCTTTCGATTGGGGCGACGGCTGTTTTGGAGATGGCAGCGGAGATTCCGCCGGCCAAGAAGTCCTTAGCGAAAGAGATAGCTGTTTCACTCATGTTGCTTGGTGTTCTTGATGCCTTTCAGGTGACCAGTTGCCAGATACCCCCTCTGCCCTCTACGGCTGATGGCCTGCACCGACGAAATGGACGACTGAGAAGCCGCGGCGGGGATTTATGTAACGGAATACACCGCGAGACAACGCGAGAACTGCGTGCCGGCGGGCTGACGTCAGACATCTTCCACCAATCACGACCCGCGGGCTGTGACGTCGTCACCGTGCGGACTTTTCTTTAATCCTTATATTGCGATTAATAAATGGATCCGAAGAGACTCACTCAAAACGAAAATTCACGGTTTTGTGTGTGCATGCCTGGATTTGTTCATATTTTGTGTCCTGGTCAGTGAGGGAGGACGGCAGCCGCTCGGCAGCCATGCATTTGTCCCTGGAACACACAGGGGAAAGTCATCAGGACACCCAGAGCTCAGTCTGTCAAGGACTTCAAGCTTACTCTCTGGAATTAATAAAAACTATGATCCCCTGATCAGAGGCACACTTAGAAACACACATCTTCATTACAAAAACACAAAATATGTCTGTTTGTCAACTTTGTGGTTGTCTTAGATTCTATATTTAAAAAAAAAAATCAATGAGTTTTTATTGCCATGTATCTCGGTGGTTATCTAGTTATCTAGTGTGTTCTAATTAAATCATCGTCTCCAGTGTGTGTGTGTGTGTGTGTGTGTGTGTGTGTGTGTGTGTGTGTGTGTGTGTGTGTGTGTGTGTGTGTGTTCTCGTATTTCTATCCTTGTTGGGGCCAAATGTCCCCACAAGGATAGCAAAACGTGGAACGACGTGCCTTGTGGGGACCTTTTTCCGGTCCTAAGTAGGAGAAACAGTGTTTTCTTGACCATGTTGTTGTTACTGAAAAAAGTAAAAGTGCAAAAACATTTCTTTAGGGTTAGGCTTTGTTTTAGTGTGGGTTAGGGTTAGGGTAAGGGTCAGGGTTAGGGGCTAGACATGAATGGGAGTCAATGGACGGTCCCCACAAGGATAGAAATACAAGACTGCGTGTGTGTGTGTGTGTGTGTGTGTGTGTGTGTGTGTGTGTGTGTGTGTGTGTGTGTGTGTGTGTGTGTGACTTTGTGTCTGTGTCTCTTTTGGCCTTGTGACCTTCGGCCCTCCAAGCCTTTAGACTTTCTTCAAAGAAATGCGGTTCCTCTTATTGCAGGGAGGCATTCAGGTTACTCACCTAGCCTAAATGTCAGTGCCTTTTTTTGCACTCTGTTCCAAATGCCTCTTTTACAACGATGAAATTCAGACTGTTTGCAAGCCACTGAAGTTGAATTACTCTTGCTTTTGCATCAGACACTGGATCATTTAAATAAAGACACTGAAATATGACCTCAGGACAAGTCAGTATGGAGGAGCTGTCAGAAACACATGGACAGTAGATACACTAGCTACAACTTGGAAACTACCTGTTTAGTTTTTAACGTTGCAATGAGTTGTAAAAGTTTTGTTTTTTGTATGTTCTGATGTAAAACTATGACAAAAAGAAAACAAGGTAAATGTTTTAAATAAATGTAGCTTAGTTGAAAGTGCAGTTTTTAATGATTAAATGCTTTGCTTTGAAACTCTGAAGAATTTTACAGAGAAGGTGGTGGTTTCATTCTCTGGCTTTACAGCCCATAAAACATTACCATAGCAGGTGGACCTGTGGACCTGTGACTCCCTCTTCAAATATGGGGTCTTATGAATTGATTTGTCTTGTTCAACATCTGCCTGCCACTGGATGTAAGATTTTTTGCCTTTTCTCTTCACAGCATGTAGTGGGCTTGTCAGTGCACCTGCTCTGCCAGCGCCAAGAGAACATACCATACACTGAGCGCACTTTCACGTTGAGCAACTTTCGATTTTATGCAGCAGAGACTTGATCTCATGTTTTCCACCAGAGGGCAGCAAACGACTGGTTCTCACCAACAAATGCAGGCAGACAGTCTCAACAGGTCCAGCTGATCGAGCCTTACAAACACCATAAACAGTAGTTGAGTTAACGTTTGCATATCTATCTGGGATTATGCAACCACAGTTTCTATCTATCTATCTATCTATCTATCTATCTATCTATCATATTTATTATTATTTAGCTCATAATTTTCAGCTCATAATTAATTTTTGTTGTTGTTAGTAGTTGTTTCTCAGTTTGAATGTTGTAGGTTCGTTTCCCCATCCCTTCTGTCCACTTGCTGCTGAAGTGTCCTTGAGCAAGAAAGTGAACCTCTTTTTGTTACTCATGGATTCAACGCCTTGCATGGCATTGGCAGCCATCTCCAGTGGTGTGTGTGTGTGTGTGTGTGTGTGTGTGTGTGTGTGTGTGTGTGTGTGTGTGTGTGTGTGTGTGTGTGTGTGTGTGTGTTGTTTTTCTTTTATCATACAGATGCAGTATGTCTCTGGGGCCTGTGGACACTCCATAAGCCTGACCCAGAAATCACAGGAGACCGTGCTATTCAAAACATCGTCAGTAAAGTAAACGCCCCTCACAGTGGAAGTAAACCCAACGCTGGCAATACTGTAGTTTGAGGTATGAGTTTTTACACCTGTAACCTCAGCTGATGTGCGGTTCTGGCCACAGGGAGGAGCTGCTGTGATGCCATAGCAAAGCAAGTGTCTCAACTACTCTCAGACACTGGGGGGGATGAAGGTGGATGTAAAATATGGCTTAATCAAGTGTACATGGGGAAAGAAGCTGCAAGAAAATTCTCACTTTTACAAACATTTTTGTTTAATGTTGGAAGCAACTTAGTTAAAGAGGACTGGTTTGTGTGTTTGCTTGTTTTTTCCTTTAGTCTGAGCGCACATCTGATGCTGCCATGGTTACTTTTATCAAGCCTTCTTAAATGCCTTGCTTTGTTGTTTGTGTTTGGTTAGATGTGGGTTTTAATGAGAGCGTCCACTTGTCTTTCTTATTGCCACTTGAGTATCCCGTTAAACAGGACGTGTAAATTAATCCACTAATCCCTCTGCTGTCTTTTAATTACAGTGGGGACAGCAGGTCAGTGGTTTGCACTTTGCAGTTCTGAAATGCCTTTGTTCTCCTGCAGTGTGACGCAGCCGTGGGTTTGTTCGATCAACTTTTTGAGAGGATTTTTTTTAATTTACAAGTTTTATTTGGTGAGCTTCAGGAAACTAACAGGAAATATCATCAAACGTGTTGTATCTTCAGTTGAAAACAAATACACACTTAAATAATAATTTGAAAGTTTGAGAGAAATCCGCTTTAGTTAGCAAGCTGTTGTAATACCACAAAGTACCACAAGAGGGTGTCATGAGTCACTGAATTTAGTTCAAAAACAGATAAATAAATAGTGACTTTACCTCAATTTTACATGCTATACATGAGAAATACAGCATTCAATAACCCTTAAATAACAAAGAGAGCACACTGTTTTACTAAATAACCACATTTTATGGAGAAAACTGGTGTCACGATTCCCCCCAGAGTAGTCAAACAAAATGATCACACAACCTGTCTGTGGGAAATTGAACTGCTTCACTTGAAAAACTGTGTTCTGCTCAAATGGGCTCATATGGCTTTTAAGGTAGCACAATAACAACAAACGGTAACAAAATATAATTTAAAAAAGGAGGAGACACCACAGGCTCGCAGGTGACGTGCAATGCTGTCTTTCCCTTTCGACCAAATATTTTCCTCCGCAGGTGAAGCAGCACTGGAACAAGTAAAGATTTCACAGTCCCCGTTCTGCTGCGAGCTGATACGAATGGAAAAGACCAAGAAGCTGCAGTTTTGGTCTCAAGGCAGAGGAAGGCACCTATTTAATTCAACATTTAAGCTCACCTCAGCAGAAAGCACCTGTGGGGGAAAAGAGCCATGAAAATATGGCTCAAATGGAAACAGAGGACAGTCTTGTTCTGCTTCAGTTCAAAAGTAAATTGTCAATGAATACAGCTTGATACAGTATAAATATCTGTAGAATAGGCTCAGTTCCAAGGTCAAAGCCATTCTGTTCACTCAGAGGATGCCTCTTTGGAGACAGACAACCTTCAAAACTAATAAACACATTTAAACACACTGCAAAATCGAGCACTTAACTGGATGGATTATTAATGCAGTGATTATCTTGATAATTTACCACAAATATGTACTTCCCCTGAACTAATGGACTTTTGGTGCCTTGCTTTGGCAGCACCTTGTGTTGTCCATCAGCTGGACTCCCACAGGAAACATTTCAGCATCCCGGGGGCAAATCCAGGCTTTTTCAGGGTCCAATCAGAGCGTGGCTCTCACTCAGTTGCGCCATGCAGTCTCCACAGCCTGATCTCCACCACTCCGGCTGGACAACTGTGGAGCTGCGCACGCAGATGCGACACAACTGGCGCCCGGAGCGCGCGCGTGCGGCGGAGGAGGCAGAGCAACTTTCCGGATAGGAGTTTTGTTCACGATCCGCCGGATGCCTCCGCTCCAGATCGAAATCGCCGAGACCAACGTGGGACCGGAGGAAATCGCGAGAAGTTGAGGCGCTCCGGTTCAGGTTGGCCAACTTTGAGCGCGAGCGCGCCGGCTCGTGCCTCTCACAGTCCGTGCGGGCGCAGAGCAGCAGAGGAGGAGCAGAGGGAGGCTGGATGTGGCAGGAGACGGGTCACTGAGCCGCAGCGTTTCTCAGTCCCCAACTCTCCCATGTCACCGGACAGGATGCTGATCGTTGGACTCCTGCTCAGTGTCTTCTCTCACGGTAAGGAGCAGCCTCCTCAACCGGGTTTTCTCTTTTCTTTCTTGTCTGCCATGCGTTTTCTTTGTCTTTTTTTTCACTTTAATTGTTTTAGAGAAATGTCCTTTTACAATGTGCACAACTTGGGAAGTAACTGGTGAATTTAAACCCCCTTTCCTCATCCTCATGCATGACTTCTAGTTGTTATAACAAAGCACAAAAGAGCAGCTGCACTACATAATGTGATCATCTTAAATCCTCCTAAAGTGTACCAAAGTGATCCCTTTAACTGTCCTTAACAAAAATTAAAAGTACACATTTATGAAACTTAGATTTTTTTTTATTTTTTATTTTAAAGTGACTGACCACTGCTCTTCTCCAGGTTGGTGGTAAACCAGTGAGCCATACAAGATGTCAGTGCCACCAGTATAATGTTCATTAGAGCAGCAGCAGTTTTATATTTTACACGTGGATGACATCATGGGTTCGTGTCTGTTATTGCTGCCTTGGACTGCTTCCAGGGAGAGCTGGTCTGTTCTCCCAGGTATTGATCGCTGGTGTCCCAGATTATGGAAATCTCTCACATGAACTGTGAAACTGAAAGGCTCTCTGCTCTCCAGCCGACATGAAAGGCACATTAAGGGCCGATGAAGGATTCAGGTGAAGAGGTAACACTGATAACTTCATGACAGCAGCGTGAGGGAGCAGGTTTGTATCGTCAGTGGGTTATTGGTCTTTGCTGGATATTAAACGGGAAAAGACCCGTTTGTGAGTCCTCGCCCGGCGTGAACACACACACACCAAGCTTCTGTCAAATGAATTTTTATGATTGAAGACAGTATTCTTGCTGAAAATGCACACGGTGGCTCGCTGTGGGGCATAAAGCGTGCCGCTCTGTGATTATTGGTATTGGATTTTATCGGTCCTCATCATTTCTTATTCGAAGTGATCCTCTGTGTTGTTGTGGTTGTTTACGGGTCATGTAACTTGAGCTATTGTTTGCACAGGATGTATTTATGCAATAAACAACTCCCTTACCCAAGAGTGGAAATTACATGTCATGGTTGCTGGAGGGGGACATAAAACAGGAAAAATTACAACAGAGTTATTTTTGAAGCTGCCAGAGATTTGATCCATATAGTTCTACAACTTTCTGGTTGGCACAAGTATTTTCATTCATTATTAACATCATTAATGCAATTTTAAAATTGCATAAACTCTATACTTTACATATTGAAGGGGATCATATTTCTTTTTCTAAGGGAGTGGAAGCAGTCCCTTTCCCACATGATGTCTCGCCTCCTCTGCCCTCCCCCTGATTGTCACTGCAGAAAATGCATGCAGATACTATAATTGTTGTGATTGTGTCAATAGTACAGGAGGTGTGGGCTCGTCTGCACCCAGGGGAATTCAGATGATAATGTCAGGTGAGGGCACCCATTAGAGATTAGTATCATGAAATGATTAATGCTTTCTTGTGAATGTCAAACCTTTCAAGCACTCAGTATATAAGGGTGGGTGGGTGGGGTGTGTGTGTGTGTGTGTGTGTGTGTGTGTGTGTGTGGGGGGGGGGGGGGGGGGGGGGGGGGGGGGGTTGAAACCCACCTGCCAGGCACTCAGGTGGAATCACACCAAGAAAAGCAGTTATTTTCCGGTGCTAATTAATCGAGATGTGAATCATTACACATGCAAATGAGATAGTCTGTCATGTTGTTGAGCTCTGCCATTACACCTGATTGCCAGGGAAAATATTGGGTTGAAATTTTGGCAAAGTACATCATTAAAAAAGGAAGGAGAAGAAAAAAAAAAAATCAGACCGCAGCCTGGTTTTGGCTCTTTTTTCTCAGACTTTTGGGACGTAACTTAATTACCTGCCAAGGTGTGTAGGTTCTGTGCGAACAGCGGCAACCCCTGAACTGCATTTGAAAATGTTGTTTTTGCCTTGTAAGATTTCTGACCTTGTACATCTCTGCGACCTCCACAGTGGTGGTTCGATCGGTGGAAGTAAACAGCAGTCAGTCCAATATGTTGTTTTTCCCACATATATAAATATATTACAGATGTGAACCGATGTCCCACATCTGATTCAGGACCGTCTCTGTTTTCACAAGCTACCATCTCCTTGACAACACATGATTTTTTTGTTTTCTCAGCTAAAGATCTAAACATTCTCTCCTATCAGACAAAAAAAAGTTAAATATAAGCTTATGACACATTGGATGTCCTCATGCTTTATGTGCATGGTGCATATGCTCAAACACAATGTCACAGTCTTTCCTTTTCCCCACATTTTCAAGGTAAACGCATCTATTGAGTGCACTGAGTAGGAGGAAGACAGCATGCGCTGTCAACATTAAAAAAAAAAAAAAAAAAAAAACTATTTAGGTTTCCTCGATTGATGTCAAGTTTTCTGTGATTCTAGAAATTCTGCAAAAGCAGCACAGCTCTCCATATGTAACCCAGCTGCTTAATCCTGTAGTTTGTTGGGAATATGGACGTAATCGAGGCATGTCTGTTGAGGAGGCGATCAGTCCCCGCCTGTTATATCTATAGAAAACAGCCTTTGCTGAATGACATTTCACCTGACTCTGACCCTTCGCTGCCAGGCCCCTGTAGATTACCGCTGGAGTCCCAGTACGGACTGCAACTGCTGATTGAGTGCTGCTATTTCGGTACCTCATTTAGTGGATGTGATTGAGCCGTAAGACTGTTGTCATAAATTTATTAGAGCTCATTTTCAGGCCGTGTGGGTCTTAGGAGGGCCAGCAGACACATACTTGAGCGTTTTTCCGTTTGACTTTTTGACCTCACCTGCTGCATTCAGGTTATATCCGGCTTTCAAACGCTTTCTCTCCCCCCCCTCCATCTCTCTGTCTCTCCCTGTCCTGTGTGCCTGTACTTCAGTTTTGTTAAAGACGGGAGCACACAGATGTTAAACTTGGCAGCATGCCCACTGAACATTCCTACACAAACACACTTTCTACGGAGTTATTTTATATCGTGGAGATCTTTGTTATTAATGCAATAATATTAAAAAGCACTGTGGGACACCTGAGTGCTCAATGTCAGGCTGGAAATATTTAAACATATTTCTCGAATATTAATTTGCATCACTTAAGTGTCGTTGCTTGTTATCCTCAATTTGTTTGACGGCGCAAACAGAAACCCGCAGCCTGATGGAAGCTGTCGACGCACGTGTGCCGCTGTCTGGCCAAGAAATTATTTGGCACATTGAAATTTAGGGCTGCATCGGGCAGCGGAAGGCAGAAGACTGAAAAATTCAGACGGCTGCAGACACACGGACTGGCTGATGTGGCACCTGATGCATTTTACCTGGAGTGCAGCGGAGGGATGCTGCCTGCGTGATGTGGCTGCACAATCCACCCGGCGCCGCTCATTAAATAAAACATTATCCCTGTACCAGAGGCGCCAAACAAATGTCGAACCAAATCACGGAGCGATAATTCACGTTACACACGTGCTGCGCTGACCTTTGGATTCATGAAGCTTCGCCGCATCATTTTAAAACTTGTCGATTACATTCAACAATTACCTGACGTGATGAGAGCGGTTATCACGACTGCATCTCATCGGGGGCTGCCGAGCACCTGCGCGTCACCACCCGAGGCCTTAACGCCGTCTCTGATGGGTCTGCTCGTAAAAGCTGCTGGAAGCGAGCGCCGCCGCGCCGGGCTTTCCAGCAACACACTTACACAGAGATCCAATCTTGTTAGCTCGCACAAACCTGCGGCTTAATCAAAGATGTGGGCTGCCTCTGCATGCCTGCCAGCTTCGGTCAATTCTGGGGAAAAGAGGTGCTCGAAAGTTTGATCCACAATCAAATTTGCGGAGAGAAAGTTTTGCGGAGGAGCAGATTTGTTTTCGAGATTGTACAGCGCGTGTTTTTCCCACACAGATGCTGTTGATGGTGTTATTCCTGCCATCTGCGCGGCTCGGTTCGAAAAGAGCCGTGTGAGACTCTCCAAGAAGATGTGTGCACGTATAGAGTGAGGAGTTTCAGTAAATATTGAAGGCAGAGGTTGAATAGAAAAATTCAGCAAGTGCAGCAATGAGGAGGGACTGAAGAAGACGAAGTGACAATAGTGGGAGCAGTACTGCGAGAGGCTGAATAAACATGTGTCGACGGGTGACAAATTCAAGGAAAGCCTGAATAAATGAGTCGGAGTGTGTTGAATGCAGATGCTTAAACACACGTGCCCTGCTCGGCGCCATCCAGCCCTACTCTGTGGCTCGTATTAAAATGCTGGGCAAACCAAGTTCAGATTTATATCAAGTTTGCAAGAAGAAGAAAAAAAAAGACATGACTTTAACAAGATGTCACTTTTAGGAAATAGATGTACCGGAATATGCATAGAGTGTCAATCATAAAATCCTCATCTGATGTCAATATTAACAGGGATCTGAGGTGAAATATTTGAGAACGATGTCAATAATTCAGGTCAGACATTGTGATCATCCGAACACATGTTGAGTCTTTAATATTTGTGCATGAGCGTAATCCATAGTTACAAACATAGCAGCCACTCCTCCTCTAGTGACTCACAATTCAATGCACATGCACTTTATGGTGCAGCTTCCTGGTTCAGACCAAAACTCCCAGTTTTGCATAAAAAAAAAATACAATGACGATCACCCCTTTCACTGAGATCCACTTTCAAACACTTAGTGATAGCAGTATAATATTATGAGGAGGTTGCTTTATTCCATACGTGGCTGACAGCTGTCAGGCAGACAACATTTGACAGATCACTTCCGCCTTTTTAACCCCCACCATCAGAGCACCACCCCAAGCCCCGCCCCTTCTAATGTGAGGATTTCCAAACCACAGACTCCACAATTAGATCTCAATGAAGGATTTTAAACTTCTCAAACTCTGTACAGTAGTTTTTTCCCTCAATTTGCACAAAACACACTAATTAAAGTGCCCAAGAAATGTGAGATACTTATGCACCTCATATGCAGATGCAGATTTAAGGAGCAAAAGACCAGACCGGCTTGAGATGCAGTAGAAAAATAGTAGAGGTATGAAATGGTGTGCGGCTCTGACAGCTCTGTGAAGTTTTCTGCTTTTAAGAATCAACAAGAAGTCGTGAAAAGGGGATGAATTTGATCCTGTCATGAATCCTTTATGTCCTTTCCTTCCACAGGACAAGTGGGCTCACCAGACACACTGATGGTTGTGAGAATGATTTGAAACATGTTGTATTTGCACTCTTCACATCCCAGCCTCCAGGGAGTCTTGGACAGACAATCCTCTGAATGGGTGAATATATTTTGGAGAAAGTGGCTTTCACTGCTGCAGATCAAGTCCAGAAAAATCAGTTCCTTCAAAAAAATCCACCGTCAAAGCGTCAGTGAATGAGCACTGCTTCAACAGGAGGGACCTGGCTCAGTTTTCTATTATAAATAGTTTTTTTTTTTTTTTTCCCTGCTTGACTCAGGTATATCAGACCTGTGCCAAAAACATTGTCTTAACAAAGAGAATGTGAAGAAAATGTTAACCATATTTTTTTTAATTATAATAGAAAGTTGAGTCCTAGGAGATGTGCTGAGTGGTGAAACTGAGAAAAATTAGAGCTCAGCAGAAACGAATGTGTCCAAAAGCGGCTTTGTGCAGCTTAATCAGCGGTGATGAACCGTCTCTGTCCTTCCTGTGGAAACACCTCCGTCCACTTTCACAGGAAGAGGGCTTGAATGCTGCGGCTGGTCAAATTCAGGCTCGCTCTGCAATAAGCCCGACGGAGAAATTGCTATTTAAAAAGTGATTACTTCCAATGTAATAGAGGAAGATGATGCAGCTGTTGAATTGTTTTGTTTCTGTGTTTTCAGCTGCTCATTTTTGCTGGGTTACTGTTATTGTTTATTACATATTTCTGTATTGTTCCCCGCCTGTATTTAGCGGTCCCACATTTTTTTTCTGGGCGGTCTCCTGAGGTTAATTAGCGTGTTAACCTTCATACTGACTCATTCAGTCTGACTGGTTTTCATGAAAATTCAGACATAATGTGTCCACATTGCATTGTGGGAGAAAGAGAGCGCCTGGGGAAAAGCACACAGGGAAAACTCGAAAACTTCACACAGGAAGGGTCAGAATCAAACCAGGGATATTGTCACTGAGGCGGGAGGGCAACCAACCCACCACCGTGCACATTAGATTAAATCCAGAGAACACTGAATATGTATATTCCTGAAAGTCTGATCAATCATTTACTATAAATAAAAAACACCAGAGGACAGCTACAAAACTCATTTTCAAAGTTTTGATGTTCTGAATTAAGTTTGAGACTTCTGCTCACCACTGTTCACTAAGACGCTCTTTGAGAATTGCTTGTATTTCACTGAAAACTGAAAAAAAAAGGGTTTATTTTTCTTATTTTATTGAAGAACGCAGAACTTTTTCACTTCAAGTTGTTGGAAAAAGTTCTTTCGAATTTCACTGCCTAATCTACCCTCTTCCTTTAGACCTCAGTGGTCTGGAGACAGAAGTGTGCACGTGCACGTGCATGTGCACGTGCGTGATTGGACTCACCAATCAATAAGTATCCCTTTGGATTGTCGAAAGATGATAGAGACTTGAAAGAAACGCTGCATAGAACGACGAGCACCTGTGGGCTTGAACCAGGAACCTTTGCGCTGTGAAGTGACAGTCCTAACCACCGCCGCCCCACGTGATCTCTGACACGTTTCACATCACATTCGCCAAGTGTTGCTCTTAGAGGTTCACCAAACCCGGACGCTCCTCCTCAAAGTCAAATGTGGCGCATATGGTTTGATGTTTACGGCGTTCACCTTCATCAGTTTAGCCTCTCAAATTCTATTAATCACGGCAGCGAGAAATCAATAGAGTGCATTATGCCTCACATATCACAGTAATTCATCTCATATTCACTTTCTGCCTTTTTCTTTCTTTCTTTAAAGTCGTATCCCCCATGCTCAGACCAACAGCTCCCCTCACCCGGGCTTTTACTTCAGTAATGTGTTGCACAGCGCGCTGCATAATGTGGGCCCAGAGCTTCTTTATCATCATGACGTTAAATAATGTTGGACTTATTTAAATATTTCTGAGCTGTCGGCTGGACAAGATTTAACAGAGCTGCACTGTCCTGCGTATAGGTTTTTGTTATCGGTGCAGGCGTATAGCGCGTGTGTGGCTGTGTGTGTGTGTGTGTGTGTGAGTTAACATCGCAAGAGGCGCACGGAAACCAAAACTGCTGATAGGCTCCCTTTATCAATGGTGGGCCTAAGGGAGCAAACACTGAGGAGAAATAATGAACAAACCGTTTGCTGCCCAAACAGGAGATTACATGAAGCCTGTTTAAATTGCAGGAAAAAAAAGAAAAAAACTGTGGGATGTGATACTTTGGTGTAATTATCAGGGTATCATGATGCACAGATCGGCAGACAGACAGGTAATCATCACCTTCGCGCAGCTTGGGCGAGCTTCCACTGTGAATATGACTCATTGCCCTGTGTGTTACCATTTTTCCCAGCGCTTCCCCCCCGCGGAGCCCCCGCAGTGGCTTTGGAAGTTTTCCCGCGGCAGCGACGAAGCGTGGCTTCTGTTTATGATATGTCTCATCCCGAAGTGAGACGCGGACCTCATGCGGCGCCCGAGATTGCGGAACATGCAGCAGCAGAATTGGATTGCAGCCGCGCTTTGTGCCGCCAGTCAGCGGGGGCTTAATCGAAGTGCGAGACCGCTCTAACACAATGCTGCACGTGTTTGTATATGAGTTTGTGTGATGAATAATGTACTGGAGCGTAAGTACATGTGAGAATACAATAGATGCGGCTATTTGTTAACAGGCAGGCATTAAGTTTGAACAGGGAAATCTGCTGGATTCAGGCCCACCACGCCACACATTTTCTTCTCCTGCCGGCTCGTTCTGTCTGCGAAGGTGAAAAAAAAAGTGACAGGATATCACAATTTAACTAGATGAAATGGAGAAAAGTGTTTCTATATTGCCTACCCAAGCTATTTTCTGCATTTCTCTGGATAAAGTATAATTTGTCGGAACAATTATGAAGCACATTTGAGAAAATTAATTTTGTGAAATGCTCTGGGGCTTTCAGTTCTCTCCGTCTCTCCCTCAGGCTGCCCCTGGCCTTCCCTGCATTATGTTTTTTTCATGGGACAGCAATCAGCGTTGTGAAATGATTTGTAGTTTTTCACATCCAGTTATTCTGGACCGCACACTGACAATCAAATTCGCCTAAAAGCCTAATTATGAAGGACCAACACGGTTGTTTTCTTGCTGAATAACGCATTAGCCGTAACGGAAGCGTGGCTTTTGCTTGGAAAGATATAATTTTATTGGATTAATGTCTTCAGGCTGACAGTGGGTTTAAATCTTCAGTATCCTTCAGCTGGATGTTTTGTAGGTGTACCTTGCGCTGATGCCTTTGACAGATAAAATCTATTTTCCTTCAGACTGCATATCGAAAAAAGGGAAAGCATCCTGACGGTGGATGTCGGAGGTGACTCACTGTCTGAATTTGGGATCCAGGTTGAGTCTTTGTGCAGAAGAAGTATTGGGAGCAGAAATATCGGCTGCTTCGCCGGGATGTGCAGAGTGGTGCTGAATAAATTGGTTTTGTTTCTGGCATCACATGTGGAGACGGAGCCTGACGATGGCGAAAAGCCTTCTTCCTAATGGAGGAGACTCAGCTGCAAAAGGTTTTGCCCCCAGCTGTTGACGTGACTTACAAGAAAGACGACTTTGTACCATGAACATACACGCAGATGCTAAATATACCACACGTAAAAGCACCACACTTGAGTTTTCATTTACATTTTACGCCATTAGAATGATTACTGCATGTTTGCTGGTTCTCATGCAGCTTTTTTGCCATTTTTCATTTTGGAAGCTTTCTCTTCCCTCCAGTTCGTAGCACTTGTAGCACCTAAGGTGTTAAACAGTACAATCTTTTGATGCATGAAATATAAAAAAGATTGCTTGGCGTTTTCTTGTCTCTTAGACAAAGCGTCTTTCTCAGTTTTGTTCAGCAGTTCTTAACCTTCTATTTTGCTAGCTCCATATTTGGCGATGCCTTTGTTCCTCCTTTTCTCTTTGCTTTTGAAAGACATGTTTTTCCTCTCGTTCAGACGGAAGCTTTTACCTACTTGTGTGTGAAGCGGTGACCTCTTTATGTATTTATCCGTGCATATGAAACAATTAAGTGTGTCCATTATTAAACAGACTTTCAACCAGGAAGCCAGATTTCGGATCGGCTTGTATTCTCTAATAAAACACAACATCTCGCAGCAGTCAGTGGTGTGAAAAACACGGTACCATGACTGCATGGTGCTTTGCTGAACTTTGTTCCATTTGAAGTGGTTTTTTTGTTTTTTTTTTCTGAATCTGAATGAAAATGTGTTTTTTTTTCTGTTCCACATTTCATTGCACATAACTGTCTTCGTTGGTGCTTATTTGTCCCGACTGTTAAAAGGAAACAAATTTCTGAGCATTAAAAAGCTGAAAAAGCAATTTTGAGGTGTTGCATTCCGTATGCGACAAAATCGAAAAGGTTCATTATGTTCAGTGTTAAAATGTAGAAAACATCCGACATTAATAGAAGACAGAAGACTCGATCATGAAATTACACACTGGAACAAGGTCAGTTGTAACTTTGACCTTAACTGGATGAATCTTGGTTTGTAAAAAGTAATTTAATGGGATGAACCATGAAAAAACACCAGCCTGGTCTTTCGGCTGAAA
Organism: Salarias fasciatus; assembly: GCF_902148845.1. Classification (NCBI taxonomy): domain Eukaryota; kingdom Metazoa; phylum Chordata; class Actinopteri; order Blenniiformes; family Blenniidae; genus Salarias; species Salarias fasciatus. The sequence continues at coordinate 11,459,939 of NC_043754.1, forward strand.
GTCCTACTATATAAGAACAATAAATGTCACAAAAGGATTATATTTTTACTTTCTTGCTTCAGTAGAATCAACAGTTAGACACAGTGATCAACAATAATAGTCGACTTGCAGCCGAACCATGTTCAAACCATGACAAAATCCGAATATTTTTCTGAAAATGAAGCAAACGTTTCCATCAGCGGTGTGGTGGGAGGCCGGAGGCGAGGCAGGCTGCTGGGATCTGGCTCTCGTTGTACCGCGGTGTGAGATGACTGACAGCTGGAGCATTTCGAGGAGCTGCGATGGACACGAACACAAACTCTCAACATCCGCAAACACATAGAGACTCTGAAAAAAAATCCAGCGCGCTGAAAAAAAAAGTACACTCTGTCAGAGCGAGCATGAAAACATTAAGAAAAAGGTTAACTAGGACTCCCAAGGAGAAGATGAAGAAATAATTATGGAATAATCAGGACCGCAGCGTAACCCCGTGCTGTTGTTTAATGATTCTCAGGACTCCTTTATTTCATGTGGGAGCAGCGGTTTTTTTGCCACTCCATTACATTTGTGTGTTTTCTCTTTAATCTTCCTGGCTGGGTGTAAAGGCATCCTGCACTGCAGCGGAGTCCACTCTCTGCTCCGATGTTTTCATTCAGTTTAATTAACGAGTTATCCCGTGAAGGTGTTGGGAGCCTAAACGTTGCCTCCTCTTTGCCTCCAGCATCAGCATCCTTAGACTGCCTGGTGGCGGAGCAGGGCTGCGTCCAGGAGCAGTCCTGCATGGTCATCTACCGCCTCCTGGAGTACTGCGCCGCCGAGGAGGCCGTGTCTCCGCTTGGCTCCGACGCCCGCATGGAGTGCCTGGAGGCCCAGCACTCCCTGCAGCACTATCGCCCGCTGCAGGTCTGCAAATGTCAGCGCGGCTCTCGCAGGGAGGAGCACTGCCTCAGGGTCTACTGGACTGTCCGCTTTGCAGGTAGGCTGCGGCTGAAGGATCTGCGTTGTGTGGTTCCTCTTTGTTCATCTGGTCTGTATTGTGCTTGTTGTTCCAGCTTATGATGAATATGACGTCTCTCCATACGAAGAACTGAAGCTCAACCTGGTCAGGAACTTAGAGATGTCTCACATGGCGTCCATCATGGCAGGTGAGCGTTAAGGTCGTTCAGTTTTCAATAAAATAATATAGACAGTACTGCTTTCATACCGGACTCCTCCCCCCAGCCTCCTCGCTCTCCGTGGATGGCCAGAACCAGTGTCTGAAGGCAGCGCAGGACTGCGGCCTGTATGAGAAATGCGGCTCCCTGCGGTCAGAGTACGTTGTGGCCTGCACCAAGCGGGCGACGGTCTCTGACAACAGCTGTAACCGCCAGAAATGCCACAAAGCCCTGCGGCGCTTCCTGGAGCGTGTGCCAGAGGAGTACAGCTTCGCTCTGCTCTTCTGTCCCTGCTCCGACACTCTGTGCGGGGAGCGCCGGAGGAAGACCATCGTCCCGTCGTGCTCCTACGAAGAAAGCGCGCGAGGGGAGGAGAAAGTGGGAAAGCCCAACTGCCTCAGCCTGCAGAACTACTGCTCCAGGGACGAGCTGTGCAGGTAAGATGAGCGAGCGCATCGACACAGGACGGTGGAGATTTTTATCGTTACATGCAGCACACTGCTCGACAGCAGCGGATCCTCTCCGGCAGGCTGCCAGTCCATCAAAGTGGGAAACACACAGACAGACACACATGTTCAGGCTTACAGGCAATTCAGAGGCACAAATTGACATTAAATTGATGTTTGATGGCTTTGTACCTGGGGAATATCCAGGCACAAGGACAACATGCAGCATGCCTCCAGGTGGCATCAATTCACACGACTTTATTCCGTTTTTTTCTAAACAACAATAAAAGCCAAATGCAGATATGAAACAGGAATGTTTACTATTAACCTTCTATTGGGCTCTCATCAAAATAACTGGATCATGCAGTAGAAATGCTTTGTAAATCGCAAAATTACCAAAATGACATTGCATTTCATGACTTACAGTAAAAAAAAAAAATAAATAAATAAATAAATGAATAAATTCTCCCAGAATGTAATTAAAAATCCCAGCTTTGTCATCCCGATCTTCACATTTAGCTGTTGATTTTAAAGAAACAAGACGTTGAAGATGAAAATCCTGGTAATAATCCTTTATAAATACTAGTAGTTGTAAGAAAAAGGCAGACGTGATCTTTTGTTGTCAGTTACAAACTCTGCGTTCGCTGATTTCATCGCTGTTTAGTGATGACCTCTTGCAAATAAAGGGCAACTAGTTCGGGCGGTGAAAGCGTCGCAGGCCTGGCGGATGATTCCAACATCACAGGTGACCAGCTCATTCCTGACCCAGATGGTTCAGTGTTTATGAAGCCTTTCTCCTCCACTAAACAGAGCCTTCAGACAGTGTTAAAGGGGTTCGTGTGGTCAGCTTCGTGAGCAGGAAGGAGAGGGAGACAGCAGCTTGGCAGCTCTTCAACGTGATGTTGATGCATGTTTCATGCAGTGGTGGAGTTCGCACGCTCATTAAGTAGGTCATGTCATGCATGGTCCAATTACTGTAATCTGACTATTTAATTGTAAATATACATAAAACCTTCAGCTGCATCATCGTGTACTTTGCCTTCAGATCACTTTCAATGCTGGATCAAGTAATAGATTAGTCCTACTGCAATAGTAGAAAAAAGCAAAGATGTGCTGGAGCGATACTAATGAAATACATATTCGAGTTGATTACAGACAGCATTGTAAATTAACGCTGTTGTTAAGGTTATTGTGGCATCGTGCTGGTAAAGTGACGGCGCTGCGCCTCCTCACACTCATTGATAATGCAGCAATGCACCAGAAAAACAGTGAGGGGGGCCACTCACTGACGTAAACAATTCAGATGTCAAATTTATTCAGAAATTATCATCGTGAATGAGTCATGAGCAAGGACATGCGCTCGCTGCCTCCGTTAGGTTTCCCGGTTCCTTTCTGCCTGATGGTCATACATCTAAGACCGATGATTCAATCTCAGTGGAGGACATCCAGTGGAATATAACCTTCCACTCGCTTGCATAAATTGTGGCTTTCACTGATTTTCCTCCCCAAAGGTCAAAGTCTCGCCATATAAAGGGTTTGGTTATATGATGAACGTCTCCTTTCTTCATCAGGACTTAGAATATCTCTCAAGGCCAACGGCTTGGTGTGTGTTAAACCTTCATATGGTGTATGGGTTCATGCCCAGAGTGTTTTTTTTTTTTTTTTTCATTGGATCAGAACTCATAGCTGCAGACCGACACATTATTATAATCGCAGCAGAAAAGACTGGGAAAAGTTTACTTGTTCTCTGTTTATTATTTGTATTATATATTATTTTAATATTATAGAAATTATCAGCAATCAAATCAAAATCTAATACAACACAAACCCTGACAAGTGAGTTATAAGTTGCAGGTTTATAAAAACAGAAAACAAAAGGCTCTGCGTTTCTGCGTACATGGCTCCCATGTGTTTCTACTGAAGAGTTTGGGAAAAGAACCGATCCATTGATTCTGTGAAAATGCAGTTTCATGTCTCTGCTTGTGATTACAGATGAATCCTTGAATCAGCTTGGCTGCGTATGAAAACTGCGAGGCACATGTTTAATAGATTAACACCTTAAGCTCGCGGCTATTTTTCCCGGTGTAGACAAGAAAAAGCAAACAGCTTTGACAGTTGAGAGGACAAACAACCGCCGAGGCTTTGTGGATGAGAAACACTTGAGAAAATGTTGAGAAGCAACAGGTGTCCTTGCCCGTGTCCGCCGGTTGGAGTGTGCTCCGAAAAACAAATTCAGATGGAAAATCAGCCTCGACACGCAACAGCGAGGAGTGATTCTAGTCCAAAAACTGTCAACTGCATCAAATTAAGCAGAGCACTGTGTGTCAGACCTTTCAGTCAAGCTGGTTGACGTCTGTCCGGTTGTGGTTCATCACCGGCTCCCACGTGTTTCAGAAAAGCAGTTTGAAACTTGCACAAGTTGGAATTTTTATATCGCTGAAGTAAGCTCAGGTTTGAATGGCTTCCTCTTGGCTACAGCCTTGCAGTCGACAGAACGAGGCAGAGCGCTGTTTGTCCTTCAGCACATTCCTTCTCAGATGGCGATGAGGTCCATGCAGTTGATGCTGTTTTTTCTCTATTCAGCTCCGAGTTCAGGAGGGGAACATTTTCTGATTACTTTTTACCAAAACAACTAGTTTGGATTCAACTAAAATGTTTAATTGATCAACAACCCTATCAGTAAAGCTGATATCCATTTATAAACTTCAGTTCCAGGTGCTTCCCTTTCCAGGAACTAAAAGTGTTCTTTGGCCCGTTGCCTTAAATTCTATGAGTATTATCAGCAATGCAGATCCTGCTCCTCACTCTGAACCATTCCAGAGTACTACCCCGACAACCAGCTATTTTTAGAGATAAATAAAATAACCGGAGAACTAAATTTAGACCCTGAGTTCAGCGGTCAAAGCAGCAAAAGCTCCTGTGGTGGTTCTGCAGGATCCCACAGTCAAAATGCAGATTAGGTTTGACTAAACAGACAGAAATGCCTCTCTAGAAAAGGTCATTTTGAGCCTGCCAACGCGGCCGCCGCTTCTACGTTTGCGATGCCCTCCTTAAAATGGCAGACATCAAAAACATCCTCAAACATGATCGGACGACAGTTTTGACCAGTGAGTCAACATCTCCTCGGTCACATCTGGAGAAACACAGCAGCTTCGGATCAACATTCATGTCTACGTTTGGGAAGTCAGATTATAGAATGAAGGACCCAAACTATTAGGAATTATTAACAGAAGGGAAAAGTCCAGATACTTGATCTGTGTGATTCCTGAAAACTTTGTGCCTCTGTGATGTGGAGCAGGTCAGCCTGAGAGAGAAAGAGAGATGTCCTCTGTCTTTAGTCATCTCCTAAAAAAACTCCCCCTTACAGTGACTGTGGGGGTCTACTGGAGGTTAGGCGATAGCAAGTTGAAATAAAAGTGTGTTTCCCAGAAACATGAAGCTCATTCTGCCTGAAAGGGGTTGAAAATGTCTTCAATATTCTGGATCTGGATTCTCAAGGGAAAAGCTAGTGTGGCAAACTAAAGATTCCTGCATATGAAACCTAAGATGAACTAAAAACAGTCCAAGCTCTCCTTCAAATATAAATTATTGAATGTATATCTTTTTAATTATTAAATTTATATTTGAAATTTCAGGTTCAATGACTTGCTGAGATTTGCAGCACCAAACAATCCTTGGTCAGTCATTCTTGGAGATGCTTTCTTCTTCTTCTATGGGAATTGTGCTGCAGTGTTTTTTAGAGCTTGGAGAAAACCAGCTGCCGAATGTTTTGATTGTATGCAACTTTTATTGGTGCCAAAACGTATTATTATTGTCGATTAACAATTATTACTGGTGAAACTGAGCGTGCTGAAGTTCTGTAGTATTATTTAATGCACTCTTCTTTCTCTTTCTCGTGCTTTGTGCTCTTTCTACACTCTACTCTCCCTTGTTGTTTGTCTTTCTTTTGTTGTTTTGATTTTGCAACCACAAATACTTGCCTTGAAAAAGTCAAAAGACTTTTAAAATACACTGTATTTTTCTCTTTGCCGACTCTCCTGTGCCTCACCACGTGTGTGTGTGTGTGTGTGTTTCAGATCCCGGTTTGCTGATTTTCAACATAACTGCCAGCCCTCCCCTCTGTCTGCCTCTGGCTGTATGCGAGAGAGCAGAGCCATGTGCCTGAAGGCCTACGCTGGACTCATAGGTGAGATGGAGGAAAACAAATTAAAGAGCTAAAAAAGGCCGAGGGCCACTCGCAGGACCTGTTATCAGCGGGTGTCCAGCAGCGAGATTCCGCCTATACAGGGCCCATTTTGCGGGCCGCAGAATAACTCCGCGGGGGGTCACAGACGCTCCGCTGACAAAGTCGCGGCTCTGGGAACATGCTTGGATACGTACGTCTCCAAACCATGTCCGCAGCAGCTCCACAAAGATGAATCAGAGTAAACGCAGGGATATAATTTGATATGATTTCCTTCAATTTCTCATCCTGAAAAAGTAATTTTCCTCACCTGTGAACTGCTGATGGTGGATCCACGGGGCATCTGGTGTTGTTGGTGGAGTGACACTTTCTTTCTTTCAATTTGTGTGATGATAGTAAAAAAAACAAACTTTTTGACCTTTAAGGAAGTTCTTCTTTCTTTTTGCATCCAGGTACGATCATGACTCCCAACTACGTGAGCAACAGCAGCACAGAGGTGTCGCAGTGGTGCACGTGTGAGGGCAGTGGCAACGAGCTGCAGGGCTGTCAGCGCATCCTCAACATGTTCAGCACCAACACATGTCTGCGTGAGTAAATCTTTTGCAGTGCAGTGAAACGCAATTTGAGCTAATAATTTGAGTGCAGACCTTTTACTTCTAATCACGTGCAATTCTAAGATTATTTCTGTCATTCTCTCCTTCTGTGTCTGTGTTTTAAAATGAAATCCTGTCCTTAAAGACGTTCAAAGCTTCAGTAAATATGAAATGACTCTCTCTCCTGTGTAATCAGAGCATGCATTTTAAAGTGATTTACTGTGTTCACTGATGTTCAGCATTTGAGTTTGCAAATGTTAATTTTATGTCTATATCTTAGCTCCACTCATTGTGCCATCCGGGCAAGTTTCCAAAACATCTAATACATGATTATTGTTGCAACTTCAGTGTAGTAGCTGTAATGACAGAATTTGTCCCGACTTTTTAACCAAACTGTTCATGTTCACAGAAATTAACTTTTACACAAATAAATCTGCATGTCAAGAAATGACAGTGGTTAAGTTTCCTTTCAGCTGTGAAATGTGAGTGTTAGCTGACGCCATGTTGAGGCGCTGATCGGAGTGAACGTTTTATAGAGCGCATTAATTCAGGATTCAAATGAGGAGAGTTGTAATGGATGATGGAGAGGGTGAAGCGCTGAACCGTGATGTTTTCTTATAAATAAATGAACGCAAGAGACTTTTTCCCAGGTGTGCGACTGGCTGCCAAATGTGAAGAGGATTTTTAAGCTCTGCAGACTCAATGAAATCAAACCTGATTGAAACCAAAATGAGTCTTGTCTTGTTAAATAGGCGCCGAAATAAAAAAGGGCTGAAGGCGCCTCAGAAGCTCAACTGCTTTAAAGTGAAGGTCTCAGTTTCTACAAAGCGTTTTCACAAAACCATTCTTGTGTAGGAATTTTACTGATAATTTTCCTAAGGGTTCAAACATAATGGTAAGGAGAAATTAACAAAATACTAATTGAATTTGAGAACATTTTTGACCTGATTTTCAAGTCTTACCTGAGTAAGACGCTCTTTTCAAAGTAGAAATAAGTGTTTATTTCAGTGAAGAAAACATGGCATGGTTTTAATTCTTCCTTTTTTCATATGTAATTAACCTTCTTTAAACCTGAAAAATAACTTAACAGCATCTGGACCGGCGATCGGCCAGTTCCAGCAGCAGCTGTGGTAAAAAGTTTCCTCCTTCTCTCTGGCAGCAAAACTCTCAGTGCATCAACAGCAGACCATCAACTAGCTGCATTTTGCAGTGGATCCCCGATCACCCTGTGGCTCAGCAATGTTTACGAAGTCTGAAAGTCGTCCGAATATCCATCCTCTGTGGTCAATAGGCCTAAGTTAGGGCTGGTAATGAATAACTCAGTTTGCTTCTTGGAATAGCCGTGTGTCCCTTCTCCAAAGGATGGCCTCAAAAGAAGTCACAAGATTTCAAGGGTTAATTACATTTCATTCTGTTGGAGTTAAAACGTTTTGTTCAGCGGCTCCAGAAAATATTTTGGTGGCGCTTCAAAAAAAAGGAATAATACCGTGAACGTAATGAACACGGCTCCCTGCTGACTGTGTTCCAGGCAACGCCATCAGCTCCATGGGCGTCCCCGCGCCTCCTCCGGTGGAGAACACTCCCGTGCCAGCCTCTCAGCCCTCCCCGCGCGTCTTCCAGGAGCGGGTCCACGTCGGCGCGAACACGCTGCCCGAGTTCAACAGCGTGAGTGTGTTTGCCACTTCCACGCCGCCTCGCCATATGTTCGGCGCTTGGTGCAGGTTCAGCTGAGGAAGAGGTGGACTGTTTATCAGGTGGTAACACCTACATATCACCCAGGATAGCAGAGAGGAACCGTGCCCAGGAGCTCCCTGGACAACCTCAGAATATTGCCCCCCCCCCCCCCCCCCCCCCCCTGCTCCCACCGCCACTTTCTCAATTGTGGCTGAGGATTAGCCGAAGGTGTTTGCAACATTAAACTCAACCCTTACTGTTAATATTCATGTATGCGCACCCATCTGTTCCATATTCCCCATTCTCTCACTTTAATCCCCCCCCCCCTCATTTCACATTTCCTCTTCATCCTACAGCAGAGCAGCCCTCCGAGGACAGCCGCACACAGTTATGGTGCAGATGGATCCTAATTGTTATATCAGTGAAAGAGGCTTTGATGAGTAATTAACTGAGCAGGTGAAACAAAGACGCCGATGGCATTACTGTGTTTGATTTTGGCGTGAAGACATGTCACTTTCATTGCATGCTGGAAGAATCATCACTAAAATATGTCAAATTGTAAACTGCTGGACGATTATGATCAGAAAATACAGAAAAATACAACTTATCAACACTTGTGGTCGAAGGTACATTGGGTGCGACGGTGAGTGTGATTCCCTGTTTTGTCAATATCTTCAACAATAATGTTCAAACGCATCCCGCAGTGAGCCGCCCCGACCTTCTGCTGAAGGATGTATCAGCAGTAACACATGAAATCCCCCATGTCTTCTGCCACAAAACTACTCTTGGCTGTGCAAGCAATTAAAAGGTTTTCCAGTCGTTTGGAACACATTTCAGTGCAAAACTCTGGCCTTTTGCTCTTAGGTGTTTCCTCCCTGCTCTATGGAACAAAAATAATATATATAACACACTGCCACAGCTTCAAACAACCACCCTTGGTGGCAATAAGAAGAAGGAGAGTTGGTTTGCCTTCCAAGAGCCTTGATCTGAACTCAAGTCAGTGTGGGATTGCGGGAAGAGACAGATGTCACCGAGAAAAACGAAACAAACACAAGACAGTCTACCAAGGTCGATAAGCTGATATGAACGACACACCTGCCACAAGTCCTGTGAAAACCTGAGAGCAGGTTTGCCTCAGAGGACTGATGCCGCTCGGCTCTTTGTGCGAGTGTTTACTGCACTTTGCCACAACTTTCAAAGTCTGAAAGTGTCCCTCGTTCTTAAAACTTCTGCGGATTTCCCAGAGTCTGGCTCACCAGTTGAGTCAAAGAAAAAGTAGGATTTTATTTTTTTACAACCTTATACAGAAAAGTTGTAGATTATTAAGGGCGGCCTTCAATGTTCTTTTCAAAATGTCATGAGTATACGTAATAAAGGAGCTGCAGTGTTTTGAGTCCAACTCAGAGCAAGTCTGTTTTTATTCTCTTGACTTTCACAGAACATACCAATAATGTTTCAAAGGATGGTTGTGTTATTGGATTTTCATTGTTTCACCACTTGCAAAGTACTTGCAGAGCCTCGAGGTCTCGCTGTATTTTAATGAACATGACAGGAAAGCTACATTTTTTATTATTGATTTCGATTTGAAGGCTTTATTTCAAACATGTAAAAAAAAAAGACAAGTGTACAAAAAAAAAAAAAACAGACATCCAATTAATAATTAATATGACGGAGTCATCACCATATGGGACTTTCATACAAATGAAAAGGAGTAGGAAGAAGAAAACTTAGTTAATCCTACCCCTTAACATGTCTTTAAAACATTCTGATTTGCTAATGCAACGCAACGTCTGAACAGTTACTGAAGACCAGCACCTGGTTCCAGATTTGTCACCAGTTTGTCAGAATTAAAGTAAATCTTTGCTTGTGAAGATCTCACCGAGTTTGGCCCGTCTTGGCTGTATTGTGGCACTGTTGCTGTGATGCTTTGGCTGAGCCGTCGGCACACTGCGACTGATTCACTCATTACGTTCAGCACATAGAACACCGGTTAATGTTCTAGCTCCTCTTCCATCTGTATTTTACTTAGGAATGAAAATTATTAACTAACAGGAGTGAGAGGAAACAGAAACAAAACAAGTTAAGGTGTCGTGTCGCTGCTAATATATCCCAGGTGCTGCAGGTGGAGACGAATATGACAACTTTTTGTCACAGATATAATCTGTGATTTCCTTTTTCTGATTTGAGCTTCCTGTTTGTTTTGACTGTTGCTTCAGGATGATTTCATATGTTCTTTAGAATTCTGCAGTAATGTGCACTTTCTCCCCGTTCCCTCCCCCGGACCACCCCTCCACGCTTCACCACTCCTGTTAATTGAAAGAATCACTCTTTCCATGTTTTTTTTCTTTACAGATGGAGGACAGTGAGGAAGAGGAACCGGAGGAGGAAGCGAGCAACGAGTTTAACGTCATCCCTCCGTATTCGCAGAAGGACTCTAACATGGAATCGGGCGCTCGGGGGAGTCAGCGGGGGGCGGCGGGCCGAGCGCTACCTGCGCTGCCATTACTGCTGCTGCCCGCATTCATCCTGGACCGGGCGTGTTGGAGCTACTGAAGCCTTCATCTCATTCTCCGCTTACATTTTACACTCGCCAGCGCTGTCAGATCCATCTCCCTGCTCCGAATGCAACACAGAGGACAGTTGTAAAAAAAGAAGAAAAAAAAGAAATGTAGAAATGTAAATGCCCTTATTTTGAAATCCTTTCATTTTTCTTTTATACCCTGACTTCATTCTGCCATTCTCTCCCTGCTCTTGTAAGTAGTCCTGCGGTATCGACTGTGTCTCTGCTTGAGTGGTTTCTTACGGAAGCAGGCGAACAACGTGAGCAGATACACGAGTGCACGGGTGAATTGAGAAGTGCTGTCTGGGCAAATACTCTATCTGGAGCCTGCTTCACACTCAAAGTACCCCCCCCCCCCCACTCCTTTTAACAAGAAGCACATCGCCCAAGGCCGCATACACTATACGTGCTCCCAAAAACCAGAACCAGCCCACTGCACTGCAACCAGGCGTGAGCGCGGCTTTTGATTTCTATTTCATGACTCATGTCACATCCGTTTCCACGCCGCCCCTTCGGCTCTTCCCCTCCTGCCTCCACACCGCGGTCGAGTGAGATAATCCACTTTGCAACAAGCTAATAAGAAACTGCGCCGCACGTAAGCTGCTTTATACCGTTATATATATAAAAAAAAAAAAAAAAAACAGAGGAGCGCTCTTTGACGGCGTTTTGTTTAAAACGTGATAAGATGCAAAGCTTTCACGTCATGTGGGGCTCGTCGCTCTTCTTCTGCCCTCCCCTCGGAAAACGAGACGGGAAAAAGTCATTCCGCTTATGTTAACATGGCACTCTGCATTATCCCGACCACCAGCAGCAGCGGAGAATCCAACCACGGGCAAAAGTAATAAGATAAAAAAAATTTTTTTTTACATTACAAATGACGAGGAGAGAAAAGCAACATAAGCAATTACAGCACAATTCAAATTGCTCAGCACGCAGGGAGAGTCTGGAGCAAGGCTCAGGGGAGGAAAAAGCCAATTTACTGCTGTCATACCCTCTCACTTTTCCCATCCTTAGGAGATGTGTTTTTAGTCCTCCTTCCCATCGTGTACTTTGGATGTTTGCGAGAGCGAGATGCAGCGATAGAGACGGACACAGGAGGCTGCAAAGCCTGCTGGCTGCTCTGATCGTTGAGCAGCACATTGAGCCATTCTCTCTGCCTGAAATATCTTTTGCTGATGTTAATGATTTTCCCCTCTTATGGCTCATTTTGCTGTGAAATTATACAGCTGCGGGGATGTAGGTAAAGAGAAGCACAGTCGAGTTTTCTGTAGAGGGATTACAGCCGTATAATACAGTGAGATCTCAAGATCAGCACGGAAAGTTTAGTACTGTTATTAAAGGCGAGAAAACTACGACGGTAAGAGACGTCGCAATCATAATGATTGGTGACGGAGAATTGCAATAGAACCTGGCGAGGCCGCATGATCCCACAGCTCATTTTCTTTGCCTCACTTCTGGACTTGTTTACATGGTGGTTTTTATGACAAGAAGGCCGAACTTTGGCTTTTTTTGTGGATTGACACCATACAGGCAGCCCTGCACTTGAAGCATATGAGCTCTTTTCCCCCGAGCTCGGGCCCATCCTCACTTCAAAGTTTCAGGAAGTCAAACTTGGACTTTTTTTTGACTGGATGTTGTAAGTAAAGTCAACCTACAGTTTCTGTTGCCCACTTCAGGGCAAAATGACATCATGCGGGGGTTTTCTTTTTTTTTTTTCTTTCTTTTTTTATAACTGCATTCTTGTTGAGAGAAGCCCAAAAAAGTTGGACGAGGAAAAGGCCAGTTAGCGAAGCTCTGAAGTGTGACGACCCGGTGCAAAGAAAACATTTGAACAGAAGAAGCGGAGTGAAAAGTCTGAGTGGAGGAGCGTGCGGTATTCAGATTTATAAACCGGACCGTGGAAGGAAAGAGGAGACATGCCGGCGAATAAACACGCTAAAAGAAACGCGAGCCGTCGTGGTGTGAGTGCCGCTGTTTCAAATGTCTCAGCTGCCGTGAGGTCACGGAGCGCCAGATGCGGCGCGGCCGGCGGCCTTAACCAGGAGCGTTTTCGCATCACGATACCTTTGTTTATATTTGTAAACTATGTAAAGAACATTTTCATCAAAACATGGCTTGTACTGAGGTGAAAAGTTAAAATAAATATAAATATATATATAAAAAATTCCATGGATGAAAATATATGTGAATATTTCCAAATGAGACAGTTTGTAGGTGGGACTGACAGACTGTACAGAACCGTTTCACATGCTGGCGTTCTTGTAAAAACATATCAAACATTATTCTGACGACGGTGTGTACTTACTGTGTAATTTTGTGACATAGCGGAGTGTGCCATTTTGTTAGAGGAATAAAAGTTACATGGGAAAAGTTCACCTCAAATGGAATAATCTGTTTTTCAATGTCCAGGAATTAAGCGCTTTGTGTGAATATATTAACATTTTCTTCTTCTTTATGCTTCTCATTACACACGAGCGGTACAGGGGAAAAAAAGAGATCCTGATGGGACTGGGAGAGTTGCTGCAAATTCTAATGATAATTTCACTGCAAATTGGTTGGTTAATTAGTCAAAATGTTAAAAACATGCTAAAATATACAGTTCTGTTTGGCTTTAATTAAAAGTGAATGGTTTACAGACTATTAAGTGCCCGGGCTCATATGTCGACTTTGGGCTCGCCGAGTTGGGACTCTTGTATTTATATTTCACTTCTGAGTGACGGAGGTTATTACAGGGTCTTCAGGCGTCCGCGGTCGAAATGACACCGCGGTGGCACGAACAAGCAACAGCGGAGTGATTTTTAGAAGAGAAAGATTGCAACACGACCGAGCATCAGCCTGCAAGTTAATTATAAGAGTGCAGGCTGCGGGTCTTTGTTTTGGCGCTCGCACTCAGCCGACTGTCTGAAGGCACATCGATGTTTAGTCAGACTGATTATTAGCACTGGGTGGCCGCTAAATGCTCAAAACTCTGAGTGGTGTTACATATTCAAACCAGAAGTAATGAATTATTTTTCTCAGCAACGTGAAAGGAAATTATTTCAATTATAAAATTGATGGAGCAAAATCACAACTTATGAAGTTCACAGTAACAGGAAGTGAGCAGGCGAGACATGATGGTGGTAAAAGTTTGAAACCACAGCTGAAAAAGTATCAACGCCTCCTTCTGTAATGCCATACTCTGGGAACACAGCTGAGTTGGGGTGATTTCTCAACAAAGCTCAATTAAAAATGTGATCAAACTTAATAAAAACTAACTGTCTTCATCCAGATATGCAAATCGATCATCTGAAGGGTTAAAGCCTCAGTAATCTCACCATCGCAGTTTGGTAAACTTCAGGTCTAACAGTCTTTTACCCTCATGGCGAAAACAATAATATGACAATTAGAATAATGATGCATCAACAGGACATTTTGTTGATTCCTTCAGGAGCCTCAACAACCTTCACTGACCTGTTGGCTCTTTTACTGATCAGCCTCATTTCTGCGTTACTGATGATTATAACAGATGTGCAGAAATGAACTTGGCTATAATTTTTTACTTTTCAAATTAATTTTGATTTAAAACTGTTGAAGACTTTCAGGTCACTGGAATTCAGTCCGTCTTTGTTTACTAACCACAGTGCTTTTCGATAAAAGGACGTAATGAATCACTAATTATTCACGTTACAGTGAAGTGGTATTTTGGGGTGTTTTGACTTCATGACCATATTTACAAATAAGAATATCCTCAGTGTTGCTACTATTAACATCATAAGCTGCAATTGAGTACTGTATATCAACAACAAACTAACATTCAGACTCATTCAGACTTAGGATTTCTGTTTTTTTTTGTCATGGTGAGGTTGACAGAAATTTAATGGCGTGAAAGAAGAACTAATATGTTTATAGGAGTATTATTCTAACAACAAACAAGAACGCCTTTATACAGTTAAAGATATTTAACAGCAGTTGGACTTGAGCACCAACGTTTCAGTACCATCCTGCCTACTTATTTTTATTTTGCATTCATCCAGTCCACAACAAGCTAAATTTATTGGCAAAGTAAGATTATCATGTTGTAACTTCATCACATTTGAACTTCTGACTATTTCTGAGTGCTTGACTGGAAATAAAAGGTAGAGTGTGGACTTCATACATTTTTAAATCGTCAGCAAAAATGTAAAGTACAAGCCATTCGTGGCTAAATTTGCAAACAGAGGAGGTTATTTCGGCTGTAACAGTAGCTGCACTTAATTTTCTCACAGCTGAACCGCGATCCTGCCCCACTTAAACCGCCTCACATCCCGGCGCCGCGCTCCCATGCAGGCGATAAGCTCTTATGGTAATGTGGTTATTAATTAGATAAATCAGTGCATTCATTTGCAGATAATCCTATGTCAACATACAGTACTTGTCTTCATACATTATAGAAAATGTATTAATAAGAACTCAAGCGTGAACCCGGAGCACTAAAGCGCCGAGGAAAAATTAGGTTTTATTATTAATATGATAATGTGTGCAGCCAGAAAACTTCACAGTCTGATCTGATCACCCACTCAGTTCCTCCTTGATTTTAAAGATCACATTGTGTTGCAGTTTCGTTGATTGCTTCCTCAGATACCACTGTGTGGTGCAAATTATTCTAAATTAAAGTTGACAAAAAGCACAAATCCTTGTGAAGCTGGATTCTCTCTTAAAAGTTTTGACTTCACTCTACAAACCCATTCATAAGCTGAGTTTGACGCTGGAGGCCCGTTTTTAAACTGGTAACAAGGAGCGTGAAAGCCGAACCCGCTCACCCTGCGCATGTGCCCAATCTGAAGCTCTTAGCACTGTGAGGAGGGCGTTTGAAGACACCCTTTAAAATCAAGAAGTTTGGGAAAGTAAAACACTGACGCGTTATAGATCCCGGATTATTTCATGAAAGGAGAAAGCGCGCTGGTGTCCTGTGAAGAATTCAAACTCAACTTTCACACACAGAGACAATTATTTTACCTCCATCGGAGCCATTTCAAACGAGAGCAAGTCAGAGTGAAATGAGATTCCCGCTGCTGTCCATAACCTGTTAAATCCCCCAACGGCATAATTGCTCTCTATCAGCTTTTAGCTCAAGTGAAATAGTTTTCAGTTCACAATGACTTTTTTTTTTTGTGTGCCCACTTTGTTGTTCTCGCTGCAAAACTTCACTTTTACCTGTCAGCCTGAACCCTGAGAACAATTTTACTGATGTCACATAGAAACATATAGCGTTACTTTTCTTTTCATTGTATATCAAAGAATAAACTGTTCAGGATTCAGTAGTAAAGCTGCTCTCGGAGCTCTGTTCATTAGTATTTCTTGCATCAAGTCTGTGAATCAACGACAATAGAGATAAACAGGTTAGGCACATTTCCAAGAAGACAATCAAAAGAAATTAATCTGCTTCACTAACAAAACAAACATGTCATGAATGACAGATTTACAAGAACTCGTGAAATTAAAAATAGATAAATAAATGCTTTATCGTATGCCTGCAGGCTCACTGATTATTTATTTCTTGACGTGTGCCAAATCTTGGTTTAAAAAAAAAGTAACATTTTTGAAGTATTTTTAACGTCCACTTCCCTTCTTTTCTTTTTTCTGCAAAACTCTTTCAAATGTCTGATGATTCATTCAGCACTTGGTTTATTCTGCGTACAGTAAAACATGTTTATAGAACACATCAGTGGCTGGAGAAGTCAGTTCCAACAGGAACACACCCTGAGAACTCTGACTTGTTTTTAACATGCATCTATACA
Organism: Salarias fasciatus; assembly: GCF_902148845.1. NCBI lineage: Eukaryota > Metazoa > Chordata > Actinopteri > Blenniiformes > Blenniidae > Salarias > Salarias fasciatus. The sequence goes on from NC_043754.1 coordinate 11,476,284, forward strand.
TTTATTTTGCTTTATTTAAATGAAGGAATGCATTTTAAAATGTGTTGTGCATCAATTCCTTCAGTACTTGAGTATTTTTCAGAACTTGCTGAGTTACTGAATCAGTGCTTTCACCGAACACTTCACATCTTGGATTTTGCATCATGAAATACTCGAAGTTTTGTCACTGCACTATTTTCTGTACTTTCTGCAGGCATGAAAAACAGTCATCACACCTGTGCACGTACAACCGGGCTTTGCCAGTAAAGATTAATGACAAGCAATCATTTTCCTAAGTGGGATGAAGCTCTGATGGTAATGCGCTGTGACATTTTGCAGACAATAGGCCTGCTTTACAGGTTATTGTGATTGCATGTGGAAAAAAGAGAGAAAGCTGCTACAGACCTGTGAGGGGAGATGATGTGTGGGTGGAGAACAAAAAAAAAAAATTGAAAAAAATTGAAAAAAGTCAGTCATTACATAGCAGGACTCTGCATATTTCAGGATAATCCTTAAATTGTGATATAAGCATCAAATTCAGCCCTGGCACTGTGCGGAGCTTTCTGTTAAAGTACTTGTTCCTGCTTTAATTCGGATTTGGGACCATAGCCGGGCTCATGGAAGGGTATACACCGGACAGGTCACCTCAGCACAGGGCTAACAGGGAGCGACACACAAGAACACACAACACACTTACATTTAGGGGCAGTTTCAAGCCCACATGTAGCACGAGCTGCTGTTTTCAAGCTGTGAGATGAGTGTTAACCCCCGACAACACCGCGCCATCTTCAGGGAACTTCCTCCAGATGCTTCACGTTCTAGACAAACACTCGTGCAGAAGATACAAAAAATTCAATTTGAAAATTTAATATTTCACCTTTTTTTTTTACAGTCAAATAAATAGTTGTGTAATAAATCTTAAGGGAGTTTCAGAGTGACTCTAACGCAGTCATGAATAGAGGATTTGGTGGTAATGCAATTTAAATTAGCCCCAAAAGGGAAATCATGTGATGAATTATGTTATATATTTGGCTAAAATAGTGGTAATTTAAAAACCATAGTATATATTTCTATATTTATATATAAATTTGAGTGACTGATTGTTTTGTGCCCTTTGCAGGATGACAGAATAAAAAAAAAGTGTGATTGGTGTTGAGTAGTTTCGTGATGTTCTCTGCTTTTCTAGCAGTATGAATAGAGGGTAAAGTAATTTTTGATAATAGCAGCATGTTGGTAGGTTTTATGTTCTTACAGATGTTACAAAAGAATTAGACATCTGGTTCTCATTTCATGATATGAGGAAGTGTGACAAAACAAACAAAGCACATAAAAGAGGGCGACCTGGGTTCAAATCCTGGATTTTGGTTTAAATCCTGGATCTGGGTTTAAATCCTGGATCTGGGTCGGGGCTTGAGGGCAGCAGACTTTCTGAGCAGACACTAATTTCTTCACCGCCAAATCAGATGAGAACACTGAACCTTCAGCTTAGATAGAAAAAAGGCTAATCTTTCTTTATCCAGTCTAAAACCCGCATTGAAATTAAGTAAAAAGGGGCAATTTGAATCATTTGCTGCTTTTATTCACAGCTTTCTTTTGTACCCAGTAATTGTTCTCTGGAGATTTCTGACATGAAAATCTGCCTCATCTTCTTGTTTTAGGTGACAGCATTTGATTAAGCGTTTGCAAATCCAAAAACACAACCGCTGATAAGAAAACACAACTTTATATGGTTCTCGTCCCACTAATTGAGGAGACGCCATTACTTTCACCTGACAGGAACAAGACGGCGCCTGCAGAAGCAGCTCCACCGATCCAATGCTTCAGCCGCTCGCAGACGGTGTTTTCCATTACGCTGTCATCCATACCCATAAAATGTGTCGATGCGATCCATTCTCTTCATTTTCAGTACCGTCGAGTCCCTCTGAGTTGTTGCACAGTCCTTTATCTCATCATAGCAGTGAATAAAGCATCCAGAGCTGTAATGACGCGTTTAGATGATTTCTCCCGTCGGATGTTGTTAGACTGATGAGTTTAATATTGCTTGTTGGTGCTGAGGCTTCACAGCTCTGTGTTCACCGTGTTGAATGGCACATTGTGAAACGGCACATAAGTTATTTGTATTTTGAGTTTATTTACTACGCTCACCCAGGGGGAGCAGACATCAGAGAGTCCATTGATTCTAATCTGTTTTTCAGTCAGAGTGTGAAAAAAAGGGTCACTCTCCAGAGATTGAAGTTTAGATATTTTCTCTTTGTGAAACTAGTAGTTTTGTGAGGATAGTGCTTGATTATTTTCTACACTGAAAAAAAACAAACAAACAAACAGCAAGAGCTACTTTATTAAAGCTGGATTTTCTAAACAGAAACATTATTACACATTTTCCTTTCATATATTTGCACAGCAGGGCTTTGAAAAGAGACCATTTACCATGTCGCTGCATTTTGATTTTCCAACATAAGGGTCATTATTTCATCATGATTTCATTCCAGAATCTGATAAGTTATTTTGTGCCCTTGATTCTTGAAGAGACGTTATTTTAGACATAATAAAACACGCTGAGTAACTTCTGAGAAGCCTATTGGAACTTGCTTGGTTACACAGACAAGGAGGTTTACTCTGAATATATTTCAATTATAATGCATCTTTGAGTAAATCTTTAATTCAACCTCCAGGCCGGCCAGAGTGAACAACTCTTTGCACATGATGCTGGACTGACTTTCTTATTTTATTGGATTATAGGCTGCATGATGTTGGAAATGGATTTCACTTACAAAGCTCTTTTCCACCAGCCTGCTGGTTTAGGTTTTATATTTTGATTGGTTTGTTCAGTTCTTAGTCTTCCAGATGTGCTTTAATATTGCGCCTTTGGCTTGTTGACTCCAACATCTCGAACTGAACTGACGTATTTCAGCCAACGACTGTTCCTGTTGCAGAAATGGAGTTTTTACATGATGAAATGAAGCAAATCAGAATTCTAAGAGCCTGAGAGAAGAGTCAGATTTACAGACCTATGGTAAAATATTATAGTAAGAATTATGAGAATAATTAATGGGGATGAATTCCCTCTACATGCATGGGCAGTAAAGAGTAAAGAAACCTGTTTGTGGTGTTTCAGAGCTCAGGTTTTATTAAATTTTGCTTTCTGACTCTCATGACATTTCTCTCTGTGGCCGCTTTTGACAAAATGTAGAAAAAACAAAATCGTAACTAATTTGTTTTGGTTTCCTGTTTCTAATTAGTTAGAAAAGCTTTTAGATGGTTTTGGAGCAGCTCAGCCTGCTTTGTGAAAAAACAAACAAACATTTCATCTGGTTTCATTAGTCAGGACAAAACCGAAGGGTTGATAAGAGCAGGAAGGTCCCGGGTGCTGTTTGGGGGATGAACGACCTCCCAGCTTGCCTTGCTGATGTCCTCGCCGTTGTTGTGTTTTTGTTTTGTAATTTCAGGACTTGACAATCTTTCTCTCACAAAGATTCAAGTCACTTCATCAGACGACTAGAAAAATGAAAGAAATGTGTACATAAGAAAAGCGGAGCTGCCTTTGAAGCCAGATTTCCTCAGCAATTATCACGTTAAAAGTTTTTGTTAACTGTTGCTAAAATCTTTACAAAAACAAAAAGCCTGATCTCATTGTACATGTTGTACTTACATCCTGCATCATGCTATGTCTTCAAAGTCTGATTCAATTACCATTGCACCATGATCCCCCTCCAGTCTTTAATTCTCAATAAAAAATACATACAATTGTGTTTTATATGTAAAATGTACCATACTGTTTATTTGACTATTCCGTAATCTGTGCAAGTCTATATAAATTAATCGATTCCAGTATCTGGACTGAGCAGTGATTTGTATTTCATCAACACATCGTCTGTATTTGCGTCTGTTTGAGAAATGAAATCAAGCAAACATCAGCCGCAAACACATGCAAACACTGACAAACGCTCCCTCTGTGAAGCAGCTCAGGCTGGCGTGTCAGAAAATACTTGAAGGAGTTTGATTTATGCAACGCTTAAAGCCATCATTTAGCGGCTTTGAACGTGGGCCCACAGTCGGTCTGAAACATTTGACTGGATGAGTTTTCACCAACGCAGATTTTGTTACACGAACACAAACTTTTGAGAACATCCTGTCCACGTGCCACGGGAGGATTACGTAACGATGCCCATGAACTGGACTTTGTGACGACGGTTCGCTCATGAGCTAAATATTCTCATTTTATTGACCATACACTAAGTTACAGCTGTAATGCCACCGCTCATTGAATCTGCTGTTTAATTGATAGTTTTCAGTTATTTAAGCTCGGAGCCGACTGCTGTGTTTGGACAGCCTGGCTAAGGACCCGGAATGTTTTGATATCTCCAAATAAAATAAAATAAATATAAAAAGCGGATGATTTTCAGATGTGAACTTCTGAGCAGACTGAAGTCTCTGGGAACAGTCTGATCTGGACGGCTCCTTCTCCACATCTCCGTCCAGCAGCGTTTCCTCATGTGCTCCCAGGTCAGTTTGCGATCCCGCCTCTGCTGAGGAACTCGCACTGACAAGCCCGGCTGCCTCCTCCTGCACTCGTTCCATAACCGTGTCTTTTCCCCTGATGGCCCTGTGGCCCATGTTGCACCTGCCCTACAATATCCCATCATGTCTGAGCCCTGACTGTGCCTGTCAGCCTGGTTTCCTCACATTCATTTGTATCCTGCTGAAACAGTCCTGCAGCACTGGAGGTTCAATCTTTACACTCTGAGAGGGTTTCTTTTCACATTTTACCTTCACACGCTTAGACTTTTCGGCGTGTTTGGGCTGACTTTGTTTCCTCGTCGATGCAGAGGAGCCTTCTAGAGACACTTTAAGACGGAAATTCCTAACATGTTCATTTGACAGCTGTGCACAATCCAAATAATACAGGTAATTCCAGGTGTTTTTTTAATCACAAAATCATGGCACATACCCCACTTCCATCCAGTATATTATTACTTAAATATGGCTTTCCACATCACCTCAGTCACACAGGGAGATTTGACAAACTTTATATTATTATCTCTAATAAAAAAGGCGTGGTTGAAAAGTATTCCTGTAATGAGAATCTGAATATAGGTGGAGCAGATCTGTCGTTCTCACATCTGTCAAGCCTGATGTTTCAGGCAACGCAGCTCTGATTTTGATGAGGGACGACGCATCGTTATATTCTGCTGTGCTCTTGTCAGGCCTGCATCATCAAAAGGAGCCCAGACACACACACACACACACACACACACACACACACACACACGCTACTATACAACCTTCTGTCATAATGTGTGCGCCATGCTGGTGTCGACTGTAATAATCATGTCAAAGTCTGCGGGGATAATTCAACAACATGAATCATTTCACTGCAGTGCAACCCAAACCTTGACTGTTCCACCTGGTAACCAGACTGTAGCGGCTTAGATACATGAAGTGATGTGCGGCCTTGTGTCTGGGCGATGAAAACTTTCAAAAGAGGAGTCAAGTGTTGAAACTGAATTTTTAATTCCATTTTTCCTTCCATTTGTCAACCTGGATAGACCACCAGTCCGTCACAGGGTCCCACCTCAAACTGAGGATATTCTCACTACGAGATGAGATTGTGACCCAAGTTACAGCCAAGATTACTTTATCCTCATTATGCTGGAAAAGCAAAATCATGTATGTTTTTTTTATAAGAAAATGAGCACACCCAGTGTTCGTGCCATTAGTTATTTTGAAAATTATCATTTGAATTTTGAGAGGAGAATTTACTTGTTGAAAATGTCATCAACTGACAATATGTGGCACATTTTGACTTGTGTTCACAACAAATTCAAACAGAAATATAAACTTCAAGGGGAAACAAATAGAAAAGAATTGGAGAAATTTCTATTCTAATAGGTCAAAACTGTTTATGGTTCCAGTGATATCACGTCAGTATTTTGGAAGCTGAAACCATTGAATGTTTAAAAAAATAAATAAGTAAAACTTGGTTATAGTTGACACATTGTAAAACTAATGCAAATAACATTTAGTTTCCCCTCTGCATATAAAATCGTTCTTAACAGCCTACAGTAGAAGTCTGAGTCACAGTCAGAGGATAGTTATCGCATGTATTAATTCTGCCCTCCATAAAGCTAAAAAACGGCTCAAGTGCTGCAGCCTGAAGGCTGAACTGGACACGCAGTCTGCAATCACTGCTGATTTATGAGGCGATATACATAATCATCCTTTATGAATTAAAAAGCTTAGGGTGGGAGTATTAATCACTCAAACCAATGTCAGCCAAGGTATTTGCACTAGATGGAAGAAACTTTGCATGTGAAGGTATGAAAGTATGAACAAGTGAATCTAATCAAGCGTAACCGGAAATATAGATGGGGACGTTTTGGAAAAGAGACGCTCAAATATCGACCTGTTGCCTCGGTTTCAGAGACGATGGAGAAGAAGCGCAGCACGGTCCAGAAAACAATAGAGGCGGAGAGAAAAACGCAGCCAGACTTCCTGCAAAACACTTGTGTTTACTGAAGAAGTGAAACAACCTCGGAGGCCCGGAGTGATGAGGAGAAGCAAGTCGGAGGAACAAATCCCAGCAACTTCATCACAGACGCAAAGCCTGAGAAAAGAAAACGCCACAGCAGAGGCCTCCACCATTTCCTCCTGACAGTACTTCATCACACACAGACATCCAGAGTGGGGGAGTCAGTGCACACAGAGATATAGCAAAGTGTTGTGTCTGAGAGGAAAAGCTCAAAGGACAAAGGCGAGCTGGTGTCTCAGTTTATTCTCTGACAAATACAGGCCGGCTGCAGGAGGAGGAGTACAGGGTGGAGGAAACAAATCTCAGAGAGAGAGAGAGAGAGAGAGAGAGAGAGAGAGAGAGAGCATGTAGTGAGAGACATGAGGCAGCAGATGGAGGGGACAGGGCCAGAGACAGCAGTGAGACCTCGGGGGGGGGGGGGGGGGGGGGGGGGGGGGGGGGGGGGCAGGTGACGCTCTCCATATACTCAGTAACCACCAGAGTTTATCAGAGAAAGTGCTTCGGATGCACTGAAATCTGTTTTTCCCAAATAAGGATCATTTAATTTAATTGTCCGCGGGTTTATCAATCCTTTTTTGTGAAGGGTGGGACCATGAGCCCCCCCCCCCCCCACAATCTGAATCACTTTGCCGGCTCCAGCTCGCACATGGCAGCTTTGACTCACGCCAAGTGCTCGAGTTTCACATTCACACTGGAAGATACTGGGATCAGCAGGGAATGAAAAATTAAGTCTGTCTTGTTTTCTTTTCCATATCTCTAGCCACCATCTTTTCTCATAATAGTTTTAATTTGTCTCCTTTACACAAACAAAGAGTTTTTTTTTTTTTCTGTATGACTCCTTCTCAAACGTAAAAGAAACACTACTGAGAAAAAGCATCCCCTTGACCCCCAATAATTCTTTTGCCACTGCGACCTTCCTCAGCCTCTCTGGAGTCCCCCGGGGGAACCCCACCCCCCACTTTGAAAACCACCACCGTGTCTGCGGGAGGAGAGGGGAGACAGACACAGCCGGAGGAGGGAAAATGAAGATGAAGAGTTTGATGTATGTCTTGAGAACAAGTGTGGCTTTAATGATAAAACGCCACCGATGAATAAGCGTGCCAGTGGACAGGGCCGGCCTGTCAGCGTAAGCAGAAAAAGTGATGAGTGAGAGCTTTGCACTGTTAAACCTTCATGCTCCAGGATGCACAGTGTCCAAGGCGCAAGACAAGGACTGCGAATATAAAACACAGCTGTAATTAAGTGTTGGCAAGAAAGTGGCGGCGCTCGCTCTCTTCAGTCGCACATGAAAAAGATTTGAAAAAAAAAAAAATTCAAGACTTGGAATCAGAAAATGAAATTTTCAAGAAACTGTTTGCACAATGTGGCGAGAATCAAAGCTGGTTTTCAGTCAATGAAATTTTCTTTCTGATGGTTTCATTATCCGGCCAAACATGCATAAAAGATGTTTTTGTAAGCTGCCTTGAGCAGGAAGAGAAATACGTCTGCATCTGACAAGTCCGTATGCCGAATGAAAAACTGAAAAAAAAAAACACATTACAACCAGAAACTCGTCGTCTCTGATCAGCTTTATATGATGATGTTGCATATAAAGCTTTATTGATCCTTTTTATTTCAGCAGCTGGAAACACAGAAACATCCTCACATAGACACCAACACTCATTAAGAACATTATAATATATTATATTATATTATATCATATTATATTATATTATATTATATTATATTATATTATATTATATTATATTATATTATATTCATCACTGTTAAGCTGTTCCCATCTCATCAGAGCTAAAAGACATGGCTAGAGTTTTCACAGGAGTCATTTTCACGTGGAGAGTAAAATGTGTAAAATGTCATGTTGCCCCAGTAAAATGAAATCTGATGAAGTGTAGCAAATTAGAAACTGTTAGAAAGACTTTCTGTGGCGTGGTTTGAAAGGAGCGAGCTCACCAGAGCGCTGCGGGGCTCTCGTCAGGCCCTCCTTGTGATGAGCGGTTCAAGGCTGAATCAGTCACAGGCAGATCAATTCACTCAAACCTCAGAACAAACTGGCTGCCGATTGATTTTGCGTTCATTTGTTTCTTTTGACGACACTCCAACACAGGCAGTGGCGTCCAGGTTCTTTAATAGTTCGAGTGAATAAGCAGCTGCTATTGTGAAAAGTAAAAGTTTAATTACCTCTTTCTGTTACGACGTCTTACTCTGGTTTAGTGACGGTAAATAGTCTTAAGAGTGAAACTGTGTGGCTGCTTGTCTCACTGTTTGACCTGTAATGAATTGCCAACTGGATAAAGCTGCGTGGAAGATGAATGAAGAGACATTTGTCGAAGCTGCACCTTAAAAACGAAGAAAGATGAGTTTTTTTTCTTCTCATTGCAAAGACTTTTTTTTTTTTTGCAGTGCTTGTAGCCAGGCGGCAGTTACAGTCCTGCTTGGTAAGGCTTCAGGGCTTCAGGGTGAGAATAAAAATCAATTTAATCGTCCTTACCATTAATAAAAGTGTTGGGGTTCAGTAATCTATAACAATTTTCCTTGGCACAGCAAACTATTAACAGATCCATACTGTTTGAAGCTGCCCTGCCATAAACTGTTAAAATCACAAGCTGAACCACTGAAAATTAAGCAGCTTTAGCCAGTAATTTTATGGACCAAAACAATATTTCACCCTCAAATGGTTTTTATTCTGCGGTGTTTCCTCCCATCTGCAATTTATCAAAACAAGCTCAGGCAACAGGCAATTTTATCAGATATGAAAACCTGCTTTTTTCTTTCTTTTTTTATTGACTTCTGTGCATAATGAAGTCATTGTTTTAGAAGACTGAAAATCTGTTTTTGAGGAGCTTGGAGTTGTTACGCTGTGAAAACAAGAAGAAAGTAGATTAGAAGCACTTCGGCTGAAAATTGAGACTATGAAAAGAGAAGTTTAAAGTTAATAGATTCGTTTGTGCTCTTTGTGTTTGTGCTGCTGCATCCTGGTCCATCAGTCTTCCCTTCATCCTTCGGTCGTGAGCGATTACGGCTCCTGGACTCATCAACAACATGCAGTAAAGTTTCAGAACTGGTGCCGTCAAACAGATTTGTTTGGTCTGAACTGAAAACACTCCTCAGTGATGTTTGTGTCGTGCAGCCACCGTGGTTCTGCTCAGAGCTCGCCGCTCTGTGATCTGCTTTCAAGATGGAAACTGCTTCATGCAGTTATTTTTGGATGCAGTTCCCCACATATATTAATTTAATCAGTATAAAACTGGCAACATTTTATGCACTGCCATCTGAAGGTTAAAGTTTATTCACAGAGACACCAATTGACTGAAGAGGGTTTCCCTTTAATAGGAGTAATCTATCAGTGCCTCTCTTTTTTAATATCATTATTTTACTAGGGTATAAAATACATGTTTGTAGAAGGGAGTGTTTAAAGCATCTTGACTTTATGAAGTCAGCAGTGTTGTTTTGATGTGATACGAACTGAAATAAGGATTGTAAATATTGTACAAAAATGCCTTGGCCTGTCCATTGTAAACGTGTTATATAAATTTGTAGTTTAATATTGAAAAAGAAGCTGCGTCCAGCTTCACATGACAAGAATCCACTCTGACTGGGTTTATTTACACCTGGGTTTATTGTTTCACCTTGAATGTATTAATACACCTTGAGCTCTGGAGCTTTTACAACTAAACGCTGCTTTTATTCAGATGCACGCACGCATACACACACGCACACACAGTATTCACCAGTTCAGCCTGACTGACTGGTTTCGGTGTGGTGACTTTGATTTTTGCATGGAGGCTGACGGATAATGGAAATGTGGAGAAAAAAAATAATGAAAACAAAGTATCCCCAGAGATATCCTCATACTCCATCATGTTAAAAACCAGTCTGCACTTATTAATAAGTACACACTTACACACTTACACACTTACACACACACACACACACACACACACACACACACACACACACACACACACACACACACACAGTGTGATTGTTATGATATCATAAATGCCATTCAGAGTGCCTCTCTTATAATGTCACTGCGCCTATTTCTGCTGGCTGAAGACAGCCCTTTGTTCTCCACTACATCTCTCTCTCTCTCTCTCTCTCTCTCTCTCTCTCTCTCTCTCTCTCTCTCTCTCTCTCTCTACACACACACACACACACACACACACACACACATATATATATATATATATATATATATATATATATATATATATATATATATATATATATATATATAGACAATGTTGCAATTGATGTAAAAGTCACTTGGAGAAGCAGTGATGGATTCAAAGAGGGGTTATTTGGAGATAAAACATCTTTCAGTGAGCGTTACTTTGTGATATTAAAACCTAACGTCATTAAAAGTCATCAGGAGATGAGTCTTCATCGGCATTTTGAGCACAGCAGGGTCAGCGACCAGTCGAGTGAGGTTTACAGAAAAAAAAACTTCTTCCTTTGTATTGACGGACACAATGGCCAAGGCTTTTTTTCTTTTCTTTTTTTTAACGTTTGCTTTGCAGGTAAATTATGGAACCTAATGGATTCATCTCTGGCCCTCTCAGCTGTGATGTATGGGAAGGAGGGAACCCAGCAAAACGTCTGGGAATGTGGAGAATTATGGGGATGAAAGGATGTGAAAAAAGAAGCAAAAAGGGGAGGATGGGGAAGGGAGATGGGAGATCTCTGAGGTGAAGATACAGCCACGGCCTCTAAAGCTGCAAATCCCTCTTTCACAAAAAGACTCTTCTTTCGATTCACCCTCATTCACACACAAACATAATTGCAGGAATACACTCCTCCAGACTTTCAGCTGCAGTATCAATAAAAATCCAGCCATTTACTATCAGAAAACGCCCGAGTACACTAACTGAAGGAAATATGCTCTTAAACTGATGACTGAGGTCTGAATGTATAGGGAAGTGCTCAACATCATGAAATGCTGAAATTAAGTGAAAATGTGCCTTTCTGCTGGTACATCACTCAGGTGCCACTTCAGTGTACTCCTATAGAGGAAGAATACAATAATATGATGAATAAATAAAGAAATATAGCCTCAAACTCATTCGACTGGAACTATTCCCATCACTATGGTTAAAGCCTTTTCAGCTGTGCGCTTATCTTCTATTACTGTAAGTAATACCTTGCAAATAATATTTATTCTATCTTTATTTAATAACCTCGATCTGAATGTCATTAAACTGGACTTTCATTCATCTTCTAACAACCCGGAGTAAAAACAAGCCAACAGTGGAAGAAGCAATGACTTCCATGTGGAGAAAAGACAGCAGCCAAACTGAACCTAGAAATTAACATTTGCGAAGAAGCAGTGGCTTTTCAGTATTCTGTGGAGTGGACGAATTAACAAGATTAGATCTGGGATTGATTTCATTTGCAGCCTCTGACCAGCGATCGTCATCGTCCGCAGCCTTTCACAAAATTCTGTAAATTTCCGAACCGCACGATTTCTACTTGTTATCTTACTTCCAAAGCAACGGCGGAATATCGCACTGCTTCCTTTATTTGACTTTTTTCTAGTTTCTCACTGTTTTGTCCCAATTTGTTCCCCAGCAAAAATTATTTCCAGATTTTCAAGTGAATATCTTGCCTCTCAGTACGTTATGCTTTCATAAGTTTCAATATTTGTTGTTTGTGCAAACTGAGCAATCTTTCAATGACAACTTACCATAAAAACTGGCCAAACAGAGAGAACCAGCCAGCAAATCAAAACGACGATAATGCACACTAGCTGGTCAGGAAGGGATGAATGAGGAAGTGAGGTAATTAGAAAACCAACAGCTGCAGGAGAATAATGTATGTGCTAAGAAGTAAAGATCTGGAAAGAAAGTTTGGCAACTCGAACTGAGAGGCTGTGTTTGTTGATAAAAATGCAAAGCGGGTGTCAGCTGAACATCAGTGATGCATAAAAGACCTGCTGATGAGTTGGAAAGAAGAAATGAAATATCTCTGATTGAAGATAAGCAGGAAAAAAAGGACGAGCAGTGACAGAAGAGAGCGATCGACCTATCGTTTGTTATTTTCAACAAAAAGAAAGCAGCATTAACTCAAGACCAAAGACGGCTGGTGAGTGCAAATGGAAGTAGCTGGAGAGGAGTGTGTACAGATTAAGAGTGGTATTAATTCTGACCCGTAATCTCTCTGACTCTGTAATTGAGGTCGCACACCAGGGGAGGCCGAGATCGGAGGGAGACCGGCTCTCCGCTTTGCTAAGCTCTGCGGACGGAGCAAACAGACACAGGAAGGAACTACGGGGACACAATCCTCCACAGGCCTGACAGAGGGGAGAGATGGGGACAGGCTGAGGACAACTTCAGTGAAGTAGAAACTCACATTCATCACAGAGAACTCTTACGAAAACACAGACGAATATTATTATCTTACATTATTGATATTTTGTAAGATCTTTACATTCTTGTTACTTGAGGAACATTGAGGAAAAATGTATTTATTGTGCCATTTCTATGTCTTAAAACCAGCTTGAAATAGAGGAACTGCCAAAAATTAAACATTTTTAACTTTTTTTTAGCTTTATGGTGAATGAATGAAATGAGGATGGGATGAAATGTCATCCAAGCCATGCAAGCAAGTCCAGTCAACCTGGAAAAAAACGAACAAAAAACCAAAAAAACCAAAGAATATACTAGATTAATTTGTCCAGAGTGTGTAAACAAATATAACATTTTATTTAGATCTCACAAGCGACGGGTCACTACCATGAGTCCCTGAGCAAGCCGCTATAACGCCAACTGCTCGGGGTCGTCTGGAAAGGGCATCGAGATCCGAAATGCTTCTGAATGGAGCAGCAGAGATGCTCACTTTCACTTTCATTGTATATGTGGACCAAAAAAAATGCAGCAGACACAAGCTGCACGATGAGTCTTCTCAGCAAAGTGGAAGTTTCCAAAGGAATCACTGAAACTGAGCGAACTCTGTTTCTAACATCTAAATGAGATCAAGCGGTGCGCTGCAGTCTTACATCTTAAAGCATGTAATTGCTGCTTCTTGTGCTTGTTGAGGAAGGAGGAAACCATATTATGTAACTCAAATGTCACATCAAGGGGAAACTGGAGCTCAACTCGTCGGTACAATGAAATGTTTCGTATAGCAGCCGTGAAATCAGAAAGCCCAGCTTCAACCAGCCGAAGTGGCTTTGCTTCTGCAGCATTTATACAATTTATGAAGCAAGCACTGAAACAGTTTCTGGATTCAGAGAAGACAAAAATTACCTGTCAACGTGGAGGTTCTCTTCTGTTTTCCCTCCATCTCTCTGTCATCTTCCTCTTCTGTTGTCCTATTTTGGTGACACCCGTGCGTCTGGGGACTGTTCCACTGCTGAGTGACAGCGTTTCCATTTTATTTTTAGTATTGTATCATTTTACTCAATGAAGAAGGAAAAAATTCTGCACCTGTGTTCATATCATCTCAGAAATGATAACAGTGATTGACATCAGAAACTAAGAATCGTTTTTGAAGATTTTGGCTGTTTTTCTGCAGGATTTCCCCACAGGTACATTCAACACCAGACCGCGACATACAGCTGACTTCAGGAACATGGCTTCAGATCCTCACCTGTAAAATCCCCTCAAAATAGCTGTTCACAATCAGCTGGGTGTATTTTTAACGCTCTCAAAACACCCACAATCCCATGCAACCCGTTACATGCGTCTCTGTGACGCACACCTGCGATATAAGGACTGAAACAGCAGTAGGTTGAGGAATTTGCTCTATATTGATGTAATGCATCGTTAAAGTCACAGAGAGCGTGAATGCCACACATATGTGCACTCGGCATTAGATCTCAACTTGATTGCAGTAAAAACAGAAATATAGCGTCCTACAACTAAAGAAAACTCCAATTCTTGACTTTCATATCAGCACAGAGAATTACAAGTACATTCTGTAAATGTTGATATTTGGTCGACTCTCTTAACAAATCTGAAAATGTGTGAAATCCTAAATGTAGCCCAGCATAGTCTGCCTCTTTAGACTAATGTTTGCAATTCTTTCATTGCTCGCACGGTTTTCAGCAGCCTTTAAAGTGCATGCTTTGCACAAACACACCAGCACAGGTCGTCCGTCATGCTAATGGGATCTGGCGCTAACGTTACTCCAAACACTGCCTCCATCTGTTTCTCAATCGAGGGCCTGAGCGTTAAGTTACAACATCTGACACCACCGAAACCTGTACAACTGCCCCAGAGGACAAATTGGCAATAGAAGTAACAACTTTATCTATTTTCTAACTGCCTTTAAACTTTCTGTCATTTTTCCACTGTTCATTATCAATCCTACAGCTTTCTGGGAAGATCCGAAGACAGTCTGAGTAGAAATAAGGTACCCGTTTATCTGTCTGATTATTGATCCTTTATCGGAATGAAGTTTGTGAGCAAGGATCAGCCAAAGTTGTGTGTTGATTAATCATATTTTATTGATAAATGCCCCCACCCGACTGAAAAACAAACCAATCATCTTCTGTCAATAGAACGAGAGTGTGTTTATCAGACTTTATTTCCCCAGAGAACAGCAGCTTTAAAATGTTGATTTTCCATCTGTCTAGCTGTTGCATTTTATTGTGTAATCCAGTGTGTTTTCACACTGTGTTTCACTTTTACAGCAGATTTTACAAAAGCCAGCAGATGTCAAAAGAAGATGGATGTCTTCTAAATTTTCATAGGATGTTTTTTTTAGGCTCAGTTTTTTTATTTTTTTATTTTTTATTTTTGGAGGGGGGTATAAATTGAAAGCAATTGCACAACAGATGCTTTCCTCTTACAGAATATTGTTCATTCTCATAAAAACTGTCAAAAAATTCAGCTTGTACCTAAACTTTTGAGCAAAAATTGGAACGTCTGGATCCAAATAAAGTGAGCAGCTATAAGTTGGACTTGTGAGAAAGTTTGAGATCAAGAAGCCAAAGAAAAACTGGAAGATCATCTTTGGAGTGTATCACCATCTCAAAAGGCTTAAAACTACTGTAAATAAAACAATAATTTAAAAAAGAAAAAGCTCAAAATAATGTGTTGTAGCTGTAGCAGAATCAGAGCTGAGCTCAGTTTGCTGGTTTGTGCTCTCTGCACATCAGTTCCCTCCTCTGCCACTGCTCTTCTCTTTCCCAGCCTTCAGATCTCCACTCCTCCGTTCGCTCTGTTCTTCTCGCATGAGTCTGGGATCAATATTGTAATAACTGGAGAGGAGAAAGTCTCATCATAATCAATAAGAGCAATGTATAGCCAGGCTGAGGTAGACAGAGAGAAATCATTCTGCCCAACAGCGGCGCTGAATGTTTCTGGCACCTCATTCATTACACTATTGAATAATCCATTGGAATGTCACCGCCACAGAGGAACTGAATGAGCGCCAGTGCGAGCACATCTGCAGGTGCTCACAGCAGGAGGAAGACCTTCAGAGAGCTTCATATTTCCTTTGATTACATGGAAGTTAAAGAACGTATCAATCCATCCACCGGAGCAAGACTGAGTCTCAAGACTGGCAGAACAAAGTCCCCGGTCTCTGAACGCAGGTCAAGTCATGAGTTTAAACTGAAAGCTTCTGAAAGGCAGAGAAAAGTGCTGCTGCTGGTAATAGTTACCGAATTCACATTTGAGTGTGGATCCCATTCAAATAGTACACATTGCATTTTGTTTTAAAGGAACCGGTGACCAGCCTGCGTCACGCCGCTGATTGCTTGTACATAATCAGCATGGACTCACGCAAATATTACAGGACATCAGTATTTCATGATCCTATTTTATGAGCCTGGTTTGGGGGTAATCTGGTAGCTCAGTCAATGATGGATGCTGGATCATTGCTGGTCACAGTAGAGAAGTGTACTCTTAAAGTTTGTATGTATCGACTATCCTTTTATGAATCCTTCAATCTGATACATTTGAACAAAATCTCTTTATAGTTCTTCATAACTCAGGGTCTGATCCATAAGTATATCAACAGGCACAAAATTGATCTTAACCACACTCAGATATGTGTGTGGAACATGACCAATGGGACGCCCTGAGGATTGTGTCCAGCAAATCAGATAACGCACACTATGGGTGGAGCACGTTTGGCTTCGTGGTTTCAGATGGTACAAAACTCGTATTTAAAGGGAGGAGTTTATGCTACTGAATGAATGTACAAAGCACAAAGCTTAGGTGTTGTTTATCATTAAATCAACTCAGATTTCAGCAGAGATGTTGGTGTTATTGTGATGGGAGGAATCTCCTCACGTGGTTCTCCATGACTTTTATTGTCAGATTTGGTCTCAGTTCTCCTTGTTTTTATGACAGTGTTATCTTAACTTATGTTTTACCATTTTAAGTGTTCCTTGTTTTCTTGTTTTTTTTTTTTACTTTTTTTTTACAAGTTACTTTTAAAAAGTAATTAGTTAAAATTAGTAGTTTCTTCTTGTGTTACGACCGTTGCCGTATTGTCTCTCTGTTCCCCCAAGTGTGTGAGTGTGTGTCTGTGTCTGAGTGTGTGGTTTCCCAGGTCGTCGCCTGATTGCCTGCACCTGGAGAGCCTGGCCAGAGAGCAGCTCGTCAGCTAATCCTGTGAAGCACCTGAGCAGTTAAAAGCGACTGGTGGGACACAGACGGGCAGCTGGCTGTAACAAACCACGCTCACGTGCCTCCCGGAGTCAGTGGTTGCTGTTAGTTAGGTAGTTTGTGGATCTCAGTTTTGGGTTTTCTGTTTTTGGTTTCAGGAATCTCTTGTTGTGTTTTCCTTTTTAGTTACCTTTTGGCCTGTTTGTGGTTTTATAACTCTAGTTTAGAGCCTCTTTTTGTTCCCATATGTTCTTACTTATGGTTAATAAATAACTTTAATTTCCACTTCACCATCTGTGGGTTTTATGTTGCTGCCTTTTCCCATCTTCTAAACGAGCTGGTCGCAACACTTGAATAAAGTAACCGAGTCAGTAACTGAGTTACAATATTTTAAAAATAGCAAATTATTAGACAAAGTAATTATTGCATCACTTAAACAAATGTGCTTAAATGTGTCAAAGAATTTGGATCAACTCTTAACGGAACTTTAAGATGCATGTTCAATTATTTATTATAAAACTGAATATATGATTAATGAAATAAATGGACACTTGACATGAATAACAAACAGGAAACGCTACAATAATCTACATTATTCAAATGTTTCTGTGTGCTAATATGAGACAAGACACCAACTGATGATCAAGAAGTATGCTAACAGATGTCTGTTCTTCCATTTAGAGATGGCTTTGAATGATCAGGGCTCTCTGTGGCTGTATCTCTGTCACATCACGTGACATACTTTCCACCTATCCGGTTCCTTCTTTCTGTACGACATCATTTAGAACTTTCCTGACTGAGGAGTTTGCAACAATGTATCGATTTTAAATGACATCATCTAATTTGACCCAGATATGCAAATGAGAAGCTACGACATCATTTAAAACTTTCTTGACTGAGGCGTTGGCAACAACGTATCAATTTTAAACAAACTTTTTCTTCTCTTACAAAACACAATGACGTGAATCATATTTAGTGTAATTACATATTTAATTGAAATATCATCAGTTCATATTACGTACTTTCATTCAAATTTTTATGACATTGTAATATGTATAACACAACACACCATTCAGTTCAATTCAGCTTTATTTTTATAGTGTCAAGTAGAACTCAGTCATTTCTAGACACTTGAAAACCCAACAGTTACACATGAGCAAGCATAAGTGAGTGTGAAAAGGAAGAACTCTCTTTCAAAAGGAAGAAAGGAAGGAGGGGGGAGAGAGAGACACACACAGACTAGTTAGGAGACAGGTTAGCGGTGATATTATTTGTTCATCACCCACAAACAGATCTATTTTCAAAAGCACACAGTTAAACATGATCCAGAGTCTTAGCAAATCAGACTCCAATTTTTTGTTTTATTATTT
The DNA here is from genome assembly GCF_902148845.1 of Salarias fasciatus. Lineage (NCBI taxonomy): Eukaryota > Metazoa > Chordata > Actinopteri > Blenniiformes > Blenniidae > Salarias > Salarias fasciatus. The sequence continues at coordinate 11,494,724 of NC_043754.1, forward strand.
AGAATGGTGTGTTTTAAGAGTATTGACATCTATTAGAAAAGACTTGGGAAAGCAAACTAGAACATCCTCTATGGAGACATTTGCGTTGGATATATTTTTACATTCTTCTCACAGCATGAGATGGTGACAACCTGCAGGGATTTTCAAAATTTCGGGTTTCAGGCCAGCCGTTTCATTCTTTCTGAGATTATCTATTCACAGCAACATCAGTTCACTTAAACCTTGAGGGGTGCAGAGGGAGAGAAAAAAATCCATGCACCTCTGTGGCTTATCACGTACCAGCACACCATTAAAAGCTGGTTCTAGTTTCTGGGGACAAGTAGGACACTTACTGATGATGTTATCCAGAGTGCTTTGGGAACATTTTTCCTTGATGTTGAGATGAAATTTGTCTGCACTCAGGTCAGAAATGATTACAGCTGCTGTACACACAGCTGACATGCAGCTTCAATGAAATCGTTGCATTTCCAACACAGATTCTGAGGTGGGAGGGGGAAACAGACGCAGGATGCGAAGTCATCAACTCACGTTCATGCGCGTCTGACAGACAGAATGAAACACTTCTTAAGAATTGCTCGCGCGGGGCCTGGAGGGTCTGTCACTTGACTTTGGTGAGCTTTAAACTCTGGGCTAATAAGGATGTGCTGTTGGGAATTTGTGTGCATGACAGCGAAGCAGAAAGGGAGGCTTTGATTATCTACGGGGGCCCGTCCAAAGGGAGTCCTTCCACAGAAAGCAGCCATAAACCTGCGCTGAAAGGAAAACAGGTTCAACTGCTGCAGAAGTTAAAGACGATCTTAGGATATAAGAGCACAGAATCTTCCTGTTCTCTCAGTTGATTGTGGATTTTAAGGTAAAATGTCTTGTTCAACAATCACTGACAAACAAAAAGCAGAAAAGTTTCATCGGCGCGTAAATCATTCCCATTAGCAGTGCAGTCATGTCAAACACAACTCGCTATAGACCTTTGTGACAGTTCAGCCAATCAGAACATGTGAAATTGATTCAGGGGTGTCGAAGCGATTTGCGGCTGACGAGAAACAAGTGATTGTTATTGTATTGTTATCTCCGAGCCAGCCCTGACGTTGTGGAGAAGATGTCCTCACACATCAAACTGCCTCAATGTAAAACCCGACTGTGAAGAATTAGAAAGCAGTGAGTTTCCAGTGGAGATCCCGTCTTATCTGGCGAGTGTTGCTTTCAGTCTATTTCACACTGAGATGAACTCATTATGATGTGCCGATTTATTTTGATTAGGAGCTGCTGAAATCACACTGTGACTATTTTGCCGAATCAACAACCAAAAAAAAAAAAAATTACCATTTTCGAAACAGCAACAGAAACTCGAGTTTGGAGCTGAAATCATTTCCATCAACATCCTCTCATAACCTGCAGACTAACACATTCAGGTGGTGAACTGATACTGATACTGAACCCAGTATCTGTCTCAGAAAATGTGTGTTTGTGCACAAATACCTCTTGCAGTAAGATTTATAATTTGATTTCATGACTGAGGAAATGTGTTCACGTCATCTTTAATGTATTTCAAAGCGGCTAATGCAGCAATGAACGATCACTGAAGGCTTGACACTGTGTAGGGTTTTGAAACAAAAGAAAATATGCATGATTCTATTCATGGTGATGCGATTTCATGTTGCAAAATGATTCTTTTCAAAGCGCAGGTCATTATATGGTCAAAGCGACCATGACTTTCTGTTCAAAGCTGTGCCTGCAGAGTGTGAGAGGATTTTATTTCAGAGGTCCTGCACAGTCTTTGTCTTCCAGCTGAACTTGTTCTCCAGCAGGTTCAAACAGACCTCGGGGGAGACCTGGCCGTGCCCCCCCACTCCTCCTCCAATCACAGCGAGGAAGCTGGAGGATGGCATCCATCATATCACACTCAGAGGCCGGGAGCTCGGGGAGCGCGAGGCCCACGGGGAGGAAGTGTTGACACGAGGTCTCCAGCTGGTTTCAGACCCTGGCTTCACACCAAAGGTCAGTAAAGTGACTGCATACCTTACAAGAAGCCGCGGATGCAACGACGTGGGAATCATTTTTCCCCTTACAGTCGGCTACCGAACGTGAGCAACGCTTTTTGATTTGAGTGCACCTTTTAAAAACATATTATTTAGTCAATTTCTGTATTTTTTTAATGCACAAGTGAAGAGAGACATGTGGCAAACAGTCGCCGTCAACCGCTTTGCAGTGAATGAGTATTTCTAAATCAAACTTTACTGTAGATTAATCAACATTTTTAAATTGAGAAATATTGTAGATCTCTTACACACAACCTCGGGCTTTGTGCAGATAAGATGGAAAATCAATGACTTCCAGAGTTCATTTATTTCCCAGTCACAGCTAATTTATTCCTCAGGAGCAACCAAAATATTTCTTCTGCAAACAGGTTTTTTGTCCCACAATGCAAGCAAAAGTCGAGATGCAATTTCAACCTCAGGATGCAACATTTATGCCTTTCGATGGTTTGCCAGAGAGAGAGAGAGAGAAGCATGGAGGATGAGTTGTAAAGGGTACGTTTCGTGTTTTGATCGATAATTTGCACCTGGTTGATTGCTGTTTTTTTTTTTTAATTCCTCCTTTTCCTGTGCCAATTAATCTTGTTGAAAGAAATGGTTTGTTTTTGTTCAGTTTTTTTTTCCCCCTTGCCCTTTTGTGTATTCACACTAGTTTGATTTAAGAGCTCTTGACAGACCAAGTGACAAGATGACAGTTTGAGGAAAGAGTGGAAATGCAGTGAGAGATTCTTCTGGACAGCTTCATGTTACTTGTTATTGCTCTAATGCATAATGATTCTGAAGCTGTTTACTCCCCCAGCTTTAATTGGCACGGCTCATGTAGCCGCGCAGTGATTTACAATAAGGATCAAAAATGCAAATAAAATGAAAAACGGGGACATGTTTCAAAAGTCCCCGTGTTCCCCCGACTCCCCGTCACAGCTACCAGTGCTGAAATTTCATTACTACAAAAAGCACAGCAAGCAATTTTGAAGCTTGCAGTGTGGCTTTTCTCACGTAGATGTAATGCATAACTGTCTCTATTGACATGGAAATATAATGTTTTCAAGCAGCAGTCAGTCACAACAAAAAATCTTTCAGCTATCCAGAGACGACCTGCTGGCCCGAGGTTTTTCACCGTTAAAGTCGGCTGAGGAACGCGCCGCGAAGACAGAATAAGTAAGAGGAAAAGGGGAAATAGCTGTGATTTTGCCCCACAAAACTGTGAGATGTACAAATAAGAGGGGGGAAAAAAAGAGCCAGGCCAGCGCATGGAGGCTGAAGGAAGCATCTCAAAGCCAAGCAAAAAGCAGGAAGACATATGAGTGCGAGTACACCAAAGAAAGATGATGCAATAAAGCACTGACACCACAGAGGAAGATGGAAGTGGAAGGAGATGGATGGATGGAGGGTGAAATAAACTGGAAATCAGTGGAAAAATGTTTTTTAAAAAAAAAAAAAAATGCTGGATGGCAAGCAGGGGCTCATAACCACGCTTTCACAGAAGATAGAGGCGACGGGAGGAGAAGGGTAGAGGCATACAGAAGAGGGTGGGTGGCCATCAGTGCACAGGCCCGGAGCGATGAAACATTACGGCGGGATAATGAAGATGGTTCTGCTCGGTCACACTCCACATTAGCCCAGAGTCAGACCGACCCCAAAGTGTCAACAAGTTAATAGACTGGGTATCAGTGACTCTTTCACACCGCTGCTCTCCGCCACAAACACCGATTATTTACAGGAATTCGGAGGATAAATAAACATAGATACCGCTACATGGAAATTAATAACGTGGTCAGTCTGAGGTGCGGCCCAGGGTGTCGGCAGTAATGAGTGTGTGGAATAGCATGACGTGTCGAGTGATGGACCACGGGTGTGATGCTGCTGGCGGATAATAGCATTTCTAATGCAGGTTCTAAGGCAAATGCATCGAACATGTCAGTGTGCAACAAAAAAAAAAATGCAATCACCATTATGTTGTGAATTGATTTTATGTTAAACATGATTGTATGAAATGTAGAAACGTGGGAGTTTCCAAAAACAAAGATCCGTGCAGTGACAACATTATTGTGTTCACCATCTAGTCCCTGTAGGAATCAGTCATGATGACCCCAACATCACGGGGACTTTGGATGGATCAACCAAAAACTGAGCTTTCTTATTTCCTTTCATTTAAAATCAAGCCCATCTGTCTACCAGACTGCAGTCTTTTACAGTGAAATACACACTTTTAGGGTGCATGAATGAAGAACTGTAACAATATATTTGTCATGCGTGATCGTGGTTATCCTGATGGTGTAGCTGTTGTGGACGGGCGAACCATCGGTATGAGGAGGCCGATCACACCAGGATGAGCGTGGATGATGAGTGACGTCTACCAATTTATGAGCGATGTCTATGTTAAAGGCAGAACTAAAGCCCCCAAACAGCTTCCCTGCATGCTCGAGATTCACTTTTTTTTTCTCCCCCTTTGATTTATCAAAAATGTGCAAAATGTTGAAATTTTAACATTTCCAAAAGTTCAACATTTGGAGTTGTCCCAAAATTAGCATTAAAGAGGTAAACTGTCATTTTCCTCTCTTGAAGTAAAATTGTGTTTTATGAGGAACTTGGACTAAAATGAGTTCGACGCCCCGGTTCAGAGGGATTGCTTTATAGTCGTTGAAAACACTAGAAGAGAAGTGGATCGGTTGTGTGAAGTTTGGGCTGACAGCTCACCCAGCACGAGCTCCAGTCTGAGCTAAAGATTCTCCAGGGTAAATCTTAGGTATTTATTGGAAGGAAAAGAAACGGATATAATTCTTAGTTGTTGTTTTTTTCATGTCAGTCACACAACAAAAATGTAATATGGTGAAAAGTCATTTTCAGAGTTTTTGTGGTACATCTTCATTATTGATTTTTACTTTCAATTTTCCAGCCTTCGATTCAGGCAGAGCTTTTTTTCAATAAGCTGAAGGGTGGAGACGGACAAGAAAGAAAAAAGTATAACAGAGCAGACAGGAGCACGGAGTGTAAAATTAACAAATACCGTAATTGTTCAATCATCGCTAAATCTGTGAAGGTCTTTGTTTTGGCTTTATTCGCCGTTCATTCGTCCAAAAATGATGGAAAAGAATGGAAGGTTCCCATCATACAGAGCATTTTTAAATACCTTCATCCAGTCAAAGAGCGACACTTAAACACTGCCGGGCTGAGATTAATGCCAAGGTCACATCATGATTGTTATGTTCACCGTCTTAATGCAAAGCATTAGTTTGGAAATGAAAGGAAATGAGACAGAAAGTGAAAAATAATAAGATAAGAACTTTATTCATCCCACTCTGGGGAAATGTACTTCGCTGCAGCTCAAACGTCGAGAGATATGAAACAAGGGTTTGAAAATATTAAAAGATTTAGAGAGAGCAGCGGAGTGTAATGACTTTTTACACTCTATACACCTTCTAATATTTTGTGTGAATGAGTCATTCAGCAATACAGAAGAGTGCACAGTATTATACGGCCATGTCCTACAGGCTGTGTCACTTAGCACCCTTGTTTTTTGAGTTATGACCACGATGATCAATGCCTTCCCACAAATTTCCCACGACTCTTTGTTGTTCACAAATGGTGATTTATCGTGATGCGTTCCAGTGACTTGGTGATCAAGGCTCATTGGTTACTGCTTCGCCCTTTAAGGCATTTTCAACCCAGAACCTCAAAGCCATGAATTTCGACTCGGCTCCCTGATGAAACATGCCATTCTATCTCAGAAAACAAGGGAACAATGTGTCATCTTGTACCGAGTTGGGAACTAAAAGCTAAATAGCTTATTTCTAAATCTTGAAGTGATCAACTTCCTGGCTCCGGGTGTGTTTCTATGATGGTCCGATGGTGAAATATTGTATTCTGTCATGTAATGCTATAAAACATCTGACTTTCCTCAAACAAACAAAAAAAAAGCTGTTTAGAAATCCAAGAGGCTGCAAACTCTGCTGTTTATTTTGATTCTGCTGCAATAAATATGCAAAGAAGGCCGCGATAAACAAACCAGCCATCTCAAACTTTTTATTGAGGCAAATCAGATAGAGTGGGAGCTCTTTAAGACAATTTGCAGCTCTCTATCTCGAGCAATTAGGTGAAGAGAGGATTGACAGCAGCGGGGAGCAGATGCAGGGATGTGACAGGCAGCCAGGCGCTCTCTGGTGAAAACCCGGTGCTCCTAATGCTTTGGCTTGTAGATAACTTTACAGATCAGCTATGATTATGTTGCTTATTAATTCAATCAGTCAGCTCTGGCTGGCTGCTCTTTTATTAGTGCCGTCTTTCACTAATTCACTCTACAAAGGCAGATGTGAGTGATGCAAGCAAAGGCAAAGAAAAGAAGCGGGAGACAGAGAGAGACATGAGAGACCTTTGGCAAACTCTGCCGTAATTGCCTCCAGTCGTTTAAAAAAGAGTTTTGAGGATGAAAAATTGATCCATAGATCTATTTAATCAAGAGCTGACTCAAGAGTTGCCCTTTGGAGTACCTCTGCTTACAGACAAGACCGAAATAAGAAATGAGACTTTACGTTTTTCATTTTCACACTTTCGACATCCAGCTTCGTGTCACGTTAATTGACCGCATCAGAGACCTCGGTCTGTCCCGGTGGGTTTTCCTACCAAATCTGAAACCCGCCAAACAGAAGGCTCAGTATTCATATTTTGATTTTCTTTTACCCTTTCAGAACGTTGTTTGTAAAAAAAAAAAAAAAAAAAATGTGAAAACTGCATCTGCTGGCAGCGCCGCTGAACTCCATGAACATCCAGCTTCATCCAGCCAATCAGTACTGGAGAGGGAGTTTTTCAACTGGAGCAGTTGAGCTTGTGTTTCTTCTACAGCTGAAAAGCTAAAGAAACATTTTCCTTGTTCAGAGTCTGATCAGGACGAGACAATTATTTCACAGCGTTCTTGTCAGTCATGCTTCGCAACCACTGCTTCTCTGAAGCGTGGTGTGGAGACGTTACGAAACGGAGTCGAGTAGTCCGGATGATTTGACCCCGACTAGTGAAACATGACCAGTCTGCTCAGAGTAATGATCTGATGAATCTGCTTCTCTCACTAACAGCCCAAATCTCCAGAGAATAAATTATTGGCTGCTGTTATTATTACTCCAAATTTTAATCCAATGTCAAATGCACTGAGCTGTAATCCTGCTGTGAGAAACTTCATGATATCTGCGATGAACTGAAAGTTTTGATGTTTTAAATAATGTTCCTAATGTCCTTTGTGATGATGAACAGGAACATCAACTCATTTGAAAGACAGGCGCTATACAAATATTGTTCAATTAAATTCAACACCTCTTCTCTGTCTTTTTCCACACGCGCACACACACACACACACATACACACACACACACACAAAAGCCTGGAAGTCATTAATGTACAATAATTAAATCAGAATTTCAACAAAAGCTCAGTGGCATGCTGTCGATGTAGCTTCAATAACAATAACGCGTCCAGCAGCCGCATTTAAAAAAAAAAAAAACAGAAACACGAGATAAGAAAATTATTTCTCTGATGGTTAAACGTGAGCATCTTTCTGTCAGAACTTAATAATTATGAGCCGAGGCTACATCTACTTTTAGCCTACCTAATATGTCTGGGATGTCGCTCAAAGTGATAACTAGATGTTCCACGGTGGATCAAATGCTTTCTGAAAATCAAAAACGCAACGCAGTAGGTCGTCTTTTTTAAAATATATATATAAATAAATCACCGGTCTAGTCATCTTAATGATTCTTTTGTCCTTATCCACATCAGTTTTTAATTATTCTGCTGAGTTTTTAATTAATTTGTTTCAAGGCCTCAGTGTGTTTTTGAGAGCATGAAATGGAGAGAGAGAGAGAGAGAGAGAGTGAGAGAGAGACAGTCTCTAAATGAATTGAGCTTCCTCAGCGTTTTTTTACCATGCACCCGCATCAGAAAGGGACAGAATAATGGCGTAACGGGGACTTGATGTTTCAGTGTTTCTTCTTCGTTCTCCAACATGCAGCTTGATCTCCGCTCTGCAGTTCCTCCTCAGTTTGGTCCTCAGTGCTGCATCTCCCGGTGTAACGTGCCACTACATCATCCCAGAGTTCATCAGCGGCGTCCACAGCAGGCCGAAGTAAACATAATCCACTTAAACAGCCCCTGAGCCGGACTGCGTGACGTGGCCCGGCAGTCCCAGCGGGGTCGGGAGGAGCAGGCCGCTGAGTGAAACGTGAAACTGTTCCCCCAGTGTTTTCTCCACGGGGTCGCGTTATCCCCCCGCTTGTCACTAAAGTCGATCGGCGAGGCTCATGTTACCAAATACAGTGACGGCGCAGAGCGTGGGAACGCTCCGCAGTGAATTTATTCAAAAGAAAACGAACCATCTGCGACAGCGGAGTGGACTGTGTGTTGGTTTTCCGTGAGGAGAGCATAATACGCGGTGTGGAGATTTGGCTGCAGCAGTGCATGACCATGAAGCGAATAATCTCACCTTTAAAATTAAAGGGCACTTCAGTTCAGCTGGCAGCATGAGGAATTGCGTAGCCTACAGGGCTCATTTCCTGCTCCAGTACAGGTGTTCTCCCTCTAAATAGTTTGTTTGAGTTCATTTTAGAGACATTTCTCACCAAGCACCCCATAAGCTTTAGTCTGAGTTTTCGATTTAAATATATCAGGAAATTACATAACGGAAAATCTCTATTAACACAGTGTTGTTTGACCTTAAAGAGATTCATATTGAAGTCTGTTTGACGTTGACATTTACGGCTTTAATTGTGTAATTTCAGACCACATCAAGCAGGTATTTTCAGAGATAAACTTTAAAACTTTTCAGAAACAGTTTAATGAACCGGCTCAGCGCAAAACTGCAGATGACAGTTTTGTTTGAAGAAATGACAGTGGTCAATCACAAAAATTCAGAAAAGAAAAAAAACGAAGCATCCCATCTTTGAAATAAGTGTCATTCATAGTAAATGTGTTGAAATTATAGAGACACTGAAGTGCTTGGGAACTTAGTTTTACTCTGAACTTTGATTAAAACATAGAGGCAATGTGGACAAAACATCTCTCACACAAAACTAATTTAACAAAAAAGCCCAAAGGATGAAAAATAAACATGCCGGTCTTCATTTTTGATGCTGATGACACAGAGCAGCACGTATCGTAAACCTGAAGGCACATGTTCTGCAGTTTAACAGACCTTGTTTTCCCTGCATGGCAGCCAAGTGTTCGCCAACTGATGCTCTGTGTGCCAAAAAATTGATTTTCTGTCTCTGTCTTCATGTCCAGCAGATCCTGACTGATTTCTATTTTTCTTTTAAACGACTGCTGATTGTAACATAGTTATCCTAACTCTTAACTACTGTTGTCCTCTTTTTTTTCTTTATCCATTTAGAAATAACGAGTGGCAAGTTTCAGCCCTGTCCAAAAGTTTTCTGCTGTTTGATGTGTGCTTTTGTTCATCTTCACAGAACATTTCAGAGACTTATTTTCTTCCAAACATCCTCAAACTGTTGTGTTAGACGTACGTTTTTTTTGACGCATCCAGTACAATACCCAGTACCAGGCTCAGCAGCCCATCAGCATGATGATTCCTCCTCCATGTTTTACTGTAAACAGGCGGCATGTGCCTATCATGTTTCAGAACTTTATCTCAGAAGCTTAAACGTGTTTTTTTTTAAAAAATTTCCACTTGCAATACCTTCACTGAACTCGGCTTAGTGCCTGCCACAGACTTCAGACCAGCACTCCCAGCTCAGCCTCAAGCTCTTTACAGGTCCAGCGTGCCATTTTTAACCTCCACACTCTAATCCCACTAATGTCTGCCCGGCTGCGTTCAGGAAGAGTCAACAGTTCACCACCGCTTAAATGTCTTGTTCAGACCACGCTGCAATGAAACAAGGATTTTATTGTCTTTGCTGTTGACCTTTTTGTCTGTATTGTTGTTTTTGGATAATTTGCCTGATGTCTCAGACTTTTGGTTTTTTTCCACAAAGAAAAATCTGAAAATGGAAACAATGAGCTCCTCTTTTTTTTGTAGTCGAAGCCTAATTTTTCCGGTTGTCTTTTAGTTTCTACAATAAGTGGTACAAACAATGTAGTTTTAACAGAACCCAGTTAATCTTACAGTACAGAAAGAATCAGAAAAATATGTGGAAAAAAGTTTAATTACTAATAATTATTTTAACCTTTTGACAACTGAATGATGACTATTAAAAAGCAGAAACCATATAATGACACTTATAGTCAATATTAGACTAGAAATGTGCAAAAAGAGGTAGAATAAACTTACATCAGCTGATTTTTCAGAAGCATGCAAGCAAAAATAAACCAAGATTGCTAATTAACACTCATGATTAACAAAAACAAGAAAAAAAAAATTTTTTTTTGCTGGAAAAATATATTCTTTGGGAATTCAGCAGCGAGACAATGTGCACATAATTAAGTCTTCTCAATAATTAAATGTACACAGAACACCATTTGGTGGAGGGTGCAAGGAGCAGATTGTTCCAGTATAAATTGGTTTTATTTCTGTTTGTCTTCAAGAAGGAACAAGAACTGCTGTCAGAATTCATGTATGAAGCCATGAATCATAAAATATTAAATAATGTATCTACGCAGCCTTGGGTGCAGCGACCCATCATCTCCATCTAGGTTCTTTGCTGCCATTTCTGACCTGAATTACGTCTGAAGATAATGATATTTGAGTGGCTTATTACTTGTCTCGTTTCATCCGTGCTGCATAACTCCTGCCGTTGACCAGGGACCCCGGTGATACGAGATTATTAAAACCTGAACATGTAAAACCTCCACTCGGTGAAACCTGAGAGACGGCTCTTTTTCTGTCGCTTCAAATGCGATGCAGTGTTTGTTAAATCGAGGGTGACTCACTCTAACTTCGTCTAATTTGATGGTTGCGTCAGTGCTAGCCTCCGAAAAATCCATGTTGCTCAAAGACCAGGAGTGCAAATTGTATCGTGTTACAGGATGTAATAACAGTGGTGCAAAAGCACATCGCTGACAGAGGTTTTCCATATGAATGAGTTATGTGGTCACGGTGTCCTGGGGACTTCAGACGGTGGGGGTGAGAGGGAGGTTTCTGCATGTAACATTAGAGTTATTGTGTCTGCCCCCTCCTCCTCCTCTCAGCACCTGTCCCAAAAGAGAAATTAATCCCAGAACCTAAACAAATCCCTCTCTCCCCCTCTACTGTGCACAGACATGACACATCTGTCTCAGCCATTATCCACGGCCCGGCGTGTTACTGGGACGCGTCGCGGGGCTCCCTGACGTGGAGGAGGGCGGAGGTACTGCAGCGTCCGGCCAAACCGGCGAGGAAAGCGCCTTATACAGTATGAGACGACTCCTTATCCCCCCCCCTCCCACCCGCTCTTCCGCTCCATTCCCCTCGTATAACCTCAATCAAAACACGTTTTCTTGGCAAGAGGATGTCAGAGAACAACCTGTCTGCGCACTCTGAGGTGGAAAAGAACAAAGGTTTAAAGAATCTGCTTTGGTGTCTCGTGAACTGAGGAACTTCACATCTTCTGTTTCTATATTCACTGTTTCGTAATGAAAAAAAGAAAGAAAAACTCAGTGCAAACTAGTGCATGGCTATGTCCCTGAAAAGGCAATGTGGTGCAGTGCCCAGTGCTCAGGTGGTGGCTGCCCTGATGAGACATGTTGGCCGTTTTCAGTCCAATGAAACAACGTCATCAGCGGCCAACGACGAGGTCCTGCACAGGGCCCAGAAGATCAAAACCACAGGGACCGGGCCGGCCTGCGAAGCCTCTTTTCACGCTTACTTACACAAACCTAACAGATGTACTTGCTTTGCTTTAAGAGGAAAATATTCCCTTTTTGCTGAAAAGAAAAAAAGAAATGAAATGTGGGTACTTTTCTTCAGATATTTGCTTGATAAAATCTTCAAGTTCTTTGTTTCTGTTTTATGGGTTGGACCACTGGAGACAAGCGTATCTCCTCCACCATCTAATGCTGCTTTGATATGCCGCTACATAGACGAGAGCAAAACGAACAGACTCTGTGGCACTGTTCTGAAGGTAAGTAGGCTTTTTTTGTTTGCTTGGATTCAAATGAAACACGTATCCGCATGTGCTTTGATCTGAAACTCTGAAGTAACGAAGTCAGCAGTGCTTTGTTTATAATTGTGAAAAATCTGTATTTATCACCAATTTTAACAAAATGATGTGCTTAGCAGCCTGGTCCCACAAAGTTTAAGTCTTAGCTTGGGGGCCTTTCTATCCAGTCTGCATGTTCTTCCTGTGCATGTGTGTGCAGGTTTATATGTGTGTGTGCAGGTGTGTTTCCTAGGTATTCCCACAATCTTAAAGCGTGACTCTAAAACTACCTTGGTGTTGCTGAGATCGTGTCAGTACCCCGCATCCCCAAGCAGGATAAAGCAGTGCAGAAAATGCATGGACGGATGAATCGTAATCTGATACAAATCAGGGGTGTTATGAGCATATTTTCATTTTCATTTGCACAGTAGTCTCAAAATCCTCCTTCGACGGCTCCTTCTTCCACTTTGCCGCCTCATACCTGCAGGAGGGGACTGTGCAATGTTTAAGTGAAGCACTATAATGGCAGCGAGAGAAAAACAAGTGTTGAGAGGCAATGAATTCACTCAGGGGCAAATATGGAAGAGGACATGCCTGCGTGTGTGTGTGTGTGTGTGTGTGTGTGTGTGTGTGTGTGTGTGTGTGTGTGTGTGTGTGTGTGTGTGGTTTGGAAGGGGCTGTGAAGAGGGATGGGCTATACGGCCTGCCGCTGCACCTTTCTCAACCTGCTCAGTGAGCCATGCGCCTGGCCTTGTAAACCGCAGCGCTACTTGATTACTTTGTCAGTCTTCTTAAGTGGCTTTTGCTCTGTGGAGAAAATAGAGCGACACGTCTGACGGAGGCTGTCCGACGAAGACGGGCAGGGGAATGACTGGAGATGCTACAACTAAACGAAGGGAAATTATATTTCGCTGTCTTGCGTGTGAATAATCTTGAACGGTATCATCAGTCATCCTAAGTCAGTTATGCTTTTTTTTTTTTTGTGTGTACTGATCATGTCTTATCATACAGGAGACATTTGAATCACACTCCTGCTGAAGTACCTTTAAAAGGTGACACCGGTCTGCTGTCGTGTCTGTTTTTGTAGGACAGTTAGAATAGTGCTGGGAAGTTGTTTCAGTCCAGCATCTTCTGAGGCACACGTGGTAAAAACGAACAGTCATTTTATCACTACTAAAATAAGTTTTACACTTTACTAACGCAATGCTTCAGAGGTGATTAATCAGGGCAGACAGTGCCACCTCATGGTAAAATTAAGTATTCAGTGTTCATACAGCCCATCCAACTGAGGATCATTTCTCTTCACAAGAAAGTTCAAATAATGTGAAATATATGATACAGAGGTTAAAAAGAGAAAGAGAGAGAGAGAGAGAGAGAGAGAGAGAGAGAGAGAGAGAGAGAGAGAGAGAGAGAGAGAAAGAAAAGATCACATTCATATTCATGAAATCCTCAGGCTAATCTATGCATCACATTAATGTTCTTTATGGCGGGAATGCTGTGACTATTCTCAGCACTAACTGTATTTAAACGAAGACAGACAGATTACTGCATCCAACTGTTTATTCATTCTTTGTTTCGTTCTAAAACAGAGCAGTCTCAGATTTGATCCACATGGCACAAGCTGTATGTCTTCCTGTTGCAATCTGTCTGGATGGACATTGATTGTCTTGCTCATTGATCAGATGGACCTCACATTTTTAAAAAAGACAATTATTTTTAAAAACTGATAAAACTACTGTCAGACGATTATTATCTGACACACCGGATCTCGGAAAAGTATTGAAAAAGTGGTATCTTGGAAAAAGTACATGTCAGAGTCTTGTATGAACTGTACATAAATCCCTCATGTCTCTTTCCAGTGTTTAGGTTTATAAAGGTTGAAGAACTTCAGTGAGTGATCGTGTTTTCCTCTCATTTATTTCAGTTTGAAACAAGTTTGTACACTAAATACGTTTTGTACACCTGTGAAATCTGTGTTCATTGTGTGCATTTTTTTTTTTTTTTTAATCTGAAGGTTTTCCTCCAAATGTCTGTACTGAACGACACTCGACGCATGAGCCTTCTCTGTGATCAGAGTGCGTTTGAAGGTTGTCACGAGGGTTCAAGTAGCAGCTCGGAGTGTGAACACCTGTTGGTCTACTGTTTCAGGAGTGCATGCTGATTGTGGATTTATTGATTGTGCTCAGCACTTTGTGGATAAGTGCATTTGACTCTCTGGAGTAGGTGGATTTAAAGGACCTCTCAATCCAGCAGAACTTTTGCATCAGTCAAAGATTATCACATCAGACTTAATGTCACAGAACTTGAACTGTTTCACATTTTGCAGTGTGTGTTACATAAAAATGGAAAATAACTCACGAAACTGCACTCAATGGGTCTACTTGTGTAAAACAGTGTAGAAAGGGTCATATTTTGCCAAGCTCACTGAGATAAATTAAATATATATTAAATATATATAACCCCACAATGGTAAAAAAAAAAAAAAAAATCTGTAAGGCTGCATTTTAACAAAAGTGTGTGTACTGAGGGGTCTATCAAGTTTATATTGAAGGACGAAAAACAAGAAAATTTGCATATTATTCTTAAAACAGCTGTGCTTTCTACCACACTGCACACACAAGTACTGAGCTGTGTGCAGTGGAGCAGAAATCACAAAGTCTGTATGACTGCAGATTTTGACAGACAAGGACATGACAAACTGTGTTAGCTCTGCGCCAGTGAAGCACACAGGGTCGAGTACAGAGGCTAAAGAAGGAGCTGGGCAGGTAATCAATCCAGAGTCATTATTGTTATACAATAATGAATTTGCTCTAAGCTCACTGTAAACTTTGATACTGTATTTGCTGCAGTTTTGGTGCAGTAAGCTGCAGGCAAGTGCTTAGAGTTTAGCTGAGCAAAGAGGTTTATGCTTTGTAATAATATCTCAATAGAAGCCTCTGAACCTAAAACAGATTATATTATGATAAACTGACTTATGTTTCCTTTCATTAAAAACAGGATTATATTTGTACAGTAGAACAAAGACAGAGAAAGCTGAATATGTCCTTCATGGAGCTGTACAGGATGGCTCGCCGTCTCAGTACTGAACAGTATAACATCAGCAAAGATCCAGTTTAAAATATCATTCATGCTTGTATTAATGCATGGAGCAGGAACACAGTAGGAGTGAGCAGGCACTTGAAAACTGAAGGTCATCCAAATGACTTCAAGGGAATACTGAAATGAGAAAGATCTTGAAGTTGGTTTATTTTTAGTACCTGTTCCAAAAATACACCGAAGCAAAGACTTTCCACTCTGGGATGAGCTTTACTGTACAGCCTTTTCTGGTGAGTCCCAGTTCGTGCATTCATGTTTAAAAATCTGAGCACATTGTAAACATCTTTCACACCTGGACACTGAACATCAGATTGCTTCACTCTAACTTTGGTTCACATGAGTGACTTTAGCCCTGATCCTGTGAGTAGAGTTACCCTCAGACACTCAAGGATAACGCTGCTCTGCTGCAGAGTTAAGCCCTGGCTAATGGCGGCGATATTTTATTTGGAGCTCTCATTGTGAAATAAATGAAAATCCTGTGCTAACAGAGCCATAAGCCCTGGGCTAACAAGGATCTCATTCAACGCTTGAATTTAGAGTAAATGGTGTGATGGCTTCATCAAGTATATGAATGAAGAAAACCGTCGTCGGCCTCGTCTTTTCAGGAGACATCTTGAATAAGGTCACATTCAAAGACAAGAGAGGTACAAGCTCATTTCCAGACATAAATGACTCCTGGAATTAATCAAAATCTTATTTAGAGAAGAAAATGGAATGAAGTCGTTCTCAGTATACCTGCAAGAGTGTTCAATAGCTTTCTGTGTCCGCTGGCAGAAATAAGAGAGCTGTAAAACACTGGTATGAGGAGCACAAGTTCCTGTGTCTAAAATAAACAGCTGTGTAGCTCTGACATGCTGAGGTGACCTTGTGTGTAACACAATACACACATTTGTTTACTGTGAATCCCAACACGACTCTGGTGCAATGAGAGAACTGTGATGGTAGGTTTACCATTTAGGTGGGTTAAAATATTCCGTACTTTATGTATTTATCACTTACTACTCATTTCACCAAACCTGGACAAGGATCAGGGTTGTTCAAGCACCTTTCTGGCCAATTTATGTCTGTTGCATTTTCACAAACTTGTAAAATGAAAACTCAAACACACCAACATAATGTGAGTGAAATTTAATCTGACTTCCTGATATGACTTAAACTGAACTCAGGACAGCGGTGGCCCAGTGGCTGGGGAAGCGGACATTGGGAGTTTGCAAGTTTGATTTCCACAGTGGACAGATCACTCCTGAGGGCCCCTGAGCATGAGCCATGACCCCTCTCTAAGGGCATCAGTAAAGTATGATTAGTTTAAAATTAGGTATTACACAATTCTCAGGTAATGTGTCATAGTTGCTTAATTTATAAATACATTTAACTGAATGAAAGATACTTTATGTAGTATTTCTGTTTTCAATATGTCGTAAAATAACTTTTGAAATAAAATTCATTACAATCAGTATACATTTTTACTTTTCACCCAAGCCCACATCCATGTGGATTTTTAGATCTTCTTGACACACTATTGAAGTGCTACATGAGTCAAATGGATCAAAAATCCCTTTTGTTCAGAAGCCAAATACTTCTTGATTAGTTGTGGGTTGCTTTGTAAAAGTACAAAGGCTTTTGGGTAAACTTGATGAAAATTCTGCATTTAATGAACCTGATTATGGAAACCAGATTTGACTGGAGCATTGGGGAGAGAGCACTAATCACTGCTCCAGTGTGCATGTCCTTTGAAAGTTACATTTAGGTAAAATAAGAAATATTTTAAGCATCATATATTCTATGTATGGTTTCTTTTCTTTCTTTCTTTTTTTTCAAATGAGTTCCAGAGTTTGACCTACTGTTATGCAAGTACACCGAAACTTCCTTATAGACAGCAATACACAAATGAACATACATACGGCATGCAATGTTCTAAATGTTCAATTTTAAAATTTGACCTTAAATTAGAGCATAAAATAAAATAAAATAAAATAGAATAGAATAAAATAAAATAAACTCTGGAGGGAAAACGTGAAGAGGAACCGGAAGTTGTATTCATCACCAGCAGATGGCGGTAATGCAACCAACGGGATGCAAGCTGCCGTAAAAGCTCACGGAAGAAGAAGAAGAAGTTGTATCGCCACCAATGAGCGTCCTGCAGGTCAAATATGAAAATGGCGGCTCTGTGTGGAGAGTTTGGGGACCTGGTGCAGATCAAGAAACAGCTCATATCCGTGATTTCTCTTTGTAAAGAAAGAGGACTCCTGCACAGCGCCAAGTGGTGAGACTGACACTCCTCCACACGCCGCTAACAGACTCACTTCACCGCTCCGGAAACACGGTAACGGGCGATTAGCGCCGAGTTACCTGCTAGCAGCGTTAGCATTAATAACAACAAGTAACGTGACGCTGTGGCACCAGTTTAGCTTTATATTGACACGTCACTGGATAAATAAAGACACAGATTGTAAATTCAGTGTTCATGAAAGCTGTGCTGAGTTTAAAGCTTGTTAATAGCTCCTGTATAGGGAAAACCTAGTTAGAAAACGAAGAAAACGGTCTAATTTAGCTGTATGTTTACATTATTTTACATTTCAGGGCTTCTGAGCTGGCATTTGCTTTGGATCCTCTCCCCAAGGATGAGTTGCCACCATCACCGCCTTTCACAGAGGTCTGTACACTGCTGCACCTGATGGTGTTGAGGATCTTATCTTGGTTTATTTAAGAGACAGAATATCATCGGAGATAGAAATGATCCATTCCACTTTTAACAGTTGTCAGTCAAGACGAGCAAAAACAGTGGAAGACAAGATAATCTATTTGAGACAATGCAAATATAAGATAACGTGAATTTCATGTTTTATTGCCAATTTCTTCTTTTTTTAAAGTTTTTCAAATGAATGTTAGTTGTGTGTTTGAGTGTAATACTGTGACTGCAATGAAAGAGACTCTATGGTTGTGTGGAATGGAGCTGAAAAACGTTTCTGATTGTCCTTGTCCAAACACAGGAGGATGCACATGATTTGGATGCACTTACACTGGCCAAATCCTACTTTGACCTGAAGGAGTATGACCGTGCTGCTTACTTTTTAAAAGGCTGCTGCAGTCAGAAAGCTTATTTCCTCTACATGTACTCACGCTATCTGGTAAGAGTTTAATATACCTGATCTGCCCACAGACAGTCAGTTTAATTTCTTAATGAAAGATTTGGAAAAAATATCCTTATTTCTTTTCAGTCGGGTGAGAAGAAGAAAGACGATGAGACGGTGGACAGCCTGGGTGAGGACTTGTCTGACAAAGACAAAAAAAGATTTGAGTTTCATTACTATTTACCACTGGATTTTCATGTTTTTTTCCCCCCCTCGTGTAATTCCAGGTCCTCTGGAGAAAGGGCAGGTTCGTAACGAGGCTTTGCGGGAGCTGAGGGTGGAGCTCAGTAAGAAGCACACTGCAGGAGAGTTGGACAGCTTCACTCTTTACCTGTGAGAACTTCTCCCTCAGCATGAACACACACTTACATTTCTGTATATAGAGATGTCACATAGTTTGATCTTGAGTTGTATATCTTATTCGTGTGTGAAAACGCAGGTATGGAGTGGTTCTACGAAAGCTGGATCTGCTGAAGGAGGCAGTGGACGTGTTTGTAGAAGCGATTCATGCACTTCCCCTCCACTGGGGCGCGTGGCTGGAGCTCAGTAACCTTGTCACCAGTATTGAAATGGTAAGAAACCCTTCAACTACACAAGGAAACAGTGAGCATGTTGTAGAGAATGTGGTTTAGCCAGTCTTTAAGATCCAGATAAGATAAGTGTTTTGGAGTAGAGCCAAGAACATCCTTGTATTTTAAAGCTTATTTATTGTTTCTTTTTTCCTCAGCTGAAGTCGCTGTCTCTTCCAGACTGCTGGATTAAAGACTTCTTTAAGGCCCACATGTACACAGAGCTGCAGATGATCAAAGAAGCGCTGCAGAAATACGAGAGCCTCATCAAGGCCGGCTTCTCCAAGAGCACCTACATCATCTCACAGATTGCTGTGGCTTACCACAACATCCGAGGTTGATTTTCCGTTTATTTATTATTATTTTTTTAAATCTCTCCATAAGCGTTCATTAGTAGGGTGGATCTCGTGTGAGCGTGATCGGGTTTATACCACCGCTTTTCTGCATTTCAGACATTGACCAAGCACTGGCTTTGTTTAATGAGCTGAGAGTGCAGGATCCGTATCGCATCGACAACATGGACACGTTCTCAAACCTGTTGTATGTCAAAGTAAGTTTACCACAAACATACACGAGTGTGACAAAAAAATCTTCTATATTTTATTTAATTGTTAAAATGATTGTCATCTAAGAAATGGTGAATTCTGTTTTTACAGAGCATGAAGCCAGAATTGAGCTACTTGGCCCACAACCTGGTAGAGATCGACAAGTACAGGGTGGAGACCTGCTGCGTCATTGGTAACGACTTATCTAACCACATGTCATCGTTCTACTGTGTATAACAGGAGTCAAGAATGTTTTTATGTCTGTATCACTTTTGGGGTTTCCATCTTGATAATTTAGTCAAAAGTCGTCACCTGTTTAAAACAAGGTTTTATCTGAACTCGGCTGTGTAAATTGCTCGCCTCGTCCACAGGCAACTATTACAGCTTACGCTCTCAACATGAGAAGGCGGCTCTGTACTTCCAGCGGGCCCTCAAGCTGAACCCCCGCTGCCTCGGAGCCTGGACCCTCATGGGCCACGAGTACATGGAAATGAAAAACACATCGGCTGCCATCCAGGCCTACAGGTCGGGCGTTTGTTCCAGCGGCTTCCCGCCTGCGTTTCTGCGCGTTCTTATATTTCTCGTGTCTCCTTCAGGCACGCCATCGAGGTGAACAAGCGGGACTACCGGGCCTGGTACGGTTTGGGTCAGACGTATGAAATCCTCAAGATGCCGTTTTACTGTTTGTACTATTATCGAAAGGCTCATCAGCTCCGGTATGGCTTTGACTCCTAAAAACACATTTATGTGGGGAAAATGTTTGAAGTTTTAATCGGTTACCTGTTGATATTTTTAGACCCAATGACTCTCGCATGTTGGTGGCACTGGGCGAAAGCTACGAAAAACTGTCGCAGCAAGTTGAGGCCAAAAAGGTGCACGTTTACAGCAGTTGGTGGCATCACTGATAACTCCCCAGAGTTTCCTGGCTTGATTTTGTATTAAATCTTCTCGTGATTCATTGTGTTGCAGTGTTACTGGAGGGCGTACTCGGTGGGAGACGTGGAAAAGATGGCTCTACTCAAATTAGCAAAGTGAGTCTTCATCACTTCATCTTTGGCTTGTGTGTGTGTTGTTTTTTTTTGGTCAGAAAGGTTAAATGTGAAATGTTTTGCTTCTGACAGACTCCACGAACAGCTGAACGAGTCCGACGATGCCGCCCAGTGTTACATGCTTTACAGTCAAGACATTTTCTCCTGTGGGGTAAGATTTGTTCTCTGCTAAAAGCAACTGACTGACTGAAAACTAAAAACAGCAAAAAGTTGAAATTCTTGGCAATTAGTAACAAAACAAAAGTTCTTAAAGAAATTCAAGATCTGAATTGAAGTCAAACTGATCTCGACTCACGACTGCCACCTACTGTACAAAGATGGTATTATTGATAGTAACATATCAGCGTCTTCTTAAAATTAATTTAACCAGAGGTGGCCAGCATCAGAGGATTTCGGCAAGAAAGAAAAATCATGTTGACTATGACTTTCCTAAATTAATGGCCAATGTTGACCCTCAGTTGTGTGTCACTCACTAAACCTTCTGCTGTCAGGAACAACTGGAGCACGCCGAGGTGAGCACGGCCCTGCGGTACCTGGGTCAGTACTACTTCAAGAACAAGCTGTACGACGAAGCGTCCCTCTGCGCCCAGCGGTGTTGCGACTACAATGATGTGAGCGTCTGTTTATTATTCAGACACTGTTTAAGCAGCTGCGGTGCTCACTGGAGGGACTAATTGGTGTTTTGTGGTCGCTCCGCAGGCCCGCGAGGAAGGAAAAGCTCTGCTGAGGCAGATCTCACAGGTCCGGGATCAGATCGAGACGCCATCAGCTGATCTGTTCGCGCCGCTCTCCAACAACACCCCAGTGAGGAGAGTGTCTCCCCTCAATCTCATCTCCTTCACACCCTGACCGCCCGCTCTCTCTCTCTCTCTGGTCTTAAAATGAACGATTTATATTCGGAATCCTCCTGACATGAGTTTGGATCTACGTGACTTATCTCTGTTCGTTTTTGTGTTATGACAAGTTGTGTTTGAAGGCTTTTGTAATAAAAGGGGATATTTCCCATTCACATGCAGTATTGGAGTCCTGTGATTTCACTCAGACGATGTGAGGTGAATGTTAAAAGCAAACAGTGCAGATGAGCAGTCAAACAGGAATAACACATACAAACTGGCTGTTTTTGAAGTTTAATAAAGTAAAAAAAGAAAAGAAAATTGTCGGATCAGATTTGTGTGAAAAAAACATTTACAGTAAAGACTTGTGAGGAAGTTGCAGAGGGCTGATTCCAAACATGCAGTTTTTCCCAATATAGCTATTCACACACTTGCAATAACTCTTAAAAGCACGTAAAAACTGGTGAAGCGTAAGGTTACTGGAAAAAAAAGACAAACACCATGTATAAAAGACAAATATAAAGCTCAGCAGTTTGATCTTTGTTTTGCATACTCTGGTCTGGATCCGCGCAGCTCAGCGTTTCCCCCGGAGACCACGAGTGATCACTGGGCTGCGAGGAGGCGGCGAGTGCTGCCGGGACCGTAGGATCTGTGAGTACGGAGTGAGGTTCGCCTCCTCGGCGGCGCGTGTGCTGTACTTCTGTGTCGGAGTGCGAGCCGGGAACAGGGACTGGAAGAAGGGCCGCTTGTTGGGGGGCCGGTTTTCAGCGTCGGACGGCGTCGCCGCCCCGCAGCCCCTCTTCTTGCAGGAGCCCGGCGTGGCGGTGGTGGCGAGGCCACACGGGGGCAGCTGAAGGCGGACGGCCTGCGCCTGGGCCAGGGTCTCGGCCTTTCTCCGCAGGTCGGCTTTGACCAGCGTGAGGCCGTTCTGGAGCTCCAGCAGGATCTGGTCCTGAGAAGAAGTGAGTGGACAGGGTTAGAGCGGCGGAGGGTGAGTGAGGCCGAGCGCGTCCGCTCCAACATGCTGGAGCGGAGGTGATCACACACGCTGGTTAGAAGCTGGCTGTGCAATCGAGAGTGTTAAGAACAGAGTTAAGGAGGAGAAAACAGAATATTGTAAAATGAGAATTTTTTTACACACAAAACTTCATGAATTTTAAAATTACTTTTCTTCATCAGTATATATGAAGCCCTCCCCACTCTAGGTTGGGAACTGCCGACTTAAATGTCTTAAAATAGGGCCAAGCTTAAAAAAAAAAACCCTAAATAAATACGACAGTTACAGTTTCTACTGTTAATACATGTCTTTACCTGTTTTGCCAGTGTTTCATCTGCAGCCATTAAAGCTTGACGCAGCTTCTCGGCTCCGGTGTTGCGACAGCAGGCTCGCTCCCCGGACTGCAGGTCGAGGCCGAGCCTCTGCAGGTCGGCGCGCAGCTGACGCAGGTTCTGTCGAAAAGCCGGAAGATGATCGGAGTGAGTTTGTGGTTTTGGATCGCATGCGGCGCCTTGCCCGCGGTGCGGCGGCCACTGACCCGCTGACCCTCCTCCAGCTTGCGGTCGGCAGCGGCGGTCATCGTGCCGGTGGAGCCGGGGACCACCAGCTGCTCCTTCAGCTTCGTCAGCTCTGCGGGGCCAAACAGGAGAGGGTGAACTTCAGCCTCACACACACACACACACACACGTTCAGAGCAGCCGTGTCCGAGTGAGACCGTTACCCTGCGTCTTGGCGAGCAGCTCGGCGCGGCACTGCTCCAGTTCGGCACGCAGTCTGCCCAGCTCGCTTTGAGACGTGAGACGCTGCGAGCGGCGGGGGGCCTCTGGGTCTCCCGGCGGCGGCGGCACCGCTGCCGCGACAGTGTCACCTTTCTTCATTTTTTCAAGATCGGCAGACAAAGCCTCAATCTGCTGATCTCGCTCCTGAGAGAAAATATGAAAAGAGAGCGCGCTGAGGATTCACAGCACATAAATCTGAATGCCAGACTTTTGGGATTGATGTTATTAAACTGAGCAAGAGATGAGAGCGATAGCGCCTTCAGTGAAACCCGGGGCTGACGGCAGACTCTGACCTTCAGCTCCTGGCTGTAGAATTTCTTCAGATGCTTTTGCAGATTAGTTATCTTGTCCTCGTAGCGTTCTTCGATTAGAGCCTGCTGGGTCTCCAAGGTCTCACTGCAGAGTGACAAAACACCAGGGTTTAGTACCCGTCCTCAGCGTGAGCAGAACATTTCTCCGCTCTGCATAACAAACACCCAACCCAAGAGGAATAAGTGTTCTCTTTTTATGTGCTTTCCATTGTAAAAAAGTGGGAACGTCTAGGTTTCTATCTTAAACACGAATAGGGAGAATTTGATTTGCACACCTGAAGCCATCTTGCATTCCATTGATGACCTCCATCATCTCAGAGACCACCTGCTCTCTCATGTTCGCCTCGAGGACCTCTTTCTCTTCCCTCTGGCGGCGCACCTCTCTCTTCAGCACGTCGATAGCCTGGAGCAAAGCCTGAAATCACAGTATTCTGCTATTAGACAAATGGTTCACGCCTTCATTATTTGATATACTTGCTCTGATGTTAAAAGTCAGAACATCTGTTCATTTGAAAACAGCCCAGCCCAGAAGCGGAGGACATTACCTCAGTGTTCAGCATGGTAGTGTCTCCATCTTCAATGTCACTCTCATCCTCGTCGTCCTCCATCAGCGTACTGTCATTACTGCGAGCGGCGGGCTCCCGGAGGAGAGACAGGATGTACGCCACTCTGGTCTTTGTGGACGGGCCGTGAACAAGCTAAAAGAAACAGATGGCACATTTAAAATTTCCCCCATTAGTTGTTGTCACCTTGAGAGGCAAAGCCAAGGTGGCCGCTCAAAAACCGTTCAGGCTGCTAACGACCGACTCTTACTTGTGTAGCGATAGCAGAGAACTTGAGGGCCTGCAGGGTCTCGTCGTAGATGGAGGCACACGGGTTGATGTTGACCACCATGCAAGAGATTCCTCGTCCACAGAAGAAACCCTGCAGCACGCGCGTCAGTTTGCTGTCCCTGAAGGGCACCACCTGAGCGGGGCGCGACCTGTGGATTCATGAACAAAACCGCTTTAAGAGGCACGTTTGACCAAGAGCTCGATCCTCTCATCTTCATTGCTTGTACATCAGGAACGTTTTTTTTTTTTTTTTTTTTTGTTCATTAAGGAACTGTGAAAAACAAATAACTGATATTGGGAACAGGAAAAAGAAAAGCGAAGCATACTTGTTCTGGTTGTGCCTCAGAGCAGCAATGCAGCGTCCCAGAGTCAGGAGGGAGGTGTTGATGTTGGTGGCCTCCTTCATCCTCTCACCGCTGCGCTGCTCCTTGCAGCGTTCAGATCCGGCCAGATCGCAAACTGTCAGTCTGCAGAATAAGACAGTGCCGTCACTCACTGATTTTGTGAAGTCAGGTCACTGCGATGCGATCAAGACTGAGTGAAGAACAAGGACTGTGAGAAAGAGCGGGTGAACTTACTCGCTGATGCCTTGGGCTTTTCCTGAATTTGCCTCGGGGCGAATGTGAAGGACACGGATGGAGAATATGCTGTGGCTGTGTAGGAAACACATTTCTGATGAGAGAAGCTCTGGAAAGGACTTGAACATATTTGTTATTCTGATATTCTGCATACCTGCGGCTGGAGTTTTGGTTGAGGTGGGTGCTGGCGAAGCTTTGGTTTCGATGTCCCGCCCTCAGAATCCGCCACGCTTCCTCAGCACTGCGGACCTGGATCCAGCATAAGTCTGTAATAACAGAAGAGAGCAAGGATGACACAAAATAGTTTGTTAAAAACAACAAAAAACAAAAGTGGCCTCCATATTCTAACATCGCTAAACTCGGATTGATAATTACTGGCGACTAAATACATAAGACGGAATGAGAATGACCTTTGACGTATGGATTGCCGTGCTTGTCGTCACTGAGCCGCAGCGTGACTCTTTTTCGCGGCTGCAGCGAGGGCGAAGCGTCCAGGAGGTCATACAGGAACTCGTTGTAGATCTCGTAAAACGACACCCAGATGGAAAACTGCACGCCTTCCTCCAGCTCGTCTCCTCGGCTGTGCGACAGGCTGTCCGGCTCCAAACAAACACTGTCGGCGTCTGCAGAGGCAGGTCCACACGGCATGAAGGAGGGAGGCAAGACTTTTATGATGAATGAGCTTTGACTGATATCACACTCTTGCTCAATTCATTCACTGACAGATCTGATTGATCACATTAAAATTTGCCACAAAAATGACAACACCAGTATGGAAACGACAAAGGAATTGTTTGCCGACACCAGCTTCGACGGGCCTGAATGCAAAATTGTTTCCAGTTTGACAGTTTGCAGGTTTCCTCACCTTCGAGATGCGTGGCGGCGTTACTCGTCGCCGAGAGGCCACCGATGCCGCTGTCCCAGATCGTTGTGGTTCCTACACGTCGAGAAGTCATGCTTTCGTCCTGTAACACACAAATAGTGACCATCGTTTCAGCTACTCGGAGTCTGCTACTAGTGTGGTTTGATTATTCAAATCAGCAAATGCAGCAACAGTTCAAACGTCTGTAAGACCAGGCTGCAAAACAGACAGAATAGAACTGACAAAAACTGAGGAAGTTATCTGTTAAATATTGACATATTCTTCAATCATTGTTATTCGGGGGAAATTGAGCTTCTAGCTACCTTCTGGCAAGCATTTCATATTCAGTCTCTTGGTTCTTTTTTTTTTTTTAACTTAAAACTCCAACCAGCTTCAGCGAAATACTAAATCTTCACATTCTGTCGCTGTCAAGCGAATCCATTTTGGTGGAATTTCAAAAACTAATCATTGTCTGAAAAAAAAGAGAGACTACACTGCAGTACTAAAATAAATATGCATCTTTCATTGGTTAAAAGAAAAGGAAAAACATGCTGTTCTGTTCACCTCTTTGAGCAGAGAGTTTCTTCGGATTTCCTCTGCTCTGATCTCACTGGGCTGCAGATGTCTCACATCCTGATACATGACAGGCTTCAGGTCCAAAGAGTCGTACAGACGACCCTGCAGTTTCCTAAACATCGATGACAAAGCCCGAGGAAGGAGCCCCGCCTCTCGACCGCAGCCTGCAAAGCAAAGTTCAAGCATGTATTTTTTGCAAATAACAAAATCAAAGCCGAGCTGATGCGTTCAAGTGTCGCTGGTTGAGAAGTTCATGCTCACCCTGAATGGTATAAGTCTTTCCAGAATTGGTGACACCGTAAGTGTAGAGGAGTCTGTTTTCTCCTTGAAGCACGTCATTCACCATCTTCTTCATTGTGCTCTCATAAAACTGCTGCTGTGTGGTCTCAGGGCTAAAAATCTGAGAAATATTTAGGAAAAAAAAAATTCTCTGAGAGGCGATATTTCAATAAACCATAGATAACGATTTCTCCTTGGCTGTGATAAACACACATTTGCAAGTATTGGCTAAAATATTAGAGGACTAGTCATAAAATTGTTTGAGATTCTAGCTTGTTAGAATAACAAACCATTTCTCTCCAACGGGCTGTAGTTTTACTCTGGCTACTGCTTAAATATCTAAACTGAACTGGTCAACAAGAGACTCGTCTACCTTTGAAAAGCTGAACTTGTGAATGCTTTGGGTGATGCCTCTCTCTGCTGTCCTCATGTTCTGAGACTCTTTTGGTGCTTTGAGCATCAAAGTCTCTTCATCTTGAACAGCCACACATCCCTAAAAAGAAAAATTGATATTCAGCACATGTATGCTCAAAGTACAGAAAACAAGCATGATGGCTTAGATATTGATCTTGATGGCGCACCTGCTCTTCTCCCTCTTCTTTCTCTCTGTCAGTAAGTGGACGGATCCGCAGAAAGACCTTCACCTTCTCCATCGCCCTTTCGTCACCGCTTCCAGATTTAACATCACGTTTCTACAAATCGATCACAAACGTCACAAAACATCAGTGACACAGTCATGATTAGGACTGAGAATGAACTCTCCAGATATACACAGCCGTGTAATAAAGTGATGTTTGCTCTCACCGGTTCAGAGGAGGGTTGCACGTTGAGGCCGGGGGAAATAACAGAGATCTCGGGCAGACGTGGTCTGGTCAGGAGTCCGTACTCTGCTGCTGTGGACTCAAACACACCCACTTCCTCCTCTTCATCAAAGGGGCATCCGGAGGGGGACAACGAGAGCGCCATGCTTACCTGTTCCAAAGAAGACACCGCTGGATAAGTATTAAGTAATAACAGCATACTTAAAAAAAACGTTTGGGTCAGCAAACACATGCGCAATGCAATTTTGGTTTGAATATAAAGAAAAACAGTCAAAAATAATCGAAGACTGCAGTGAAAAAGTATCTTTTTTTTAATATATGAAAATGCTGACATCTTCTTGTTAAAAGTACATTTGCTCAAATGAGGGTGTGTCCTGAGAAAAACTGAGATATGATTGAAACAAGGAGATAAATCAGCACCTGCCTGAGCAGACAGGAAAAACTGGAGTACACGATAACCAGGCTCACCAAATAAGGAGATATTATTTGGTCCGGACAGCCACATAATTTTCAGCACAATATCAGAACTGCCTCAACTTTGCACTTTTCACACAATGCAAACGTTAGTGTTTCATTAAACAACGAATATTTAAATGTGCCCAAAACTGTTTGGTACGGCGCCATTAAACATGCGCTAAACATAGAAAAATGCTTCAATGGTGCAAGTCTCTTAATAAAGACAGTCAGTTTAATTCCATACACGATTTGACCGAGTGTATTTATCCCTTCTATTATGAGCGCTCATGTCCAACAGCTTTGTCGTGAATAACGATTTCTGTTTCGAGTTGAACGACTTAAAAAAAAAAAAGTTTCTTTAACTTACCCCGAAACTGCGAGGAGCTCGCGCTTCACTGGTAAATCTTCACGGCAAAAAGAAAGAAAAAGCTAAGTACTTTGAGTTGCTATCCAGAGTCCAGCTACCTGTGACCACGTTAACGCAGCTCTGAGCCTCAGCTGATGTTTTCACCCGCAGACTTGATTTTTTGAACAATGCGCGTCTCGCGCAGAGCGAGCCGCCGATTAGCTGGAATTCACAGTGACCTGCGTCCGGATTGGCTGAAACTCACGAGTTTCTGCTTCCTGATTGGCCAGTCGTGATGTGCGTCAAGTAAACTGGGCCGACTCAAACAAGCTTGGCGTTGAAAAGTTCCTGACTTAAATATATTTACACATTCACCTCTGCACGTTAAACTTATTGTTGGCTTTTGGCATATATGACAACGCAATGACATTGTAAAATATTTAGATCAACATTCTGTAAAATAATAACTGTCACAGATGGTTGACTGAAGGCTAAAATACACAACTATTTTCCAACTAAAAGCAATATTTATTTAAGATGATGACTGTCCAAACAAGAAGTTGTCATGACTCAAAAAACTACATAGAACATAAAATGGGAATATGACACGCAAACTAACAAGACAGTGGGAGAGGCTGAAAGCCTGGGTAAGTGTTGATGAGAAACAGGTAGAAACACTTGAGTGGTAATCAGAGAGTGAGCACACAAGAACAGAGGTACAAAACACAAGAGAACATAAATACAGCAAACATGAACTACAATAAAAGACATCATATAAATGCATAAGTAATGTGAAACATACTGTGACATTGTCTGGACATTACAAGAAACAAGAACGATAAACTATATCTAAATAACATCTTGCTGCACAATACACCATGAGAGGAATCACAAATGAAGGCCCAGAAAGGACAAAGTAAAAAATACGATATGACTCATTGCTGCAGCAGTTGTGAAGATATAAATAAATGCCATTTCACCAGTCAAAGAGCAAACAATAATGACTGAAAGTCAGGGTTTATGACTACAGCATATTTCTTAATATTGGGAATTTATGAGATATTGAAAATTTGAAACATGCTTATTCAGTTTGAAAATGTTTACAGCTTTAAATGATTTATCCCACTGCGTCACATCACTTGTTCGTTCAAATCTTGATCGAGTTCATCTTTTTGATCCAGAGAAGTGGTGATGGTGTGGATGCTGACTCGATTGTTTGAATTTTCAAGCCTCTGTTTCTGCACACTGTGCTGGACACCATAGCCAAAGTAGATGATTAAGCCTGTTTCAGATGAAAACAATGTTTGTTGTCATAATCACATCTTTTGTTGTTATTGCACAGTAAAAATGCTCACATACCTACTGCCATCCATACTGCATAGCGCATCCAGGTGTCTGATTCAAGTTGAACCATAAGGTAGATGTTGACTAAGGTGCTAAAAATAGGAAGCAAGGGCACAAATGGAACCTAATAATAAGAAGCAGAGTAAAAACTTCTTGTCAGGCATATAACGTCAAGGAGAAGTTAAAGTTAAAGGTAAAGTTGCATCTAATAGGCCTATAGTGAAATAAATCTTACTGCCACACCCTGCTTTCCTACTCTAAATATAATTTACAATGTATCCTGAATATGATCAAATCCATAATCTGTGCATGCACTATCTTCACATAAAAAAAAATCATATATTGCGCTCATATATTTTACAATATGTTTTACATATTGTCTGTTTCATAAAGTGTGTTTCCTTTGACGCACAGACCCATCATGCTTGACTCAGTGATTTAGTACAGGTAGAATTAGAATACATTCATTACTTTGCTTTATTTGCGGTGTGTTATGCTGTACTGAGTCAGGAAATCTACACACTCAGCACATAAGACTGATGTGGCATACCATAAAAGCAGCTGTAGCCGTACTCTGGGGTTGTTTCCAGATGATCACAGCAATGAGGACAAGTGTCAGTGTTATAACAGACACACAAAGCAAACTCCACCACTGAAGCGCCTGAAGGGAGTCGATGGCCTCAGATATGAAGACGCTTAGGAGGATCACTACCAAGACTGTGGAAGATTCCAAACACAACTTTCAATAAACATTATAAATTTAAAACATCTGTATATTAAGGGTTTGTGACAAAATCCCTTACTCATGAAAACAGCTAAAAGAGATACATTCTTAGCTGTCCTTGTGGTGGCTTGGGAAGGAGGGAATAACAATCCACCAACTGAGAAGGGTTCAGCTGTGTTTAAACTTGAATCATCACTGTGGTCAGCTTGGTATCTGTGGAAGTGAGAGAACATGTAGAGTATGTCTATAACATGCACTTTTTCAAAATGATTGTAATGTAGTTAAAATCGTCTTTCACACATTAAAATCCTTTTAATTATCTGAATGTACAGTACATATCCAAAATAGGATGGTCTTGTTGCTCAGATCAGTTTACTGTAGTCTTAGTTGGAAACAGAATTTATTTTTAAGGATGCAAAAATCTCAACAGATCTACAACAGAGCTGTGTAGATTGGTACACCATCAATTATTTTTCTATGAACAAATATAGTGTCCCTGTTTCCGGTTTTTTATTGGTATTGATAGAGATGTTCTTGCATACTTATGAATCGTACCTTAATATGAGAATACATATGGCCACAAGTGTGTAGGCAAAGAGAGTTCCAATTGACATCATGTCAACCAGCACCTTCAGGTCAAACAACAGGGCCATGATAGCTGCAAAGACATCGTTCAATCATATCCTTGGTACACTGCTTTCGGTAACATATTAGAAAATTCTACCAGGAATTTAGGAAAAGGACATCAGGTTAATGTGACTGGGTTTCCAGTTTCACCTGCCACGACTCCTGAAGCCAGTGTAGCTATGACAGGACTCTGCCTGTCACTCAGTTTACTGAGAGCTTTGAAGAGCAGTCCATCTCTGGCCATGGCAAAGAGAACACGAGGCATCGGGAACATTGATCCGAGCAGGCTGGGGGGAAAGTTCAGATAGTTCATCTCATCTCATCTCGTTAGACAAAGACAATAAGAGGCTTCTGCTTATAAAACAAATTAACGTTCCCAATGAAAGAAAGTATATCAAAGTGATCCAGAGTGAATTTGCAGTCAGTGTTGGATTTACAAAAAGCTTGCTGTGTTTCATACCTTGTTGAAAGTGCACACAGGGATCCCACAGCCACTGCATACCTTGCAGGGCCCCAACCGATGTATGTAAAAGCCACCGGCAGTGGGCTGTTAACGCTGAGCAAATAGTAAGGCATCATAAGAGTGAGAGCAGCAGAGACACCAAAATAAGCCAGGAAGCAGATGAGCAGGGATACCACGATCCCAAGTGGGATTGACTTCTGGGGGTTCTTCACCTCCTCTCCTGAAGAAAAATATAACACACTGTGGTGTTTGCACTGTACAGTACTGTGTGTATATATATATAAAAAAAGTAAAAACATCAAACATATGCACGTCATAAATATTACAGAGAGCTTGGAAATATTCATGATCTGCCAAACCAAAAGTCACTCAGATCACTTTTTCCTCTGCTCTTTTGCAAACTTTCACAGTTGATGGTTTCCACTAACTTTGACACAGGTAACAGGGAATTACCTGATTTTCTTTGCTTACCTGTTGTGGCAATGCAGTCAAATCCAACAAATGCATAAAAGCAAGTGGCCGCTCCAGCTAATGTACCCGAAAAGCCGAAGGGGAAAAATCCCCCTGCTCCAATTCTGTTGGTGTCATTCAAAGAGGTAAAGTTTCTGTTGTAAAAAAAACAAAAAACAAAAAAAAGACACCGTTGTGTTTATCGTGATTAACTTCAAACGCACGCAAACAATATAGGAGTCCATACTCATGTCCATTTTGAAGAGTATCTTCATCTGTGTACCAGTTGTTTATGTCCCCTTTTATGAATCCAGAGAGAATAACAAAGAGCAATACCAGGATGTTAACAGCTGTGAAAACTTTGTTTACAATGGCCGACTCTTTAACACCAAATGCAAGAATCCCTGTGAAGAAACACACAAAAGACAAAGTTGAAAAAGACAATATGTAAATAGTGATAGCTGCAAAAAAAATGACAATTTCTTACAGATATTTATCAACTTTATCAACTTTTATATACTGAGAATCATCCTTGTCCTTTCCCATTCGTTGGGGTTAATATAATGAGACTTGCCAGCCAAAAGTATTATGAGGCCAGCCGCAAAGAAATCTGGGTAGGGAGCCAATCCAGGTAAATTCATGGCAGCCTGTTTGCCCAAAGAGTTAGCAATGACACTTCCGATGAGCTCGTCGAAGGTCCCACTCCACGCCCGGGCAACACTTGACGTCCCTTTAAAACACAGAGAAAGACGTCCCTTATATCAAAACACTGAAGTTACAGCTGAAGATGAAAAATGTACAGGACAGTACTGCTACCTATAATATAAGACAGCAGCAGGTTCCAGCCAGTGATAAAAGCCCATATCTCCCCCACAGTCACATAGCTGTAGAGATAGGCAGAGCCAGTTTTGGGAACACGAGCTCCAAATTCAGCGTAGCACAGTCCAGCAAAGATGGAGGCCACGGCTGCTATCAAGAAAGAGATTATGATGCTCGGCCCGGCCACAGTTCGAGCCACTTCTCCCGAAAGCACATAGACGCCGGCGCCCAGCGTGCTGCCCACCCCAAGAGCCACCAGGTCGAGGGTGGTCAGGCATCGCCGGAAGTTTGACACTTCGCCGTCAGGCTCCAGAGGCTTCCTCCGAGACAGGCTCTGCAGGAACAGCAGCACTTTAGCGCCAGACATCTGTTGATGGAGAAATGTTTTCAGTCAGTTTTGAGGGATGTACATGACAACACTGGATGAAAAAAAGAAGAAAAAAATAATGAATTAATTTAATGGACGCTTTTAATGTTTTATGCAGTGACACAGTCTGTAATTTATATTTACAAATCTTGATAATTTCAAAGAATATATTTTATGTAAGAAACACTTAAATCAGAATGATAAAAGAAGTGAAGATAAGATGCAACATATTTCTTACTGTGGCTCGATTGCACCTTGTAAATGAAGACAATAAAGGATTAAAAAAAAATTTTAAAATGTTATACTGTCAGTTAACGCTTGGAAAATTAGTTTGAATAAAACAATGTCTAAGTGCCATTTTACAGTTTCTGCCATAATGCTTTTGACTCCTTTCAGCTCAGAAATGTGAACAATGACACACGTGATATCCCAGACAGTCAGCTACAAGCATGCACGCAGGTGGCACGAGCCAAATCATTGGCCCATAAGTGCTAGTTAAAGCCAAAATTACACAAAAAATTATCAAGTCTTTTGCTGACAGTTTAACACCCCCCCCCCCAAGTTCAAAAATCCCATCTGCATCTGTGGCGACAAGACATAACCTCACACACTCAGGCTCTCCATTCCTTCATTGTGTGTTTCATAAAGTGTTTTTCCATCATGTCCATCATGCTTGACTCAGTGATTTAGCACAGGTAGAATTAGAATACATTCATTACTTTGCTTTATTTGCTGTACTGAGTCAAGAAATGTTTCATTTGAAGATTATGCAGAATGAACTTCAGGTTCAACAGAATAAGTTACACGCTAACAAGGAATGTAAAAATAAAATCTTAGAATTTCTTACCTTTTACCCAGTGGTTGCTGCAGAGCGCCTTGCTGTGTTTTGATGCGTCCTGCTGGACGCGATGTGTGAGTATAAATCCATTCACTGTGAACTCCTCGCTGCCCAACATTTTTGACACTTTATGTTACATTTCAAACATGCGTGCGATTCAGAATGATTTGTTTGAAGACACTATTTGAAGGACAATCCCACGAGAGAGAGAGAGAGAGTGAGAGAAAGAGAGAGAAAGAGAGAGAGAAAGAGAGAGTTCTTGCTTGATCCTGCTCATGAGGGCAGGGTTAATGTTGGGGAGTTGTGTTGTGTTTTCATGTTTCTCTGCCTTTAATACGTTTACTGGACGCGAATATAAAACATTTTGTTGCTTTCGGGCCTTTCAGGGTCTTCTTTGTTCCTGATATGATGAAATGGTTGGCTGAGACACAGATAAGTCAACATGTTGTAAACTAAAATGGAGACATCTGCTTGGATAACTCGTTCATTAGAGCATGAGGAGTTGTTGTTTGAGGAACATAATGGTGCGATCCATTGCTTCCAGGGGTTCCTGGCATCACCATGCAGCTTGAAGGAAATAAAAATTTAAACCTCATGCTGCACTACGAATTTCAATTCCAGATCCAGATTTGATGAAAAGTCATTCTCATTTTTTAGGGGGATTTTATTGGTTGTTGTCTATAACTCCACCGACTGAACCTACCCATAACATAAACAAATCCACTGGAAAGACTGTATTTTTTTTTCTTTGTATGTTTTAGAGATTTCTACACACCAACATCCCTGAAACACAAATCAATGGAGAACAATGATCACCTCACTAAGTAAGCTTTCCCAGCTCTCTCCCTGCTCCTTTGGGTTATGGTAATTTCAGTTGGGAGGAGTGAACTGTGAGTAGACTTCATTACCCAAAGGAAATGGACAATCCCTCTCCCTGTTAATGATTCATCTGCAGAAAGCTGTCCAGAGACCAGGCGCATTTCCCTGTGAATTCATTCAGAACAGGATATTTTAGGAAAAGTCCCTAAAAACTGCACACTGAAACTTTCAACTATATCTATAAAAACACTCAGGACTTCAACTGGTAAGTTTTACTTTGTTGTATTCCACAGCCTGCTGTTTAATTGGATCAATGAGAAGTTTAGAAAGCATGTGATGGTTTTGTGTGATATGGCTGTTTTTTCTTTTGTGTGTGAGGTTTTCAGTGATTCAAGGCACGAGACGATAGTTGAAGAGTTTCTGTGATGAATTTGCTTCACTTGAAGTCATTAACACATTTATAATGCTTTTATTATTCTTTTTCAAAAGAATAGCATTATGCCAGTTAAAATACCTCTTTTTTTTTACATTTTCCAGTTCCTGACAAGACAAAAAGGGAAAATAGGACTGGATAAAGAATAGGTTGAAGGCTATTTTTTTCTCTATGTAATAAGTCAGTCTGCTTCACACCACAACGTGGTAATCAGCGGCAGCTCTTGAGGGCATTAGTTACTTCATTATCGCAGCTCTGCTCCAGCATTTTTCCAGCGGTATTAGCCAGATGCAACAGGGCGGCTATGGCCTTTCTCCACGGCGACTTGGTTGGCTGGCCACAGCATGAAACCGAACATTTGCAGGAAGGTGGGTCATTAGAGGGTGAAAACTCTCTCAGCTCATGTAAATCCTGCACCTATTTTGGTTCAAATTAGTATTTTCAGCAGCACAATGACCCTGTTAGTGAAGTGAGAAATATTGAAATCCATCTTCTTCGACAATTATCACCGAAGAACTCATTTAAATGAATCCAAACTCTTACAAAAAATTGAGAAAAACTACCAAATTAATTGTGCTGAAACAGAAAATAACAGCCTAAGGTTATCCAAACTTCTGACATCCTTCTACCTCTCCTAAATTGGGAAAATGAGCACACTGTTTCTTGTTTTTAGCCAAGGTAACGGCTGCTAAGACGAGATATAATTGCGTTTTCTTCCTTTTTCAACAGGTAGTTATTCTCACCAAAGCAAACATGAAAAGCACAGAACAGTCCAGCATTCAGACTGACGGGACGAGCAGATATTGAAGATTTCATCATTTTGGGAAGTGACCAATTCTAATCCTATCTATCAGATATCGATGAAACATGAGGCTGCTTCCATATTATTTGATGCTGTTAGGCTCCAGTTATGTGATTTCGACTTATGGTCCCTACCAGAGAGCACAGATGACTGGAGACATCTTGCTTGGGGGTCTTTTTCCAATGCATTTTGGCGTTGCATCCAAGGACCAGGACCTCGCAGCCCGACCGGAATCCACACAGTGCGTCAGGTACGATTTATCGCCGGTTCAGCAGTTGGAAACAAAGCAGCTGATCAAATGTACAGTCAAATGCATGTCTTTGTGTGGATTTTTTCAGGTTCAATTTTCGAGGTTTCCGCTGGCTCCAGGCCATGATATTTGCCATTGATGAGATTAATAACAGCAGCACGCTCCTGCCCAACATCACACTGGGCTACAGGATCTTTGACACATGCAATACTGTTTCCAAAGCCTTGGAAGCTACTCTCAGTTTTGTGGCCCAAAATAAGATAGATTCACTGAATTTGGATGAGTTTTGCAACTGCACTGACCACATCCCATCAACCATTGCTGTCGTAGGAGCTGCTGGATCTGCAGTCTCCACTGCAGTTGCAAACCTGCTGGGTCTTTTTTACATTCCGCAGGTAGGTCAGAACCACACTGCGGACAGTATTTCAAAACAATAACAGAAATGTGAAGCGTACTGTATCGAAGGAAATTTAAAATCGACAGTCACAATATATGCCTGATAATCAAAATCCTTCCTTGTTTCAGATCAGCTATGCCTCTTCTAGTCGCCTTCTGAGCAACAAAAATCAGTATAAATCCTTCATGAGAACCATTCCTACAGACGAGTACCAGGCCACCGCCATGGCAGACATCATTGAGCACTTTGAGTGGAACTGGGTCATTGCTATTGCCTCAGACGACGACTATGGGCGCCCGGGGGTTGAGAAGTTTGAGAAGGAGACAGAAGAGCGAGACATCTGCATTCATCTGAATGAGCTCATTTCTCAGTACTTTGAGGATCATGAAATCAAAGCTCTAGCTGACAGGATCGAGAACTCCACAGCTAAAGTAATTGTTGTGTTTGCCAGCGGGCCTGACATCGAGCCTTTAATTAAAGAGATGGTCAGGAGGAACATCACAGATCGCATCTGGTTAGCCAGCGAAGCCTGGGCGAGCTCTTCTCTTGTCGCCAAGCCAGAATACCTTGATGTTGTGGCAGGAACAATTGGCTTTGCTCTGAAGGCAGGGCACATCCCTGGCTTTAGAGAGTTTTTACAGCAAGTGCAACCAAAGAAAGACAGTCACAATGAATTTGTCAGAGAGTTTTGGGAAGAAACCTTCAACTGTTACCTGGAAGATAGCCCAAGGCTCCAGGAAAGTGAAAATGGCAGCACTAGTTTCAGGCCTCTGTGCACTGGTGAGGAGGACATCACAAGTGTTGAGACGCCATACCTGGACTACACACATCTTC
Source organism: Salarias fasciatus (assembly GCF_902148845.1). NCBI lineage: Eukaryota > Metazoa > Chordata > Actinopteri > Blenniiformes > Blenniidae > Salarias > Salarias fasciatus. The sequence goes on from NC_043754.1 coordinate 11,532,037, forward strand.
GCATCTCCTACAATGTTTACGTGGCAGTGTATTCCATTGCACAGGCGCTGCAGGACATTCTCACCTGCACACCTGGACGTGGACTTTTTGCAAACAATTCATGTGCAGACATAAAGAAAATGGAGGCATGGCAGGTAAATGACAGGTGCTTTCAGATTCAGGCAAAGAAGTGACTAACTAGTGAATGTACCTGTGAATAATTCATCTACATCATTCTGCCCACAGGTCCTGAAACAGCTTAGACATTTGAACTATACCAACAGTATGGGGGAAAAGATCCACTTTGATGAGAACGCAGACATGGCAGCCAACTACACTATCATAAACTGGCAGAGGTCTACTGAGGATGGCTCTGTGGTGTTTGAAGAAGTTGGATACTACAATATACATGCCAAAAGAGGAGCCAAACTCCTGCTCGACAAGACAAAGATTCTCTGGAATGGATTCAGTTCAGAGGTTTGTCAGGCTATTTTTGATAGGATATTCTCAGAAACATATTGGGATCTTTCTTATTTTTATAATACAAGTGCCATTTGTTCTCTATGTAGAATCTCTGTAGAATTGTTGGGAAGTAACAATAATGTAAATCGAATATTCAGTTTCTTTTTATTCCGTTTTTTTTCTGCTCTGTGCAAGGTTTTTTTTTTTAAAGAAACTATTACTATGCATAACTGAGTAATTATAAAACTGATAGTAGAAATTGTAAAGTTGTGTCAAGTCACTCAGCTGGCAAAGTGACTCGATGCAGTTTTCATCATAACTTACATGCAGTATTTATTAGCTGTGGACGCAGCTGCCTGAATTGAAAAAACAGACACGAAATATATATTTCATGAGTTGATGTCCTTTTCACATTCAAGTTATTTCTCAAACGGTAATGTTTCCCTTTTCCCTTTTTAGTGACTGCCCCACAAGAGATTACCTTGATGTTGCTTTGTATCTGTGAGATTTCTCATGTCACATTTGGGTTGTTCCATTTCCTGCAGGTGCCCTTCTCGAATTGCAGTGAGGACTGTGAACCTGGCACAAGAAAGGGGATTATAGATAGCATGCCCACCTGCTGCTTTGAATGCACGGAGTGTTCAGACGGGGAATACAGTAATCATAAAGGTATAGAGATGCAAATATTTAGAGCCTCAGAGTTACCTCTGCTAACATTATTGCTGATGCATATTTCTAAAAAGAATTCAATTGGTTCTTACAGATGCCAGCGTGTGCAACAAGTGTCCGAATAACTCCTGGTCCAATGGCAACCACACGTTCTGTTTCCTGAAAGAAATCGAATTCCTCTCCTGGACAGAGCCATTTGGGATTGCTCTGGCCATTTGTGCAGTGTCGGGCGTCGTCCTGACAGCCTTTGTAATGGGAGTCTTTGTCAAATTCCGCAACACTCCGATTGTCAAGGCCACAAACCGAGAACTGTCCTACGTGCTCCTGTTCTCTCTCATCTGTTGCTTCTCCAGCTCCCTCATCTTTATCGGGGAGCCGCAGGACTGGACGTGCCGCCTGCGTCAACCCGCCTTCGGGATCAGCTTTGTTCTCTGCATCTCCTGCATCCTTGTGAAAACCAACAGGGTGCTTTTGGTGTTTGAGGCCAAGATCCCAACCAGTCTCCACCGTAAATGGTGGGGATTGAACCTGCAGTTTCTGCTGGTGTTTCTGTGCACATTTGTCCAAGTCATGATCTGCGTGGTGTGGCTTTACAACGCCCCTCCTTCCAGCTACAAGAATCATGACATTGATGAAATCATTTTTATCACATGCAACGAGGGCTCGGTGATGGCCCTTGGGTTTCTTATCGGCTACACGTGTCTCTTGGCAGCGATTTGCTTCTTCTTTGCATTTAAGTCCCGCAAACTTCCTGAAAACTTTACAGAGGCAAAGTTTATAACTTTCAGCATGCTCATATTCTTCATTGTTTGGATCTCTTTCATACCTGCATACTTTAGCACTTACGGTAAATTTGTTTCAGCGGTCGAGGTCATTGCCATACTGGCATCCAGCTTCGGGATGCTGGCCTGTATTTTCTCCAACAAGATCTACATCATTCTCTTCAAACCGTCCAGGAACACCATCGAGGAGGTCCGATGCAGCACGGCGGCGCACGCTTTCAAAGTGGCTGCCAAAGCGACGCTGAAGCATAGCACAGCTTCAAGGAGAAAGTCGGGCAGCATCGGTGGATCGTCTGGTTCGACCCCGTCATCATCAATCAGCCTCAAGACCAACAGCCACGACTGCGATACGACGTCAGGAAAGCACAGGCCGAGGGTCAGCTTCGGCAGCGGGACAGTTACTCTCTCTTTGAGCTTTGAGGAGTCGAGGAGGAGCTCAATCATGTGACAGTGCACGTGTGTCTGTGTGTTCGTGGTTTTGTGTGTCACATTTGAGCTTTGTCATTCCCAAACGATCTATCCATAGGATGTGTTTTGAACTGTGTTTGAATTGTCTTCACAAGTAGATCTTCATGCTACTATTTACCTCTTTAAATTCTTGGAAAGAAGAGACCACTGACTTTTGTTGTTTTCAGGATAAACATTATAGGCATGACTGCAGATGATGGTTAAGTATTTTGTACAATAAAAAAATGCATTCTATGTTAAACTTTGTTGTTAACCTTCTGTTAGGCCTACCGTCTGTTTTCTGCTCCATCGGATGAAAAAAATTATTTACGTAAAAACTAATACAATAAAGCACATGAGTACCAAAATTCTCCTATGAATACGTCTAAATACTTGAAAAGCGATAAACACAGGGGTGGTAGGTGCACAGGAAATTTCACTATAGATATTTCTGAGAACTTATACTGCCTTCAGCTTGCACATCACAAGTTCCTGACAAATGCAAACAGTGCAGACCTTTCTCACGTGTTAATGCCATTCTGGCCGATTCTCGCCTGGCGTGCAGCAATGCGTTTTGCAGCATGCAGGATCTAAAGAACAGAAGCGGAAGAAGCTCTTTCAGTGTCAACTTTCAACAGACCAACAGAGACTTATCCTCACAGCATGTCGGGGAAACTCTCTACAGAACATTCCTCATTATATTTTGTGCTTAAACTTTTTTCAACTTGTTAAATAATGCACACTAATCAAAGGATGGAGCTACATCTTCAACAGAAGGAAACAATGAGAGCTTTTCAGTTGAAACTCACCACGGAGCCCATTGAGACTCTACAACAGTGATGAAGAAGCTCTTTGAACCGCTGAGGTGGAGTGTGTAGCACTGTAAATTTCAATTGATTCTAAATATTCAAGATGAAAACATCATTCTCTTGGGTGACATAATTCAAAGCAACATGATCGTGAGCGGTGGTAAACTCCGATTTTATCAAGGTATCTTTCAGTGTGACGTCAGGGTGGCTGCTTACCAACTGAAGCTTAAACAGGGCAATAGCCTGGGGCGGAGCGAGATAAACATCTTAAACATTAAAGAAAAAGGGCGTAGGAAACTGGAACTTCAATATGACCATGCACAGTTTTGTTATAGTAGTGCAACATTCCTCTTCTGATTTGGTCATGAGCTACACTTGTTCTATTCCAGTTGTACGCTAATGCTATGAGTTTTTCTGATCTGGGATCTTAAGTTAACAACAGCAACTAAACAAATGAATTTGTTTGCACTGCTCAAACCCTTAAATGGCACCATGCAGCTTTTTCTATCTCTATCCTGGCAGTGCCATAGTCTCTCTGTTAAATTTGTTCATGACATAAAATAAAACAAACCAAAAAGGGCTTATTTGTTAATATTGTTAATAAATATTCATCACTAATCCATAAGACCTCACCTGTCTGTCAATCTGTCCACCTCCTTTTCCACCAGTCTCCTGATAACACATTAAAAAACAAGCAAAATATATTTTTTTCCAGATTATGAAATGAACATTCCATTAAAAACAATTACTGAGCTGGTGAAGTGACGTGCACAATGCACTCTGCTGCGCTCTCAGAATAGGGCTATTTTGGTGAAATGTTTTTGAAGTAAAAACTTCGTAAACTTCTGGATTGTTGACATGACACTCCCACTAGCTCTGACTCCAGTATGGCTCATACATGACAGAGATTTAAATTAAAAACTTCTGAGGAGGATCAGCCACTCAGATACTGTTGCTCCCAGAATCAGTGTTAATGTTTATGCTATCATATGGGTCAAACATAATGGGTTCCTGTGTTTTCTGTGGTCTGCAGATCTCAATTATTCAAATTAAGAGTTAATAAAACATTTAACTTGTATTGTACTTGTATCTTAAATAAAGATCATGCTTTCTGAGGGGTTTATTTAACAGAGCTCCCAGTTTGTGGAACACTACAGCAGGTGAGTTTATTTTTAGCTCAACAACGCCTCCTAGGAATGCACCAAAGACAGTGTTCTTAAGAAGAAGAGTGTGAGATGTTACTACCATCCCTGCAATATCCTAAGAAAAAAGATGTTATGTTTTTTTGTTTTTTTTTATCTTAACCCTCCAGTAAAGAAACACAAATTTACAAAATTATAGTACAACAAACAGAAAGTTAACAAGTTAATGACCCACAGAGCTTTCTGGGAGTAAAACCTGAATGGCCTGTTTGAATGTTTTTGTTGCAAAACAAGCTATCAGCATATCACAAGAAATCTCAAAGATAGTACAGAAAAGTAGGTGAAAGGGCATTTAAAGGATGCAGGACCTCCCACATCACTTAAAAAGAAGTGGCATGCTCAGATCCAGAGTTGTGGCTGACATGATGCAGGCCGACGAGCAGCTGGACAACCATCTCCTCCGTGCAGGAAGAACAAAACCCCACAGACACAAATACAGCGCAGCAGCAGGATCAGCATGCAGCCTGTCTGATCTGCAGGGTGGAATTGGACAGATATTGCATGAAATGACCAGGAAGCTTTGCATGCTGGGAACATCTGGTACTATCCAATCTTAAAAAAAAAAAAAAAAAATAGAAGAGGAAGCCTGGAACAGAGTCCTGCAATTTTTTTCTTCAGAAAAATTGTCTTTTCTTATAACAATACTTTTTTACTGAGCACATTAAAATTCAGACCAAACATCTGCAGCACACCTGTATTCTGTTCAGTTCTCTCTCAAAAGTACCATTGAAATAGCATCAAAGTCAGACTGGATGAATTTGTGAACATATATGCTTAAGGCTGTGCAAATCGTGCAAACTGAAAAGCAGTGGGCATTTATCAACATGTCCACAAGGTGAAGCAGTTCAATTCAATTCAGCTTTATTTATATAATCCCAATTACAGCATAGTCATTTCTAGACACTTTTACATATAAAACCTAATAGATCCACATGAGCAAGCATAAGCAACCGTGGAAAGGAAAAACTCCCTTTGAAAAGGAAGAAACCATAGCAGAACCAGGCTCAGAGGTGCTTTCTGCTATTCTGGTTTGGATGAAGGGATAGAAAGAGAGAAAAGAATAGGGCAGACAGATACATTGCTTGTATCAACTCAGCAATGCTCCACTTGATGCAGGTGGATCAAAACAGGAGTCCTCAGATGATGACCCTCGGGGATCCTGGGGGACTACATGAGGGAGAGAGCTCATAGACTACAAGAGAGATAACGGCAAATGACCACCGGCCGCGTCACCGTCTTCATGCTGCGTCACCGTCTTCATGAAGCAGTTGAAGATGGAGAGTTGAGGTGGAGCTGCGGTGGCCTTGAGTTTTCATTTTCCACAGGCCATAACCATGGGCGCTGGTGATCGGGTGTGGAGCAGGAGGGAACCCAGGGTGCTGGATCGGCGGTGGCTGAGAAGGATATTATTATTACAAGGGATTGCTCATGAGCTACTTTCATGGACTTAGCCAGCAGAGCGTCTTTGTTCCTGAGTTCCTCCGACAGCCGGTGAAAGTCCTCTTTCAGGTCAGCAATCTTTTTATTGGCTTTTGTAACTGCGAAGTGTGGGTAGAGTCTGCAGTACATGGCTGGTGGTCTGAGCGCCGAAGCTGACGACTGACAGCGCAGTCTAGGTGGGCAGCTAGCAGCCGGAACACACGGGATCAAGCCTTGGGTTTCTGGTGTTCGGGTTCACTACCGAGCTGCTCTGATGCTGTGCTCTGTGCTCTCAGTGGTTAGTACTGCCACCTCACAGCAACTATGTGCTCATGTGCCATTATTTGTGCGGTTATGTGCCCAAAACTGTGCCATTACCATCCAGGCCTTGTCCTGTGATGTCTGGAGACCTGCCCAGGTGTACCCTGCCCTTGACCATAGCTTAGCTGGAAGTGGATCCAGCATTGCACGATCACAGAATAACGCTATGTAGAAGATGGATGGATGAATGGATGGATTTCCCAACATAAGGCAATAACAGAAACAGGTTGGCAGAGAGGATTTTCACCTGAGTTCTATTGTGGTGATGCAACAAATAATAAAAAAATAAAAAAATAAATGGAAAGTGCACTGTTTCTTAAAGAATATAATCTGTTTTTTGCAACAAAAAATTTAAATAAATAAAATGTACGTTAAATTAAATTCTTAAAATGTACTCATCCTTTTTTGAACGGAAGCAAAGGGAAAAGTTAAACTGTCATTTAAAAGAAGTTATAGTGCTTCTGTTTTCTTTAATGAATCCTGCTCCGTTAACATGAAAATGAGGTGTGTGTGTGTGTGTGTGTGTGTGTGTGTGTGTGTGTGTGTGTGTGTGTGTGTGTGTGTGTGTGTGTGTGTTTACTTTGTTTACCTGGAGTAATGAGGCGAGAGTTGAAATGGCACGTGCTGATCACTGACATCACTACGTGATCCACGCGCAGGGTCGCGTGTCTTTAAAGGCTCCGCAGCATTTCCGTTACTTCCGCCTTCGTCAGCCAGCTAAGGAGGAGGCGAGCCATCTGAACGCCACTAGGGTTCACGGAACCGATGTGAGCGCACGCCGCCCGAAGCACGGACTGCGAACGGACGCCGAACCGCTCCACAATGTGAAGGTAGAACCAAAACCGGACTCGGTTACGGAGTTTATTGTTAGCGAAGGCTAGTTGGCGTTAGCTTGTATGTGAACGTGACGGCGTCGGTGTGCAGGGGATGCTGTGGTGAAGAAACCGAAAACAGAGCATGAAACGTTACTTTCGGATGCGACCAGCGTAGAATTCACTCTGTTGATAACATCAGGGTGGCTCCATAAACATGTAGCCTAACAGGGGCTTGAATGTGGCTCGTCGTGTTCTACCTGGAGCTAATATTTAGCTCCAGAATCTGCTAACGAATGGCACCATGTACTAACATTTGATGGTGGTCATAATTATGTTGTTATTGCTGCAACAGTGTGCTACAGTTTTGCAAACTTACATGACTTTACTCTTTGTTATCGCGTGGATAGATGTAGACCAGGGTAGTCTGGATTATTACTGGAAAACCTGAGACGATCTTGCTTTTTATATTCATTGCTCTATTCCTCTTCTGTACCTACTTCTTCCTATTGGAAATTGTGAGAACCAAATGCCTCTCCTAGTAAACGGTTGTCTAAACCCTGCACAGATAAAACACTCTCTGTCACAACTACTAACAGTTTATGTTGATTATTCTAATGTGGGGGGAAAAACTTGAAGTCCTAGTTTCGTTGAGTAGTTATGTGTACGACTGTGTAGCGTGTACAACTGAAGAAAAGGAAGAGGCCTGGTGCCACCAGCCTGGTGTCCAGTTACGAGATTTCAAGATACCCCTCACAAAGCCTACAGTATTGTAAATGAGGATATTTGACACCAGACAGACACTTGACAGGAAAAACAAGAAACTTGTTTTATTCAATGTTCACGTTTTCTTATATATAACATCACATCCAGTTGTAATATGTAATCAAGACAAATGAATATATTTCCACAACCTGAGTGTTGTCTCTTGTGTACAGTTTTGGTGGTAACTTCTCTGTTTTTCTTTGCAGCTGCTGGAGAGTTCAAGCTTTTGATTTCACTTCCTGAAAATGGATTATGAGGATTCACCAATGGGATTTCGCCGCTAAGTAGCTGCTTTTAATTGTCCAGCAACATGCTTTGTCGCCATGGGATGACAGTTCAGTGAGTCTTTGGCTGCTGGTGTTTTCGCTGATATGCCCAGAAAAAGGAATTATTTTAAACAATAACCAACAGCTTTCTAGTATAAAGTGGCACAGCCATGGGCTTCTGTTCATCTGCCTTCAAGATTTTGTGGAGAACGAAGTACTTTGTGCTGCTCGTTCTCTCGCTGTCGGTCCTCGCATGGATAACAGCCTTTTCAGGTGAAACTGTGAAATCGGTCTTAGTTTCTTCTGCCACGACACAAACTCATGTCAAAGGAGACGGTCAAGGGGATAAACTTCATTCAAGGACAGGAGTGCCTGATGACCTAAATACTCCACCACGAAAGGTGGATTGCCCCAAGGTCTCTCCTCTGCTACGTAAGTACACACTGAATGACAGGTTGGAGCTGATATATGTACTATTTACATACGACATTGCTTTAACTGCATTTCTTTTCTTTGCTCACTGACAGCAAAGGGTCAAACCTGAGAAGTAAATTTGTAGAAATATTTTTCTTCAAAAGTCCTTTTGTAGTTTCAATGAGAGAGTGCAGAGTTGACGAGGTGAATTATTTTTTATGGCAGAAGTGTGATTTTAAAGTGTTTTATGAACTTGAACACCAGCAATTAAAGCAGTGTTCAGTGTTGAGTGGCTTTGCAGTAAGATTTTACAGATGAACTGACATGGGTTGGCATTGTTTTTAGATATTATAAGACTGCTTCAGCAAAATGGCTCAGTTGTACGTTTCTGTGCATATTGTGATGCTGAGCTCATAGATTGATCTGCTTACTCTGTGCTCATTTGAAAACATAATACACTTTTAGTTATAGTTTGGTCAAAACTGTAAATGTCTCTTCCACAGAGGGAGCCGTGAAACTGTCCTTTGACTCTTGTCTGACTTTGAAAGCTGTGGTGACGGAAAATGAGAATGTGACAGAGGGCGAGTATGAGCCCTCTGACTGTGCAGCGAGGCAGAGCGTGGCGATCCTCATCCCGCATCGTAACCGAGAAAGACATCTCCTCTACCTCCTGCATCACTTGCACCCATTTCTGCAGAGGCAGCAACTACACTACGCCATTTATGTCATCCAGCAGGTATTTTCTACATCACACACTGGTTTTGAATGAAATCCGCTGAAATATGCTTTAGTGGTTGATCTTTCTGAAATTTCTTTGCTTTCATTTTTTTTCTCATATGAAAAAAAATCAGTTGCTGCCAGTAAAAGGTGTTCATCGTTGCATTTCTCTGTATTTGAAGTACAGCATTGAGGGATTATGATATCAGATGGTTACGTATTTCAGTGTAACAAAACTTGATGCAAACACTGTATAGATAGTTATAGATCAGGTGTGTCAAACTGCATTCCTCAAGGGGCAAGTCCTGCATGTTTTAGATCGGTGGTGCCCAACCCTGTTATCCTGTGAAGCCCCCTATCCAGCTTGTTCTTTTCCAGGGCAAGCAGACAGATCTATGGACAAACGTATGGTCTCCTTGATTATCCTTTAGTGTATGTTTTAAGCTTGTGAAAGACACCCGGATTACAAGGAGACAACCCGAGCACAGAGGGAGATCACGCAAACTCCACTTAAAGAGGCTCAGCCTTCCTACTATGAGTCTAGAGTTCTAAGCATTTCATCATGACGTGGCTCTGTTTTAAAACTGAATGGAAATGTTTGGTTTTGTTGTTCTTTTTCCACAGGCTGGCGATGCAACATTTAACCGCGCCAAGTTACTAAACATTGGATACTTGGAGGCGTTGAAGGACTACAATTTTGAGTGTTTCATATTCCATGATGTGGACCTTGTTCCTGAAAATGATCATAACTTGTATGTCTGCGAGGACCAGCCCAAACACTTGGTGGTTGGTCGGAACGCGACAGGATATAAGTGAGTACATGACTGATACTTAATTCCTGGAAGCCTGATTAAATTTCACACTTCTTTAGTGAATAAACACATGGCACTCCCCTGAGGCCTCACATCGCTTTGAAAGATCTGAAGGCAAACATTGCATAATGACCAAGTTTTCTTTCATCTGTTCCTCAGAAAACATGTTTCCTTTCACAATGAAATTCTTTATTAGCTGTCTCCACAAAATGCCAACATTAAAATAGCAAAAAAAGGAACACATACAAGAAACTTAAAACAAATAACAATACAACCAATATGTAAAAAGAAGGTAGTGCAAAATTATGTAGAAGTGTTTATTTACAAGAGGACAAAAGGAAGGTATTTTATTAGTGACATAGTGTGTGTGACTCCTGTTCAGGATTCTGATGGCATTTCAGAAGGAGGACTGTTTAAAACTTAGTTTTAAAGGGATGACAAATCAATGGAATTGACAAAATCAATAAATATCAGTCATTAAAAGCATTGGTGACAAATTTAATCATCGATTCGATGTGTCGTGTGATTTATCTGTTCCACACTATGTCTGTCACCTGTTGCACTTTGTCAGTGTTGGCAGACTGAAATAGTTCTTTTTTTTTTTCCTCCCAAAATATGTTTATTGGAAAATAGATCGATTGACAAATTATGATTGTGCAATAGTTATTTTTTATTCACCAGATTTTTTTTCTTTCAAACAAAAAGAAAAAAAGCCAACAAAACAACAACAACAACAAAAACATACAAACATACTCAAACCCTACCCATCCCACCCTGGCTCAGATGGAAATCAAACATACTGCATGAAAACAAAAGGGCACTAAATCTGGCAGGACCTGCAAGTCCTTAAAGTATAAAAGGTTGCCATTTACAAAAGAATTTATCGTTACACCATCTCATCGTATATTTAATCTTAAGTTTAAGGAAGAGCATGAGGTATGTAAGCCACTGCGATACAGAAGGGGGGTTGAGAGATTTCCACTGCAAAAGGAGACGGTGATTGGCAATTAAAGAGGTAAAACTAATAATTTCTTTTTGGACCTGTTTTAATTCCCTAGACTTATAAGGAGTGCCAAAGATAGCGATAAACAGACAGGGCTGTATAACAATTCCCATTACGGTAGACATTTATTGAAATAATTTAACCGATAATTATGCAGGCGTGGGCAAAAGAAAAACGTATAACTCAAATGACACTGAATTGGAACAACGGTCACATTTCTCCTCAACCTCTGGAATGAGTTTAGACCCTTTTAATTTAAAGAAATAGACCCTATGGATGATCTTAAACTGGATAAGTGCCAGACGTGAACAAGAAAACACTTAAAAACAAAATGTCTGACCTGGAAGTACCAAAACAGATGGTTTGTGGACAAATCATATCGTGATGACAAATTGGCAAAACTATTGAAAATTCCATCTGAATACAAATCAAGGAAACAACGAATACCCTTTTTACACCATACTAAGAAAGCAGAATCCATGTTTAAGGGGGAAAACAAGTGATTACCACACAAGGGGCCCAGAGGAGACGCCATAAGGAACTTGAAATATTTCCTGAACCGAAGCCGCATCTGTAGTGTGTTGAGCACAACAGGATTTTTAACGTATGTTGAGACATTGACTGGCAGAGAAGAGTATAAAAGAGCAGGCAAAGAAGAGTTACAGCAAGATTGATTTTCTAGTTTGCACCATTTTAAATGAGCCAAGTTGGTAGAGAAGAGACCAGAAAAGGTACAAGTCACATGAATTCCAAGATATTTAAAGCCAGAAGGAGTGACCTTAAAAGGCAGGTCAGCCTGTTGGAGTCGTGAACTAGCTGCATCACTGGGGAAACTTTCACTTTCATTGAGAGAGATTTAACTTATATCCTGAAAATGAACTAAATGTATCCAAAATGGACAGGACACCTGGAAGAGAAGATACTGGATCTGTTGCATATAGCAGTAAATCATCTGCGTATAAGGATAAACGGTACTCAATGCCATTACGGATTACACCTCTCAGTAAATTAGAGGACCAAATTGAGATGGCTAACGGTTCAATGGCTAAGGCAAACAGAGATGGCGATAGAGGGCAGCCCTGGTGTGTACCGCGTTCCAGAGCAAAGTAGTCTGAGTGGACATTGTTTGTATGAACACCAGCTTGTGGTGAAGTGTATAGTAGTTTCACCCAACTAATAAATTTAAGACCGAAGCCACATTTTTCCAGTACTGCAAACAAGTATTCCCACTCAACCCTATCAAAAACCTTTTCAGCGTCCAATGAAACTACAATCTCACGTGAAGTAACTGACTGGTTGGAATAAATTATATCAGTGAGCAAACGAGCATCAGAAAATATGACGTCTTTTAATAAATCCTGTTTGCTCCTCAGAAATAATACCAGGGATTAATCTATTATTAAAATAATCGTTAATTGCAGGCTGACAGCCCCCATTTTACACTTCTGTTCCTGATGGCAGAAATATATATGTTTGCCTGTCTGATTGTCTTGTCAGGTTGCGTTACAAAGGTTACTTTGGAGGAGTCACTGCTTTGACCAGAGAACAGTTTCTTCAAGTGAATGGATTCTCGAATACATACTGGGGTTGGGGGGGAGAAGATGATGATCTTCGCATCAGGTAAGACACAGTTTAAGTACAAATTAAAAATCCTTAATGTTGTTTTACACCTTCAGATGATTCTAAATATTTCTTTGTTAATGACGCTGTTTTAGAGTTGAGCTGCAAAAAATGAAGATTGTGCGGCCTCCTGCAGATATAGCTCGATATACCATGGTGTTTCACAAGCGGGACAGTGGCAATGAAATTAACAAAGACAGGTCAGTGGAGGTCAAGATTGGAATAACTGTTGATGTCTGTCAGACCCCCATTTTACACTGCATGCGATGTGGCTGCAGTGCAAGGATCAAGGACCCCAGGCTTTGTTTTGGTTATAAAAGGAGATGTTTTTAAGCGTTCTTCCTCCATTTCCTTGCGTTTTGGCCATGGCATGCAGAGAAAATAGACTGATTATGGATCACTTGCGGCTGCGGTGCGTCGTGCTGCAGGTAAACCACATCCAGTGTAAATACAGCTGTTAATTACAATTGGGGCTAATCCTTGTGGCTATTGCTGCTTGATGCACTGCTGTACCACATCCGGTGTAAAATGGGCTAGAGTGTTGCAGGATAATTAATAATCGTGTTCTGATTTGTGGTCTAAATTTCATGTTTTCTTTTCCAATTCCAGGATGAAGCTGTTAGGACGAACACCACAGGTATGGAGGAAGGACGGACTGAACAGCTGCTCCTATAGGACTCTGTCAATAGACAGACTTCCTCTTTACGTCAACGTTACTGTGGACATTGGTAAACCGTAGAGTTTACAGCTGAAACAAAAAAAAAAAAAAGGAAAAAAAGTCTTGCTGTGACCAAAAAGCCCCGGTTCCTCATACAAAGTTAAGTTCTTTCCATTGAGTTCAGAAAAGGTGCAACATGTGTGGGGAAAATTCCATTTCAGCAACACCAAATACACATGAGTTTGATTTTAAGACTGAACTTACCTGACACATTTCTCCATATCATGCTGCCTTCATCTTTTGATACTGATCTAAGCCTGCAGATTTTGTTTTTCTACTGGGGAATGATTAGCTCAGTTAAATAGTTTGGCTCTTACTTGTTCCTTCTATGAACCGTCCAGTTGAAACTTCTGTTTAATCTTTCAGTGATGAACACAATGCATATTGCGTGCCTTGTTTTCCTTCCGAACGTGCACACACATCCAGTGTAGGTTGTGTGCTTCTTTAAGTTAATATGTTAATGTCCTGAAGTTCAATCCATCCTTTTTTAGACCACTTTATCCTGTTCATGGCACTGGAGCCAATCCCATCTGACTGTGTGTGAGGGCAGGATACACACACTCGATGAAAGAGTTCATGTTTGGGCTCGGTTTTGGAGCCACTCGAAGACATAAAGATGTTTAATATATCCATTTTGGGGCGCTTTGACACATATAGGATAACTAACAGAGAATCTGGTCAGCAGGTTTGTGAAGAGTAAAATACAGTATGCTGATGACAGGCAGAAGACTGAAACTAAAATTCCTCAATCCAAATCCACTAAGTTTATACTGTCATGTTATCGGTCTGTTTGGAGGTCCGACTGAGCTATTATCTGTACCAGTTCATCCTTGATCACTCAGTTTTGTGGGTAAAAATGTGAAGTGATGAACCAGCAGACAAATCCAGAGTGTGGAATACTTAAGCAATAGTAATTATATCTGTAGAGCTCATTGTATTTATTTGTAACAATGTATAATTATGAAGATGAAGAGTATGTGAACATTGGAGGTGAATTTTACAGCAGTTTTTACTTGTTACAATGAGAAAAGCAAAGCTCGGATTTAAGACTCTGTAACATATTTTGTTCAATCGGCTCATTATTGTTACTAATAACTGATGCTTTTTTTTTTTTTTACTTTGTTTTACCAACATTTTTGTGATAAAAGGGATAAAAAATGTTTTGGATTTGGCTTCAGTAGGTACTAAAAACCTGAAGTATGGTTACTGTTTTTGGTAATATGAATTTAAAATATTTTTCAATGTGTGGAATTCAAAAACCTTGACCCCTATCGATGTTATAGTTCCAAAAAGTATTTTTTGTGAGCCATCATAACAAGGATAAATCTACTGCACACTTTTAAATGGAATTACCTGTGATAGTTTTGGGCGGGATCAATTGGAGCTATGCTATTTATCACTTTCATTTATCTTTTAAACGGTCAAGTTCTTTCCAGAGCATTATGACTGTGGAGGAAAACAGTTGTTCTAGCATGCTTTGATTATTGCATGCTCCTTAGAAATGTGTCTGATGCACATATCCAGTTTGCTACATACATTTTTTCTTTATAGCTGTTGCTATGCTGCAAACACTAATTCCACCAAGACTGAGCAATATGTGAGATGATACTGACAAGTGTTTACCTTATTTACTCATTATACACAGTAAATTTTCCAGTGTTAAATTAACTCTGAAAGTGTTAAAGAGTGGATCCATATATACCCTTTTGCGGTGTTAAAAATCAACACTGGCCAGTGTTAATTTTGTAATGCTGACACTCTGTGGAGTTCTATCAACACTCCTCTCTGTTCACCAGTGTTCATATTTAACTCTATACAGTGTTAATTCTGAGAATGAACACTTTAAATTGTATATTTTAACACTTACATTTAACACTACAACAGTGTTTATTTGAGTCCACTCCTTAACACTTTCAGAGTTAAATCAACACTGGAAAATTTACTGTGTATATTCATGGCTGCCACACTAGAGTTGCACACTAGTTAGAAGCTGCTGTGAATCAGAATGATGTGCGTCATTATGTCGTCAGGAAGCTGAACAACTCCGTAAATCTGCAGTATGCTGTTGTCCACATCAGTACTTGGGTTGTATGTTCTTGGTGGTCCGAAAATTTTCCGATTGCATCTGCATTTCGTAATGAATGTTTTTTTTTGTTTTTTTTTTCTATTTTTGTGCTCACACATTTTTATATACGAGTATATTTAAAGAGGCAGGCTAAATTACAACATATCTGCATGATTTCATAAAATGATCAACTCCAAGTAAATCAGTTTCACTTGATCATATTGTAGCATCAAGAAATTAACTTTGTTCAGAATTTGTACTTGGACATTTCTGTGAATTATGCAATAGATTTGTTTTGAACAGGTTCTTCTTTTCCTCTCTAGAGGATATCTGTCATGTTTGTTAGTGGGAACAGACCAATCATGGCATTACTTTCCTTGAGGACAAATGTATAATAAATAGTATTTTTTTCTTATCAACTGTCTCAGTGTTTCAATTAATTTCTCAGGAAAACTGTTTTAACTGATAATGCTGTGAATGCCCCTGAATATAATGTGATAGTTTCCATGGAGAATAAAGTCCAAATCAAGCAGCACATGCAGTAAAGACAATAATGCATGGCCTTCGTCGTCAAGGGCTGCACATAAGCAAAGAAATGCAATTAGGATTGTGATTCTCTTCAAGTGGATTGTAAAATGAAAATTCGACTACAATTTCTGCCTTCCCTGTCAAATGAAAGTGTCAGATGGACAATAATTATTTTTTCATTCCTCCATTAAACAGTTTGCCTCCAATGGTTAAATTTTAGTGGTGAACAGCTCCAACCGGAATAGCAGAAAGCCCCCACCTCTGAGGCTGGTTTTGCAACGGTTTATTTCTTTTAAAAGGGAGTTTTTCCTTTCCAGTCGCTTATGCTTGCTCATATGGATCTGTTGGGTTTTCTCGGTAAAAGTATTTACAAATGACTACGTTGTAATTGGCTCTTTGTAACTAAAGCTGAATTGAATTGAAGAGCTGTGCAGATCTCAGAGCAGCAGCAGGCTGCAGTACATGAATGTGACCACAGAGGGGCAGTGATGACACCTTTATGGAAGACGTGGAGGTGCAGTAGGTATGCCCAGTAGTGTCTCCTGTGAGTTTTAAAGACCGACTTCACAGGCAGGCGGTTTGCACAACAGGAGTAACTGGAAATCTGTCTGAGTAATGGTGGGAGCTCTACACACAACAAGAGCGTCTGCATTGCCTAAATAAAGCAGTATGGTTTTTCTGGAGACAAATTATTGTCATTTCTACTTCTGAATTGTGTCAGCTTGGTCACACTTAAAAAGCAACATCAACTACTTTACTGAGTCTTAAACCGCAGCTTAGATGTAGGACTGCGACGAGAGCTCGTGTAATGAGATCTCACCAGATTTGCGTGCACAGGGCAGAAGCCTATCAGACGGTAAGCAATCCAAGCTTCTATCTGTGACCTGTGGGGGACAGTAATCCACCTTTGCTACATGTTGTCTGCCAGAAATGGACAAAAAGAGAAAACAGCAGCTCCTCATTGAGCGCAGCCAGAATGATGTCAGAGTCTGAAACTAGTAGCATTGAAGATGCCCCCACCACTTTTAAATCGTTTGTGTGGCATCATTTTTGGTACCCAGTGGAAATACTGAATGGAACCACAACGACAGGCAAGACACGGACGATATGTGAGCGCTATGCACTCTGTATTGACAGTAGTACTTTGCTCACAGTTTTGCATATATTGTTTGCACTTTAAAAAAAATAGTCAATTTCATGCTGAAGCTCATGCTTAGGATGTATGATGGAAATTTGTATGGATGCAAATTATGAAACATTTCAAAATGCATCTGTACTGTTTACATTCATTCTCCTGTATTGTTGACTGTTAAATAAAAAAAGTTTGCCAGTCATGTATTATTTCATTTTAGTTCATTCAATTTTCTCTTGTCTTGTGATAGTGAACCAAATATAGTTGTTTGTCTCGTCTCATGAACTGTTACATTGTTTATTGCTTTTGTGAATATGTTTCTTTTACCTTGTGCATTATTGTACAGCAATTGCCTGAAATGAACGAAAAAATACAAATATAAATACATTTTTTTCATGAAATGTGCATCAATAGTCTAAATACCAACATTTCCTCATGCATACGGTATTAATTTTTATTGATTTAATATTTCATCCTTACTTATTTTGTGTTTTATTATGTGATTCTACAAATATAATTTCATACTCTGTGTGAAGTAACTGTAATGGATTTCGTTCTGGGATTTAATAAAGTAGGGCTGCTTGATGAGGTAGCAGTTAGCTCTCTCACTTCACAACAAGAAGGTCATGGACTGAAATTCTGTGTGGAGTTGGCATGTTCTCCTCATGCCTGTGATTTTTCCCCCACAGTCCACAAACATGCACATGAGGTCAACTCTACTATATCGCTGGGTGTGAACGTGAGTGTTTGGTCATCTGTGATTGTGATGTGATGTGTGATTGTCCCATTATGGACTGGAGATCTGTCCAGGATGGATCCTGTCCTCACCCATGGTGAACTGATTACCCTGCACAGGATAAAGTGTAGAAGACAGATGGATAAATGAAGTGTTTTCTCTGTTTGGAAATAATGGTAAATGGACTACACTTATATTGCACTTATATAGTATTTGCTTACTTATATAGTATTTGCAGCTGACGTCACACACCGGCATCGCAATGCATGCCGTGATGTCGCCGCCATGTTGGAGTGAAAACAAACCCGGCGTGCCACAGTGTTTCTGGTGTGTTCGACTACAGGGGAAAAAAGGCAGGATCGTCGTTTCACAGGTTTCCGGCCGATGTAGAACGGAGAGAAGTGGATAGCTGCACTTCAACGTGCTGGTGGGGAACACACAAAGAAGCAGTTAGAACCAGTCGAACGTTTTGTTGGAGGTGTGTGTGCTTTTATATATTTGCCCTCATCCTCTGTTTAACTGATGATTGACACGATTAGGTGTCTCTTCCTCTAGTACTGTTCTGTAAACCTCGCACAGGCGGAAAAACCAGTCACGGCCGCACTCTGAGACCAAAAATAGATCTGCAAACAATATCCAGGCTTGAAAAATACTTTGTCTCTTTAAAAATTCCATTTAACACATCCCAAATTGTCCGTCTTGTGTTTCAGTCCATGCTGATCGGAGCCTTAACCTGTCATTTCCCTCTCTTCATCAAGGCTTTTGCTCGCTTCTCTCCCCCTCCTCTGCACCCAGACAAAATGTGTACCGCTCATGTCAGTTGCAAAGCTGCAAGCAGCTAAGGTTTTAGTTGATCCAAATTAATTAATATGGATCACGACTGGTTCATGATCCATATTAATTCATTTTATAATATGGACTCAGTACATTGGCCTTAGCAGTGATCATAACGTTATCTGCGTGGCATATGCACTGTTTAATGTTGATTTTCTTTTGTCCCCGTTTCTAAATTATTTCAGGAACTGTCAGCAACGATTCTCTCTCTCCTGCATACATACCATCGATCTTCCAACACGTGCCAACCCCCGAAAACGACGAAGACAGCAAGCTCTTCAAAGCTACATGCACGGAGAGGATGCAAAAAGAAAAAGAGGGGCTGTTCAAAGACACACTGAAGCTGCGAGAGTGTTGTTAACCCTACATGCAACTTTTCAGGATGTCCCCAGCCAGAAGACATAGTAGCAGAGACAGTGGTGGACCAGGAAATGGAAGCTGATGGGAAAAATTGTGTGCCTTTCTAGTCACTGTTTTTATGGGTAAATGCTTACTTGTGGAATCCAGACATAAGGAACAATTTTTAAAACAGGTGAGAAATGATGGGGAGACTTGGAAGTACAGATGTATTTTTATTGTTTGACATTTAATACCAAAGAATGACATGACAAACATTATGTGGATGTTCTGGCAGGATGTGCAGGCCGGCATCTTCAACCACTGCAGTGTCAGCTTCTGGGTGGATCTGCTGCACAACATTCTTGTGCTGTGACAGGGCTGTGTTTTCATGGTCACACCCCTACCTGAAAGTTTAAAACAATTAAACCTTTATAAACACATTGAAGATATCATTGGAAAGGACAAACAAGCTCCAATATACACTGCTCACAAAAATTACAGGACCACTTTAAAGGTGCATTAAGGAGTTTGCATGTTTTATGCAAAACAGCACCCCCTGCAGGCCTTGTGTGTAATGCAGCTTAGTGAAGAACTCGTGCCTGTGGCTCGCGTGCACGGAAGAGAGGAACTCCCTCCTCGCTCTTTTAGCAGCGCTCAAGTAAGATTTAAGTTTCTTTTACCTGGTGGAGTCTGTGCTGGAGCTGTGGAGCCAGTCTTTTCTTACTTTCTGGAAGATCCTGCTCAGTTGTTGCTCGCTAAGCATCTGGCGGAGTAATGGCGGACAAAACGAAACTTAACTCAATCAGGCCAGCCGGAGCGTGCATTACGTCATTCCTTTCAAATTCTCCCCCCAAAAAATTCTGGTGCCGGACCGGCACTGCAACTTTCAAGTGACAATTTAGCGCTGTTAGCGGTTCTTGCAATGAATATGTCAGGGCACATTGTACACATCATTAAAAATGTGTAAAATATTTATGGTGGAAAATAAGTATTTTTAAAGTTGAAAAACTCCTTAATGCACCTTTAAAGAAACACATTAGATACATCAGACCTCAATATGAAGTTGGATATCGATACAAATAACGACAGGACAGTGTCTTAGGAACAAAAGGATGCCAAGTCCTTTAATGGAAATAAAGGTTTTCAGCCTACAGAGGACGCAATTGTGTTGACACCCTAAAATCAGAGTGAAATGAAGCTGTGGCAGGCTAGTCCATTCTTTCCAAAACTTAATTTCTGCAACTCACAATGCTTTTCAGTGTCTTGTGTGGCCCCCACGAGCTTGTATGCATGCGTCACAATGTCGCGGTATGCTCCTAATGAGACGACGGATGGTGTCTTGTGGCATTTCCTCCCAAATCTGTGTGAGGGCATCCCTGAGCTGTTATACAGTCTGAGGAGCAACCTGGCGGCGCCTAATGGACCGAAACATAATGTCCCAGAGATGTTTTATTGGGTTTAAGTCAGGGGATCGTGAAGGCCATTCAATTGTTTCAATTCCTTCATCCTCCTGGTACTGCCTGCATACTCTTGCCACATGAGGCCGGGCACTGTTGTGTGTTAGGAGGAAACCAGGACCTAACGCACCAGTGTAGGGTCTGACAAAGGGGTCAAGGATTTCATCTCGATACCTTATGGCAGTCAGAGCACCGTCTTCTAGGCAGTAGAGGTCTGTGCATCCCTCCATGGATATGCCTCCCCAGACCATCACTGACCCACCACCAAACCTGTCATGTTGAACGACATTGCAGGCAGCATAACGTTCTCCTTGTCTTCTCCAGACCCTTTCACGTCTATCACAGGTGCTCAGGGTGAACCTGCTCTCGTCTGTGGAAAGTACAGGGAGCGAGTGGCGGACTTGCCAATTCTGGTATTCCTGAGCAAATCCCAGTCGAGCTCCATGGTGCTGGGCAGTGAGCACAGGGCCCACTACAGGACGTCGGGCCCTCAGGCGACCTTCATGAAGTCTGTTCCTGACTGTTTGGGTAGAGACATTCACACCAGTGGCCCTCTGGAGGTCATTCTGTAGGGCATGAGCAGTGCTCAGCCTGTTCCACCTTGCACAAAGGAGCAGGTATCAGTCCTGCTGATGGGTTGAGGACCTTCTACGGCCCTGTCCAGCTCTTCAAGAATAACCAGTCTCCTGAAATCTCCTCCATGCTCTGGAGATTGTGCTGGGAGACACATTAAACCTTCTTGCTGAAGCAGGTGTGGATGTGCCATCCTGGAGAAGTTGGACAACCTGTGCAACTTCTGTAGGGTTAAGGAATTGCCCCATCCTGCCAGTAGAGATAATTACTCAAGCCAAAACCAGCACAAGTGGAAAACCAGCCAAAAAAGATCAAGAGGGAGAAACTTGAAATGACCTCCACATGTTAAACCAGTCCTGTTTTGAGGGTTTCCTAATTGTTGATACTGTAGTGCACCTTTTGTTAATTCCATGAACAACAGTGCAGCTGAAAGTGATTAACGATGCCCTCGGCTGCTTACCCAACCACAAACTTATCACACAGGTTTAATTGATTTCATGCCAGGCCCAATAAGATAGGTGTTCCTTTAATTTTTGTGAGCAGTATTGTCAGAAAGTCTTGTATGTTTAGCGGGTGTTTTACTTTGAAGTCGCACAATGGTGATGTCACTTCCTTTACTGAGTGCTGCTCTGAAGCCGTCGATGAGTGCATCTCGTGTGTGTCCATGACAGAAAAGTAAGTCCGATCGTGTGATATGTTGTGAATATAACCCCCCCCCCCCCCCCCCCCCCCCCCCCCCCCCCCCCCCCCAATGTTCCTTAGTTTAACTGCCGACATATTATGGGTGTATGTGCCAGTTTGAAGACCGTTCAGCATGTTTCAGTCGTTAATTAAGTTCACGTGATGGGAATCTCTCATGTGTCGGAGGTAGACTGTTATACCACTATGTGCCCACTAGAGGGAGTAAGAGACCGTGAAGTCAGTCAGAATCCCATATTTGATTTATTTAACCCTTTGTTTGACTGCTCTTGTATTATTTATCATGTATATAAGTAAGTAAGTAAAGTTTATTTATATAGCACCTTTCACAGACACAAAGTCACAAGGTGCTTCACAGCATACATAAATAAAACAACAATTAAATACACATACATAAATAAGCAGCACTAAAAATGTGATCAAAACAGGCCCGAAAAACTAAGCAAATGCTTGAGAGAATAAAAAAGTTTTAAGTTGTGACTTAAAAGTGTCAACAGTCACAACTGATCGAAGAGAGAGCGGGAGATCGTTCCAGAGCCTGGGAGCAACGGCCTGGAATGATCGGGCTCCTCTGGTCTTAAAGCGGGTACGCGGCACCTTTAAGAGATTCTGGTCCGCAGACCTTAAAGCCCTCACAGGGGAGTAGGGCTGGAGCAGATCGCGAATATAAGAGGGAGCTTGGTCGTGCAAGGCCCGAAAGGTTAAAACCAAAATCTTAAAGTTAACTCTATAGGAGACTGGCAGCCAATGAAGCTCCTTCAAAATGGGAGAAATGCGGGTCCATCTGTTTGTGCGGGTCAGGATTCTTGCTGCAGAGTTTTGCACAAGTTGCAGCCTCGAAAGCTCCTTCTTATTCAGGCATGAGAACAAGCTGTTGCAGTAGTCTAAGCGCGAAGAGACAAAAGCATGAATGATGAGCTCTAAATCATTGAATGAGACCATTTTCCTAAGTTTAGAGATTTTTCTCAATTGAAAGAAACAGTTTCTCGTCAGCTGCTTGCAGTGCTCCGCCAGAGACATGTCTTTATCAAAGAAAACACCCAGGTTTCTAAGACTGGATTTGGCAGACTGCCCGAGGTCACCAAGGTACTGTTTGATCCCTGGAATTGAGACATCAGGGGCGAAGATGAGTGTTTCAGTTTTGTCTGCGTTAAGTTGGAGAGAATTTTTGCTGAGCCATTGTTTGATTTCTGCCAAGCAGTGGAAAAAGGAATCCAGCTTCTGTATCCCATCTGGCTTGAAAGAGCAGTAGAGCTGGATGTCATCAGCGTACAAGTGGTAAGAGACATCCTTAAACCTTTGGATTATGTTACCCAGGGGGAGCAGATACAATAGAAATAAAATAGGGCCCAGGACGGAGCCCTGAGGCACCCCACTTGCCAGATTCATGGACTCTGATTTAACCTGGTTTATAGACACACAAAAGCTGCGTCCAGACAGATATGAAGTGAACCACTGGAGAACCGACCCCGACAGTCCCACATGGTCCCTCAGTCTACATAGCAGGACCTGGTGGTCAACAGTGTCGAACGCTGAGGACAGATCCAGGAGAACTAGGACGGTGCAACTGCCCGAATCGGCAGACATCATTATGTCACTGGACACTTTTAGTAGGGCTGTTTCTGTGGAGTGGTGCTTACGGAAGCCAGATTGGAATTTGTCGAAGAGGTTGTATTGGTCGAGGTAGGAAGACAGCTGATTGCAGACCACCTTCTCAAGAATCTTTGACAGAAATGGCAGCTTAGAGATGGGCCTATAACTATTTCGGTCTGCCGGGTCTAAACCTCCTTTTTTTAGAAGAGGCTCCACAATGGCGTGCTTGAAGGCATTCGGGAACACACCTGATGACAGAGAGAGGTTTATCATTTCAGTGACCGAGGGACCAACTGCCTCCAGAACCTCTGGGAACAGTCTACAGGGAATGACATCAGAGGAACAGGATGAGAGTTTCGTCTTGTTTACCAGAGCCAGAACATCAGCAAGAGTTACAGGCTCGAAGGTGGACCACAAGCTGGAGATAGGCTCAGCAGCAGCCGAGGCACCACACTGAGGGGGTGGCATGTTGTCCTTGAGCTTCTTGATTTTATCAGCGAAAAAATTCAGGAAAGCATGGCTGTCAGCTTCGATGAAAACGGGGGTGACAGGAGCAGCAGGGCAAATGAAAGAGTTAATTGTATCAAACAGTACTTTAGGGTTTTTCTTATTTGCTGCCACCAGTTGGCGGATATAGTTGGACCTGGCATTTTCAACCATTTTGTTGTATGAGGAAATAAGATCCCTGAGATGGAGCCTGTGAACCTCAAGGTTAGTGGATTTCCACAGGCGTTCAGTCTTTCGACACAGTCTCTTAAAGCTTAAAATATGCTCGTTTATCCAAGGACATGCTTTTTTCTGCGTAGACAGATTGACTTTAACAGGAGCCACTTGATCCAAAACCATTACACAGTGGTCATCAAAGCACTGGATTAGGTCGTCTACACTGGAGCCATTTGTAGAAGGAGGGGGATCAAACAAAACAGAGAACCTTTCTGCAGTATTAGCAGTGATGATCCGCCTCTGAGACCTTACTTTTAAAAGTTTGGGCTCGAGACTGAAATGCAAATCACATGACACAAGACAGTGATCACTCATGTGGACATCAATCACAGACACATTCGAGATGTCCAGGCCGAGTGCAAAAACTAAGTCTAAAATGTGGCCCTTTCGGTGGGTTGGCAATGAAACGTGTTGAACAAGGTTAAAAGCTTCAGTCAGTGATAAAAATTCCATTGCATAGGGTGAGGAGGTGCTGTCAACATGAAGGTTAAAGTCTCCAAGGATTAAAACAGGTTCCAGCTTTATAATAGAGGATAAAAAGTCACTAAAATCCTTTAAGAAGGCAGCAGCAGAGCCAGGAGGACGGTAGACCACAACACAGTAGAGAGGGTGCAGGGTTCCCACCTTGACCATCTGGGATTCAAAAGAAGAGTAATCCTGTGAAGGAATCACTTTGCAAATATAATCCTCCTTGTGGACGAATGCCAACCCCCCTCCACCTCGATGGGGGCGTGGCTTCCCATGCACGGCAAATCCAGTGGGGCAGAGCTCGTTTAAATGTATAAACTCCTCTTCTTTCTGCCAAGTCTCCGTGATACACATTATATCCATGTTTTCCCTTGAGATGAGGTCGTTCAGGGAAAAGGATTTGTTCCCGATGGAACAGGCGTTCAGAAGACCGAGATGGATCGAGTGTGACGTCACGGAGGTTGGGTCCGACTAAGTTTCCTCACTTGTCGTTATATATTTTCCATGCTTATTGTTATATTATGCCTTTATACTTAAGTTACAGTGCTATTATTGTTTTTTCATTGTTTTATTCTAGACCACACGCACATATACCTATGTACTCCAACTTGGAATAAAGTGTTGTAAGGATCCCACTCTCCGAGCCCATTCTCTCTGACCGGAACACTGTTGAAGGAAGCAATCAGATCAGCAATATCCCCCAGAGTGTCCCACTCTATCACAAGTATATTACGCTCCCATGTAAGTTCCCCCACATATTTTATTGTTATTACCAATTTTATGTAGTACTTATCTTGTATCATTCAAATATCCAGAGAAGAAATGTAGTAAAAAATCGACCATTATACATGAGCATGTGTAATACATCTGGCCCTGTGGTTTCAAAGTCAGTATTTCAAAAAAATATTTCAAATAATTTCACAAAACGGACACAAGTGAACTGCTATAATGCACTTACTATAATGCACTGTCTTAAAAGACAGTTTATTTAACAAGTTGGTGACTGAAGACAGCAGCCGCAGAAACTCCCGGTATTTTATAATTCAGCTGATTGTTTTTTGTTTTTTGTTTTTTTCACTCTGCAGAGTGAAGTACAGTGAAGAACAGAGCAACAGCACACTCTGGTTTGAACACAGAACCGGCAGAGTGACAGTATCTGTCTTCAAGCAGCAGCCAGGACCAACCCAGAAAATCCCTCCTTACCTTTACTGAAGAGAATCTGCTCCCCAGAACTGTACTAGAGGTATATGAAATCCGTTTTATTTTCCCCCCAATTCCGTTTTATTTTTTCCCAAATTCCATTTTTTCCGTTTTAATATTTCTGAATTTGGTATTTTGTTTTTTATGCTCATTTTTACCATAAAAAAAGGTGTCTGGTAAGTGGAAATTAATAAATGTCCACAATTTAATAGGATATAACAGTCGATTTAATGTTTAAAGTCCTGCAACAAAGAAATACTTTTTAATTAGTCGCATGCGTCTTTGCGAGTCCAGTCCACAGTACGTTAACAGTATTTACAAAAAAGCTTTTCCCCTGAGGCATAAAAGTCCGTGTACTGTTCTGCTCTGTATTTAGTGCTTAGCGTGGAGTTTCATAACTTTTTTGAATGTGTGAGAGGGGAGGGAGCAGCTCGCTTGGACATCGTGTTGTTGCGTCACGTCTCGTCGTGGCTGGAACGCACGTTCACATATGTTTTCAATTGTATTTTGACGCAAAATCGCGGAAAACATTTGGCGTTGTGAACGCAGCTTTAGCATGTTAGCAGCGCTGTGGAAGTGACGTACACGTTGCAGCAGCTCGGGCGGTCCCCCCGGCATGTTTGCTTTGCACTGTAAGGTTCCATTTTCTCCCGAAAACTGAATTTCAGACCAGATTAGGATGAATTCCGCAATATTCCGCGTTTTATTCCAATTCCGTTTTTATTGGTCATTTCCGCGATTCCGTCCGCGATTCCGTTAACACGGATTTCATATGGCTCTACTGTACAAATTCAGTTCTGAGGCAAACAGGTATGAAAACTGTCACATCACATCAGTTCTGTATTGCCAACAACTGAGGACCATTTCAATGTTGTTGATCGCTTTTTCTTGGAAACGAACATATAGAAACGCCGACTGTGAGTATTTACATGATGAACAAGTCCATTTTGGCCCAGAGTTTAACACTGACATGTAAGTTAGCAGATCTACACTTCACACTTTACACTTCACAAGAATGTTGTCCATGTTGCCGATTCGATACTGTCCCAGCGCTCCCACAAAGCCAGAAAAAAAAAAATAATTGTAGAAATCCAGGCTCTTGTACGCAGAAGAACTGTTGATTAAACAACAGTAAATGTCAGCGTATTCCAGATTCTGGAGTTCTTGAGTCTCAGCCATGGATATGGGTCCTGCTGCAGCCTGAAATCCGTAGTTGTGTGTTACGTCAAGATTGTCCACTTGATCTGACAACACAACAATATCCCGACACTCCTTATCAGTCGACATTTTAAACATTAAAGAACACCGAACGTGCACTACTCTCTATGAATGACAGCGCGCATCACTGTTTGCTTTTTTTTTTTTTCCCCCCTTGTCCTGTTCGGCAGCTGGGGCGTGCAATATTGTATGATTGAAGCCTTTTACTGTCCGAACAGATTTTAATGTTAGCAGCAGGAAGAGATTGAATCTCCTGCTGCTGCTGCCTTTATTTGAAACTGGCATGGCTGCCGGACAGGACCAGGACGGAAACGCTCAGAGAGCAAGAGACAGAGAAAGAGAGATAAAGATAAAGAGAGGGGGAACGGGGTAAGGGGGGGACAGCAAAACATATATACAAATTCACAAAACAAAACAGCCTTGTCTGCACACCACATGCAACAGAGAACAATCACAAACCACAATGTAAACAGCACCAAAACACAGCTGACAACCAACACAGAGACCGACACCAAACCGAATCCGAACCAATTTTTTTTTTCCTTTTCTTCCCCCCACAAAAAAGTGGAAGAAACAAAAACTCCATGAAACAAACAAATGGACACACAAGGCCATAACAACAAAAGGAGGTGTTGAAGTTGAAAAACTCCTTAATGCACCTTTAAGGACTTGCAGGTGCTGTCAGATTAAGTGCTATTTTGTTTTCATGCAGTATGTTTTCATGTTTGATTCCCATCTGAGCCAGGGTGGGATGGGTATGTTTGGTTGGGTTTGATTTGAGTATGTTCTGTGTGGTTTTATTTATTTATTTTTCTTTTTTTTCCCTTTATTTTTAATTGCTTTTTTCTTTATTGTTCTTTTTTCTGTTTTTGTCTTTTTCCCCTCTTCGTTGAAAGAAAAAAAAATCTGGGGAATAAGAAAAGTGTATTGCACAACCACAACTTGTCAACCGATATATATTTTCAAATAAACATATTGAAAAAAAAAAAAAAAAAAAAAAGTTGCCTTTGCCTTTGTCATCACCAGGTTTTCATAAAAGTACATCATGCCAGGCTGGCAGTGTGTCATTTAAAAAGAACGACAACCAAACGAAAATATGCCAATAAAGGTACAGCTTCAAACCCGAATTCAGTTTTTTCAGCTAAAGTGTGACATTGTTGCATTTTAGTTCAGTTTTAGTTAGTGTTCCTATGCTGTCTTCATCTACTTTTAATTTTCACTGTGTAGTGTTATTTTAATCCTGTCAACATATACTGTATACATTTATATATTTATATCGAATTCTGACTGATACAAAAAACCTGCTCAAAATCACAGACACTCTAGATCTGTACCTGAAATGTCCATGAAATAAATGATTTGAGGAGCGAACTGCTGGGTGTTCATGCATGGTCCCCAATAGCAACAGACATGAACTGTTCTAGACAACACCACCCAGGCTTCATCTATTACTGTACATTTCAAGTCAAGTAGACTCTAATAGAGATAACTGAAGTCAGAAAACAATCACAGTGATCTTGATTTTGGTTATGGACGTTTGTTAAATTCGACAACCTCCCATCAAGGACTTGTGTGTTAACTGTTAAATCATACGTCTCCTGGTATCAGATCACCTAAACCACCTGCTCCTTTTAATGCACACTTCAGCACACACACATCCACTAACAGCACATCCAAATAAGTATAGGAATAGCAAGAGGCGGACTGGTGTTTGAAGAGTACCCTCTTCTGACAGCAGTATCCAAATCTTGCCTCTTTTAATGCATAGTGCAGGACACCAATAAGTAATTTATTATTTTTTTTTGCATATTTTGAAACTGATTTAATCTGTTCAATCCACAGACACATATGTGTGGTTGTACAAACGGTGTATGGTAATAATGAAGGGAATAGAAGTGGCGGTGCCTGGTGTCAATAATACAATGCAGCATTGTAGCACAAGTTAAAAATTTCACAGAAGTTCTAGTTCGATTCACAGTGCGCATCAGCTTGGCGTTAAAGAAATTTATACATGCTTTACAACAAGGATGTATGCACGTTTAAGTTTAAGATGTCTAATTCAGCTTATGTTCTTTTTCTGTTGGTAGAAGCGGCAGTGAAGATCATTGTGATTGAGAAAATGTGGATTAGGGGTGGGGTTAAGAAGAGTTTTTTCTTCTTCCCACTCCCTTTCAGGCAGCCTGATTTATTGTACAGGAGATTTATTTTTTTGTTTTCTGTTTTCGCCCATTTTGTTTTTTGTTTGAAAATGGCTTGTCCTGTGTGACTATGGCTACATTTTGCCTGAAATAAATAAATAAATAAATAAATACGAGGAAAACATTGCTTTGAATTTTACATTCAGTTGGCAGCATGACTTTATAATGTACAAAAGAAGGAAGTATTTCTTTTGATGGGTGGATCATGTTGTAAACCTCACAGTTGATGACACTATCAACAAAGCATGTGTTTACTGTGGATTTACGTTGATGAAATGAAGCACAGGAATGTTTCTCCGCCTTCGATGAACGCACATGCGCTTCCGTGACTGGAGAAAGACTTTCTGTCAGGCATAACAACACCCCACCTGCCCGTACATCTCAATTGGGAAAAAAAAACTAGACATTGCTGATGGAGACGACAGTTGTTCAAAGGGAATCTTTCTTCAATGACAGGTGAAATATTGGAATGATTTATTTGTTTGACAGTACATTTCTTGTTATCATCTATGTTAAAACTGTGGCAGTACACAGCTGCACAAATAAATTTCCACAGCCTGAATCTTGACTATTATGTACATTTTTGGTGGTAACTTCTCTCATTTTCTTCACAGCTGCTGGAGAGTTCAAAGTTTTGACTTGACTTCCTGACAGTGGATCATCAGGATTCAGTAAAGGAAATTCGCCACGAACTAGCTGCTTTTGAATTGTCCAGCAACATTAGATGACAGCTCAGTGAATCTCAGACGGCTGGTGTTTTTGCTGATGTGCCCAGAAAATTATCTTAAACAATAAGCAACAGCTTCTACTATAAAGTGGCACAGCCATGGGCTTCTGTTTATCTGCCTGCAAGATTTTGTGGAGAACAAAGTACTGTGTGCTGCCCGTTCTCTCACTGTTGGTCCTCGCATGGATAGCCACCTTTCCAGGTGAAACTGTGAGATCAGTCTTAGTTTCTTCTGCCACGACACAAACTCTTGTTAAAGGAGACGGTCTGGGGGATAAACTCCATTCAACGACAGGAGCGCGTGATGACCTAAATAATCCACCACAAAAGGTCGATTGCCCCAAGGTCTCTCCTCTGCTGCGTAAGTACACACTAAACGACAGGCTGGAGCCGATACATGCACTGTTGAAATACAACAACCCTGTAACTTTATTTTATCTATTTTCACACTGACTGCAAAGGGTCAAATCTGAGAGGCAAATTTGTTGATGCTCTTCTTTACAAGTTTTTTGTAGCAAAAAAAAAAAAAGAGTTGATGAGGTGAATTTTTGTTTTTGAGACAAGTACGATTTTGAGTTGTTCATCACCAGTGTGACTCAGCAGAAAATAATGTTTTTGTCACGGTGCGAGGATGGAAGGACCCACGCGCAAGCAGCGCAGGCAGAGTTGAGCTTGTTTATTAACAGGAATGCAGGGACACAGGAACACAAGGCAAGCTGAGGTGAGGTGCAGGCAGGGACACAGAAGCACGTGGACAAACCCACAACGCACCGACAAGGACAAATGAAGGGAAGCAGGATTAAATAGGGCAGACACAGGTGAGGCACATTAGGACAATAACTAGGCGGGTTACCAGGACCATGAACAGACAAGGAGGTGAGACAGGGCATGCAAAAATAGGTAAACAAAGCTAAAACCGGCCTAGAGCACCTCCACATGGCCGGAGGGGCACAGGGCGTAACAATTTTTCTTTGGGAGAAAACTAGCCTGAAATGTTGGAATTTTGGGGCAAAGTATTCATTCTGAGAGGAAAATTGGCTGTCATTTATTCTGGGTGGTTTTCAAAGCAGTCAGACTGTTAGTTTTGACAGTGGAGCCCTCGGTTTTTGAGAAACGCAAGATTTTCCCAAAGATCTCAAGATTTTCCGGCTCCATTATAACCGACAGCACAAGGAAACACCTTTTTTCTCTCATCAAATCAGACAAATATCATCCAATTTTCCCTACATATTTTACATCATATTGTTTGGAAGGACCTTGTGATGCACATGTGCTCGGTTTGTTGATAGGAGTCACATTTTAGCCACACTCGCCACTTGCTCGAGATGCTTTCAAAAAGGAATTTTTTTCCATTATAGTGTTTGAGGGCAGGAGCGCGACAAGATTTCAGAACTCAAACTTTGACGGCTAAGAAAGTCCGAACAATGTGACTTAATACAAAGTTGTTCTCTATTTTTGTAGATCAGCTTCTCCTCTGTCATCTCCTGGTATTACAATATAGAACGTTCCTAATTATATTTTGATCAAAACTGTAAATAACTCTTCCACAGAGGGAGCCAAGAACCTGTCCTTTGATTCCTCTCTGACTCTGAACGATGTGGTGACTGAAAATGAAAAAGTGAGAGAGGGCGAGTACGAGCCCCCGGACTGTGCAGCGAGGCAGAGCGTGGCGATCCTCATCCCATTTCGCAAGCGGGAAAGACATCTCGTCTACTTCCTGCATCACTTGCACCCATTTCTGCAGAGGCAGCAACTACACTACGCCATTTATGTCATCAATCAGGTATTTTCCACATCACACACTGATGTTGAATGAAATCCGCTGAAATATACTTTAGTGGTTGATCTTTCTGGTGTTTCTTTGCTTTCATTTTTTCTTATATGAAAAAAATGTAAATATTGCCGTCAGTACAATGTTTTCATCATTGTCATTCTAATTATTAGAAAGATTGCCGCTCAAAGTAATTGTGTGTAATGCAAATATATTCAATTCATCTTTATTTATACAGCGTCAGTTACAACACAGTCATCTCTAAACCCACCAGATCCACATGTGTACATGTGCGAGGTGCTTGGTGACTACACAGTCATGAAACTGAGGTGTGTTGAAGCAGTAAGAGAGCTAAATCATGCTAGGGCGGGGCTTTCACAGAACAGGTTTGGGAACAGGTTTTGTTTTTCAATGTTTCTCTGCTTCACCACACCGGAGTCTCTTGTTGATGCCATCTTCAATCTTGGAAAAGGCCCAATAATGAGTTCCTCATTGCAATCAGCTGGGTTGCAACTGAGAGAGACCTAAAACATGCAGGAGGCCGGCCTTCGAGGACCGGAGTTTCAGGTTCAGGTTCAGGTTACTTTATTAATACTCAAAGGTAGACTTGTTCTGCAGTGGGATGACATTTACACATATTTATACACAGTTATAAGTGCCAACCAGAACACAAAAGGTACCCCAAGGCTCCACCAATCAGGACACGACAAGGGAGAGAAACGTCAACAAAATACATACATCAAAAAATACTAATAAATAACCCAAATAAAATCCTCAGGATGAAAACCAAGATAAAACAAGTTTAAAACCAAGATAAAAAAGTAAATAAATAAACAAATAATACCTCTGCAGTCTAATTGTGCGAAATTATGTGAAAAATCTCTAGCAGCTTGTTCAGTTGTATGAAAGCAGCAGGAACAAAGCTGTTTCTGTAATGTTTTGTTCTACCTTTAGGGACTAGAAACCTCCGCCCAGAGGGAAGAAGCTGGAACTCGCTCTGTACAGGGTGGGAGTCATCATTTAAAATAGTGCTGTTTGGTATACAGGGATGCCGGAGAAAGCTGTGACTCGCCACAAAATCGCACCGCGCTAGGCGCTCGAGTGTTATCGCTGGTACAAATATGCAAAACAAAACATCCTGCAGAAACATCACAGCCCTCCTCATCGCCGTCTCCTGCACAGCAGCAGTGGGCAGGATTCTTCTGTTTGTCCCACAGTCCTGTGTGCACCCGGCTGTCTGCCTCTCTCTCTGTCTGTGTGTGTGTGTGCGTTTGTGTGTGTGTGTGCGCACGTATGCGCATGCTGATCGATGGTGTGGTTTTTGTTCTTTTTCTGTTTTTGTAACTGTTTTTACTGTTCAGCACTTTGCGTTGTTTTTATGAATATGAAAAGTGCTTTAACACATAAAGACTGAGATTGAGACGGCTCCGACTGCCACCGTCGCTGCTCTGTATCTGGCATGGGGAAGTCAGCGTCGGCTGCGGCCGAGGCGCCAGCATCGCTTCTGGATGCATGCTACCCTACGGAGGCGGTATGAGCTCAGTGAGTTCCACCGTCTTCTACAGGAGCTGCGCCCAGATGACGGCCGGTTCCTGCACTACTTCAGGCTGACGCCCGGTTTCCACCAGAAGCGGTGAACAAATGAAATCGCGCACACTGCTTGCCGCTCGCCGCTCGCCTTGGCATCACGCCAACTGTTTTGGTGGTCGGAGCCCTGCTGCCCTACGTCAGCACGTCCGTGATGACCACCACACTGATAGGCTGTCCTCGCGCCAATTCGCTTGAAAAGTTCAATTATTTCAACTCGAGCGACAAGTGTCGAACGATGAAGCGGCGGGCGGCGGCAAGTGGCAGCGGAAGTCGACGGGCGAGCAAATTTTTCACTGGAAACGCTCGCCGCTGGCCACCCGCCGCGTCATCGGTTGCTGCTCGTCGCCCGCCGCGACAATTGATTGAGCGACAATTGTGTCATTACATTGACTTTGTATGGAATGTCATCGCGTGAAAAATTCATGTCAAGTCCAGTGGAAACACGGGGTGAGGCATTTCTCGTCTTCAGAGATTTGTGACCAAACCATGACACCAAGGAAAATGATCAAACAGATTCAATAAAAGCACGATAAAACACACACCCACAAATAAAAGTCTGACATGTGACCCATTAGACTCCACTGTTTGAGAAGCATGTTTAGCAGAGTGAGTGTCGCATCCTCCCCTCCTCTGAAAGGCCTATTTGCAAATTGCATAGGATCCAAAATACGTTCCGACTGCTTTAAAATCTCACACCGCACCAGTTTTTCAAAAGTTTTCATTAAAACCGAGGTCAGAGCTACTGGTCTGAAATCAACAATAGTTTTAGGGCAGTTGGATTTAGGGACAGGGACAACTACAGCATCTTTATATCCATTTATATCCAGATGATAGGTGCATGTTGTGTCTGTAGTGACTTATTATAGATATAATGGAACACAGGACTCAGTTCAGTAGCACACGATTTCACTAAACGACTACAGATATTATCAGGACCATTTTGGGGTTTTTTTAGAGAGCAGAAGGCCTTTTTGACCCCCTCAAGGTCAATGTTAAAGTGCTGAGTGTTCTTAAGTTTATATCTACGTTCCTTAATTTCTTTCTAAAATCAAAAGCATTAAAACAACAGTAAAAACCATTAAAAGCATTAGCAAGATCAGAATCTGAGTTGACACCATCTACAGTGATACGAGTGCAGCTCTCTGGGTTCTGGAGGCCTGCGATAGTTTTCATGCTCTCCCAGGCTGAACCCAGTTTGTTTGCAGGCATTTTCCTCTCCAAATCTCATTTATAATTTTGTTTTGCTTATAAAATTGTAGTCTTTAGCGTCTTTGTGGCTGAATACAGATGAGATGCAGATCCATAACAAAGATCTAGTGCCTTGTCCTGTCTGGTTGGGCAGGTGACATACTGATAAAAGGCTTTTAATGTCTTTTAGAGAGAAACATGATTAAAATCACCTAAAATAAATTTAGGTGCATCAGGTGAGATCGACTCGAGTTTCTGCACAACTTCAAAGATGGTTCTGGAGGCAGAGGCAGGATCAACTTTCGGATGGATATACACCGTTGTTATAAAAAGTTAAGATATGCATGATAGTGTTTCCTAATTCTGGCCCTCAGATTTCCCGGCCAACATTTTTTACATGCTTCCAACACATTCTGCAGAGCTTGATGACAAGCAGATCATTGAAATCAGGTGTGCGGGAAGACGGACACATCTAAAACATGCTGGACAGGAAGGCCTGAGGGCCGTAATTGGGAACTGCCAGTTAGACATTGCAATGAGGCGACCTTTGTCCTTAACTGGATTTTTTCTGGAATTTAGCAAGCTTTTCACGGGTTTTACCACTTAGAAACTTAAAAAAGTCAGCTTGATAAGTTTAGTGATGATGAAAAATCAGTGGCGGATTGTGCATTTCACACTAAGGCCTTCAGAACAGATCCGCCTGAACCAATACACCTCTCAATAGCTATGTTATGTCTATAATAACCATCTTACTGTACAGACATGTATATAAAGAGCTGTTGCACAGCAGATAGATACTTGTGTAGTAGGAGTGTAACGGTATTTGTATTCGTCCCGTACCGTCACGGTACGGGGGTCACGGTTCGGCACACACAATCACAAGACGAATACACCAGTGAGTAAAAAAAAAAAAAAAAAAAAATTCCAACCTTAGATGGCGGTAATGAGCCTAAAAGCTGCCGGCAACCACCATTATCACAGAAGAAGAAGAAGTAGAACAAGCAGGTCCAAACATGAACAAACAAAGAAGAAAGTGCAAGCGGAATGAGAGCTGCAGCGTGTGGCGGAGCGGATTAAACGGGAGAGTATTTGTTCCGCGTGCGTTCCCTCATGCGGAGTGATGTGTGACACGCCAGTAAACGGGAAGCAGCACAGTCAAAAAACCAGCAGAGAACGCCACGGTGGTGGAAAAACACTTTTTTAATACAAAACCCCGACATAAAAAACATTGGAGAGGTGAGATGGAACCAAATCGCGCAACAGCGAGTTGTATAAAGAGCTCTATAGCAGAATACCAGCGATCGCCGGCTGGTGTTATGGATTAACTGGTTCCCGTGTTAACGAATGACAGCGGAGGTCTGTGTAAACACAGGCTGATTACAGCAGTTGTTAAAGTAAGACTCACAAAAGACTTTAAACGTATACACTCACTGTAACTGTCGATAACCGACGTTCGACAGAACGACTAGATGTTTCAGTCATTATTGGTCACAAGTTAACACGGGCACCAGTTAATTCGAAACATCGGCATGCGGCGCAGAGCTCACACCGAGACGTGCTGCTCCGCACGGCGGTGCTGCGGTCAGGGGAGCAGCCGCTCCTTCAGCAGCATATCATGGAGATTTTGGGACATTATTTGAGCAGATATCAGCAGATAAAAACTCTCTGCTTTGCGCTGAGGACTGCTGCTGCAGAGAGGAAGACCAGCAAGTTCCTCGTGAGACTTTGTGCGCATGGATGCTTTGTATGCTGTACATGAATACACTCGCGTTTAATACTATTGTTTACAATCGGATTGAAAAAACACCATGCAAACTGGGCCAATAATGTGTCGCATGGGAAAGCTTAGGAAAAATGTTCT
Source organism: Salarias fasciatus (assembly GCF_902148845.1). Lineage (NCBI taxonomy): Eukaryota > Metazoa > Chordata > Actinopteri > Blenniiformes > Blenniidae > Salarias > Salarias fasciatus. The sequence continues at coordinate 11,568,154 of NC_043754.1, forward strand.
GGTACATTTGTGAGCTTTTTTTACTTTTTCCCCACTGTACCGATAAACGTACCGAACCGTGACCCTTACACCGAGGTACGTACCATACCGTGGCTTTTGTGTACCTTACACCCCTATTGTGTAGCCAGAATAAATGCCTTTCCTAAAGTGCACAAGTCTCCTACTACATCTGTGCACATGCAATAATCATCAACAACTTAATAAAATGGCATTATTTAGGAAATTAGCAACATTTACTCACCAAAATCCTGATTACCACCCTATTTTTTCCAGAAGACATGACCGCTGCGCCATCAAAACACTACGCCATAATTTTATCCTGACCATAGATTGTAAATAAATGGATAGACCTTTCGTGTCGTCACCCACTGCGTTCCCAACCGCCGTTCTGAAGACTTCAGTGAGTCCGGCAGGACGTCTCCACATTGAATATTTGAAACCGGATGTCAATGTGATTGGTCTAGCCCATCACGTGACCGCATCACGTGGACAGAGGAGGCGCTGTGATAGGGCGATTTATGCAAACCTTTAACTCCTAGTATAAAATCAATGGATGATTTATGTGAAAATCAGAGTCTGGTGAAGCAGCACGATTATAGAAACCAGTGATAGAGACCAAAACATGTTCTGAAAATGGGCACTTTATATGTTTATTTTCATGATGACCTATATAGGGCTACAGGTAAATTTTACAAGACATGGCAGCCATTTTTAATTTATATGCAAACAGTAAAGCTGTGAAATATTCCAGTGTTTTCTTGGTAAGAGGACTGTATGTGCAATTTTTTGTGTGTGTGTGTGTGTGTGTGTGTGTGTGTTTTTTTGTTTTGTTTTCTGTCATTATCATATTTGTTATTTTAATTTAAAATGTTGTTTTCTAATGGGCTAATTTGAAGGAGTAGGTGGGATGTACATATTTCTGCACATACTGTATGTATTGTTCATGTTGTATAATTGAAAAGAATGGAAAATAAAATTTAAAAAAAAGTCCTGAAACTTGTGTTTGAGACCACCAGTGCCTCCAAAATTATTTCTAGGTATGGATGTGTGTGCATTTTCTTTCTTTCCTTTTTTTTTTTTTTTTTTTTAACATATCCACCCATCTACTGTGCTGCTTTAGTGGAGATGTTCCAGCTGACTATTTGTGGATACACACTGAACAGGTCACCAATCCATCACAGGGCAAACACACAGTTGAACAACCGCACACATCTACGGACAAACTTATAGTCACCTTAATTATCCTGAAGCGTATGTTTTAAGCTTGCGAAATGCAACTGAATTACAAGGAGACAACCCGAGAACACAGAGGGAGAACATGCAAACTCGACTTAAAGAGGCTCAGCCTTCCCACTATGAGTCTAGAGTTCTAAGCATTTCATCATGATGTGGCCCTGTTCTAAAACTGAATGGAAATGTTTGGTGTTGTTGTTTTCTTCTTCCATAGGCTGGCAATGTAACCTTTAACCGCGCCAAGTTACTAAACGTTGGATACTTGGAGGCGTTGAAGGACTACAGTTGGGACTGCTTCATACTCCATGATGTGGACCTTATTCCAGAAAATGATCATAACTTGTACGTCTGCGAGGACCAGCCCAAACACTTGATGCTTGCCCGGAACTCATCAAGATATAAGTAAGTACACGACTAATGCTTATATCCTGGAAGTCTGATTAAATTTCACACTTCTTTAGTGAATAAACACATGGCATTCCCCTGAGGCCTCACATCACTTTGAAAGATCTGAAGGAAAACGTTATATAATGACCAAGTTTTCTTTCACCTGTACCTCAGAAAACATGTTTCCTTTCACAATGAAATTCTTTATTAGCTGTCTCCACAAAATGTCAACATTAAAATAGCAAATCAAGGAACATGTAGAAAACGTTTTTTAAAAAAACTACATGCAATATGAAAACAGGACAAAAGGAAGGTATCAGCATTTTATTGGTGACATCCCTCTTTGAAAGATCTGAAGAAAAACATTTTATATATATATATATATATATATATATATATATATATATATATATATATATATATATATATATACACATACATATATATGTATGTGTGTGTGTATATATACACATACATACATACATACATATATATATGTGTGTGTGTGTGTGTGTGTGTGTGTGTGTGTGTGTGTATATATATATATATATATATATATATATATATATATATATATATATATATATATATATATATATATATATATATATATATATATATATATATATATATATATATATATATACTTGTCCAAGTTTAAGTTCCTAGCCAGCAAGCTGCAATATCTCTCAAAATGGCTTAAACCTAACTGTCTAGATGACCCATTGCTGGATGTAGAGCAAGCATTATGTGAGGATTTAGTCATCTCTGACTTGCCATTCATCAGTTCCACCATCAAATCCCATCGGTGCTGATCCCGCTCACATCCATCTGGAACAACCCTGACATCCTGCAAAACAAAAAGATGATAAACTTCACTCAGTGGAGAAATAAAGGAATTAGACAGAACATATAATTGAAAATGGCGACTTTCTATCATTTAGTACTCTCACCTCACAATATGGAATCAGCAGCACAACATTTTTAGAATATCATTACCTTAAATCTAGTATAGGTAAAAAATATACTTTCAACCAATTGTACTGGCAACTACCTCTCAGGGTTGATGAATTCTTAAACCTTCATTCATCAAAGTTGCTATTGAAGATATATAGAATATTATAGGTAGAAGATAAAATCTTCCTTCCGACTTTAAAATGGGAAGCTGATTTATCCAATAACTTTGATCAGAATGGATGGTCACTCACAGATAGGTTTAAATACCTTTAAAATGACAAAGAACTCAAATATACAACTAATACAATTCCAAATTCTGCATAGAATTCATTATACAGGACAAAGGATGTTCAAGATGGGTCTGTTACAATCTGGTATCTGCTCATATTGCAATGATAACATGACTGACAGCTACCTCCATACTTTGTGTTTCTACACACCAGTGCAGAGGTTTTGGCTTCAGGTGTGTGAAGACCTGTCAACATGGTAATTACATGCAATATTCTTGCACCTCCCAAACTGTGCCTATCAGGTGATTTGGGTGAAATTAAACATGTCAATAACCTCTATCTACATGGTTCTCACTATCTTGTGCATCGCAAAGAAAACTATCCTTGTAAATTGGGAATCCAGAAATTTAAGCAATAGGCAGTTTAAGAATCTTTTATTAGATCAAATTAGCTTGGAGACAATGTTTGTCTGTTCAAAGGATCAATCGGCTGAATCTGGTTCTCTCCGGTCCCCTGTCATCAGCTCCATCACTTAATGTAAGGGGAAGACAGAGGCCTCGCCACTTTGGGGGTCAGTTGAGGTGGGGGGGTTCTAGGGTATAGGGTGGGTGGGAGGGGGGCGGGGGAGCGGGGGGAAAGCTCTTGGGCTCTCGGCTCCTCGGCTCTGCCTGCCCCAGGCCTCGGGTGCCTGGGGGCGGCTGACTCCTGCCAGTCTTGGCTCCCTGGGGCCTGGGCCGGCCGCCGGGATTCCCAGCCCGGGCTTTCCTCTGCCCTCTTCTGGACCGGCACGTGGGCGTCTGCCTGGGGGAGTGGCTCGGATCTGGGCTCTGGAATGGCCGCCGGTTATCTGCGCGCTGGGGGCCTGTCTGGCCTGCTTCTGGTCTTCTCAGGGTCAGAGGTAACATTTGCATGATCACGCTGATCTTTAATCACTCTTCACATTCTACCTGTGGACTCAGTTTCCTTGTTTTCTTGTCGTGGGTTGGACTAATGGTGATCTGTAGCAGGCCTCTCCTGATCCCCTGGTGTAATTTCATACTTGAATCCTCAGTTTGCATGCCCCAGTTCACTACTAGCTATATTCTTCAACAAAAGTCCATAAGATGTCCTCTGTCATATCTTTATGTAGGTGCAGTAGCCGATTGTGTGGAGTAAAAAAAAAAAAAAAAAAAAAAAAGATTGCCGTCTCTTCATCCCCTTTTTTTTGTTGTTGGCTTGTTTGTTCACTTGTTTGTTTCTTTCACTTTCTGTTTTTTTCACTTTTCTGTCCCTCTGTCAGGTCCATCAATATTTTGTATTAGTACTCCAAATAGATAAATTTAAAAAAACACGTTAACAAGAGGAGCTTTACAATTATAAGCTCCTCTTCGAAAAGCAAATCTGTCGAGCACATAACAGAAGTCAGACTCCCATTCTGCTGCTTCCATGCTGTACAGGACAGGTTTAAAAAAAAGAATATTAATTTGTCTGTCTGGTTGCTCTGTAAGGTTGATGTCCCCAGGTAACTTTGGAGGAGTCACAGCTTTGACCAGAGAACAGTTTTTTCAAGTGAACGGATTCTCCAACTCATACTGGGGTTGGGGCTGCGAGGATGATGAGCTTTATGTCAGGTGAGACACGGTTGTAGTACAAATAAAAAAAAAAAACCTTAATGTTGTAGATGTTTCTAAATTTTTCTTTGTTAATGACGTCTTACTTAGAGTTAAGCTGCAAAAGATGACGATTGTGCGGCCTCCTGAAGATGTAGCCCGATATACCATGCTGTTTCATACCCGGGATAAGGGCAATGAAATTAACGAAGACAGGTCAGTTGAAGTCAAGATAGGAATAACATAATACTGTCTGTCAGAGTGTTGCAGGATAACTGATAAACATGTTCTGATTTGTGATGTAAATTTCATGTTTTCTTTCCAGGGGAAAGCTGTTAAGGCAAACACCGCAGATTTGGAGGAAGGATGGACTGAACAGCTGCTCCTATAAGACTCTGTCAATAGACAGACTTCCTCTTTATGTGAACGTTACTGTGGACATTGGTAAACCGTAGAGTTCACATCTGAAACTGAAAAATCTTGCTGTGGCCAAAAAAACCTCAGTTCCACATACAAAGTCAAGTTCTTTCCACTGAGTTCAGAAAAAGGTACAAAACCTGTGCTAATATGTTAATACAGATGGAAACCGGAGGAAACCCCCACACACAGGAAGAACATGCAAACTCCACTGTTACGACTGTGGTCGTCTGTTGTGTGTGTGTGTGTGTGTGTGTGTGTGTGTGTGTGTGTGTGTGTGTATCTGCGTAGTTTTTCCTTGCTGTGTCTGTATTCTGTTTCCCACCATTTCTGCATGGAAATGGCTCTGTGCCGTACCAGAGAGGGGACTGGCTGATTGGGAGGAGACCGAGGACTGCTGGCATTACCAGATGCCAGAGACTCAGAGGGGTGGGCCATCCTTTACTGCATGCAAGCAGCTACAACTGCACAGTGCAGAGCTCTGTGTGTCTTTGGATTAGAGAGTGAGATATTGGAGTTTGTTGTTACCTTTGGGTTTAATTGTTTTCTCATATTTATGTTAGTCAGGGAGGCCAGACTGTGTGATTCTGTTCTTGTTTTTTTTTTTGCTAGGTAAGTTTTGGGCACGTAAGAATAGTGTGGATTTTTGGGTTGTTTAGTTTCACTCACTTTCACTTTAATTGCTCCTTGTTTAATCATTTATATTGTAAATAAAATATTCCCTTTGTTATCTTTCAAAACGTTTTGGTGTGACTGTGTTGCTGGAGTGGAGGATGGCATTTCATGGTGCTTCCCGGTCGCTCCTTGGCTTTGGGGTAACACCACACATGCAGACCCATCTGTCCCTGAAGTCTCTATTTCCAGTTCAATTTTGCTTTATTCATATCACGTCAATGACAATATAGTAATTTCTCGGCACTTTTCAAGAGAAAAACCAACAATTCAACATAAGAAACCCGAAATGACTGTGGAAGGGAAAAACTTCCTTTTTAAAAGCAAGAAACCTGTGCAGAGCCAGGCTCAGAGGTGGTGGCTTTCTGCTGTTCCGGTTGGAGGGAGGGGATAGAATGAGAGAAAGGATAGGAATGACTCAGCATTGCTCCACTCGCTGCAAGTAGATCAAGACAGGAGGCTTCAGCTCAAGAACCTCAGGGATTTGATTTGAATTTGAAAAGCCTTCGTGAAAGCTTTTATTTCAAACGTAAAAAAAATACTAAATGAATAATCAAAGAAAAAGAAAAAAACAGATCATTCAATTACATATACGAGGGTGTACCCAAATGAAACCGGAATTTGGTTGTAACTTTTTATTTCTTACATTTCAAAATAAAACACCACGGTCAGGGGTAGACATTAAGGGAGATTTACTACTGGCCAGTGGATTTTGATGTTCACTGGCCCCGACACGCACGCTAAGCGTGCATCCTCTATACAGGCAACTTGACATGACACTGTTGTAACCATTGTAACTGAACCACTGGAAATTGTCATGCATCAGTAATGAAAACTCATTTGTTTCAATCAATGCCATTTTTTTTAGTACTGCTACAGTAGAACAGTATGTGCACTCAGAGGTACCACCCACTTGACTTAAATTTTTTTTTTAAAACAATACTTTTTATGGCTTGTGCTCAGTGTGAATGGCACTATGAAAATGTAATTAAAATACATCTATGATATTCTAATATCATAGGTAATCTTGATCCATACTGCTGCAGCTTATACAGAGGACAGGACAGGCTGATATAGAGACTGAAGTGTATGATAAACTGTTAAGCTCAGATGCTGAAAGCGCCGATCTAAAAGATCACTGCGTCACAAACGCCACGCGCTGTGTGCATGCAAATCTGCACCATCATATGACCATAGTACCCGAACAATGTGTTATGATACATCCCCCCAACCCCCACGGCTGGTGTGGCACCCTGGACATTCAGTTTGTTATTTTGATGTCCAGATTTGTAGTTTTGTTGATTGTCTTGCCCCCCCACTTTTATTTTATTGCAATTGATGTCATTGTAAGCCTTGTGTCACTGCTCACCTGCTTGCTGTGGATCTCGGGCAATACTCAAATCTGCCAGTAGGAGGCAGCATGAGTATTCTTAGAGGAAAGTGGTGCTGTTGCTCAAACCCACAAAGAAGCCAGAACAGGAGCGGACTCGGGACAGAGAGCAGCATATATGTTCCAAACATTTATTGTTTGTATTGCGTTTGCAGGTGAGTTAAGTGCACAAGTGCCATAGATATGTTTTGAGGAAGTCTACCCTTGCTTCACAGTGTTGTGTGTTATGTAGTTAATGTGTTTGAGATCAGTAGAGGGAGACTATCACTAGCATCAAGTGCTGATCTGGCCATGTGTTATGTGTTTTCATGTTATGCTTTGTAGTATTATTGTTTAGTTTTGCATTATTTGTGTTAGAAAACTGAAAAAACCCACAAAGAAGCCAGAACAGGAGCGGACTCGGGGCAGAGAGCAGCATATATGTTCCAAACATTTATTGTTTGTATTGCGTTTGCAGAGCCCCTGTATAAAAATAAATTCCATTGGCACGTGGACATCCGGTGTCATCCTTGTGCACGTGCAACACTAGCGTGTGCGAACCCAACTTCATCGCACTCAGCTTCACTCACACAGACAGTGGCCTCGGCGGCGCAGCTTCCCGACCCCACTTACCCCCCTGACGAGCTGGAGGTCAATGTCCCGGGTTACCGGGATCACTCGGCACGCCAATCCTGCGGGAACTGTGGCTCAACGTCTCACCCCACATGCGCACTGGTCTGCCCAGCCATAGGACAGAGGTGTCAACGCTACGGGAAACCCAATCACTTTGCCAAAGTGTGCCGCTCAGTACGAGACCCCAGCGCCGTTCACCTCGCCCGTCCAGCCCGACCACCATCCACTCTGTGGGCTCAGCCTCCAAGCCTTTCTCCTGGTGCACCGTGGAGCTGGATGGTGTGCGTTTGCCTCTGCTCCATGACACAGCTGCCTCTAGGTCCCTCCTCAGTGAGTCTACAGTCCGCCAGCTCTTTCCAAAACACACTATTAAAGCAGGAGCGGATGAGCTGTATGGGTACGGTCGCTCTAAAATCAACATGATCGGCACAGCCACCTTTTCTGTGAGTTATGGTTCGAGAGTCCTTCCAGCCTTCACATTCCAGGTGTCCTGCCACGGTGCCAACCTCCTGGGTTTTGACCTCTTCTGTGCCCTGGGATTCTCCATCACTGACAACCTAGGTGCCACACATCCTGACTGTAATGACAACATGGCAGCAGCGTTGGCCGTCGCTTTTCATCGGGCTTGGTTGCCTCACCGCCTTCAACCACCAGCCGCTCATCAAGCCCACGGTGCGCCCCGTCATCCAGCTTCTGCGCAGGTTACCCCTCACCCTGCGTGATGATGTCATCGCCGAGCTGCAGAAACTGCTGGATGCTGGCATCATCGAGCAGATCGACACGTCGCCCTGGATCTCCAACCTGGTGGTGGCTAAGAAGAAGACGGGTGGTCTGCGCCCCTGTGTTGATCTCAGGCAGGTGAACAAAGCTGTGGTCCTGGATGAATACCTGTTACCTACAGTGGAGGAGCTCTCTGCACAGTTCCATGGCTCAACAGTCTTCTCTAAGCTGGACCTTCGCCTGGGCTACCTGCAGGTTCCCCTACACCTGGACAGCCGCAACCTTACTGCCTTTGTGACCCACATGGGGGTTTTCCACTACACCCGCATGCCCTTCGGACTCAGTTGTGCTCCCAGCTGCTTCCAGAAAATCATGGTCACCATCTTCGCGGCGTCCCTGGTGTGGTCATTTACCTGGACGACATCGTTGTGCACGGAGCAACACCCACCCTGCATGATGACCGCCTCGCCAGGGTCCCGGACGTGCTCGCGGGTCACAGCCTCACACTCAATGGTAAGAAGTGCATTTTCACAGCCGCTGCCATCGAGTTCGTGGGGTTCCTCCTGTCTGCCGAGGGTCTGAGTCCGCTACATTCTAATGTTGACGCCATCCTGCGCCTGCCTGAGCCCTCCTGTTCTGCGCAGCTGTCCTCATTCCTGGGGATGACCGCCTACTACCTGCGTTTCCTGCCCCTCTACTCTGAGACCACCACACCACTGCACCCCCTCCTTAAACAGGGCATCCCCTGGACCTGGTCTGCTGCATGCTCTGCAGCAGTCCGCCGGCTCAATTCACAACTGACTTCTCCACCTGTGCTCGCTCACTTTGACCTGGAGAGCCCCACGTTCGTCACCTGTGATGCCTCCAACACCGCGGTTGGCGCGGTCTTGTCACAAGGGGTGGAATGCTCGGTGGTGTTCACCTCATGGACACTCACTCCAACTGTGCAGAAGTATGTGGGGGAAGGGAGGAGCTGGCCTGCGTCTGGGCATGTGAGCGGTGGCACATGTACCTTTACGGCAGCCACTTCACACTGCGGACTGACCACTAGGCCCTCCCAGCTCTCGTGGCCACCACTGGATCAGGTCACAAACCACTGCACCTTTATCATTGGTCTGAGAGGCTCCAGGTGTACAACTTTTCCACACAGTTTACGCCGGGCAGGGAAAACGTGGTGGCAGATCTCCTCTCTAGAGTCACGCCCACCTCCACTCAGGACTCCGCAGAACCAGAATGTCACATTCCCAATGATGGTTCAGACAGCGGGTGACTTCAATGAATGAACACTTTATTTTGGCATACATTTCCCATCATCCCATGCGTAAGAACAGCACCTACAAAAAATGCAGATCCTGTGTAATTTTCACTAGGCTGCTCTTGGAGACTTCAAGTGATCTGGCTTCATGCAGATTGTAACTGGATAAGAGAGTTCATGTTTGGGCTGGGTTTTGGAGCCACTTGAAGACAACAAGATGTTTAATTTGTTCCATTTCGCTTTGACACAAATATGATAACTAACAAAGAATCTGGTCAGCAGCTTTGTGAAGAGTAACATGCAGTAATGCTGGTAGGCGGAAGACTGGAACTAAAATTCCGGAATCCAAATCCACTGAGTTCAGACTTTCTTAAATATATTTAACAATAATCCCTGCATGTTATCAGTCTGTTTTGAGGTCACACTGAGATATTATTTGTTTGCACTCTGATATTCTGCATTTTTGAATGGGTTCCAATGATACTTGGGCTCTTTTTGAAAGCAACATCATCGCCGCCTGCTGGAATATCAGTGAAATTACAGCTTCTCTGCACTTCTACATTGGATTCATTTTTCACAACCAGAGGTTGGCGCCTGTTTTCCTCTCACTTCACAGAGAGCCCCTTCCATTAATCCATTCAGGTTTTTCAAGAAATTAAATATTGATCACTGTTGGTAGTAACGCCTTGTTATCTTCACCTAACAACAGAAAGTCCCATGTGATAAATGAAGCAAATGCTCCAGATAAAAAACCTGCTTGCACATTATAGACCACAATCTTCACATCAATTAAACAGTCTGATATTTTTTACCCTAAACACCACAAAAAAAATTATCTAGCTTTTGAACATTCAAACCCAAATATTTAATGACTTTGTAGTAGAAAACTTAAGCAAATTAAATTTGAGAAATGTCAGTGCAGTTTCTACAATTTTAAACACAAAGTGTTATTGAAGCTACCTTTTCACTTCACAGTACTCGTATTTAGAAGTTTCAATTTATAGTTTTCACAGCTTTCAGAACATGACCAGTTTTGTAACGTGGATGTTATGTAATAGGCAGCTCAGGGGTCAACTCACATGTTCCAGTGGGGCCCTGGAGTTAGAGCGGCTGTACTAAGCTAAGGAGTTAACCAGGTAGTGTGTGCAGTGAGATGTTGTGTGCAGCTCCTGTGAAACAAGAGTGGAGTTCTGAAAATTCATACCAGAGTGTTTCCTTCATCTTCAAGTTACTACAAACAGTATTAACACTGACGCAGTCTTGACGAACCAAGTTTGTTGAAAAACCAGCTCAAAACTTATTGAAGTGGTTCAATACTTATTGTCACTTCTTTGAATCATTGACAGAAAACTAACAAACATGCCTCATTGTTTTGATGGAAAAAAATCCTTTCTTTAGTCTTTGAACTGGTTCTTGGAAATCAGGAGCTGCTTTCGCTCGGTGGCTTCATGGCTCCATTTGCCGACAGCTGAAGACTCTCCACACATCTTGGTCTCCTGTCGCTGTTCTCAGTGGAACCAAACTCAAGATAATGGCCATGATATCTTCTCAGTTTTACTGGTTTAGACATTGCATCACTTAATGAAGAGGACTTATTTAAATATGTTTCTATCGTTACTAGCTGGAGACACTGAGCAGCAGCAAGAGCTGTGAGCGATGTGAGTAATGATCACAGATTTAGTGGTACAATCCTGGCAGAGTTTTTATTGGTCCAAAGCTAAGATCAGTGGCAGGAATTAATGTTATTTGAATTTTTTCGCAGACCATGAAAATATGGCTTGCGGACTCCAGGGGGTCCAGGGGCCCCAATATGAGAACTGCTGCAGTAAAGATAGTGTTAGTCTGCAAACCTTTATTTGTAGTTGTACTGTATTACAAAAGAAAAAAAAAACTGAAATAATAATGAATAATTTCTTTCTTTCTTAGCTGTTTGTGGAGTTTTGTACTCATGCACTATGTTCACTCACATCCTGTGCATCTCTTCGGGGCCAAGTCCCCCTTTCTGTGAAACATAGTGACGTCAAATTGTTCTTTTATCTGGACCAGTTAGTCCCTGATAACTCCATAAATCTGCAGTATGCTTTAGCCCACATGAATACTTGGGTTGTAGGTCCTTGGTGACCATTTTACAGTTGCGTCTTAATGAATGCTTTGTTTTTTTTTTGTGTGTGTAATTTTGTGCTCATATGTTTTGAAATGCCAATGGGAGGCAGGTTAAACGCAACATGTCTGCACAATTTCATGAAATGATCAACTCCAAGTAAATCACTTGATCATAATGTAGCATGAAAAAAAAGAACTTTGTTCAGAGTTTGTGCTCTGACATTTCTGCGTTCTTTCTTTCTTTTTGACTTCTTGAACAGGATAAATCCCTTGAGATGAACCATCTCATTTTCAAAGGGGTCCTGAATCAAATAGAAATGCAATTCCTGTTGTGTTGAGTTATGCAGTGGGTCTGCTTTGAACGGGTTTTTCTTTTCTTCTCTAGAGATCTGTCATGTTGTTAGCATTACTTTTCTTTCGAACAAAGGTATAATTAACAATTTTTTGTTTACCTATTGTTTCAATTCATTTCTTAGGAAAACAGTTTAAACTGATAATGCTGTAAATGCCCCTGAATATAATGTGATATAGTTTGCATGGAGAATGAAGTCTATAAATCAGCAGCACATGCAGTAAAGACAATAATGCATGGCCTTCGTCAAGGGCTGCACACAAGCAAAGAAATGCAATTAGGATTGTGATTCTCTTCAAGATAATTTTAAAATGAAAAGTTGACGACATTTTCTGCCTTCCCTGTCAAATGAAAGTGTCAGATGGACAATAATTAGTTTTTCATTCCTCCATTAAACAGTTTGCCTCCAATGGTCAAACTTTAGTGGTGAACAGCTCCAACCGGAATAGCAGAAAACCCCCACCTCTGAGCCTGGTTTTGCAACAGTTTCTTCCTTTTAAAATGGAGTTTTTCCTTTCCACAGTCACTTATGCTTGTTGGGTTTTCTCTGTAAAAGTGTCTAGAAATGACTGTTGTAATTGGCACTTTATAAATGAAGCTGAATTGAATTGAATTGAACAGCTGTAGTGCAGAGCCCAGATCAGCAGCAGGCTGCAGTACATAAATCTGACCACTCGGGGGCAGTGATGACACCTTTAAGGAAGACGCGGAGGTACAGTATGTATGTTCAGCACGTGTCTCCTGTAGGTTTTAGAGTTTTTAAAGAGATACTGTCTTCACAGGCAGGCAGTTTGCATGACAGGATTAGTGAAAGCAAGAGCAACTGGAAACCTGTTTGAGTAATGCTGGGAGCTCTACACACAACAAGAGCGTCTGCGTTACCTAAATAAAGCAGTATGGTTTTTCTGGAAACAAATTAATGTCATTTCTACTTCAGAATCGTGTCAGCTTGGTCACACTTAAAAACACTTCTATGTCTGGATGAACAACATCAGCTTAAAGTTGGTTGACCTCAGATCAGCACTTTTTTTTTTTTTTGAAGATTTTTCTTCCCCCTTTCTTTGCATCACTCCCATTCTGTTCTATGAGCCAAAGCTGAATTATGCTGCACATCTTTGAAGAACTGCATCGCTAGGGGGATACATGGGATGTTAAAAGTAAAGACAAGAACAGGGGTGGGGTATCTCAAAGTGGAAATACAATGAAACTTTACCTAATCGAAGCTACAAGATAAGCTTTATTCATCTCAGAGGAAACAAAGTACATGTATATTTATTAAGTGTCTCTTCTCCAGACGTGGGAGGAGTTGTGCAGTCTGATTGCTGCAGGGAGAAAGGACCTCCTGCGTCGTTCTGTGGTGGATCTCGGCTGTCTCAGTCCGCCACTGCATGAGGACGATTATTTTTATTCTGATCTAAATGACCAGACTTCAACAAAAAAGAATGATCCAAGATTTGGTGTTTTAAAAAAGTACATCGTCTACTGCTCCACAATGCTTTGGGTTTACGTTTGGTTATCAGCATTAAATTACTAAAAATATGGGTGACTGCAATCACTTTGAGTAATTTTATTAAATTAATAATTTGATATCTCCTCCCTGTGTGTGTGTGTGTGTGTGTGTGTGTGTGTGTGTGTGTGTGTGTGTGTGTGTGTGTGTGTGCGTGTGTGCGTGTGTGCGTGTGCGTGTATTAGGAGAGAGAAGAAGGGGAGGAAGAAGAATAGGACGAGTTGGCTCTTCCCTCCAAAATGAGTTCTGTCACCATTCCCTCTGAGTGTGTGTGTAAAATCGTGGGTTCATGCAAATGGGGAAACACCAAGGGAGACTTTAGCCAGGCACAGAACCAAAGAATTTTGAATATGATTTCGTCAGATAACCTCGGGGCACCGCCTACGTTTAGTAGGAAAAGGTAGCAAATTTGTTGCAATCAGTCTCATAAACTTGGTTAAACTATTAATTTGGATTTTGGGTTAATAATTAGATTGTTAACAGTTACCAGATTTAAATAGTAAAACCTGAAGGATTCTTGCAAGGAAATTGCAGTTTTTCTTTTCGAAAATCGCTGCATAGTTGTGTGTTTGTTACAGCCATTTGCAATGCTGCAGTCTGGGAGTTTCAATTATTATATAGGTTTCCATGAGACCAATAATAGTTTTGTGACAACAACATATTTTGTCTAAATGACAATTTGTGTGGATGCAGTTGGGCATTAGCTAGAAAACAAACAAGAGGCTGTGAATGAGACGTGAGCCTCTTGGACTATTACAAAGCAACCTGAACTTGAACAGGTGGAAAAGGCATAATTATTCCTTCGTTTTAAAATGATTTCCAAGCTGTTTCATTAGTTAAATATATCCTAGATTTAGATTCATTGTGATACAGCACTAGGCAGGCTGACTTGGAAAAGCAGATCAAAACAGCTGATGTGACCTTTAAACCAAATATGTCCTCAGATAACTTGATAAAGCTTAATAGGCTGAAGTATGAACTTAAAAACATCCTCTCTGCTAAGGCAGAGTTCATGACATTCAGGGTGAGACAGAGGTATTTCGAGGGGAGTGACAAGGCAGGGAAACTACTCGCAAAGTACATTAAGCAGAAGGAAAACATGGGTGCTATTTCTGCCATCAGAGGGCCTGTGCATCCTACGCTGGTGCTGAGCGAGAGCAGAAAGTAAAGCAAATGGTAGCTATTCTGCAGGGTCAGCAACAGTATTTTTTTTCGTGCTCAGAAAGTCCAGGCAAAGGCTTCAGTAACCAGCTATGAGGTCATACGACTAATCGCAAGGCATGGTAAGCCTTTTTCAGATGGAGACCTCATAAAACACTGCCTCGTTAAAGTTGCCAAAATAATGTGCCCGGAAAAAGTGCGGGACTTCAACAATGTTAGCATGTCCAGAAATACAGTTGTGCGACGCTTTGAAGACTTGTCAGCCAACATTAAAGTGCAGCTGTCTGATGAAACTTGTGCTTTTGATTTTTACTCTGTTGCGTACGATGAGAGTACTGATGCCACAGATACCGCACGGCTGCTAATTGTTTTTTCTGGGGAGTGGATGAGAACTTTGGAGTTACAGAGGAGCTGCTCGATCTAAAGAGTTTCAAAGGCACAACAGCGGGTGTCGATGTTTGAAACTGTGTCAGACTCAATTGACAAAATGGGACAAGCTGTGCAGAGTTACAACAGATGGGGCTTCGGCTATGGCAGGTGCACACAAAGGAATGGTGCCTATGATGTGCACCAAAGTGACAGAGACTGGAGGTGAGACTGTTAAAATGCACTGTATTGTTCCCCAAGAAGCCCTTTGTGCCAAGACAGTCAATCTTGGAGATGAGTCTAAAATGCACAACAGCGGGTGTGGATATCTCTGAAACTGTGTCAGACTCAATAGGGTGTTCCTAATGACGTCAGCAGTTGCTGGCCAACAGCTTCGGGCGCCATTTATTATGCAAACACAGCATCGTATTTGCATAATAAAAACATGTCACAAGCACATAACCATTTCATCAACCCGCCCGGCGTATTCAAAGAAGCCTGATTGTGCAGAAACCTGCACAATCTGGCAACACAGAGCTGCTCTCTCCAGCATTGTTTGTGTGACTTTGGTGTCGTTTGACTTTCCTGCAGTGACTAAATACAAAACCGTTCATTCTTCTAATACGAATAATGACTATATCACATTGTTTGTTATATATTACCAAAACAATTAAAAAAAATAGAATGTTGAGGCAAAACACGACACAGATTTTATTTTTAAATCACTTATTTTGGAACACGTATCGACTTTCCTTCCGGCACCCGAGACTTGCTTGTGTAAAGTTGACGCGGTAGGGCTCCGGCATCCGGAAAAATAAGATGCTAGCGGAAAGTTTCCGGAGCTCCGGACGGACTCCGTAGCTGGACCGCAGCCGGGCCGTGGCCAGACTGTGGCCGGTGTGAGCCACAGCATTGACTACTGATTAGTTGCAGTGTCCGGACCGCAGCCATAACGCATCCGGTGTGAGCCTCATCGTTATCCACAGGCCAACCTTTGTGTCTGTGATCACGTCTCCAAACAGAATTCAGACGGTGCTTCCAGGATTTTTCTGTCTCAAAAAAAGAAATCAAGGTATTCACGACTCCTCTCTTGGTGGATGATGAAGAAGTGGAAGAGAATCTGCAATTCGAACTCATCGAGATCCAGTGTGGTGATTCTCTGAAGAATCAACATCAGCAGTTTTCCCTCCCCGAGTTCTACCGGAGCTTGAAAAGGAAGAGTTTCCTCTGATTAAAACGCCACGCAAAAAGAATTATCAGTCTATTTGGCTCAACATACATACATGAGCAAACATTTTCTCCGTTCACACTGAGCAAAAGCAGAATGAGAGCCAAAATGACCGACAGCCATCTCCATGATGTCCTTTGCATCTCAACCACTAAGTTTACTCCTGACCTGCCAGCCATCCTTCCTTCGGTCCAAAGCGAAGCATCTCTGCTGAGTGCAATGTCGCTCCCACTTTAGGTGAGAAAAAAAATATATTCCACAGTAGCCATGTGTTAATAAGCATACATGTGC
Source organism: Salarias fasciatus (assembly GCF_902148845.1). Lineage (NCBI taxonomy): Eukaryota > Metazoa > Chordata > Actinopteri > Blenniiformes > Blenniidae > Salarias > Salarias fasciatus. The sequence continues at coordinate 11,584,624 of NC_043754.1, forward strand.
AGATACACATGCGATGAATATAAATAATGCCATTCAATTCTGTGACTACTCTGCTTTTGCATTTTTCTTGTGAACACAGAATACACACCGCTGTGCACAGTGCACACACTGCACAAGCAAAGTCAGCTGATCTCATCTGATTTGCTCCTCGATCAAGTGACATTTTCCTGGATTTGTGGCACAACTGGCGTCGGATCAGCACCGCAGCTGGATGACTCGATTTACACACCCAGCACAGCTGATGCTCACCAGAATACGAAAATTATATGCGCTCCTGTTATTAAGTCCAGTTCAGTCTGGTAATGTTGATAAACAAACGTTACTAGGTGTGTTGCCAAGCCTAACAACTTAAATAACAAGCTTAAAATTTACCTGTCCAATTTTCCCCTTTATTTTTTTTCTCTGTACTGTGAATCTTCTGTCTAAGAAGAAATCTGAGACTGCTGTTCTGAGAATGAGATACCAAAGCTTTTTCTGAATAAATCAATAAAGTTTATGGAGTTTTTTTAAAAAATTACGGAAAGCTGTGATGAAGGCAGTTGTGTCTTTAATTATATTCAACAATACAGTATAGCATATTTCACCACTATTAACTGATTTTTCTAACTTTAATACACTAAAGTTAAGGCTGTATACCTAGTTTCAGTGGGCCAGCCCCTATGTATGTGGGCCTCAGTGAAAAAAGTTTGGACACCCCTGATTTAGAACATGCTACGCTAAAACTTTACTCTTCAGAATAAGACCTGCTAGAGCAGGGATGGGCAACTTAATTGATGGCGAGGGCCACACTTTGCTATCCGGTGCATCAGCGCGGGCTCCTGGGGAGTTGTTGGGGGGTGGGGGATTCTCGGGATTTGTCATTCTTTTTCGCCATGGCTGATGTCTCTCTCTCTCTTCCTCACTGGTGGAGGACCCGGCTGGAAAACCGACGGGCGTGCCATCTGGTGGCCAAAGTATTTCATTGCAACTGAATCTGTGCAGCAAAAAGCACATTTTTTTTTCTTTTTCAAAAATCTGAGGGCCGTATGGAGTGAGGGTGCCAGTTGCCCATCCCTGTGCCAGAATGTAAAAATTATAGACCGATAAGTTTGACATCATGTGACAGCAAAATTATGTCCAAAATTTTAGCAAATTGATTCGATAAGGTGATAACCTGCCTGATTCATCTCGACCAGATGCAGGACGAGCGGACGGGTCACTCCGAGGCTCGGGAGCGTGGGACCGTCTCGGCTGGTCAACGCCCCGGGGAGTCGACTTGTTCTGAGCGGACGCCGGGGAACTCCAGGAGGCTTGTCTGCGCTGCTCCGCTGGACGCCGACACTGCGGGGCCTCACGGCGGGGCTGCAGATGCTGCACGAGCTGTCGGGAACCTCGTGTGGCAGCCTCCAAGCGCTCGATGATGGCCTGGATGTCCGGACCGAAGAGGGAGGAGGTGGACAGGGGGAGCCCCAGGACTCCCCGCCGATCCCGCTCAGAGAGTGACGAGAGACCAAGCCACAGGTGCCTCATGGCGAGCTGTGCATTGGCCATGACGCGGCCCCCGTTGATGGCAGAGGCACGGCACATGCACATCAGGGCCTCGGCTGCATTCTGGATCTCCTCGATGTCTTCGGGAGATAACTGGGACTTCTCGTGGTTTTGTCGATCTTGTCGATGGAACTCAGAAGAAACGTCATGTTGTTCGCCAGGGCAAACGATTGATTGCCGCTAGCGTATGCTCTGTCCAGGAAGCTCGCCATGCGCCTGTCCCTTTCTGACGTCAGCATGGGCTTCCTGCCGGGCCAGGAGGAGGATTTTGGGAGGAGGCATAGTCTCATGGAGTCCTCAATCACAGGCACTCCGGTGACTGGCGGTCAGCCGTCCACGCAGCAATATTCCCGGTAGCCTTTCACCGCCCTCTTGGTGGTGAGCAGTGTACTCCAGTCCCACTGCACGTTTGCTTGGAAAGATGGCACGGTGGGACAAAGCACTACAGTCCATGACCTAGTGCGTGACTGGGTTGCCAGCCCGAGTGCGAAATCGCGCTGAACCGGGTCTGGAGGCTGCGGCAGCAGTGCGAGGCCGGTGCGCTCAGCAGCGGATGTGAAGAGCTCCGTGAGGTGCTCCACCGGCTCAAGGGAAGCGCTCTGGCGGCTGGCCCGGGAGAAAGTGGAGCGGGAGTCTTGCTGGGTTTATCTCCCCGACACCGAGATGCTGCTGCTGCTGCTGCTGCTGGTGACGCTCCTGGTCTCGGCCCAGTCGTACGGCGTGGGAGCAGGAACCTCTTTGGCGGCGCCATCATTCCCGGAAGGCGGGGATGCAGCGTCCATGAAAGCTGCTCGCCGCAGGGTCTCCTCTAACGGGAGGGCGAGGCAGGCAGGACAGGAAAAACCGTTGACGGTGATGCTGCCAGCTGAGGCAGATGAAGCAGCGCTCGTAGTGATCGTTCTCCTAGAGAACGGCGCCGCAGGAGCGGCAGGTGAAGGGCCCGATGCCCGATGGCGATCCGTCACGGGCCGGGTTGTCCATCCTGATCTTGAGCCACAGGTCTTGATCGTGAAGGTCTTGCAGGCTTCTGAAGGCTCAAGAGCTGAGTGAGAAGAAGGAAGATTAAGCGGCAGAGCCTGGTTTTATACCCTTTGAGAGGGGCGGGGTGCTGTGCCAGCACACGGGCAGGATTGGTGTGCAGGTTTCAGTTTGGTCTCAGGGGATTGGCTGGCACCAAAAAGGAATACCTATAGCAAAGCCCGTAGGCAGGCTAAGCATATCAAGATGTAGAAGTGGAGGTGTTGAAGAACCGTTCCTGCTATGGTTCTTCCGCAGTGTATTTTTCATGGGCTGGAGGAGTGGATCCTGGGCCCAAGTGCCAATCAGAGGCTGGGGCTGAGTGGTGCTTGGCTTGGTCGGTCAGTCTGCCATGTGCTTATGGTTGGAGGCCAGAATCCTGCTTCAGGCAGAAGGAACTGGTCGCTTTACCTGTGGAAGTCTGAAAGAACAGTTTGTGAGAGTAGAGGTGGTGCTCCTCTGGCCTGTTCTTATGGTCCTTGGTGGGTGCTTGGATCCTGGTATCCCCTTTCTGTTAGCCGTTAACAGTGCTGGCTAGCCGGCTAAGGGACCAGGGGAAGGTCCCGTCCTGCCTCCTCGAGGGCGGGCGAAAACTCTCTGCTGAAGAAACTTCCTCTTCGAAGGTTCGGTTCAATTCTGCCGAAGAGGGGGCCGAGGGAACCAGGGGACTGGGCAGTTTCTGTGAAACCTGACCTGTAGAGGTTTATGTCTTGTGAGAGATTGATATTACTTACGCTGGGTCTCTTCAGCAAAAAGATACTTCCACAGGCAGTGTTCAATTAATCCAGCCTCAATCCAACAAATCCACTCCGGACAAGATGAGGTAAAAAATATAAACTTTCCATTTATTTTGATTCCAAAAAATAGTTCCACAGACAGGAAAAGTGGCTGGTTAATACACTAATTGTATCTTTGCTGAAGCGCAGGTAAGAAAACTGTATGCTCCTCTCACTCTCTAGCACAGACAGACAAAACCCGGAAGCACCACAGTAAACATAAAAAAACCTGTCTCTGCATAAAAAACGTTAAAGAGAAACTATGCATTTCTGTCACTATTTTAACACACAATATGAATTCTCAAATCAACATATAACATGAAAATCAAATCATGGATTTACCAAACTGCTTCTTATTAAACTGCCACTACATACCCAGCCCCTAATTGTTTTCTAGGATAGAAACAATTACAACTTATCTGAACATCTTTCATCTGGGTATCACTCAGGTACGTAACAGTCCATCTCAAATTGCTTCTTGAAGTAAGCAGAGCTTCATTATTGGTCTAACAAGCTCCTTAGTCTTTGTTTTCACTCGAACCTTACAGACCATTCCATGCTTATCCTCCATAGTCTTGATGATCCTTCCCATCAGCCAGGATCCCCTCGGCGATGAGTCATCAACGAGTTTGACGAGGGTGAACAAAAATACCATCCACTTCCATTGTGTCCGTCCCGAAAACCTTCCCCGATTCGCCTCTGAATAAACAACAGCTCGCCCTCACAAAAAAAGTAAGTATGCTATTCGAAATGACTAAGGAATTGCGCTAAATGGGCCAATTTGCCAAAATGTTGAAGTATCGCTTTAAGCTTTTGTATCAAAAGCTTGTAATTTGCTTTGTAATTTGTTTCACATCCCTGAGGTTCTTGATCTGAAGCCTCCTGCCCCGATCTACTTGCAGTGAGTGGAGCAATGCTGAGCTGATTGAGAGAATCAATCTGTTCGTCCTATCCTTTTCTCTCATTCTATCCCCTCAGCCCAACCGGGACAGCAGAAAGCCGCCACCTCTGAACCTGGCTCTGCTCCTTTTAAAAAGGAAGTTTTTCCTTTCCACAGACGCTTCAGCTTTCTCATGTTGAACTGTTGGTTTTTCTCTGTAAATGTGCCGAGAAATTACTATATTGTCATTGACGCAATATGAATAAAGCAGAATTGAACTGGAAACAGACACTTCAGGACCAGATGGGTCTGCATGTGTGGTGTTACCCCAAAGCCAAGGAGCGACCGGGAAGCACCATGAAATTCCATCCTCCACTCCAGCAACACAGTCACACCAAAACGTTTTGAAAGATAACAAAGGGAATATTTTATTTACAACATAAATGATTGAACAAGGAGCAATTAAAGTGAAAGTGAGTGAAACTAAACAACCCAAAAATCCACACTATTCTTACGTGTCCAAAACTTACCTATCAAAAAAAACAAGAACAGAATCACACAGTCTGGCCTCCCTGACTAGCATAAATATGAGAAAACAATTAAACCCAAAAGGTAACAACAAACTCCAATATGTCACACTCTAATCCAAAGACACACAGAGCTCTGTGTTGTGCAGTTGTGGCTGCTTGCATGCAGTAAAGGATGGCCCACCCCTCTGAGTCTCTGGCATCTGGTAATGCCAGCAGTCCTCGGTCTCCTCCCAATCAGCCAGTCCCGTCTCTGGTACGGCACAGCACCATTTGCATGCAGAAATGGTGGGAAACAGAAGACAAACACAGCAAGGAAAAACTACGCAGATACACACACACACACACACATACACACACACACACACACACACAAAACAGACGACCGCAGTCGTAACAGTAGGGTTTGCATGTTCTTCCTGTGTGTGGGGGTTTCCTCCGATTTCCATCTGTATTAACATATTAACACAGGTTTTCTACCTTTTTCTGAACTCAGTGGAAAGAACTTGACTTTGTATGTGGAACTGGGTCTTCTTGGTCACAGCAAGATTTTTCAGTTTCAGATGTGAACTCTACGGTTTACCAATGTCCACAGTAACGTTCACATAAAGAGGAAGTCTGTCTAATGACAGAGTCTTATAGGAGCAGCTTGTCAGTCCGTCATTCCTCCAATTCTTCGGTGTTTGTCCTTTCAGCGTCTTCCTGGAAAGAAAACATGAAATTCACACCACAAATCAGAACATGATTATTAATCATCCTGTAACATTATGACAGACAGTATTATGTTATTCCTATCTTGACCTCTACTGACCTGTCTTTGTTAACTTCATTGCCCTTATCCCGCTTATGAAACACCATGGTATATCGGGCTACATCTTCAGGAGGCCGCACAATCGTCATCTTGTGCTGCCTAACTCTAAGTAAGACAGCGTCATCAACAAAGAAATATTAGGAAACGTCTACAACACTAAGGTCTTGTAATTTGTACTAAAATTGTGTCTCACCTGATACGCAGATCATCATCCTCGCAGCCCCAACCCCAGTATGAGTTTGAAAATCCATTCACTTGAAAAAACTGTTCTCTGGTCAAAGCTGTGACTCCTCCAAAGTAACTTGGGGACATCAACCTTACAGAGCAACCAGACAAACAAATGAATATACTTCTGATGTCAGATACAGAAGTGTGAAACACAGGGCTGTAGGATTTTAAAAGTCCTTCTTCCGCACTGCCATCAGTCTCCCAAACAGCTGACTGGAGTCACACACATTATGTCACCAATAAAGTGCTGATAACTTCCTTTTGTCCTGTTTTCATATTGCATGCAGTTTTTTTAAAAACCTTTTCTACATGTTCCTTGATTTACTATTTTAATGTTGACATTTTGTGGAGATAGCTAATAAGAATTTCATTGTGAAAGGAAACATGTTTTCTGAGGTACAGATGAAAGAAAACTTGGTCATTATATAATGTTTTCCTTCAGATCTTTCAAAGTGATGTGAGGCCTCAGGGGAGTGCCATGTGTTTATTCACTAAGGAAGTATGAAATTTAATCAGAGTTCCAGGATATAAGCATTAGTCGTGCACGTACTTATATCTTGTTGAGTTCCGGGCAACCATAAAGTGTTTGGGCTGGTCCTCGCAGACGTACAAGTTATGATCATTTTCTGGAATAAGGTCCACATCATGGAATATGAAGCAGTCCCAATTGTAGTCCTTCAACGCCTCCAAGTATCCAATGTTTAGTAACTTGGCGCGGTTAAAGGTTACATTGCCAGCCTGTGGAAAAAGAGAACAACAAAACCAAACATTTCCATTAGAGGTGTCCTCAGATAGTCGATGATTCGATGATTGGTTCGAAGGGGCCTGATTTGACAACCAATCACGCAGTCGAAGCATCGAAAAAATGTGGTTATTAAACGAGGACCATTCCATTACAGCTGTATGGGGGTGCTGAATGACTGATTTTACATAGAATTGCTTGTTTTTTTTTTCCAAATAAACATTATATAAAGCCTATTTGATATACATGTTAACCTATCTAATACACTGTGGAAAAATTTACTTAACTTGTAGTTTTATTCAATATCTATTTAGTGTTTGTGAATGAACCACCATGGTGAGTGTGGCACAATCCGATTTTGCGCACAGCTCCGTCACAGAGCTGCATCTCCGTGGTGATTTGGCTTAACTTTAAAAGGCTCACAATGTCGGAAAAAAAAGAAAAACAGAACTTCAGACCAAGTCAAAGATGATCCCAAAAAAGTCAAATGCAAATTGTGTCCTTTCATATCACTTCACAACATGGCTTTCCACCTTAAACGGGTAAGTAGCCAGATAATTGGGCTAATAAAAGACAGTTCTGTTACTCAATTCTCATTTTTAATGCTGACTTTTATTTCGTTTGATTGTAATATTTTAGGTTATTATTATATTATTATTTTTATTTATCTAAAAGGCTAATTCTATTTAATTTAGTGTTTGTTTTTGCATGGATGTTGCGCAGTGCAATTAAGCCTATTTCATTTAATTTGAGCAGATAATGTGAGAAATTGTTTTGCCAAAAAATATGAGCTTATCTGCAGAGATTATAGATACAAATAAATTACATGCTTTAGCCCGCTTTTTAGAAGAGGGTTTGGTTCTGGTCATTTGAACTATACTTCATTTGTCTGATGTTTTAGAGTTACCGACACTTTGTTCCAGTCTGTGTTTCAGTGTGTAGGAAAAAAATAAGTGTTGTTTTACCTGCGTTTTTTTTTTTTTCAATTTCAATTGTTTATAATTATTAGTGCAATCAATAGGCATAGGTGCCCAGATGTCCAGTGACGCCCAGTGTAGGCACGCCCCCCCCCCCCAAACAAGATGTAAGATTCGACTGTCAGTCGACTATTGGCAGGATCGAACGAATCAGATTCGACGATGGAAATTCTTAGTCGGGGACACCTCTAGTATGCATCATGTTGACGTTTATCTCCCTTGTCGTGTTCTGACTGGTGGAGCCTTGTGGTAATTTTTGTGTTCTGGTTGGCACTCATAACTGTCTATAAATGTGTGTAAATGTCATCCCACTGCTGAACAAATCTACCTTTGAGTTTTAATAAAGTAACCAGAACCTGAACCTGAACCTGAACCTGACACTCCGGTCCTCGAAGGCCAGCCTCCTGCATGTTTTAGGTCTCTCTCAGTTTGCAACCCAGCTGATTGCTATGAGGAACTCATTATTGGGCCTTTTCCAAGATTGAAGATGGCATCAATATGAGATTCAGGTGCGGTGAAGCAGAGAAACATTGAAAAACCAAACCTGTGCCCAAACCTGTTCTGTGAAAACCCTGCCCTAGCATGATTTAGCTCTCTTACTGCTTCAACACACCTCAGTTTCATGTCTGTGTAGGCACCAAGCACCTCGCACATGTACACATGTGGATCTGGTGGGTTTAGAGATGATTGTGTTGTAACTGACGCTGTATAAATAAAGCTGAACTGAATATATTTGCATTAGACACAATTACTTTGAGCGACAATCTTTCTAATAATTCAAATGGCAGAGATGAAAACATTCTACTGATGCAATACTTAATTTTTTTCATATAAGAAAAAATGAAAGCAAAGAAACATCAGAGAGATCAACCACTAAAGTATGTTTCAGCGGATTTCATTCAACACCAGTGTGTGATGTAGAAAATACCTGATTGATGACATAAATGGCGTAGTGTAGTTGCTGCCTCTGCAGAAATGGGTGCAAGTGATGCAGGAAGTAGACGAGATGTCTTTCCCGATTGCGAAATGGAATGAGGATCGCCACGCTCTGCCTCGCTGCACAGTCCGGGGGCTCGTACTCGCCCTCTCTCACTTTTTCATTTTCAGTCACCACATCGTTCAGAGTCAGAGAGGAATCAAAGGACAGGTTCTTGGCTCCCTCTGTGGAATTTACAGTTTTCATCAAAATATAATTAGGGACGCTCTATATTGTAATTCTAGTGGGTTTTTTTTTTTCTTCGTCATTAATATTCCAACACGTACAAAAAAAAAAAAAAAAAAAAAAAAACTAATTTGATCCTCTAAACATGCTCCAGATCTCACAAAATTTGACATGCACATTATGACTGGTGAAAATTTGACAGAAATGAAAAATGAGCCCCATCAATTCCAAAATGTGCTCTCCAGCACCACCTCGATACACTAAAATGGCCGCCACGGCCCGTGGGAATGTCAGAGAGATCAAACCAACACTCACCCGTTTGTCTCACCAAGACCCAAAAGCTCACGCACTGACACCCCTGACCTAAACCCAACAGGAAAGCTGTAATTTTCCTCTCAAAGTAAACGTTTGATTGAAATCTCTCTTTGTGAAAGGAATGATCTTCTCCGAACACCACGAGATGACAGAGGAGAAGCTGATCTACAAAAATAGAGAACAACTTTGTATTAAGTCACATTGTTCGGACTTTCTTAGCCGTCAAAGTTTGAGTTCTGAAATCTTGTCGCGCTCCTGCCCTCAAACACTATAATGGAAAGAAATTCCTTTTTGAAAGCATCTCGAGCAAGTGGCGAGTGTGGCTAAAATGTGACTCCTATCAACAAACCGAGCACACGTGAAGCGTCACAAGGTCCTTTCAAACAATATGATGTAAAATATGTAGGGAAAATTCGATGATATGTGTCTGTTTTGATGAGAGAAAAAAGCTGTGCCCTCCGCCAATTTTTGCTGTTGGTTATAATGGAGCTGTAGAATCTTGAGATCTTTGAGAAAATCTTGCGTTTTTCAAAAACTGCTGAGTGATGAACACTTTAAAATCACACTTGCCTCATAAAAAAAATTCACCTCATCAATTTACACTCTTTTGTAAGCTACAAAAGGACGTGTGAAGAAGAACATCAAGAAAGTTGCTTCTCAGATTTGACCCTTTGCAGTTAGTGCGAAAAGAGATAAAATACAGTTACAGCAATATTGTATGCAAATAGTACATTTGTCAGCTCCAACCTGTCATTTAGTGTGTACTTACGGAGAAGAGGAGAGACCTTGGGGCAATCGACCTTTTGTGGTGAAGTATTTAGGTCATCAGGTGCTCCTGTCATTGAATGGAGTTTTTCCCTCAGACCGTCTCCTTTAACAAGAGTTTGTGTCGTGGCAGAAGAAACTCGAATTGATTTCAAAGTTTCACCTGGAAAGGCTGTTATCCATGCGACGACCGACAGCGAGAGAATAAGCAGCACACAGTACTTTGTTCTCCACAAAATCTTGCAGGCAGATGAACAGAAGCCCATGGCTGTGCCACTTTATAGTAGAAGCTGTTGCTTATTGTTTAAGATAATTTTCTGGGCACATCAGCAAAAACACTAGCCGTCTGAGATTCACTGAGTTGTCATCTAATGTTGCTGGAAAATTCAAAAGCAGCTACTTAGTGGCGAAATTCCTTAACTGAATCCAGATGATCCTGATAATCCACTGTCAGGACATCCAGTCAAAAGTTTGAACTCTCCAGCAGCTGTGAAGAAAATGAGAGAAGTTGCCACCAAAAATGTACATAATAGGCAAGATTCAGGCTGTGGAAATGTATTTGTACAGCTGTGTACTGCCACAGTTTTAACATAGATAACAAGATGCAATAGGCAAGAAATGTACTGTAAAAATAAAATCTTTCCAATTCACCTGTCATTGAAGAAAGATTCCCTTTAAACAATCTGCCGTCTCCATCAGCAATGTCTTTGTCTACTTTTTTTCTTCCCAGATGAGATGTACAGACCGGTGTGGTGTAGTTATTCCTGAGAAAGGGTTTCTCCAGTCAGGGGAGCGCAGTGAAGGTGGAGAGACATCCCTGTGCTTCAGTTCATTAAAGTAAATCCAAAGTAAACAGATGCATTGTTGATGCTGTCATCATCTACGAGGTCAACAGCATGATCCACCCATCAAAAGAATTGCTTTCATTCTGTTGTACATTGTAAAGTCGTGCTGCCAACTGAATAGAAAATTCCAAGCAATGTTTTCCTTGTGTGTTAACACAGGTCCTTGCAGGGAAGAGGTCAAATTTGATAAACATCCACATGCAAAATCAAGATCATTGTGATGGTTTTCTGACTCCAATTAACTCTATTAAAGTTTACTTGACTTGAAATGTACAGTAATAGACAGATGATGCCTGGGTGGTGTTGTCTAGAACAGTTCCTGTCTGTTCGCCACCAGGGACCATGCATTGACACACATTTAATGAATACGAGGAGGTACCCAAAAAAAAAAAACGGAATTTGGTCAGAAAACAATAATAATAATGAGTTCCGACTTCTGGCCGTCAGATGTGCTGCAGGTAAGCCTCATGCACATCTGTGAGAAATCTGAGCTCCGAGAGTGACACTGACGCCTGTCAGGCGCTATTTATAGGAACAGAGTGCAGAGGCGATCTGCGATTTTTTCCAAAATGGCGACATTGACTGGGAAGCCAGAGCAGCGCGCAAACATTAAATTCTGCTTTTTGCTGGGAAAAAACAGCAGCAGAAACACTCACCTTGTATCAGCAAGCCTACAAGGATGATGCTCTGGGGAAGAATCAGGTCCATGAGTGGTTCGGGCGGTTTAAAAAGGGCCAGATGTCCGCGCGTCAGGTGCGCTCAGCCGTGAAAACAATGCTGAGCTGCTTCTTCGCTGTCCAGGGTATCGTCCACAGCAAGTTTGTCCCTCCAGGTCAGACTGTAAACCAGGACTACTGCATGGAAGTCCTCAGACGGCTCCGTGAGGATGTGAGGAGGAAGCGGCCCGCGGAGTGGCGGAGTGGAGCCCGGTTGATCCACCACCACAGTGCGCCGGCGGACACGGCGCTGCGCGTCAAGCAGTTTCTGGCGAAGAATGAGATGAATCTCCTCTCCCATCCGCCTTATTCGCCAGATGTAGCCTCGAGTGACTTTTTCTTGTTCCCCAAGTTGAAGAAGCAGCTGAAGGGACAGCGGTTTGTAGATGTGGAGGAGGTGACAGAAAAATCGCAGCCGGCAAAAAACGGCACTTTTACGCGCGGGTCTGACGACGCATTCGTGAAGTGGGAGACACGGCTGGAGCGCTGCATGAATGCAGATGGGGATTATTTTGAAGGCGACGGTGGTGTTTTATTTTGAAATGTCATAAATAAAAAGTTATAATCAAATTCCGGTTTTTTTTGGGTACACCCTCGTACTTCAGGTACTATGTATGGAAGCCCATATCCACCACTTGAAAAAGAAAAACATGCACATGGTGTGTCATTATGAGCTCGTAAGCCATAATTATGAGATACTAAGTCATAGTTATGAGATACTAAGTCAAAATTATGAGATAGTAAGTCATAATTATGAGATAGTAAGTCATAATTATGTGATAGTAAGTCAAAACACGCCCCACGCAGAAACCGCTTCACCAGCGGGTGACTGTGGCCTGAAAAGCGGCCGAAGCCCTCATGGCCCGCCGCAATGGCCGGTGCAAACACCGCGAGAGTGGATGTAGTGCGACCACTGTCCAGCAGAGCCTGCAGAAATTACAGCACCCCGCCGATAGCGCAGAAGACCAGGTCCCAACACTTCTCCAAGCACCATGACGCGAAGAGGTGCCACCGAGACCTGTAAGTCTTGACAGTAGAGGGGCCCTGGCGCTCCGGATGTTGGATACCACAGCCAGGGGGGAGATCTAGTCCCACTAGTCTCACCCTCTTAGCTTCCAGGCCAAGAATCTCCTGCACAGGATGGGACGAGACCGAAGGGCGCCCCCTGCCTGTAATAAGGCGTCGGGCCCGTCGGGGATCGGCCACAGATCCCCGACTGCCAACTGGACCAGGTCCGGGAACCACCTGGCACTTGGGGTGTCCAGGGCCACCACTATGACCTGGAGGCCCTGCATCCTCACCCTGCACAGCAAAGGGGTCAAGAGGCGGGTCGGAGGAAACGCATACAGGAGGCCTGGGGGCCAGACCCTGTGCGCGAAGGTGTCTACCCCAAGAGGGGGTTCGTCTGACGACCTGAGTGAGAAAACAAAGTGGGCACTGCATTCTCTGCACTGGCGAAAAGCTCTGCCACCGGGTGGCCAAACCTGTGCCAGAGTCGGGCTGCCACCCCCAGGCACAGGCCCCACTCGTTGTGGAGTGGGCCTCCAAGTGACATTCTGTACACCCCGGGCATGTGTCGTGCTTTGAGAGAGGACAGGTGCCGGTAGGCCCACAGCAGGGTCTCCACCGCCTTGCGATGTTGGGGGGTAGACCGTGTCCCCCCCTCCTTGTTCAGGTACGCCACCACTGTGGTGTTGTCCGTCCTGACGAGCACATGGCTGCCCCGCAGCCTGGCTTGGAAATGGAGCAGCACCCACTGCACCACGGTCATTTCCAGCACATTGATGTGAATGGGTGTGGAGTCCCAGGCACCGCCCACCGCAAGTTGGCCAGGGTGCCCCCCCCCCCATCCTGCGAGAGACGCATCCTTGAACACCTCGACGTGATGTGACACGTAGCACATGGGAACTCTTTGCAGAAGAAGAGCAGGATCCATCCAGAAGAGGAGATCCTGAGGCACCCAGGGCGGGATCGAGGCTTTTATGCATCTGTTCCATTTCCCCGAGAGGCGGAGGCGACTGAACCACCGTTGGAGCCTGTGCATGTGCAGAAGGCCCAAGCGAACCACAGAGTGGGCCGCTGCCATCAGTCCCAGGATGGTCCTGACCAGGTGGACCCGAACTGCGGGCACCGCGATCAGGGACCTCAGGGTTGACAGGAGAGAGACTCGCCTCTCTTCAGAGAGGTGGGCTGTCATGGTGAGAGTGTCCAGCTCCAAGCCCAGATAAGCCATCTACCGAGCTGGGATGAGCGCGCTCAAGTCTCAGTTCACCACGAACCCCAGGAGCTCGATGTGGTGCAGGACCAGGGCCGTGTGCTCCACTGCCTCCTGGTAAGAGGGCCCTAGTATCCACCAGTCGTCGATGTAGGTGAGGATCCTCAGACCACAGAGAGGCTCCAGCGGTCGCAGCGCGGCGAGACCGCCGTGGAGGGAGAGCCGGCATGGAAGCGGGGGCCCCGGGGGGCCTCCGACGGAGCAGTCACGGCGGTTGAGAAGCTGCAGCCAAGCTCCGTACTGCTCCGCGATGCGGGCGTGGTGAGGAGCTGTTGCTTACTGGGATCCTCGGGCATCGTCGCAAGTGCGCCGCTCACCTCGACACTCTGCTTTATGAGGCAGCGGGGTGGGGGGGCTCTGCCGGGCTCGACATGCTTCAGTCATGCAAGCACTGTGAGACAGGGAGGACTGTTGCTCTTTAGTGATGTAACGGGCCTGACGGCCTTTGATAACCACAGTTTTTACAACAGGTGCAGAGGGACAAGAAGACGGGGTGCTCTGCGACTCAGGAGCGTGGGTCCGTCTCGGAGCCCCGGGAGGATGAGAACTGGCGGTCAGCTGAGCGAGCCTGGTCAGGTGCCGCGGAATCCCAGGGGACAGACCTCCGTTGCTCTGCAGGACGCCGGCGCTGTGGATTCGGCGCATGGCGGAGCTGAAGGTGGAGGGGGAGCTGCTGTGAGCCTCGGGCCACCGCCTCCAGACGTTCGATGATCACCTGGATGTCTGGACTGAAGAGGGAAGAGGTAGAAAGGGGGATCCCCAGAATACCCTTCTGGTCCCGTTCTGCGAGGGAGGAGAGGCCAAGCCACAGATGTCTCATACCGAGCTGGGCGCTCGGTATGAATTATTGAATTTTCTATAGAACGTTAAAGTTTTCATAATGAGGGGGCATGGCTACTTGATTGACAAGTCTGTTCTGGAACGCTTGACAGATTATTCTAGCGGCTTTCAGCAGGTTTACATTAAGAAGTCTGACATTAAGATTATGTTCTCCTCTAATTATTATTTTCCACAGTGACTCAGTTTGTTGACTAGTTTTAGTTAGTTGTTGATTCATTGTAACCATGACTAGGTCCTGGATAAACTACTCAAAAAGATCCTCAAAGGATTTTATAATCCATTTTAAAATCAATTTTTTTTCTGTAATTTCTGCATTTATATATAGTATTAACAGTAAATATGATGTGTTGTGTTCACCAAAACAAATATTTTTTTCAGGAGGTGCTGTGTTTTGAACATGAAGTTTAGAAAACTTTAAGCAGCACCAGGTTTTGTTTTCCTGGCTCTCATCGGTGCTGCTTCTTTTTGGAGCCAGGCTGCTTTGTCCAGGTTTTAATGCAGCCTCAGGCTTGGGGCTTCACTCATTAACCACAGCCGAGCCGCAGCGTCACGGCTCGGTTCAGGAATCCACTGGCTGGAGGAGTTGCGGAGAGAAACCCAGATGGAGAGGAGCTCCACCGCTGGCTGTGCCTGGCGGCCGGGAGCGGGGAGCACCGCCCGCGGCCGGGGGGAAACACCACGGACAGCCAGGTAGCTAGCGGGTGGCTAGCGGGTGGCTAGCGGGTAGCTAGCGGGTAGCTAGCAGCCGGGACAAAACACCACGAACAGCCGTGGAGAAAGTGCCGCCTGTGAGAAACAGTGTGAGCAGCCAGGAGGGAGCACCGTGGGGCTGGCTGGCCGTGCTGGCTGGCCGGGGACAGAGCGCCGCTTGCGGCTGCTGTCAGCGCTGAGCGGCGGCCCGGCGCACTTCCCTCCATAAACCCTCCAGCCTGTGAATCCCCGAAGACAGCCAAGATATTGCTAGCTGCCAGCACGGTGGGGCGGTGGACAATCCCCGTGTTGCTTGTGATTCTGGTCAAATGCATAAACACTGTAAACGTTATTATTGACAAGTAAATGATCAGAAACACCATGGAAGCCGTTCACAGCAGAACGCCACAGTCCTGGGCTCTGTCAGCGCCGCCCCTTGTTGCTCTCCGGCCCCGCCCCCTCACGTTCTTTTTTCATCTGTGGCTCCAAATTTCCAACATGTCAGCCTCCGAGGGAGCCTCATTTGATGATAATAGAAACAAACGGGTGACGTCACTAATGTTACCTACTTGGCGCACAGGCTTGCGTCGCCCATCGCCTCCTCCCTCTCTCGGCCCCGACTCTCTCTCTCTCTCTCTCTCTCTCTCTCGCTCTCTACACCGCGCATGCGGACACCTATGGGCCGACCCGTCAGCGATCCGAACACTCACAAACACCCAAGTCTCCTTCATGAGTGACTCAGGATCGACTCCCCCTGTCGCTTTGGGTGGCCGCTTCGCCACACACACACACACACACACACACACACACACACACACACACACACACACACACACACACACACAAAAACCCACAGCTCGCATACACTCACCCGGGCAGAACCCGAGTTCTACCCCTCCTCTTCCTTCGGGAAGGAACACACACACATTGGATTGTGTTTTGTGACAATGTTCATGGTTGGACAGTCTGGGCTCGATCTCACATCTGCTCTGATAACTTGTGGCTCTTTGCCACTGGTGTTGCCTCGGCTCCGCCCCGCAGGTCTCACTTGGCGTCACTTCTGTCGGCCTTGGCCCTGCTCGTTTGCCATTATGCATGGTTCGCCTTCCAGGGGGTGGAGACAAGGTTGTGTCGATCAGCCGTGCGACACGAACCTGAGGTGGCGTCAATTATTATGCGACATTCGTGGGCCGCTCCCGTCTTTTACCGCCCAAAACCTTTTCATTTCACCGACAACAATGGACCAACTTGAGGCACTCATGTATCTGCTGCTCGGTTTCTGGCATTTTGTCAGGCACCGACGAAACGTGGTGAGAAATGGACACTCTCAAATGTCTTCACTGGTGAGGGAGCGGGCGAGGTTGCGGGCTGCGATAGCCAAGAGCCGCTGAACAGCGCCGTCGCATTTGAAGAAGCCTTGCGTGAGCTCATATTTGACGACCGCAGCAGAAGATCAAGGCAGTATCATCTCGTGGTGAGTTAGCTGCAGTAGCCGTGAATTAAATCTGAAACTCGTGGTTAGTGTAATGCACTGTATTGTTTTGTGTGTGTTTCAGCTCGTTCAGCTGCACAGACGAGCCATCGGTCTGGGCTTTCCCACGGTCCTCACAGTGGTGGGATGTTATAGTTCCGGGGTTCACGAGCGCACAGTGGCTGCAGAACTTCAGGATGTCCAAGGAGACGCTGGACTTCCTCTGCGCCACACTGCGCCCAGCCATGGAGCGCCAGAACACCACATTGTTGGAGTGTGTGCCTCTGAAGAAGCGAGTGGCCATCGCAGTGTGGAAGCTCGCCACAGGCTCTGAGTACAGGAGCATTGGGCACCTTTTCGGAGTCAGCATCACCACAGTGTGCAGGTGTGTGCAGGACTTTTGTGCTGCAGTCGAGGCACTTTTGATGCAGGCCCTAATCTGTTTCCCTGATGCTTTGAGGTTCCGGGAAATAGCAGCCTACATGGAAAACAGGTGGGGCCTCCCACTCTGTGTGGGTGCAGTCAATGGCTCCCACATCCCACAGGGTGTAACACATCAGACCGATGATCCTGGCATACTGTGGACCAGCTGGCCCAGCACTCCCAGGAACGCCTGGTGGAAAGTGGACTCATTGTCCAGCTGCCGTGTCCGCAACTCCATCTACCGTCGCTGCAACTCCAACTCCTCATGGCGCAGTGCTGCCTCCTGGTCCCATGCTGCCCTGTACTCCCGAAGCATGGACTCTACGTGGCGCTCCCTCTGAGCCACTGCGGTTTCCTCCATCGACGCTCAGCAGGTCCAGCACCGCGCGTGTGTCGTTGGACACCCAGTTCCCTCCTACCTAGACACAAGCGGAAGAAGGAAATAGGACACATAAACACATTAAGGGGAAAAGAATGTGAAGCTGGTGGCCATTTCTCACAGCTGCGGGAAAAAAAATGCAAGTGGTTCAATCAATCAATCAATCAATTTATTTTATGTATAGCCCGTATCACAACAACAGTTGCCTCAGAGGCTTCAAGATGTGACATTTGTCGGTAAAAAGTAAAAACAGTGAATAAGCATAATGGTAATATGTCAATATTTACAGTAACGAGACAGAACGAAGCAACCACCGCCTTCGACCCCTCACATCCGGCAAGAAAAACTCCAAAAACCCAGTGGGAAAGAAGAAATCTTGGGGAGAACCACAGTATGGAGGGATCCCTCTCCCAGGGACGGACAGCTTTGGCAACAGCTAGCATGAGACAATAAGAAGTAAAGCCTAGGACTATGTTGAGGACAGTCCGTTGGACGGTCCAGCACAAGAACCACGGATCCCAGCAGTAGAACCGAAGCCAGTCCACGGGCAGGACCGACAGGGGTGTCCTCCCGGTCCGGACGGAGCTTGTTCATAGGCCTTCGTAATAGTGGAGTCAGCAACTGAAACTGGAGAAGACTCCCCCTCGAAGGGGGGGACAACAGGTGAAAAGCAATGAACGGACTAAAGGGAATAACATTCAGACATTAGAGGAGGACAGGGCTCAGTGCACCGTACTTCCCACAGCATTCTAGCTCCTGGGGCAGCTTTGTGGATACTTAACTGTTTAAACTAGTATTTAGTTAGTATAGTTTAGTTTAGTTTAATTTAGTTTGGTTTAGTTTAATTTTGTTTAGTGTAATTTGGTTTGGTTTGGTTTAGTTTAGTTTAGTTTAGTTTAATTTAATTTAATTTAGTTTAGTTTAGTTTAGTTTTGTTTAGTTTAGTTTGGTTTACTGTAGTTTGGTTTGGTTTACTTTAGTTTGGTTTGGTTTGGTTTGTTTTAGTTTAGTTTAGTTTAGTTTAGTTTGGTTTGTTTTAGTTTAGTTTAGTTTAGTTTGGTTTACTTTAGTTTGGTTTGGTTTGTTTTAGTTTAGTTTAGTTTAGTTTAGTTTAGTTTAGTTTAGTTTAGTTTAGTTTAGTTTAGTTTAGTTTAGAATCCCTAGCTGACCTGATCATAGGCTGCATCGAAGAGAAACGTCTTGAGCCTAACCTTAAATGTGGAGACTGTGTCTGCCTCTTTGACACCACTTGGAAGCTGGTTCCATAAAAATGGTGCCTGATAGCTAAAGGCTCTTCCACCTAGTGTCCATTTAGAGACTCTAGGAGTCACCAGTAACCCTGCATTTTGAGAGCGAAGTGCTCTGATTGGTTGATAAGGCGTTAAAGCATCTTGGAGATAGGTTGGAGCCATCCCATTTAGGATTTTGTAAGTGAGGAGAAGGATTTTAAATCTAACTCTAAACTCGGCTGGAAGCCAGTGAAGAGATTTTAGAACGGGAGTAAGGATGGACTGTGTGTGTGTGTGTGTGTGTGTGTGTGTGTGTGTGTGTGTGTGTGTGTGTCTGTGTGTCTGTGTGTGTGTGTGTGTGTGTGTGTGTGTGTGTGTGCATGTGCGTGCGCGTGCTTGTTAGCGTGTGCGTGTGCGTGAGAGGGTGTGAGTGTGTTGGAATGTGAGTGTGTGTGTGTGTGCGTTTGGTTTAGGGATGAGTGGTTGTGTGTGTGCGTGTGTGCATGTGTGTGTGTCAGTATGAGTGAGTGGGTATGAGTGTTTGGTTGTGGCGGGGGGGGAGTGAGGCGGGAGAGGACAGGGGGTGGGAGGGGTGGGCCGGGCGGGGGACGGGCGGGGGGGTGGGTTCCGGTGGGGGTCGTGGGGTGGGGGGTGGGGTGGGGTGGGGTGGGTTGGGGGCGGGGGGGGGGGGGTGATGCCCTGGATCTCGGGGTGCGTGGCCGGAGCGCAGGGGGGTGTACTGGCCCGGGGTGGGTAGCCGCCCGTGTGGGCTGGTTCTCCCGGGTGGGTCATAGCCCTTCGCCTGGGTGGGGGGTTGGCTCCTGGGCTCTTGGGCCTTGGGCTCTCGGCCCTGCCCGCCCCGGGCGTCCGGCGCCCGGGGTGGACCGGCTCCTGCCGGTCATGGCTCCGCGGGGCCCGGGCCCCGGGACTGCCGGGGTCCCCGGCCGGGGCTTTCCTCTGCCCCGTTTCTGGACTGGAGCGTGGGCGTCTGCCTGGGGGGGCGGCTTGGATCCGGGCTCTGTGATGTCCGCCGGCTGTCTGGGCTCTGAGGGCCTCTCTGGCCTGCTTCTGGCCTTCTCAGAGGTCAGAGGTCATATATGCATGATCACTATCACCATCACTGTCACCATCATATTCACATGATCACGTTGATCTTTAATCACTCTTTACATACTGGGTTACCTTGTCTTCTTGTGGTGGTTAGACTAATGGTGATCTGTAGCAGACCTCTCTTGATGCACGCCCCTAGCTTACTACTAGTTACGACTAGCTATATTCAAAAAAAAAAAAAAAAAAAAAATACGGTTTGTGGTGTCCTTGCATTTCCCTCCTCCCCTACACCTCCTTTTATTTTTGTGGCCTGGTCTGTTCACTAATATGGTTTGGAAAAAAAGGGGGGGGGGAAAAAAAAAAAAAAAAAAAAAAAATGTATGTATGGTTCTGTAATTTTCTGTGTTGGTTGTCGGCTCTGTTTTGGTGTTGTCTAGATTGGGGGTTTGGGATTGTTCTAGGTTGCGTGTGGTGCGTCGACAACACTGTTTTGTATTGTGACTTTGTACATAGGTTGTGCCCCCCCCCCCCCCCCCCCCCCCCCCTTCCGTTCTCCCTCTCTTTATCTTCTCTCTTTCTGTCCCTGCTCTCTGAGCGTTTCCGTCCCGGTCCTGTCCGGTAGCCCATGCGGATGCCAGCTTTAATAAAGGCAGCAGCAGGAGGAGACTCAGTCTCATCCTGCTGCTAATATTAAAATCTGTTCGGATAGTAAAAGGCTACAATCATACAATATTGCACGCCCCAGCTACCGAACAGGACAAGGGAAAAAAAAAAAAAAAAAAAAAAAAAAAAAAAAAAAAAAAGAACGGGAGTAATGTGTTCACGTCTTCTAGTTCCAGTTAATAATCTGGCGGCTGCATTTGAACCAACCTGAAAGTTTTAATACACTTTTGGGCAGGCTGCGAGAAGGGAGTTTGCAGTAGTCCAATCTCGCAGAAACAAATGCATGGATGAGTTTTTCTGCATCGCTTCTAGGTAAAATGTTTCTTATTTTAGCTATGTTGCGCAAGTGGAAATATGCTGTTTTACAAGCCAGGTTGATGTGTGCTTTAAATGAGATATCCTGATCAAATAAGACCCCGAGGTTCCTCACAGTAGAGGAGGAGGATACACTGACGTTATCTAAGGTAATAATCTGTTTGGATAGACACTCTCTCAGTTTATGGGGGCCTAGTATAATGACCTCTGTTTGCCAGGATTCAGACGGAGATAGTTCGTAGTCATCCAGGTTTTAATTTCTCTGATACAGTCACTGAGTCTGTCTATTTGATAGTTTGATCAGGTTTCATAGATAAATACAGTTGTGTGTCATCTGCATAGCAAGAAATTGATATCGTGACTTCTAATTATGTTCCCTAAAGGAAGCATATATAACAGAAATAAAATTGGCCCGAGCACGGACCCTTGAGGAACCCCATAACTGACCTGGGAGCACGGTGAGGACTGTTGGTTAACGTGAACAAATTGGTACCTATTAGATAAATAGGATTTGAACCAGCAGAGGGCTTTTCCTCTGATGCCAACCTCACATTCTAACCTCTGCAGGAGAATATTGTGGTCGATTGTATCAAAAGCTGCACTGAGGTCTAGGAGAACCAGGATTGAGACTAGACCTCTGCGTCAGCCGCCAATAGCAAGTCTTAGTGACTTTAACTAACGCAGTCTCAGTGCTGTGATAAGCTCTAATCCTGACTGAAATTTCTCAAATAAACTAGTGTCCTGTAGGTGGCGGTAAGCGTTTAACCACAACTTTTTCCAGGACTTTTGAATAAAAGGCAGATTTGATATCGGGTCTGAGTTAGCTAGAATATCAGGATCGAGATTAGGTGTTTTTTCAGCAGTGGTTTGATTACTGCGAATTTAATGACTGTGGCACATAGCCATTTTCTAGAGAGGTATTTATTATAGTTATGATCGTTATTTAAGATAACTGGAAGGATATCTTTGAAAAGCTAGTTGGAATTGGATCTAGGAGACAGGTTGAGGTTTTAGAAGACATTACAATTGAAGTAATCTCAGCCCCATTTACTAATGAGAAACTATCTAGTATTTCAGGTATTTCAGGTGGAGGCAGTGGCTGGATTCCCTGAGCTTGATCTGAGGAAAGCGCTTCACTGATTTTACCTCTAATGGTTATGATTTTATCATTAAAGAATTTAAGAAAGTCATGGCAGTTTAAAGATTCTGGGATTACTGGTTCCACTACAGTATGACTGGTTGTCAGTCTGGCTACAGTGTTGAATAGAAACCGAGGGTTATTTTTGTTTATTTCTATTAAACGAGAGTAATATAATGTCTTGGCTTTAAAGAGAATTTGTTTATAGCTTAGCAAGCTACATTTCCAGGCCTTCAGAGATTGTTCTGATTTAGATTTACGCCACAGTCTTTCTAATTGCCGAGTTTTTTGTTTGAGAACACGGGTTTCAGAATTAAACCATGGAGCAACGCGCCTGGGTCGATTGGTTTTCAGCTGCAACGGGGCCACTACGTCAAGGGCAGATTTTAGTGAGTGCATAGCACTGTCAACAAACTGATCACTATTATCACCACTGGCCAATAAGCTCATTTCTGTGAGTTCACAAGATAATGGAGCAAATGCAGGCTGGATCAATTCTTTGTACCGAGCCACAGATTTTTCAGATAATGTCCGTATCAGCTGAATTTTATCTTTTTGAGCACAGTAGTCTTCAATCAAAACCTGAAAAGTAATTAAAAAATGGTCTGAGAGAATAGGGTTCTGAGGGAGAACATTTAGGTCACTGACTTCTATCCCATATGTTAAGACCAGATCCAGGGTGTGCTTGTGACTATGAGTGGATTCATCAACATTTTGAGTGAAACCGATACTATCTAATACTGCAATAAACGCATTACTCAAACTATCACCAGAATCATCCACATGGATGTTAAAGTCACCTATTATAAGGATCTTGTTATGAGTCAATACTATATTGCTTAAAAACTCTGAGAACTCAGTTAAAAAGTCAGAGTAAGGACCAGGAGGTCGATACACAATAATTAATAGCACAGCTTTTTGATTCTTCCAATTTGGACAAGTAAGCGTTAGTATTAAGCTTTCAAAAGAGTTGAATTAACATTAGTTTTGGGTTTAAGAAGAAGACTGGAGTGGGAAATCACTGCCACACCTCCACCTCGACCTGTTGATCTAGCTGTTTGGAAATTAACATAGGTGGAGGGGTACATTCATTGAGCCTCACATAATCATCTTGCTGGAGCCAAGTTTCTGTTAGAGCAAGGAGATCAATGTTATTGTCACCGATAAGGTCATTAACTAACAGAGATTTAGTGGAGATTGCTCTAATGTTTAGTAGACCACATTTTATGTATTTCCTACTGGAAAAGCTATTCTGTCTTGTACAGATGTTAAGCTTTTTACCCATTGACTTTTTTTTAATGCTTTGAGCACTTTGGACAGACTCAGTCTCTGTTAGCCTAGGTAAACCTCCATGCTTGACTTGTAAAAATCAAGCGGTGTGAGCACGTGTGCAGCAGTGTGTGTATACAGGTTTGGTTGTTGGTGGTTTTCCTGTGACTTTATTGTTATTGCGTGTACACTATGTATACACGTGTATGTGCGGGTGTGTATATGTATGCATGTGTGTGTATGTGTATATGTATGCAAGAAGGACATGTATATGAGGTTATCTGTACATTTATAAATGTTATAAGGATTTGTATATGAAGATCATAACTATCTATTACTGTTTATTGCATGCTGCTGGAAGGGGAGAATTCTCCAGTTTTTGGAAGTGAGAAAGTAAATCTATCTCTCTGTCCATGTGTAATATGCTCTTTATGTTTCTCATTTTGGTTATGTACTTTGTGTTGTATTTAAACCTGGAATGCAACTTATATATGAAGTGAGACTGGTTGATTGGTAGATTGATGATGAGTGCACATATGTGAATGATGTGGCCGAATGTACTTACTGCTGGTCTGATGCCCGTTGCGACTCGATGTCCGTGGCTCCGAGTCAGCCTCTGATGCCGCCGCTGTTACACCAGATAGGTCCGTGCCACCATCCGGGTCCTCTTCGGTCAGTGAAACATCAGGTGCAGCACTGGGTTCTTAAAGGGACAGAAAAACAAAATGTTAGGACAGGATTCATGCTCGTGCTTAAATACACACTTTACAAACCACGCACTCCATGCTGCACTCAAACATATGTGTATAGATTGCTATTGCTGTTACACAATGCGATTCATGTTGTGCCTTCGCAATTGTTTGTCTGCCATTACTGGATCTGTTAATTTTATGTAAAAAGCTGTGTGTATTTTCTAACCTTCCATCAGTTGAACCACCCCTCTGTGTCTTCGTCCGAGCTTCTGTACTAAATCTCTACAGCAGGGGTTGTCAGTTGCACTTGGCAGTGGGCCAATTTTTTGGGGGGGCACTTGAGTCATTGAATTGAATATAATGTTTTCATTCCAATCTAAACATTGAACGTTACAACAATGATGTCTTGTGTTTCTCACAGAATGCTGCCAATAACTGCTTCACTCAGTGGAGTAACAGAAAAAAATTAATGAGCAATGATTCAACTTATTAACAACACCAATAAGCTGGATAATGAAATACCTGACAACAACAGCCTGGAGTCACTGTGGCTGCTGTCTGTAATTACCAACGTGACAAACAAACCATCTTTAACGACAAGGGTGTGTGTGAAATGTGGGAAGTACAGCACAATAATCATTACAGCACAATAATCATGTCTGTATAGCTAACAATTTAGGACAACTTCAATATTGCAAATATAGGCTTTTCCTTTGAAACAAACATATACAGGTGCCGACTGTGTGTATTTAACACGAGAACTACCAGGTTTGAAACCGGGGTGAAAGCGGACCCAGCATCGTGCGCCACCTCTGGAAACGTAGCGTCAGTGGCTGCACCACGGCCTGAGGGGACGGCCCTCCCGTCCTCGGGAGACGAGGGCCCCACGGTGAAAGGGCTGTGAAGGGGGCGTCCCATGAAAGAGCGTGGGCGGCCCCGCTGGGGCCGTGAACCAGTGCTTTGATGGGGACAAACTCAGCGGCGGCATGAGCTCGGAGCTCCGCGAGTCACTGGCCGAGGCGTTGAAGCCAGAAGCGGGGCGCCAGTAGGCGGGAACCCGAGCTAGCACTGGACAGCTCCGCTTGGAGCTTTCATGAGCCATGGGCAGGACCTCCACTGCTTCAGTGTGATGCACGGCAGAAAAGCCAGCGGCTTACGCCCGATGATGCGCTCCATCTCCACGGCCGCGGCGCGGGAAGACAGTGGAGGAAGAGCCGGGGACGGCGCGGCACATCCCGGCGGCTCAGTCTGCGCCCCGCTCACCGGTCTCTGCTTTATCACATAGCGGGAGACAGGAGGGAAGAAACTCTGCCTCTTCTGACATGCCTCAATCATGCAGACGTGGGAAGAGGCGATTGTTGCTCTTTCAGAAATGTAACGGGCCGGTCAGCCTTTATTGAAAAGTTTAGCAACAGATGCAGGACGAGCGGACAGGTCACTCCGAGGCTCGGGAGCGTGGGACCGTCTCGGCTGGTCAACGCCCCGGGGAGTCGACTTGTTCTGAGCGGACGCCGGGGAACTCCAGGGGGCTTGTCTGCGCTGCTCCGCTGGACGCCGACACTGCGGGGTCTCACGGCGGGGCTGCAGATGCTGCACGAGCTGTCGGGAACCTCGTGTGGCAGCCTCCAAGCGCTCGATGATGGCCTGGATTTCCGGACCGAAGAGGGAGGAGGTGGACAGGGGGAGCCCCAGGACTCCCCGCCGATCCCGCTCAGAAAGTGATGAGAGACCAAGCCACAGGTGCCTCATGGCGAGCTGTGCATTGGCCATGACGCGCCCCCGTTGATGGCAGAGGCGCGGCACATGCACATCAGGGCCTCGGCTGCATTCTGGATCTCCTCGATGTCTTCGGGAGATAACTGGGACTTCTCGTGGTTTTGTCGATCTTGTCGATGGAACCCAGAAGAAACGTCATGTTGTTCGCCAGGGCAAACGATAATTGCCGCTAGCGTATGCTCTGTCCAGGAAGCCCGCCATGCGCCTGTCCCTTTCTGACGGCAGAATGGGCTTCCCGCCGGGCCAGGAGGAGGATTTTGGGAGGAGGCATAGTCTCACGGAGTCCTCAATCGCAGGCACTCCGGTGACCGGCGGCCAGCCGTCCACGCAGCAATATTCCCGGTAGCCTTTCACTGCCCTCTTGGCGGTGAGCAGTGTACTCCAGTCCCACTGCACGTTCGCTTGGAAAGATGGCACGGTGGGACAAAGCACCACAGTCCATGACCTAGTGCGTGACTGGGTTGCCAGCCCGTGTGCGAAATCGCGCTGAACCGGGTCAGGAGGCTGTGGCAGCAGTGTGAGGCCGGTGCGCTCAGCAGTGGATGTGAAGAGCTCCGCGAGGTGCTCCACCGGCTCAAGGGATGCACTCTGGCGGCTGGCCCAGGAGAAAGTGGAGCGGGAGTCTTGCTGGGTTTATCTCCCCGACACCGAGATGATGTTGCTGCTGCTGCTGCTGGTGACGCTCCTGGTCTCGGCCCAGTCATACGGTGTGGGAGCAGGAACCTCTTCGGCAGCGCCGTCATTCCCGGAAGGCGGGGAAAGCCACTCGCCGCAGGGTCTCCTCTAACGGGAGGGCGAGGCATGCAGGACAGGAAAAACCGCTGACGGTGATGCTGCCAGCCGAGGCAGATGAAGCAGCGCTCGTGGTGATCGTTCTCCTGGAGAACGGCGCCGCAGGAGTGGCAGGTGAAGGGCCCGATGCCCGATGGCGATCCGTTGCGGGCCGGGTTGTCCATCCTGATCTTGAGCCACAGGTCTTGATCGTGAAGGTCTTGCAG
Organism: Salarias fasciatus; assembly: GCF_902148845.1. Lineage (NCBI taxonomy): Eukaryota > Metazoa > Chordata > Actinopteri > Blenniiformes > Blenniidae > Salarias > Salarias fasciatus. The sequence continues at coordinate 11,611,120 of NC_043754.1, forward strand.
GCTTCTGAAGGCTCAAGAGCTGAGTGAGAAGAAGGAAGATTAAGCGGCAGACCCCGGTTTTATACCCTTTGAGAGGGGCGGGGTGCTGTGCCAGCACACGGGCAGAATTGGTGCGCAGGTTTCAGTTTGGTCTCAGGGGATTGGCTGGCACCAAAAAGGAATACCTATAGCGAAGCCAGTAGGCGGGCTAAGCATATCATGATGTAGAAGTGGAGGTGTTGAAGAACCGTTCTGCCACGGTTCTTCCGCAGTGTATTTTTCATGGGCTGGAGGAGTGGATCCTGGGCCCAAGTGCCAGTCAGAGGCTGGGGCTGACTGGTGCTTTTTCTTGGTCGGTCAGTCTGCCATGTGCTTATGGTTGGAGGCCAGAATCCTGCTTCAGGCAGAAGGAACTGGTCGCTTTACCTGTGGAAGTCTGAAAGAACAGTTTGTGAGAGTAGAGGTGGTGCTCCTCTAGCCTGTTCTTGTGATCCTTGGTGGGTACTTGGATCCTGGTATCACCTTTCTGTTAGCCGTTAACAGTGCTGGCTAGCCGGCTAAGGGACCAGAGGAAGGTCCCTTCCTGCCTCCTCGAGGGCGGGCGAGAACTCTCTGCTGAAGAAACTTCCTCTTCGAAGGTTCGGTTCAATTCTGCCGAAGTGGGGGCCGAGGGAACCAGGGGACTGGGCAGTTTCTGTGAAACCTGACCTGTAGAGGTTTATGTCTTGTGAGAGACTGATATTACTTACACTGGATCTCTTCAGCAAAAAGATACTTCCACAGGCAGTGTTCAATTAATCCAGCCTCGATCCAACAAATCCACTCTGGACAAGATGAGGTAAAAAAAATAAACTTTCCATTTATTTTGATTCCAAAAAACAGTTCCACAGACAGGAAAAGTGGCTACACTAATTGTATCTTTGCTGAAGCGCAGGTAAGAAAATTGTATGCTCCTCTCACTCTCTAGCACAGACAGACAAAACCCGGAAGCACCGCAGTAAACAACAAAAACCTGTCTCTGCATAAAAAACGTTAAAGAGAAACTACGCATTTCTGTCACTATTTTAACACACAATATGAATTCTCAAATCAACATATAAACATGAAAATCAAATCATGGATTTACCAAACAGCTTCTTATTAAACTGCCACTACATGACCAATCACAGTTCATCACCTCTTCTCAGAGGTGGGCTTGGAAGCTTGGCTTAAATTTCAAATGCTTTCCCCTTGAGGTGGCCTCCCCACTGCAGTACGCGTGCACACACACAGCAGTCATGGCAAATGAACAGCTTCCTGGTGATACCTGCGATCCCCAACAAGTTCCAAGGTCACACTCGTGGCATTACAGGCTGCAGTAAGGTGGAAGACAGCGCCATGATGGCTGCAGAGCAGAACGCCAACATGGCCACAGAGGAAGTGCGTATGGCTGCAGACAGTAAAATTGGTTAATGGCTGATTGCCCAAATAAAAAATATAGTATATCCATCATTTAATCGGGAGAGGGAGTGGCCAGATGATCCCCATTGAAATGTCTTAGCTTCGAATACATCAGTTGAGACATGAAAAAAGTGCACGAAACATGCTCCTGCACGTTTCAATTGATCAATTCATGTGACTCATATCAGGTATTGCCCATCAAACTGGATTGTCTAAGCACTCCTCCATGCAGTGCTATAATGCTGCAGGCACATTAATCAGTCCAAATGGAATCCTTAATGTATATCGAGCTCTCTGTAGTTGTTACAAAAGTGCAAGGTGTTGTCTTTTTTTTCTTACACAAACAACTAAAGAGGAGTATGAGGAAGTAGATTCCTGCTTTTCCTGCTTTAAAGCGATACTTCAACATTTTGGCAAATTGGCCCATTTAGCACAATTCCTTAGTCATTTCGAACAGCATACTTACTTTTTTTGTGAGGGCGAGCTGTTGTTTATTCAGAGGTGAGTCGGGGAAGGTTTTCGGAACAGACACAATGGAAGTGACCGGTATTTTTTGTTCCCCTCGTCAAACTCATCAAATACACAATCCAACAACCCCAAAAACACTTTGGTGGACACGTTATAATCCGCACATTCACTACGCTGTGAAATATTAATGCAAAATTACCAGATTGAGTTGTTTATGCGAAGATTGCTAAGACGGAACTACTTACTAAACATGGCATCTGGGCGTAGTGATTTCAAAAGAAAAAGTAGTTTCCAGTATTTGCTTCAGTGACACACACACATGGTCTATAAGGGCTAGACGGACAGTTTCGACAAACCCGCCCGGTGGTGGTTTAGGCCGGCTGCCCTTTCCCAAAGTGCTAGAGCAACGGGAGGTGGATTAAAATGCTGTAAAAAATCTGAAAAAATTTTAGCTCACTTTAGGTTTCAGGTACGAGCTACGTAACTCTATACACACCTACCTAAAATTATGGTGGTTTGTGAAGACATTTCTCTTCTTGACAAATATGTGACTTGTAAGAACCAAAATAAAGCACTATGGGGACTTTAAAGGGAAAGGGACAATGATGTCAGTACCTCATTAGCATACATACACACCCACCTCATACACCAGACCTGACTGGATACAACATTAATGGAACAGTTGGTTTATTATCCGAAAAAAGTAAAATTGCACTTAAACATCTGTCTACAAAACTTAAAACACATAACAGTCAAAATCCAAGAAAAGTGCGAAAAAGTGGGCAGACAAATGAAAACAAGTGCACTCAACTGACTGTTACGAAACATTAAGGCAACAGAAAAATTACAACACAAGAGAATAACTGCAAATGAACTTAAAGCTAATGCTTCTGTGGCTGCCTCTTTGCAGCTGTTCCTCGGTGTCTCACAACATCTCTGATATTTTGCACTGTTCTCTGGGCTAACACAGGGTCGTTATTCTTCTGGAATCCCATTGTTGAGCAGCATCGTTTCCTGGAAGACATAAAATGTAGAAAAACACTGTCACAGAAAGAAACCAAATGTGTTGACCTGTTTAAGCCATTAAAGCGATGCTTCAACATTTTGGCAAATTGGCCCATTTAGCGCAATTCCTTAGTCATTTCGAACAGCATACTTACTTTTCTTGTGAGGGCGAGCTATTGTTTATTCAGAGGTGAGTCGGGGAAGGTTTTCGGGACGGACACAGTGGAAGTGAATGGTATTTTTGTTCCCCCTTGTCAAACTCATCAAATACAAAATCCAACAACCCCCAAACACTTTGGTGGACACGTTATAATCTGCACATTCACTACGCTGTGGAACACCAACAAATAATATTGTAGCGTTACGACACTGAAGCAAATTCTGGGAACTTGCAAGTTTGCATGTTCTCCCCGTGTGTGCGTGGGTTCCCTCCGGGTACTCCGGCTTCCTCCCACGGTCCAAAAACATGCATGGTAGGTTAATTGATCACCCTAAATTGTCCCTAGGTATGAAGGTGTGAGTGAATGGTTGTTTGTCTATATATGTTTTGGTTTGTCTGATCATGCAGTGTCCTGGTTTGCAAATTATTTGAGTGACAGGACTCAGTGCATTAAATATGAAGGGTTTTGTTCTGACTTTATGAGTGTCCACAAAGGGGTGCCACAGGGCTCAATACTGGGACCCCTCTTGTTCATAATGTACATTAATGATTTGGGTCTCAATGTGTCAGATGCTAATATGCACTTTTATGCCGATGACACAATTATTTACTGTTATGGACCAACCCCGATGAAAGCTGTTGAATCCTTGCAGAAAGCTTTTAATGTGGTCCAGAACACACTTCTGCAGCTAAAGTTAGTCCTCAACACTGACAAGACTAAACTGATGTTGTTCTCAAACAATAAGAAGGTGCTTCAAACTGTCCCGCCAGTGCTTACGCTTGAGGGACATGTCATAGAAGTGGTTCATGTGTACAAATATCTTGGTGTCTTGCTTGATGAGGGCCTCTCCTTCAAGCCACACATTGAAATCTTGTGAAGAAACTGAAACTCAAATTGGGCTTTTTCTTCAGAAATAAATTTTGTTTTTCTTCCAATGTGAAAAAGCGGCTTGTCACTGCAACATTTTTATCAGTTTTAGATTATGGAGACCTGCTGTACATGAATGCCTCAGCTCAATGTCTTCGGAAGATTGACACTGTTTATCATGCATCATTGAGGTTTATTACCAACTGTAGAGCTTTGACTCATCATTGTGATTTGTATTGTCGTGTGGGATGGCCGCCCTTGTCCACCAGGAGGTTGGGACATTGGTACATTTTTATCTACAAGGCCATGCTTGGTCTACTGCCCTCCTACATATGTAACTTAATCACACAAAGAAGTGTTGATTCTTACGGCTTGCGTTCAAATGATCATTTGTTGCTCTGTGTTCCTTTTGCCAGAACAGAACTGGGGAAAAGAGCTTTCATCCACTCTGCTCCCACTACATGGAATACGTTACAAAAAAACTGGAGATTAACTGAGCTTATCCCATTGAACAAATTCAAAGCCAGACTGAAAGCACTTGAAATGGACTCTTTAAATTGTAATTGTTTTATGTAATTTGTTATGGATTTTGTTTGATGTTTTTATTGTAACAGTTGTAACTTTGCTGCCTCTTGGCCAGGACTCCCTTGAAAAAGAGGTTTTTAATCTCAACGGGATTCTCCTGGTTAAATAAAGGTTAAATAAATAAAATGTCAGCCCTGCGACAGACTGGCGAACTGTCCAGGGTGTACCCCGCCTTCGCCCACAGCAGCTGGGATCGGCTCCAGCCACCCGCGACCCCGAAAGGGATAAAGCGGCAGAAAATGAATGAATGAATGAATGAATGTTCACTTGATATGACTTCACCACCGACATAGACAGGTGCAGTATAGGGGTCAGGTGAGATCATGCTGAACCCGAGCACTGTGGATTGGTTCTGGGGATTTGAAAATCCACCTCTCTGGTAGGGAAATAAATTTTACTGGTGTGTGAGGTAGAGCAATACCAACTAGAAATATCTGGGCTCACTGCAACATGTTAGTTCTTCCTTGCTCAAAAAGAGACGATACTTTTTAAAGATTTAGCTCCAAAATGCTCTCAAATTGACTTTTTATCTGTGGACACTGAACATTCCTAAAAGCAGTTAATTACCAACTATTTTAGTTTTGTTTTTTTCCTTGCCTCGTGGTTACATCTGGTTTTATTAATGTCTGTTGTTCAGTCTCTTATTAGCACTATATTTTCTTTTTTATCTATTGTGTCATACTTAACATATTGCTTAAAAACTTGCCATACCTTCAGAGGGTAGGGTGGTCTCATCCACTGTGGATGACACTGTGGATGCCAGTCCTGTTAAGCACATAATATGACAGAAGTTGAAAAAAAGGAGGTTTTTTTTTTTTATCAACATACATCTGGAAAAAATTTTTTAAGCACCTGTAAAGTCCATGAATATCATCTCAGTCTCGAGTTTCCAGTGACTCCTACAGTTCTAAATTTTCCTAAAAAAATAAAATGATTGAATCTTATGCATCTTGGTGACAAAAAGCAATTGTGCTTTTTTCTTCTTACATATTAAAGGTCTTCTGGAAATATGATAAAATCTGCTGGGTCTAAAATATACAAACAACAACTTGACCTATCAGTTTTGAAGATGTAAAACATCTGTTAAACAAAATGTTTTTAGTTGCATACCTCCTGAACTTCTTGTGAGTGAGTACGATTACCATGAAATAAGAGGTAGCAATGCAAAGAGAAACTCTCGAGAAGCTGAATCTTAAGGCTCGACTGAAATATGCTGCTGATCACATGGAGAAACAAATGGTTTCTGAAAGAAAGTTCTGTCGTCAGATGAAAGAAAAATTGTGCTGTTTGGCTACAAGGACCCTAAATATGAGGAAAAAAAGCTGAAGCCTTTAAACCTAAGAACATTAAACCGATCGTCAACCATGATGATGGTTGTATTATTGCCCTAGGGCTGTTTTGCTGCCAGTGGAACTCGTGTTTTACAGTAAATGGAATCATGTAAAAGGGTTAATTCAATATTATCCAGGAAAACCTAAAATCATTAGCCAAAATGTTGATCTTGGACACAGTTGGATGTTTCAACAAGACAATGGTCGTTTCTCAATATGCATACTTCTCTGTACTTGTGAACTCACAGACTCGTGAAACGTCATCAGTCGGAGACCAAGTACTGTTCCAATTCAAAGTGCGCATCAAACCAAGTATGCATGAAATACCTGATGTGGACTAACTCCGCCCACTTTACCGAGTCTGCACCGGACCAGACTTGTGTAGACTTGAGGTGAAATTACCCAGAACGCATTTCGAAAGACATGACAGGGGAGTGAACACACAGCGGTGAGTAAAAAACTCTGAAATATTAGCGTTATTGGTGAACAGAATGTAGTTTTAACGGTGTTTTAGGCGAGAATATAGCTGTTTAGAATATTGGTATGGGGTCAGTCTCTCCACATCAAGCTTATTAGAAAATTTGTTTGGACAATTTCGGACATCTGGGGACCAAACGGCTGACCAAGGTGACCTGGGGGTCTGAGGCCATCTGGCGCTCAGCTGCTTCATGACGGCTGCAGCTGGCTATCACTCTCCACCATGGTTACACAGGAGATATGGATCATTTTGTGTGAATCCAATGGTGTCATGGTCCAGTTTAATCTGTTTCAGAGTAAATCTGCTCAGCTGAAGGAAAAGTTCATGTTTATAGCTGTTTAAGTGAACTTGAATGTTTAAATGAGAGGTGGATGTTAATATTGACCATAAAATTCAGTCTCGGTGGTGTAAATGTCTTCTACTGGTGAATATTGTGCATTCAAAGTTTCAAACTAAAACTATGAACTATTTCAATCAAGGGGCCACTGAGGAACCAGAACCTGATCCAGAGGTGATCTGCAGCCAGATGTGGATGGAGTAAGGTTTGTTTTTCAAAGCATGAATTAATGCATGCCATGAATAAAATTGAGTTGGTAGTTTGTGATTCTTTTTGTGTTTTTGTCCCCCTCAGAGTCTTCAGGGTTGGCTGTGACGCCAAACAAGTCAGGAATAAAAGAGGCATAATTTGAAGGCTTAATCCAAGGTATCTGACCTATTTTTTTTTTTTTTCTTTACTTTGATTGACACCAGAGGTGCTTCCTGTGACTGATATATTGTGATCTTAGAATGCTCTTAGAATGCTCAGAATGCACTGTGTACATATTTATGTGTCTGATTATTGAGATAAAGCTTTCTTCCTGACAGGTTGTCAGTCTGTGGTCATAAAGGCTCCTGGTGCTGGATGAGTCTGCACCTCCACCCAGCAGAAACCCAGTAGTGGAGACAGGACCAGCTGGTTCATGGGGGATATGAGCAGGACCAAGGCCTCGTCACATCCCAGGTTGTCAATATAGACATCAGTAAACCTCCCCTTTGCATCACAAACATTCTGCAGTATGATGGAGGGGATAAACTTTCTGTTTAGGTAACAGATGTTCCTGGGTTCTGCAGGAGGAAGAATTTTGATCTGGCTCCATCAAGAACTCAGAAGGATGGAGAAATGTCTGATGGCCAGGGCCAGAAGAGCAAAGCTCCAGGTCCTCCACCTGCTCCTGTCTGGAAGTGGATCACTCTGAGATGATGTTCATCAGCTCATCCACAACACTGAGAACGGTCCAGAACCCTGCCGGAACCAGACTGAAGCTCCTCACTCCAACCAGGGGCTTTTTCCTGGAGCAGAATCTGTAACAATATAACAGTGTTCTCCCTGGAGAACACTGAAGACTGGAGTCACATGACCTCCAGGATCGACATCTTATCATTGACCTGTGCATATAGTTGTTGTTGTTGTTCCTGGTAAATAAAAGAAAGAACTGTAGAATGTTTTTAAAAAATGTCCTTTTTTAACCTTAGAGATGTTTCTAACTTATTTTCGCTTTTGCTCTTGAAGGTTCTGTTGAAGTTTGTTAAAGTTTCCTTAAACTCCTGACTTTCTTTGTTGGACATCTGTTTATGATTAATATCTCTTTGCTTAATAGTGTAACACATTGATGTATTTACTGAAGAGAGAACTTAATAGTGCTGATGATGTGTTTAACTATATATGTATATGGGGGGGGGGGGTGGGGGGTTGCGCCCACTACTCTTCCACATACGCCCCCCCCCCCCCCCCCCTCCCCCCCCACCCACCAGTACAGCGTGCCTAGCCGGCCGCCTAGTTGACCTATGCCCAGAGCTAGCCCTGAGTATGACTAACAGTGTGTTCTCGCTAAGTACATGGGTACACACTCACCATACTAAGAATTGAGAAACGGCAAACGATTCCAAACACACATCAAAGCAGTAAAGAAATGGTTCAGTCAGGTGAAATTAGAATTTTAGAACTGTTTCCCCTAAGCCCTGACTTAAATCTAATCAAATTAATTTATTTGAAAAAAATAATGAACATTTTTGTTCAACAGTACCAATTATGTCATGAGGAGTAGTGAAAGATACAACCAGAAGTTTGTAAACAGCTACCAAAATTACCTAGTTGAGATGAAATTGCATATTTTGATTACATCTGTTTTAATGATTTCATCATAGAATATTTTCAGTGATGGGAGTTACTGGAAACTCAATACTTCATTGATATGCATGGTCTTTAGTGCATGTACGCTTATGACCACAACTGTAACTATGTGGTGAGGTAACTTACCAAAACCTTCAGTGTTATGAGCCTCCTCTGCTAATGCAGAAACAGATGCAGCATCCACAGCTTGATATTTCCACAGTGCGATGTGAATGTTGTACGTTGTCATCTGACTCGCTTCACTATCCTGGGCCTCAGCATCACTCAACGCAATTTCCTCTAGGAAATAAGTATTAGTAAAATTCAGATGCATTACTCCACATTAAATACAGAACTTTATTGGAATATTAATTCTGTACAAACCTTCAAGTTCAATCTCATCCAGGATTTTCCTTGAAGACCAGAGAGTGTCCTTTTTCCAATTGACAGAAGCAGTTTGGAAACCTTGGCAAGCTGTGTGGTGGGAACTGGTAATCTGTAGAAATCTCTGTGAACTCGGTATCATGACCCAGAAAGTCTGGAACTTGATCAAGTTCGTGTTTTTAGATTAAGGACTTGTGATAGCGTGGCAACATGTTTCCTGAGTTGTGTGGACCTGAGGTGCTCAGGGGCTTTGCTCCCACACATGTCTGCATGAATACGCAAACAGTCCTGTCTCTGTAGTAGCTCATTTGCCTTGGGTCTTGCTAACAGGAAGACATTTGTTCGACTAACGCCATTCAGTTCTTTTACTGGTCAGGAGTGACAGAGCATCAACCACACTTGGTGTGAGCAGAACTGCAACTTTTCTGCCTCTTTTTCCCATGATTTCAATTCTCCTGAAATAGTCGCAGAGCTTTTGTTCAATCTTTGACAACCCCATGGCAACATCTTCATGAAGCTGTGTGGTGTCTCCCTCCTGAAAACTTTTGAGGTGCATTTTTGAAACCTCCCCAGCTCGTCGACGATTGAACACAATTTTTGCCAGAGTAACTTTTGCAAGCTGAGCATAATTGGGTGGTGGCCTCCTCCTTGAAGTCGCAGACAGCTCTTTCTGCAGTTTTCTCCAAGTGCTTGTGAAGAATCTGAACATCTTGAGTGAAGGGTACTGTAGATGGTTTGTTATACTTTGCATCAGTCAGTGTACTCAGGGCCTTGTGAGACACTAACTCTGACCATTTGGAGGTGTGCAATTTCTTGAAAGTTTCAGTGGACTTGATCAATTCATCTTCAGCCATGACGGCCCGGCAATGGATAATGTCACAGATTTTGCGTAGTGTATGTTCCAATTTCAGGGCAAGGCTTGGTGTTTGGATAGAGAGACATTCTTCATCAAAACCCAAAACTTTCTTCACTGCTTGCACAACTCTTTGGAAGTTAGCAGGTTTGATAGCCCTCCTCCAGATATGTATGGAAAATTCTGTCCGCAGACATAACAACAGACGCCCAACTTCACGGAGCTTCTGTCGTATGTATTCATACTTTGTGTGGTCTTGTCCATGCCTGTTGTAGAGTGACTGGGCAAACTGGACGATAGAGAAGTCATTTCGCACAACTGAGGCGATCTCATCCTGTTTCATGACACTAAGGAGCTTCACACTCCACCCTGACATCTGCTGACAGGATGCGGACTCTTGTGCTGCAGCTAAACCCAGTACTTTGGTTCTACCAGGTTCTTTATCCAAGTCTTCACTTTCTGGCTTGCAGGAGCATTTGCGGACATGTCTCCACAGTTCCTTACTAACAAACAGTCCTTGGAAATACATACAGTGAATGAACTTTCCCGTCATATCTGAAACTTTGGTCTTCTTTTCACTTTCAGTGGCCCTGTCCCATCTTGTAAAACTGCAGTGTTATGTTGAAAATTTCCCTTATTTCTCATTTTTTCGAATAACATTTTACGCTCTTCGGAGTTCTCAGGGAGGGAGAATGCATATGCTATTTCAGCATGTGTTGTATGTGTTTTCAAGTGCCGTGAAATTTTGCTTTGTGGTTACCACAGACATAACAATAATTTTTAGAGCTCACTGTCAGAAGTGTTGATTCTGGTCTCTGAAGCTTTTCTTCACCCTCTGGTTTATCCTTTGATGACTGTTCGACACCATGAGCTGAATCTGATGTTTCAACACCACTGGAACTCGTACAATCTTCGAGAGGTGGCCAACATTTTGATGTAGTAGGTACAACTGTGATGCTTGTGTCTTCTACATTTGATGTTGGCTGTTGGGCTTTCAACTGACGAGACATAAAGGGCATCCTTGCATCTTCATCTTCATCTTCTTCCATCTGCTGTGTCTGGTACGTAATCCTCATCAGAATAGTGTTCATCATCATCTGATTTTGGCTCCTGTTCTGAACATAATCTCTTGATGTACATATCTGATGACAACTGATCCCCGGAACATTCAGCAGACTGTTGATCCTGAAATGATGAGAAATGTATTTATTATATGCGCAAAAGGACACTGTAGACAGTGTAAAGGTTCAAGAAACATTAAAGGGGCTGTATCATGCAAAACTCACTTTTTTTTTTATATCAACCTTGTTATATAGTTATTTACTCATCAAACACACCCCCAAAGCGAGTTTTTCCTTCGTGCCTATGTGTTTGAGCTTTCCTTATTTTTCTCCTGCTCAGACAGGCAGCCCCTCCCATACCCGTGAAAATGATCTGTCTGTTCTAGTGACGTCACTAGAGCAGAGCGCTCCCCTGAGCCCACCTCTCTTCCCCCCGCTGTCAGTCAAACTCCACAGGGGGAGAGGTGGGATTTTCCAGTGAAACAGAGCGTGTTCTCTTCCGGGTTTCAGAATTGGCCCCAGAAAATCTTTTATTTCACACAAAATGGCTTTTCCTTAGCGCCAAAAATAAAGTATTACCATGTTAATGCCTATACTAGGGTTTGGACGAGCTAAAAAAGCATGATACAGCCCCATTAAGGTGACACTCACCTGTAACAGGTCTGGATGATTTGTAATTTGTCTGATACAGGATTTATGCCAGACCTGTGAACAAACTGCAACAGATTTTGAGTATCAGTTCGATTTCAACGTGATGGATCACATTGTGTTAAATCATTCACCGATCAGAACTCTGCAGCAATCTACGTTTACAAAAAAAAAACCAACATAAACTTGAAAAGGGCAAGACAACTGGTGTCACTCAGTGACTCCCACAAAGATGACCATGATACACACAACCTTGTGTATGTAAACTTTGTTTTATGACTGTGTATTAAAACTCTAGGCATGCATTACTGACTACCTGTCCATCACTTAATTACATATCTCACCTCTGCATTATAGCCAAGCCACTTGAAGGAAGATACAGGGCCCAGACACTGCAAGCACTTGTCTAAGGAGGACACTCTTGTGCACACCAGGCGATGTTGTACACACTGTTGGCAACAGATCAGAGGAGCATCCGCTTGTCAGTTTAAGGAAGAAAAGCATTTCATACTAATTTGCTTACGTGTATTAAGTCTAATGAGAGATTAAAATGTTTTCACACCCGTGCCAACATATTCGATAGTTTACCGTTTCAATGTTGACAGCTGGAGCCAAATGACTTGCGGTGACTTGATTCGTAGTGCTCACCTGAAAGAACAACACCAGACAAGATAAAAATGACAAAAGTATTATTGACAGCTGTCTTTTCAAATACCTTTCACAATACCTTATGTTATCTTATGATCTTATATTATAAAGACCTACAATGTCTTATACTTCTGGTGGGGTCGTCCCTCCTTTCCACTATCCATGTAAGTGCAGTGCACTCACACTGCACCGGCAACCATGTTGGTATACAAAACTTTGTGCCACAAATTCTGACACTGATTGGCACCCTGGGTTTAACCTACCTGTCCAAACACAGGGAGGACATCCAACACTGGACTTGTCTGATTCAGGCCACTCGCAGTCCTCTCAATCTGGCTTTTCTCACTTGTCACCTGTAGCAGATAGTGCATGGAAGAGCGACACAGTAAAAACACAGAGAATCTAACAGTCAGGAGGATATCTGAAGTTTGGACAAAGAAACATTCTGCTGTTAATGCAAAGTAATGGTGGCAAAACACTGTTGTGAACCTCTCTGGAGAGTTTGGCAAGATGTAAAGTCCAAGATAAAAATCGTTCTTCCATTAAGACACACCTGTTCAACAACTTCTTTCATTGATGAGGAATTTGTGGTCTCTGGACTTTCCTGAGGCATTTCCTCATCGAGATCCTGTAAAAAGAACATGATAATATTATAATTCATTTCAAGAAAGAATGTTCTCTGTGTAAGATTAAGTGAAGGTCATCATGGCTGCGATTCTGAATATTTGGTAGGGAGGAAAATACATTACAGAAGTAATTTCTATCAACTGACTAGTGAACCGACTGTAGTCTGCAGACCACTAAACTACAACATTGTAGGATAATTGTAAGTGATGAATTTGATATTTGATTCTGTCTTTACATCTAACAATCATTTGGGTAGAATGGTCCCATTCTATCTAAAAGAGGTGGCCGGCAGCTTGTTGCAAGGAGAAGCTGCACCTTTATAGCTGATGAATTTGCACTGATTCATTCTAAACAGCATCTTTTAATAATAATGACTGGTGTCTGGGTCCACAGCCTGGCAAGTGTCTAACCACACTGACCGTAAACATTTAACTAACATACAGATCAAATGCAGGTTGTCCAAGCCAAAGTGATTCCACTACCATCCCCCCACCAGAGGAAGGAACCTTTAAACACTTCAGTCCGCCTAAGTCATAATTGGGTGCTTCACAGTGTAAAATGCACACACACACACACACACACTCAGAAGCTATATTGACTCACACTTTGAAAAGCATCTTTTGAGACTTTCCTCATATACCACTGTCCGCATAATCAACACTACATGCATGTGAATTAACACACACACTCCAAAAATGACCATGGTAGAAAGCATAATATTGTGCCTCAAGTGATGACATTAATTGGAAAACCAAATGTAATTTACCTTTTCAACTCTGGTGACTAGGTCAAGCACTGGCCTCGACTGGCTCACGGCGCTCATGATCATTTCAGTCTGGCTTCTGTCACTGGTCATCTATAGCAGGTAATGCATGAAAGAGAGGCACAATAAGAAGAAAATGTTCCTGTGAACCACTCTGGACAGTTTGTAAGATGCAAAGCACAAGACAAATCTATTTTCCATTGAGACATGGAAATACCTGTTCAACGGTTCCATTTGTTGATGTGGGATTTGTGGTCTTGGGAATTTCTTGATTTGTTTTCTCGTCAAGAGCCTGCAAAAGTTGTAAACAGTTTGACAGCATGATGTTCTCTGTATGACATTAAGTTAGGTTCAGAACTCCGTGTGCGGTGCTTCCGCGTTCAGTGCATACCGAACGCGGCATACTCCCGTACGGCATTCGCTGCAGCACTCCACTGTGTCCCCCCCCCCCCACCCCACCTCCACCTTAAAACAAGGTATGAGATTAAGGCTTCCGACTACATACCACACTACAATGGACCTTTCACTATCGTAATGAGAGCAATCAAACAAAACATGCAAAACAGTTTCTGGAGCATTATTATTACATTTCTCACAATACCCAGTCATGTGCTTTCCAATTAGATGCAGAGAACTATTTAAATAGGTGTGACCCAACATTATTCGATTGACTACTGTTTGCTCTTTTCTTGTTCTTCCAATGCTCGGAACTGATTTTAACACACTGTTGATAATAGTGAATAGAAGTCTTCCCCGAGTTTCTGTCCTCCATCTCATTTGCCATTGTTCCATAACCTTGGACCATATCAGTGATTTCCCCTCATTCTTAGACAGAGATAAATTTACATCGATGCTATTCCTAAAAGAGCGCCCTTTGCCACCCTATCTGCTGATTCATTCCCGATGAAGCCCATATGACCTGGAACCCACATGAATGTCACAGACATCCCCCGCTGAATGAGAAAAGTATATAACTGTAGAGCTTCAAACAAAATATCTTGCCTTGCAGATTTATAAGAACTCAGGCTGTTTAGGACTGACACAGAATCTGAACATATGAAAAAGGCCTTTTGTCTGGCTTTGCTAGCCCATTTTAAAGCTTTCACAATAGCCAATAACTCAACGGTATATACAGACGAATAGTCAGTAGCTCTGGAGCCCTCTGAATATTTAAACTCAGGAACAACTACAGCAAGACTAGATCTCTGCTTATCAGGGTCTTTGGATCCATCAGTAAAGATTTGCACACAGTCGGAATACATTATCTCAACCCTTGAAGAAAAAGCAGTCAACAAATCTGCTTTCCCCTTGTCTTTAATCTTTAGATGTAATAAATAGAGATCCACCAAAGGAGATTTTATTGTCCATGGCGGCGTTTCTGGTATCGTTACAGTAGGACAAAAACGTATAAGACTGATACCCAAATTCCGTGCATATTCTGTACTATAAGCCCCAAATCTGTTAACTTGTCGTGCATCCTCCCAACATGGCTGAAGTCCAGATTTCATTGGATGATGCTCACTGTGGCCCTTTAAATTTATCAGATAATTAGCCACAAGCTGCGTTCTTCTCAGGTCAAGGTGCAATTCTTTGGCCAAAACTAGGAGAGCTGGAATAGAGGTAGACTTAACAGTGCTGTACACCGTAAAAAATAACTCGTTTCAACTTAAAAAAGTTAGTGTCCAGGCTGCCTTAGAATTTTGAGTTGTTTTAATTTAAGAAAATAATTTTAAGTAACTTCAGACCTATTCAAAATAAATGGTATTTTCAAATTGAATGAAATTGATTCCAATTCAGTTATACTCAAATTTTTAAGTTTTCATAACTTGAGTAAAAATCAGTTCCAATAGAATTCTATAGTTTAGTCAACACTATCATTTAATCCCTTTCAACTGAAATTACAAATCTGAAATAACTTAATTTACTGTTCAGTTTACCTACAATGTTGAGTTAATTTAACTTTACGTTTTGTCAGCTGAAAATTACATTACATTGGAGTCAGCTTCAACAGGACTCAATTCTAATAAAGTTTAAAGTTCTGCATACATATAATTCCTTACATGTTTGTTGAACTTAATCTTGTCTCTATACATTTGCAGAAAAAATAAATAAATCAAGTTCTGTCTTTTCACCATTGCAACATTTATTAACAAGTTATTTAGCAATGACATTACAGATTCCCATCAAACATTTTATCAATCTTTGAAGCTTGGCATCACGGTAACTATCTCAGGAAAAAAAACATTTCTTTTGTTACCATGCTCACATATGAAAAAAAGTTTGCAGTTAAACTGAGCACTGATACTGAAAAACGGGAGTCTTGCCAAATGCTTGGACTGAAGGGAACTGTAAACTTACAATACTGTAAAACTGTTCAAGTCATAATACTGAAAGACCTATTTCATGAATGACATTCTACAAAACTAGAGGAGAATGTTGGGCCCACACACAACACAATTTCCCGCCTTTTTTAGATTGGGCTTGTGTGGAAATCTCTTAATTTAGCAAAATTTTTACAAAATGGTACCCGAATAGTGTTCCAAGAACAGTACAACAAAGACTAAATGAAACCTTCTGGCACTGACATACTTTGCAGCAATGGTCTCTGTGTGGTTCCTACAGTCTCACAGAGGACTCTGTTCCTCAGTCCATGGACTCTTGCTGAGCAGTGGTCACTTCCGATGCCCATCACAACCTTCTGAATGACTTCAAAGGTATATTTTAGCTCCGTGGTGTAGTCGATGTTGAGCACATACAGCAGTCCAAACAGCTGAGTAGTGTGAGTAGTCCTTGATGCAATGCAGGATGATCTGATCCTCCAGCACCACAGCCAGGTCAGTCAGATCCTCCCCTTCTGGTATTCTGAGGATTCCCGCGTTCAGTCCCCTCATCATGTTGTTCTCCATGTCTGTGGGCTTCTCTAAGATAAAAAGAAAAACAAAAAAAGTACTGTTAGAATTTTTAATTGTCTGCAGGTTCCTCAAAGTCACAAAAGAGACATTTAACTTCAAGGTCCACTTGTTTGCACCTGCTAAATCCATATTGTCTCACATGGGTTTGGAGAGACTTTTGACACTTAAAAAAACACACAATCACTGTATATGCAAGAGAGCATGACAATGGCTGGTTCTGTAGTGTTCAAGTGTTCTTCTGTGTTTCTGTGACAGAAGTGCAAAACTTACCTGTCCATCTCATCCATGAAGCAGCCAGGTGGAGCAAATACGATGACCTACAACAGAAAATCTCATATTAGTACAGTGACAATGCTTACAATATACTCAACAGTCATAATAGTTTTAATGTTCTAGAGGCGTGCACGTACACTTGCCTAATCAATGCATAGTTTTTGTGTCAAATTCAACAGTTTAAAGGATTTAAAAGCTGAAAAATATTTTAGGTGGGCTCAGGGCAGCAGCACTGTACTGTTTATTCCTCAACTAAATTGAAGACTTGGACCTTGAAGGGAAAAAAGTAAACACCATAAACACACACACACACACACACACACACTGTTTTCGCTTAAAATTGAAAAAAAAATGCTTGTTTTTGTATTAGACTTTTAATGTCAGAAACATGTATGGAATCTGTACTGACAGGTTTACAAGATTGACAGAACAACCCCCACCCCCACCATGCACTCACAAACGTCGTCAAACTTTGTCTGCTGCAATTCAACTTGCGTTTTCACCGTGCAGTCTGCACAGAGCAGACTGGATTCATCTCATTCAGAGTGGCAAGTTGTGAATTAACATGTTTAAAATCGCAAAGTGTCTCACTCGTCCTGAGAAGCTCCATTTAGCATAGCTAAAGGTCTCACGTTTAGCCTTCTAATAACTTAACAAGTTAAAATCAAGAAAAAACCTCTAGGTAGTATTCATAAAGAACGGTGACTTACCTTTTATGAATATGTGAGCGTGACTAAACCCTTACTGAAGGAATACGTCGGCGTGCAGCTGCTGACCATGAACTGTAATTTCAGAAATGGCGGACAGCAGAACCACTGGGCTGTTTGAATGCACGTTCAACATGCTGACGTCATCAGAAATGTCCAATGAGGAAAAGTATCATCGGTTAATCGTTTTGACTCAAATTCCTAAGTCCACTGGAATCGTTTTTCTAAGTCTGACAAATTTTCTTTAGTCAACACAACATAGACACATCTTAATTTATCACAACTGTTTCAATAGTTTGTAGTCCTGCTGACTAAAATTCTTAATCTATCATGACTAAAAGGTAGAATTATTTTTTACGGTGTAACACAGCCTCAATGCCTGGGCCTGTACTCGATCCAATCTTTCAAGCTGGGTTCTAGAAGCAGAAACAAAAACCACACAACCATAATCAAGTACTGAACGGGTCATTGCTGTATACACCATCTTCAAGGATGACTGACTAGCTCCCCACTTAACTCCACATAGACACCTCATGATATTAATGACTTTTTGGCACATAATCACAATTCTGCTAATATGGTCACTCCAGGTCAATTTGGAGTCAAACATCACACCCAAAAACTTGAACACATTTACTTTTTCTAGATTTCTTCCATATAATTGAAGAGTAGCATCAGGTATCCTTCTTTTGTTTGTGAACACCATTGTGTTTGTCTTCTCAACAGAAAACTTGAAACCCCAGCTATAACCCCACTGCTCTACTTCAAAAATGGCTTCCTGCATCCTTCTGTTAACATGATCCAAACTTCTTCCTCTCCCCCATAAAGCCCCATCATCTGCGAAGAGGGATCTTCCGATATCTGGACGAACACTGGAAAAGACATTGTTGATCATTAAAGAAAAGAGCAAAGGACTTATCACGCTTCCTTGTGGTGTACCATTATCCACCTCAAAACAGTTTGATAAAGTATTACCCACTCTTACTTAAATAGTTCTACCAGTCATGAAACATCTGATCCGTCTAAAAATCTTGCCACCCACACTCATTTGTCTTAATTGTATCAACAGCCCCTCCCTCCACATCATGTCGTAGGCTTTTTCGACATCAAAAAATACTGCAACTACAGATTCTTTACTTTTAAGAGCTTTTTTAATTTCATTTTCCAAACAGATGACCGAATCCATTGCTCGTCTGCCTTTCCTGAAGCCACTTTGATTTTTTGAAATATAACCATTCTTTTCAACAAAATACGTCAATCGTTCAGTAACCATCCTTTCCATAACTTTACAGATATTTGAGGTCAGCGCTATTGGCCTATAGTTCCCTGGATTAGATGGATCTTTACCTGGTTTCCTTATTGGTACAATCACTGCCTCTCTCCATGCATTAGGAAGCTGTCCTGTCTCCCACACTTGATTATACAGTCTAAGAAGAGACCTCAATCCTTGCTCTCCGAGATGCCTCAACATAGCATAGCACACTTGATCTTTCCCAGGAGAAGTGTTACCTGACTTGCTAATTGCTCTATTCAACTCTTCTGCAGTAAATGGGTGATTAATGGGATGGATTCCCATGTCATCTATTTCATTTAACAGGTGTGCATGACGTCTAAGTGTTTGGTCTCTTTGCCTTTTACTCTCTTCAGACAGATTTCCAGACCCATGGACTTTCACAAACGATTTGACCAACATTTCCGCCCTTTTCCACATTTGTAACTGCCCGAATTCCATCCACCTCAAGCACTGGGTACCCCCATTCTCTCATATTTCCCCCCATTCTTTTAATCATGCCCCATACACTGCTGACAGGATTTGTTCTTCCAATTTTCTCACAGAAAGACTGCCACCCAGCTCGCTTTGCTTGTCTAATAGTCCGCCTGACAACTGCCTGTGCTTTCTGATAAGCAATCATATTATCAAAAGTATGTGTAACAGCTTAAGAATGTTACTCATTATTATAGTTAAATTCCTGTTAAACTGGGACCGCAAATATACTGTTTCCGTTTTGTATTTTATTTTGAAAACCCTACAGCGGAAGTTTGCCTCTCGTTAAATGCAGTGCACTTTCGCAAGTTTTCAGTTTCGGCCAATCTTTTGCTGTGGGTAAGTCGCTTCTCTGTTTTCTCAGGCATTAATTCATTACTTCATGCAAATACTGCTGATTTGATGCAGGAAGCTACTCAGTATTGTCGCTCGGATGACTGTTGAGCAGAGTGTTAGAAGGAATAGTAGCTTTAGTTTCTTTTTGTGCTCGTTTTTGGGTCAGTTTGTTGGAGTTAATGATATTGGCCTGCCGCCGCTGGCTCTAAACATGGCCGCTGCATCTTTTAACACGGAGCTTTTCCTTTCTAGTTCGAGCGGAAACAGATGCCGTTGCCATTTTTCAATGCTTCTGTTTGCTGTCCCATGTTTGCAGTTTGCAGAATAAATCACACCAAGAGCATCGTCAGTCCAGCTTCCTGTCCTCTTTATCACAAACAACCGACCACCATAGGAGAGGTTACATATGTGTTCTTTTAACAACTTTAAGTGCTTTATTCCTCATCTTAATAACATCTGTACATTCTGCTGTCCACCAAGGCACTGCTGCTCTCTTCATTATTACCTTTACTTCTGGGGATTGCAGCTTCAAGGATACTATCACAAAACATCTGATTATTCACATTAACATCCTGTCCCTGACTGTTCAGATCAATTAGCTGTTCACTTACTTGAGTAAATTTACTCCAGTCTGCTCTTTCGAGAACCCACCTTCCTCCTCCACCCCCACTCATCTGCTCCATTTCTAGCTGTAATGAAGTCATAACTGGATAGTGATCACTGCCCATAGGATTGTCTTCCAAGACACGCCAATTACACTTATTTGCTAGAGTATTAGAGACTAATGTGAGATCCAACCTAGACTCATTCCCCGTACGCACATCAAATCTAGTACCATGGCCATCATTTAAACACACCAAACTTCCCTCCTCTAGAAGATCTTCCACCACCTGCCCATTCGCATCCACATTAACCCCACCCCATAAAGTGTTGTGAGCATTAAAATTCCCACACCACACAGTGTCACGCCTGCTTTGTCCTTGTATTTGCATTAGCTTATTAAACTCCGATCTTTGACATGGATTATAAAAAGTAATGATAACCACCTCCTTATTCCTGATCCACACCTCAACAGTTAAAAACTCAAGCTCCCCATCCTTCTCTACAACTCTATAAGGTAACCCATTTTTAACAAGTGTCGCACACCCACCACCATTGCCATCTTCCCTATCCTGTCTTGTAATGGAATACCCATGCACCACAAAGTCCAGATGAGGTTTCAGAAAAGTTTCCTGTACGCATATAACATCGGGCTTCTCTGTCAAGCCATCCAAAAAATGCTTAAATTCCTGTCCATTAGCAATAAGTGACCGTGCATTCCACTGTAAGATTAAAAACATAAGAATTAGCACTCTCATGACGCATGTAGCCCTAATGCATGGAGCTCATCCATGACATCCTTCCATCTGTAATCAGTCAGCCCAAGGTGATGTATAGCCGCCTTAACGATTATCTTACACTTAGCAGTCTTGGAATCCACGCCAGCCGTGCAATTAATAACATGGACAATAAAAGTAACCAACTTCTTCTTTTCTACTGTAAACTCCTCCTTTGATACTGTGTTCATTCTCACAGCCTGTGTCACAGGGCTTGGCTGCCTTTCTCCTCTCACTTGCTTTACAGCTTCAACATAAGTTAGCTTCTTTTCCACTCTTACTCTCTGAATTTCACTTTCTTGTTTCAGCACTTGACACCCCCTGTAAGCAGCATTATGAGCTTCTCCACAATTGCAGCATTTAAGTTGGACTCCGGCTTCACATTTGCCATATTCATGCTCTCCACTGCAACGTGCACATCTCTGTTTCCGAGTACATGACGCTGCAACATGTCCAAACTTTTGACATTTAAAGCACCTTACTGGTCGAGGCACAAATTCCCTCACGATGTAGCTCATAACTCCAAGCATAACTCTCCCTGGCAATGCCTCACCTTGAAACTCAAGCACCACAGTTTCTGTGTCCTGTCGGACCCCATCCACCCACGATTTTATGCGGTAAGCATCCAGAACTCTTCCACCTTTCACATTTTCCTTTATATCTTCAATTCCAATATCCATAGGTACCCGTGCAATAACACCTTTTCGTCCCTTAGTTTTATTTCCTCCAATTCTGTTTGCACTCACAACCTTGATTCCACAAACACTTTTTAGCTTTAAAGCCCTACCTACCTGCTCAAGATCTGTGCACCCCACCAAGAGATTTCCATCCTGCAATACTTTGGCAAATTCAATACGGCCAATCACCTCATTTAAACATTTAGTTAACTTCAAAGGATTTATTATACTCACTCCCCCAGTCTTCTCACCAAATCGTAAGACACATTTAATACATTCTTTCTCTTGGCGATCAACATCCTCAGACCTACTTCCCTTCCTCTTCTTCTTGACAGTCTGCCAGAAAAACAAAAGAAAGAGAACTACTGCCCGTGCAATTTCCCTGTCCCTCAATCCCTCACCTAGTATCGTAGAAAGAGAAAATACTTTCAGACTCAACTTTTCAAGATTTATAAATAATGTTCTCCTCTGATCTGTGTATGCTGGACATACCATTAAGACATGGCTCACAGACTAAGCATTCACAGTGATTACATTTCCCATTAGGATGTTTCCCTATTAGCATCAACCCACTGGCTAATCCACAGTGCCCGAGCCTAAGCCTTGTTAATTTGACGTCCTTTGCCCTCTTCATATATGCTCTCTTTGTGGGATGTACTAATGGCTGTATCTGAAACAGCTTCCTCCCTCTGCTGTCTACCTCCCACTCCTGCTGCCACTGGCGATGGATTCTTTTATTAATAAAGTTTCAGCACTCCATTTTCCCTAAAGGGACTCTAATATCCACCTCCTTCTTACCTAAGCTGCACTTTGCTACCCTGTCTGCCACCTCATTTCCTTCTATCCCTACATGTGAGGGCACCCACATGAACCTGACACTGCATCCCCTTCTCTCCAGGTTGGACACCACCATTAGTATGTCCCCAACTATCTCCATTCTGGCATGTCCTCCCTCAGCTCCCCTTAGAGCCATCAGAGATGAAAGAGAATCTGAACACAAGACCACCTTGCGAAACCCCCCCCTCCTCAACCCACCACAGGGCCCACAGTAGCGCTATCAGCTGTGCTGAAAAAATAGAGACTCCATCAGACAATCTCTTGCTTAGATGTGGACATGAGGGATATATATTCCAAAACCTACTTTCCCACTTTCGGGGTCCCTTGACCCTTCCGTGAAGATCTTAATAAAGTCCCCCCATCTACTCTCGAGGTATCTACCTACCCCTTCCACCACATTCCCTATTATTCCCTCTTGAATTAACTGTTTAACTGACATATCCACATCTGCCTCAGCCCAAAGCCACCGTGTGACAGGTGGCCAGCACACAGAGGGAGATATACTGACATTTCCAAGGCCTAGCTCTCCTGTGCATTTCTGAACAGATTCCAAGTAACTGACCTTATTATGCCTACTTTGACACTTTCTTAAATTCCCAGCATTGAGACAGCAGAACACTTGAAGGTAGAGCTGATGAGAGTCCTTTCAATTTCACCCACAAATTTGTACCATGTGTATCAAAAATGTTTAAGAAGATGCAATTCAGGGACTAACACTAGGGGACACTGCTCTATACACTGGGATACACTGAAAATCAGGTCAAGTGGTACATAAGAACTGTCAAAGAAAATGAGGAATTTTGTTCTTTAGACACTCACAAATGCAAATACACTCTCCGAATTACAGGGACATCGGCATAGTCCTCATAATACCCTAAGGTCCCTGTAATGTCGGTATGTAGTCAGGTCAAACGTCCGGCCAATCCACCCACCCACACCCACACACACCCACACACACACACCCCCACACACCCACACACCCACACACCCACACACCCACACGTAACAGTAGGGTTTGCATGTTCTTCCTGTGTGTGGGGGTTTCCTCCGGTTTCCATCTGTATTAACATATTAATACAGGTTTTCTACCTTTTCTGAACTCAGTGGAAAGAACTTGACTTTGTATGTGGAACTGGGTCTTCTTGGCCACAGCAAGATTTTTCAGTTTCAGATGTGAACTCTACGGTTTACCAACGTCCACAGTAATGTTCACATAAAGAGGAAGTCTGTCTAATGACAGAGTCCTATAGGAGCAGCTAGTCAGTCCGTCATTCCTCCAATTCTGCGGTGTTTGTCCTTTCAGCGTCTTCCTGGAAAGAAAACATGAAATTCACACCACAAATCAGAACATGTTTATTAATTATCCTGTAACATTATGACAGACAGTATTATGTTATTCCTATCTTGACCTCTACTGACCTGTCTTTGTTAACTTCATTGCCCTTATCCCGCTTATGAAACACCATGGTATATCGGGCTACATCTTCAGGGGGCCGCACAATCGTCATCTTGTGCTGCCTAACTCTAAGTAAGACAGCGTCATCAACAAAGAAATATTAGGAAACGTCTACAACACTAAGGTTTTGTCATTTGTACTACAACTGTGTCTCACCTGATACGCAGATCATCATCCTCGGATCCCCAACCCCAGTATGAGTTGGAGAATCCATTCACTTGAAAAAACTGTTCTCTGGTCAAAGCAGTGACTCCTCCAAAGTAACTTGGGGACATCAACCTTACAGAGCAATCAGACAAACAAATGAATATACTTCTGCTGTCAGATACAGAAGTGTGAAACACAGAACTGCAGGATTTTAAAAATCCTTCTTCCGCACTGCCATCAGTCTCCCAAACAGCTGACTGGAGTCACACACATTATGTCACCAATAAAATGCTGATACCTTCCTTTTGTCCTGTTTTCATATTGCATGTAGTTTTTTTAAAAAACGCTTTCTACATGATCCTTGATTCTCTATTTTAATGTTGAGATTTTGTGGAGATAGCTAATAAGAATTTAATTGTGAAAGGAAACATGTTTTCTGAGGTACAGACGAAAGAAAACTTGGTCATTATATAATGTTTTCCTTCAGATCTTTCAAAGCGATGTGAGGCCTCAGGGGAGTGCCATGTGTTGATTCACTAAGGAAGTATGAAATTTAATCAGACTTCCAGGATATAAGCATTAGTCGTGTACGTACTTATATCTTGTTGAGTTCCGGGCAACCATCAAGTGTTTGGGCTGGTCCTCGCAGACGTACAAGTTATGATCATTTTCTGGAATAAGGTCCACATCATGGAGTATGAAGCAGTCCCAACTGTAGTCCTTCAACGCCTCCAAGTATCCAATGTTTAGTAACTTGGCGCGGTTAAATGTTACATTGCCAGCCTGTGGAAAAAGAAAACAACAACACCAAACATTTCCATTCAGTTTTAGAACAGGGCCACATCATGGTGAAATGATGGGGGGGGGGGGGGGGGGGGGGGGGGGGGGGGCAGTAGCGACCGATGCTGAGCGAAAAACCAGTGCGCTGCTCACACGGGCCATCACAGCCTCAGGCGCCCCCTATGGCTCGGCGCCATGGGCAAGTGCCCCGGATGCCCAGCCTAATTGCCGGCCTGGGCCTCTCAGAGGAGTGGAGGATGTGACACTCACTCTGCTAAACATGCTTCTCAAACAGTGGAGTCTAATGGGACACATGTCAGACTTTTATTTGTGGGCTTTTCATCTGCTTCACATAAAATCCAACCACACAGTTTAACCAGAAGGCTCCTTGAATAGTTTGTAAGTAAAAATCTAGTGGGTTGGATTCTCGACTTTTTTAACCAGCAGGACACAGAGAGTCCGAGTAAATGGTACCCTCTCAGATCTTAAGTGCAGATCCACTGGTTCAAATCGAGGCTGTGTGCTGTCACCTTTATTATTTATTCTTTACACAGATATGTGACGTAACAGGTGTGACAACAGATGCATTATAAAATATGAAGATGATTCTGTTATTGTCAGTCTGTTTCTGGAAAATGAGAGCAGCCAAGACTGTGATTGATGACTTTGCACATTGGTGTGAGGAGTCTTATCTTCAACTTAATACTCCAAAAACGAAAGACATGGTAATTGATTTTAGAAGGAAAACTCATATGCATAAGGCCACTATAATCAAAGGTAGACCATTGACTTTGTGCAATCTTACAAATATTTAGGGAATGTCATTGATGAAAAACTTAACTTTGAAGCCAACTTCGAAACTACGTGTAAAAAGGGTTCCAGCGTCTGTTTAAGGAAGCTCTCGCACTTTCACACTGACTGAACTATAATGACCATGTTTTATCGTGCTTTTATTGAATCCGTTTTATCATTTTCCTCGGTGTCATGGTTTGGTCATGGTCACACATCTCTGAAGACGAGAAATGCCTTAAATGATCTTCTCGACTGATTGGTGAGTCACAGCTTTCTCCACCATCCCTGTATACCAAACAGCACTATTTTATATGATGACTCCCACCCTGTACACAGCGAGTTCCAGCTTCTTCCCTCTGGGCGGAGGTTTCTAGTCCCTAAAGGTAGAACAAAACATTCCAGAAACAGCTTTGTTCCTGCTGCTATTATTGAACGGAACAAGCTGTAGAGATTTTGCACAATAAGACTGCAGAGGTTTTATTTGTTTATTTACTTTTGTTTATCTTGGTTTTAAACTTGCTGTACCTTGGCTTTTATCTAGAGGATCTTTTTTGGGTTATTTATTAGTATTTTGATGTATGCATCATGTTGATGTTTATCTCCCTTCTCGTGTTCTGACTGGTGGAGCCTTGGGGTAATTTTTGTGTTCTGGTTGGCACTCATAACTGTCTATAAATGTGTGTAAATGTCATCCCACTGCAGAACAAATCTACCTTTGAGTTTTAATAAAGTAACCAGAACCTGAACCTGAACCTGAAACTCCGGTCCTCGAAGGCCAGCCTCCTGCATGTTTTAGGTCTCTCTCAGTTGCAACCCAGCTGATTGCAATGAGGAACTCATTATTATGGCTGTGTTCGAAACCGCATACTGTCTACTACATCCTTACATACTCATACTATCCATCCTGCATCCTGCTTACTCAGTCCATCAAACAGTATGCGAAGCGTTTACACTACAGCATACTACATAATAACCCACAATGCATTGCACTTCTTCCATGAGCAGAAATCGATCTGCTAAAGCTGATTTCACTTTAGCTCTAAACTCGTCAAATGTATAACTTCGAGATTTTTTTTTAAATTAGGTGACAAAGTGGTGGTTTAGAGCCCGAGTGTGTCGTTTATTTGTCCGAATACCAGCCGTTTATGATTTTGTTCGGACGAATTCGGCGAAATTCAAGCCAGCCGCAGTGAGCAACGCACTTCCGGTTATTTTCACCAAAATAAACCACCCCTTTCCCTTTGTCATGCAAAAAGCCTCAGTGATAAATCTGTGCTTTTACTTTGAAAACAAAAAGCCAATCTTTCAGCAATATATCTCGCTTAACATCCCCGTTTGGACCGGTGTCCCGTTAACGGACCACTTATTATGCCAATTATGATGCTTTACCGACGGAGAGTTTTTTCGGCTCTTCAACAAAGATCGGCTCGCCGTCTTCGGTACATCATGGTTGCTTTCAGCATGGACTTGTTCTCAGATGTAAGTGTTTTTTTTTTTTTTTATTTTACTATTTTTAATCATTGTCAATCCAATCAGAAATCTCGTAATATGACATACCTACGAGCACAAACCATTGAGGGAAGATTAAATCTAGAACCATACTCAGCTTGTTAAATGTACATCAAGAAGAAACAGTCATTGTGAACTGAATAAAGTTTATTCAAATGTCCGTCGCGTTGCATCTTGGGCAATTTCAGTATGAGTAGTGAACACACGATGTATACTCAACATTTCTGGCGAATGCAGTATGCATCCGGGAACTTCTCGCATACTCAAAATCGCATACTGCCAGTGTAAACACACTGCATACTCAATAAGTTAGTATGAGTAGTAGGTAAGTATGCGGTTTCGAACACAGCCTATGTCTTTCCCAAGATTGAAGATGGCATCGATATGAGATTCAGGTGTGGTGAAGCAGAGAAACATTGAAAAACCAAACCTGTTCCCAAACCTGTTCTGTGAAAGCCCCACCCGAGCATGATTTAGCTCTCTTACTGCTTCAACATACCTCAGTTTCATAACTGTGTAGTCACCAAGCATCTCGCACATGTAAACATGTGGATCTGGTGGGTTTAGAGATGACTGTGTTGTAACTGACGTTATATAAATAAAGCTGAATTAAATATATTTGCATTACACACAATTACTTTGAGTGACAATCTTTCTAATAATTCAAATGGCAGAGATGAAAACATTTTATTGATACTATTGATGCAATACTTAATTTTTTTCATATAAGAAAAAATGAAAACAAAGAAACATCAGAAAGATCAACCACTAAAGTATGTTTCAGCGGATTTCATTCAACATCAGTGTGTGATGTGGAAAATACCTGATTGATGACATAAATGGCGTAGTGTAGTTGTTGCCTCTGCAGAAATGGGTGCAAGTGATGCAGGAAGTAGACGAGATGTCTTTCCCGATTGCGAAATGGGATGAGGATCGCCACGCTCTGCCTCGCTGCACAGTCCGGGGGCTCGTACTCGCCCTCTCTCACTTTTTCATTTTCAGTCACCACATCGTTCAGAGTCAGAGAGGACTCGAAGGACAGGTTCGTGGCTCCCTCTGTGGAATTTACAGTTTTCATCAAAATATAATTAGGGACGCTCTATATTGTAATTCTAGTTTTTTTTTTTTCTTCGTCATTAATATTCCAACACGCACAAAAAAAAAAAAAAAAAACTAATTTGATCCTCTAAACATGCTCCAGATCTCACAAAATTTGACATGCACATTATGACTGGTGAAAATTTGACAGAAATGAAAAATGAGCCCCATCAATTCCAAAATGTGCTCTCCAGCACCACCTCGATACACTAAAATGGCCGCCACGGCCCGTGGGAATGTCGTGGAGAGATCAAACCAACACTCACCCGTTTGTCTCACCAAGACCCAAAAGCTCACGCACTGACACCCCTGACCTAAACCCAACAGGAAAGCTGTAATTTGCTTTTCAAAGTAAACGTTTGATTGAAATCTCTCTTTGTGAAAGGAATGATCTTCTCCGAACACCACGAGATGACAGAGGAGAAGCTGATCTACAAAAATAGAGAAAAACTTTGTTTTAACGGTTGTATAGAAGATCTTTATTACTAACAAAAATGAATTAAAGCTAAAAAATGGCGTTACTAAGCTGCAGCAGCCTTGTTTTTATCATGATCAAAAAAAATAAAACAAAAATTAATCAACTCTGGAGGTTGTAAAATCAATATTACTTTAGCCAATCAATAACGAGGTAGCCTCGTTATCTATTGGTTTTCTAACGTGTCAATCAACCTCTCTACATTTTTAGCGTACCCCCCCCTCCTGTTGTCGGCACAACACTCCCCCATGCGCTCCACCCCACTCCCCCATGCTAAGCTCTGCTGCCGCAATCGACACCTTTTCACATGTAGACTTGAGACAATTTTTCTTAATCATAGCTACAATGTGCTGCCATTTGGCGAAAATGTATGTTTAATCTTAAAACAAGACTTGTATGAAAAAGTCCGGAGAGAGGGTGGGTGGGGGGTGGGGGGGGGGGTGGGGTTTGTTCACGTCTGCCGGCTGCAGCGCACACAGACCCGCTGTGAGCTCCGAGCGTGAGTCTGCTCCAGTCCTGCAGCTCCACACAAACCTCCCCGTCCTCCTCTGATCCACCCGAGAGCAGGGACGGGTCAGGTACAGGATTTGGCGCAAATACATGATTTTACTCATATTCGCTGTGTTTTATGTTGTTCAAAAGGACACGTTGGTAGCTATGTGTTAGCGCCATGATGCTAAGTTGCTACTTGCTACGTGCTACTTTCTGCGTAAGGAGGAGGCGGTCCTCCGGAGAGAGCAGGGGAGGAGGGGGTGTGGGTCACGCATGCGCAGCATTTCAAAAAGGACTAACTGTCACTGGATTTCTCCCTCCGTGGAAAATCCTCTATACAACCTTTAAGTCACATTGTTCGGACTTTCTTCGCCGTCAAAGTTTGAGTTCTGAAATCTTGTCGCGCTCCTGCCCTCAAACACTATAATGGAAAAAATTTCCTTTTTGAAAGCGTCTCAAGCAAGTGGCGAGTGTGGCTAAAACGTGACTCCTATCAACAAACTGAGCACACGTGAAGCATCACAAGGTCCTTTCAAACAATATGATGTAAAATATGTAGGGAAAATGCAATGATATGTGTCGGTTTTGATGAGAGAAAAAAAAGTATGCCCCCTGCCAATTTTTGCTGTTGGTTATAATGGAGCTGTAAAATCTTGAGATCTTTGAGAAAATCTTGCGTTTTTCAAAAACTGCTGAGTGATGAACACTTTAAAATCACACTTGCCTCATAAAAAAAATTCACCTCATCAATTTACACTCTTTTGTAAGCTACAAAAGGACGTGTGAAGAAGAACATCAAGAAAGTTGCTTCTCAGATTTGACCCTTTGCAGTTAGTGCGAAAAGAGATAAAATACAGTTACAGCAATATTGTATGCAAATAGTACATTTGTCAGCTCCAACCTGTCGTTTAGTGTGTACTTACGCAGCAGAGGAGAGACCTTGGGGCAATCGACCTTTTGTGGTGAAGTATTTAGGTCATCAGGCACCCCTGTCGTTGAATGGAGTTTATCCACCAGACCGTCTCCTTTAACAAGAGTTTGTGTCGTGGCAGAAGAAACTCGAATTGATTTCAAAGTTTCACCTGTAAAGGCTGTTATCCATGCGATGACCGACAGCAAGAGAATAAGCAGCACACAGTACTTTGTTCTCCACAAAATCTTGTCGGCAGATGAACAGAAGCCCATGGCTGTGCCACTTTATAGTAGAAGCTGTTGCTTATTGTTTAAGATAATTTTCTGGGCACATCAGCAAAAACACCAGCCGTCTGAGATTCACTGAGTTGTCATCTAATGTTGCTGGAAAATTCAAAAGCAGCTACTTAGTGGCGAAATTCCTTAACTGAATCTGGATGATCCTAATAATCCACTGTCAGGACATCCAGTCAAAAATTTGAACTCTTCAGCAGCTGTGAAGAAAATTAGAGAAGTTACCACCAAAAATGTACATAATAGGCAAGATTCAGGCTGTGGAAATGTATTTGTACAGCTGTGTACTGCCACAGCTTTAACATATGTAGCCCTTCCAATCCTACTCTTTAAGAGGATGGGCCCTCGGTTCGGTTCAGTAATACTCTTGTATATTTGTGTGATATTTTTGGATTTAGCAATTGAGTAAATGGCACCTCAAATCACAACAGAAACCTTAGTATGGAAAAAGCAGATTCTGAATTTAATAAAAGAAAGTAATTATAAACAAAAACAGTATAATAAAACAGATATGAGCACCCTTGTATAAAGTCAACACAAATGCAAACACTTCAATAACCAAGGTTTTTCTCCAGCAAATAAAATATTATACACCAGCAGTGTCTCAGTTTCAGTCTCAAACCTTTTATCAAAATAAAGCCGGCATCCCCTCAAAATAAAAAACGTTGCAGGCATGAGTCGTGGCTTGAGAACGTTGGAACCCACACTTAAGGGTCCGAGCCATCCACAGATGAAATAAAATAAAGAAGAAAAGTACCTTTTTCCAGAGCAATGTTCCAGTCAGTTCACCTCAGTGCGGATGAGAATTGAAGCACACACACAGTGATGGTTCTCCAACGCTGCCAGAGGAACTCTGAGCATCCCAGGCAGCTCAGAGCGCTATCTGGTTGTCCTCTTGTTTCCAGACCCGGAACGGACTCACAGCTACGTGGCTAGCTGCGTTAGCTAACAGCTGCATGCAAACAGTCCCAAAACGTGTCGGCTCGCTTTACCCTGCACTTAGCCAGTGAGGCAGCTTCTGACTGAAAACGGACAGAAATAAACTTCAGGCCGAAATTAACTGCCGCTCCCACTTCTACCTGTCGCTTCCCAGACTGTCAGGCCGACAATCTAGCGTACAAGCACTCAAAAACTCACAGAAATGAACTGTTTTCCTCTCTTTCCTCGAGCATTTCTCTCTCCTCTTATCCCGCGTGCCGCAGCACTTCCTGTATCCCTCCGCCGTCAGGTCACATGACCAAAACATCCCGGTTTTAACAAAATCAATCTTACATTAAAATAAAATAATGCTCTCTCTTTTTTGTGTTTACATCATGACATGAAACATTCTCTTTTTCAAACACAATTTAAAATGAATTTAACAATTTTTTAAAACACAATCAAAACAAATGACTTTTTACATCTTCTTAACATTTTGTTTTTTAAATCAACCATGAACTATTTATATGAAATGTATTTCAACATTTCAGCAGGGTTACACATAGATAACAAGATGCAATAGGCAAGAAATGTACTGTAAAAATAAAATCTTTCCAATTCACCTGTCATTGAAGAAAGATTCCCTTTAAACAATCTGTCGTCTCCATCAGCAATGTCTTTGTCTACTTTTTTTCTTCCCAAATGAGATGTACAGACCGGAGTGGTGTAGTTATTCCTGAGAAAGGGTTTCTCCAGTCAGGGGAGCGCAGTGAAGGTGGAGAGACATCCCTGTGCTTCATTTCATTAAAGTAAATCTAAAGTAAACAGATGCATTGTTGATGCTATCATCATCTACGAGGTTAACAGCATGATCCACCCATCAAAAGAATTGCTTTCATTGTTTTGTACATTGTAAAGTCGTGCTGCCAACTGAATAGAAAATTCCAAGCAATGTTTTCCTCGTGTGTTAACACACAAGTCCTTGCAGGGAAGAGATCAAATTTGATAAACATCCACATGCAAAATCAAGATCATTGTGATTGTTTTCTGACTCCAATTAACTCTATTAAAGTGTACTTGACTTGAAATGTACAGTAATAGACAGATGATGCCTGGGTGGTGTTGTCTAGAACAGTTCCTGCCTGTTGCCACTAGGGGCCATGCATTGTGTAAAGGAGGGGGGTGGATCTTCATTGGGTGGCAGCACTACGGACAGACTCCGGTCAGAGAATCTTCAACCAGCTTTATTGACATGCAGCAGGGAACTGGAACAGGTCATTTGGGGTGTATATTTACATGAACATGTGTATATACGTGTGTGGTCTGGAATAAAGAAATAAAAAAAAAAAAACAGAAAAGGTGTCATGGGGGTGATTCCGTAACATTAGCAATCAGTATAATGTGTCTGGTATACAATAATATCACATTAAACAGGAAACATACAGTAATGCAAATAATCACTACTAAACAGGGGGACACATGGCGAAAACACACAGGACATTCATATACAGGGGGTTTAGGTCATTAAAGGATAAGTAAACATGGTTAACATGGTGCAAAAGTAAACACAAACACAGGCACGTGACACAGATGAGACATTAGGTGGGCTGCAGTACACATGGGTCACAAACACGATCATAGTTAACTTCTACTCTTCCAAATAGACCCAACGGGGTAATACCACACAATTATCAAAGTTAGGAACTTACTTCAACTTCAAATAACGCACACGGAACATGGAAAACTGTCCAGTCTCTCCCTCGTCTGCGCTAGAGTGGAGCGGAGCCGAATCAATTAAGGGCAGTGCGCTGCTCGGCTGTTCATGCTCTCTCTGAGTGCTGAGGCGTTCAAGGGAGCTCCGTAAAGAGCAGTGTTCATCGCATAGGCTTTCAGACACATTGACACACATTTAATAAATACTTCAGGTACTATGTATGTGTGGCATGGTGGGGAGTTGCACTCCCCTCCACTTGAGGCAGTGTGGCTTCTAATTACTGGGCGTCTATAAATATCCCTGCTCCGCCCTTCCTCTTCCTCTTCCTCTTCCTCCTTCATGGGACTGACAGACATGTGGCTGCTGTCCTGACAGCGTGTCTGTGCAGGATAGTGTTTGGCCTCCCACAAAGGTATGCATGTCCTGTTTCTCTTTAGTCCGCTTAGCAGCCTCAGCAGTGTATTTACCCCAGCCCTGCGTTTCACAGCTGTGAATTGACTGGGAGCTGGACTGCCCTGGAGTCTGTGTGGGAGCGGTGTGTTTCCTGCAGCCACCGCCACTGCTGTATCGGGCTGTGTATGCTCTCCTTCATGCTGCCAGTGGTGCAGTCATCAGCTGCAGTTGACCCCAGGCTTTACTGCTGTTTTGGCTCTCCTTCTTTGGACGTGCTTGACACCTGCTCGTCGCACCACGGCCTCCTCAGTACCCCCTGCTGCCCTAGGGCCTGATGGACCACCCAGGCTCCTTGAGAAGTGTGGCTCTCCTGCATCGAGCCTAGGAGCTTGGGCATGCGCCGTGCTCGGGCATTTTTAGAAATGCAGACGCACTTTTCCTTCTGATTTTCTTCTTTTTTTCCTTCTTCTGTTCGATTGCGTTTAATAGTGATTACGTTGCTTTATTGTTTTCTGTTCTATCCCTTTGGTTCTTGTTATTTTGTAATGATTTGTTTTTTTCATTTCGTATAAATTACATTGTTCCTCTTTTCGTTTGAATATTTAGGTATTGGGTTTTTGTTTTCAGGGTATGAGGGCTGCCATCATTGTGTGAGTTTAATTGTTGATTTTCTTTTCTTTTGACAGGTGCTGGGGGCCCCAGAGCGGCAGCGGTTCCCTGGTGGTGGTTCCGTTTTCACTTTTTGGTTTGCTGTGTCACGGGTGCTGTGTGTTTTTGGATCCTCCCCCCTTTCTGTTACCGCTGTCGTGGTAAGCCCCAGCCCTGTCCAGTTTGGTTTTGTTTGGCAGGCCTCAAACCCCATTTATTTTGAGTTAGTCTGTTGATTTTAACATTAGGAATTTAATAAAGTTTGTTTTAATTTGAACTCACGTCTCCCGTCCCAGTGAATCCTTTGAACCTGCGGGCCCTTGTTTTTTTTGGTTTGATTTGGTTTAGCATTTGAGATCCTGGGGTGCAAGCCCCCAGGTGGCGTTGTCTTTGATTTGGTTGAGTTTTGGTTATCCCCCCCATTCATTCTGCCACATTCTGGCATTGTCGGCAGGATTCGCAATTAAAGGACGGAGACGTGATTTCAACTTTAAAATATATGTATTTATATTTAAAAGTCTTAATTGTGTTTTAATCATTGTCTGATTTGTGTTGGAGCCAAAACAGCAGCACTGCCTTGGAGGATCACCCATTCATTTAACCATTGTCATTTTTTTGGTTATTGTTCTGTTAGAGGCACCTAATTGAGGTGGGGTTGTCTGTCGGTATGGAGGAGGAAGTGCAGCAGCTCCGAGAGCTTGTGCAGCAGCTGAAGGCGGACAACGAGCGTCTGCGTGGGGAGCGTGCTGCGTCTCACTCGGACCCCAATGGGGCAGCGTCAGCCTCCACAAATCCAGCTGGTAGTTCACCTGCTGTTGTGGCGGAGCGGCTGGTGGTTATACCAAGGGATCGCAGGTGTCCCATGTTTAACGGTAGATCAGGTATGGGTGTAGCTGAGTGGATTGAAGAGATACAGGCATGCGTGCGAACTCACCACCTTTCTGTTGCTGATCAGGCCCTTTTCATTGTTGACCATTTGGAGGGGGAGGCACGGGAGGAGATAAGGTTTCGACCGAGGGTGGAGCGTGACGACCCGGCCCGCATTTTTTCCATCTTGCGGGAGTTGTACGGCCACACGCACTCTTATGTCACTCTACAGCAGGCTTTCTTTGCAAGGCAACAACAGGAAGGTGAGACCTTGCAGGAGTTTTCATTAGCCTTGCTGGCCTTAATGCAGAACATTAAGCAGTGTGCACCTGATGGGATGCCAAACTCTGAAGTGTTACTTCGAGACCAGTTTGTGGAACATGTCCTCGACAGTTCCTTGCGCCGGGAACTGAAGCAGATGGTCCGGCATCAGCCCACCGCTTCGTTGCTGGAGGTGCGTAGGGAGGCTATTAGATGGGAGCGAGAGGGTCTTCCTGGCGGTTCGCGTGGCCGTAGTTACACTCTACCATCTACACATGGTCTTCAGTTCAGAGTTCAGGGTGGTTCCGTTTCACCTTCTGTAGCTGCTTCCCAGGGTCCTAGCTTAACTGAGCTGATGGACCTTCTGAAGAAACAACAAGAGCAGCTTAACACCCTTACCCGCACAGTAGCTGCCTTGCAGGCCCCTCGACCCCAAGGTCGGATGACACGTAATAACCCTGTGATTTGTCGCCGGTGTCAGCAACCGGGACATTTTGCTCGTGAGTGTGATGGTGAACGCGTCTCTTCCCACGCTCGTGCCCACTCTGTTACAGGACTAGTCTCCAGCCCCTCCAGACCTGCCTCGTCCACTCAGCAGCCGGAAAACTGAAACCCGCTGAGTCACTGAGCCATGGCCCAGTGGGGGAATTTGCAGGCTCCATAGATGGTAAGGCTGTTGATCTGATGTCTTCCTGTCCAAAGATTGATGTCTCGATAGGGGGAGTTTCCGTTTCTTGTCTGGTGGACACTGGGTCCATGGTTTCCACCATAACTGAGCAGTTCTTTATGGAGCAGTTTGCCCCTTGGGGCCATGACCGCCTCCAGTGTTGTCACTGGCTGCAGCTGCGAGCGGCTAATGGGCTCGCTATACCCTACATGGGTTACCTGGAGCTAGATGTGGAACTGTGTGGCAAGGTTATCCCCCGTTGTGGTATTTTGGTGGTTAGGGACCCCCCAGCCCCAGTGTCTTCATCCCCAGGGATCCTTGGGATGAATATCATCTGCCGTTGTTACAAAGAACTCTTTGGCGAGTATGGTGATTCTCTGTTTGATGCCCCACTGTTATTAGATGTCCCCCGCCCAGTCCGTGAGGCCCTCCAACAGTGTCACGAGGTTGCAGGCCAGGCTCAGATAACCCTTAGTGGTACCGTCAAGGTCCAGGGAAGACATGTGGTGCGCATACCTGGTGGGTTCATGAGACTGGTGACTTGTACGTGCCCGGAGCAGTTTGCTGGTCGGGATGCCCTGTTTGAACCCGCTGAGTCAGGCCTACCAGCAGGGTTATTGGCATCTCCGAGC
Source organism: Salarias fasciatus (assembly GCF_902148845.1). Classification (NCBI taxonomy): domain Eukaryota; kingdom Metazoa; phylum Chordata; class Actinopteri; order Blenniiformes; family Blenniidae; genus Salarias; species Salarias fasciatus. The sequence continues at coordinate 11,647,505 of NC_043754.1, forward strand.
CTGATTCAGGTGGTCAGGGGTACCGCTTATGTCCCTGTGGTCAATGTGGGAACTACGGAGGTCCTTCTCTACCCACGCACCAGTCTCGGCACTTTAAGTAGTGCACAGGTCATTAGTCTCCCGGCGGGGGTCACTGAGTTGACGTCGTCCACTGCCATGGTATCCTCCCAGGTGGTGTCTGATCCTGTCCTGGACATGGTGGAGGCATTGGATTTGTCGGCATTAAGTGAGGGACAGCAGTCTGAGGTGAGAACCCTTTTTCAAAAATATAGTTCAGTCTTCTCTGCTCATGAGGGCGATTTAGGCTGTACTAACGTCATCTCTCACGACATCCCTCTTCTTGATGATATCCCCCTCAGACAGCGATACCGAAGAATTCCTCCATCCGAGTATGAGGAAGTGAGGGCCCATATCAGTCAGCTCCTTGAGTCCCAGGTGATCAGGGAAAACAGCAGTCCATATGCCTCCCCTATTGTCCTGGTTCGAAAGAAAGATGGAACCCTGCGGTTGTGTGTTGACTACAGGCTCCTCAATCAGAAGACCAGGAAGGATGCATTTCCCCTTCCCCGTATTGAGGAGAGTTTAGATGCACTCTCCGGGGCCCGCTGGTTTTCTACGATCGATTTGGCTAGTGGGTACAACCAGGTCCCAGTCACCGAACAGGACAAGCCCAAGACTGCATTCTGCACACCTTTCGGCTTGTTCGAGTGGAACAGGATGCCGTTTGGGTTATGCAACGCACCAAGCACCTTCCAGCGCCTGATGCAGAGGATGTTTGGGGATCAACAATGCCAGTCCCTCCTTTTGTATCTGGATGACATTGTTGTGTTTTCTTCCTCTGTCTCACAGCATCTGCAGAGGCTCGAAGTTGTTCTGGGTCGTCTTCAGAAAGAGGGACTGAAGGCAAAGCTTGAGAAGTGCGCTTTCTTTCAGAAAGAAGTGAAATACTTGGGCCATGTGATCTCTAGCCAGGGAGTGTCCACCGATCCGGACAAGATCAAGGCTGTGGCCCAGTGGCAGCGCCCCCAGAATGTTTCAGAGCTACGCTCCTTTCTGGGCTTTGCCAGCTACTATCGGCGTTTTGTGGAGGGATTTGCCCACCTGGCTGGCCCCCTCCATAAGCTGGTTGCTGAGCTGGTGGGTACGAAATCCAAAAAGGGCTCAGGGAAGCACCTGGGTGCCTCCTGGACCTCTCAGTGTGAGGAGAGTTTTGAGGCCATTAAGGCGCGACTGGTCTCAGCCCCGGTTTTAGCCTATGCCGACTTCTCCCGTCCCTTTATATTGGAGGTTGACGCTAGCTACAACGGCCTTGGGGCAGTCCTTTCCCAGGACTTGGAGGATGGGGTACGCCCAGTGGCATATGCTAGCCGGGGCCTCCGACCCACGGAGCACAACATGGAGAATTACAGCTCCATGAAACTTGAATTCCTGGCTCTTAAGTGGGCCATGACGGAGAAGTTCAGGGAGTATTTACTGGGACACAAGTGCATTGTCTTTACAGATAATAACCCGTTGAGCTACCTCCACACCGCTAAGCTCGGGGCCACAGAACATCGGTGGGCTGCTCAGCTTGCAGCATTTGATTTTGAAGTCAAGTACCGGTCAAGCCGAAGTAACAGGAATGCTGATGCCCTTTCCCGGCAGTACACCTCTGGTGCGACTTCAGTTGAACACGCTGTGCCTGGAACATCTGTCCCTGTGGCCCTCCAACAGACTTTGCAACTTGCCCCTCCCACTGGGGTAACCCAGTCCCTGGTATCCGTCCTCCCAGGGCATTCTCCCTCTGACCTTTGCTCTTTGCAGGAAACTGACCCCCTTCTGGCGGCGGTCCTGGTGTTTTGGAGGAGACGTGCCCAGCCCTCCCGAGCTGAACGCCAGCAGCTTTCAAGACCAGCGGTAGCACTGTTGCGTCAGTGGGACCGCTTGGTGGAGAAGGAGGGGGTTCTCTACCGTCGATTCTTCCACCCAGATGGGGGTGAAGAAGGTCTTCAGCTGCTCCTACCTGCTGTCCTTAAGGAGGAAACCCTGAGGCAGCTCCATGATGAACATGGCCATCAAGGCATCGAGAGGACCTCTGAGTTGGTTCGGGAACGCTGCTACTGGCCCAACATGACCACTGATATAAAACAGTGGGTCCAGGGGTGTGAGCGTTGCCAACTTGCAAAAGACTCGTACCTGGTGCCTCACAGCTTTATGGGTCATTTACTGGCGTCCAGGCCCAATGAAATTGTGGCCATGGACTTTACAGTCTTGGAACCATCTCGAAATGGCTTGGAAAACGTCCTGGTGTTGACCGACGTCTTCAGCAAGTACACTGTGGCCGTTCCCACTCGAGACCAACGGGCTTCCACTGTAGCCCAGGTATTGGTCAAGGAGTGGTTCTTTAGACTGGGGGTTCCCAGTCGTATTCACTCAGACCAGGGGAAGAGCTTTGAGAATTCCATTATTCAGCATCTCTGTAGCCTGTACGAGGTTTCAAAATCCCGCACCACACCCTATCATCCTGCAGGCAATGGGCAATGTGAAAGGTTTAACAGAATGCTCCACAACCTCCTGCGCACACTCCCGACTTCACGGAAGCGTGACTGGGCTTCTTGTCTTCCACAGGTTCTGTTCTGTTACAACTCCACCCCGCATCAGGGCACTGGGGAGTCCCCCTTTTTCCTGATGTTTGGACGTGAGCCGCGGCTCCCTGTAGACTTTCTCCTAGGTCGCGTCCGTGATCCAGTTCCAGGAGAGGTCCAAGACTGGGTGGCTGAGCATCAGGCCAGGTTAAGGTTAGCCTTTGAGGGTGCTCGCGAACGCTTGTCTGCTGCTGCTAGTCGCCGGAAGGAGCGACATGACCAACGCGTTCGTGATGCCCCACTGAGTGTTGGCCAGCTGGTCTACCTGCGGGATCATGGTGTCAGAGGTCGTCATAAGATCCAGGATGTCTGGAACTCTGCGGTCTACCAAATTGTGCGGGCACCTGTGGAAGGGCCTGTTTATTCTGTTGCCCCAGTGGATGACCTCCAGAGAGTGCGCCAGGTCCACCGAGACATGATCAAGCCCCAGGTCAGGACCCCCGGCTGACCCTTCCCGGGTCCTGCCTCCACCTGCACCAGTCCAGTTGGACAGTGAGTCCGCTGAGGAAGATCTATGGCTCCTGGTGCGAGGAAACCCCCTGTTACCTACCAGAGCAGCTCCTAGTGTTGCGCCCGCTTCTGCCACTTCACCTGTTGTCACCTTGGAGCCTCAGGCTGTGGACTGTGCATCTGGCGCACAGGCAGACACAGCCGAGTGGGCTCAGCCTCCTCTGCTGGATGCTCAACCTGGGCCCAATCGGCAGACCTTGCGCCGGACTGGTCGCTCTACTGCTGGTCGACATCCCAATGTGCACCATCTTCCCCGGTCTGTAGGGCAGGCAGATCGTGTACCAGATGGCCCTCAGCCATCTGCGTCCAACGCACAGACAGCTGTGTTCAGACCCTGGTGTTAGCCCCTTTCCCTTGGTCAGTCGTCGGGACGACGACACAAACTCCGGGGGTAGATGTGGCATGGTGGGGAGTTGCACTCCCCTCCACTTGAGGCAGTGTGGCTTCTAATTACTGGGCGTCTATAAATATCCCTGCTCCGCCCTTCCTCTTCCTCTTCCTCTTCCTCCTTCATGGGACTGACAGACATGTGGCTGCTGTCCTGACAGCGTGTCTGTGCAGGATAGTGTTTGGCCTCCCACAAAGGTATGCATGTCCTGTTTCTCTTTAGTCTGCTTAGCAGCCTCAGCAGTGTATTTACCCCAGCCCTGCGTTTCACAGCTGTGAATTGACTGGGAGCTGGACTGCCCTGGAGTCTGTGTGGGAGCGGTGTGTTTCCTGCAGCCACCGCCACTGCTGTATCGGGCTGTGTATGCTCTCCTTCATGCTGCCAGTGGTGCAGTCATCAGCTGCAGTTGACCCCAGGCTTTACTGCTGTTTTGGCTCTCCTTCTTTGGACGTGCTTGACACCTGCTCGTCGCACCACGGCCTCCTCAGTACCCCCTGCTGCCCTAGGGCCTGATGGACCACCCAGGCTCCTTGAGAAGTGTGGCTCTCCTGCATCGAGCCTAGGAGCTTGGGCATGCGCCGTGCTCGGGCATTTTAGAAATGCAGACGCACTTTTCCTTCTGATTTTCTTCTTTTTTTCCTTCTTCTGTTCGATTGCGTTTAATAGTGATTACGTTGCTTTATTGTTTTCTGTTCTATCCCTTTGGTTCTTGTTATTTTGTAATGATTTGTTTTTTTCATTTCGTATAAATTACTTTGTTCCTCTTTTCGTTTGAATATTTAGGTATTGGGTTTTTGTTTTCAGGGTATGAGGGCTGCCATCATTGTGTGAGTTTAATTGTTGATTTTCTTTTCTTTTGACAGGTGCTGGGGACCCCAGAGTGGCAGCGGTTCCCTGGTGGTGGTTCCGTTTTCACTTTTTGGTTTGCTGTGTCACGGGTGCTGTGTGTTTTTGGATCCTCCCCCCTTTCTGTTACCGCTGTCGTGGTAAGCCCTAGCCCTGTCCAGTTTGGTTTTGTTTGGCAGGCCTCAAACCCCATTTATTTTGAGTTAGTCTGTTGATTTTAACATTAGGAATTTAATAAAGTTTGTTTTAATTTGAACTCACGTCTCCCGTCCCAGTGAATCCTTTGAACCTGCGGGCCCTTGTTTTTTTTGGTTTGATTTGGTTTAGCATTTGAGATCCTGGGGTGCAAGCCCCCAGGTGGCGTTGTCTTTGATTTGGTTGAGTTTTGGTTATCCCCCCCATTCATTCTGCCACATTCGGAAGCCCATTTCCACCACTTGAAAAAGAAAAACATGCACATGGTATGTCATTATGAGCTCGTAAGCCATAATTATGAGATCGTAAGTCATAATTTTGAGATCGTAAGTCATAATTATGTGATAGTAAGTCAAAACACGCCCCATGCAGAAACCGCTTCACCAGCGGGTGACTGTGGGCTGAAAAGCGTCATGGCCCGCCGCGATGGCCGATGCAAACACCGCGAGAGTGGATGCAGAGCGACCACTGTCCAGCAGAGCCTGTAGAAATTACAGCATCCTGCCGATAGCGCAGGAGACCAGGTCCCAACACTTCTCCAAGCACCACGATGCGAAGAGGTGCCACCGAGACCTGTAAGCCTTGACAGTAGGGCTGCCACAAACGATTATTTTGGTAGTCGACTAATCACCGATTATTTTTTCGATTAGTCGACTAATCGCATCATATATAAATTAAATGTAAAACATAGTTTATCGCACCACCATGAAGCTGCTCTTATATAGCCACAAAATTAGATTTCAGCTTTAAGTTTTTAAGGTATATTCTAACTAAAAATAAAGACAATTCAGATGAGAGTTCATAAAACCTTTATTGAAATATGCAACAAACACTTGTTTAACTGTGTACCATAAAGTGCAAATACTTGAGTAAAATAAGGAAAAGGCACTTGCCTAAACAACACAAAAATAAATCCTTCATATTAATTTTTTATTCCTTAATTTGTGTTTGGCATCAAGCATAGCAACAATGAGATAGGCACCTGTAACTAAGGAATTAATAAAGTTTTTGTCTCACTGACTCAAATAAAACAAAAGTGCATTTTGTGTTCAGTGCTCAACTGTATACAACTTTATTACACTCTGACTCTACATAATCCCAAACTACACAGGGCTCTTCTTCATAGCCAGGAAAGTCAGCATTTCTACATGTTGGAGACAGGCTTCTCTCTTTTGGGAGCAGATGTTCTGCTGCGGAGAGAATCCGCTCCGATGGGGTGGAGCTCTGAAACATAACGGTAGAAAACATCAGCGCGACGTCACTTCTTATTAAAACACATCACTGTTAGAACGTTACAGAAAACATGAAATATGTGTCCCAAAGGCAGCTAATGAATCAAATCGTCACCGTTAATGTTAACATTGACAGCTATCAGTAAATAGCAAGTTAGCGCTCTATGCTAATAATATTAGTTTACCGAGACGACGGTCAATCATCGTTGTCACGAGCCACGACGTGCTTCTGTTTCAGCTGCTCATCCATCGCAGTTGTGCTGCCGTGGAAGGCAGGTTCTGTCCTGCAGATGCTGCATTGCACTTTTCTCTGAGGTTTTCTTGTCATGCTCCCACACTTTGGAGCTCCACTGCTGCCGGGTAGCCATGACACCAGTCTGGTGTCGTCGCGGCTGACACGACTGCGCATGTGTGTCAAATACAGAAAGGCAGACGCGGCAGTGGAAGGTGCCGCGGCAGTTTTGAGACAAAAACAATTAAAAAAAAAATTTAAAAATAGATAAATAAAAAAAACCGACTCGTCGACTATTAAATTAGTCGTCGATGATTTTAATAGTCGACATAATCGTGATTAATCGACCAATCGTGGCAGCCCTCCTTGACAGTAGAGGGGGCCCTGGCGCTCTGGATGTTGAATACCACAGCCAGGGGGATACTAGTCCCACTAGTCTCACCCTCTTAGCTTCCAGGCCAAGAGTCTCTTGCCCAGGACGGGGCGAGACCGAACGGCGTCCCCTGCCTGTAATAAGGCATCGGGCCCGTCGGGGATCGGCCACAGATCCCCGACTGCCAACTGGACCAAGTCCGGGAACCACCTGGCGCTTGGGGTGTCCGGGGCCACCACTATGACCTGGAGGCCCTGCATCCTCACCCTGCACAGCAAAGGGGTCAAGAGGCGGGTCGGAGGAAATGCATACAGGAGGCCTGGGGGCCAGACCCTGTGCGCAAAGGTGTCTACCCAGAGAGGGGGTCCGTCTGACGACCTGAATGAGAACCAAAGTGGGCACTGCATTCTCTGCATTGGCGAAAAGCTCTGCCACCGGGTGGCCAAACCTGTGCCAGAGTCGGGCTGCCACCCCCAGGCACAGGCCCCACTCGTTGTGGAGTGGGCCTCCAAGGGATATTCTGTCCGCGCAGACGTTGAGAGCCCCGGGCATGTGTCGTGCTTTTTTTTTTCTTTTTTTTTTTTTTCCCTTGTCCTGTTCGGCAGCTGGGGCGTGCAATATTGTATGATTGTAGCCTTTTACTATCCGAACAGATTTTAATATTAGCAGCAGGAGGAGACTGAGTCTCCTCCTGCTGCTGCCTTTATTTAAAGCTGGCATCCGGCATGGCTGCCGGACAGGACCGGGACGGAAATGCTCAGAGAGCAGGGACAGAAAGAGAGAAAGATAAAGAGAGGGAGAACGGAAAGGGGTGGGGGGGGGGGGGCACAACCTATGTACAAAGTCACAATACAAAACAGTGTTGTCGATGCACTACACGCAACCTAGAACAATCCCAAACCCCCAATCTAGACAACACCAAAACAGAGCCGACAACCAACACAGAAAATTACAGAACCATACATATATTTTTTTTTTCTTCTTTTTTTCCGAACCATATTAGTGAACAGACCAGGCCACAAAAATAAAAGGAGGTGTAGGGGAGGAAGGAAATGCAAGGACACCACAAACCGTATTTTTTTTTTTTTTTTTTTAATATAGCTAGTCGTAACTAGTAGTAAACTAGGGGCGTGCATCAAGAGAGGTCAGCTACAGATCACCATTATTCTAACCACCACAAGAAGACAAGGTAACCCAGTATGTAAAGAGTGATTAAAGATCAACGTGATCATGTGAATATGATGGTGATAGTGATCATGCATATATGACCTCTGACCTCTGAGAAGGCCAGAAGCAGGCCAGAGAGGCCCTCAGAGCCCAGACAGCCGGCGGACATCACAGAGCCCGGATCCAAGCCGCCCCCCCAGGCAGACGCCCACACTCCAGTCCAGAAACGGGGCAGAGGAAAGCCCCGGCCGGGGACCCCGGCAGTCCCGGGGCCCGGGCCCCGCGGAGCCACGACCGGCAGGAGCCGGTCCACCCCGGGCGCCAGACGCCCGGGGCGGGCAGGGCTGAGAGCCCAAGGCCCAAGAGCCCAGGAGCCAACCCCCCACCCAGGCGGAGGGCCATGACCTACCCGGGAGAACCAGCCCACACGGGCGGCTACCCACCCCAGGCCAGTACACCCCCCAGCGCTCCGGCCACGCACCCCGAGATCCAGGGCATCACCCTCTCCCCACCCCCCCCCCCCCCACCCCCCCACCCCACGACCCCCACCCGGAACCCACCCCCCCCGTCCACCCCCCGGCCCACCCCTCCCACGCCCTGTCCTCTCCCGCCTCACTCCCCCCCGCCCCAACCCAACACTCATACCCACTCACTCATACTGACACATGCACACACGCACACACACAACCACTCATCCCTAAACCAAACGCACACACACACACACACACTCACATTCCAACACACTCACACCCTCTCGCACACACACACACACACACACACACACACACACACACACACACACACACACACACACAACTGTCACATCCTGTGGGAGACACCCCCGGAAGGCAAGGGAACACCGAACCCCACATCCAGGACCCCCCGCCACCCACAACTGCCGCCCCCACCCCCCCACCCCACCGCCGCAGACAGGTATGCATCCCCCTGAGCCAGCAGCCCCCCAAACCACAGCCGCTCCAAACCCCCGGCCTGTGGGGAAAACAACAGCCCCCCCCGCCCCACCCCCCACCAGAAGGAATCTGGAAACGGGGGCGCAGAAGACCCCATGTGTCGTGCTTTGAGAGAGGACAGGTGCCGGCAGCAGGATCTCCACCGCCTTGCGATGTACGGGGGGAGGCCGCGTCCCCCCCTGCTTGTTCAGGTACGCCACCACCGTGGTCTTGTCTGACCTGACCAGCATATGGCTGCCCCGCAGCCTGGCTTGGAAATGGAGCAGCACCCGCTGCACCGCAGTCATTTCCAGCACATTAATGTGAATGGGTGTGGAGTCCCAGGCCCCGCCTACCGTGAGGTGACCTAGGGTGCCCCCCCATCCTGCGAGAGACGCATCCGTGAGTACCTCAACATGATGTGACACGTAGCACATGGGAACTCTTTGCAGAAGAAGAGCAGGATCCATCCAGAAGAGGAGATCCTGACACACCCGGTGCGGGATCGAGACTTTTATGCGTCTGTCCCGTTTCCCCAAGAGGCGGAGACGACTGAACCACCGTTGGAGCCTGCACATGTGCAGAAGGCCCAAGCGAATCACGGGGTGGGCCGCAGCCATCAGTCCCAGGACGGTCCTGACCAGGTGGACCCGGACTGCGGGCACCGCGATCAGGGACCTCACGGTTGACACGAGAGAGACTCGCCTCTCTTCGGGGGCAGACCTCCGTTGCTCTGCAGGACGCCGGCGCTGTGGATTCGGCGCATGGCGGGCTGAAGGTGGGGGACGAGCTGCTGTGAGCCTCGGGCTGCCGCCTCCACACGTTCGATGATCACCTGGATGTCTGGACCGAAGAGGGAAGAGGTAGAAAGGGGGAGCCCCAGAATACCCTTCTGGTCCCGTTCCGCGAGGAAGGAGAGGCCAAGCCACAGATGTCTCATACTGAGCTGGGCGCTGGCGATGGCACAGCCTCCGTTGATAGCGGTGGCATGGCACATGCGCATCAGGACCTCGGCCATGTGCTTGATCTCCTCGATGTCCTCCGGTGATAGCTCTGACCACTCGTGACAGAGTTTATCAATGGAGCCTAGGAGAAAGGTCATATTGTTAGCTAACATGAACACGAAGTGGAGGTGGGTAACAGGCAGAGCCTCACCGAGTCCTCTATCATTGGGAACCCGGAGACAGGCAGCCAGCCGTCCACGCAGCAGTACTCACGGTAGCCCTTCAGCCCTTGGCGGTGAGCAGCGCACAGCAGACACGCTGCACGTTGGCCTGGAATGATGGCACGGCAGGACACAGCACCGCAATCCGGGACCGAGCCCACAACTGGGTTGCTAGCCCGAGTGCGAAGTCGGGCCGGATCCGGAGGTTGTGGCGGGAGCGTCAGGCCGGTGCGGTCCACAGCGGTGGTGAAGAGCCCAGCGAGGTGCTCCACATGCGTCGCCCAGGGCGGGAGTCGGCGAAACGGCGCCCATGAACGCCACTCGCCAATCGGACTCTTCCAGCGAGAGGGCAAGGCAGGCAGGGCAGGAAGCCCGCTGACACTGATGCTGCCAGCCCAGGCAGATGAAGCATCGCTCATGGCGGTCTTGTTCATGAAGCGCTGTGCTGCAGCCGCAGCAGGAGAAGGGCCCGATGCCGGATGGCGACTCTTCTCGGGCCGACTTGTCCATGTCTTTGTCTTTATCTTCGTCTTGAGTCTTGAGCTTCAGATCAGTCTTAAGGCTGAGAAAGAAGAATTGGCGCGTCATTTTCAGATCTGTCTCAGTGATTGGCTGGCGCCAGAGAGGAGTACCAATAGCGAAGCCCGTAGGTGGGCTAAGCACCACACAAAGTAAAATTACTATCTATCTCATACTTTTTGACTTACTATCTCATAATTTTGACTTAGTATCTCATAATTTTGACATAATATTTCATAATTACGACTTCCTATCTCATAATTATGACTTGTTATCTATTAATAATGACATACCATGCGTTTGTTTTTCTTTTTCAAGTGGCGGAAATGGACTTCCATAAGGTACAGCAGCATTACTATTGCAACAACACATCATCAGTAGGGTAAAACTAACCTGTCTCATGACGGTCTAATCCCAGCTCACGTTCCCTAGTAGTGGGTGAACAATCCAATGCTTGGTGAATTCTGCTTCACAATGATAGGAAGAGCCGACATCGAAGGATCAAAAAGCTACGTCGCTATGAACGCTTGGCTGCCACAAACCAGTTATCCCTGTGGTAACTTTTCTGACACCTGCTTAAGGAGCGTGACACGAGCGTGACACGGGCGCCCTCATCCAACTGTGCCCTACTTCCTGCGGTAATGGTTCCTTTTTTATGACACATTGCCAGCCTGGCATGATGTACTTTGGGAAACCTGGTGATGACAAAAGGCAGAAGCGCCTTTTTATGAAGATACATAATGTAAATGCCATGGAAAAAAATTAGAAAAAATAAGGAAAATATTCTGATTAATTGTTATTTCAATCACATTATTAGCCTCATCATAGAATAGTTATATATGGTTTGGACATATTGTGGGCTTATTGATGCAGTGTGTGCCCCAATAGGGCTATCATGGAATTCCTCGAATACATTACTGGCCACAGACCACGTTTGTTTGTGATTAATATTTAATGTTTTCACATTTTAAAGAGACATATAGAGCTAAAGTGAAAGCGAACATGCATTGTTATCTATTTTGCAGTCTGATATATTTCATATTAGCAGAAACACAAAGCAAAGAAGTCTACACACACACACACACACACACACACACACACACACACACACACACACACACACACACACACACACACACACACACACACACACACACAAAAGGGAGGTAACATTACCCTGATGCACTTTATCCAAGAATGCCATTTAGCCACATCCCTATGTTACAATGTTTTTTTTCCCCCCTTGTCCTGTTTGGCAGCTGGGGCGTGCCATATAGAGCCTTTGACTGTGCGAAGAGATTTTAGTCTTAGCAGCGGGAAGAGATTGAATCTCCTCCTGCTGCTGCCTTTATTTAAGACTGGCATCTGGCATGGCTGCCGGACATGACCGGGACAGAAACGCTCAGAGAGCAAGAGAGAGAGAGAGAGAGAGAGAGAGAAAGATAGAGAGAGGAGGAGGAATGGGTAACATAACTTCTGCATAAATTCACAATGCAGAATAATATTAACATATGGTAAAATGGTAAATGGACTACACTTGTATAGCGCTTTTTACCCTGCTTGACAGAGCCCAAAGCGCTTCACACTGCAATATCACATCACCCTTTCACTCCATACTGGGTGGTGGTAAGCTACTATTGTAGCCACAGCTGCCCTGGGGCAGACTGACGGAAGCGAGGCTGCTAATCTGCGCCATCGGCCCCTCCGACCACCATCAACCATTCACTCTCACAACTTTCATACTAGGCAAGGTGGGTGAAGTGTCTTGCCCAAGGACACAACGCCAGTTTTACGCCTGTGGGAGCAGGGATCGAACCGCCAACCTTCCGGTTATGAGACGACCCGCTCTACCAACTGAGCTACTGTCGCCCCAACATATCACATGTAACAGAGAACAATCTGAAACCACAGAACCAGAAATGATAGCTAACTAACCGATAGCTAGTTAAGAATGGCTCCATTGAATTGAATCAAAGAGCAGAAAGTAAATGGTAATATTCGAACTTGTCCAGTTCAAGTGGAGGGAAAAAGAAAACAAATAGAATAAAATAAATAGATAGATATAAATAAGCATGTGAAAAATCAGCATGTGAAGGAGTTAAATTCTTCAATCCTCCTGGATCTCCTAATATGAACTTGTCTGGGGTGAGGGGGATATTTTCACCCATAATTTGATTAATATTGTCATGAACTGATAACCAAAAAGCCTTAACCTGCGGACAACTCCACAGCATGTGTAAGAGTCCCATTGATTTCACTGCACCTCCAACAGTCTGCATTATCCCTCAGCTTTACCCTGAACAACCTGGACAGGGTCCAGTAAACTCTATTCAGTGTTTTGAATTTGATAATTCTTGTTTTGAGTTCTCTTTGACATTGTTTTGGAGTGCAAAGAATTGCATTCGAGGTTTCCCCAGTGAAGCTAACCTTGAGGCCTGTCTCCCCAAAGCCACTTAAGAAATGACATTTTCTCATCAATACTGTAGCGACTGGGCAGGTTGCCATGGCATTCCACTTGCCACAAGCCTTTTGGAGGAGGGCTTGTAGTGGGTTTGTTCGTGGCTGTGAGGGTGATTATTTGTATTTGTGGTGTTTATTTAGTTATTAGTTATAGTTATCTGTCTTGTTATAGTTTGTTTATTTTTTGTTATTTTACGGTATGACCGTGAACGGGTGGGGTTGGCGCCGCCATGACTCTGGGCCTGCGAGCCACAATAATGTGTGTGTGTTCTTCCCGGAGTGCTTTTCAAAATAATAGCCCTGGTGATTGAGAGAAGTTGCCCGTCTTTCTTCTCGCCTCAAGCCGCTGCTCGTCGCCACCGTACAATTAAGCAGTAACACGGAGTAGCAGCCGGGGCGGCTGTGGGTTAGTGGGGAGAGCTGTCATCGTGCAATCGAGTTGTTGTTGGTTCGATTCCTGTCTCCCTGTGTCTTCATGTCGCAACCCCCAGCTATGGGTAAAGGCCTCCACACACTACAGGATAATCGGGCCGAATTTTGCCCCGATCTTCTCCTCCCGATCGAGGCCGACGGGGTCCGATTGTCGGGAGTATGCAAATGAGTTCGGGTCCGATCTTCCTGTAGTGTGCGGTGTGTTCCGAGGGATTTTTTCCGGTCGGAGCCTCTCGGGAGGCGTCGGAAGGGTAGATCGTAGATAATGAACACGTTTAATATTTCCGATTGGAAATCCTGTAGTGTGAGGTCCACTCCGAGAGGCGCCGATCAGCTCCGAGTACATCCACACCCTCGAATTAAAGCTCCCTGATTGGGTGAACAGCGCCGTCTCACCAAGGTGCCGCTGATTAAAAAAATCCACTCACAGCTGTCAGAGCTGGATGATGAATATATGTCTGTGAAATATATTCACTCTATATGACAGTGAAACAGAAAAGCCAGAGCTCCTAAACTCAGCTGTGCAGAAAGTGAGAGGTTCATCCTATCGCTCCTGGATGAACTGTTTCCTCCATTCAGACTGAAGGAGCGATACCGATGTGAATGAATGAACTGAGGGAATGAATGAGTTCTCCACTTATTATTGAAAGTGGAGATGAATGTACAAACAGCAATGAAAGGAAACAGCACAAAGTCACGTTGGACGACGCGAGATTTGGAAGAGTGAGTAGCCAATTCTCGGCTGAAGAATCTGCTAGTGTGTGGTCTGCTCCAGAGTGACACCACACACTAGACGATCAGGAGAGGAAGATCGGGTGCGATTGGTCCTCTGTTGTCTTGTAGTTGTGGTCTCTGAATCGGGGAAGATTGAAAAAATCCTGTAGTGTGTGGCAGGCTTAAAATAGCACCACTGCCTTGTGGTCGTCATGGGAGTGACAGAGGCCAAAGGAGACCCCCTCCCCCCCACTGAAAAATCCGGAGTGAAGCCCCGAAGGCGTTTGGTCGTTGCATTATGGCACCTACTGGTAACTCCTGTAGACAAGTTGGTATTATTTGATGCCAGATATCCACTTTAAGGGGAGGGGTAGATGTAGAACCAAACATCTGCATTAGCAGATGTCTCAGTTGTAGGAATTGATTCTGTGGGATATCAAACTGCTGTTTGAGATTATCAAATGAACACAACATGTCTTCATTATGAAGGTCATCTAAAACCTGTATCCCTTTTTTATGCCATAACTCCCACATAAAGGGTTTACCGCCCCAGTTCTGCCTGAGAGTGAAGACAGGTGCTAACTTTATGAGTGACAGCGACTTTTCTCCATACCCACTGCAGATGGGAATCACCCAGGTGTGTTTTAACTCCTGGGGGTCATTTAGCTGTGATTAAATACTCTGGAGGTTGGGGGCAGCAAAGGGCACTTTTAATGGACATCCAAGTTGGGAGCTCTCTCTGTGGGCAGAAGCCAACGAACCATGTGTCAAGACTGAATGCCTGATGATAAAGCATGAGGTCAGGAACTCCAAGTCCACCAAAGTTGGTAGGTCTCTGAAGTTTACGTAAGTGCAGTCTTGGTCTTTCGTTGCTTCACATAAATATGTTGCACAAAGTGTTTGAAGTATTCTTGAGGGATTTTGATTGGGAGAGCCTGTATTATGTAATTAAATTTGGGAGCACTGGTCACTTTGATCACATTGGCCCTCATTTATCAAACGATCTTTCAAACGGGTGTATATCTGAGCGGTGAGCTCATCGTACGACAGGGCTCACGTGGCATTACAGAAACTTCCGTACCTCGCCGATCTCAGCGTTTGAGTGATCAAGTGTTGATAAACGGCTGAAATTGACCGTCATTAACAATGTTACGCCCTGAAATATTCATAGTTCCGAAGCCACGCCTACTGAGGTCAAACACGGAAAAGGAGCGATTTTGACGAAAAAAGAAACTTTTGGGAGCTGGAAATGGATCCTCTCAGGTCTGAGGTGGAGGTAAATCAGGAGGAGCTCTATGGAAGAATAAAAACTGAAATTAAAGGGAAAAACGCTGTCTCGAGGAAGCTTGCGGCAGCGGTGAGCAGTGTCACCTGGACAAACGGACACCAGCTGAGGTCTGAACATATTAAAGATCCGTTAATTTAACTCTGATATTACAAATAATTAGGCTGATTCATGTTGTACAGCTCAGAGTTTTATTGTTTTGTTTAATTATGTCTCAGAGTCAGACAGCAGCGGCATCGCGGCCAGGTCTCCTCCACACAGCGGGGACGGTCCCACCGAGACGCACACACCAGACCCGGTGCTGAGAAGTACCTCGGACCGAACGGGACACAAGACCGAACAGGACCCGGGACTCAGGCCACCGAGGGCGGCGCGTGCCAACCGCTGCAGGTGCTGCTTAAATGAAAGACAATTTATAGAAGTCTTAATAAAATGTTTGACTAAACGTCCACTGTCTGTATTTAATCTCCCTTTAGTTCATATGTTATTTTCTAGGCTACTGGCATCACATCACTGATTAAATAAATCATTTGCTAAACTTTAGACTACAGTTTATTTACATTTCAGTCGTGATTTTTCAGGTCCTGTCTCCTCCGTCCAGACCCAGTGGAGGCTCTGCTGGTTCCCGTATCCTCTTGTGGCGCAAGCGCATCAAAAGTAACTCTATCACCAATATTGTGTAAAACTGCCTAAATAAAGTCACACACATTTTCGGGGATGAACAGGAACAGCAGCGTTTCCCTCGCTGGATCTGAGCGTCTGAAGCAGCTCCGCAGCTGCGCGTGTGCGTCTTTGCGCACTGTTAAAACTGCGCTCCTCTCCGTGGCAGGATGGACCAGCGGACTTAATGAAAGTTAAAAATCCTTTATAAATCCCACAAGGAAGAATTTTATTAGATATTCTGTAGGCATCATTTTATTTTTTTATTATTTATTTTTTTAATCTGTACTGAATGTGGGCTGCTTGTGCTTTATGGCGTGTTTGAGATGTGCTTTATAATTATTTTCACGCTCCGCTAGGTTTTTCTGCACTGCACCGCAAGTCCGCAGTCACTGAAACTTGCGTACACGATGTCAGACCTGTCGTGAGATTTCATCTTTCCGAACGATCACGATCAAATTGATAAATAACTAACCCGTCTTTCATATGGACGTACGACCAGCGTACGTCCATCTACTGCCGTACGACCGTTTGATAAATGAGGGCCATTGACTCTGCCCCAAAGGGAGAGAAGAGAGTGGAGCCCAACGTTCAATATCACCTTTAAAATTTAGCAACATTAGTTCAAAGTTACATTTTGTCAGCTTAGACAGTGTTGGGGGAAGAGTTATACCTAAATATGTCAAGCTTTTGTCTGGCCAGTTAAAGTTTCCAAACTGCAAGAGAAACTTAGGACATTTTGATGAGAGTTTAAGGGCTTCAGACTTCTGCCAGTTGACCTTATATCCTGAAATATTAGAAAAACTATCACTTACTCCAAATAAGGAAAGGAGTTTTCTGGTTTAGAGAGTAATAGGAGAATGTTGTCTGCATACATCAGAATTTTTTGCGGTGTCTGATCAATCTGGATACCCGTAAAACTTGGGTCCCTTTGGATGGCCCAGCCAGTGGTTCTAGGGTGAGCACAAAGGGTAAAGGGGAAAGTGGACAGCCCCGTCTTGTATTCCTGCCAAGAAAAAAAGGAGATGATATTAGACCAGTAGTGAGAACGGACGCTTTTGGTGAGGTGTATATAAGCCTAATCCAATTACTAAACTTACTGCCAAATCCAAAGGTGTTTAAGGTGGGAAAAAGTTATGCCCACTCCACCCTATCAAAAGCCTTCTCGGCGTCTAATGAAATGGCAGCCATTTCTGTTTCAGCAGATCTCTGTTTTGTGTCTCCCACATGATGTCAATCAAGCACCTGACATTATCTGCTGTGGATTGAGTTCGGATGAAGCCAACTTGGTCGGGATGAATCAGGCAGGTTATCACCTTATCGAATCAATTTGCTAAAATTTTGGACATAATTTTGCTGTCACATGATGTCAAACTTATCGGTCTATAATTTTTACATTCTAGCAGGTCTGATTCTGAAGAGTAAAGTTTAGCGTAGTATATTCTAAATCAAGGGTGTCCAAACTTTTTTCACTGAGGGCCACATACATAGGCTCTGGCCCACTGAAACTGGGTATACAGCCTTAACTTTATTGTATTAAAGTTAGAAAAATCAGTTAATAGTGGTGAAATATGTTATACTGTTGAATATAATCAACTGCCTCCATCATAGCTTTCCATGAATGGATCTTTATTGATTTATTCAGAAAAAGCTTTGGTATCTCATTCTCAGAACAGCAGTCTCAGATTTCTTCTTAGACAGAAGATTCACAGTACAGAGAAAAAAAATAAAGGGGAAAATTGGACAGGTAAATTTTAAGCTTGTTATTTAAGTTGTTAGGCTTGGCAACACCTATTAACGTTCGTTTATCAACATTACCAGACTGAACTGGACTTAATAACAGGAGCGCATATAATCTTCATAAATTGTTCTGGTGAGCATCAGCTGCGCTTGGTATGTAAATCGAGCCATCCAGCTGTGGTGCTGATCCGACGCCAGTCGTGCCACAAATCCAGGAAAATGTCACTTGATCGAGGAGCAAATCAGATGAGATCAGCTGACTTTGCTTGTGCAGCGTGTGCACTGTGCACAGCGGTGTGTATTCTGTTAACAAGAAAAATGCAAAAGCAGAGTAGTCACAGAATTGAATGGCATTATTGATATTCATCGCATGTGTATCTGCACATGTATGCTTATTAATGCATGGCTACTGTGGAATATTTTTTTTTTCTCACTTAAAGTGGGAGCAGCATTGCACTCAGCAGTGATGCTTCGCTTTGGACCGAAGGAAGGATGGCTGGCAGGTCAGGAGTAAACTTAGTGGTTGAGATGCAAAGGACATCATGGAGATGGCTGTCAGTCATTTTGGCTCTCATTCTGCTTTTGCTCAGTGTGAACGGAGAAAATGTTTGCTCATGTATGTATGTTGAGCCAAATAGACTGATAATTCCTTTTGCGTGGCGTTTCATCAGAGGAAACTTTTCCTTTTCCAAGCTCCGGTAGAACTCGGGGAGGGAAAGCTGCTGATGTTGATTCTTCAGAGAATCACCACACTGGATCTCGATGAGTTCGAATTGCAGATTCTCTTCCATTTCTTCAGCATCCACCAAGAAGGGAGTCGTGAATACCTTGATTTCTTTTTCAAAATACAGAAAAATCCTAGAAGCACCATCTGGATTCTGCTTTGAGACATGTGATCACAGACACAAAGGTTGGCCTATGGATAACGATGAGGCTCACACCGGATGCGTTACGGCTGCGGTCCGGACACTGCAACTAATCAGTAGTCAGTGCTGTGGCTCACACCGGCCACGGTCTGGCCACGGCCCGGCTGCGGTCCGGCTGCAGAGTCTGTCCGGAGCTCCGGAGACTTTCCGCTAGCATCTTATTTTTCCAGATGCCGGAGCCCTACCGCGTCAACTTTACACAAGCAAGTCAGGTGCCGGAATTGAAGTCGATACGTGTTCCAAAATAAGTGATTTAAAAATAAAATCTGTCGTGTTTTTGCCTCAGCACTCTATTTTTTTAATTCTTCTGGTAATATATAACAAACAATGTGATGTAGTCATTATTCGTATTAGAAGAATGAACGGTTTTGTATTTAGTCACTGCAGGAAAGTCAAATGACACCAAAATCACACAAACAATGCTGGAGAGAGCAGCTCTGTGTTGCCAGATTGTACAGGTTTCTGCACAATCAGGCTTCTTTGAATACGTCGGACGGGTTGATGAAATGGTTATGTGCTTGTGACGTGTTTTTATTATGCAAATATGATGCTGTATTTGCATAGTAAATGGTGCCCGAAGCTGTTGGTCAGCAACTGCTGACGTCATTCAGAACACCTTATTGAGTCTGACACAGTTTCAAAGACATCCACACCCGCTGTTGTGCCTTTGAAACTCTTTAGATCAAGCAGCTCCTCTGTAACTCCAAAGTTGTCATCGACTCCCCAGAAAAAAAAATAATAATAAAATAAAAAATTAGCAGCTGTGCGGTATCTGTGGCATCAGTGCTCTCATCGTACGCAACAGATTAAAAAACAAAAGCACAAGTTTCATCAGACAGCTGCACTTTAATGTTGACTGACAAGTCTTCAAAGCATCACACAACTGTATTTCTGGACATGCTAACACTGTTGAAGTCCCGCACTTTTTCCGGGCACATTATTTTGGCAACTTTAACGAGGCAGTGTTTTATGAGGTTTCCAATCTGAAAAAGGCTTACCATGCCTTGCGATGAGTCGTATGACCTCATAGCTGGTTATTAAAGCCTTTGCCTGGACTTTCTGAGCACGAAAAAAAATACTGTTGCTGACCCTGCAGAATAGCTACCATTTGCTTTACTTTCTGCTCTCGCTCAGCACCAGCGTAGGATGTACAGGCCCTCTGATGGCAGAAACAGCACCCATGTTTTCCTTCTGCTTAATGTACTTTGCGAGTAGTTTCCCTGCCTTGTCACTCCCCTCGAAATACCTCTGCCTCGCCCTGAATGTCATGAACTCTGCCTTAGCAGAGAGGATGTTTTTAAGTTCATACTTCAGCCTATTAAGCTTTATCAAGTTATCTGAGGACATATTTGGTTTAAAGGTCACATCAGCTGTTTTGATCTGCTTTTCCAAGTCAGCCTGTCTAGTGCTGTATCACAATGAATCTAAATCTAGGATATATTTAACTAATGAAACAGCTTGGAAATCATTTTAAAACGAAGGAATAATTATGCCTTTTCCACCTGTTCAAGTTCAGGTTGCTTTGTAATAGTCCAAGAGGCTCACGTCTCATTCACAGCCTCTTGTTTGTTTGCTAGCTAATGCCCAACTGCATCCACACAAATTGTCATTTAGACAAAATATGCTGTTGTCACAAAGTTATTATTGGTCTCATGGAAACCTATATAATAATTGAAACTCCCAGACTGCAGCCTTGCAAATGGCTGTAACAAACACACAACTATGCAGCAATTTTCGAAAAGAAAAACTGCAGTTTCCTTGCAAGAATCCTTCAGGTTTTACTATTTAAATTTGGTAATTGTTAATAATCTAATTATTAACCCAAAATCCAAATTAATATTTTAACCAAGTTTATGAGACTGATTACAACGAATTTGCTACCTTTTCCTACTAAACGTAGGCGGTGTCCCGAGGTTATCTGATGAAATCAGATCCAAAATTCTTTGGATCTGACATTATTGTATTATCATCAACATTATTGGTGTGGCCCATGTGAGGCAGAAGAATATTAATGGTGTGAACCTCAACGCTCCACCAGCGCACAGCCCACAGCCCACAGCCGCAGAGTCTTTCATGCTCCCAGTGTCACATAAATCACAAAAGAATTGGACTGTCTGTTGTGTGTCTGATAACCTGTCCTGTTTTGTCTGAGGCACATAGCGTGAGATCGTGCTCCACCCTATAATGTTGGGATATGCACGAATTGTTCAAAACAAACTTGTTTGTCAGTGGCTAGCAGCTAAACCAAGCTCGCCTGACAACGGCCAAGTAATTTATTTGCGAGGGAAATGTCAAGTGTGCCGTGGGGTGTGTGAATGGCCTGAAATGCAAAGTCTTTCACTGGATGCACCGTGGACCGGATCATCAAACACTGACAGCCATAGCCATTCACAACAACAGTCAATTTCAAGACACATATGACAAATCTTTGAACTGTGAGAGAAAACTTTAGTACCCCCAAAAAATTCAAGAATGCTCAAGCAGAACATGGGAATTTATGGAAAGCTGAGTGAGTATTTATTATGCATCCTGGATATCCTTGATATCACAAGTCAAAAAAGCACTTAATTTGTGAGCTGCCTGCTTGATTTGCATACATTCAGTAAACTAGCTCCACCTCACTGCTGATAAAATGTATGAGTTAATTAGTGTGCAATGTATGCAAATGAAGCAGTGGGGACGTGGAATAGAGAATGTGATTGGTCGATTTTAACATCATGTCATGGGAGTGTCCAAAGGTATTCTGTTTTCATTCCTTCATTCTTTTTTTCCATGCAAGGACACTATAATTCCTCCAGGTACACAGGACACAAGTGGCTTCCAAATCTGATGAATTTGAGTCCATCTTGTTACAGACTGTAAACACGTCGTGAAAACTAAAAGGCACAGAGACAGCAATAATTAACTTCAAGAAAAATATTAAAAAATGGACAAATATAACAGCTTTTACAAAATAAATGGACAAAAAAATACCTCCTTGGCTGAGTACTGAGAGGAATTAGCTTGTGGTTTCTTCTTTCTTCTTAAATGATCCTTTTACCTCCTAAATGTTTTCGTGCATCCCCTCTAATCATGATTCCCCATCACTTCTGAGATGCTTCTTTTATGGCAATAATACTTTGCTCTACAAAGCTTAATTTTGCACCACAGTGCCCTCTGGTGACACTCCATTGCAACAGCAAAAAAAAAAAAAATACACAAAAGCAGATGTAAATGAAAATGCAGCAGTTACACTAAGCATTGAACCACATTTTAAAAATGAATGTAGACACTGTAGATGGTGTTTGAGACATATTCGAAGACAATACATTGAGATTCAACAAATATATCATCATGGGTCTACAGGTCAGAGATAGGTACTGGAGAGGTTACTGCAGAGGGACCAGGACCATGGCTGGGGTAATCAGCTGGAGGTGCTGATCTACAGGTATTGGCTGGCTCATGGCCTTTCCTACCGATCTGTGTTCAGTGTGCCAAAGACAATGGTCCACCGCATAGTCCACAGGGTCGCACAGCAAATCTGGCACAACCTGCAGCGTGCCATATTTTTCCCGAAACCAGAAAATCTCCCAGCAGTTGGACAGGGATTTGGCAAGCTAGCAGGGAGTCCAGTATTCAACACTGTTGTGGGTGCTATTGATGGCTGCTACGTCCAGATTAAACCCCCTCATCGTCACAAAATTGACTATTTAAACTACAAGGGATTTTTCTCAATAAACATGCAAGCGATCTGTGATTCATCCGGTAAATTCCTTGATATCTTTGTTGGATGTCCTGGTTCGCTACACGACACACGGGTCCTGAAAAACAGCAGCTTTTTCAGGACACAACACTACCCTGCTGCAGGCTATATCCTCCTGGGAGATGGCGGCTATCCCTGTCTGGACCAACCAATCGCACTCATCACACCGTACAGAGAGCCCGTTAATGGACAGATCCAAGCCACCTTCAACTTCCACCATTCCAAAGGACGCAGCATCATAGAACGTAGAACATAGAAGCATTTGGCATGATGAAGACGAGATGGAGATCCACACTATTGAAGGCACTGGAAGTCCGGCCCACATTTGCACCTTTGGTGATTGCATCATGTGCGTTTTTACACAATATGTGTATTGAAAATGGAGACATGCTGGAACCAGATAAGTTTCTAACAGGAAAAGACGTTTTCGTGTGTCTTTGCGTGTAGAAAAGCTAAAGCTAAAGAGCAAAAGCTAACCTTTAGAGAAGCTAACGCATGACGTATTTGTTTTGAAGCTCCGATTGGTTGAAGTACGCTGTCAGTCAAAGTCCACAGGGGGAGAGGCGGGATTTTCAGTGAACCAGAGCGTTTTCTCTTCCGGGTTTCAGAATTAGCCCCCGAAAATCGTTTATTTAACACAAAATGACTTTTCCTTAGCGCCAAAAATAAACTATTACCATGTTAATGCCAATATTAGAATTTGGACTAGCTAAAAAAGCATGATACAGACCCTTTAAACATTTTTTGGCTCCAAGATGAATAAAAAACTATAAACATGAGAAGGTGTGTAAACATCAGACATCTATATTGCACATTAACCAAATGAAACATTTTTGTAAAACCAATACTTCTGTACAACAAGTATAAAACGTATTCAGATATTTTACAAACCTTTACAAAATGTGCAAAAGGGTCCTACACACTATGGTGTGGACAACGATTAATTATTTGCGTCTGGCATTTTGTCCACCATGCGCTCAAAAAGCCTCAAAAAACGCTCGGTTTTAGCTTCACTTTCTTCGTGGCGTTTCTGCTCCTTCTCACTTTAGTCTTTTAAGAACTTAAGTAGGTCGCTACTCTTCTTCCTCTTCTTAGGGGAAGGGGTTGGAGGGGTGGAGGTAGCCATGCCAGGAGGAGCGATGCCAGAGGTGGAGGCGATGCCAGAGGTGGAGGCGATAGAGGGGCTCGGCTCTGGGGTCTCAATCCTTCGGGGCTCAACCATTTCCTGACAGAAAGAAAAAAGGAACAAATGAGAGGGATATATATGCCAGAACTAGGTAATAAGGCCACAAAAATATATCTGTAGCTTCACTAATCACCTCATTCCACATAAACACAGCATTTTGCTGTTTAATTTTTGTAATGCTTTTCAGTAGCCTCACCAAAAGAACTGGAACAGGATCCTCAGCAGCCACAAAGGATGAAACCAGGAGAGGAAGTTCAATTGAAGGCCTGTCACCCAGCCCCTCGTGCATGTCCTCAAAATATTGCCAGGTGGCAGCCGTTGTCTCCCCACTGTCAGTCCCTGACCCTGTTTTTGGAGTTTTCAGGTCCTGCAACAAACACATATAAAACCCCGTATTGCAAATCATTATATTATGTTTTCATGGCCATTTTATAGTGGACTTAAGTGGACTTAAGGATTATCAGCTGTTATGTATCTCATTAAAATACCTATGATTACCTTGTATTTTTTCATTAAATTTTCCCACTTTTTGGCATCCTGCTGAGGGGTGACCTTCCCCTGGAGTCCCAGGTCACCAAGAAACGCCCTGTATGAAAAGTAAAGTAAAATATGAGTGAAAAGTTATGACACAA
Source organism: Salarias fasciatus (assembly GCF_902148845.1). Classification (NCBI taxonomy): domain Eukaryota; kingdom Metazoa; phylum Chordata; class Actinopteri; order Blenniiformes; family Blenniidae; genus Salarias; species Salarias fasciatus. Next base: position 11,671,483 of record NC_043754.1, read on the forward strand.
AAGAGGGGTACAGCTGTGATACGTGAATAAAAGCACAAGTAATATGCTGCCAGGCTGGTTATTTTCTTCACAAACACACATGTCGCCTACAGTAGCAATAAAACAATAAGCAAACCAAAAATAATAAAAACAAATGTGTTTGTATACAGTCATGCATCCAAAAAACCAACTTGCTCCCACAGTGGTTTGGCAGCACTTTTTGATTTTTGGAACCACTGCTCATTTTCAGCCCTGAACTTAATGAGCACCCTGGTTTGCTCAGGAGTCCCTGCAATGATAGATCACAGAAATGTCAGTGAAACTTGTTCAGTGAAGTTGTAATTGTAAATACCCATATTATTCAAATAGCTGTTTTCCTGCTCTGACTCCCTGATGTGGCTATAATCATATAACGTTTTCACAATTGTCTGGTTGATATGCAACACTGCTGTGAAGGAATTATTCGTTCACAACCCACACGTTTCATTCTTCTTCAATCATATTATCCCAGCGGTGCTCGGTGACGTTAACGTTACAGTACGTGATACTACATAATGCTCCGGTAATGTTTACTTTACTAGGGGGGGCACCCTCAAAGCAGAAAAGCAGGCTACAGTAATATCAATAAAATGTGTCATGGTCGTGCAGGAATTAAAACAAGTTAATCGTTTACGTGACATTTGAGACATGAGCAGATGCACGTTAACATTACACAACTAGCTGTCACGTAACATTGCAGCGACCTCAAAATAGCGGTTTTATTATGTTGTTTAAACAAAAAATACTCACATTTATAGCTTTCTTTCGCTGAGTCGGATGCTTTATTCGCCATTGTGGCGGCATTTCCTGGGGCATTGTGGGAAATTTCACATAGCCCTCGTTTTCGAGTGTGCCCTCGGAAAATCTCCGTTTCAAGGGCCAGATAGCCCTCGCACTCCGCCCTCCCCCTCAGTCTGAAGGGGGATGAAGTAGAATCGGGATGCCACTACCACTTCACGTGAACGCGCAAAACGAAGGGTTAGGGCCAAGGGCGAGGGCTAGGGGAGAATTGGAATTCACCCTATGTCTATCTCCTGAGCTGCTGCAAATCACCACAGTGATTTAGTGAATGAAACATTATGAAATTAAAACTGTGTCATCTAATGTAAAAAAAACAAAACAAAAAAATAAACAGCAACAATATGAATGAATGAATTAAATTCATGATTATTGTGAAATGAATTGGAGTCTGGAATGAAGTTACTTTTAGACCTGTAGACACAAGTCTACTTGTAATATTACTTAGCTGGCCTGGTAATATTCTGAAAATAAAGTAAGATGTACTTTTGGACCTGGGTTCATTTTAGTTTTTCCCGACAAAATCCCAGAGAACTCATCTTTTAAGTGGGTATTTGCTTTTCATTGACCAGACTGACATTGACCAGCTACTCAAAAAGTAAACTCTAACCTGTTTAATACAGCTTAGGTTGATTTTACTGTACTGTAATTTTTTTATTTTTTTTTTTCGTTTTTAAACAGACACTCCTGCTTGTCCATGCACATCTTACACACCCAGTTCCTCTTTTTTAAAGGGCGACTGGAGGGTTTGCTCTAACTTCAGGGAGATCACATTCCTCAGTCTCCATGGGAAAGTCTATTCCAGGGTACTTAAGAGGAGGATTTGACCAATAGTTGAACCTCAGATCCAGAAGCAACAGTTCAGTTTTCATCCTGGTTGTGGAACACTGGACCAGCTCTGTACCCTCCATCCGGTGCTCAAGGATTTGTGGGAGTTCTTCCAACTAGTCCACATGTGTTTTGTGGATTTGGACAAGGCATTCAGCCAAGTTTGTGTATGAACGAAGCAGGGAAGGAGAGGGTCGGATCTCTGCACCTTGCACCTTCGGGTCGGGGATAGGTGCCTCACTGTTGTCTCGGCTTATGGGCCGAACAGCAGTGCAGAGTACCTGGCCTTCATGGAGTCCCTGGGAGGGGTGCTAGACAGTGCTCTGACAGGGGACTCCATTGTTATACTGGGGTACTTCAACACCCACGTGGGCAGCGACAGCGAGACCGAGAGGGGCATGATTGGGTCGCACGGCTTCCCTGATCTGAACCCGAGTGATGTTCTGTTATTGAACTTCTGTGCTAGCCACAGTTTGTCCATAACGAACACCATGTTCAAGCACTGGGGTGTCCATAAGTGCACTTGGCACCAGGACACCCTAGGTCGGAGGTCAATGATCGACTTGCAACTGCTCGGAGCTGTGGTCGTAAGGTCTCCGGTGCCTGCCATGGCGGCAACCCCCGAACCCGGTGGTGGACACCGGAAGTAAGGGCTGCCGTCAAGCTGAAGAATGAGTCCTATCAAGTCTTGTTGGCTTGTGGGACTCCCGAAGCAGCTGGCAGGCCAAGCGAACTGCAGCACGAGCGGTTGTAGAGGCAAAAACTCGGGTCAGGGAGGAGTTCGGGGAGGCCATGGAGGAGGAAGACTGGTCAGCCTCAAAGAAATTCTGGCAAACTGTCTGGCACCTCAGGAGGGGAAAGCAGGTCTCCACCAACACTGTTTACAGGGGGAATTGAGGATGTGCTCCAACTATAGGGGGATCACACTTCTCAGCCTCCCCGAAGAAAGTCTATTCCAGGGTACTGGAGAGGAGGATTCGACCGATAGTCGAACCTCGGATCCAGGAGGAACAATGCGGTTATCGTCCTAGTCGTGCAATACTGGACCAGCTCTACACCCTCCATAGGGTGCTCGAGGGCTCGTGGGAGTTTGCCCAACCAGTCCACATGTGTTTTGTGGATTTGGAGAAGGTGTTCGACCGCGTCCCTCATGGTGTCTTGTGGGTGGTGCTTTGTAAGTACGGAGTCCGGGGCCCCTTGTTAAGGGCCGTCCGTTCTCTGTATGACCGCAGCAGGAGTCTGGTCCTCATTTCTGGCAGTGAGTCGGACTTGTTCCCAGTGCATGTTGGACTCCGGCAAGGCTGCCCTTTATCATCGGTTCTGTTCGTTATTTTTATGGACAGAATTTCTAGGCGCAGCCAGGGGCCAGAAGGAGTTCAGCTTGGTAGCCACAGGATTTTGTCTCTGCTTTTGTAGATGATGTTGTCCTGTTGGTGTCATCGAACCCAGACCTGCAGCATGCACTGGGGTGGTTCGCAGTCAAGTGTGAAATGATGGGGATGAGGATCCTGGCCCTGGCTCAAGTGGAGGAGTTCAAGTATCTTGGGGTCTTGTTCAGGGCTGGGGGACGGATGGAGTGTGAGATTGACAGGCGGATCGGTGGAGTGGCTGCAGTGATGTGGTCATTGGTCACTGGGTCACGCACTAGCACACATACTCAGAGGGAATGGTGACTGAACTCATCTTGGAGGGAAGAGCCAACTCGTCCTATTCTTCTTCTTCCTCCCCTTCTTCTCTCTCCTTATACACAAACACATGCACGCATGCACACACGCATACATGCACACACGCACACACGCACACACGCAGAGGGAGGAGTTATCAGACTTTTAATTGAATAAAATTACTCAAAGTGAGTAGTTTAATGCTGATAACCAAACGTAAACCCAAAGCATTGTGGAGCAGTAGCCAATGTACTTTTTTTAAACCATCAAATCTCTTTTTTGTTGAAGACTGGTCATTTAGATCAGAATAAAAACAATCGTCCTCATGCAGTGGCGGACTGAGACAGCCAAGATGCACCACAGAATGACGCAGGAGGTCCTTTCTACCTGCAGCAATCAGACTGTACAACTCCTCCCACGTCTGGAGAAGAGACACATAATAAATATACATGTACTTTGTTTCCTCTGAGATGAATAAAGCTTATCTTGTAGCTTCGATTAGGTAAAGTTTCATTGTATTTCCACTTTGAGATACCCCACCCCTGTTCTTGTCTTTACTTTTAACATCCCCTGCATCCCCAGAGCGATGCAGTTCTTCAAAGATGTGCAGCATAATTCAGCTTTGGCTCATAGAACAGAATGGGAGTGATGCAAAGAAAGGGGGAAGAAAAATCTTTAAAAAAAAAAAAAAAGTGCTGATCTGAGGTGAAGCTACTGTTAAGCTGATGTTGTTCATCCAGACATAGAAGTGTTTTTAAGTGTGACCAAGCTGACACGATTCAGAAGTAGAAATGACATTAATTTGTTTCCAGAAAAACCATACTGCTTTATTTAGGTAACGCAGACGCTTTTGTTGTGTGTAGAGCTCCCAGCATTACTCAAACAGGTTTCCAGTTGCTCCTGCTTTCATTAATCCTGTCATGCAAACTGCCTGCCTGTGAAGACAGTATCTGTTTAAAAACTTTAAAACCTACAGGAGACACGTGCTGAACATACATACTGTACCTCCGCGTCTTCCTTAAAGGTGTCATCACTGCCCCCGAGTGGTCAGATTTATGTACTGCAGCCTGCTGCTGATCTGGGCTCTGCACTACAGCTGTTCAATTCAATTCAATTCAGCTTCATTTATAAAGTGCCAATTACAACAGTCATTTCTAGACACTTTTACAGAGAAAACCCAACAAGCATAAGTGACTGTGGAAAGGAAAAACTCCATTTTAAAAGGAAGAAACTGTTGCAAAACCAGGCTCAGAGGTGGGGGTTTTCTGCTATTCCGGTTGGAGCTGTTCACCACTAAAGTTTGACCATTGGAGGAAAACTGTTTAATGGAGGAATGAAAAAATAACAATTGTCCATCTGACACTTTCATTTGACAGGGAAGGCAGAAAATGTAGTCAACTTTTCATTTTAAAATTATCTTGAATCCGTCGTGTGACAGGTTAGTTTTACCCTACTGATGATGTGTTGTTGCAATAGTAATCCTGCTATTACTAGAATCACAATCCTAATTGCATTTCTTTGCTTGTGTGCAGCCCTTGATGAAGGCCATGCGTCACTGTATTTACTGCATGTGCTGCTGATTTATAGACTTCATTCTCCATGCAAACTATATCACATTATATTCAGGGGCATTTACAGCATTATCAGTTTAAACTGTTTTCCTAAGAAATGAATTGAAACAATAAGTAAACAAAAAACTGTTAATTATACCTTTGTTTGAAAGAAAAGTAATGCTAACAACATGACAGATCTCTAGAGAAGAAAAGAAAAACCCGTTCAAAGCAGACCCACTGCATAACTCAAGATAACAGGAATTGCATTTCTATTTGATTCAGGACCCCTTCGAAGACGAGATGGTTCATCTCAAGGGATTTATCCTGTTCAAGAAGTCAAAAAGAAAGAAAGAACGCAGAAATGTCAGAGCACAAACTCTGAACAAAGTTCTTTTTTTTCATGCTACATTATGATCAAGTGATTTACTTGGAGTTGATCATTTCATGAAAATGTGCAGACATGTTGCATTTAACCTGCCTCCCATTGGCATTTCAAAACATATGAGCACAAAATTACACACACAAAAAAAAACAAAGCATTCATTAAGACGCAACTGTAAAATGGTCACCAAGGACCTACAACCCAAGTATTCATGTGGGCTAAAGCATACTGCAGATTTATGGAGTTATCAGGGACTAACTGGTCCAGATAAAAGAACAATTTGACGGCATGAGTACAAAACTCCACAAACAGCTAAGAAAGAAAGAAATTATTCATTAGTATTTCAGTTTTTTTTTTTAATTGTAATACAGTACAACTACAATACAGTACAACGGTAATACAGTACAACTACAAATAAAGGTTTGCAGACTAACACTATCTTTACTGCAGCAGTTCTCATATTGGGGCCCCTGGACCCCCTGGAGTCCGCAAGCCATAACTTCATGGTCTGCGAAAAAATTCAAATAACATTAATTCCTGCCACTGATCTTAGCTTTGGACCAATAAAAACTCTGCCAGGATTGTACCACTAAATCTGTGATCATTACTCACATCGCTCACAGCTCCTGCTGCTGCTCAGTGTCTCCAGCTAGTAACGATAGAAACATATTTAAATAAGTCCTCTTCATTAAGTGATGCAATGTCTAAACCAGTAAAACTGAGAAGATATCATGGCCATTATCTTGAGTTTGGTTCCATTGAGAACAGCGACAGGAGACCAAGACGTGTGGAAAGTCTTCAGCTGTCGGCAAATGGAGCCATGAAGCCACCGAGCGAAAGCAGCTCCTGATTTCCAAGAACCAGTTCAAAGACTAAAGAAAGGATTTTTTTCCATCAAAACAATGAGGCATGTTTGTCAGTTTTCTGTCAATGATTCAAAGAAGTGACAATAAGTATTGAACCACTTCGATAAGTTTTGAGCTGGTTTTTCAACAAACTAGGTTCGTCAAGACAATACTGTACAGTGTTAATACTGTTTGTAGTAACTTGAAGATGAAGGAAACACTCTGGTATGAATTTTCAGAACTCCACTCTTGTTTCACAGGAGCTGCACACAACATCTCACTGCACACACTACCTGGTTAACTCCTTAACTTAACTCTGGGATCCGTGCTTCTTGTGCTGGACCGTCCAACGGACTGTACTCAACATAGTCCTAAGCAGAGTTGGGGTCCGTTACTCAAAAAAGTAAAGAGTTACTGATACTCGTTACTTTTGAAAAAAGTAGTGCCTTACACTACTTGATTACTCCATGGAAATAGTATAGAAGTTACACTACTCGTTACTGCATAGTGCTCCGCAGAGCTGTGCTCCGGTATATCCTTCCGCGGAGCACTGCACATGCACAGGTCTGTGTGTATCAAAACATTATTTTAACTTATTGAAAAGAAAACAGGTCTTTTAAAATGTTTTATAACCATTCGGATTTACTTCACGTGCTAATACGCCGTCCCCTGGACCACTGGAAGGAGTATTTTGTCCACTTGCGTAGTCCGGCTCTGATTGACTTCCAGCTAAACTTCGAGCTAAGCTAACTACGATGCTAACAGCTGGGAACCAGCCAGACCAGAGACACAAGGTATTTATGAGCTTGTCTAACTTTGCCAATGGGTTAGGGAAAGGGCGTGGGTCCCTAATCTTCGGAGTGTTCCTTTAAAAGCGGCATTTACAGTAAGAGGGAGTGCAGTGTTGTCAGTGGGGTGCAAATTTATATAAAAATTTATATAAGGCAACCAATTTTACTTTGACGGTTCCATCAGCCCTGACCCGGAAGATATAGCGAGTAGCTGCTCGTATGGTCACCGTTCCATCTACTGGTGGTAATAAAAAGAACTCCGCTTAAATAATAATATTTTCTTTGCTCTATTTGCAGTCATTGTAAAAGTAACGATCATAGCGTTTCATTTGTAACGCTAGTTTACGTTGTTTTTATAAATATGAAAAGTGCTATACAAATAAAGTTTGATTTGATTTGATTTGATTAGTTTAACTACCAATCTAGAAGGAGTAGTGCCGTTACACTACTCGTTCCCATCAAAAGTAATTTAACTACTTGTAACGTTCGTTACTTGTCGTTACATACCCAACTCTGGTCCTAAGCTTTACTTCTTGTTGTCTCATGCTAGCTGTTGCCAAAGCTGTCCGTCCCTGTGAGTGGGATCCCTCCATACTGTGGTTCTCCCCAAGATTTCTTCTTTTCCCACTGGGTTTTTGGAGTTTTTTCTTGCCGGATGTGAGGCTCTAAGGCGGTGGTTGCTTCATTTTGTCTTGTTACTGTGAATTTGACATATTAACATTATGCTTATTCACTGTTTTTATTTTTACCAACCAATGTAATATCTTGAAGCCCTCTGAGGCAACTGTTGTTGTGATACTGGGCTATACAAAAATAAATTGATTGATTGAATTGATTAGCTTAGTACAGCCGCTCTAACTTCAGGACCCCACTGGAACATGTGAGTTGACCCCTGAGCTGCCTGTTACATAACATCCACATTACAAAACTGGTCATGTTCTGAAAGCTGTGAAAGCTGTAAATTGAAACTTCTAAATACTGTGAAGTGAAAAGGTAGCTTCAATAAAACTTTGTCTGTGTTTAAAATTGTAGAAACTGCACTGACATTACTCAAATTTAATTTGCTTAAGTTTTCTACTATAAAGTCATTAAATATTTGGGTTTGAACGTTCAATAGATATTTTTTGTGGTGTTTAGGGTAAAAAATATCAGACTGTTTAATTGATGTGAAGATTGTGGTCTATAATGTGCAAGCAGGTTTTTTATCTGGAGCATTTGCTTCATTTATCACATGGGACTTTCTGTTGTTAGGTGCCAACAAGGCTTTACTACCAACAGTGATCAATATTTAATTTCTTGAAAAACCTGAATGGATTAATGGAAGGGGCTCTCTGTGAAGTGAGAGGAAACCAGGCGCCAACCTCTGGTCGTGAAAAATGAATCCAATGTAGAAGTGCAGAAAAGCTGTAATTCCACTGATATTCCAGCAGGGGGTGATGATGTTGCTTTCAAAAAGAGCCCAAGTATCATTGGAACCCATTCAAAAATGCAGAATATCAGACTGCAAACAAACAGATAATAGCTCAGTCTGACCTCAAAACAGACCGATAACATGCAGGGATTCTTGTTAAATATATTTAACAAAGTCTGAACTCAGTGGATTTGGATTCCTGAATTTTAGTTCCATTCTTCTGCCTGCCAGCATTACTGCATGTAAAACTACATACTTCACAAACCTGCTGACCAGATTCTTTGTTGGTTATCATATTTGTGTCAAAGCGAAATGGAACAAATTAAACATCTTGTTGTCTTCGAGTGGCTCCAAAACCCAGCCCAAACATGAACTCTCTTATCCAGTTACAATCTGCATGAAGCCGGATCACCTGAAGTCTCCAACAGCAGCCGAGTGAAAATTACACAGGATCTGCATTTCTGCTGTGTCGCACTTAAAGGAGGCAGCAGTATAACACTCCAACATGCAAAAATAGAGATAAAGTTATCTTTACTCGCTTGCTGTTAAATCTAGAATAGAATTTAAAATCCTTCTGTAAATTCTTGATCAATAAAGCCAAGCTCGGTGCTCTTATTTCCCCAGTCCATCAATTTTTCGATGAGGACAAACTCCGTCGAGCTCGAGAGAGATCTTGGACAAGCCTGGGCGAAGGTTTTATGGAGGAACTGAGATGCCCAGTCAACAGATCCCCCTTCTCAGCCTCACTGGTGGTGTCCAACGGAAGGCACAGGCCCATGCAGTTGGTATCAGCTTGGCCACAGGAGTTGCTGGTAGGTGCCGCAATGCAAGGACCAACAACCTTTTTGGCTCCTCTCCAGATTTTTCTGTGGGAGAGGTCTCCCTTAACCTTTGTCACTGCCATGATGACCACAAGGGAGTGGTGCTATTTTACCCTTAGCTGAGGGGTTACGACATGCAGACACAGGAGAGACAGGAGTCGAACCTACAACCTCCCGATTGTAAGACGACTGCGCCCCCGACTAAACCACAGCTGCCCCAACAGCTGGGCACAGCCACCTTGAATTACAAGATTGGCATCATTGACTTACAAGATTGGCATCATGGCTCCATCCTCCATCCTCAAATTTTAATAAAGTCAAGGAACCTGTGGATTGTAATGCAATCCACTTTTAGAGCACAAAAGGTTTATATATTTGAGCCCAGTCAGGCACACACACACTACATCTCAGTGAATGAAAAAGGCAAAGAAAACAATATAACAAGAAATGTGACTTGTTAAATTAATCTATTTAAATTTTGAATTAATACCTGGCACTGACGACGACTGTATTCTGTGTCGCTGGCCACGCAGTTGTGGTTGTCCGGGGGCGAGTGTGCTTGCGCCAACCGTTTTAAACTAGCGAGCCACATAGTGTAGCTAGTGAGCTACTCACGTTCGCTAGCCTTTTGGTTAATGCTAACTACATGGAGGGCGCTCGCTCAAGCAAATTTTTCTGTGGATGACATTACATGATGACATGAACCCGCACAGTTATGTGAATTAGATATGTAATGTAAATAAGCACAATCCTGTACTGCATCAGAGAGCCAGAAGACCACTTCTGTTCTTTGTTGCAGAGAGAGAAGACGGAAGTGACACACGGACCCGTTGACAACCCAACAGTAGTCACAACAACTCGTGCCGAGTTTAAAAATCTATGTTGGGTCTGATGGACTCTAACCCAACACAAGATAAATAACTCCAAACGGATTATAATAGCCCAAATTGGGTTACCAATTTCATAACCCAGCGATTGGGTTAACAAAATAACCCAACAGTTTTTAGTGTGTAGTCCGGACAATCGGTTGCTTGAAATTGTACCCCCCCTTCTCAATTCATATCCTCCCTTCCTTTCCATGAACCATTTTTTAAGTTATCTTTATAAGCAATCTGTACGGTTTTTACTTCTACTAGATCCATAATTTTTAACATTTCTGACTTGAAAAATGTGCTTGACCCGACCCATTATTCCAGCAGTTCTTGCCAGTTTGGAACTAATGTATGTGATGGGACTTTTCCAACAAAGTTTATGGTCAAGTATAACACCCAGGAATTTTGTGTTGTGTTGCAACATACAACACATCACATAACACTTAAAAAAGCAAGAACAATACAGCGCACAGCATGAGCAACACTGGAATTTCCCTAAACCACAGGTGTCAAACTGCTTTCCTCAATGGTCAGATTGCTGCATGTTTCAGGTGTTGCTGTGCTTCAACACACCTTAATCTCATAATGATGAGCTTGGATAAAAGCCCAGTCTTGAGCTATTACTGCCAGGGTTCTCAGCTGACACACTGAGTGTAAGACACACGCATCTCAAATGTTAAAAAAGTCAAATGTTTTTAATTAGTCATTCCTTCATACAGAGTAAAACAACAGAAATAGTGCACTTCTACAATAAAAGCAACATGGAACAAATCAAGGAATGATAGAAAAAGGATACAAATTAAACAAGGTGGCCTGTGGCCACCTTGCCCTCCGGGGCTCGGTCCCTAATAATACTTAAAAAATGGCAAGAAGAAATTATACAGAAGCTTAAGAAATAATTAGACAGTCATACTCTTAAATAAAGGCAGGTAAGTGAGAGGTTTGCAGTTTGAATCCTCCCACTTATTTACTGGTATTTTTACTTCAGCGTGAGAAATACAAGGTGTGGTGTGAGTGCATGACAAAAGAGGCTTGGGGCCGAGTCGGTAAGCAGCTTACAGCCAAGTCGGCCCGACCAACTCTGCCCCTTGAGAGGTCCTGCGCGAGTTTGCATGGGGCCGACTTGACTGTACTCCTGTGTGTGCGTGTCTGTGTGTGTGTGTGTTTGTGCATGCGTGCAGGTAAGAGTGTGTGAGTGTGTCAGAATGTGAGTGTGTTAGGGTTAGGGTTGACTGGGTGTGCGCGTGCGTATGTGTGTGTGTGTGTGAGACAGTGTGTGAGTGTTGGGGGTGGGCTGGAGGTTGGAGGGGGCTGGGCTTCGGGGGGTGGGGGGTTGATGTCCTGAATCTCGGGGAACGTGGCTGGAGTGCTGTGGGGGGGGGGGGGGGGGGGGGGGGGGGGGGGGCTTGCACTGGCCTGGGGCGGGTAGCCGCCCGTGTGGGCTGGGTTCCAGGTATGGTCATGGCCCGCCGCCTGAGTTGTCCACCTGACAACACTGCGGCTTCGGTAGCTCCCCCCCCACACTACCGCCTAGACATATAGACATAGACATCTAGAGGTAGGTGTCTAGATACGCGTGGACGCCAGGTAGCACATTCAAATCGAACATATATCTGCATATATGACATATCTCACGACACCGGGCTGTCGTGGAGGAGAGACGTGAGCAGACCGTGATGAAATATTGGTGAAACTAATGACTTTTTGGACGATTAAAGCCGTTTTAGGAGCGGCTATATCCTTGAGGGATGTGATCACCTTTTAACTCTCAAATATAAAGCAATTTGCCTGAAAAATGTATTTCTACAAAGTAAGCTAAACAAAAATGGTCTGTCTGAATGAGCAGTGAGCGGCAGTGAGAGAGTATCTCAAAATGAAAGCATGCAGTCAAGTCATCAGCTACACACATTAACTTCTGTGATGTGATGTCTGTACGAGGTGATAACTGGGATATTGTGTAAACTGTGTGTTGTGTCCGGGGGCAGTGAGGGTGTGTGAGGGGTGTGTGTGGCGTGTGGTGTATTTGGGGGGGGGGCTTGCAGGTAGTCAGTCAGCGGGCGATGTGTGAACTGTGTGCTGAATGTTGCCTGCTAAAATGGAGCTGCCCAGCGTGCTCGAATGAAGTCCGTCCGGGTGATAAATAGCTTGGCGGTTCCAGAAAAGGTTAAAATTGTCTATGAAATAAAAGTTGGAGGCTGTGCAGGAGCGCTGAAGCCAGGTGTTGAGGCTGAGTAGTCTGGAGAAGCGTTCAGCGCCCCTGGAGAAGGTCGGAAGAGGTCCAGAGATTAAAAAAAAAAGACGACCTTCCACAGCTCTCCAACAGGTTAAAAAGGTCTTTAAAATCCTGCTTAGTGACCTCCGACTGCCGCCGGGCCGTGTCGTTAGTGCCAACGTGCACGATGACCCAGCGGACAGTGGAGGGGGGGGACTGCAGGAGCTCCGGGAGCCCGTGGAGGAGCGTGGGGACAGTAGCACCAGGAATACACCGCGTGATGGCATTAAAAAAGCGAATATTCCTGATGCTACTGTCCCCAACCAGGAGTGTCGTGGGGGAAAAGAGGGGACGGGGCGGGGGCGGCTGCGGGGCGACGATGTCGGTGTCCGGGGCTGGGGAGCGCTCCACCGGTGCAGCGGCGCCACCGACAGCAACCTCGCTGCTGGAGCGGTGGTCCTGGCCCTGGTCCTGGTTGCGATTCTCCCCAGAGTGGTGGTCCCGGTTCTCCCCGTGGTGGTGGTGGTGGCGGCTCCCAGAATGCCTCCTCACCGCCTCCCTGATCAGCCTCAGGCGGGCAGCGGAGGCCGCGGTCCGGGGTGATCGCCTCACACACCGGTACCCACGGGCACGTACCTCTGTCCCTGGTGCCCGGGTTCACTACCGGTGTAACCGTACCGCCGTCTTGCTGCCTCACCACTCCTGGATTCACCGCTACCGGCTCGCCACTCGTGAGCCGCCGCTCCGCCTCGGTGCCACTGCTCTGCTTCGGACCCGGAAGCGTCAGTGCTGCGCGTTCGTGTAAAATATAAAAAAGAAGTGCCATGGGAGTGCCAGTTGTGCTCAGACCAAGCACAGTTTTAAAGAAGTTGTGTTTTGTGAAACACACACACCCTCTAAATATGTGTGAATTTTTTGTGTTGTTTTACAATGTTGTTTCCAGAAATAAACAGACCATTTGAAAAAAGGCAAAATCCTCTTTTGTATACTTTTCTTTTTCTTATTTTCATGTCTCTCACTACATTGAACTCAACAAAAAAGATATATGTGTGATTATTCTTTCCAACTGAAAATTGAAACTTCCTGGCAAACAGATTGGTTTAGCGGCACGCAGAGGCTGTGAATAAGCAACACAATAGGGTTGTTTGAAAAACAATGAAGACAGCTAGCAGGCTGAGAGGAGTAAGAGGCTAACAATATGATCACAAAGAGCGACTGGTCGGACCGCATGTCATGGCGTGGGGTTCGGATAAGCCCTCTTCAGCTCTTTAAGGAATAGGGATCGAATAGGGATCAATTCACCCCACTGCAGTCTTTCACCTGTTGTGAGCTGGCTCTGCCTCCCATCCCCCATCAGGAAGGAGAAAGACCAGGTGGATCCAATCACCTGATTAATGCTCCTGGACAGCTGGGTGGAAACAGAGACTTCAGGACCAGATGGGTCTGCCTGTGTGATGTTACGCCAAAGCGGATGAGCGACTGGGACGCGGCATGAAATGCCATCCTTCACTCCAGCAACACAGTCACACCAAAACATTTTCAAAGAAACAAAGGGAATATTTTATTTATATAAAGTGATTAAACAAGGAGCAATTAAAGCAAGAGTGAGTGCAACTAAACAACCCCAAAATACACAGTATTCTTACATATCCAAAACTTACCCTATCAAAATAAACAAGAACAGAATCACACAGTCTGGCCTCCCAGAAAACAAACCCAAAAGGTAACAACAAACTCCAATACCTCAAACTCTCACCCAAAGACACACAGAGCTCTGTGCTGTGCAGTTGTGGCTGCTTGCATGCAGTAAAGGATGGCCCACCCCTCTGAGTCTCTGACACCTGACCAGCAGTCCTCAGTCTCCTCTCAATCAGCCAGTCCCCTCTCTGGTACAGCACAGCGCAATTTGCATGCAGAATTGCGGGGAAACAGAAGACACACAGCACGGAAAGAAAAAAAAAAACTACATTGATACATAACTGATACATAAATATACACAACAGATGACCACAGTTGTAACAGTGGAGTTCCAGTGCCATGAACAGGTAGCTTCGTGAACCAGCCCCGCCCACTCCTCATCCACATTTGGATTTTGGAGCTGGGCTCAGTCTGGGCACGAGCCCATAGAAAGAGAATGCAATGGAGCCATGTAACGGCTGAGCCAATCAGCATTGCTGCTTTAGTTTTCAATTATTTTTTGCGAATTCTGGTGGCAAAATCCAGAAGTGACGCTATCGCTGCGCGTAGCGGAGATTACAGGGATAAACTTTAATCATCGTCTGAAAGCTGCAATAAGTAAAGTTAAAACGAAATTCTAAGTATTACAAAAATCGAGCAAGAGCAAGAGTCTGCGCTAGGTGAGTTTCTAACAGGAAAAGACATTTTCGCATGTCTTTGCGTGTGGAGAAGCTAGAGCTAAAGAGAAGCTAACCCTTAGCTAAGCTAACGCATTTTGATGACGTATTTATTTTGGAGCGCTGATTGACTGAAGTACACTGTCAGTCAAAGGAGTAACCGACACCCCCTGCACTAAGTTTGTATGGGCTTGTGCCAGACTGAGCCCAGCTCCAAAATCCAAATGTGGCTGAGGAGTGGGCGGGCTGGTTTATGAGGCTAATGAGCAGGATAAAGTGGTCTGAAAATGGATGGATGGAACTTCAGGTCATCAACATATGAACACACAGGTTTTCTACCTTTTCTGAACTCAGTGGAAAGAACTTAACTTTGTATGCTGAACTGGGACTTTTTGGTCACAGCAAGATTTTTCAGTTTCAGATGTGAACTCTACGGTTTACCAATGTCCGCAGTAATGTTCACATAAAGAGGAAGTCTGTCTAATGACAGAGTCTGATAGGAGCAGCTGTTCAGTCCGTCATTCCTCCAATTCTTCGGTGCTTGTCTTAACAGCTTAATCCTGTAAAGAAAACATGAAATTTACACCACAAATCAGAACATTTATTTAATCATTTATAAATTATCCTGCCACACTCTGACAGACAGTATTATGTTATTCCTGTCTTGACCTCTACTGACCTGTCTTTGTTTACTTCATTGCCCTTATCCCGGGTATGAAACACCATTTTATATCGGGCTATATCTTTAGGAGCCCGCACCATCTTCATTTTTTGCAGCTTAACTCTAAATAAGACAACGTCATTAACAAAGAATATTTACAAACATCTACAACATTAAGGATTTCTAATTTCTACTGAAACTGTGTCTCACCTGACATAAAGATCATCATCCTCGCAGCCCCAACCCCAGTATGAGTTGGAGAATCCGTTCACTTGAAAGAACTGTTCTCTGGTCAAAGCAGTGACTCCTCCAAAGTTATATGGGGAACTCAACCTTTCAGAGCAATCACACAGACAAATTAATATACTTCTGCTGTCAAATACAGAAGTGTGAAACACAGGGCTGCAGGATTTTAAAAGTCCTTCTTCCGCACTGCCATCAGTCTCCCAAACAGCTGACAGGAGTCACACACATTATGTCACCAACAAAACACTAGTACCTTCCTTTTGTCCTCTTATAAATGAACACTTCGTTACATAATTTTGCACTACCTTCTTTTTTCACATTGCATGTGGTTTTTTAAAAAAACTTTTTCTACATGTTCCTTAATTTGCAATTTAATGTTGACATTTTGTGGAGACGGCAAATAAAGAATTTCATCGTGAAAGGAAACATGCTTTCTGAGGTACAGATGAAAGAAAACTTGGTCATTATATAACGTTTTCCTTCAGATCTTTCAAAGCGATGTGAGGCCTCAGGGGAATGCCATGTGTTTATTCACTACGGAAGTGCAAAATTTAATCAGACTCCCAGGATTTAAGCATTAGTCGTGTACTTACTGATATCTTGTTGAGTTCCGGCCACCCATCAAGTGTTTGGGATGGTCCTCGCAGACGTACAAGTTATGATCATTTTCTGGAATAAGGTCCACATCATGGAATATGAAACACTCCCAATTGTAGTCCTTCAACGCCTCCAAGTATCCAATGTTTAGTAACTTGGCGCGGTTAAAGGTTACATTGCCAGCCTGTGGAAAAAGAAAACAACAAAACCAAACATTTCCATTCAGTTTTAGAACAGGGCCACATCATGGTGAAATGCTTAGAACTCTAGACTCATAGTGGGAAGGCTGAGCCTCTTTAAGTCGAGTTTGCATATTTTCCCTCTGTGTTCTCAGGTTGTCTCCTTGTATTTCAGTTACGTATCTGTCAGGTTCAAAACCTCATAAATAACAGACAACAGACATGACAAAAAGACTCAAGACTCGATCTAGGTTTTACTTCCTGCAAGAAGGAGAGAGCCTGACAGAGGAAAGGTCCTCTAGCCTGATCTCTCTGACTATTCCCTTCTGCAGCCTCTTTATTTACAATTAACCAAGACACACACACAGACCCACACAAACACACAGAGAAATTTTAAGGATAATTAAAGGTGAAGTCATTTTCCCGACAATATCTGGTCGTTTAGTGAAATCGTGTGCCACTGAACTGAGTCCTGTGTTCCATTATATCTATAATAAGTCACTCCAGACACAACATGCACCTATCAGCTGGATATAAATGGATATAAAGATGCTGCAGTTGTCCCTGTCCCTAATTCCAACTGCCCTAAAACTGTTGTTGATTTCAGACCAGTAGCTCTGACCTCAGTTTTAATGAAAACTTTTGAAAAACTGGTGCGGTGTGAGATTTTAAAGCAGTCGGAACATATTTTGGATCCTATGCAATTTGCATATAGGCCTCTCAGAGGAGTGGAGGATGCGACACTCACTCTGCTAAACATGCTTCTCAAACAGTGGAGTCTGAAGGGACACATGTCAGACTTTTATTTGTGGGCTTTTCATCTGCTTTAAATATAATCCAACCTCACATTTTAATCAGAAGGCTCCTTGAATAGTTTGTAAGTAAAAATCTAGTGGGTTGGATTCTCGACTTTTTAACCAGCAGGACACAGAGGGCCCTATATTTTCTTAGACTGTGCCTGCTGTCAGCGGAGTGCACACGGGCAATGGCGTCGAACTCAAGCCCAGGACGTTCAAAGGTAGTGTTCTGAAACTGGAAGACTTTATCCATGTCTGTCTCGAGCAACTCGAACCTTATGAAGCAGCTCACATCAACACATGCTAACATGACACTTGTTGCTGCTGCTGCTAACCTCATGCTAACCCAACCCCGAGCCCAAATGCAGACAGGAGAGAGACGCAGCCACTCTGTTAAAACAAGCAACACAGGCGACCAAAGCCGAGCTGAACACACTGACTGCAGGTATACTGGTACACAGTCGGGCTAATATACAGTTACAGAGATTTGCACTACTTAATGGCCAGAATTTTACATTTCTGTTTTCTTAAAAGGCTGCAATTTAGTTCAAATAAACAGCAAATGTTCTAAAATACTGTATAAAAAGTTTTTATTCTTCAATCAGTTGATATAAACATCTTTGATGTTATAGAATGTAGTAACGTATAGAACATGAAAAATAACGTCACAGTTACTTTGCTGAGTAACTAATTACTCTTACAATGAGGTAACTGAGTTACTTATTCAATTACATTATGGGAGAAGTAATTTGTAACTCTAATTACTTTTTTAAAGGAAAATGACCAACACTGTGCATGACACATGGGTGTTTTTTTCCAATCCAATCGAAAACAATCATATTAGAAGCATTTGTATGCAGTTAAAGGGATTAAAGCAATCCAGGTTCAATCCTCCCAGGTGAACTGCATCTGTGACATGATGAAAAGATCTCTCTTCCACTTTACAGGTTCTGATGTTTAACAGTCTTCAGCCCCGAGCAGAGTGTTTTTATCAAGCGCTCAGCCACCCTCCACTCCAGACGCTGCGGGCACAGCGCTCACCCAGCAGCGGACGCGCTGAGCGCCCGCTGTCAGCACACAGTACAGCCTGTCACTAAACCGCTGCCGCACGTTCATGTCACCAGACAAAGAGTGGATCAGAAAAAACAATACTCTTTGTCAGAAACAATAATTCAAAATTATTTATGTGTATTTATGTTTATAGTAAATGATTCAGCGATCCAAAGAAATAATCTCACACTCCGCTTGGGGCCGGGACGCGAGGTTGAGAATGGTTGCGCTTAATGCGACAGCAGTGCTGAAACACAAGTTGTTTTTATTTATTTTATTATTTATACTTTTAATTATTTTTCAGTAAGAAATGGCTTCTAGACAACCACAGGAGCTCCTCAGGCTCAAACCCAGCAGTGCAAACACAGAAAGAGGATGGAGAAGCATTTAGAAAAAATGTATTTATGTCATGAGTGATCTGGTGTATCTTTAATAGTACTGACAAGCTGGAAACCTGGCTCTGAGTTTTTCTCAGACAAATTATCACCAGACTGTCCGCTCCCCAGCTGGTGCACACTTTCTGCATGAAATTATCACTGCGCCCAGCTGAATCTGTTGACACCTCCCCCTGGTGCGCGGCCACGCCCATCTTGGAGCAAGCGCAGCGGAGTGGTCAGGAAACCTTTTCCCCGCCTCTCGAAAAAATGACCACGCGGCCTGCTCCAGCTTGTGAATTTTGCGTTCCGCCAGTAAAATAGGGCCCAGAGAGTCCGAATAGATGGTATCCTCTGAGATCCTAAGTGCACATCCACTGGTTCACCTCAAGGCTGTGTGCTGTCACCTTTATTATTTATTCTTTACACAGACATGTGCCAGAGAAGATATGACAGCAGATTCATTATAAAATATGCAGATGATTCTGTTATTGTCAGTCTGCTTCTGCAAAATGAGAGCAGCCCCGACTGTGACTGATGACTTTGCACATTGGTGTGAGGAGTCTTATCTTCAACTTAATACTCTAAAACCAAAGATAGGGTATTTTTTGAAGGAAAAATCATATGCGCAAGGCCACTTTAATCAAAGGTCAGACCATTAACTTTGTGCAATCTTACAAATATTTAGGGACTGTTATTGACAGAAAACTTAACTTTAATGCCAACTTGGAAGCTATGTGTAAAAAGGGTCACCAGCGTCTGCACTGTTTAAAGGTGCATTACGGAATTTTAAACTTTAAAAATACTTATTTTCCACCATAATTATGTGACAATTATTCAATGATGTGTAGAATGTGCCCTGACATATTTATTGCAAGTACAGCGCTAAATTGTCACCTGAAAGTTGCAGTGCCGCTCCGGCAATTTGTATTTCTTGAGGAGAATTTAAGAGGATGTGACATAATGTGTGCTCCCGCTGGCCTGACTTGCTTAGCTTTCGTTTTGTCCGCCATTACTCCGCCAGATGCTTAGCGAGCAACAACTGAGCAGTACTGAAAATGGATCTTCCAGAAAGTAAGAAAAGACCGGCTTCTAGCACTGCCACAACACCAGAACAGACCACACGCAGGCAAAAGAAATTTAAAGGTTAGTGGAGCGCTACTAAAAGAGCGAGGAAGGAGGCTGACCAACAGTTACAAAAATAACTTTACTTACTTCAGCTGAAGCCATTCTTGCGAATTGATCACCTCTTCTGCGTGCCAAGACTGCTAATGCAGTTTCCCCTCTTCCGTGCACGTACATGGATGCAAGCCACAGGCACGAGCATTTCACTAAACTGCAGTTATGCCCAAGGCCTGAAGGGGCCATTGTTTCACATGAAATGTGCAAACGCCTTAAAGCTCCTTTAAGGAAACTCTTGCACTTTCACACTGACCAAACTATAATGACCATGTTTTATCGTGCTTTTACTGAATCTGTTTTATCATTTTCCTCGGTGTCATGGTTTGGTCACACATCTCTGAAGACGAGAAATGCCTTAAACCAAATAGTTAAATGGTCTTCTCGACTGATTGGTGAGTCACAGCTTTCTCCACCATCCCTGTATACCAAACAGCAATGATGACTCCCACCCTGTACACAGCGAGTTCCAGCTGCTTTTCTCTGGGTGGAGGTTTCTAGTCCCTAAAGGTAGAACAAAACATTACAGAAACAGCTTTGTTCCTGCTGCTATTATTGAACTGAACAAGCTGTAGAGATTTTGCACAACAAGACTGCAGAGGTTTTATTTGTTTATTTACTTTTGATTATCTTGGTTTTGAACTTGCTGTACCTTGGCTTTTATCTAGAGGATTTCATTTGGGTTATTTAATAGTATTTTGATGTATGCATCATGTTGACGTTTCTCTCCCTTATCGTGTCCTGACTGGTGGAGCCTTGGGGTAATTTTTGTGTTCTGGTTGGCACTCATAACTGTCTATAAATGTGTGTAAATGTCATCCCACTGCAGAACAAATCTACCTTTGAGTTTTTATAAAGTAACCAGAACCAGAACCTGAACCTGAACCTGAACCTGAACCTGAACCTGAAACTCCGGTCCTCGAAGGCCGGCCTCCTGCATGTTTTAGGTCTCTCTCAGTTGCAACCCAGCTGATTGCAATGAGGAACTCATTATTGGGCCTTTTCCAAGATTGAAGATGGCATCAACAAGAGACTCCGGTGTGCTGAGACAGAGAAACATTGAAAAACCAAACCTGTTCCCAAACCTGTTCTGTGAAAGCCCCGCCCTAGCATGATTTAGCTCTCTTACTGCTTCAACACGCCTCAGTTTCATAACTGTGTAGTCACCAAGCACCTCGCACATGTACACATGTGGATCTGGTGGGTTTAGAGATGACTGTGTTGTAACTGACGCTATATAAATAAAGCTGAATTGAATATATTTGCATTACACACAATTACTTTCAGTGACAGTCTTTCTAATAATTAGAATGCCAGTGATGAAAACATTTTACAGCAATATTAAATTTTTCTTTCATATAAGAAAAAATGAAAGCAAAGAAACATCAGAAAGATCAACCACTAAAGTATATTTCAGCAGATTTCATTCAACACCAGTGTGTGATGTAGAAAATACCTGATGGATGACATAAATGGCGTAGTGTAGTTGCTGCCTCTGCAGAAATGGGTGCAAGTGATGCAGGAGGTAGACGAGATGTCTTTCCCGGTTACGAAATGGGATGAGGATCGCCACGCTCTGCCTCGCTGCACAGTCCGGGGGCTCGTACTCGCCCTCTCTCACTTTTTCATTTTCAGTCACCACATCGTTCAGAGTCAGAGAGGACTCAAAGGACAGGTTCTTGGCTCCCTCTGTGGAAGAGTTATTTACAGTTTTGATCAAAATATAATTGGGGACGCTCTATATTGTAATTCTAGGTTTTTCTTTGTTATTATTATTCCAACATGTTAAAAAAAAAAAAAATAATAATTTGATCATCTAAACATCATAGTAATAATAGTAATGGATTTTATTTACTTGCACTTTACATCTGAGGGCGAATCTCAAAGTGCACTTCTAAACTTGCTCTAAATCTCACCAAATTTGACATGCCGGTGAAAATTTCATAGAAATGAAAAATGAACCCCATCAATTCCCAAATGTGTTCTCTAGAACCACTTAGATATAAAGACCCAAAAAAAATCACGCACTGATACCTCTGACCTAAACCCAACAGAAAGTCCGCAATTTAACTTTCAAAGTAAACTTTTGCTTAAAATCTCTCTTTGTGAAAGGAATGATCTTCTCCGAACACCACGAGATGACAGAAGAGTAGCTGATCTACAAAAATAGAGAACAACTTTGTATTAAGACACGTGGAATTTCTTCGCCGTCAAAGTTTGAGTTCTGAAATCTTGTCGCGCTCCTGCCCTCAACCACTATAATGGAAAAAAATTCCTTTTTGAAAGCATCTCGAGCAAGTGGCGAGTGTGGCTATAACGTGACTCCTATCAACAAACCGAGCACATCTGAAGCGTCACAAGGTCCTTCCAAACAATATGATGTAACGTGTAGGGAAAATTGGATGAGAAATGTCTGTATTGATGAGAGAAAAAAGGTGTGTCCTCTGCCAATTTTTGCTGTTGGTTATAATGGAGCCGTAAAATCTCGCGTTTTTCAGAAACCGAGGGTCTACTGTCAAAACTAACCACCCAGAATAAAGGACAGCCAATTTTCCTATCAGAATGGATCATTTGCCCCAAAATTCTGACATTTCAGACCAGTTTTCTCCCAAAGAAAAGCATTCTTTTCTGCTGAGTCACACTGGTGATGAACACTTTAAAATCGTACTTGTTTCACAAAGAAACTTCACCTCATCAGCTCTGCACTCTTTTTTTAAGCTACAAGAGGACGTGTGAAGAAGAACATCAAGAAAGTTGCTTCTCAGATTTGACCCTTTGCAGTTAGTGCGAAAAGAGATAAAATACAGTTACGGCAGTGTTGTATTTAAAAAGTCAGCTCCAACCTGTCATTTAGCGTGTACTTACGCAGCAGAGGAGAGACCTTGGGGCAATCGACCTTTTGTGGTGGAGTATTTAGGTCATCAGGCGCTCCTGTCATTGAATGGAGTTGATCCCCAAGACCGTCTCCTTTAACAAGAGTTTGTGTCGTGGCAGAAGAAACCAAGATCGTTTTCACAGTTTCACCTGGAAAGATTATTATCCATGCGACGACCGACAGCGAGAGAATAAGCAGCACATAGTACTTTATTCTCCTCAAAATCTTGTCGGCAGATGAACAGAAGCCCATGGCTGTGCCACTTTATAGTAGAAGCTGTTGCTTATTGTTAAAGATAATTTTCTGGGCACTTCAGCAAAAACACCAGCCGTCTGAGATTCACTGAGCTGTCATCTAATGTTGCTGGACAATTCAAAAGCAGCTACTTAGTGGCGAAATTCCTTTACTGAATCCTGATGATCCACTGTGAGGAAGTCAAGTCAAAACTTTGAACTCTCCAGCAGCTGTGAAGAAAATGAGAGAAGTTACCACCAAAAATGTACATAATAGGCAAGATTCAGGCTGTGGAAATGTATTTGTACACCACAGTGTTAACATAGATGATAACGAGATGCAAAAAGCAGGGAATATACTTTAAAAATAAATAAAATCATTCCCATGTTTTACCTGTCATTGAAGAAAGATTCTCTTTAAACAATCTGTCGTCTCCATCAGCAACATCTTTGTCTAGCTTTTTCTTTCCAAATGAGATGCTGGACAGGTGTGGTGTAGTTATCCCTGAGAACGGGTTTCCACGGTCAGGGGAGTGTGGGTGCATTCAACAAAGGCGGAGAAACATCCCTGTGCTTAATGTCATCAAAGTAAATCCAATGTAAAGAGAGAGACACACACACACACACACACACACACACACACACACACACACGCACACACACTTTTGTCTTTCTATCCTCATGGGGACCTTCCATTGACTCCCATTCACATCTAACTCCTCACCCTGACCCTTACCCTAACCCTAACCCACACCAAAATAATGCGTAGCCCGAAAGAAATGTTTCTGCACTTGTACTTTTTTCAGTAACAACAACATGGTCAAGAAAACACTGTTTCCCCTCATGGGGACCCAAAAAATGTCCCCACGAGGCACATCGTGCCGGAATTTCCTATCCTTGTGGGGACATTTGGTCCCCACAAAGATGGAAAAACGTGCACACACACACACACACACACACACACACCAAAAAAGGGAGGGAACATTATCCTGGTGCACTTTATCCAAAAATGCCATTTCGCCACATCACTATATTCCAGTCTTTCAACCATAAACGTCATCTTCATCGTCACCTTATGACAAGACACTATTGTCCTCTAAAATCCACTAAGATCCACTCTGTTGAGCAATCTGAATGACTGCTGAATGATTGTCCAGAACAGCGAGTTTTCCCAACTGGGTGAACCACATAACAGCTGTGGGAGCAGAAGGGGCCTTCCAGTTCGTAACAATGAGTTTCCTACCCAACATAAGAGCAATTTTTCAATCCTCCTGGATCTCCTAATATGAACTCGTCTTGGGTGAGGGGGATATTTTGACCCAAAATGTTATTAATATTGTCATGAACAGATAACCAAAAAGCTTTAACACGGCATGCGTAAGAGTCCCATTGATTTCACTGCACGTCCAACAGTCTGCATTATCCTTCAGTCCTGTTCTGCACAACCTGGACGGGGTCCAATAAACTCTAGTCAGTATTTTAAACAGTGGCGACTGCTCTAAGACTGCAAGAGAAGCTCAACTTCCACTAAAATGTCAAAAAAATAAGTGGTCCAGTATTTACAGCTGTGTGTACGCGTTCATCTCCTGTTCAGAATCAGCTACTTATCACAGGTAATGACTTGGCTTTTTTCTCAGTCATCCTCACAGCGGCATGGCACTTTAAACAGCCAGACGCCAGGCGTCAAAGGGGAAGCTAGAGTGGGTTCTTCCACTGCAGTGAAAATGGACGGTCATTGGATAAATGCTGGGTTTGTCCCGCCCATCGGACGCCTGGCGTCTCTGGGGGTCTATGGGTCAGTGGGCTGGCCCGGACGCTGGGCTTTTGCATGGTGATTGGATGATCTGTCTGAAGCTTGACTGACAGTGAAATGAGCAAATCAGTGATCTTGAAGTAAAAAAATGCACCAAAGCCCATCTGAACTTTTTCATTCTGTTGTTCTGAGTTGATCCGGACGCTTTACTGATCCTCAGAGACTTTGTGTTTGTGACAAACGACTAGCGTTGTGTTTGGCGACTCTTTTCGGTCACTCTGCGGTTTCTGTCCCCGACCAGCTGCAGCTGCGGAGCTTCCCCCCGCATCACTCACACTCAGGCGCTCACACAGCACTTTAGCCTCGTGCTGCAGCTCCAGCTGCTCGCAAACTGCACACAGTGGCAGACAATGTGAATGTTGTCGACCGGATTTTGGCGAAGCCATTTGATAATCTTCCTTACGAAGAGAAAATCTGCATTAAACCGCCGGGCAGATCAACTCCTAAGACTGAGCTGGTGCAAAAGGTTGGGATAAGTAACACGTCTTTTCAGCTCTCCTGGTATGACAAGGTGAGCTGGCTGACTGGAAGTGCTGTCACCAATAAAGTGTAGATGGAGAGGCCATGCCTCTTGATGAAACCATCTCAGGGATGTTTTGTCTGGTCAAAAGTGGGCTTTGGGGATCTGTCTAACTTTGACAGGGCATACAAAAGGCATGAAAGCTCAAATAATTTATATACAAATGTGGTAACGATGGAAAAGATTATTTAATGAAGATGAATTAAAAAAAAAAAAAAAAGCCTGACAACGCCACCCTGGGGATTTCACCCAGGGAATTATTCAATGCAAGAAGGCACACTGGTTTGTTGCCGGGAAGAACAGCTTGGGACGTGGTTGCACAGGTAAAAATACAAATTTTATTAACAAATTGGTTTAAAATAACATTCACACCTTAAAACTCAGTGGGGGTGGGGGGTGGGGTGGGGGGTGGGGGGGGGGTGGAGATTTACCCAGGCTGAGGCCTAGTTTCGTGTAGTGGCGAGACCAATAAATAAAATAAATTAATTAATCTAAATCACCCAACCCGTGGCACACACACACAAAAATACTCCCACCACCAGGAACACACAAAGGAAATGGACGGACGCCACCACCAGGTCACCAACACCGCCGCCACCGGCCTCCAGCCACTGCAATAGGGGAAGGAAACAAAACAGTGGGGTTGCAATCAAAAGAAATCAAAATTAACGAAATATACACATAACACTGTCACATACACAACCCACACGTTCACACACTCATTAACTCATTCATACCGGAGGAGGGGGGCTGCTTTGTCGCCAGTCTGTCTCCAGCTGACGACAAAGCAGCAGGAGACGAACCAGCTGGAGACAAAACAGCAGCGACTCCGCCAGTCGATCACATCGGCACCTGAGAACGCAGCAGACGCACACACACACACACACACACACTGACACACACGCACGCTCACGGAATCACGGAAGAGGGAGGGAGAGAGGACTCCAGCCACCAACACTTTACCACAGCTGAACAATGCAGCAGAGCCTCAGAATGGAGCACAGAACTGCACACAAACAGTTGCCTCTCAGTCAAACAGCCTCTGACCTGGGGGGTTTTTTGCACAAAAGTAGGACAAATGCATCCAGGACAAATGAGCAGGCGCGGCTGTCTGTGGTCTGTAGTCTGTGTTTTCTCGGATTAATGGGTTGCACGTTTGCCGAGCCAGGATGAAAAGACGCGGCTTAGTCAAGCCGGGTGTGGATCATCAGGACAAGTGCGCGTTCACTGCGTTCTCAAGAAGAGCACGAGATCGATCACAGAATCGCAGATTGAAAATGGAAGAAGGACGTGCATCTTACTTCACGCGGGATGAGCAGCAGTGTGCAAGGACTTTACACAAAACGCATCCATTATTACAAGCCTGTGCATCTGCTTCAAATGACGTTTCAAGCATAGCTCCCCCACACTTCAATGGTGAGGACAAGTACTGCATGCAGGCCAGCATCTTTATCAAAGTGAAATAGAGATGCGCAAATCATGCGGTAAAAATGGCCTAATTCTGCATATGTTCCATGATTATGATCAGGGACGGCTGGTATAAATGGGCGAGCAGGGCTAAGCCCTCCCAGCACAAAAAGACAGCTAATACAAAAAAGACGAGAAAACAGTTTTTTAAATAACTTACAACAGATTGTTTTAAGTTTAGATAAAACCAAAGGTAGCAACAGAACCAATTTGTCAAAAGGAAAACAAAGAATTTCTCTAAATTGGCTGATTTTTTTACAGCCCCAGCAGATACATTCATTTTGTTCTTGTAAGTGATTGACAGGTGTCATGTCCCGCCCCCCGCGGTTTACTGAGCATTTTGGCCACTGACTCTTGACCAATAGCGGCAATTTAACACAGCGGGGCTGCTATTTGTGCCAGAGTTGGGAAGGAGGGAGAAAAAGTCCAGCTATGGCAGCGTTAGCATGAACGAGGTGGACTATTTGCTTTGGATAATCCAATTATTTGGAACGATTGAATGCACTTGCCATGCTGTCTATCGAGGCGGACTTCATCCAAAAATTACCAGACTTCAGCGACATGGTGGTTAACCTGTTTGCATCCCAGAAAGGCGTCGATGTGAGCGTCTTTTCAAATAAGGTAGGCCCATGTCGACCTGTTAAAGGACTGTGACGCCTTGTTTTTGCTGAGGTTATCTGTTGTACTGAAGGCGTGTTTGGCACTGCATGTCACCAAACATGGGAAACAGCATTTTACCAATATGTAGGGCCCCCCCCCAAAATTTCACAAATCATGTTTTCAGGGAGCCTTATGTCTCAAAGGGGGGCTGAGACCCCTCTGACCCCCCGTAATTCGCACCCTGATAAGCAGGCAATGCTTCTTCAACTATATGAAGAAGTAAAACATATAATCCACAAGAAAGGCAACACGTGCGTTAAAAGGGAAAAAAGGAGAAAAGGAGAAAGTAAAAAAGGAGAGGGAAAAAGCCTGGCGGGCTCAATGCGTAAGTAGCGCCAACATGTACAATTAATAAACTGTCCTCCACAGACACTGTCACCATTACAGTTCAAGGATGCGGAGCTGATGACTTTTCAAGTCCACTAATAAATACTGGTGTTTGTCTTTAATGTGGCCCATAGAAGTGCATGTTACTCGGGTTATGTGAAGTATAATTAAGTTCACACAAGATTTCAACTCTGTTATCTATTGAATCAATTGTTCTCACGCTGTGTTTCGTCCCTCATCTGTCATGAAGAACAAACCTGTCCGGCCAGAAAAGAACCTGCAGCAGGTGAAAACCAAACAAAAACACATTCTGCAGTCTGGTAAGTTACTTAAGCGTAACCCAAAGAGCAGTTATCAAATGAAGTGATGAATTTGTTGTCTTCTGAGAATACATTTCTGTATGATTTTAGCCGTTAAAAAAGTGGAGTGATGTGGGACCCTTTCACTCCTAAAGGTGGAGTCCTGAAATAGGACGATTTTCCTATTTTCAGGAGACAGTTAAGACAAAATGATATGCTGTCTGTTATATTGTAGTCCACGTCACTGGTGTGATATATTTGTTTTTCCTTTGTTTCTCCTCTTTCTCATTGTGTAGCTTCAGGGTTGCTGTTTTTTTATTTTTCAATTTTTTACATCAGTTTGGTTTAGTGCCAAAGTCAGTATAGTTTGCTTTTTTTTTTTTTTTTTTTCCATTTTCTTTATCATAATTTTCAGACTTTTATTTTAGGACTTGTATTAAATGTCTGTGTTAAAAGTTATTTTTGCCTTCATATAATCTCTGCAAATAAATAATACTACAGTCAACCAGCGAATACAATGACTACAGTTGTAAGATTTGGGTGTCAGGATGATTAAATACTGTAATGTGTAGAAAAAGCAAGGAAATGCTGTAAACCACGCCCATTTCTCACGTTGTTGACAGCAGAGCTAGCCTTATCCTGGGTAGTTAACCTGCTCTGGAGCAGGCTACCTGCAGAGAATAAGAGAGAGAGAGAGTGGAGCCCAACACTCAATATCACCTTTAAAATTTTGCAACATGGGTTCAAAACTACATTTTGTCAGCTTCGACAGTATTTGGGGAAAAAAATTATACCTAAATATGTCAAGCCTTTGTCTGGCCAGTTAAAGTTACCAAACTGAAAGAGACTTAGGACAGTTTGATGAGAGTTGAAGGTCTTCAGACTTCTGCCAGTTGACCTTATATCCTGAAATATTAGAAAAATCAATCACTCTAAATAAGGAAGGAAAGGAGCTTTCTGGTTTAGAGAGTAAAAGGAGAATGTTGTCTAATTTTTTGCGCTGTCGGATCAGAGCGCAAAGAGTAAAGTGGACAGCCCCGTCTTGCACCCCTGCCAAGATTAAAAGGAGATGATCTCAGACCAGTGGTGAGAACAGACGATTTTGGTGAGGTGTATATAAGCCTAATCCAATTAATGAAAAATCCAAAGTTTTGTTTAAAGGTGCTGTAGGCAGGATTCGGCATCTCCGCCATCTTGCTTAGGTTTGACCCATCTAAGATGGTGATTTGAAACCCAGCACAGCCAGTCCTGTCCTGTTTTCTCTGACATCACGCCCTTACGCAAGTTAAGCCCCTCCCACAAGAACGTACGACGAACGCCCCTCGACCAATCAGGATAGAGCCTCAGGGGCTCTTCTGATTGGTCAAAGATACCTGGAGCTGTCGAGATTCCTTTTCAGCTCAGAACAGAGACAGATGGAAACGCTGCGCCCTCGCGGTAGTGCAATTATGCTACACTCCTAAAGGATTATCAATGGATACTCTAACATTTAATACAAAGAAAACACAGAAAAATTAGCACTGACTAGCAAAATCCTGCCTACAGCACCTTTAAGGTGGGAAAAAGATACGCCCACTCCACCCTATCAAACGCCTTCTCGGCGCCTACTGAAGTGGCAGCCAGGGGCTGATCTCTGTTTTGTGTCGCCCACATGATGTCAATCAAGCACCTGACCTTATCTGCTGAGGATCGAGTTCGGATGAAGCCAACTTGGTCGGGATGAATCAGGGAGGTTATCACCTTATCGAATCTATTTGCAAAAATTTTGGACAGAACTTTGCTGTCACATGATATCAAACTTATTGGTCTATAATTTTTACATTTCTAGCGGGTCTATACCGTCTTTCAAAGTGAGTGAGATGACAGCCTCAGAAATAGGGAAGGGCAAATTGCCTCTGTCAAAAGATTCATTAAACATTTCCAGAACTAAATAAGCCAGTTTCACAGAGCAGGTCTTATAAAACTCAGCTGTAAAACCGTCCATGCCAGGAGCCTTACCAGAAAAAAGGTGTTTAATAACTGCTATTATCGCTTCCTTCATTATTGGAAGGTCGAATTGTTCTACCTGCTCAGTAGACAGTGAGCGGAGGTTAAGTGGAGAGAATAAAGGCATAATATCAGCAATCTGGGCTTGTGATTCTGAAGAGTAAAGTTTAGCATAGTATGTTCTAAATCAGAGGTGTCAAAACTTTTTTCACCGACGGCCACACACACAGGGGCTGGTTCACTTATATAGCCTTAAAGCTATAGTGCGTAACTTTAAAATGTCTATGAATGTACGTTTTAGCCAAGCCACTACTAGTGGAGATGACAAAATGCAGATTAAGCCGATCGGCTCCTCTAACATCTTGCGGGATTTTTCAATATATCTAAATCTTGCTTTGCTTGTCGACCGGCGACATTCCCGCGCTGGCGTGCAGGAAATTACGCATTTTACGTCCCAACAAGAAAGGGGGGAGAGGACGCGCGGAGGGTCTCATAGCAACAGGCACAGGTCAGACAGACCGAGGAAGCGACATGCTACTTCAGGGTTTCCGCCAGACCTTTTCAGTCCGGGCGCCCCGCCCGCGCTAAATTGGGCAGCGCCCGGACAACAGGAGAAAAAAAAAAAAAAAAAAAAAAACTCTCCGACAGTCGAACACCGGCAGCCTTAGCCGTTAGCAGTGACACCCCACCCCCTTTTCCCCGGCCAAACTTTTTTCCTGCAGGAAACACTTTGTTTTTCATCAAGAAGCAGCTACTGGAGGCCAACGGACAACAAATGATTTCCGCTGACCACCACTGGGCCAGCGTAGTGAATGTGCGGATTATAACGTGTCCACCAAACTGTTTCGGGGTTGTTGGATTGTGTATTTGATGAGTTTGACGAGGGAAGCAAATGTACCATCCACTTCCGTTATGTCCGCCGTGAAGCTCTCCTCAGACCCACCGCTGAATAAACAACAGCTCGCCCTCACAAAAAAAAGTAAGTAGGCTGTTCTAAATGACTAAGGAATTGCCCTAAGTGGGCCAATTTGCCAAAATGTTGAAGTATCGCTTTAAATGATCAGTAAGATGATCAACTTAAAAATGCTAAGTCTGTCAACCATAGAGGGTCATTCAGCCCATGAAGAAGTCAGTTCTTCTCTTTCAAAAACTGGGCAATTTCTGACCTCTGGGAGTAAAAACTGTGGCTCAGCCGAGCGGTGGAGTAGATCCCCATATTCAGCATCCACATCAGAAAGGAAAGCCTGAAATTCTCTGTAGTACAGTTCTCTTGCTCGAATTCACAACTGTGTTCATTACATCTCCAAGATTGACTGTCTTGGCACAAAGGGCTTCTTGGGGAACAATACAGTGCATTTTAACAGTCTCACCTCCAGTCTCTTTCACCTTGGTGCACATCATAGGCACCATTCCTTTGTGTGCACCTGCCTTAGCCAAAGCCCCATCTGTTGTAACTCTGCACAGCTTGTCCCATTGAAGTCCCATTTTGTCAATTGAGTCTGACACAGTTTCAAACATCCACACCCGCTGTTGTGCCTTTGAAACTCTTTAGATCAAGCAGCTCCTCTGTAACTCCAAAGTTCTCATCCACTCCCCACAAAAAAAATTAGCAGACGTGCGGTATCTGTGGCATCAGTACTCTCATCGTACGCAACAGAGTAAAAATCAAAAGCACAAGTTTGATCAGACAGCTGCACTTTAATGTTGGCTGACAAGGCTTCAAAGCGTCACACAACTGTATTTCTGGACATGCTAACATTGTTGAAGTCCAGCACTTTTTCCGGGCACATTATTTCGGCGACTTTAACGAGGCAGTGTTTTATGAGGTCTCCATCTGAAAAAGGCTTACCATGTCTTGCAATGAGTCGGGTGACCTCATAGCTGGTTACTGAAGCCTTTGCCTGGACTTTTTGAGCAAGAAAAAAATACTGTTGCTGACCCTGCAGAATAGCTACCATTTGCTTTACTTTCTGCTCTCGCTCAGCACCAGCGTAGGATGTACAGGCCCTCTGATGGCAGAAATAGCACCCATGTTTTCCTTCTGCTTAATGTACTTTGCGAGTAGTTTCCCTGCCTTGTCACCCCCCTCGAAATACCTCTGCCTCGCCCTGAATATCATGAACTCTGCCTTAGCAGAGAGGATGTTTTAAGTTCCTACTTCAGCCTATTAATCTTTATCAAGTTATCTGAGGACATATTTCGTTTAAAGGTGACATCAGCTGTTTTGATCTGCTTTTCCAAGTCAGCCTGTTTTGTGAAGTTTTTCTTCTCCGAAATCTCTGAGCATCTGAACCATGTTGATGGTCGTTTGGCATTCCTGGAGGAGGCTAAACAGGAACCTTGGGAAAAGCTCCCTGCCGCCAGAGAGGAGCTGGAGCAACCTGATCGAAAACTGGACGACACTGAAAACCGGGAAAGGAGAAAGAAGTTACGCTTTGTTGGCTTCCCGGAGGAATGTGAGAACAACGATGCACGAGCATTCCTGGCTGATGTTACTGGAGATCGCCTGCGCACACAGGATTGGTTCTAGGAGACCATCAGCACCAGATCACAATCAGCGGCCCAGGGCTCTCATCGGCAGGTGTCTGAGGTTCCAGGATCGGGACCATATCGCGGGGGCAGCCCTCAACGGGAAAGTCACCTGGAATTGTCAAAGAGCGTGATCAACAAGTGTCTCCGCTTTCACGGGTGCTGTATATAAGTGCCATATACAAACAGAAAAAACACTTGATTTATCCATCCGTCTTCTACACTTTATCCTGTGCAGGGTAGTCAGTTCTCCATGGGTGAGGACAGGATCCATCCTGGACAGATCTCCAGTCCATCACAGGACCTCACATGCATGTTTATGGACTGTGGGAGGAAACTGACAGACATGAGGAGAACATGCCAACTCCACACAGAATTTCAATCCACGACCTTCTTGTTGTGAAGTGAGAGAGCTAACCGTTACCTCATCACGCAGCCCTACTTTATTAATCCCAGAAATCCATTACAGTTACTTCACACAGAGTATGAAATTACATGGGCTATATGCGCAGCTCCATTACTTCCTGAAGTTGAGACAGCACCTTTATTTCCTGTGTTTTATGATAGGATGAACTGATTAATCCAGGTGTGTCTGACCGCAGTAAATGGCCATGTGAGAAGGTAGCAGCCCCTTTTCATACAAAACTGAGACTCTCTCACATGTGTGACAGTGGGGAGTGAGGCGGAAGTGAGGAGTGGCGTGGCTGCGGCTGGAGTGCGGATAGTGAGGTACCCACTACCCCCTGAGGACACATACAAGCAGAAACACCACCAAAGTACTCACCACACACACTTCCTCCTCCTCTTCCTCTCTGTTCAGCTGATACTAGCAGAGATGCCTGCTGAAGAAGCTGCATTTCACCTGGCTTATGCAGGGAGGAGCAGTCCATTGTGTGAGGGGGAGCACAATTGTGTATTTATTGTAAATATTTATGTTGTGGGGAATGGATTTGTGGGAAAGGTCATCTTTTGTGCATAATTGAATTCATATTTTCATTTATTTTTGATATACACTGGGGATCTGGTTAAAACCTTCTTGTGAATAATGTTAAGGTGATGAAACACCCCTCCTAGAATTTTGGTTTGACCCAGCCCAGGGATTGGTTGATTAGGTCTGGGCTGGGCTTATTTAAGGAGGACCATGGTGAAGCCTGGGGAGAGCACCTGAGAGGCTGTCAGTCTGGAGAAGCCTCTGTCAACAGCCATTTGTGAGGGTGTGTGACTTTAAACCTGCAAATAAACAAGAGAATTTGCGAAGAACCTGTGAACCTCCACCTCATTTCTCTGCCAAACCTCTTCCAACGCGATCCAGGCGAGCTACGGTGCTTTAGCACAGTAGTCCCTGAAAGCGCGCAAGCGTCTGGATTGGTCTTCCGCGGCTTCCATAGTTCAGGCTGCGTGCGCAGACGTGCACTGCGGAAGTACGAGAGAGCACTGTTTACGCTCTAAAAATGTACTAATTGACCTCATTTCGAATGAATTATGGATGCTACCCGCTAAGGACACTTGGATTACAGCGGACGAGCAGTATGAAGGAAAATAGGCACGTTTTGTGGACTTTATGGACCTTTTTCTTTCGGGCTCTATCGGTCCCTGTTTGTTGACAATGAAAATCCCCCTGGATCTCCAGCTGCATTTGAGACATCAAAAAAGTGGTCCAGAGTGTTGCTCGGCATGAGGGTGAGTAGAAAAAGAGGCCAAATCGTTGTTTGGTGAAATATTCCTTTAAGAATAAACCTAACTGACTACCCAAATAAATAAACACATTGGAGTTCCGACTGCGCATGTGT
Source organism: Salarias fasciatus (assembly GCF_902148845.1). Taxonomy (NCBI): domain Eukaryota; kingdom Metazoa; phylum Chordata; class Actinopteri; order Blenniiformes; family Blenniidae; genus Salarias; species Salarias fasciatus. The sequence continues at coordinate 11,705,614 of NC_043754.1, forward strand.
GAAAACCCGCTGTTTACTTCCGGTTCAGGGGTCAAGGCATATAAACAACCTCTTCTTGCCAAAGCTCTCTCTTGTTGTTCAGCTTGTTCCGTCGAAACTATGCCCGTGTGTGCTGTTATAGGTTGTGGTATAGCAATTATACGCTGAACAAGTGGCGATCTATTGACTGCCGAGAACACCCTGGCGTGAAACAAGGTGTTTGGGAGATGTATTAGCCCCCTGCCATTCGAGCTGAGAAAGGCTTGGGTGAAGCTCATCAACAGAAAGGATGAAATAACAGATGGAATAATTTTACTTTTGTAATTATTTGTGCACGATAGCACGATTATAAAATCATACTTTTTGAGTTAGTGCTATATCTGTCTCTCTCTCACTAATGATCTTAATCCGTTCAGCCCGACGGATCCTGTACCGGGTCCACTTCAACATGTGTAAAAAGTGAATAAAATGCTATGAGGACGATTTCTTTCAATTGTGTCTCAAACAAGAAGCCGTAATCTCATAAACTGAACGCTCCAACTGCACTTTGATGACCGAGTGTTTGTTTTATAACAACTTTAAAATCCATATGCAACAATTTAACACGCCTTTCTCACCCGCACCTCCAGACACAAAACGCAACTTCTCCTCCATCCCAACATGTTGGATATCGTATGAAACTAGAAAAGATACACTTTAACATGACACCAGGCAGAATATTGTCTGTGCCGGCCACCTGCCCTCAGGGGCAAAAACAAACCAAAGATCAATCTTCGCATTTCACAGCCAACTTTCAGATTGCATGTTTCTCACACACTTCTTCACCAAATCTCAAAGCAATCCACACCAAACACTATATTTTATACATATTTTATTTCTTTACCATTTCATGGTCATTTTCACCTATCCACACTCTCCTCTGATCAAAATTAGGGGCATAATCACTGTCCAACAATAGAACTCCGTAGTGATCGGCGCGCGACTTTTCCTCTTCTTTCGCGGACGGCAGCTTGTCGATGTTGAAAAAGGAGGCACCATACGCCACAGCGACAAGTTCAGCTTTTTTTCCCCAAGGTGGAGATACACCTGTCTCTCAAAAACTTCACCAAACATTCTCTCTTCCACAATAAGAATTCATCATACGACGCCATCTTGCCCCATTGTTTATGTGCCGTAACCTTTCACCCTACCCACAATCCCCTGTGCAAATGGAACTCCAATGTGGTCTATTTACATGAAATCCTACACCATATCTAAAATCTGTTCAACCACCCCCCACCCATTTCCACTTTTGGTCCAGCCCGGAACCTTCTTTCGGTTACGTCCCGGGGATCTTTTGGCCGGACACCACTCCTGGACACAACAGCAGAAGGTGAGTGAAAATCACACACACACTTCACCCCACACTCACTGCATGCACGCCAACACCTAAAAGAAAAGCCAATTAAAAACAGGCACATATATTGCGCATTCCCAATCTGATTTGTCATATGTTTGCCTTGCAGGTCCGCGACCATCACTGCACCCGACCAGACCCACAGACAAACAGTTTACAATAAATAAATAATTTAAAATGAAAATTGTTGTACCAATTACTTCTTTATGTGCAAATTAGAATTCTTATAAGTGCTGTGTGCATTAAAGTGCTAAGTGAGTGAGAGAAAAAGTGTCTCTGTGCAAAGTGCAGTGCATGTCACACGTGACGAACAGGCTGTTTGTCACATTCATGTAATGTAATATTACTTACTGCACCTTTAAGGTCTTACCTTTACTTCTCAAGTTCATATCCAGATGCTTCTGGGAAAGAAATGAATTAATACCTTCTGCTTCAAGTAGAAGTCCAGTTTAGACAAGAGTTTTATCCTTGATTTATAATCCTCCATCATGCAAAAAGTGGAGATTGTAAATAGATTTATCCTGTCGTTTGTTCTTCTGCAGCTGTAGCGTAAGCGTCTCAGAGTGGCCATACAATAAAACTTTGAGTAACCAACACTGAAAATGTTTTTACACTGATCGAAACTATCCAATCTTCTACTAAAAAGAATAACTTGAGAAACTTGGTGGTTTAAAAAAGTAATTTATCTACTTCTCATAAAAAACCAAAACACATTAATAAGGTGAATTATGAAATCCCTCACGATAGCATATATTAAAGCTCGTGTCCAGAGTTTTGAAAGAGAAAAGTTTTTTTAATCCAACATCTCAGGTTCCCCCTCCCTTTGCTTTCATGAGCGACCAAGCCACGCCCCCGTAACTGTGCACGCGTATTATCTGTCGGGTGAAAATGAGAGCCTCTGAGTCCTACAGCATCCTCCATGTTTAGCTGTTTACGGTGGATGTTCAGCAGACAGTGGATATATCTGAGGTAAGCGGGGCGGCTGCTGCGTAGCTAACTCACCTGTGCCTGGGCGAGCGGCCGTGCTCTCTGGCTGCGTGCACAAGTTGATTGACAGCACGACAAGGCAGAAGCTCGAAATCTATTGGCTGAAGCTGACCGGCACTTTTTCGGATAACATGGGGGTCTATGAGACGAAGGCGGAGCTCATAAATAAATTTTTATATTGCTTTATGCTGATATTATATTATAATATCGAACCAGACTAACACATTTAAGCTCTGTTAAAAAATGATACATACGTTGGAAACAAACGGAAACTCCGGACACGAGCTTTAAGTTCAGTAATTGCTTAGTCCTGCTGATTTATGTTTTGTAAAAAAAAAAAAAAAAAAAAAAAAAAACCTGAAAATTATTGATTTTACTTGGTAGTAGCTTGGTCCTAGTGTTGATGTGGCTGCTGTCTTCAATCACCAACTTCTTTCATAAACTGGCTTTAGGACACAAATACGTGAACAGTCAACAGTTTTGCACCATTCCAGTTTTGTTTCTCCTTTGAAGCGTACAAATGGAGGCACTGACTGTGTAGACTTAAGAATGTTTAATGACGCTTCTGTTCTGAAGAGAACGTGATTCCTGTCTTATAATGTCAACACACCAACTGGCACACAGCCCACAGCCGTCAGCCACAGAGTCCTTCACACTCCCAGTGTCAGATCAGTCACAAAAGAATTGGACTGTCTGTTACTGCTCACCTGTCCTGTTCTGTCTGAGGCACATAACGTGAGATCGTGTCCCGCCCAGTGATGTTGGCATATGAATGGATTGTTCAAAACAAACTAGTTTGTTAGCTGCTTGCAGCTAAACCAACAGGTCACTGACACCGGTGGCTAAGCTCAACTGACAACGGCCGAGTTATTTATTTGTGAGATTTAGTACTTTAGTACCCCAAAAAAATCATGAATACTCAAGCAGAACATGGAAATTCCACAAAGAAAGTCCTCCAAGCCACGGATCAAACCGGGGATATTCTCACCGTGAGACAGATTGCTAACTACTACGCACAGTGCAACTCACACAACATTATACATGCTATATGCATAATCATATGCATAATCCGAGGCTTGTATTCAAAGCTGTCAAATAGCCACCAACCATTTCAATGAAGAAAATATTTAATACCTAATCAGCTCTTAATGTCTATGTCTATCTCCTGAGCTGCTGCAAATCACCACAGTGATTTAGTGAATGAAACATTATGAAATTAAAATTACACTGTGTCATGTAATGTAAAAAAAAAAAAAAAACAAAAAAAAAAGAATTAATTATATTAATTTTATATGACTATTGTGAAATGAATTGGAGTCTGGAATAAAGCTACTTTTAAACCTGCAGACACAAGCCTACTTGTAATATCACTTAGCTGGCCTGGTGACATTTTGAAAATAAAGTAAGATGTGCTTTTGGACCTTGAAGTCAGGTTCATTTTAGTTTTCCCTACAAAATCCGAGAGAACTCATCTTTTTAGTGGGTATTTGTTTTTCATTGATCAGATTGACATTGACCAGCTACTCACAAAAAATAAACTCTGACCTGTTTAATACAGCTTAGGTTGCTTTTACTGTTTTGTCTTTTTTTTTTAACAACACACACACCTGTTTGTCCATGCACATGTTACACACCCATGCACATCCTACACACCCAGTGCCCCCTTTTAAAAAGGGAGAACAGAGGGTTTGCTCCAGCTTTAGGGGGATCACACTCCTCAGCCTCCACGGGAAAGTCTATTCCAGGGTACTGAAGAGGAGGATTTGACCAGTAGTTGAACCTCGGATCCAGAAGGAACAGTTCAGTTTTCATCCTGTTTGTGGAACACTGGACCAGCACTGTACCCTCCATAGGGTGCTCAAGGGTTTGTGGGAATTTCTCCCAACCAGTCCACATGTGTTCTGTGGATTTGGAGAAGGCGTCCGACCACGTTCCTCGTGGTATCTTGTGGGTGGTGCTTTGTGAGTATGGAGTCTGGGGCTCCTTGTTAAAGGTTGTATAGAAGCTCTTTATTACTAACAAAAATGAATTAAAGCTAAAAAATGGTATTATTAAGCTGTAGCAGCCTTATTTTTATCGTGATCAAAAAAAAAAAAGAAAATAAAAATTAATCAACTCTGGACATTGTAAAACCAACATTACTGTAGCCAATCTATAACGAGGTCACCTCGTTATCGATTGGTTTTCTAACATGTCAATCAACCTCTCTACATTTGTAGTGTAGCTGTCATGCTCCTACGCCCTTTTCGTACCCCCTCCCCCACGCGCTCCACCCCGCTCCACCCATGCTAGGCTCTGCTGCCGCTATCAGCACCTTTTCACCTGTAGACTTGAGAAAATTTGTCTTAATCATAGCTGCAACGTGCTTACCATTTGGGGAAAATGTATGTTTTAATCTTAAAACAAGACTTGTATGAAAAAGTCCGGAGAGTGAGAGGAGGAGGGGGTGGGTTTGTTTACGCCTGCATGCTGCAGCGCACACACAGATCAGCTGTGAGCTCCGAGTCTGCTCCAGTCATGCAGCTCCACACAAACCTCCCCCGTCCTCCTCTGATCCACCCGAGAGCAGGGACGGCTCAGGTACAGGATTTGGCGCAAGTGCAGGATTTTACTCATATTCGCTGTTTTTTGTGTTGTTCAAAAGGACACGTTGGTAGCTATGTGTTAGCGCTATGATGCTAAGTTGCTACATGCTACATGCTACTCAGCTCGCACACGCACGAACTTTCTGCGGAAGGAGGAGGCGTTCCTCCGTAGAGAGCAGGGGAGGAGGGGGTGTGGGTCACGCATGCGCAGCATTTCAAAAAGGACTAACTGTCACTGGATTTCTCTCTCCATGGAAAACCCTCTATACAACCTTTAACTACTCACGACTCAGCACAAGAATGCACTCACGGAAGCCTGTGAATTGGCCAAGGCTCGTTCTGTAACCATCTGTGCTGACTCCCGTTTTGTATTTGGACTGGATTCAGAAACTCCCTGAAATTCTCAATCATTTATTGGTTACTGATCTTTGAGAGCCATTTTATTACCTTTCTAAGTGGGTGTTTGCAAATGTGCTGCACACACTAATGCTCCTGATCCTGTTTCAACAGGAAATGCAAGTGCAAGTGACGCAGCAGTCAAGGATGCTGCTCTTTGCCCCGTGCTTGACTCCCACATGTTGCTGCATTCTTCTTTCGGTACATGTCTGACGCACTCACTGCCATGCAGTCTCTTGCCACTCCTGCAAAAAAATGTCTCTGGCATTCCTCTGGCGCTTCCTTCTCATATAGTTTGATTGTTTGATTGCTGGTTTGTGGGTGGGGCCCAACGGTAACCTTTGCCTAACGAAACATTAATTTAGAGAATAATTTCTCTCATTTAGCCAAATTCACACGAGTGGGGCGGACCATGTATCAAAAGGAGGAATGCCAACACTGATAGACACTCATTGGTACACAAAAGGCTTCTCAAAAACAGCTCAAAAACATTGTGAGACATGTAATTTGTATTACAAAGAACACTGGCAGGACAATAAAACCTGACGGTAGGACATCCTCCACCCAAACAACCACTTGAACGTATCCAGACAAATTTCAGTGAGCTCTCATCGTCTTTCGGTCCTGTGGATGACAAAGGACCAGCCTTCCACAAAATGAACATTGATCATTTGAAACATCATCCCCATCCCCCGCAGCCCCATCACCCGCCACACCACCGTCACCTACTGCACCACTGTCATCTGCAGCCCCATCCGCAATATACTAGAGCTACTGCAGAGAAATGAACGTTTTCTACATTTTAGACGTGTCTGTGCGCGTTTGTAGTTCATCATTAAATAGATTTGCCAATTGATTTTAATTGTCACTTTAACTTACAAGATTCTTTTATCATTATTTTATTGCTTCTTGCCGATGGAAAAGATGCCTGGACAGGAAAGAATGTCCATGTCCTCCTCCTATAAAAAAGGGGCCCACAGGCTGTTTTACTGGGACATTGACTAAATTTGGTCCCAACATGTTGATGAAAGTGAGGTACAATGTGTTAACATGATTTATATTTGTGTGTATAGGGTTGACTATTGTGTAAAACTGCTAGAAAGCTTGTAAGGGTTTTTTTCTGAATAATACTATATTGCATTTAATTTTTATCAAGGCAATCAATGCATACATGGCCCATGACTACAATAAAAAAAAAAAAAAACTATAAAATCTTCCTTTCGATTTTAAATGGGAGGCTGACTTATCCAATAACTTTGATCAGAATGGATGGTCACAGATAGGGTTAAATACCTTTGAAATGACAAAGAACTCAAATATACAACTAATACAATTCAAAATTCTGCATAGAATTCATTATACAGGACAAAGGATGTTCAAGATGGGTCTGTTACAATCTGGTCTCTGCTCATATTGCAATGATAACATGACTGACAGCTACCTCCATGCCTTGTGTTTCTGCACACCAGTGTAGAGGTTTTGGCTTCAGGTGTGTGAAGACCTGTCAACATGGTTTTCATGCAATATTCCTGCAAGTCCCACGCTGTGCCCTTTAGGTGATCTGGGTGAAATTAAACATGTCAATAAACTCTGTCCACATGGTTCTCACTATCTTGTGCATCGCAAAGGAAACTATCCTTGTAAATTGGAAATTGCAGAATTACAACAATATGTCATCAGTAGGGTAAAACTAACCTGTCTCACAATGGGTGGGTGGAGTGGATGGGTGGGGGGTGGGGGGGGGGGGGGGGGGGGGGGGGGGTGCACGGGGAGAGGGGGTGGGGTGGCGGGCTGTGGGGGTAAGGGGCTAGGGGTTTTAGACGGTACGACTGATATACGATGTGTATATGTGTTGGCGATTGGATAGGTATGTATGTGAGAAGAGAGCGTGGTGCCCTGTGGTGGGGTGACCCTGGTGGGCCTGGGGATGGTGGGCCCTGGGTCTGGGTTCTTCCGCTGCTCCCTGTCTGTCCTCGCCTTCACTCCCCCTGATGCATTATGGGTGTGTGTGCTTCTTGGGTCAGTGGTCAGTGGCTGTCTGGCTATGGTCGCCGTCCGCCCTGGTCCAATTCTGAATTCCGGTTCGCCCTCTTTGGGGAAGTTCCCGTCCCCCTAGACGTCACCCCCAGACCCCTGTCTCCCCCGATCTCATTCACACACACACATAGGGCTTTGGGCGCTTATCAAGTTGGGTGTGGTGGAGGGGGCCATCTAAGACAACAGGTGAGACGTGCACAAAGGAACAGGGGCAGACGCACAGAACCATGGACACAGGAGAGAAGGGAGACCCCAGTCATAAAGAGACCTTTCATATTGACTTTGGGTCTTGCTCCTGTCTATCCTCGGTCCTGGGGCTTGTTGTGTCAGATTCTCCCTGTAGTCAGGACAGTGCCGACCCATTGAAGCCATGGAGATGTTTGAATGTTTGACTGTTGTGATGTTTTGTCTGGCTCTTTCTCTCTCTGGCAAGTGTTCTTATTTATTAATTATTTTTTTGTGAAGCTGCACTTCCATCTTTTCTTGGCTCCTTTGATTGAAACGTTGCGTTAAATGACTGTCTCAGGATTGCAGTTTATAAGTATTATATAAGCTATATATTACTTTTGAAACTGTTGAAATGTAACTGGTCATGTAAGCAGTAAGTTAAGTCGACCATTGTTCACTGTACATTGTTTACATCCCGCAGTTTGTTAATAAATGGAGTTTGCCAGAAAAAAAGATATCCTGGCTTGAGCTTCCAATTTTATACTACGGGGCTGTGAACATGGCACTTAAGAAATCTAGTCAGCTTAATTGTCTCTCCTATGCAATCACCTGCAGAATTTCAACTTATTACAGCAGAGCTCACTAAAGGCCGCCTCGCTGTGGGTCTTGGTTCTGGCGTTTGGGACGTACAGTAGGCCGCTGCCAGAGGACCTCGGGACCCACGAGGGTCGATATGGTAAAAACAAATCAGCTAAATAAGAAAGAGCAAGACCATTAAGGCATTTAAAAAGTAACAAGAGAAACAAAATCGATCCTGAAGCGGACAGGGAGCCATTGCAGTGACTTTAAAACCGCTGTGGCTGTGGGCCCGCCCCCTGGTCCTCGTCAGCACGCATGTGGCTGAATTTTGTAGTAATTAGAGGTTTGAAATATTCTATTAGGGAAGACCAGAGAGCAAGGCATTACAATGATCTGACAGGCAGGAGATAAAAGCATGCATTAGCACCTCTGTACTGGCCTCAGAGAGAAACGGCCGGACTCTGGCTGTATTCTTAAGATGATAAAAACCAATCTCATACCCCTGTCCCACTGAAACTAGCAGGACCCTGCAGACCCGGGTCTGATCGCCTACTGGCGAGCAGCCTGGTTGCGTTTTCCCGTGCTGATGATGTCCCAAGCTGATGACATCATCAGCACGATGGAGCACAGCGAGGTAAACAATGGAGCGGAGCACAGTCCCCGTTACCTGTCGACGAATCTCTTCTTCCCCACAGATCAAGAGAAGCTTTCTGATCTCGCTACCTTGCCAATGCTGGGTCATCTTGACGAAGCTTATCTCACTTTGTGTCCAAAAACAACAAGCGCGCTAACGTAGGCACCCTACGTTGAACTCATCACGTAAATTACTGTGTCGACCCAGGTCTGGCTTTCACGCTGAAGCCGATCGGAGGCAAGCCGATTAAAACCCGGGTCGCTTGCAGAGTTTATTGACCCGGGTCGAAATGCAGGTTGAACCATTTCCTGCTGCCATGAGGAGCCGATTATTAGCGGGTTTAAATGGGTTTATTGGCCAGTGGGAAAGGGGTATTAGTTATATTTTTAATATGCGGAATAAAATCTAGCTCAGAGTCAAAAATCACACCCAGGTTTTTAACCAATTGTGCTGGTTTAAAATGCTGTATTTTTGGTAAAAGTTTTTCTCTCTGGCCTTTAGGACCAATAAATAAAACCTCAGTTTTGTCCAGGTTAAGCTGTAGGAAATTCACTGCCATCCATGACTTGATGTCTGTGATATGTGAAAAATTTACTATTGTCTGTTCTATTTACTATTATGGAAAAATACAGCTTGTGAACTCATATAATCTTGCTCGTCTATTCAGCCATGCGCTAATGTTCATGAAAGGACTTTTGAGTAGGTTTGTGCAGAAAGACAACTCCTTATCAGACACGGAGCGGTTGTGCTGGTGGAACCGGTGGAACTCCGTATCCACATCAGTAGTAGGCTCATTCTTGTGTTATCCACACAATAAAAAACGTTTTAAATTCATATTACTAAAAACTGTTAACCATTCCTCAGGTCATTTTAAACCACAAAACTGAGCAATGAAGGATGAACTGGTACAGATAATAGCCCAGTCTGACCTCAACACAGACTGATAACATGACTGTGTTCTTGTTAAATATATTTAGAGAAGTCTAAACTCAGTGGATTTGGATTCAGGAATTTTAGTTCCAGTCGTCTGCCTGTCATCAGCATTACTTCATGTTACTCTTTACAAACCTGCTGACCAGAGTCTCTGGTAGTTATCATATTTGTGTTAAAGCAAAAATCTCACAGGTTCTGCATTTCTGCTATGTCGCAGCAAACTTAGAGGAGGCAGCAGTGACAACAGAGACTTCAGGGCCAGACGGGCCTTTCTGTGTGGAGTTTGCATGTTCTTCTAGTGTGTTAGGAGGCCGTACAATCTTCATCTTTTTCAGCTGAAATCTGTGTAAGACAACGCCATTAACAAAGGAATATTTAGAAACATCTACATCATCAATTTTTAATTTCCACTTCTACTCTGTCTCACCTGACATAAAGATCATCATCCTCGCAGCCCCAACCCCAGTATGAGTTGGAGAATCCGTTCACTTGAACAAACTGTTTTCTGGTCAAAGCAGTGACTCCTCCAAAGTAAATTGGGTATGACATCCTTACGGAGCAATCAGACAGACAAACTAATATACTTCTGCCGTCAGGTACAGAAGAGTGACAATGCAGGACTATGGAATTTAAAAAAAATTCCTTCTGATATTCTATCAATGTCACCTGCAAAGAATAATCTCTGCTGTGTAAATGATGCTCATCCCACCTCACTTGATGAAATCAGGAGGCGATGGAAAACTGATCTGGGTTTAGTAATTAATGATGAAACGCTGGAGGCCACTCAAGCATATACCTGGATCCTCAACCTGCATGCGTCATGGAGTACATTTGAAGGCAGTACTATTATCTTAACTGTGAATTTTATGTTCTATCAGTTATTATAAGTTATTCTTCTTCTTTTTTTTTGACATTGGTTAGTCCATCAATAATGTGCTCATAATCACAGGGGTTATACACATGTATTTAAAAAAAAATGGTTTGAGGGGCAAGGTGTTGGGTTCTTACGCAGCTAAAGACCGCAGCTGAGAAAACGCCTATGCATGGTCTGCCCCCTAGTGGCAACAGGTATGAACTGTTCTGGACCACGCCACCCCGGCTTCTTCTATTACTGTACATTTCGAGTGAGGTTGAATTTAAAAGAGTTAATCGAAGTCAAAAAAAAAAAAAAAAATAATAATAATAATAATAATAATAATAATAACTATGATCTTGATTTTGGATATGGACTTTTTTTTTAATTCGACAACTTCCCTGGGTTGACTTGAATTATGGCATGTTATTAATGTCAAATCACACAAGGAAAATGTTGCTTTGAATTTACCATTCAGTGGGCAGGATGATATTAAGATGTACAAAAAATCATGAAAGCACTGATTATGATAGGCGGACCACGTTTTAAAATGTCAAAGCATGCAATTAAACAATGTCGTCATTGCTGGTTATACTTTAGTCTTTTATGGAATGAAGCGCAGGCATGTTGCTTCACCTTTGCTGAACTCAGGCGCGCTCCCGTGACAGGGATAACTACACCACACCTGCCCGTACATGTCATTTGGGAAGAAAAGAACTAGACAAACACACTGCTGATGGAGACAACAGATTGTTTAAAGGGAATCTTTCTTCAATGACAGGTGAAAAATGGGAAAACTTTTAATTTTTTTTTTTTAAATTTTTACAGTTCATTTCTTACATATTTCACCTTTAATATATATTAACACTGCGACAGTACAACACAGAGAAAGCAGTACAAACACATTCCGCACATTAATGGTGGTAACTTCTCTAATTTTCTTTACAGCTGCTGCAGAGTTCAAACTTTTGGCTGGAATTCCTGACAGTGGATCATCAGGATTCAGCAAAGGGATTTCTCCACAAAGTAGCTGCTTTTGGATTGTCCAGCAACATCAGATGACAGCTCAGTGAAACTGCTGGTGTTTTAGCTGATATGCCCAGAAAGAGGACTCAAAGTAATAAATAACAGCTTCTACTATAAAGTGGCACAGCCATGGAACTCTGTTCATCTGCCTGCAATATTTCGCACAGAGCAAAGTACTTTGTGCTGCTCGTTCTCTCGCTGTCGGTCGTGGCATGGATAATAATCTTTCCAGGTGACACTGTCACATCATTAATTTCTTTTAACTCAACACACACTCCTGTCAAAGAAGACGGTCTTGGGGATAAACTCCATTCAACGACAGAAGAAGACTTTAAAGAAGATGGTCTGGGGGATAAACTCCATTCAACGACAGAAGCGTCTAACCTAACTACTCCTCCTCAAAAGGTGGATTGCCCCAAGGTCTCTCCTCTGCTCCGTAAGTAACGCGCTAAACGACAGGCTGGAGCTGATAAATAATAGACTATTACAACTGCATTTCATTTCTTTGCTCGCTGACAGCAAAGGGTCGGGAAGTAAATTCGTCTCAATGTTTTTCTTCACGAGTCCTTTTGTTGCTGAAAGAGTGCAGAGTTGATGAGGTGAATTATTATAATTTTTTTATGAGAGAAGTGCGATTTTAAAGTGTTTATCACCTTGAACAAATTGAAACATAACAAGGGTATTTCAGCAAAACGGCTCATTTTTTTTAAAAGCGTTGATTCATGTATTTAGCAGCATTTTATATTATGATGCCGGGCTCATAGCTTGATTTGCTTACTTACCTTTACAGTGCTCATTTGTCACCGACACAGAAACAGAATACAGTTAGATTTATATTTCTAGACAAAACTGTAAATTTCTTTTCCCACTGGGGTAGGGCACCAGGAAGGACGGCAGGCAAACTGTGTTTTAAATTATTTAAAATCATCTATAGTGTTTTATTGTCTGCGAAGACCCACTCCTCCTAAAGAGAAAATGATTTATTTTATGCCATGTTGTTACTTTGCGCATTATGGCTTCCGCCTTACCGCTTCAGACTGTGTTCTCCTGACCCACACCGAGTACTTCTCACATCGAAAGGCCACCGTCTCTTCCACAGAAGGACTCAGGAACCTGTCCTTTGATTCCTCTCTGACTCTGAACGATGTGGTGACTGAAAATGAAAACGTGAGAGCGGGCGAGTACGAGCCCCCGGACTGTGCAGCGAGGCAGAGCGTGGCGATCCTCATCCCATTTCGCAACCGGGAAAGACATCTCGTCTACCTCCTGCATCACTTGCACCCATTTCTGCAGAGGCAGCAACTACACTACGCCATTTATGTCATCCATCAGGTACTTTCAACATCACACACTGGTGTTGAATGAAATCCGCTGAAACATACCTTAGTGGTTGATCTTTCTGGAATTTCTTTGATTTCTTATATATATATATATATATATATATATATATATATATATATATATATATATATATAAACAGTTGTTGCCAGTAAAATAATTTCATAATTGGCATTTCATTCATTTGAAAGATGTCACGCTCGGTGTGTCTAATGCTACTATTCTTATGATCTCAGATGGTTGTGGAATTCAGTGTAACAAAACTTTAAGCAAACACTGAATAGATGATTATAGATCGGGCGGTTCGCAGCCGAGTGTGAAGCGACAGGGATGAGGATCAGTACCTCCAAATCCGAGGCCATGGTCCTCGACCGGAAGAAGGTGGCTTGCCCTCTCCAGCTCGGTGGAGGGACTCTGGCCCAAGTGGAGGAGTTTAAGTATCTTGGGGTCTTGTTCACTAGTGAGGGACGGATGGGGCATGAGATTGACAGGTGGATCGGTGCAGCGGCTGCAGTGATGCGGTCGATGTATCGGTCCGTTGTGGTGAAGAGGGAGCTGAGCCCAAAGGCGAAGCTCTCGATTTACCTGTCAGTCTACGTTCCCACCCTCAGCTATGGTCATGAACTTTGGAACTTGACCGGAAGGACAAGATCTCAGATACAAGCGGCTGAAATGAGCTTCCTCCGTTGGGTGGCTGGGCGCTCCCTTAGAGACAGGGTGAGGAGCTCAGTCACCAGGGAGGAGCTCGGAGTAGAGCCGCTACTCCTCCGCATCGAGACGGGCCAGCTGAGGTGGCTCGGGCATCTGGTTAGGATGCCTCCTGGACGCCTCCCTAGGGAGGTGTTCCGGGCATGTCCCACTGGGAGGAGACCCCGGGGAGGACCCAGGACACGCTGGAGAGACCATGTCTCTCGGCTTCCCTGGGAGCGCCTTGGGATCCTCCCAGAGGAGCTGGAGGAAGTGTCTGGGGACGGGGAAGTTTGGGCATCTCTGCTGAGACTGCTGCCCCCGTGACCCGGCCCCGAATAAGCAGTAGAAAACGGATGGATGGATGGAGATCAGGCCTGTCAAACCGCATTCCTCAAGGGGCAAGTCCTGCATGGTTGAGATAAGTGTGCACAGCCCTGTTATCCTGAAGTGCTCGGCCCCACCCTCTTCACCATCTACATGCTTCCCCTCGGATGTGTCGTCTTCAAGCATGGAATTAATTTTCATTGCTATGCTGACGACACACAGCTCTGCCTCAAGGTCTCCCCTTCTGCCTTCCCCTCCTCCGCTGTCCCCCGCCTCAGCTCCTGCCTGGATGAGATAGGGGCATGGATGACTCAAAACTTCCTGCAGCTGAATGGCTCAAAAACTGAAGCCATTCAAACCGGTACCCCTCATCAACTTCACTCTTCTCCCATCGCTTCCATTTCTCTTTTCGGTCATAGCGTTCCCCTCTCTCCCTCCGTATCAAACCTTGGGGTCAAATTTGACCCCCATCTCTCCTTTGACAATCATGTCAACCACATCTGCAAAACTTCGTTCTTTCACCTCCGTAACATCTCTAAACTCCGTTCTTCACTTTCTCTCCCTGCTGCAGAGAGACTTGTCCATGCCTTTGTCTCCTGCAACGCACTCCTCGTCGGGATCTCTGGCAGAAGCCTCCAAAAGCTCCAGTATGTTCAGAACAGCGCTGCCAGGGTCCTGATGAGGGTACGGAAACACGAGCACACCCCCCCCCCCCATCCTCCACACCCTCCACTGGCTCCCCGGTCACCTCCGTACTGAATACAAAATCCTTGAATCAAAAGCCTTTGAGGCCGCTGCTCCCGGTCTGTGGAACGCTCTTCCAGACGGTGGAAGCTTTTAAGAAAGGCCTGAAAATCCATCTTTTTAGAAAAGCAAACTGCTAAGAAGTGATTTTTTTTTTATCTTTGTATTTGTTTTTTTGTTTTTTGTTTTTTGACTGATGTATTTTATCTTGTTATTTTGTCTGTAGCATTTTGAGACCTGGAATCAAGTGTAAAGTGTGTTATAAATAAAATCTATTATTGTTATTATTATTATTATTATTATTATTATTATTATTATTATTATTATTATTATTATTAAGTCACACCTGCGTTCAATTACCTGCTCATGAGGACACAATCGTTATGTTTTTCGATTTTTCTCTGCTTCAGTACGCCTGAATCTCGTGCTGATGCCATCCTCAAGCTTGTGGAAAAGCCCATAAGTCCCTCATTGCAATCAGGTGTCCTGCAGTTGGGAGAAAGCTCAAACATGTAGACCTCTGTCCTGAACTGGATTATTTGTGACGTCTAGCTAGTCTTTCGTGGGTGGTTTCTTTTACCACTTGGAAACTTACAAAAAAAAAGTCAGCATATGTTCAGAGATGATGAAAAATGCTACCACTGTAACCACTTGTTACATGCTTGAAGCAAATCATTTCACCTGTTCACCAACATGTTTTGTTGTTTTCTTTTTCCACAGGCTGGCAACGCAACTTTTAACCGTGCCAAGTTGCTAAACATTGGATACTTGGAAGCATTGAAGGATTACAATTGGGACTGCTTCATATTCCATGATGTGGACCTTGTTCCTGAAGATGATCGTAACTTGTACGTCTGCGCCGAAACACCCAAACACATGGCAGGTGGCCGGAACACGACAGGATATAAGTGAGTGCATGACTAATATTTAATTCCTTGAAGTCATGAGTCTGATTAAATTTCACACTTCCTTAGTCAATAAACACATGGCACTCCCCTGAGGCCTCACATCGCTTTGAGAGATCTGAAGGCAAACATTATATAATGACCAAGTTTATTGGCATCTGTACCTCAGAAAACATGTTTGCCTTCACAACAAAATTCTTAATTTGCCATCTACACAAAATGTTAACGTTAAAATAGCAAATAAAGGAACATGTGCAAGAAACCTTTTATAAAAAAAATCTACTTGAAACATATAAAAGAAGGTAGTGCAAAATTATGTAACGAAGTGTTTATTTATAAGAGGACAAAAGGAAAGTAGTGTTTTATGGGTGACATAATGTGTGTGACTCCTGTCACCTGTTCAGGAGGCTGATGGCAGTGCACAAGAAGGACATTTTTTCCTTTCCCCTCTTGATTGGAATGAATGTCAGCAAAATTACAGCTGTGCAATTTCATTTGTCCTACAATCACTAAAATCCCATCAATGCCAAACCCACCCAGGTGTCACTTTCAAGGTTGTGCAACTTACAACTGGTATACAGTCATTTTAATGATGTTTGTTTACAAAATAGAAAAAAATATTTAAAAAAGGTAAAAACAAACAACAATCCAAAAAAAAATAATAGTGGCAATAATTTAAAAAAAATACTAGGAAATGAATTATATACCAGTACTTTAAAATAAGAACTAAAATAAAAACGAGTAAAGACAATCAGTCATGTTCAGCATTCCTCTGGTCTCTAAAAATTGCAGAGTAGTTCTTTTTAAAGTGAATCTTTTTTTTTTCTAATTTCAGAAACTACAACGTCTCTCTAATCCATCTCATAAAGCTAGGTGGAGATTTTTGTTTCCAGTTAAGCAGGATGCTTCTCCTTGTAAACAGAGTGGTGAAAACAATGGCATCGCGTGCCAATCAACCAGTCAATTGTCACACCCTTTACCTATAAAATATTTGTTCATGCATCAAAAATAGTTGACCAGAAAATGTGAACGTAGTCTTCTGGTTGATCTTTGCAACGAGGGCAGGAGGGGTCTGCATTGGGACACCCGTCTGCCAGCTTTGTATTAGTGAGATGAGCTCTTTATTACCTCCTTCAAATGTACCACATCATGACGCATGCAGGTTGAGGATCCAGGTATACGCTTGAATGGCCTCCAGTGTTTCATCACTAATTACTAAACCCAGATCAGTTTCCCATCGCCTCCTGATTTCGTCAAGTGAGGTGGGATGAGCGTCATTTATTAATTTGCACCCGGAAGTGATTATTCTTTTCTTTGCAGGTGACATTGATAGAATATCAGAACGAGTTTTTCAATTCCACACTCCTGCATTGTCACTCTTCTGTACCTGACGGCAGAAGTATAATAGTTTGTCTGTCTGATTGCTCCGTAAGGATGTCATACCCCCGTTACTTTGGAGGAGTCACTGCTTTGACCAGAAAGCAGTTTGTTCAAGTGAACGGATTCTCCAACTCATACTGGGGTTGGGGCTGCGAGGATGATGATCTTTATGTCAGGTGAGACAGAGTTGAAGTAGAAATTAAAAATCGCTGATGTTGTAGTTGTTTCTAAATATTCCTTTGTTAATGACGTTGTCTTACATAGATTTCAGCTGCAAAAGGTGACGATTGTACGGCCTCCTATAGCCATAGCCCGATATAGCATGGTGTTTCATACGCGGGATAAGGGCAATGAAAAGAACAAAGACAGGTCAGTAGAGATCAAGTCAGGAATAACATGTTACTGTCTGTCAGTGTTTCATGTTAATTAATAAATGTGTTTTGACTTGTGGCATAAATTTCATGTTTTCTTTCCAGGTTTAAGTTGTTAAAAAAAACACAGGAGGTATGGATGAAGGACGGACTGAACAGCTGCTCCTATAAGACTCTATCAATGGACAGACTTCCTCTTTACGTCAACATTACTGTGGACATTGGTAAACCGTAGAGTTTACACCTCGGAGCAATTTATTGAGCGTGAGCATGTTTTTGGACTACAGATGGAAACTGGAGGAAACCCCCAACACACTAGAAGAACATGCAAACTCCACACAGAAAGGCCCGTCTGGCCCTGAAGTCTCTGTTGTCACTGCTGCCTCCTCTAAGTTTGCTGCGACATAGCAGAAATGCAGAACCTGTGAGATTTTTGCTTTGACACAAATATGATAACTACCAGAGACTCTGGTCAGCAGGTTTGTAAAAAGTAACATGAAGTAATGCTGATGACAGGCAGACGACTGGAACTAAAATTCCTGAATCCAAATCCACTGAGTTTAGACTTCTCTAAATATATTTAACAAGAACACAGTCATGTTATCAGTCTGTGTTGAGGTCAGACTGGGCTACTATCTGTACCAGTTCATCCTTGATTGCTCAGTTTTGTGGTTTAAAATGACCTGAGGAATGGTTAACAGTTTTTGGGAATATGAATTTAAAACGTTTTTTTAATTTTGTGCGGATAACACAAGAATGAGTCAAAAGTCCTTTCATGAACATTAGCGCATGGCTGAATAGACGAGCAAGATTATATGAGTTCACAAGCTGTATTTTTCCATAATAGTAAATAGAACAGACAATAGTAAATTTTTCACATATCACAGACATCAAGTCATGGATGGCAGTGAATTTCCTACAGCTTAACCTGGACAAAACTGAGGTTTTATTTATTGGTCCCAAAGGCCAGAGAGAGAAACTTTTACCAAAACTACAATATTTTAAACCAGCACAATTGGTTAAAAACCTGGGTGTGATTTTTGACTCTGAGCTAGATTTTATTCCACATATTAAGAATATAACTAATACACCTTTCCACATGCCAAAAAAACCTGTCTAAA
Source organism: Salarias fasciatus (assembly GCF_902148845.1). NCBI lineage: Eukaryota > Metazoa > Chordata > Actinopteri > Blenniiformes > Blenniidae > Salarias > Salarias fasciatus. Next base: position 11,724,060 of record NC_043754.1, read on the forward strand.
CCCGCTAATAATCGGCTCCTCATGGCAGCAGGAAATGGTTCAACCTGCATTTCGACCCGGGTCAATAAACTCTGCAAGCGACCCGGGTTTTAATCGGCTTGCCTCCGATCGGCTTCAGCGTGAAAGCCAGACCTGGGTCGACACAGTAATTTACGTGATGAGTTCAACGTAGTGTGCCTACGTTAGCGCGCTTGTTGTTTTTGGACACAAAGTGAGATAACCTTCGTCAAGATGACCCAGCATTGGCAAGATAGCGAGATCAGAAAGCTTCTCTTGATCCTTGGGGAAGAAGAGATTCGTCAACAGGTAACGGGGACTGTGCTCCGCTCCATTGTTTACCTCGCTGTGCTCCGTCGTGCTGATGATGTCATCAGCTTGGGACATCATCAGCACGGGAAAACGCAACCAGGCTGCTCGCCAGTAGGCGATCAGACCCGGGTCTGCAGGGTCCTGCTAGTTTCAGTGGGACAGGGGTATGAGATTGGTTTTTATCAATCTTAAAGGCATACTTCAACATTTTGGCAAATTGGCCCATTTAGCGTAATTCCTTAGTAATTTCGAACAGCGTACTTACTTTTTTTGTGAGGGCGAGCTATTGTTTATTCAGAGGTGAGTCGGGGAAAGTTTTTGGGACGTACACAATGGAGGTGAACGGTATTTTTGTTCCCCCTCGTCAAATTTATCAAATTCACAATCCAACAACCCCAAAACACTTTGGTGGACACGTTATAATCCGCACATTCACTACACTGTGAAATATTAATGCAAAATTACAAGATTGAGTTGTTTATGCGAAGATTGCTAAGATGGAACTACTTACTAAACATGGCGTCTGGGCATAGTGATCTCAAAAGAACAAGTAGTTCCCGGTATTTGCTTCAGTGTCGTAACGCTACAATATTATTTGTTGGTGTTCCACAGCGTAGTGAATGTGGGGATTATAACGTGTCCACCAAAGTGTTTGGGGTTGCTGGATTTTGTATTTGATGAGTTTGACGAGGGGGAACAAAAATACCATCCACTTCCATTGTGTCCGTCCCGGAAACCTTCCCCGACTTGCCTCTGAAAAAACAACAGCTCGCCCTCACAAAAAAGTAAGTATGCTGTTTGAAATTACTAAGGAATTGAGCTAAATGGGCCAATTTGCCAAAATGTTGTAGTGTCCTTTAAGAATACAGCCAGAGTCCGCCCATTTCTCTCTCAGGCCAGTACAGAGGTGCTAATGCATCCTTTTAACTCCTGCCTGTTAGATTATTGTAATGCCTTGCTCTCTGGTCTTCCCAAAAAGAATATTTCAAACCTCTAATTACTACAAAATTCAGCCACATGCGTGCTGACGAGGACCAGCAGGCAGGCCCACGTCACAGCGGTCACTGCATTGGCTCCCTGTCCGCTTCAGGATCGATTTTGTTTCTCTTGTTACTTTTTAAATGTCTTAATGGTCTTGCTCTTTCTTATTTAGCTGATTTGTTTTTACCATATCGACCCTCGTGGATCCTGAGGTCCTCTGGCAGCGGCCTGCTGTGCGTCCCAAATGCTAGAACCAAGACCCACAGCGAGGCGGCCTTTAGCCACTACAGCCCCCGCCTGTGGAACAACCAGCCAGAGAACCTCAGGACTGCAGAGACTGTTGATATTTTTAAAGCAAGGTTAAAAACACATCTTACATTAATCTTATTTTCATTATTTTTGTAATTTTATTCTTTTTTTTTATTACACATGTTCCAGCCGTTATGTGTGCATGCTGTTGGTGGGTGTGAGTTAGGCATTGTGAGTGAATGGTTACGTTATGAGTGGGTGGGTGGAAGCGTTGTCGGTGAAGGTATATGAGTGGGTTGTTAGCGTGGGTGTGTGAGTGACTGGGTGAGCACACAGTTTCTGACGGCTTTGTGCGCCGCATCGTCCTTAAACATTGTTGGAATAAACGAATAAAGTTTGTAAATCGAACACTGTGGAGTGTGCGCGTCACCTGTATTATACCCAGTCATGCAAGTGACAAAAGGGCCGTTGTAGTCAAAATGTACTTTTACTTTTTAATCTTACTTTGTTTACATCAACTTTGTATCACATCATTTTAAGTTTTTAGCTGTTTAACTCTGTTTCCTTAAGGGGGGGGTCCTTCACACCGGGAGTTGGATCCAGTTGACTGCGGGGGTTGCTGAGCGCGGGTCCTCTGGTCCCGGCTGGCCTGGGGAGCTCCCTACCTTGTTGTGGGGGTACTCTTGGTCTCGGCGGGATCTGGGTCGGGCGCTGGAACCCCAGCAGCCCTGACCTTTGACTTCTCCCAGTGTGGGTGGCCACACAACGGTGGTGTTTCCCATGATGCTCAGTGACATGCCAAGTCTCCCCTTTGTATGAAACTAACCTGGCGTGTGTGTGTGTGTGTGTGTGTGTGTGTGTGTGTGTGTGTGTGTGTGTGTGTGTGTGTGTGTGTGAGCACACGACCCTGATTGAAGGTGCGGTTTTGTTTTTATAACTGATTTTATTGATTAGCACTTTGCGTTGTTTTTTTATGAATATGAGAAGTGCTCTATAAATACTGATTGCCTGCTTGATTGATTCACATAAGCAAATATGTGCAATTATATATGTGATTCTCTTCAAGTGAATTTTAAAATGGAAAGTTTACTGCAGTTTCTGCCTTCCGTGAAACGAAAATGTCAGATGGACAATTATTTTTTAATTCCTCCACAAAACATTTTCCCTCGAATGGTTAAACCAGCGGTCTGCAACCTGCGGCTCTGAAGCCACATGTGGCTCTTCAGTCTCCCTGTAGTGAATAAATATTAAACTTATTTTTTTTTACAGTTACACACCACAGTACTATTCAAAATGATTTGTCAGTCTCGGTTGAAAAGGGATTCAAATAAAGGTACTATTGAAATTACGAAAAATAGCTAAAACCACAAGAAATGGGGATTAAAAGTAATAGAACAGCTTAAAAACTTGAAATGTCAAGAATTTCTGAAAGAAGAACATACGTAAATATGGTTGGGAAAAACATGCAAAACTGCTTAAAAGGAGGTAAAATGGTTGAAACTGCTAAAATTTCAAAATTGTCAAAAAAATACTTGAAAGAGGAACAAAATTGTTAAAATCAAGTACAAAAACAGGTTAAATGTAATAAAATGTTCACTCCTCTGAACCCTAACTTCATAAATGCATCATAAGATATATTTTTTGTATGTGAATCAAAACTACATTGAAACTTCATGAGCTGCATGAGCCTCATTTTCAAGTTTAAATGTGCTTTGCGACTCCAGAACAACTTGGCTTGGTGGAAAGTCACAAAAATGGCTCTTTTGGTCATAAAGGTTGCAGACCCCGTGATGCACGGAAGAGATACTGACTTCACAGGCAGGCAGTTTGCACAACAGGATTAGTGAAAGCAGGAATAACTGGACGCCTGTTTGAGTAACGGTTGTAGGAGCTCATCAGACTGTCTGCTTTGCCTAAAAAAAAGCAGTAGTAATTTGCTGAAAATGCAATAATGCCTGAAAATATGATAAAAATTTGCACTTAACTCAAGAAAAAAAAAATTAATAAAGCCCAATAATGTAATAATTTTAACAATAATGTACCGTAATAAAATATCCTGATATTGTATTTATATTTTTACCTTTATTGGATATTTATTACATTTTCAGGTGGATGTTTTTTTTCAAAGACTGATAATGTCAAAACTTGAAAGATAATGGTATAAAATATGTTCTTTATCAGTCCAAAATGCTACATTTAGTGTTTTAAAAATCTAAGACTGTTATATACCCTGGATTTGAAACAACAGAATGACTACTTGGTTAAAGTACAGACTTGAGTACCATCCAGTCATACGCACGTGCAGTGCAGATACTCAGACATCCTGGTGCCGGTGAACTTAAGTCCGTTGAGACCAGAATTCCAGCTCAGATATACAGTATCTTCTGAGCAGCACTGGAGACCCCACCTAACTCTTCCCTAAATGTACCTATTGACTTCAGTTTTCCAACAAATCACTACCTCATGAATACAAGTCAGTGACACTTCATTTGTATACAGAAGCATTCATAACGCCGACATACGCATTACATGACACCTGACATAAATATAGGCCTCAGTCCTAAATGGTTATTATTTCACTTTTAATCAGTGAGATGTCAAGTGACATAGTGATGAGTCATAATTGACAGTATATTATGAGATTTACTTGTAGGCTATAGACTAAATTATCTTGAGAACCTGGCGAGCACTGCTGCAATAAGTTGAAATTCTGCAGGTGATTGCATAGGAGAGACAATTCTTGTCACTGACTGTCCTTTTTTACAAGTTTTGTTCCTCTCCTCTGTGCTTTTTTTGTGCCCCTCTGTCATCATTTTATGTCCCTTTACACTGCTTTAATGTCCTTCTGTGTCAGGACCCTCTGGGTCCTACCATTTCGACTGGGGTCTCCCTTCTCCTCTGTGTCCATGTTTCAGTGCGTCTGCCCCTGTTCCTTTGTGCACGTCCTGTCTCACCTGTTGTCTCTTTCTGCCTCTCCTCACGTTCTCCAAGCCAGTCACCTTCCTCGTGTTCTCATCATCCTCATGTGCTGCAACTCTCTTCTCTATTTAGGCCCTGCTCTCCTCGCGTGTCTTTGTCGGCCCCTCGTGGGTCTGTCAGCGTGTTCTGTCCTTGTGTCCAAGCTTGCATCAGCTCGACTCACCCCTGTGTTCCTCGTGTGTGTGAGCAATAAAAGTGTTACAACTCATCCTGTGCTGCCTGCGACTGGGTCCTTCCACCTGCATCGTGACATTCTGGTCACATTGATACAATATTGTTGCCTTTATTGTTGTTTCACGGTCCTCTGTGTCTCCTTTATGAACTTTTTGTGTCTCGTTATGTTTTCTGTTCCCTCTCATTCTTCTTTTTGTCAATATAGTATAATAATTTGTTATTGAAGTCATTTTTGTGTCCCTTTTTGCTGGGTTTGTGTCCCTCTACAGCCATTTCTTGTCCATTTGCACATTTTGTGTCCCAGTGTTCATGTTGTTTCCCTTTATGGTTCCTGTCGTCCCTTTGATCACCTCGTGTCCCATCTATTTCTAGTATATATCTTGAAGGGTTTATTTCTTTCTGGGAGAGGATGAAATCAGTCGGAGCCAAAGTCCAGCAGAAATGATGTCTTTTATTACAAGATGCGCAGTCTTGGGAGCAAAATCACACTACAGTGCCTGTAAGTGAAAGCCCACACTTCTCCAGTTCATTTCCATTTTATACTTTTCTCTGAGATGTTTCGTTATTACTCCAGTTACTAGGAAAGGAGAACATCTACAGAAAACGATCCCTTAAAAGGTGACCTGTCTACTACTAAAGAGGAACAGAGGAACATCAGCAGAACATAATTTCTTATAAGGAGTTGACTTGTCTAATACTGAGAGGAACCTTAGTTACTAAAAAGGAAGTTACTAAAAAAGAAACTCCAACCGAAAGCATCAACAATGTAGAAAACAATGTATTTTTACCCTTCAATCTTTCACTTGATATTGACCAAAACTCAGATGTTTAAGCACAAGCCATGCTGTCATCCAATCTGTGCATGTAGACAGGAGCTGTTTGTGCCGCTAAAATGACCAGATGATTTATACAGTTTCATCACATTGATAGTCGGTTCACTTTCCTGGTTCTGTTTCAGACTGGCAGCCACTTCATCTCACACAAAGGTCTCAGGCAGGAAAGATTTGTACAGATCTCTGAACAGATTAGAAACCCTACTGAGTGTTGTTAACATCATATGCATCTCAAGAGTGAACTTGATGATTAATTCAAGCATTTCTGTGGGCAGAACAAGGGAAACTATTGAATTTAATACATTGACAGGAGATTCAGGAGGAATAACTAAAAGAATGTCAAGAATAGAACCACCGTTAACTTCAGCTTCACACATCAGCCTTGGTGCAGTGTGTCTACTTCCCGGTATCCTTTAATGGCATTTCTTCTTCCTGAATACTCTCGATGTAGGAGTTGACAGGACCACTGAGGCTGACACAGTGACCCCCTGGTCCCTCCGTGACCAAGAACCAATGTGGGCTTGCTTTTTCTTCCATAGTAGACCTGAAAAGGTGAAGCCATGATTGGCGTCAGGATGGGTTTGTTCAAAAATCTGGCCTGAAGTTGTTGATAGCGTTTGGATGCATCTAGAACACCCCAAATCCTGTCTTCACTAATGCCTGTGTAGTGTTCATTAAGCCGCACCTTTAGTTTTCTTGGCCCAGAGCCTTTTGTTTCCTCTAAGCCTTTCATCACAAGTGTTGGGATAGAGAGTTTCTGAACAACAGTCTTCTCACTGAAAAGGACAGCGCAGCCATCTTCATCCAAGGAAAACTTGTCTCTTTTCCTCCAAAACCTGGTTATAGCATTGTGTTGTACTCTTGTTGGACTTGCAATTGTTTCAGAACAACATCGTAGCTCTCCCATTGGTTCTTGACCAGAGAGCCAGAGGCAAAAAACCCCAAACCTAACTGCAATAATTCTGTGAAATGAATGTTTCAATGATGAAATATGTTGAAATTATTACATTATTGGGTTTATAACATTTTTGATCCATTTATGTGAAAATGTTATAGCATTTCCAGGAAATTATTACGTTATAAGGTGCTACATGGTTTTTCTAGAAGCAAATTAATCTGTGTCATTTCTGAATTGTGTCAGCTTGGTCACACTTAAAAAACACTCCTATATGTCCTATGTCCTCAACGAACAACATCAACTTTACAACAGCTTCACCTCGAATCAGGAGGTTTTTTTTTTTTTAAAGAACATAAGTCTTCAGCCCTTTTTTTGCATCACTTCCATTCTGTTCTCTAAGCCAAAGCTGAATTATGCCGCAGATCTTTAAAGAACTGCATCACTCTGGGGACGCCGGGGACGTTAAAAGTAAAGTCAAGAATAACTCTTCATTATCCACACACACAATGACATGTCTTCTTTGCTCATGCAATTTTTTTTTCTTTTCTTTTTTTATTATTAACTCGCGCAAAGAAAGGGCGGGATGTCTGAGGCTTTGTATGAACAGAGTGATGTCATCTCCTCTTCCTATGGTGCAGAAAGAAAGCTTTGTCTCCCCGAGGCTCGGCTCGGTCATCGAACACACATGTGACATTCACAAAGCACAAAAGTATCAACTCCATGAATCTGAGCACTGAAAGCGACTCTGCAAATCTCACCATTAGAGGAATGCCAGTGTTGCTTATACCGCGTACTGTATTGTTCTTGTTTTTTTTTTTTTTTTAAGTGTATTGAGAATCCACAAGTGAAATCACGCTTTATATTTGTGTTTGTGGATTTAGCTTGTTTGGTTTCGTCGACTGGAGTCCTTTCTGCAGAGCTCTCTTATTCTTCGTGTCGCCCTGTGTTTGCTCTGTGATAGTATGGCGATCTGCCCAGGAATAAAATGGAAGCTCAGAGGCACTTATGTACTGTGTTACGCGCCTTCTTTTAAAAGTTGGATGTGTGTGCGTGCAAGTGCACGTGCGTTTGAACATAAATCTAATTGCACGTAGTTGCAATGGCATGACTCATGCCACTGTAAGATGAAAAGTAAGGTTCTTCTGGTTCAGTGAGTTTCAGAGTGTGGGGGAGAGCTAGCCTCACCTGGGAGGCAGCATTGGGCTTTGGAGTGCAGAGCAATAAAAAAGAGAAATATGGAGGTAAGGATTAATATGTAATGCTATTTGATTGCAACATAAAGTTTTAGAATCACATTTATTTTAGGTGCAATTCCAACAAAATGAAACAATAAAATAAGGAGGAAATTAAGGTAAGGCCACACGATGTTCCTAAAGGTCATGACAACCAAAGTATGCGTGCATGTTGTAAATTAGGCTTCCTTCAAGTCAATTCATGCTCAGGAAGGTAGAGAGAGCAGAGAGATGATATTTTGAAATTAAAAAATAAAAAGTAACTAGTATATGTAAACCTTTATTTTTTTGTATTTTTATGAAACAAAGAATCAAATAGCCAGTTTCTTCTGCAAACAGCAGCATTTGTATAGACATACAGGTGTGGTGCACCTCTGCACTTTTCTGCCTGCTCCACTGAGAGTTGCAGCTCCCGTTGGCTCATTGTCTTGATCTTCCTGTCTGTTACTTCGCTTTGCTTCACTCATGCTGTGCATGTTTGAGCTGAAACAAGCAGCTGTGTCTGATTTAAAAAAAAAAAAAAAAAAATAAGAAAAATAATAGAAGCAACCTGTATTAAACAGGTCAGAGTTTACTTCAGTGAGAAGCTGGGGAAGACAGACAAGCATGCACAAGCTAAAAACATGCGTTCGCTGGGAATTTCTGGAGAAAACTAAAATGGTCCAAAAGCACACCTTACTCTATTTTCAAAATACGCAAGATTTTTAATTGGGGTACTAAAGTTTTCTCTCACAGTTCAAAAATGTGTCTTAGTTGAATATGTGTCTTTAAATCGACTGTTGTTGTGAATGGCTGTCTGTCTGTCTGTGTCTGATTATCTGGTCCACGGTGCATCCTGCTCTTTGCTCATTGTTTGCTACCTTAAGTTGGGTAAAATGGTGTAAAATTCCAATCTTTAAGTGTGCGTGTGTCAAAAAGTTAGAAAACAAATGGTATATGGAACTTCTCGGAGAAGAACCATTAAAGCAGAGATTGCATTACATAAATGAATACAGGGAGGACAACTTAAAACAAATGTGCACATTCTCACATTATCATGAATAGAACAGATTTCATGCATTCTTTTTTTTTTTTTTTTTTTGATATTTCATCAGAGTTGCAGATCAAACTAAAAAGTCTGACATTAAATATGTAACAGTGAGTAACAAGAACCATGTGTTGTCCATCTCGTCACACCACCCCCCCTTCGTCTCCCCTCATTTCCCATCTGTGCCCTTCAGGCCCTCGCTTTAGTCGCCTCCCACTTCCCTCTTCCTTCAGAACCCGTCTGTTTTTGTTTTCCAGCCCGGGCTCTTTGCACAGGAAACTGTATACATTGGGAGCATTCAGGAAGGCAGAGCACAGCTTTCCCGTTAGCCCCAAGTTTGGGCACACACGGAAAAAAAAAAATGGATAAAAGAGGCCAGTAATTCCTAAACCAGGAGAGAAACAGAAGTCAGCTGTTCTCCTCCTCCTCCTCCTCCTCCCCTAACTTCATTTAGCAACTCTCACAGAGTCAACATTTTAAAAAACTCTGGCACACCAGGACTAGAACTCCGTCTTAAACACAGTATTTACATATTTAGAGAAGAGAAACTATAGTTTATGGGGAAGGGGGGGCACCTCTCTTGATGTATGTCTCAGCCACAGGGAAGCCCGTGAAAAGGGGAGACTGGAATGAAGGAAAAGAGGAGGGGATAAAAAAGGAACAGAGAGAGACTGGCTGGGGGTGAAAAAACAACAGGAAACCGACCAGTTCTAATGCTGTTTCTGCAAATCCTTCACAGATAAAGCAGCGGACCGCCGCGTCCTTCAGTCTGCAGTCACACCATGTCTTTAGTTTGGTCATCTCCAGAAGTAATAACAATCTAAGGGAACTTTAGGTTTGAAGAGTGACGTCACTTCTGCTCTCAGCCTCCGACAGTGCGGTTAGTCAGAATGCGAGCGGATGCAGACGTTTGGGAGCTGTTTGCTGGGATCTCGATGTGGCTGCTTTCTGACCTACAGTTTCAGCCTTTCTCAGGGTCATATGGATCAGTCGCCGCACCTACCAGGAACTTGTCTTTTTGATCATCTGGACCGATAACTGGAGCCACATGAAGAATAAAGGGACGAAGCAGAAGTCCAAAAAGAAAGGGAGTGAAAATGCGTTCGGCTGTGACCTGACAGAACACCTCCAGAGTTCAGGACAAGATGGTAAACTCCATTTTTTTCCTTGTTCTTCTGAAATATACCTGCTACCTTACAAGTAGATGATCAAACTACACTTTATTTCCTTCACTGTCTTCCTTGACTGAGACATTATGATAACATTTATATAGGAAAATAAGCTTTATTAGAGTTATAATTATTATAACTTTTAATATTTCTTTTAATACATTTACTATTAATACTTTTAATTTTGTTAGTATTAGCCAACTATCTAAAAGTGATGTGATAAAATTATGACCAAAACGACAATAAAAGTATCTTTACTTTCAGTCACACAAATGTGCTGTCAGCGTACGTGTGTTTTACATTAAGAAAGACTATTCCTTTTTTCAGTTGGCAGGAAAAAAAATGTCATTTGTGACGTGGGGTGTGGCTGTAGCACTTCTTGTGACAATGTCCTGTGATGACTATAGTTCCAATGACTAGTTTAGTGTCTGACAAAAGACTGGGCGGTGCTGCTGAGAGACAGCAGCCCGTCTTTCTCTGCATGTCTCAGTCTATTTTTGGAGACATGATCTGTTGTTGTTGTTGTTGTTGTTTGCCTTGGTGCGTCAAAAAAAAAAGAGCGATCAGAAATCTCCCACGTGCATGTAGGATAGGAGGATAGCTTTACTTAAAGGAAGACCTGTTGGAGTCGGCACACTTTGAGGCGGGGCGTCCAGTGCAGGAAGTGAGGGAGGAGGAGGAGGAGGAGGAGGAGGAGGAGGAGGAGGAGGAGGAGGAGGAGGAGGAGGAGGAGGAGGAGGAGGAGGAGGAGGAGGAGGTATGGGTTGTACCCCTGTGTCATGGAAGCAGCAGACATATTGTGCTTTCAGGGTGTCGGTGCCTTTTAATGAAGTGGGATTTAGTGTTTCAGGTGAAAAACGGCAGAAGAACAAATCAAATACCAAGTAGATGTTGCAATGTTATTTTTAAGCATCCGTCTCTGTGTACCACGTGGATGCGCGTTGTCTGTAAAGCTCTAATCAGACATGTTGAGAGTGGAAACAGCTCCAGTGTCATCGTCAGAGGTTCTCCACAAAAATCCCAAACAATTTTGTCTTGGCTCAAATTACAGCAAAGCAAAGCGGCACACTCACAGCTGCAAAATAAAGCAGTATGAGTGAGAGCTTCTCTTGCCTTTAATAATTCAAGTTCAAGATCTGAACCAAAGTAAAGAGCAACCAGAATGATCGATGAACAATTCTGTATCAGCCACAATGTCACTCCATGACAGGCCACCAGTCCATCACAGGGTAAACTCAGACTCACATTCACACCAACAGACACTTTAGAGTCCCAGGGAGAACATAAACTTAAACCAACGCGATAACCGAAGCACTGTGCGAGACATTAACGTTAGGATGTCCGTTTTTCTTGTTTCACAGAAGATATTCCTGTTTCATCACATTAAACATGTGTATGTTGACACAACTGTGAAGGTGTGGTGATATCCACAATCGAGACTTGAAATCTTCAGGCACAGTTACACTTGTCTGTAACTTGAATTGCTCACAATCAAGTATGTATCGGTAGCAATGTACCGGTAAGACTTGTAGTATACAAGGAACAGTAACTGTTTTTCACTGCATAAACAGAGAAGCACCAAGCAACAACTTGGGAATTGTTCGTCATCCAGATCTTCCCCACAGACATGCAGTAGAGTATCCAATGAATTCAGTCAATCCGATTGAATCAGCAGACTGCTGGTATCTTTGGTGACGACTGAGACTGCCACAAATAATCACACACTCACTTTGAGGGAAGGATTTTGGATTTTTGTCTGTCCAAAAGATAATGATTTTATTGACTTCAATTGAATAGAAATACAGATCAAAGACAAGATCAATATTCTGGATGAAAAAAAAAAACTTAGCAATGAATGTGTGATATCAACTATTGATTTTCGTGTAAAAATTAGACATCTGTCTGCACATTTGATTACTTAAAAAAGATTAAAGCTCAATATATAACCATGATAAATCAATTTTAAATCAAATTGATTCTATATGTTTCTGTGTTTCTTTGAAAACGTATAAAATCAATTCGGCATTTGATCTATGATCTATTTGGGAGCGTTTGCTAATTTTATTTATCCACATATCCAGGTGTCAAATACAGGCAATAAAAAGTTTTTCTCTGACTCCTAATGTCTGATCAGTTGTTATTTTATGAGTGTTTAAAAAGAAAGCGTTTAATGAGTCTGCACATGTCTGCAACACCACAGCTGAAAATCCTGAGACTTTTTGAAGCATGATGCCAAACTCATCCACGCCGTGCGTGCCGAGTGGGATGTTTTGTAGTTGAGAAAGTTGTGTGGGTCAGTGGTCACATTTCAAAAGCCGTTTTCTATTAGAGGAAATGTCGTAAGTAATACCAGCTACAAGGACTGGGTGTGTCAACTTTCCTCTGAAACAAACAAACCATTTTTAACTTCCTGTCAAAGTCCACCTACAATCACCGGCCCCAAGGAGCACAAAACAACCGCAGTGGAACAAACTGCATACGATCAGGTTAACCTTATGTGCATTGTTACCACTGAAACGATACATTTACAGGCATTTCCTTTCCATGTTATTTCCATTATTCTGAAATTCAAGCGGGATAAAAGAGAAGAGAAGAAATGTGTTAAAAGTTTCTGTAGGAGTGCTTAACCAAGAGTTTGTTTCTTGAAGTTCCTCAGGTTCTGAAGAAATGTGCAGAGTTTATCGAAAAGCATGGGATTGTGGACGGGATCTACAGACTGTCAGGGGTCACTTCAAATATCCAGCGCCTCAGGTAACACGGATTTTCTATAAAGTGACATGTTTCTTTAACTGTGTGATCTTTCTCAAATTACACAGTGCATCTGAAAAAAAGATTTTAAAAGCAAATAGTGAGACAAAAATCTGTTATTCCCTATGGATGCCTTTTTAAAATATAGATCTCATGTACAGTGTGGGAAAAAAAAAATCATGCACCAAAAACATTTTTATTTTCTTCAGTGTTTAGATTTTTGCTTGTTTAGCATCTGTGTGCCAGTTTTTCCCCGCTCAGCAACATCAGCTAACTTTCACTCTAACAAGCCACATGCTGCAGGAGTCTTCAGCAGGGGTGTGAAACAATCCCTGCATTCAGCTAAATCCGTGTGCGTGCGTGTGGTCGCGCTTGTGCGCGTGTGTGTGTGTGTGTGTGTGTGTGTGTGTGTGTAGGCAGGAATTCTGCTCCGAGGCGTGCCCTGACCTTACAAAGGAAGTGTACCTCCAGGACATCCACTGTGTGGGTTCCTTATGTAAGCTGTACTTCAGGGAGCTTCCCAATCCACTGCTCACATATGAGCTATACGGCAAATTCACCGTGAGTACATCCAATCGCATCTACGCCGGCCATAAAGGCGGGAAATCCTGTGTGACTAAGAAATGGGTTGACGGCAGATTACCGTAGTTCTAAATCTGTGCGTTTTAAATTTGTGGCAGACAAGATGGCAACATCACACATCGGGCACCGAAGTGGTGTTTACTGCACCTGGTGCTTCAGTGTACGGAAAGTGCAAAAGCAAACCTGCTTTCAAAATACTATAAATTTATTGTCTATCTTGACTTGACGTTATGTGACGATATGAGTTTTTCCTCCGTGTGGTGTTCTGTTGAAAGATTATTCTGAGAAGTAAGGATTTGTTCTCTTGCCAGACGTAGTCTGAACGGCCTGATTTGTTTTAAAATAAATAAACTTTCATATTTAAAAGCATGATACAATATATCATCTGCATTTAGAGAAGATTTTATTGCACCATTCTCTGGATTAAATAAGCACACGAATGAGAAGGTGCAGTGGATGAGTGCTGACCTCAAAGTCCCAGTTCAGGCTTTTAGTTCTGTGTGCCTTGACATGCCATTTGCATACCTTGGCATTCGAACATCTCCCGTGGATTGTTCCTGAGGACAGCAGCTCTCCGGTGTTTTTGGAAACATTCGTCCGGCACCTGCACAAAGAGAACAAAAATATTTTCACAGGGGGAGTTCCCTTTATCTTTTTAGATGTGCTTCATCAAACTTTATGACACATCTACTTTCACATCACTTTATCCGGAGATTACGTTTCAGATTGTGATCCTGTTTGGATGCAACACGGCATGCTTGAGATACCGTTTGTACCTTGGCTGTAACACCTGACCGCACAAGTTTAGTTCCTTTTGTTAGTGACATTGCAATATGTAATTAAAGCCATTGTGCCGAGCTATTTGGATTCGTCACACTACTTTTATTTAGTAAACTCCAGCAATGGTTTTAAATTTATTCATCAGGCTAAGACACAAGGAAGTAGTCTGAAAGAAAATACAGATTAATCCACTCTTCCAAACTCTTTTGTTCGCTCGCTATGAGGAAGACACTGTGAAAAAAGATTCCGGTATATGTGTGCAGATTTTGTGATTTCAGCTGTTGTTTTCACATACAGGAAGTAGTCTCAGTCCAGGGGGAACATGAGAGACTACTACACCTCCAGAGGGTCATCAGGGAGCTGCCAACGTCTCACTTCAGGTGAATTTAAATCCTTTTTCACGCCCTGATGTTTCAACAAACATCCAGCTGTTGAACCGAGTCTCTGTTACATATTAAAACGGTTTCGTCGACTCTCCTCAGGACACTGGAGTACCTCACCAAGCACTTGGCCCGCCTCGCCACCTTAAGCACTCAGACAAACATGCACACACGTAACCTGGCTCTGGTGTGGGCTCCAAATCTCTTGAGGTGAGATTAGCTTCAAGGTCTACTTCAAACAATATCTGCCTTTTGTTATGTTTTTTATTTATTTATTTATTTTATTTTTTTTGTACCCACCACTAAACCTCCTCAGGAATTCTTAAGCTGGCTTAAAACTTGATGAACTTATACTTAAAGGAGTTTAACACTTGTGTCTTTAGGTCTAAAGACATCGAGGGTTCCTCTGGCAATGGAGACATGGCTTTCCAGGAGGTGCGGATACAACAGTCAGTGGTTGAGTTTATTTTAAACCACACAGATCAGATCTTCAGTGGCGATTTGGCACAAAACAAACCTAAAGAAGGTATGGCATTCCTAAAATGTACACATGTTCTTTTGCGGGATAATATGTGTTACTCTAATTTAACCTAAACCAAGTCGCTGTTGTGCCACTTCAGGACCGAGCTTGATGTGTGGGGAAAAGTACGCCACGCTGCCCATCAGCGGTCAGTGTGGGCCGATGAAGCTGATGAGCCTGGAAGAAGCTCAGGCTCGCTCCCTGAGTCCAAACCACCCCGTGCACAAAGAGCGTCAGCGAGAGAACAGCCTGCCTGACACCAGCACCGCCACCCTCTATCACACCGTCATAGACATATCAGACAACAAGTGAGTCACTGTGATTACAATTCACCAACTGTAAAGGGTGTGTTACTTGATCCTGTTTCATAAAACACTGATAGTATGAATATGTAGCTTTTTTCCCGCTTTTGCTGCATTTGAACTTGACTTATTGATCTCAATCTGCCTCCTAGAAGAAAGCTTTCCGGGAAGTCGAAGAGATGGAAGTCCATCTTCAATCTCGGGCGGTCTGTGGACTCAAAGGGAAAACTGAGCCGGAACGGCAGCGTGTTCATAAGAGCACAGGGGATAACAGGTAAAACCCCCAGTGGGAACATAATCTAATCTAATCTAATCCACCACATACATTAAAGGAATCATCTTCTAGAGCATGCACATTGTTCTTTCTCCAAATGTAGGTATGTCCATGAATAACTGTCAAAAGAAAAGGAAAAATAAAGATGTAATTTTAGTACTGAGGGAAGAAACTGACTGGTATTAGTAGCCAGACATCGAATTCGACCGCCAAAAAAAAAAAAAAAAAATTAAAAAAAAAAAAACAAAAGAAGTTGGAGCATCCAGTATGAGTTGATAGAAATGTATTCACGAGGACGAAAGAAGATAATGTTTTCTCATGAAAACATTTTTTTTTTTTTTTTTCCTGAGAGATTTCTTCCACTATCTGCTGTTTGAACGCAGCACTAAGTACAATAGCACTTCACAGATATGACTGGTCTGAACTGACTACAGATATATATTATTTTGAATTTCAACATTAAAAAAAAAAACTTGATCCCTAAAACTCTCATGAAGTTAGAAAACACAATGTTCTGTGTGTGTTTCCCATTTAAGTCGAGTCCCTTTTGTACTTCTTTCCACAGAAAAGGCGGCTCTGCGTCCATCCAGGAGCATGGAGTCGTTGTGCTCTTTACCAACAGGTGAGACCAGTGGTTTATTTATGGTAATTGTGCCGTGTTTTCAAACACTGGGCAAAGTTGTAGATTGCAACTCTCAAAAATACCAACCTTGACTGCCTCCTTATGTAACGTGGCCCTTGTGTCTATTAATAGCATTTCATAATCACTTGTGTAATTTTTACTGCGCAGACGATGACAGAACAGGAAACAGCAGCACGCCCGGCGGAGCCGACAGTATTTTTATTCCGGATGTAAAGTCCAGAACGCTGGGATCCGACTCACTCTACGACCTCAGTGAACACGACCAGAACTGGGAGTTTAAAGGGATCAAGTCTGGGGGGGCCACGGGTGGCTGGACCTCCAGCCTGAACCAGAAGGGGTCGCCAGGTGCTTCTGCGGCCCCTGCCAAATCGCTGCCGGAGCAGCTGAAGGTGTATAAAGGGGACGACCTCAGTGGCTACAAGCCCACCTCTCCAAAAAACAGGAGGATGCTGTACTCGGGCTCCTCCCACAACAGCTCCTCCAGGCCCTCTTTCCCGGGGAGCTTCTTCCCGCTGGAGTCCTCGCCGAGGCACCAGCGCAGAGCCGTGAACATATCTGAGCCTTTCGCCGTGTCCGTGCCCCTGCGAGTGTCGGCGGTCATCAGCTCCAACAGCACGCCATGCAGGGCGCACGCCAAGGACAAAGCGGCGACTCTGAAACCCTCCAAAGAGACCTCAGAGCAGAGCAGCAGCAGTGGAAAGAGCAACACTTTCCCTCAGCTGGAGCCAAAGAAACAGGAAGACGCAGAGAGGAAAGATAAAGACGACCTGACCTCAACGGCATTGCTGCAGGGTGAGAACATCTTCCATTGTCACGCTTGAAAATGGAACACTGAGTTAGATTTTAAGTTTACACACAAGCTACAGCGTGGAAATTAAAGGAAAACACACTTGTTTGTTACAGATAGCAGTAAAGAAGTGGCAGCAGAGGCCCAGGTGGGGAGAAATCTGTCTGAACTGGAATCTCGGTCCTCTGCAAATGTAAACGAAGGCAAAGACACAGCGCCATCTTCTGGGAAAGAACTGCACAGCGAGCACAAAGAAGAAGAACCGGTGAGATGCTCATGATGAGTCTTTTTTTAATAACAGATGATTTTCTTTGTAGGTTAATCCTTAAATGTTTGTCTTTGTCTTTTCTAGTTTGTGAGAACTAAAGCTGAAGTCTTCTGTTTTGTTGTTTAATAAAGGACAGAAGAGAGTTAAATGTAAATTCAGATTTATAGTATAATTAAGTTAAAAGTCAGGACAAAACCACAGCAGGCATATCTTTGAATCATGGTGAAGATTTGTAACTTATACAATGAAAGGTGCTGTTACTTCAAAAACATTTAAACCCGACTGTTTTTGTGATTCTCAGGTAAAAGAATCTCCTCCTGGAAAACAGTCGTGGTCTGACCACGAGCTGAAGATAACTGAACCAGATATCGACCTGCCAGATGACTCTATCAAGCCTGCTAATACTGCCAGCCCTTGCGAGAACACTAAGTTAACGATGGACGTTAAGTCCAAGCGAAGCCGCAGCTCTCCATCTCTGTCCTTGCTGTGCATGGAGCCAAGTCCAAATACCTCTGCGGGTCTCGCTATCAGCACTGGATTCAACTCCGCAAGGAAGCAACCCTCAGAATCCGATATCTTATTTTCCCTTCACAAAACAATCGATACTTCCAAAGAAAAAACACGCAACGTGTGGCCTGCCGACCATGTAGATAAGAAAGAAAAAGCGTCACGCGTCAACAAAGATGAGCCGGTTTTCACCAAGCCCTTACGGCTTCCTCTTAAAGAAACCAACTTGGATCACATTACAAGTCCTCTAACGATCAAGGATGTTCCAGTGGTCACAAGCTTTTTGGGAGCAGAGAGCACAGACGCAAAACCTCAGAGACATGAAGTTCGTCAAGAGGAACATAAGACGCTATTGGAAGGCGGTAAGAGAAGCGTGAATGCTGAGCTGGAGCCGATCAAAAAGCTCTCTTTGAGTTTGGAGGAGAAACGCAACGCGTTGGAGCTGCCGATCCTCGACGATGACGAGGGATGTGGAGGAAACTCCGAGGAGCTGGACCTGGTGGAGTCCTGGGAGGATCTGACCTCCTCGAAGCAGTGGGTTACGAGCCCCCTCCACTCACCTGATGTGGAGGAGTTATTCAGCCAGCTGTCGCCCTTCAGCTCACTGGAGGAAACCGTCAGCTCAGACGCGGAGCAGATTTCATCTTCTTCAGATGAGAATGCCAAACAGTCCCTCCTCAAGAGCGCTGACAGCTTCTCTGGAAGCTTTCCTCAGACTGCGAGCGCTAAGCCAGACACTAAATGGACACACCTGCCGTCAGTGCCTGCAAGGATGAGCGAGAATTACTCAGCTCAGCCCCAAACAGGAAAGAGCAGCACAACCAAGCAGAAGAACACAGTCTCATCTCACAGGTTCAACAGACAGATGTCTCATGAATCAGCAGTCACGGTGAAAAGGGAGGAAAACTGCTTCTCTAAGCACCGACCCTTTTCTCTGAACTTAGACCTGGGCCATCGCTACATCCGAGACATTTCTAATCAACAAAACCCAAATTCGTCAGAGTTTTCCTCCTGTCCGAGAGGATTAGTGACCTCATGTGGGGCCGCCAACAACGGCCTGCCCTCAGATCTGGAGCTGTTTCTCAGTGACCAGCAGGCGCCTCTGCGGAGAAACTCGGCGCCGGTCAGCGTGGCGTCCGTGCGGACTGCGTTCATGATCAAAACGTGCCAGGCCAAAGCTGTGCCGGTGGTGCCTCCGAAGGTGCAGTACAGCCAGATACCTCATTCCAGGCCAGAGAATGAAGTCCGGGCGGCGAAGGAACAAGAAAAGGAATGCACTAAAATGAGCGCAGAGAAGAGTAATTCTGTCCCTCCGATGATGTCTGACCTGAAGGAGGAGTTGGAGAATAAAGAACCCGCCCCCAAACCCCAGAAGCACCCGACGAATGAGAAAACTGCTGAGTGTGGGAAGGCCACATCCACTCCTGAACTGCCAGTCATCACCAGGAGACACGCCCCGAGCCTGGAGGTGTTTGTAGACTGTCCCAGACCCGGCAGGGGAAACCTCCTTCAGAGGCCGTCCTTTCGGAACCGACAGAGGCCTCAGAGTCTCATCCTGCTCAGCCCTCCTTTCCCCATCATGGACTATCCATCGTCGGGGGACGACGGGAAGCTCCTGTCGACCATCAGGAACCTGAACGACCCGTCAGCCGCGAATGTGTTCTCTAACGAAGGGACGGACAGCCTCAGAGCGCCGGAGGGGATCGCTCTCCAAAACAAAATGACTATTCCAAAAAGTGGGCAGAGACTGGAAACATCCACCAGCTGCTTTTATCAGCCGCAGAGGAGGTCCATGATCTTTGACAGTCGGAGCCACAGGCAGATTGAATGACTGGAGACCGTTCAGCTTCTTGTTCATGCAAACAGATACACTACATCGAGAATCTCTCTGGTAGATCATTGGATTTGCATTTATTCAAATTGAATCTTTTCTTTAAAATGAAGTATCTAAGATACAGGAAGCCATTAGAGCCGGGCTAAAATACTTCAAACAAGTGTTTTTTGATTTTTTTACTTTACATTTTACACTGAACTGCTTTATTATTTCACAACTGGTCAATTGTAGTCTTATATGATGCATTATTTGAAAATTAATCTGTGACATTCAATGAATTGGGCAAATTCAATTAACTTTATTTCAGTTTAAATCACACAACGTCATTTCCATCACAAGGCACTTTACAGGCAATTAAAATCTTGAGGAAACTGCAGCGATTCTATATGAGTAAGCGACTGCGACAGGCAGAATCCTGCAGCAGATTTCTACTGAGATACTAAATTATATTAGAACTTAGGAATTTCAGACCGCACACCATCATATCGATTACATTTTGTGCAACAAATTCCCTCACAGTCCCTGTGTTGGGCAGTTTTCAGATGTTAAATCTGAATTTTAATCCCACTTATTATGTTAGTTAATATTTCATTGTTGAAGAAAAGCTCTCAAGCGTTATAGCTCATATTAAGACATTTCAGAAACATTGTTTTGTCCAGAAGTTTCACTCAGTCGTGGAGCAGCGTTCCGCAGAATTATGAGAAAACGTTCCATCGTAACTACAGGCTCCATCCATTGCGTAGTCAGACGCTGAGTTGAGAAAGAGATGCAGCCTTTCAAAAGATCCCAGGATATATAAACACATAAACAGTTTTAGCTATATCCTAAAACTCATGAAGACAGTTCAAGATGTTGAGGATCTTAGCTAGGAATGTGGTTTTATATCACGAGTGTGAGGTTTTCATGTTGGAACACTATTAAGTTTACAATGTTTACTTATTTCACAAAGCACTCATGTTTCACAGACTCTTAAAATGTTTTTTTTTTTCCTTTTAATACTTCACTGAGAAAGAATCTCATTTGAACCTGGGTTAGTTTTGGGTTTTCATATTTCTCATGTTTCTACAGTATTACGTATCTTCAGAACTCGTTCGATCTCCTCCTCTCTCCCAGATGACTCAGGTTGTTGTGATTTTAAAGAAATGCAGACATCCCACAGTCCTCAACATGAAGGCAGATTGTCACCTCTGCACACATACGGACGACATTCATTCTCCCTAAATACTAAATAAATGTAAAAGTGCCATAATAGTCTGTTAAAAAAAATACCAGAAATCCAAAGGACTTACAATTTAACTGTTAAACAGTGTATTAGTCATGAATCTCAGTTATTTATTCCTTTATTTACTCATACAAGACATGACATACACCTGATATTTTTACAATATACTATATAATTGGCTCTGTAATAAGCTGATGCCAATGTGATTTTATGACTAATATTTAAAAGGATTTTTTTTTATTTCTTATTTGAACACATCAGAAGTTTTATTCATAGTATTTAGCCACAGAAGAATTTATATTAAGATGTAGCTTGTTTTTCTGTATTTTTTTGGACATCATGGCAGAGTTTTAGTTATGCGTTTGTGACAATAACTGAGTTAAAAAAAATCTGCTTTTTAGAAGAGATGTTTTATTTGACCATTTGGTGTTAACAAAAGTGAAATTCTGCAGCTGCTATTCACACAAAAAAAAAAACTGGATGCTGACTGTGTGCGCGCTGACTGTATTCACTGTTTGGACCTTGATGGTGCTTAGCGTCAAAGTCAGATGCTGCCATGCGCAGGCTTTTCTCTCCCTTCTGTTTGATGCCATTGCCTCTTTGTCATGTGTGGGTGAACGCCTTTTAAACGCAACAGCCTTGATGTTACATTGTATTTAAGTTGCTTTGGATGTTGTGCGGCTTGCAGTGCGTTGACACTGTGGTTTGGTTGGACTGAGTGAATGAACACATTGTTTTTATTCCTAAAAGTTTTTGGGATGTTGATGAAGATTTCAGAGTTATTGTTTTTTTTTTTTACATATATGTTTTGTAACTCCTGTAAACTTGTTCGTACTGAAGGTGACTGACTGAAGTGTGTGTGTATTTGTAAGAAAAACACCTGAGTTGATCATTTTGAGATGGATGCTTTGTGTTAATCAATTCTGGCACCTAAAGCAAAATGATACACATAAGATGCTCGATGAGATTTGTTACAAAAGAGTTATGAGAATAAAATCATCACATCAAACTGAGGTTGTGCTAATATTTGACTGAGGTGTTCAAAGAATCAGCTCAAAAGTACATTTTAAAGGGAGTGATGTTAAGCAGAGTGTACAGTTTGAGATCACATGCGTATTCTTTTATAGACGGACCATATGAACATATTTTACACTTTGAATCGGTTATAATAACTCTGTGGAGATCAAAGAAAAAGATTACACTATTCCAAATCTCTTTGGAGACTCAGAGAAACTTGTATGCTGCTATTTTTTTGCCATGTGAACACATTTTATTCACAGTAAGAAAAACTACTGAGCAATAATATTGTGTCCTCTGAGAAATCTAACTTGTCTCAATTTAAGTCTTTGCGTAATCGATTTTTTTTTTTTCATTTGCCTTTTAAAATATTTACTTTAACTTGTCAAAATGCACCAGGACAAGTTTTACGTATTCAAATATCCACAGCTTCTATAAGTGACTGTGTGGCTTGGTAATCCACTGGGCTTCACATCTTCTCATTGCATGTGAATTCTTTTGCTTTTCCTGGGAGTCCTGAACATTTCATAACTTTCTTTCCTTCACAAAGAAACACACTGAAAGGAGCATGAAAACAGAGATTGGGGTGCCGCTGCTGCTGCCTGAATGAGGAGTATTTAAGGGGCCCCCCAACATGGATGAGGCCCTTTGGGATGTGCTTCCAGACCCAGTTGCATGCATTATGGGAGTTTATTCGTGACAGAGATGTTTTACTTCACATGATTAGTGGTGAGTGGTGGCGAAATGGAAAATTATACCTTAAAAGGGGGATTAAAGTGTTATGAAAAACTTCTCGAATCGTGCATGTGCGCGCGTCCTCCAACCAGCCATCGAGCTCCGCGTCTTTGCCACCAGATGACGCTCCTGCTCCACACGCGTCTCCGGTCAGAGCGCAGAGCTGCACACCAACAGGCGGAGGGGCTGAGCGCAGGGGAAGCGTTTCTATCAGGTGCGCGGAGGACGCGTCACAGTGCACGTACACACACGGAGACGGAGCAGGGGCAGGTGGCCTCACTCTCCCCACAAGAAAAAAAAACAAAAAAACAACGCAATCCCTCTGGGAGTCATCAATACATTGGGCGTGTGCGTACGCATGCCCTGTGCGCTATTTTGGCCAATTGGGACCACCTGTAATCCCGTTTAAAGAAAAAAAGAAGATATATGTTCTATGGTTAGATTTGAAACAAAATTCAGTCACAGCACGAGGTGTAAAATAATCCAAGTTCATAAATTACAAAGCTACACTTCAGTCAGCACTGGAACGGTGTGTACAGTAATGATGGCACACAACACGAAAGGCACAACGCTGTGATCCAAATCCTGAATGCTAGACTTCACTCATACGTTTTGAACCATCTGCTGCAGCTTTTTTTCCTCTTTCTTCCTTTACATTTTATCTTCTAAATACGCGATCACAACCTGTTACGTTGCTTTCAACATTCAAAAAAAAAAAAAAAAAAAAAGAATTACGCAGGACTTCCTGATCCTCACATCCATCCTCTCATATGGAATGGCTGCACATGGCACAGTCAAACGCCCACAGAAAAAGAAAAAAAAACTACACTGTAGTTTTGTAATAATGCCACATCAAATATTTGGGCCAGAGTCACACGCAGAGGCATTCTCCCTGCTCCAAGCCGCAGCGCTGGCAGAGGTCTCTTCCATGTCTGCGCAGTTCATTATTTCCCGACCTTTGACACTCCCTGTGTATGGGCCGAGAATTAAAAAGGCGTATTCTCAGCACACTGAAAAAGGCACGCAGGGCACGGTGCGCGCGTTGAATATTCAATTAGCGAGGGGGGAAACTGAGGAGAAGTGGAGCTGCGTGCCAGTCCTTCATCTTACATTACTGATTAGCTGTTAAACAGATTATATACAGCTGGATGGGTTCAAATGTTGCAGCTGAAAACAGTCGGAGTTCAAGGCAATGACGGGCGGTTTCCTTTCCTTTGCCACTTCAGCCGGATCAACACGCTTCACGCCAACGATGAGACAGACTGCTGCTGCTGCCGCTGCTCAGTTTTTAAGACCCTGGCCAAAAACTGAACCCATTTTGACTCCACACGTGTTGATCAAGCTGTTAAAATGAAGCTGGGATAGAATGCAGTTGATAGTTTTCCTACCCCAGACCACACATGCGTGCTGTTTTCTATTTTACTATTCCAAAAAAAACTTTAGTTTATTTCTATATTAATGCAAAAAAGAAACAAGTTGTGCCAGATGATGCGTTTCAACGTTATAAACATCTACAAACAAAAATATAAAACCACAAAACATCACATAAAGTAGTGAAATGTAAAGAAGAAACAATCTTTAATCATCAAGTATTTGTTGAAAAACGTCTTGACTGAAAAATATATTTGTTTCAACTTATTTACTTTGGATTCACGGCGAGGTTGGAAGTCTGGAACAGCTCGCAATTGTCTCTTAAAAACGAGTAAATAAACACGTTATAAACGCAATAAAGTGTTTAAAAGTTAATAAAGTGTTGCATTTAAGTTTGCATGTTAAGTTGTTAAAGTTTACTCCGGACTTTTGTTAAGCTGGATAAGTTTAAAGTTGTTGAATGTGCAGTGCCACAGCAAGCCACGCGGGTCCAAAAGAGCTCTCATTGAGAAGCCACGTGTCCGTTTCCAAAGCCTCTCCAACTTAACCACCTCCTTTGTACGACTAACCCACATCGGCAGCGTCCCTCCACATAAAGGGATTTGCAATTTCAAGATATTTCAGCTTAAATGTTTTTGACAGTTCCCTCGCTTTTACCTCGGCTTGGTTATTTTAACTGTGCCAAATGGGTCACCTTGGGTTGCTGTCTGCGCGCAAAGGGCTTTTGCGCGCATTCAGTCTGAATTTTTTCCAACTTTCCTTGACGGGGAAACCAGCTGCTGGTCGTGAAAAGACGGCTTATTAATTGTCCTTTGTCATGCAGAATTGCTTGATTTCTAAAGAAACGTACAAAGGCTCTTTTTCAGGATTCAAGTATTTTGTTTCGTGCGTATTTTCAAACCATCGAATCAGCTGCAGCGCCGCGCCGTCTACCAGACTCTCAGGTACTGACTGCCTGCTCCCTTTGTCCCCTTTTAATGCTGTTGTAAATCGTGCAGACTGATTTGTTACAAGCTGTTCTTTTAATCTGATAGATAAGAGACATGTCAAAGAAAAGCCGTAAATAAAAAATTAGCCAGAATAAAGACAAGGGCGAGTCTGCTAGATGGGCGCCTGTTGACTCAAGCGGCTCTCCAGCGTCAGGGGAGCCCTCTCCTCAGCTCCGTCAAGGTTACGTCCACAATTCCCTTTTCTTCTTTTTTAAAAAGACACCGTAGTCCTTTTTGCTTCAATGAATTGATCGGCACAAAATTAAGAATAAATAAATTGAGCATTTGGAGCACCGAGCGTATAAGCTCCCCCAGGGCGCATACCCCCGGGCTATTGAATGGATAAAGGGCGCTTTGCAGAGGACGTTGTGAGCAAAATGGGGCTCTATGGTGCAATTAACAAAATAGTCTAATCCCATATCTTAACAAATGCAAATATATGAGTTTTGTTAAAATGGTTAAGTGAACAATTAAATGAAAGTTTACAAGTGAAACTGCACATCCAAAAGGCACACCGACGCAGATAACGTGCTGTACGCAATTTAAAAACACTTTTTGCTCTCTTTTAAAAAGTACACAAATGCGTTTATATACAACCAAATATCATTTAAAGTCTATTCAGCGTGTAAGATATATTTCTGACAGCCAAAGCTTCAGCCGGAGAGCAGCTGCAGCGGTGCGTAAAACACTGAACTGGAACCACACGCCAAACTCGCGGTTTGGTCTTTGTGAGGATACCTCAACGAGAAGTCAGCATATTATAAATTATAATTCAAAATAATGCACGTGTACTGTTTTAGACTAATTTTACTTAGAATACAATTCCAGCATTTGCCTTTAAAGCAAAATTATATTGGGAGTATCCTGCGCATGATTTGACTTGGCACATTTCCTCTCTGCGCTTTAATTTAGCAAAGGTAAAAATAAAATTGCATGCGAATTTAAAAGTGTGTGTTTGTAATTGGGGGGGAAAAAATTTGTCCAACTGTGGGGAGGTTTGCAACGGGTGTTAAAACACACCTGGAGCTCATAAAACCGCCAATAAACTTGACCACAGTGTTGCGTTAACAATAAGAACAATAAGGGTCATGGGCGCCAAACTGAATCCTTTCCTCGTTTATTTTCATGTTAGATCAATATCTTAAGATATGCGCACTTCTGATGCACCATTATGAACCCACGGTGATTATTAACTCAGTCACACGAGACGGATCATTTCAGCTGGGATGAAACTTCAAAAGAGCTCCAAAGGGCCGGGCAGTGATAGCTGGCTTGAGTGTCCCCCAGGGAAAGCACTTAAGAGGATCCCATAATAATGTCTTTATCACTTGTTAGTAATAAAGATTATGAGGCATTTGATTTACTTTTTAAGCTCATACCCCTCCAATGTGCTCCTTAGTTACACAAAAACACTACGCTGCTCTTCAAAAAGAAAGCCATGTGCAGACTGAAATATTAAGCGAAAAGATGTATTCATTCTGAGATCAAATGAACTGCTATAATCGCATTTTGAATAATGCCGGACACATTATGAATAGTTACAGCTTTAGCAAAAGAACAGCAACACATACATCGTTTTAATTAGGAGAGAAAATAAATGCTACGTCTGAAAAGAGAGATCAGATTCTGCGTATCGCGCGCGTTTCCACATCAGCGCAGCCAGCAAGAGTTTCTGTAAAATGTCTATTTCTACTTAGACCACCGCCTCTAAATTTATATTGGGCATTATCTAAGTGTTTGTCATTGCTTATACCTCTTTAATTTGTTTCCCAACTAACCTGATCATACGGAGTTCATGTGCGTCTCTGGCGCGCAAAGGTGCGCAAAAACAGAATATTCAACACAACAACAAACTACCGCTCAGAAATATTTTTATTTAAGTATCAACATTTTTAAATAAATAAATACTTTTCAATTACACTGAAGATATAATTTCAGAGTGGTCTCAGCCATGTGACGGAGGGGTTATTAATTTCTCTCCAACTTTCCATGTCTTAAATCACAGTTCCATCCACATAGAATGAATCTAACCAGTATTCACCCAGTGTAGTACAAAATACTGTCTACCCCAAAATACTAAAGGAAAAAAAAATGGTGCTCTTGCTTTTGGGGTTGTTCTTTACAAATATGCCTACCGTATTCATCGGATTGGCAACAACAATGGACTGTTTTCAGAAAAAAACTACATACAAAACGTACAACATGTATACAGCTATACAATAATTCAGGGCAATTCCCTGATTAAATATTCTCTGTTTATATACAGACGACTGAACATGGATGGTACAGTCAGGGTTTTTTTTTTTTTTCCTTTTTGGCTGTATTCAAAATCAATCAGGAGCAAAATTTTTCAGATGGAGTCAAGAGGGGAGTTCATGGAGAGACGGACAGGTCCACATCCTCCTTTTCGGATGAGGATGGAGATATGGGAATGTCGTCGTCCTCTTCCTCCGAGCATCTTGCGGTTGACAGGGACGAGCACTTGCAGCTGTGTGATCCAGTCCTCTGGCTGCTGCTCTTTCCCTCCTTTTTGTGCTTCACTCTGCGGTTCTGGAACCAGATTTTCACCTGCTTCTCAGACAAGTTCAGGTACGTGGCGATCTCGATGCGCCTCAGTCTGGAGAGGTACATGTTGGAGGTGAACTCTCTCTCCAGCTCCAAAAGTTGTGTGCTGGTGAAGGCGGTGCGCATGCGCTTGCTGCTCTGAAGTTTGCCGTTGCTGTTTTCTGTGAAAAATACGAGGTGCTGTCAGGCAGTGCGAGATGATTGAAATACATGAAATGCAGCTGTGGTGAACCAATCTAAAAGGTAAGTGGGACTGTACTCACCGATGGAGATGCAGTGGAACTGCCGCGGGTCTGGCACTGTGTACGCAGCCTGGTATATCCCGGGTCCGTGGCTGAGGTTGACGCTGTTGGATGAAGAGTGCTGCCTGGACAGAGCTGAGTGGCAGTACTGCGAGCTGAAGGGGGGAAAGGACGCCTTCAGGAGCGGCAGCGTCGGCGGGGACGGATGGAGCTGGGAGGCGGTCATGCACAGCGGGCAGAAGCACAGCAGCCCGGCTTTCCTGGAGTGGCAGGAGCCCGGGAGCCCGTGCGCGTGGTGCGGCGAGTGCACGGCGTACGGGAATAAAGGTGGGTTGTTCTCGTTCCCCTTGTCATTCGTCTCCCTTAGAATCAAGGAATCCACGAGAAAAGACCTCGGCATGGTTGCAGGCTTGTTGCTCAGCTTGTGTGGAGTCGGAGCCGATGCGCGGTCGGTGCGTGCTCTCCTCTGGACGGTGGACAGCGAAGTGGTGCTGAAGGCGCACAGCCTCCCCTTAAATAGCCGCGGCGGACTCGGTTCGGCCATGTGACGGTTACGCTGTAAGCGGCCAAGAGCTCTCAATAGGGTTTTGTGCCTTTCTCTCGGCATTCCCACTGCACGCTTCCCCATTATTTCACTTGTTAACTAAATGAACTGCATAATGTAGTCTATTCTTGTCAGCCCCACCCACGCCGCAAGAGGCGGCACTGCCCATTCTCCCTTTTATCATCACTCTCATTTTATCATAGAGGAGAGCTTAAATTCGCGATAGAATACGTTTCTGTAGCATTTTGGAAAGCCAGAGTGAATTCAAGTTTTGTTTTAGAGTTGGAAAAAAAAAGCATGTGGCTGAAAGTTGTTCCCTAAATCGTGCCGTAACATCAAAGAACACAAAAAACAGCTGTGATTTCTTTTATTTAACCCTGAAAATTTCCAAAGATCTTTTTTTTTTAAACACAGACTACAAGAAGTTGAAATCAACTAAATGTACTGTCACATTTGAAAAAAAAAAATGACACACACAAAGCCAAATCATTCTCGCACTGCTTCTCCTATGATGTGCATAATTATTTTTCCGCATTACGCATCCTGACTAACCTCCTGTACTTGTGTGGCTGCTTTGCCGACAGACAGCGTGAAGCGCAAACATAAATGCAACAGCTGAATGTAAAGTTTATGCATACCCATTTTAGGGTTAATGTGTCATTTCTGGCCACAAAAAAAAAGGGACAAGTCATTGCCTGAAGGCAGTGCTGTTAAAGAGCAGTGATTAATTCCTTTGCTCGGGCCCCTGCCGAGTCGGGGGAAAGAATATGTAAAAATAACCAGGTTTTCACTCTGCGGCCCTTATTGAATGTCATTGTGGAGGGTTTTCAATGAGAGAGAAAGAGAGTCGAATTAAAGTGTGTGACAGCGGCGGATAGACGCAACAAAGGCGACTCTGTCATAGAGGAGCCCAGTGCGCTGCGCGTCAAGCCCCCGCCTCGCTCTCTGATTGAATTAAGTAATAGGAAAACATTTTCTTTCACTTTAAGGCTTTCTGAACAAGACCTTCAAAGAAACCGGCCCCGTAATAAGTGAGTAAATACTGGAATGCGATTCCTCTTCTTCCCGAGCTTGCTTTTATGTTCTGCCTTTAGAGAAATGTGCAAAAAATAACCTTTGAAACTAAATCTGGCACAAACAAACCCAGCTGTTCTACACTCGCCGTCATTTCAAAGAAAGGCCACTCAAAGTTTTTAACTCTTGTTTTTTTTTCTATGTTTCATTTAAGATCTTTCTTTCATAATCGACATGTAATTCTCCTTTTATTAATTACAGTGAAACAGCAGCGCCTCTCCACTCTGGGTTTACGCATATTTTTCCACATATTGTCACATCCTGCGCATCAAGCCCTCAGCTCCAACACATGACGGTGTGATGCTATCTGTTCTCTCCTGTATGAAAGAGGCTTAATGTGCTCAGCTTCACACTACTAATCCTCCATAAAAAAGCCAGACCTGTAATTAGGTAGCACCATTAAAGTAGGTACAAATTAGGAGCAGTTAAACCCTTTAACGAGATCTAGTCATTAGGACAAAAACCTGTAATATCTGCGAGAGCCATTTTCATTTTTTTGTATTAGTGTCTCCTTTCATTTCATGCCAGGAATTAGCCATTAACTTGTCTGTCAATCTTGCCTCAATCTCTGAAACCTGTAAATACAATTTTGTCGCTTTTATTCCGATTCCTAATTAGGTAATAAGTTAATGACATGTTTTCATCAAACACTATTCCTCTCATAATAGGCTTACCAGGTTGTGCTGGGGAGAAAAAAAAAGGCTAATGTGTCTTTTTTTTTCTTCTACATCCCTCTGCGTAAATGTTTCAGATTTAAAAAGAATGATGCTGGGATGCGTCTTTTTTTTTCCTCCGGAGCCTGCAGTCCTCGGTGGCAGGTTGATGTATTGCTCGACATAAAGATGTTATCAAAGGCCCTAATTTTCAAATTATGTACAGCAGTCATCCCGTGGATAGGAATAGAGGTTTCATGGGTCGTCACGCAGGGAGGCTCATCCTAATTTGCAATCCCAACTGGAGACTGACAAATAGTTTTGACCTCCCTCTGGAGGCGCGGGCCAGAAGTGCAAAGAATCTCATTCTCTGTAATCACTTGTTACTGAGATAAATAATCGAGGAAAATAGCCCACTCACATTATAACAGCTCTGTTGCATTTCTGCAAAGGTTCCAGGCTTTAAAAAAAAAGAAAAAAAAAAGACATCTATAGCCACTTATATCCATCTGCATGTGGCTTTGTTTCTATTGTTTTTTTCTAGTCACAAACCAATGAGCTAAACTAATTCAGCATAGCTTCATGTGTTCAGTAACTAGCATACAGCTGTGAGTTGGTAAAGCTCCTTAACATTAATGTTTGATAGGAGGGGGAAAGTAATGCCCCTGAAATAGTAAATTATTTATAAGATATTAAGTTGGAACAATTGCCATCACTCAAATCCATCCCTGATGATAACGCTGACCAGTGCCTGCTGTGCAGTTGGAGAAGCACATTTTCAGGGGCTTTTACGCAATTATACCCAAAGATCTCGTGCCTGATGACATAAAGAGAGCAGACTGTTTATGGAGATGTAGTCAATATCTCCTTTTCTTTTTGGTATGAATAATTCATAGTTTAAGACACTATCCCCCTCACTTAATATGTACACACACTTAAACACCCACACATCTCTAATACAAATGATGGTTTTAGCTGACAGTGTAACAGGATTTAAGGTCCCAGTGGGGTTTGGCCCAGCCGCGGATGGGCGCTGTGACTGTCGACGTGACACAGAGGGCCGGCTGCCCCTCCTAATCTCCCCCTGAGGCAACATCACAGACTGCAGAACTCGCTGCACCTCTATGGACACACAAAAGGCTGATTATCATTCATATGCTCACCAGAAACACCAGTCCAATAGATAACAGATGACACGTAAGTACCAGCTGAATGGAGCAATATGTTGAGGCTGCAGGAGTCTATAGGGACTAATGAATCCTTAAGAGAGAAGGAGACGGACAAAGGGATGCTGGCGGTTGAGGCGCCGAGATGTGACAGATATAAGGCTCAACAGGTGAATTTGAACCTGACTGAAGCGGAGCAGATACACGCTGAACAGTTTCCCTCAGCATGCAAGAAACCGACGCGTCTGTCTCACTTCTGTCTTGTCTCGAGCTGAATGACGACTGGCGGCGTCCAGAAAGGGGAGATTATTTTTGATTTGAGGAGACTTTCAAGTGGACTTCTCAAGATGATAATTGTGTATGAGTGCAGCTTAACTCTGCCTGGTCTCAAAATTAAACAGGATCAAACAGTTTTTTCTTCACAAAATCCAGAGGAACATGTGACATCCAGTGAATTACCAAATAAATTAGAGTTATTTATCATACAGACGACAGTTTTAGATGCACGTGCATCCGTTTCTTCACGTTATTATCATGTATATCCTTTTAAATGTGTTTCAACAGGGTTTGTTTTAGTGTGTATTGATAATCGAGTTTACTATTAACTCAGTTTTGGAAAATTATCATTTTAAAGCACAGAGGACCTCTCAATTCTGGCTCAATAAATTAGTTGTAATTCCCCAACACAGCTGCTTCAACTGGATTAATGTATGAATTAATCTCACAGTTGTAATCACAACTGTACAAAATATAATAAAATGCTGTTCGTGGCTGATGCGAAATGTATTCCAGTAAATCTGGAGTTGAAAGTCACACCGGTCCAAACAGGAGAGACTAATTAAGATCATTCAGAGAACAGTAGTTTATCCCAAGAACAAGATAATTTCGACTGGATTCATCTGAGGAACTTTCCAAAGACTAAAGGAATAAGTGAAAACCTTCTCAGAAGGCACTTATTTTGTCTTGTGGGATTTAAAGTTTTTAGCATAAGACTAAAATTATTCTGTTTCTAGATGATTTTTATCTTCTGTCTGTCAGTCTGTGCTTTCATTTCATGAGACAGTGATAATATAATTAGTGAAAGCAGTGAAATGCACCCCTGAAGGTTAAAGCTGGGCAACTGAACTCACTACTTTAATATTCCATGAATCTTTTTCTGCATTTTTTTTTTATTTTTAAGATTTTAAATAAAAAGTAGAAATAATTCTGCGTGATTTCCAAACACATCAGTCAACATTAAATTGTTATTGCTTGTAACATCTTACATTAAGTTCTGATCTCCTAAAATGTGACAAAAGTAATCCTTCAAGTAAACCATCCTCACATCTCCAAAGCATTAGTGACCCCAACATTTTCAGTGTCTGTGTGTGTGTGTGTGCGTGTGTGTGTGTGTGTGTGAATATGACAAATAGCCCGTCGTACGTCATGCTGACACCAGTCTGAGCTGCTTTCATTCACTGAGGTGGATCCTAACAGCTCCTTCACGGAGGTCACTCCATGCAATTAGCACCAGGCCCAGCAGTGTGGAAGGATCAAATTAAAGAAGTCCAGAGACGAATGAAAATATCCATTTGTTGAATTGCTTGTTTTACAAAAAAATATATATCATAATAATCATATTACTTATGAATAAATAAAATTAAATCAAGAAAAATGACCACAGTTAGCAAGTCATAAATATTGGGAAAGTATTGACGAAGAATAAATGTTGCAGTCTGACCATTTCCCAGCAGCCCCTCATCAGTGAAAGTGTTTGTGTTGATCTAACTGACACCTCAAAGTTCACTTCATCCATTCAGATGTTTCCCCCCTTTTTTATTAGCATCATACTGCATCCCCTGCTGGTAAATCTGTTTGCTGAATTTGTGCCTCAGTGTGTGGTGTAGAGCCTCTCTGATGTGCTGGAGTCCAGGTCAAGTGCTGTTGCTAGGTGCGCGCTCGCAGCTATGCCAGTCTTCCACACAGCTGGCCGCACAGACGGTCTCAGTGGGCCCGACAGCCGCTGAGAGCAGTGAGCGAAGACCGATTCAACATGGGGAAAAAAAACCCATACCTGGGAAAGTGGAGAATCCATCAGCCACGCTTAAATAAAACAAATCAGAGCCCAACAGGAGAGAAGATCTTAAAATGATGGGAACCAGCTGACTGCTTTAAGTCATCGTTAACTTCAGGAGGAGCCGACCAAGACCGTCTCCTCTGGTTACTGACAGCTCAGCCGTGGAGGTGGCAGAAAGCACCAGATTTCATGAGGTTCACATAAAAATCAATCTATCCTGGACCCAGAACGCCACATCTCTGAAGAAGCGAGTGCAGCAGTGATTCCACTTCCTTCGCAGGACCAGAAGGAAACATGTACCTGATGGAGACAGTTTGCTGACCGACTGCATCTCTCTGTGGAGCGGCAGCTGTTCAGCTGCAGGCTGGACGGAACTCCAGAGAGTGGAGAGGATGGCAGAGAACATTATCGGGATTTCTCTTCCTTCCATCACGGACATGGGTGCCAAACGCTGTCTGTGGCGAGTGAAAGCACCATCAGTCCGTCTCTCTCTGCTGCAGAACAGCCAGGCTCTGCAGCAGCTTCATACCGAAGACTGTAAGACTGCTCAACGGCAAATAGCACAATAATCTTGTGCAATAATTTCAGTGCAAAATCCAGCACAGTATGAACCTGCATCTTGACACTTCATGACTTTATTAAAATAAAATTATCTGAAAACAAAACAAAAAAAGTAACATCTTTAAGTGCTGCTGTCTGAATCATTTGCATCCATCTACTTTGCACTTGATTGAGTTTGTTGTATTTTTAAATATGGACTTTATTAAATGTAGAAAAATGCATTCAAATCTTTCTAAAAAAAAAAAAAAAAAAAAAGCATCTGAACAGGATTTCTTCCTTTTTTGCATTTTTTCAGCTTAAAAATATAAACTTTTACCTTTTTTTCTTGGTTTAATTCATTGACAAATTATTTGATGCTTTTTTAATTCGATAACCTCAAAAATGTATTAATCATAAAACATTAGCGATCCTTTTTAGCTTTTCTCATTAGTGTTAAAATGATCACAGTGATAACTTAAATACAATTTCCTCATGTACCTGTGGTGCCTCCCAAAGAAAATCCTCATCGTGGCCCGTCTCCTGCCTCTGACAAGAACAAATGTGAAAATGCTGCACTTCTGACTGTCCGTTCCCTCTAATGAGCCCATTTACATCTTAATGTGACAATGTTATGGGAACTAAAACATTCACATACACTTCTTCTTTGAGCTTCTTTGATTCCTCCCACCTTCTCTTTCATTGCTGCCACCAATCTTCACATTTTATTCCTCATCTTCCAAAAAAAAAAAAAGAAATAACTGAAATATTATTGGAGGAACTATTTAGAGGTCTAAAGATCTTTGAATGATTTCAAATTCCCTTTTGATGTAAATCCATTAGTTCTGCCATAGCTACGTCTCAAACGTTCCCTTTGACCCCATTCATAAAAAAGCCTTGAAATGCTCTTCAAAAGGGGTTTGTTATCCTGTGGAGGTCAGTAGGCTATTACGTATGCCTGACTCACATTTTTCCCCAAATCAGCAGACTTTTGGCCGAGAAATAACAGGTCAAACCAATGAATTTAATGAACTCTCCCAGACACAATGAATGCCTCTCGCCATTTGAACCCCAATAAAGGGATATGGGCAGGTCGGCAAGCCCTTTCAAGGAGTTTGTACACAAATGTGACAGAACGCGGTTGCTTCAGTGTCCGCGCTGACAAGTTGTTCAAAGTGCTGGGGATGTCAGCGATAGTGGCTTCACACACACTGCTCCCATTGTCTCCCATTTTGTGTCTGTAGCTCTTTCATGAGTCCCTCAAGTACAAAAGCCGAGGACTCCAAAGCGGCTTTAGCCGCGTTGTGTTTGGCTCATTTCTCTTCGCCGAATGTTCTGCTGCAAGGCGGCACGCAGAAGACTTTATTGTCGAGAAAGCAAAGTTGAACTAGAAGGCGCAGCACAAGTTTTGATGGCGACTCGCTGCTCCTCCTCCCTCCTTTTCACTGTTCTACTTCTCTGATCCTCCCATCTTTCCCTCCCCTCATTCTCGGTTTCTGTTTTTGATCTTCTGATGTCGTTTTCTTTAGCAGTTGATTCAGAAACAAAAAGTGAAGACGATGGCAAATTCAAAGAAAAAAAAAAAAAGAAGCTGAATTTCTTTCTAAACTTTCCATTTTAGCTTCCCCACAAGTGTTTTTTCTCAGTGCAGCTGGCGAGCTGTTTTGTGGCGGGCCGAGAAAAAAAACATCTTTCGGCATATGGTATTTGTGTGTTCGCTTAATTGAATCAATTGGGGAACCATGGGAAATCACGGAGGGGGGCAAGTGTCAGGGAGGAGGGAGGTCAGAGAGTGAGAGCAGGAGGGAGAGAGAAAGATGAAGTTTACCGCTAAACAAAAAAACCCACTCTGTAACTATTAGTTACTCATTTTCAGCTCAGCATCTCGGGGCGTTCTCCTGAAGAACAAGACGAGGACGAGCCGCAGGGAAACCAAACTCCAAAGTCTGAAAGAGAGCAGCGACTGAAGCGACTGCGACTCTTTTAAAGTTTATGGTTCTCTCATTAATGACCTCCTGCGGTTTGGCCCATTTCCTCCCTATTCATGTCACATTAGCCTCCTTTCAGGAGCCGCTTTTGTTTTGGAATTGTTTTCATTTTTTTTTTAGTTAGAAAGGTTTGACTGTCGACACAAACTGTGATATTTCTAAATGATGGCATTCCCCAAATAGACGAGAGTTTTAAACACATTTAAAGAAAACAGCGATTGTTGTTTCGAAGCGTTAAACTGTATCTTACAACTTCAAAGTATTAAATTGAGCCAGTTTCCTGGGTGAAAGCAACTCTTTCAGCGCAATGAAAAAGAAATTTGGGGGACATTTGCATTAGTAAGAGCAGACCCCCTGTATGATTTTCATAACTCAATATCCCCTTTTCTTCTCAAATTTCTATTGCAGCCATTGAGGTTCGGACTCAGCTTTTGTTTGACTTTTCCCCCCGCCTCACTTTGTGGTTGTTGCAGTTTACTTCCCCCCCCCTCCCTCCTCATCCTAATGACCTCTGTGGCAGCTTTTTACTCTGTCCCACACTCTGCTTTTGACAAAACCGGGGAATATATGGCTCGGCTTCAACTTTCTCTCAAGAGTTATGACGTAAGCGTTGTGGAAAAAAAAAAAAAAA
Organism: Salarias fasciatus; assembly: GCF_902148845.1. Taxonomy (NCBI): domain Eukaryota; kingdom Metazoa; phylum Chordata; class Actinopteri; order Blenniiformes; family Blenniidae; genus Salarias; species Salarias fasciatus. The sequence continues at coordinate 11,760,326 of NC_043754.1, forward strand.
GGGGTTTGGGCTAATTCAGTGTCTCTGTTTGAGCGTATATGTGAGAGCCTGTGTGATGACGGGTCACTGCCCATCTCGCAGGGTCTCCCTGTTTTCTGCAGATGCGCTCTATTGAGGAGGCGACACGCGGCGGGACGCTGCTGGGAGGTAGTTACTATTTCCCCATTACCATAGAAACTAGCACGCTGGCTTTCAGCGGGTCTGGGCCAGGGGTCCACTGACACCAACTTTCACACTACTTTAAGTCCTGACAAAAAACCCCAAATGGATCTCATCACTCCAAATAATACCCATTTGTACCCGATCCACGGACAGAGTCAGCTACTGTTTTGACACCAAAAATAAAGAGGCCCTCGTTTTTGAATTAAGTTGGAAAAACACTGATATGGAGTGAAACACTCGAAACAAAACATGAGCAATTTATATTTTTCAAAAAAAGGCAAATAACTTATCAGTACGATCACAATCACAATCCAAAATGCATGTAGTTTTGTCCAACGTAATTGTTGCATCCAATATCTTGCTGAGCAAAATGTTTTACGTTTCATATGTTTAATATCAGCACTGGATCCTTAGTTTGGGTGTAGTCCCTTACCAACAGTGCTCTACATAAACGCCCTACCGTCACATTAAATTTGAACTGATCAGGAAACAAGACATTTGAAAACGTTGCTGCAATTGAATTTAAGTTTCCGGGAGGTTTGTGTTACATGACCGACTTTGTGCACCATATTCCAAACTGCACAAAGACTCATTTGTATCCAGAACTCATATGTGAATTAATCCTAAGTGCTGTTTGTCAACAGATTTTTTTTTCTTTTATTCATTAGTTTTTGAATGTAGATACTCTAATCAACTTTTCAACAGTCAGTGTGATACTAAAGAAGTCTTCCTGTTTAAGCAAAAAAAAAACAACTTTTTATTACTTACAACAAAAAATAAAACTCTCCAATTGGATGGTTCGAGCTGTTCAAAGATCAGAGCATCACAAACAGCCCCGAAACCCCCAAGACGGCTAAATATCTGGACCTGCAAAAGAATCCCCCACCAGTGGTGTGAAAAGTGACGTGATGGAGAAAGAGAGTGAAGATAAACTACAGCTAGCAAAATGACAGCATCATCCAGTTGTCTCAAGTGCATAGACATCTATGCAGAGTACCTGTATAACTTATTTCAGCATTAATTTTTATGTTTTCAAGTAATTTTAGAAATGTGAAAATGTTAAAAAAAAAATGTTTTTATGTTTTTGTTTTTTTTTTTTAATGGAACTGTGATCTTTCTAAATGTTCCGTTTCCTGTCTTTGCCTTCCTGTTTGAGGAACACAGTATCTAAACTACGACTGATCAAGTGAACAGTGCACACCGTACGCTCACCATAAGTTTGACCACACTTGCTTTGTTGCCATTTTGAGACTTTTATCAAGCACCAACTTGACTTCTTTTCGCCAAAAAATACATGTTTGAAGTCACCAATACTTGTTGACAGCACTTCAAGTTTTCTGACGCAGAATGTCAAAATGTGTCTCTTTACTTCTGCAAAACAGTAAAGTGAGATTTGTCATCCAGGGATGAGCAACTTTGATGTTTGTGGAAATTACGAAAAAACTCAGTGACTGCTCACTAGCTAAACTTCCTTCAATAATTTGTGAAACCAATGATGTATTTATTTTAAACATTTTTTTCTTGTGTGCCATACCTTTCATGTTTGCATCTTCTGTCTTTCTTTATCTAAAAATTCACATGAAAAAAAAAAATCTGCACGACAGTGTAACTTTAAATCTGAAAAATAAACATGTTTTTGGCCTTTTTCTGATGTACGATGTATACATTACATGGTATGGTTAATAATCTGGTATTGTGAAAGGTACGAGGTCAGAGTTCACAATTGATCCTCTCACCCCTGGCAGGTGCAGCTCACAGGAGTGAGAGGAGGCGGCCCCTCATCTCTCCCACCTCTTCACGCTGCTCAGCAAGAGAAAGGGAGGAGTGTAAATGAGTGCACTCCAGAAAGCCATCACCTGCTCCCTCCACCCTGAAATCCCCGCTAACTCCGTCGGACAGACATATCCTACAACCCCAGTTCAGATTTCTCCAACTCCCATTAATGAGGAGGACAGAGAGGGAAAGAGGGATGAACACACACACACATCCGGGGGAGTGAGGGAAAATGGGTAAAGAGCAGGGGAGGAAAAAAAAAATAAATCAGCTGTTACCACGCAGTGATTTTGTTTTTGGTCTTTATCTGTTGTGTTGTTTTGAGTACAAACACATTCATCGGCAGTAAAATGTACATTTGTCATGCCTATAGAGAGTCCTGAATTGATCTGGAAGGGGTTTTGAGTTTGTGCGCACAGAGAGCCCAAGGGTGAGGTTGTGTATTGATGGATGCCCCTCCCAGCTTCTCCCAGATTCTCCCTCCATTGTGACTTTGAGTGAATGTATCCTCTCGCTGAGGGCACTGGAATGTGTCTTCTCAACTCGTGTGATGGATGGGGCCTTGTTTTGCACTCCTCCGCCCCTCCCTCCGAATCCCTCTTTCTCTCCCCCAGCCTTTGACTCTTTCATCGCATCCTTTTATTCGGCGCCAATAAAAGTCAGCGATTCTTCATCAGCTGTTGTGCAGATCTGAGGGCCGCTGTTATTTTTCATCGGGAGTGTGTCACCCATCACCATTCAGCCCCTTCGTCACACAGATTCAGACATTGGCACGGAGGCAGAAGCAGGTGGAGATACACCATCAATGAATTATTCAAATGAGACACTGGGCATATCCTTTAAATTCAATTTAAATACTTGGTTAATGTCATTCAGCGGGTCTCCTTTTATGCGCAGAGGAGAAATACTGACTTCGCTTTTAATTATGTTAGAGAATAAAATCTGCTACTAATAGAAACTATAGGCACAGTGATAATTTACTAGTGCCTGTTCAAACATGACAGCTAAATTTTTTAAATTTAAACATTTTATAATGCTTTAAAACACTTTATTTAAACTACACATGTGATGTTTTTCGTACAGACCAGCCTCTTTGTGTTACTGCAGGAGGCACGGTTTCCTGTTCTAACAATCTAAGATAGCTCACTCAGACATGATCTCCCTCCGGAGGCCTTGTGGAAGGTAAGAGTGTCTCTATTTAAAAAAGTATTATTCAACAGCGGTTACATAAGAAGCTCCAAGCAGAAGTCAGGCCTCACAAATGAATCATCAGCTCAGTCATCCTGTCAAACAATAATTGTGCGGCACTTGCGGCACTTCATGACTTTTTACACAATATAAAGAGGCCTATACACAACTAAATAGAGGCAGGAGTATCACTTAGATGCACATTAATGCATTTTTACTCTGAGCCCCAATGGTCTGACTCACAAAAAAAAACTTTGGCCGTAGGGATTCTGTGGAAATGTATGCAGCCGCACTCAGAGGAAGATGTTCTGGCTCGTTTCCGGTTATCACACCGATCGAAGTGTCTCGTGAAGACATCTGGATGGAAATGGAGGGAAGGCGATCTCAACAGACGTCACTGTCCTTCAATACTGGAGATCAAAACTCAGCTGAGTGTTAACTGAATAGCGAGCTCTATTATGATGCTTTTATTATGTTAATCTGGAATACTTTAAGTCATTTTATGTTGTTAAATGTAGATGGAAGTCACTTACAAATGAAGAAGCCTATAACTTTAGCTGTTTGGTAAAGTTACACCAGAAAAAAGTAATATTTCTTCCATTCAAACAGACGAAACCTGCCAGCATGACAGCAAAACCACTAGGAGCCTTACAGTTTAATATCAGAGGTGCAAACAAGTTGTTCTGAAGTAAAATTCCAGTTCATAAAAAACACCCAAGTGAAAGCATAAAGTACTTCATTACTTTTTGCCCCATGGGTGTTTTATTGCATTATTCATTATTGTTTATTATTTAAGTGAGGTTAAATAATAAAAAATTGCAGTAACAATAGTACAACTTACTATTTTAAAAGCAGTAAAGTAGATTAAATTGCATACATTTGAGCTTAAGTAAATGGATTACTCACTGAAAAAAAAACACTCAAAGGTCCCCAAAACTTACTCAAAACAACAAATGTAAGTATTTACAATTCTTTCATTCCACCTAGAAATATTTCCTCCAGTTCAGAACATTCTGTGTTTGTTGGTAAAGTTTTCTTTTTTTAATGAGGAATCTACTTACTTTATTTTGATTCAGTATTAAACAGCCTGAGTTCCTAATCCTTAAGCAGAAGAACAGTTAAAATGAGTGAATATGTGTAAGAGTTAAAGCCTTCTGTGCTGCTCAGACTTCACGAAACACCAATTAATATCAACACTAATCATTACTATTTCATTAAATAAAATTTAAATAATCACCAGTAATCTATATATATATATAGCTTACAGACACCATGAACCTGCAGCTGTTGCTACAAAATAGTGAAGCCTTGCAGTGAAAAAGCCGTCACTCCTTCCTGGAGCAGCAATAGAGCAGAAGAAACGATCTGACAACCGAAAGACCCAAAGTGTCAAAGTTTAATAAAGTGGAGAAAAATGAGGCGTGGTGGAAGATCTGTTGTTTTGGCATCAAGTCCAGAGTGCTTCATCATGAAGACACATCAGAGCCATCAGTGTCGGAACACACTGAAGATCATGACATTATTTACCATCCCACATAAAAACTGAAGCCATAATCCCATCAAACCTGAGGACGCAGTGAAAACTGTGAATTCAGAAAACTGAAAAATAAAATGTGAGAATTAATCAGGCAAATATTTTTGTCTTTTTCATTATTGAGCAAAGATTTAACCACTATTGTTGATCTTTTATTTGAAAGCTTCAAGATCCAAAAATATATATAATTAATAATAATATTGAATGGACACGACTTAACACATTTACTTTATCTACTACCTCTACTACTATATACTACAGATAGACCGAGTTAGCTTCACACTGGTGGTGAATATTTTACCCCTGGACAAGCTTTTATTTTATTTTTAGCAGCGCCCTCTGCAGGCCAAAAAATACAATAGAAACATGAGCACACTGAGCCTCAACTATACGTTTCATTTTTAATATCCGTTTTCTATGGATATTAATAAAGACATTATTTATATGTATTACTAAGATTAGGTCGAACAAAACTGTTCTATAGTCTGAGGTTATATGTGAGAGGGAGAGTTATCACAACAGCTTTAGATTTCAGATTTTCAATTATATCAGACTTAGTTTTTTTTTTTTTTTTACTTTTTTGTTTTAGGCTGATGAAATGTTTTATTACTACTATAGTCTATAACAAAGAAAGAAAGAAAGGAAGGAAGGAAGGATGCAGTTTTGTTTTACTTTGGATTATTTGAAGGGGGCTGTAAATAACCAGGACTGTGGATTGAGCCATGGCCTATCCTCCTCTAATCTGGCCAAAATAAATGTTGGTTTAAAAATCAGTGTGTTACGTTTGTCTGTGATTGAAACTACATTGTCAATACAGAGGAGATGGAAAAGCTACACCCATAAGCATGAAGTACACACTCTGAAGAAATAAAGCAGCCAGCCTCGAAATAAAAGGAAATGAGGTGTATTGTTTGTATCATTTTAACGCATTTTTATTTGATTGATAATTTCTCCTGTGAGTCAGGCACACAGACGTACGATACACGGGACTGGATTATTTCTGAAACCCTCACAGCTGACTTCACACTGTCAGGAGAACTCTCCTGTAACACTTTCTTTTTTTCTCAGTGAAATACTCAAGTTCTTAAAAATACATAATCCTGTATCCTCAAATTCAGCGCCAACACAGGAAGCATCAAAATGTAGCTAAATATAATCAAAATTATACAGTCAAATTAGTCAGGCTTTAAGTCGACATCATGTTGCATTATATCCTGGTGTGCAGGATTTTTTTTCGTTTGAGAGCTGAGTGCTTCTCAGGAAGTATCTATGTAACCTCCAGCACAATCATGAATCTATTTTAGAAAATCTGTGGAACAGCCAAGAAAACACATTTGTATTAAATACATTTGTCTAATTTAAAAAAAAAACATGAAGCAGAGATTGTCTTTTTTACTATCCAGTCACTACAATCGTCTCACAGTTTCTGTTATCAGTTTAGTCAATTTTATTCAATTATTGGACAATAATTCAGAAAAAATGCATTTTTTTGTTATAAATGAAGAATGAATGAGATTAACACTGATTTGAAATTATTCAGTAACAATAAAAGCTGCTTTCTATTAGAGGTAATTACTGTAATTTTATGTAATCTGAATAAAGTAGAGGACATAAAAAATGTATACTAAAAAAAAACCTCACTATGCCACAATAATTTCAAAACAGTTTGATATTTTTTAATTTCAATTATTGGCCATTTACTTGATTAAAACATATTTTAATAATTCAAAATAAGACAATTAAAGCCCAAAAATTTACGCTTTGACCATGCGTCCACTTTCAGGTTCAGTCAAAGGCTATTTACAGAGTAAAAACTCACATATGAATTCAAGAAAAATCTGTCAATATTCATCCTGTTATTCACCCTTAAATTAAAATGATACAGAGACACTAATGATTTTTAACAGATTATTCATTATTTTGCAAATTAAAGCAGACACTGCTTTGTTTCGTCGAGCTGAAACAAAAATGGTTTTCAGTTTGACACACACTTCAGCTGTTTCGGAGGACGATCGATGGCAGCCACATCTTACAGATGTTTTTGTGCAGTGTGTGTGTGCGTGCGTGTGTGTGTGTGTGTGGAATGAGGCAAAAGTCTAAATGTGCATGTTTTTAATCAGTCCTGGTATAACCTCTTGAAGCACAGAAAAATGGCAGAGGCATTAAAAACATAAAAGGGAAAAAGGGCAGTAATGAATTTAGAGGAAAATGGACATTAATGGTATTAGCATTACTCATGTTCCATATAACAAATTATTGGAAATTTGACAAGCACACCAAATTATCTCCTCATGCCTGACGGGAGTGTGGTGAAGTCCTCTCTACCTGCTGAGGAAAGACAATTTCTGCTCATTTTACTATTTTTAACAATAGAACCAACCCATTAAGACAAATTAATGTCATTATCAAGTCTCTATGAAAATGACAAATACCACCGTTTCGAGCAGCTTTAGAGGCTATTGACAATAATGAAATTCGCTGTACAGGTACTGAAAAGAAACACTCCAAGTAATTATTTTCTAGTAGCTTGTTTGTCTGCCATCCGTTCATTTGCTTTCAGCTCAATTATCTGACTCTGTGAGCATGTGGAGGCGCATAGTGCTCTGCGGCCCACAGAGCGAGGGCCCTAATTGGGCAATTACCGTTCTGTTTCGGGGCTTTTAGCTCCGGTGGAGAGTGGAGGGAGACCGCAGTGTGTAAAACCATGAGGACCTTACATGCACAAAACCACACATATACACTGTTTAAACAAAAACAAATCCCCACATCCTCTATGCACACACACACACACACACACACACACACACACATACACACACAGACATATACGGTGCAGCTTTAGTGCAACAAACACAGAAAACATAAAAAGTGGCAGGAGCTACAGGCCAAAACGCAGTCCTTTCAGGGACATAATGCAGGTGCAGCGCTGAAATATGTGCATTTTAACTTTTCAGACATGTGATTATGTCACTGCATGCAAAGCCATCTCATGTGCATATGCATTCCTCCAGGTCTCCGAACAAAAACATTTCATCCAAGCCGCCACCGACTATAAATAGCTGAGAGCACTCATTGTATAACATTGCTGAGTTTTGTGGGGAGGGGTTGGGGAACAGGGGCGCCGTCGTTGCATAGTAACTCCGGGGTCAACAGTAGGCACCACTTAAAACTGTTGTGCATCATCAGAAAGCTCGAAACCGCTAGATTCATTTCTACGATGAACGATCAAGGCTTGCGGCAATACTTTGGCTATTTGCAGCAATTCCAGGTAGGGGTAAAAAGTCAAGAAAGTTTGCAATGGATTGCTGTGAAACCGCATGAGTCGAACACTACAGGAGATAAAGTGCAGGGGAGGCACAATTTAAAAGAGAAACCTGGATAAATGAGTGGAGAAACATATGAGGGGTCGCTAAATGACTTGATGGGGATGTAAACGGAGTGAGTCATTTGGAAACCTGTGCAAGACTTAAGGCCTGTAAAATGTGTGTGGTAACACTCAACAGTAACATGATCAACCAACAAAAGAGGAAATGGTTGTTCCTCAAACTGAGAGGTTTCCTTTGGACTGTCATCCAGATTTAAATCCCATATCTGACTATTCATATCTGATTATTTCAGTGAATCAGTGGAGATTAAAAGTATGTGTCTTTCCTTATTCTGAGGAAATGAGTCAATTCGGACACCGACAGTGAGGCAAAAAAAATGACAAAAATGATTCGGTGAGAAGCTGCCGTTAGTAGAAAAACTCTGGATACATGGCATTAGAAGGAATCTTTTTGATCCCCATTCATAAACAAATACTGCAGGAAAGGTTACATCACTGAAGCTGAAGCTCAGAACAGACTCAGACACTTTGAGCTGTGCCTGTGGATCCAGTAAAAAAAGATAGTGTGAAAGATGTGATAATGGAGCAGCAGAAGTAGACTCTGCTGGATTTTAAACCTTAAAAGCTGGAAGTCACTGCTTTGATGGTATCCTCTGTCCTCCTGACTACTGGCTATCTACTGGCTTCAACATCCATCAGCTCTCGTTTTGTCTCCTTGGGGCTCTGGCCTCCCTCTAGGTCCTCCCTCCTCTCCACACGGCAAAGAAGATACAAAGAAGATAGAGTTTCTGCTCGAGAACTTCTGTACCAACTTTATTTTTTAATGTTTCGACATTGTTTGTTTACTGTTGTTTTAGATGGATCTGATGACTATGATTCGGATGAGGACTTCAATTTAATGTTATTTTCCTTCCTCATCAGAACAGAAAGTTCACATATACAGTTTGCGGTAACCCCTCTCCGCCTGCCTCGATGTTCTGCACTTGTCTCTCATATCCATTTCTGCGTATGCTCGTGTTGTTGTTTTGACACGCCGCCGCTTCTACAGCGATGTGAGCAATCAGGAGCACATTCCAGACTTTAAACCTGTGAAATAAAAGTTGGCACACCAATCCCCCCCCGTCCTTCCCCTCTCCACCTCCCCCTCGCTAATTTTCATACTCTCCCTGCGCCTGTGCTCTCCCCCTCACTTTAACATTCTGTCACGCGCTCCCTGGATCATGTAGCTTGTGTTAATTAAACCCTCTTTCAGATCATTTTCTTGCTCAAGTGGCCTCAGTGCAGCACCCATTAGGCAGAAAGCTCTGTTATCTGAATTTCCAAATGTAGCTCAACATTTATTAAAGTGAAATTCATCCAGTAATTGCCCGCCTCAGTATGCCCCATGTCTCCCTCTTACCTCCAGGGCCACCTGCTCAGAGACACCTCCAACTATTTACCGGCATGACGCAGGGTAATTAGACCTCTCTGACCCAGTCTACTAAGAGCCCGGTAATTGCGTTAATAAAAAAATTAACAGCAGCAGCATGAGGATCATTATGTAAAAATACCCAGTAATGAAGCATTAGCCTTGATTTTATTTGGATCAAAAACAGCTATAGGTATTTAAAGGTTACAGCGGCTGCTAAAACAATATCCGAGGAGAAAGTTGTCTCCCTTTTTTTTTTTTTTCTTTTTTCATTTTCATCAAAGCCCTGTCTAAATGAGCAGCAGGTGAGGTGACATTTCTGCACACAAATATTATCGTTCCCACACAACTCTAACCCACCGGGTGCCATGAACGCTTATATTTCACAGCATCTGCTGACACATTATGTCGATACTGAGCTAAGATGGGACGACGAGGTGGATCAACGTTGACGTTTCTCCTCTAGAAAATTATTACAGTTGCCCAGCAAATGCCCTCTGCTTACTTTACTTTTCAGTAGATCAACTTGTATTGCTTTCTGTTTGGTGTGTGATTAGAGAATATAATACTTTTCATCAGACTTTATATTGACAAGTGTATCAGCACAGACTGATGAAACACAGGATTTGAAATAAAAGCACTGGAGCCTCGCAGCTATCTTTTGATGGTGTGACCCATAAATAACGTGAGCTCAAATCCAAAGGTATCCTGCAAAAATTCCTATCATCCCTGCTATGGACTGTTTCTCGCTCTCAGGCTCTGAAATATATCCACTATAAGGCTTCTCAAAGGCTTACATCAAGCCTGACTGTGCTCTGTGCAATAAAATTTGCCAGCTGAGGTCCACAATAACTTTCCCTTATCAGTTTGGTTTTATATCTGATGTGTTGTTCACAGTCCAGGGAAAGCTATTTTGCATATAAATATATCAAAAACCTTGTCAGAAGATGCGTTAATTTCAAATTCTATTCAATAAATGTGACTGAATGACATCCAGGGGAAGCTGTTTTTGGATAATCATCCATATAGTGACATCCTATGGGCAAATAGTGTAACTACAGTTAGTCAGTAACAAAATCGCCCATATATGCTGCAAGCCTGATGAATGCTGTGACAGATTCACTCATAGCGACGATCCAAAAAAGAAAACTGCTGCTTTCATTAAACATGTTATGAGAAAATTAGTTAAAATCACAATAGATGGGAGCATTACTCACAGAACTTGAGGCACTAAACTCTTTCAGAAACAACACTGACCCAGCTTTCTGGGAATAGGCGGCCATTCATCCACCAGCCTGGCTTTATAAACACGCTGTGGCAGAAATCTCACTGGGACTACCTGCTGCTGCATTAAGCTCGGTCTTTACAAGACTAAGCTGCATGTCCTCCTGGTTAAATCCTGTTGTCTGCATGACCATCGAAGCTTTCTGTGAGCTTCGGCTGAAACAGGACCAACGCGGCCCCTACACTTTCTTTAGGACACTGGCAGCTCTTTTATCAAATATATACAGCCGTTTATGCAATCCAGATAGATCAAATCAGCACAAATACATTGATATCGTATCACAGAATTTACACATAGATCCTCAAAGATTGTTTAATATCAACCTGGTAAATGTTCACGGGGTGGTGGTAAAAGAGAAACTCGTCCACTTTGAAGACACATGATTAATATTTATCATTTTAGAGGGTTCGGTTAGAAACATTTCAACATTATAATGTAAAGAAGTGCTTTAAATGTGACCTTCTGATCCAAATGACCAAAGTTAAGATTATTTCAAGTACTTTTTTTTTACTTTTACATATTCTTATATGACAGTTTCCTTGTTACAAGTCATCGGCAGTGTGAACCATGGACTGAAAATCAACTGTGGGCCTCACTGGCTTTGTGCAGCGCATGTTTATCTTGCCAGTGGCATCTGCTGGCCACAGTCACCTCATTTTAAACCCTGCAGGCCAACAAATTACCAGCAGTTGAACTCACAGACAAGATTAATGGGAGATCAATGACAGTGTGGTTCTCATTTTGCTCTTGTGAACGCACCTCCTTTTATGTGCATCTTTGTTCAACATTGTTTCCTGTTCAGTTTCTTTGATTACGGGGCTGAATAGACAGCGAGGACGTGGCCTTGCTCATTACCGACTGGCCCCGTTAGTGTTTACAGCATCACGGTGGGTTGACCGAGGAGTATTCATAGCTTCACACCTCACATCCATTCACTGTTAGAAAATAAACACGGCTGCAGCGGGCCCAACATTGTGGGATGCCGCATGAGGAATCCCACAGCTAATTGGGAAACGAGGAGCACGGCCTCTCCCGTCCTGAATGCTCTTGCGGCCATCTTTTTATTTCTGATCGGTCAACCGCGCACAATCATCCACCTGCTACCTCCAAATGATGGCTGCTTTATATTGTTCAGATTCTCTCTAAAAGAATTTAAATGGGTTTTCAAACATTTGCACTTTGTGCCCGGCGGCGTGAAAAGCACTGCCAGGGCGATGGGGCAGTGGGGGGGGGGGGGGGGGGGGGGGTCAGAATGATGCAGGCAACAAAAACTCAGCAGTGTAAATACTGAAAAAATAAAGGCAAATGTGTGATTCTGAGTTTCACAGGGCTCACATTTCTGTCAGAGAAGGTCCAAAAAACACTCACTTCTCTGAAAAGGGGGTAATAAAGCTTAAAACGCAGCTACGACACATTGCGAAATAAATGTTTGAGGCGACATCAATAAAAGTCCCATCTGAGATCAATCAAACTTGTTGGCATAATTTAACATGCTTTTTTTTTTTTTATATTTTCTATTTCCCCACTGGGGGATTAATAAAGCTATCTATCTATCGATCTAATCCAGGGAGCTAAAATATGCAAGCGAAGGGAAAAGACACCTGTTAGTTGAACAGGTGATGGTGCGCTGCTTTAAAAAGAAAAGTTGTTTAAGACACTGCGGCGCCTGACGCTGAGCATAAAGCCACAGAAGAAAGCAAAGATTAGAGCCTTTTTGTGCTGAGCTGCATTAAACATATTACTCTTTTGCTGTCCGTTTGACTGTGAAATCTTTGAAACCACGTGCTCCAAAGACACACCAGTGAAGAATGTATCTACTTCATAGAAAGTCAGAGCTAAACGCTCACGGCAAAAAAAAAAAAAATCACAGGCATGGCTCAAAAACTGCCTTATGCGCTGAAACACAAATTCAGATCATTTTCTGAAATTATAAGTGTTTCAAAACATCTAAGTTCACAATAACAACAATGGGCTCTTCATTCAAGCCCCTAAAGAGGCTTTTCCTTTGAAGGTCAGGCCAAGAGAAACAATTCTGTCAGAGGCCTACAAAGGAGCATTCTGAAAGGATGAGGAGTTCTCAGAAATAATAGAAAAGCAAATGTTGAGAAATGAGAGCTTAGAAGAGAAGAAAATTTTATAGAATGTCCGAGGATGGTATTAAATGCCATTCCCAGGGGGAGAAGGTGAAAACAAAGGGCAGCTGAGAGGGGTATCGGCTGGGGTCAAATTGTGTCAACCTGAGTTACGTTCAGATGAGCGCACCGGGGTTGACCTGTGTACCAAGTGTAAGCTCACACCGGCCTGTTTAAAAGGCTCACTTTCATTTCAGCTCCTTGATGTAGTTATATCTCCAGTCGGCCATGTGCTTCCAGTTGACAGCCTCATGGCTCTGCGACATTATTTTTTTCAACAGCCGCCCATCGGTGAAAGCAACGCACTCTGCAGCTTTTGTGAAGTGGCATATTTGTGTTCTGGCAACAAATTAGGCCATTCATAAATTCAGAACAATGACAAGAATCCCAGTTTTCAGACTGGGCTGTTTTCGGCGAAGGAGCTCAAGCAGTTCCTTTTTCACTTGAATTCATTGATGGAATCAAACTGTGAGATTTTTTTCTACACGGTTTCAGAGCGATAGCTATCTTCAACAATGAAAAGGGGATTTGAAATGAATGCACGAAAACCGTAGCAATGGATATAGCATTTACATCACATGAGAGAAGAATGAAAAGGATTCAGTCAACAGCAAATGGATATTTATGCATAGTAGAAATAAAATCATTGATATCACACTACATGCTGGCATTCGATTAAAAAAAAAATACTGATACCAGTATTAATTTAAACTTTCAGTCTGTCAGGTCAATGCAGGAAAACAAATACAACAATAGTACAATAAATTAACCAAAAATTAAGCAGCAGATGACTCGATGTGTGAGCCAATTTACAGAAACTTTCAGTTGTGAAGTTTTTAAAGACTCAGATCTCTGAATTGATCACAGATAAAGGCAGCTGAGAACACTGTGTATTAACACCAAGCACTGAAGCCCACATGTGAACTCACTGTACAAATGAAGACTTTCACTGTATACCGTACTTTCATTGCCATGGTAACAAACAGAAAAACAACGAATGGTTGACTAGTTAATGGAGGCCACATGTCGAGCTTGCACTGAGAAAGATGAGAGGCTTTTGGTTTCTAATGTCCATTACCAAACTATAAATCTGTACTTTACATAATACAATGTAAGGCCCAGAACAGATCATGCTGTCTTTGAGCCCTTTTTCCAGGAGCTGCAGCCTTAAAAATAAACTGTAGCAGTCATGTATTTCTGAAGCTAGTACAGGACATTTAAACCATCTCTTCAAAAAATAAATAAATAAAAACACATGAGAGTGGTTGTAACAATTTTGATGTCGTCCTTTTATGAGTCCATTCATTGTGTAAACGAATACATTTAGGCATAGTACAAAAAGCAAACTATTGTAAAAGGGAAGAAAATATTCTAAAAAATAAAGAAGTTGTTATGAACATTCCAAACGTACATTAAAATAGCATGAGCCTCAAAAACTTCACTGCCGTTAATATACACTGAAACATGTTTCTAAACAAAACCAAAGAATTATAATATAATGAAACATTACAAGGAACCAAGAGGCCTTGTGTAGTGAAAAACCCTCCCTAAGTGTTATTGCTACTGCATTCACTTTGTTAGATATCCACCTTGTGGTGATCATGTGGTACTGCAGAATTTTATGTCTGATCAGATCAAGTGTGGTTTACAGGGTCGCAATGTTCAGATTTAAAATGTTAACCTCACCTAGTGATGTTTTACAATTGATCTCTTTACACTATAAAAAAATGTTTCTCCAATAAAAAAAATTCATCTGAGCCAAACACAGTCAACATTATTTTAATGAAGAATGTTTCTGTTTTGAGTCAATTTTGAGGTACAAATGTATTTAAAGTGATATAAAGTAAATCAGATGGTTAATAGAGCGTGTGTGTTTGTGTGTGTCTGTTGAAAATTTAAACAAAGCTCTAAAAAAGAAAAGAGAAGAAGTAGAAGAAGTAACTTTACAGATTTAAAATTTACTGAGTTTTAAGGAGGATTTTTTTATTTGCAGCTTATCAAATAAGTCTCAGATGTAACAGCTCATGGGTTCAGCTATAAAGCCTAAAGCTCTCAGCAAAGTTAGCTTCATGACTGCTTCAGTACGGCTGAAGCTCACCTGCATAGACTGGTCTGGAATGGCCGACTCATTTTCTCCTCTTTATATCTCTATTACAATTCAAGTCTCACGTGCCTCATGAGATCTGCACCGACGGTGGTGGAGGGTTTTTTTTTTTTTTTTTCCTAGGCTGCACTCCACGGCCTTCTCTACTACGCTAATATATTGTCCTTTTTTTTTCCTGCCACCCAGCACACACGATGAGATTCCTCAGTGCACACAGTCACACAGGCTTTTAGACACTCATTAGCCCCTACTAATACAATAAGTGTCACCTTCCATTACATGGTGCTGGGTTGGATATCAGGATTGGAAACCCACCAAATCTCCACACAAGGGGTGCTCACCCCCTCATGCACGGCATTGTCTTTCAGCCACAATGTGGAATTGTTGTCTGTTTTCTCCTCCACTAAAAATCTAAAAAGAAATTAAATCTCTACACTTGATATAAAAAAACTTGAACTTCATGGGGACTTTTCGCTGAAATACGAACCGGCTTGCAGACCGTCTGTGAAGGAACCACCGGAGCGGCGCGCCGATTCATCACGTGAATCTTCCTGTTAACTTTGGGGTTTGTTTCAGGGCAGGCAGCTGGTTAAAACCCGACGACACCCCCCTCCCCATTCAGGCTCATTGTCTTGCATATGAACAGCACATGCAGAGATGTACAAAATCTTAATTAAGACTCCTAATGCTCCGTGCTGTCGCCTGACCGTGGCTGTGGGCTCACGTGAAGCACTGCCGAACACAGCCTGAGGATCAATCTGCTTGGGTTTTTAACATGGCAAGGTGTGAGGAATACATTTGTAATCCTCTCATTTAAACCATTTTCTCCCATTGAGAGAAAATTGTAAATAAATAAATAAATAAATATGATTAGTTGAGGCACTCCTGGAGTAAAACACGCGCAGTGATCTAATCTTTCCTAAATCCTTGGCATGCATATATCATCAAGCTCTAATGCTCTCGGTCAGCACACAGCTGAGACATATGAACTGGTGTGTTTTTGTCCAAAGAGGTGATTCCAGTGCAGGGTTTTCTGTGCAGCCTGTACGTTGGGAGGGCCTCTCCCCCTGCGCCGTGGCAAAGGGCATGTGATCCTCTGCACGCAGCAGATGCCCCGGAGAAGGGTCGACAGATGAGTCGAAAATGAGCGTGACATGTGTTAAACAGGCGAAGCCCCGCAACACTGACGTGTGACAAGACGATGGGCGTAGGCAATCATTATTGTCTCCACTTAAGCAAGCAGTAAATATTCAAGGGATGATATCATTGAAAGCAAAAGCCATAATGCAAATCAGCCTGACCAGATTTTCATCCCTGATTGAGGTGTTTGACTAGACTGCGATCAGCTGGGAAACTTAGACCAGGCTTTTAAATAGGAGGGAGGCCTGCGGGTGGATATTACAGTAGTGAAGAGAGGTTATTATTCTCAAAATAACTTTTCAGTGTCTTAATAATAACTTCACCATGTAATTGTGTCAGACTGTGATTCTTGTCCTTAGATACTTGAGCTCCCCTCAACACCCTAACAGACCTTCGACCTCAGTCCTTCCTGCCTGACAAAAGTACCAGTACTGGTGAGTTAGGCATAGGAAAGAACATGCCAAGGAGGTGCCCCCCTCCACCCTCTGTACTTCTACCCACCCTTCAGAACCATTTGGACCACAGGGAATGGGTTAATCACATTAGAGGCCCAGAAGAGAGATGGGAAGTAGACAGTACCGTGACAGCCGGGGTAGCACTGGCACGACTAATCCCGTTAGGCCGAGGAAAAAGGGGGACGCCATCGCGCCTACGAGGCTGAGAAAGAAAAAAACATTTTCCCAGGAATGAGTTCACCTGTATGGTAACACAGAAAAGTTGGCCTGTTGACGCCTATTAGAAGAAACAATCGCACTTGGCACGTACAAATGTTTTTTTCATGCTGGGCACCACTTTACTGTCAGTGCCTGGAAAAAAAAAAAAACAAAACAAAAAAAACAAAATGGGCAGCAGACAGTGGCATTGCATGAGATCCTCTTTCATGCCACGGTGAAGCAGCCGCTTTCAACCCAGCGCTATCAGCCCCCGAAACAGTGAGAAGATGGGGAGGGGTGCTGTAAGAAGGACAGAGCTCATTTCATCGGCCATTGTAAGCGCACCCGAGTTCAACCTTAATGTAAACCTTAGCGGGCAGGATGTGAATAGGATGCTCTCTATAAAAATATATCCTGCTGGGTAATCCGGCAGATGGCCACGGCGGCGGACACTACAAGCAGGGCCGGACACTGCAGGGGTAACAGGGAACGTCCGACCAGCAGCCACTCTTCAGCCTGGGAGATGTGGAATCAAGATTCTTAACTCCCCTTGGCAACGCTGGGAAACAGAGCCGTCAGTTTAGATCCATCAAGTTTCTACTTAATCTCACCCACCATTTTTTTTTTCTCTCCATTTTCTCTTTTTTTGTATCTTCCCCTTTTGTTGTGGGGATTAAGCCAAGTGGTAAAACAGTGATTTAATGATCTTTCCATGGCTATGTGCACCACTTAAACCATGAGACAAACAAGCCGAGGCATTCTAAGAGTCACCCCCTCTAAAGCCGGCTGCTCAGGAACTGTGAGGCTTTTGATACGGCCTTAAGCTCCGGCTGATTATTTTTCCCACTACTGTGTGATATGCTGCGCTCTGCTATGGGAAAATTTAAGGTTTTGTGTTTGGTAAAAGCCCATTGTAAACAGGATGAGAAGAAAACAGTTGGATAATTTGATGATGGCTTTATAATGATAAAGTATGGAGAATTTTAATGGTTTGTTAACAGAGAACAGAGGCAGCTCTGTTAAATTTAACCATCACTACATGAATTTGCTTGAAAATCAGACTTTTACAGCTTTTACAGCAGCTGCTGGTTAGTTCCTTTAATCGGCAGGCGAAACATCGGTTTGAAAGAATTAAATATACAGTGTGCGTGTGTGTGTGTGTGTGTGTGTGTGTGTGTGTGTGTTATTACATCTTTCAAAATCCTGATGAGAGGACCTTCATTCATCAGTGATACTGATTTGAACTTTGAAGTTTTGATTTTTTTTTTTTTTTTTTTTTTAGATCATTCAGTTCATAAATCCTGAGCCTTTGGTTTCAAAAAAGGAAAAAAAAATCTTCCTCCTTCATGATGATCATGCCTTGAATTGCTAAATGAAAATCTCATAAATGGAGTCTTTTCACACTGACGGAATGAGAGATTTTAAGTAAGGACCCGGGAAGGGTTTTTAAAAACCAGTCTCTTACCACAGGTCGTTTGTTGTCTCTTCTTCAGGGAGGAAAACATGAGCAGTTGACTGGAGCGCTGCTTCCGGAGCTCCTCTCTCACTCCTCCACCTCCTCAGACGACGCGCCGCCGGAGCTGCTGAACGAGGCGCAACAATCATTTCAACAAATCTGTTTTCTAAGCTGGTGAGGCACACCGCACAGTAAGCGTAATGCTGGGTTTCAATTCTAGGTTTAAGTGTCAAAAATATTAGATTTAGGAAACTTCTGAGTCACTTCAGGAACAAACGTTTTAACAGCGTTGTGCTGCCAAACATAACCAACAGGTGGCACTAAGCAAAAGACACAGGAGGAGGATATTATATACAACCACAAACAAACTTCAGTCTGGTCAAAATCTGTCAACAAAATGTACATAGTTTTTAAATTTGTTGTCACAGTGTGTCATTACCTATATGTTTGTTATCTTCAAAACACAAAACATAAAACGATTTTTAAAAATCATAGAGAAAACCTTGTCTATTTGGAAAAAGACATGATGTTTTATAAACATAAATGTATTTTATGTTTATTATCCCATCAAAGCTCTGAAATTACAATCCAGTGGTTGATTTTTTTTTTTTTTTTTGAACTCTGGAAAACTCCTTTTGTAGCCACTGGTGTCATTATGTGTCTGTGGTGAGTAAACTACCTATAGATTAAAAGCCTCTGTGGTGTCTAAAACACAAGCATGATGCAACACTATGCTACCTTCTTATTTTTGCACTAGTAGGCTTTTAGTGCACTTATAATTCACCTAATTTCCCTCATTCAGCCAGATGCCCAATAGACACCTCACTCTGCACTCCATAGGCACAAAGGTCACGCTCACTGAGGACAAGAACCACTGACCTCTAGGATACAGCAATGTGGAGCCTTTACAGTTTCATTTTAAAGCACTTTCTTCTGATGCAGTCAGACAGTGACATCTCAAAACATCTGGTAACATGAAGGTGAAATCAAGCACATAAAGAGCTCAGTGTGTTTGTACCACTCTCTTAGTGGGGAATCACCGGCAAGTCACCGGCAGTGATCAATATAGAGGAGGAGTAGAAAGCCGTAATGGGAGAACAAACACCAGAGGAGAGGCGGTCTGTGTAATGGATGATAGAGGTGTTAGTGTTTGGCCAGTGTGCAGTAAGTGGGTAAGCTGGTGGTTGGCTTCACGGTGTGAAACCAGCAGGGTCAATGATGGTGGTAATGGGGAGGGTAAGTACTGTATTGGGGTTAATACTTCTGAGCTGGCTACAGGAGATTATGACACTGTCTAAAATATGAAAGACCCCTCGATGATTTACACTGAGAAGAAAACATGGGAATTGTGATCGGATGAAATCTTCATAAGTAACGTGTCTGACAGTAAGCATTTTAAAATTAAACACCGTCTCTTGAGTTCAAGTTGTCAAAAGGGTTTAATTTAGGTGAGGCAAAGGGGAAGCCATTATTCTTTACTCTGCCTATCTTCAGAGATTTCTTGGACTGGTCTTGTCATTTCAACGGATGTGTCTTGTAAGGTAAGGTAACGTCATTAATTTCCCTGACAAATATAATATAGAATACAACAAATTCCAAACCCACACAGGGGATTCATCTCTTTGCTTCTAACTAGCACATGAAATACAGATGACTTTAAATGCATGCTATCATGAAGATACCATGGTAATATATCCATTTCATCTCTTAACTTTTCAGTCACAGTATTTTGTTCCTGTTTGGACTTCTATATTTGTTCCAATCTGACAATACAAGACAAGAAGATCAGACATCAATGAATGCAACAAAATGTTGAAAAAAAAATATTGACATAGCTCTGAAGATATCATGTTGAGTCACTTCTTACTGTTTACTTGCTTACAAATTTCTCTTTTAAACTGTAAACATATGAAACTTACTATCAAGATGGCCTTTGTCAATACATTCTACTTTGCTCTTTTCCAGCAACAATTACTCTCTAAATGTCAGATATTTTGAAGATTTATTGAAGCAATGTTGATGTTAGATTGTGGGAGTAAATTAAGAAACATACAATTAAAAAAAAAAAATAAAACAAATAATTAAATAAAAATACTCTTTTGACAGTGCAGCACAGTAACTGGTCTTTTGCACTAACAGACATATGGTATATAAAATGTTCGGTACAACCTTAAAACCAACTTATAGGATGTTTTCAAACTAATTCTTTCTTAATGGTTTGTGATGCTAGTTGGAACTAAAATCGTTAATTTACCTCCATTAATTAGTTTATCCAATTGAAATTCACAGCTCTGAAGTTTCATTTGAGGACAAAAAGTCAATCGTTCTCAACTTGCTCGATATTTTACAGCAGATGTCTGAAACCCAGCTGAACTGTGAATCACTTCCTGCTTCAATCCACGGCTCACGACCTTTATTAGTCGTGAAACTGAATTAGAATAAATTAATTTCACCTGCTGCGTCCTGCTCGTCTTTTCACCGCAAATTCAGCCATCTGAGTCCAGACTCGTTTCTCCTGGAAGCGGGTTTGGAACCGAAGACTTGACAGGAAGCGCTGTGCGCTCAGGTTCACTGAGGCCCGAGCGCTGATTGGCTGAACCTTTAGCGACCTTACCTTTCGCGCATGCGCATTTGTGTCCGGTTTTCGTGCCCTGCCAGAGCCGTCCAGAGGGCGCGGTCAGTATAGTACATATTAAATTATTAAATTATATTATTAAAATGTCCAGAGTTCAAGTATGCACAGAAAAGGAGCAAAAGCTAGAAAAAATAAAACTTTCCGTCAAATAGATTTAGTTTATGTTTGGATTTTATATACATTCATGCTATTTAATTCCAAATATTTATTTATATTGTAGTATTTACTGTTGAAAATAATTTATTTTTGGCATAATAATGCATCAGATTAACATTGGTGATAAAGAGATAACATTGTTGATTGAAAAAAAGGCCTCTTCTTGATAAATGTCCTCTTTTCTGGAAGTCTGAATTTTGTCACCCTACATAAAAAAGAAAAATCATAAAGCTCAAAGCCAACCAATAGCCCAATAATCTCCTGTGAATCTGCCTGGCACAGTACAGTACAGCCTGATGATCCTGAGCTGATTCATTCAACCAAACAGACCCAAAATGAAGAAAACTGGCCGCTGAACATGTGAAAATTTATTCTCCTCGGTCTATCCAGTTGTTTCTCCTTCTTGTCAGCCTGTTGGCTGTTTTCAAATTCACAGTGGGCCTTCATGCAAAAAACAGGGAGTTGACTCCATCATCGATACAGATTACACGGATTAAACAATGTCACTGTAAAACAAGCAGTTCCCTGTAATAACAGTGAGTTATAGTTTCATGGTGTGCTTACAAAGATTTAAGCCGTCATATCTGGGTTAGACTACTCCCTCCCACAATCCAGATTATGCCATCTGTGAGAAAAGGACTGTACATGTAGCGATGTGATGTGTTTGTGTGCACGTGTGTGTGTATGTGTGTTTGTGTGTGTCAGCTTTCAAATCAAAATATGAGTGTCTCATTTCACTTTTAATCCAGGTCACTTCAACTGAGATGTTGATAGATTGCCTTGGATCGTGTTCCTGTTTATTCCAAGTGATCTGAGACATAGATATGCACACTGACACATCACTGATCATTTAGACCATTTTACATGATACAATTATTGATTTCAACTGTCCAAATAACAACTGAAGGACCGAGCAATTTCAAGCTTTCGTGAGCAGCGAGGTCAAAGCACCTTAATTCTTTGAACAGAAAAAGTAAACTTTATCCATTTTTTATTGCTTGTTAGATCCATTCATCTTTCATACTGTTTCATGAAGATCAGATACGATGCTGAACAGTCCAAACAAAGGACAAAAAGTCTTAAATACATGTTTTTGGACTGTGGGACAAAACCAGTTTCCATAGAAAATCTTCACTCAGACTTAAACCAGAGATCGTCTTGATGGGCTGTTCTGCCTACATATTCATTCACCATTTGAAATTGCTACTATAAAACAATGTGTTATTAGTATAAGGGAGAAATATAGCAAGATAATCTATTTCACCAGCAGTTTACTCCTTAGCATCTGGCTGATGGACGTGTGTGTGTGCGTGTGTGTTATCTAATGATGCTTTAGCTCTTTCTCTTTTCGAGTCTTACAGTTTTCTCTCCTTGTCCACGAGTTGTCTCGATTTGATTGTTGCAATCAGGAATTAATATTCAATGAAGGCCGTGAATGGCTTAAAATAGGACTAACAGATCCTGAAATAAAACCGAGGCTGTCAGAGGCCTGGCACAGTGGCTGTGATTGGATGACAGGAGTAAATCTGCTGGCTAAATCCCCTCTGGGCTCAAGCTGTGAATTGCACTGCTGGCTTGTTTTCAGGCTGAACTCCGCCCTGCAGACATGACGGCCGCCGCTCGCAGGCCAACACACTCTCGGCTGAATTTGGATAAAACCGCTTGGATTCCACTTTAACAGCTTCTTCCCTGCGTGCTGACGTGGAAAAAAACTAAACCAAAAAAAGAGAGAGAGAGAGAGAGAGAGAGAGAGACGGACGTGCGTTGACCTGACCCAGAGGAAACCCGATGGTAGGCAGACATGGCGGTGTGTGTTCAGCCCCCGATGCTGCTCCTGTAAATAAACAACATTTTCAGTTATTTACTTGTAAATCTTTTGAAGTATTGGATGAATTCACTCAGATGTTGCTTTCTCTTTATTCATTAACTGATTCACCCTTCCTGAAAAAAACACAAAATTAATATTTGATATATTTTAATCTTTTGATATGCAATTTCCCAGCCTTCTTTGCCAAGAATTTAAAAACAAGGTGATTGTCGCAGCAACCTTTTTAAACCTTTAAATGGATTTGTTGAAGCAATGCCCGCTGTCAAACTTGACAATATGTCACTTGGTTATTGTTCTTATTCGTGCTTGCTGTGAATAGATCCAGTTTGGGTCCATAAATGAAAAATGTAATAAAATAAAGGGGCTAGTCTTTTAAAAATACATAATTAATGATTAAAATTATTAAGTTGAGCTGATGAGGATCGCTTTGTTTGTTTGCGATGTTTGATGCTTTCATAAGAAATTATATGATTACTGAGGAAAAAATACTGTATATACTGTTGTTATCAAATGACATAAACTGCTGAAAGCTGCACTTCAGTCCAATGAAAACAGCTGGAATGAGCTCTCTGAGGGAGACACAGTCTAGTCATGCACAACTGTACTAAGTGAGGAATTGCCCCTGAATGCATAACCCTGTGTCATGATCCCTCATGCTGGATTTGACCCGATGGAGACGGATGAAGCCACTTTCATAAAGTCTGAAACGTCTCCAAAACGTATAACTAAGTCCAGCTATGCTGATTTAAACACTGACATGCCTCATAAATGGACAAATGACAAGATGCATGACAGTGTGTACCACATTTTGATTACCTAGTTGCTTCACAGGCATTTCAATGTGTGTCAGTGGTTTTTACAGATTTGTGCACCAATCGGACTTGATGGATAAGTAGTATTATTTTACACCAGCCTCAAACTTTTTCACAGTGAAGTCCTCTCTCCTTTTGGCAGCACAAAAAAAAAAATCTCAAACATAAATTTGCTTATAATATGCTAATTTTGGCTTTATAAAAAAAACCTTATTGTTACAAGTGTGCTGGAACGCTTACATGTAATCCCAAACAATCATTCAGTCCCTTGTTTGAAGTCTATTTAATAAAGGTGTGCAAAGTGAGCAGCAAATTTGCCTAAAAATCTCCACATCTGCTGTCCACAATGCATTTTCGTCACAACCTGCGTGCTGAATACAGCAGCTGCTGCTGGGCACATTAAATCCTTTACAAAAATGACCAGGAACATACAATGGGTGAACCACTTTGACAGGTGGTGATAAATTATGACATTCAGCATCAAGTGGCTCCAAACCCTCGGCGGTTTAATTTTGATTTTGTTACATTTGCCACTCTTTTTAAAGTCATAAAAATGCAAAAAAGTAATAACAGCTGTTCGTACTTTGAATTTAAATAGCAAATCCAGTAAATTAAACATTGGCCGCTGTTGGTTAAATTATATTTGATAATCCTGTTCTCTATGTTCAATCTACAGGTCATTGCACCCGATGCATTCAGAGTTGTGTTTCATCACCACTTATGTTACTTTGTGAAAAAGAATAATGGCTTAATTTTTCCATACGTGTTGCAGGTTTTAGCATTCAGCGAGCTGCCAGCTCGCTCCTCCGTCCCGGAGCAGCCGTGACGGCCAGGATGTGAGAACGGGATCATGCCTCTGGTCAAGAGAAACATCGAGCCCCGGCACCTGTGCCACGGCGCCGTGCCCGATGGGATCGGTAGCGAGCTGGAATGTGTAACCAACAACACGCTGTCTGCCATCATCCGCCAGCTCAGTAGTCTCAGTAAGATCCCTGTTACACGGACTCAGCAGTGCTTGGATCATAAAATGTTGACGTGGTTGTTGAAGTCGGGGTCATTACATCGATTTTACATTAAAATGTGACTGAAATCACTGTAACACAATCTGGTGTATCCCGTGTTGAGTTCATATTGTGTAGAGGGCCTTGCTTTGTCTGCTTATTCTACTTCCTGTTTTATTTGAGAGAGTTCTCATACCTTGTTGTGTGCATTACCAAAATATGAATCTGCTCCTTCATTCATCCTTTGATCCGGTTGCAGGTAAACACGCAGAAAATGTTTTTGGAGAACTGTTTAATGAAGCCAACACCTTCTACACGCGAGCCAACTCTCTTCAGGATCGCATCGACCGTTTGGCTGTTAAGGTCACCCAGCTGGACTCCAGCGTGGAGGAGGGTCAGTTCACAGAAAAGCATCTCCATGCTAAGAAAATGCTCTATTGTTTATTACTGCATCATTTCAGCGAAATACTAATCCTCTTTTTTTGTTGTATACCAGTCTCTCTTCAGGATATAAACATGAGGAAGGGATTTAAAAGTTCTTTAGTTCAAGACCAGCAGGTTTTGTCCAAGAGAAGCGTTTCAAACTCTGTGTCTGAAATGTACAACACCTGCGACAAGCCCCCCCCTCTCAGTTCCCTCACCGCCTACAGGTACTGCATGTTTGATAACACGATAAATGTGTTCAATTTGCAGTTTCATGT
Source organism: Salarias fasciatus (assembly GCF_902148845.1). Taxonomy (NCBI): domain Eukaryota; kingdom Metazoa; phylum Chordata; class Actinopteri; order Blenniiformes; family Blenniidae; genus Salarias; species Salarias fasciatus. The sequence continues at coordinate 11,785,619 of NC_043754.1, forward strand.
GTCACACGGGAATGTTTTCCCCACACAGGGAGGATTCGACTGATGCAATGAAATTCTACTCGGATCCGTCTTACTTTTTTGACTTGTGGAAAGAAAAAATGCTTCAAGACACTGAAGACAAGAGGAAGGAAAGAAGGAGGCAGCGGGTGAGAAGACAATCCATTCTTCTGCTCACGCACTTACACAGAGAGAGCCTGTTCATGCTTTGTCTCCGTCCATTTTCCCAGGAACAGAAGCGATTTGTGGAGAGCAGCACTCTTCAGCGTGAGGTGAAGAAGGTGAGAAAGGCTCGAAATCGCAGGCAGGAGTGGAACATGATGGCATTCGACAAGGAGCTTCGTCCAGATCACCGTCACCCACAGACTCTTCGCCGAGGAGCATCGTCTGAGGGCTCGCTCTCACCGGACGGAAGGTTGGAGAGTAATTAACATGAGCATTGCCTCAGAAACAAGAGACAGGATTTGTCTAGGCTTCACCATTCATTTTGGAACATTAACTCTCTCTTTCACTCTTCCTCTATCCAGGCCTGACCTCTTCGACTTCCCAGTCCCTCCTGTACCTTCCCATGCTGCTTGTAACTACGCCAAGTCTCACGATTACGTGCCTGGGAGCACCCACCCCTCCCCGCCTGTTGAGCATGAATACCACAGCATTGATGTAAACTACAAGAGAGTGACCTACGCCTCGGCCGAGCCTCACGCCACAGACCGGGTCAATGGTTCAGTACGACCGCCGCAAGATTACAAGTATGTGTGTTATGATGCTTCTTACGCAATCAGGGAAAGGTTCAAATATAATGTCAATTTTACAGCATCAGAAATCATAATCCTCTTTCTGTCACCGTCACACAGCTCCGCCCACCCTCCCCCTGTCCCTCCTGGACCGCCCATTCCGTCAGCCCAGACAGCCTTTGGATTTCCTCTACCGCCGATGCCAAATAATGGAGTCGTGCACGTAGGCCCAGGCTACCCACTTCCCCCGGTGCCTCCTCCAGGGCCTCGCATGATCCCCCCTCCCCCGGGTCCACCTCCTCCGCCCATCCCACCCCCGGCTGTACCGCCACACCTAGCGGGACACGGCGACGGAAGGCCAGAGGGTAAACCGGTGCGAGATGCCAGGAGTGACCTGCTGTCCGCCATTCGCATGGGTGAGTACCGTGTTACGCGTTACGTCAACATGCCGGCTGTCGGCCTGGTAGTTTGTGGCGCTCACAAGATGGTTGCACAGTCTTAACATGCACGTGTTAAAATCAGGCATCCAGCTGAAGAAAGTCCAGGAGCAGCAGGAGCAGCAGAGCAAACGGGAGCCGGTGGGGAACGACGTGGCCACCATCCTCTCCCGACGCATTGCAGTCGAGTACAGCGACTCCGAGGACGACTCCGAACTCGAGGAAAATGAGTGGTCAGACTGACCAGACAGAAAGGGCAAAAGACAACAGCAGGGGTCAAGTGTCACTTTACCATTCCTGTTCATATCAAACACAATCAGAGCACTTCATTTGGCTCCATCTAGTGGACTCAACTTACCCAGCTATGAATTGTCTCAATAGTACAAATTTTAACACACATATTGTCTTTTCTAGCACTGACAAAATATGAATAATTAGTATTTCAGTCATCATGAAGGTCCAAAGACAAAGTTATTTTGTAAAAACAAACTCCAACCTTGAACACACATTGTCCACAAGCCTTTCTGACATGTCACTGCAGGAAAAACACAGCGATGAATAATGCATTAAAGCCACTGGCTGGGCTCCATGTAGCTGCTTCAGTTTCAGGATCTTTGCATTGTGCATGCTGGTTCACGGTCACACTGCCACGGCGAAGTGGAACACTTGAACAAAACAGAGTCACGTTACTAGTTGCACCTGTGCTTTTAGTATTTTAGGTTGAAATGCGTGCTGTGATGGAGTCCTGTTAATTCTAAACAAGTGCAGGCAGATGATGAAGGGTTTCACAGTTTATGTTGATCACTTTGTGAGATATCACATTCCTAATATTTTTTAACCAAATGTACAACTCCTCATTAAGTGTGTTTGATGATTAATTCCATTTGACATTTTTTGTAATTTCTACCTCAATTTGTAACCATTTTACTGTCCTACAGTATGTGTGGTGACTATCATGAGCAGTCTGAATACTGATGTTTTCTGCCATTAGGTTATTACTTGTGATGTGTCTTTGAAAACTGCAACTTATAACTAAATGATTAAAAAACATGATGTGTTTTTTTCTCTGAATCATCCCATATACTGTGAAATACAAGAAGCAGAAACCTTTTTCTAACTCACCTTTTTCTTCAGTGTTTATTGAAACTGACAGAGTAGTTTCAACTTCTGTTTTATGATATTATTATCCACTCATATTGAATCATGTGTTAGTCAGTATGTTAGGCTGTGGTAGCCTGAACCTGATCCTGATCATAATGGGGGAAAAACACACTGGACGGGTCTACAATCCAACACAATATAAACACAGAGAGATGGGCAAGCACGCATTTTCACATTCACAGTTATGTACATTCAATTTAGAGTCAACGATTAAAGTCAATTTTTTTTTTTTTTTTTTAATAGTAGAAGGCCCTAAAGTCTTGACCCAAACTGAGGATATTCTCGCTTTCACAACAGTTCAGTTCAGCTTCAGCTTTCCTATTCACTGCTGACTCAAGCATATTTCAGTTTCAGTTCTATTCAAATAAGGAAGTAAAAAAAATAACCTACGTAACATTTTATCATAAAAGCAGGAATTACAAACTGGGAGAATGAGGGCAAAATATAATGGGGGAAAATTGAAGTAAACAACGGATTAAGACAAACACACACTGTGTTCGATGAATAAATACCGTCGGATTAAAGGGGGGAAATAATGAATTAAAAATTGAAGGGAAATTAATGTCCAGCAGAGGTCAGTAGCGCCCCCGATGGACTTGTGCAAACACGGAACTGATCCTCGACTCTGAAACTGTGGCGCATCAGCCGCCATGTTGGCTCCACACATCGTCCACTGTACTGCATTATAAAAAACCCGCAGAGCCACAATGGAGAGCTTTTCCTCCCGTGACAGCCCGGTGCTCGGCAGGTGATTAGCACAGTCAAGCTCCTCCTTTAGCTTGCTAGGACAGAAAGAAACCTGGACGTTCTGCGTGGAATTTAAGGTAAAATAATAACCCTGGCACGACGAAGCTTTACTGTTAGAGCAGTTTTGTGAGTCTAAACATTCAGGTTCAGCTGTCGTTAAAGTGTACTTGGTGAAGATGAAGATGAAGGCTCGTGTTTGCTAGCTAGTCACCTGACTTATACGCGCACACGCACAAATCAGCTTTACTCTCAATGTTGCGTGTGTGGTAACAAACACATATTCAACGATCAACCGCGTTAGTTTATTCCCAGTCAGCATTTGGTTGAAGAACGAATGTGTTTCTGTAGCAGAGGTGGTGGGTGACTTTACTACTCTTGGTCATTCATTTGTTGTAAAAACAAACAGCCTAATACCGGTAGTGTCAGCTTTAGGGTCATTTAATGAGAATTACTTATTCACTAAGTCTGTTTTTATTAGATACGACGAAACACTGCATAACGTACCGGTTTCTTGAAAGACCGTCTGTCTGACCCTCTGATCTTTTCTCAGGGGATTTTGTTTTGTGAGACAGAAACAAACCAGATGGACACTTCAAATCTTCCCAAGATCCAGGATGAGGAGCGAGAGAGCCGGTTTGGTTATGTACATGGAGTCTCTGGACCTGGTATGGCTTTTCTCTTCACCTGTGTGTGTGTGTGTGTGTGTGTGTGTGTGTGTGTGTGTGTGTGTGTGTGTGTGTGTGTGTGTGTGTAAATTGATGGTGGGTTTTTTTTTCCTCAAAATCACACGTCAATAAACAACCAGGTCATGCATGGTGTCATGTCAAATAAAACGAAATAATCAAACACATTTAAAGCACTCTCTCTGTATTCATCAGCAGAATAGTTCATAATGACTGAAGCTACCCCGCATCTGAGAAAAGCCGCAGGTTATCAAAGTCTGATTGTGATCCTTCAGCCACAAATATTAGAAATGTGCATCCTGGTAGCCCCATATAACCTAGTGTAAATGCGTCGTTTTGAGATACTGGAAGATATTGCTATCAAATTACAGCCTTCATAGCCGAACATTAACTTAATATTATCCCTCCAAAACAGTTTTGATAAAAAGGTGAAAGGTTGGAAACAGTTAAAACTGGCTGTTTATCTGGAGTATTATTATTGTCAAATCAGACAAGTTTAATGTCAATCTCTTTTGCTGAAGTATTAATGATATCAATAATGTTTAACCCCCATTTTCAAAGGAATTATATCTTCCATGTTTTATCCAAAGTATCTCCTTTTCACAGTTTCCCACTTTATATTTCTGTAATGTCTAACACTGTAACTACTGCAGCTGTATTTTTGACATGCACATATTCTACAGCTTATTTTGCCACTACAAATTGTGAAGTTTGGGGAAGAAAAAAGAAAATAATATCATGTGCATTACTTTCTCAGGTTGTTTTTTTTTTTTTTTTTTTAATCATGATTAATATTTCTGTTCTTTCTTGTTTCGAACCTGTCCACTGACAGTGGTCACAGCTACGGCGATGGCCGGAGCCGCCATGTACGAGCTGGTTCGTGTCGGCCACAGTGAGCTGGTGGGAGAAATCATCCGTTTGGAGGGAGACATGGCAACGATCCAGGTCTACGAGGAAACCTGTATCCTTCGTGATAAAACGTTGTAACAAACAGCGCTGAAGAATTCACAAGTCAGAGTTTAGAGTCGGCTTGTCGATTCTCAGTGGTGTGTTCTGCTTTTTGTTTTTTTTTTTTATTTCGCCTTAACTCTGCGCTGCAGCTGGCGTGTCTGTGGGAGACCCTGTGCTCCGAACAGGAAAGCCCCTCTCTGTAGAGCTGGGCCCGGGGATCATGGGCTCCATCTTTGATGGTATCCAGCGTCCACTGAAAGACATTAATGACCTCACTCAGAGTATTTACATCCCAAGAGGAGTGAACATCGGTGCTCTCAACAGAGACGCCAAATGGGAATTTAACCCTGGCCAGAGCCTTCGGGTGAGGAAATTGAGGTTGTTGGGGGTTTTTTTTAGCTTTTTCTCTTTTTCAGTGGATGTAATGTGATGCTTTCCTCTCCAGGTGGGAAGCCACATGACCGGTGGAGATATCTACGGGATGGTGTTGGAAAACTCCTTAATCAAGCACAAGCTAATGCTTCCACCTCGTAACAGAGGCACCGTCACGTACCTGGCTCCTCCGGGGAACTACGACCTTTCTGTGGGTGGAGCAATTGAAGAAAAAAAAAAACACCTTTCTGTGTGGCTAAAAGATGAAGCTAATATTGAAGTTCCTCTTTGTTCAGGATGTGGTTCTGGAGCTTGAATTTGAAGGGATAAAGGAGAAGTTCACCATGGTGCAGGTGTGGCCGGTGCGACAGGTTCGCCCAGTGACAGAGAAGCTGCCAGCCAACCATCCACTGCTGACCGGGCAGAGAGTCCTCGACGCGCTCTTCCCGTGAGTCTTCCCAAACTGAAAAACTGCTCCAGTCATGGAGGCTGGAGGTATTCATTGTGTGCTGAAATCCGTTGTGCGGCAGGTGTGTGCAGGGCGGCACCACTGCCATACCGGGAGCCTTCGGATGTGGGAAGACTGTCATCTCACAGTCACTGTCCAAGTACTCCAACAGCGACGTCATCATCTACGTGGGCTGCGGAGAACGTGGAAATGAAATGTCTGAAGTGCTGCGGGACTTCCCCGAGGTTGGAGCAGAACAGCTTTATCTATCTGTCGTTTTTAGGAGTTTTGTGCTCCAGTGCTTTGTTTTTAACCGGATAATGATACATTTAAAAAGAAGATATTTCAGATAGTTTTGATCTGTTTGTACACTTCATGTCATCACTGTGCTACTTTTTTCCAGCTTACCATGGAGGTCGATGGCAAAGTTGAAAGCATCATGAAAAGAACGGCCCTGGTGGCGAATACGTCCAACATGCCTGTGGCTGCGAGAGAGGCTTCCATTTACACAGGTTCAGATCCAGTTTGTTTTTGTTACTAAAGAAGTTCATAAAATTAAACTTTTTCTAGTTTTAAGTTGGAAGAATGGCTCTGATTCATTCATTTCCTGTGCAGGGATTACACTGTCCGAATACTTCAGAGACATGGGCTACAACGTGAGCATGATGGCCGACTCGACGTCTCGGTGGGCCGAGGCCCTGAGAGAAATCTCTGGACGACTGGCTGAAATGCCGGCTGGTGAGTTGGTTTTCATCTTAACGGTCGGAAAGGCTCAGTGAGTAGACCTGATGTTGCGACCGTCGCCGCCTGCAGACAGCGGCTACCCCGCCTACCTGGGCGCCAGACTGGCCTCCTTCTACGAGCGCGCTGGACGCGTGAAGTGCCTGGGCAACCCAGAGAGGGAAGGCAGCGTCAGCATCGTGGGCGCGTGAGTCATCTTGTTCAAGCTTAGAACATAAAGTTTACTTTATTATTCTGCCTTTAACTCACTGACTGCTTCTCAGTGTGTCGCCCCCTGGTGGAGACTTCTCAGATCCTGTCACTTCAGCCACACTGGGAATCGTTCAGGTGGAGTATCGTCAATGTTGAGCCTTTAATTTCGAAAGAGTTAATCTTTATGCATCTTTCTGATTGGATGTGTTGTCTTTCTTTTTTTTTAATCCAGGTGTTTTGGGGATTGGACAAGAAGCTGGCCCAGAGGAAGCACTTCCCCTCTGTCAACTGGCTGATCAGCTACAGCAAGTACACACGAGCTCTGGATGAGTATTATGACAAACATTTCCCAGAGTTTGTTCCTCTCCGCACAAAAGCCAAAGAGATTTTGCAGGAGGAGGAGGACCTTGCTGAAATCGTGCAGCTTGTAGGAAAGGTGATGGCCAAAATCTGTCTTAAATATTCAGACTGCAGATATTGAAATTGAAGTTTTTCTGTTTACAACTTCTTGAAAAAGTCAAAGGACTGATGTGATATATTTCTTTGCTCAAAGGCTTCCCTGGCAGAGACGGATAAAATTACTCTGGAAGTGGCCAAGCTCATCAAGGACGACTTCCTGCAGCAGAATGGTTACACACCCTACGACAGGTAACACGGCTTCAACGTCTGCAGGCAAACCGTGAACGACGACACTAATCATCAGTGTCGTAATGAAGCGGCGTCTCTGTGCTCTTCCACACAGGTTCTGTCCCTTCTACAAAACCGTGGGCATCCTGTCGAACATGATAGCTTTCTACGACATGGCTCGACACGCGGTGGAGTCCACCGCTCAGAGCGACAACAAAATCACCTGGGCCATCATCCGGGAGCACATGGGAGAGATCCTGTACAAGATCAGCTCTATGAAGTTCAAAGTATGTTATTATTGTCTTCCTTTTAGTGTTTTTTTTTTCTAGACAAACATTTTTTTCCATTTGTTTTTTAGTGTAGTAACGATTGATTGTGGCCTGTTTGTGTTCTATTATTTGTTCAGGATCCCGTGAAGGACGGAGAGGCGAAGATCAAAGCCGACTTCACCCAGCTGCTGGAGGACATGCAGAATTCCTTCCGGACCTTGGAGGAATGAGCTGCTTCCTCCCAGTCTTCCCCTAAACATCCAAACCCCAGTGCAGTGTGATGTAGTGCAGATGAATCGGCCCGTGTTCTCAATGTCTTCCTCAGTCATGTGAACTCCTGTGTTTCTTGATGTTTACGTCCCCTTAAACATTCCTTGACCAGCACAAATTTCTATTAATTTTATTTTGGTATTGTTGAATTATTACCCATCAAGGCTGAAATACTGGAATTTCCCCACCGCACACACACCTAAAATATCGTCCTTCCTTCACGCGGCCCTTTGACACCATCATGTTGTGATTGAATCCGGTGCTGCACTCGCGCCCGACTACTCGCTGCAACCAAGAGTGGAAACGGATGTTTCTTTTCCCCTCAGATACGACAGTGATGATTACAGATTATTAACGAAGTGGGAACACGCAAATAAATAAAAGGGACAGAGTCACTGACTTCTATCAAGGGGTTTAGGGCATTCCTCCACCTTTTACCTCTTCTGTGTGATCGTGATGTTGTGAATTATATACTTGATGATGTTTATTCAAATGTGAATGAATGACTCTGTTAGTTTGTGATGAAACAAATATTTCACTGTTCTATTCATGGTACATTGTTGTCTCCAAAAATAAATGCAAAAAAAAAACTAAAGTTTTTCATTTTTAATGTGGTTAATTAGCTGCATTTTTTTTATTCCCCCAATTCTCTCTTTAAGACGTGATTTGCTAGTTTGTTTTAAAACTTTTCTGCTTCTTGACTCATGTGTTCAGTGACAGATTCTGAACTGCAGGTGGCGTAGTGTGAATGTTGGAACTAAAAAGCTCCTGAAGTTTGTTTCACTCCTGCAAAGAACAGATTTTCTTCTCAGTGACTGCAGGAATATAGCAAACTCTAATATATTATCTCATTGTTCTGTATCTTAAAAAAACAATATATTCAACATTTATTTTAACTATGCACTTTTTTAGGGATTTTTTTTTTCTAATTTGAAGTGGGATAATGATTGTTTTCAGTTAGACAGAAAATCAGAACTTTTATAGGATTTTTCTCTTATTTAAAAGCTAAAATGAGCAAACAGTGCAACAATTTTTCAGTTCCTTTAAAGTTTGGAGACAAATCTCTTAATATTATGGATAATGAACCTTTGCAGTCTAATTAATTGGTTGAGAAGTGTCTGAATATAATAAAATGGGTTTTTTTTTAAACCTTTCAACAATAAGTATTCTTACACTCTGCGAGGACAATTTCCCTAACGTTCAGTTTGAGATATGGAATTCACACAGTCCTGCTCACTTTTGACAAAACAAGTAAAAAAGTCTTTGCAAACTTACCCAAATATGGAACGTTAACGGGGATATATTATCAAATAAATTTGTTTCTTCTTGACAAAATCTGAAAGCAACTTTACCAAGAATTATAACGTTTCCATTTCAGAACAACCCTCATCCACATGAAACAGGTGAATGAGATAAATCAGATGGAGAAAGAAGCAGTGAGGAGCACAGTCAGAAACATGAAGACAAACAGGAGAATTGATGCTACTGGAGTCAGTCAGTCTGGGATTACTCCTCAGGAAAGAAGACGCTGGCAGATTAAATCAATAGAGGATCTGTTTTTTGTTCAGAGTCCTTCCTCACATGACAAACAGTTATTGAATCATTTCAAAATCAGCGTCACTTTTCTTCCCCGAAGCATTTTTGTACAAGTAGATGAGCAGAGCAATTTTCCCGTCTTGCCTCAGTTTTCTCTCGTCCACTTCATTTACTGGTTATGCTTTGTTTGCTGCACGCGCAGCATCTTAGCAGTGCGCTGATGCATAATCTTCGGCATGTAATGCCGGTTCAGTCCCCGGCATTAAATCCTCCAAAATAGATTAGAGCCGCTATCTCAGGTTCCGGCCTCCATTAAGACTAATGGAAGCAGAACCCGCAGGAGCAAGAGCAGCATCTTTTCCCCGCATTGATTCAGTCCATCCAGACATGGAGCAACGCCCGCGTCAAGATTTCACTACATGTCTCTCTTTGCGAAGACTTGACGGGCAGTGTGTGTGAACGTGCGTGTGGTGTGTGGGGACTCGTCATGCTTGTGGGGACAAATCTTGAGGAACTTGTTACAGTGGGAGGTGGAAGGCTCGTGTGTGTAGTTTTTAACATGTTGAAAATGAATGTAAGCCAATGCAGTGTTCCACTGGCGATCCCAGCGTGTGTATTTGTGAGAGTGATGGGGAATGTGGAGTTTAGAGTAAGTCTGCAGGAAATGAAGTCAGCAGATTCTTTCTCTTGCTTCATCTTTAGTTGACTTACTGAAATTCACAAAGACGATAACCCCGCCTCAGTTCAGTCTGCACCCACCTGTGTGAAGTTTGCATGGTCTTCCACAGCATGGACAGAGCTGTCTGTTGGTACTCTGGTCTCCTCAATCTGTCCAAAAAACACACGAGAGGGGGTCCTTTGAAAAAGACGCCTGTGGATGTGAATGTAAGCGTGTGTGACTGTGTGTGACTTTTCCTATCACTACACATATTTTTGATAAGACGACTGCACAAAACCTGAAAAGAACAAATAAAATCTATTTCTGTTATTACATTATTAGTCACAGTTATTACTATTTTACATTTTTAATGCTATTTCAATAATGTATTAAGTTATTACATTATGAGGGGAATGCTATTATGACAATGGATAAAATGTGTTATTACACTATTCAGGAGTTTTTAGTTTGTGGGAAAAAGTCAGAAGTATTTCATTATTGACCATTACTATATAAGTTGAATGAAGCACTATATAAGATGAAAGGATACATTATTTCACTACAAAGAGGAACATGGGGTCAAAGGCTCGGTGTTGAAGTGCCCATGAGCAAGAAAAGTGTGAGGTCGCTGGCTTGTCTTTGGGCCTGTCAGTATTATGACCCTTTGACCCTTAACACTTATCAGAGCCCGTGTCAAAATCCAGTCATACATAGTGCAATGTATAGAAACATCGGCAGACACATTAACAACATGACAGGCACCTGCTGGTGACACACACACACACACACACACACGCGCACACACACACACGCACACAGAAACTCCTGGAGAGTTTTCAGTGCAGACAGCGAGGTCAGGTTGCTTTCGAGAGGAAATATGATCTGAGAGGGTGGGGCTGCCCCGTGGATCATCGCTCACTCTCTCATCCGTCATGTTCCTCATATGCTCCCTCGCCCAGCGCCGTGCGGATTATCAGGGCTGCGTCTGCAGCGTCTGGGAACACCTCATCCTCACCCCTCAGCTATGGACCGAGGTATGCGGAGCCTCCTGGCTGCCTGACTCCTCCAGCACTGCCTATATTTATCAAAGCATGCCACAGTGCTGAAATCTAAAAAAGCAACTCATAGAAACTTTGAAGCCGAGGCAGCCGAGGCATGTCTGAGAACAACTTGTGAGCTATGTATTGAAACGTGAGAGCGATAGTTGTAGGAAAAGTGAGCCGGCAGATGCAACACGATATAAAAACCACTTGTCAGGAGGAATTCGAGTTGGGATACTTCCACCGTGGGAATCCAAGAAATGGAAAGCATCCCACTGCTCTGATAGAGTGTCGTCGCAGCGTCACCAGCGCTCAGACATGCCAGTTTTCTTTTTTTCAGTACAAATGACTGATGAGAAACTGGGTTGTTCTTTAGGGTTTTTTTTTTTTTTTTTTTCCTCACAGAAGGAGTTTGGTGACAAGGTGACTTCTTCAGAAGTGTTCTTCTCTTCAGCGTTCGCTCAACATCGCAACACTGCGGCTTGGAAACTGTAAATCTGACATTTCAGCTCGCATATATTGATGATTTTGTCTTTTGGATTTGAAGACAAGGGGTAAGTCAGCTGAAACAATAATCTCTATGTGCCATATGAATTGTCTTTTTTTTTCCAACAAATACATTGTTTTTGTTAAATAGATCCTAGTTTTTGTATATCATTGAGAAATATTCACTTACATCTCATGCAAAAGTTGGCAAATTAAAAATATAACAAGCAAACTAACTCTAAATGTGTATTTTAGAAGTTTATTAGGATGTAAAGATTTGTTAGTTTTACTTTCAACCTTGTCAGATTCATTGTGTCGAGGCTATAATATCGCTTTACAAATCAGACTGGAGGATTAACTCACATTAACAATAACTGACGGACTTGTTAGGAGTGGTTGGATCTTGGTTTTACTGGCCCAGATACCGTTTGTCCCTGAAGAGTTGGTGTCCTTGTTTTAACAAATTAGATTTGAAGCTCTGAGGGACGCAACCAGACCGAGAATCCTCTGATTATAGCTGTGATTAGTTCATCTATAAACAGAAGGTCTTTCAGGGTTAAACACGGAGTGTGAGTCCAGGAAATTATGCATTTTCACACAGTGTCATTAGAAATTCTGTCATTCAGACAGCTATTGTTAAACAATTTCGTTATTACTGCTTTTATTTGGACAGACTCGATCAGCGTTTGTATCATTTTAAAGATATTTACCACTCATATTTTATTTTTATTTATTTTATTTTTATTTTATTTGAAACATCGATCTTACAAATCTGTTGTCGCTGTGTTATTGTAGCTTAAGAATTTTAAAATAATCATTTTTTGTCTTCCTCTTCTTCCGTAGCGAGCCATCATGAAATGGGAGAAGTTAAAGCCTCCGGAGCCCGATGACCCGATGTGCTGCTGCGAATGCGATATCTACCAGTACGGATGTTGTTGTGAAGACTTGGACGAAGCCTTTAACAGGTATGGAGGGTGTGAAGAAGAGGGTCACAGTATGCTTCGTCAGACTTGCAGCAAGCTGGAGTTGCTTATTAGTTTAAATCTGCCTCCACGTTCCTGGGAGCTGTTCACACTTTGCTGGTGCGAGTTTGGAAACCAGTAAATCTTCAAGGACGAGGGAGAGCGAGAGGAAGAGGGCAGAGGTCGATAGAAGTTTTGCCGCCTGCTGGTTCACCGATCCTACAAATAGTCTAGTGTTCAATCATCCAGAAAATGTGTAGTTTAATTTGTCAGTTTTTATATTTTCTGATATTAACACTGCAGTAACAAATTAAAAAATGTGAATCAGCAAGCTGCTGATGTTCTGCTTGGCAGTTTCCTGGCTACAAAGAGGCTTATAAACCCGACAGATGTGGGGACTTTCTGGAAGAAAAGCCAATATGCAAATCTCACAAAGTGTGAAATTATTCATGAATTGTGGGAATCTTGAGGTCCAAGAAGTTAAATATGTGTTTATTTGATTAATTCCTGACAGACTTCTAAAATAATTCTGACTTCACATTACCTCTACTTTAGTAAACGGACCACTTTTTTTTCCCACAGGTGGCTGAAAGACAAACCCTCTAAAGGCGGCTGCCAGTGTCCTGTGCTGGGGGCCGTGATCGAGCACCTGGAGATCTCCATGATCCCCGCCCTCCTGCTGCTGCCCGTGCTGCTGAGGCTGGCGGCGCTGCACTACCTGCTGGGCATCATCGTCCTGACGGCGCTGCCCGGCCTGGTGCTGTGGTACTACTACGCCACGCACCGGCGGAAGAGACGCACCCTCTTCTTCCTCACCCTGGCCCTCTACTCCCTGGCCTACATGTACTACCTCTTCATCACGGAGATTTTGCCCCGCGGGGACGTCAGCCAGCTGCAGGTGTTCGCCGCGACCGCCGGGATGATCTTCACCATAGTTTCTCTGATTTACACCAAGAGAGGTCCGGGGTTTGTGACCGCCTCCCTTCAGAAAGCACACGCCGTCGATCAGACGTCTAAAAAGGACTCCGCGCTCAGGGATGGATCCACCCAGCCGGCAGAGCTGCAGGCAGCAAAACACACTCTGGCGGCGAAGTGGAGCCGGTGTGCGGTGTGCAGAATCCTGCGGCCGCCGCGGGCCGGACACTGTCGGACCTGTGGCTCATGCGTGCGGCGTCTGGACCACCACTGCATCTGGTGGGCCTGATTCAAATTTACACACTCACACTTATCTTTTATGGCTCCTGAGTGAACTTTGTGTATTTTTTTTGCACTCACAGCAGAACAGAGAAATAAATTATTTACGAGAGCTGAGTAAACCGCCCAGCAATTACACCACAAACAAGCTCAGCTTCAGCAAAATGAAGTCCAATTAAAAAAGTGTTTCCTTTCAGAATAAAAAGGATTTAATTCTGCCATCAGATTTAACATGCAGAACCTGCTGCAGAACTGTGATACACGAGCTGACTTAAACATTGTGACTAGGCCTGCACAATATATCGTTAGAACATCGCCATCGCAATGTGCGCATGTGCAATAGTCACATCGCAGGATGTGCAATATTTTTTTTATTATTATTTTTAACTTTTGTTTTGCTTCGTAAAAGCAGCAAGCTCCTCCATGCTCCCCACAGCCGCTCTCTCTCCTTCCCTCCTAATCGGCACTCACCGGCCCCCTCCCTCCTCCACAGCAGGGGGGGGGGGGGGGGCACTCTCAGACTACACTCTGAACACAGGCGACATGCAGGAGGAAGCGACGAAGGATTTAGTCCCCAAAAGAAGGTCAACATGTGAAATTTGGAAGTACTTCGACTGTAAAAAAAAGACGATACGGAACAAAAAAACGTTCTCTGCCGACAGTGCCTCGTTGTGGTTGCCTCAACACGAGGTAATACGTCAAACCTGTTGGACCATTTGAAACGCCATCACAAGCTCCTGTATTTCCAGTGCAAAACCAAAGACCCCGGGTGAAACTTCATCTTCTCAAAAAACAATTGCAGAAGCCTTTGTTGGCATAACACCGTATGATGATTTTTACCTAGCAAAAGTCATGGTGCCATTGCACACTGTGGATCATAAAAGAGGGATTTTAAAAAATGATCCACACGCTCGACAAGCGGTATGAAACAACACGTATTTCTCTCAAGTGGCCATCTCCTCAAATGGAGCTATTCAGGTCATCTGGTGAAAATTCTTACATTTTTAATATCGCAATATATATCGCAATATATCGCAAGCCCCCAAAAAATCGCAATGTCAGTTTTTTCCAATATCGTGCAGCCCTAATTGTGACGCTCAACAAGCAGCCAGCTCATCAAAAAGAAGGTAAAAAAAAAAATCACTAAATGGGAATACATCATTGAAAAAAATGTAAAAATGCTTGATAGCTCTGTCTGTCTGCTTCTTGATGTTTTATGGGTTCCTACTACTGAGATTTCTGCAACATATTTAGGGAAAATTCCTGCCAATCTTTTGCTGAAAAGTGTAACATCATGTTTTTCTTTGACATTTGCGATCAAATCGGTCTACTGAAACCTTTAGGTTGTGGACTCAACCCTTTGAAACAAAATGCAAGTTGTTTAACTCAGTGAGTGGCACAGAAACATGAAACATTTAGACAAAAAAAACAGGCTTTGGATTAGTTTATCTGCAGGAATGGTGTCCCTGCATGACCTGAAACCAGATACACTTGAGTCCATCAGAGGGCAAATAAAGGCCAGACTGTCGATGGACAGCATTAAACAGCAGCTTCAATATTAATCTACTGCATTTCTATGTGTTTTCTTCTTAAAATCAATACCTTCTGTACCCAAATTATCCAACAGAGTCACTACGACGAGCCATTTCAGCTAACAAAGGTGCTTTTGGATGGACCGCCGCAGTAGGACTAGATATTTTTCGGAACATTTTTCTGATGCAGGCGGTTTGTTGCTGCTGTTCTGACTGCTTCGTGTCCTGCGTGTCTGTGTCGAGGTGCTGTAGGATAAACAGCTGCGTTGGACAGGCCAACCACCGCAGCTTCCTGCTGACCCTCTGCGTGTTCGTGTCGACCTCTCTGTACGGGATCAGCCTGGTGCTCTGCAGCCTCTGTCCGCGGCAGTATCTCATGACGGCGCTCTTCTACTGCCCCGGGGTTTACAGCCAGTCCAGGTACAGTCGCTCTCTTTTTGTGTTCTGTCAGCACTGACCATAAAACCGAACGTAAGACGATATCGGGCGATATTTTACCAAAGCAACACTTTGAGTGAACGCTTCCCTACGACCCTGCACTAACCTCGCGCTCTTGGGTCTCGCTGTTCCGGCAGCACGGCGCTCTGCTTCACCTGCGCCTGGTACAGCAGCATCATCACGGCCGGGCTGCTCTACCTGCTGCTGGTCCAGGTCCTCAACATCAGCTTCAACGTGACGGAGCGGGAGGCTCAGCTGGCCCTGAGGAACAAGACGGGCCAGAGCCGCCTGTGGGGGCTCGCCGTGGACACGGGGGAGTTTTCACGTGGCTTCTTTCAGAACTGGGTTGAGTTCCTCACCATGACAGATGCTTCGGTTTCTCCTCGCTCCAGCAGCACCGACTTGGTCTAGTTTCACTTTGTACTCGACATGATAACAGACTGTCACTGCAGCATGTCAGAAGAGGTTTATCTTGTATATTAAGGATCATCTGATAATGTCTTTATGCTTTTATATTGTTGTTCCTGCTTTTAAATAATGAGTATAAAATTGTAAGCTCTGGGTTTTTTGTTTTTTGTTTCAGAGCACAATGTCTGAATAAGCTGCACATATTAATGTGTGGAGCTACAAGCCTGCAGAGGATTCAGTATCATTGTGTCTTGCCACATTGAGTCTACAGCCAAAACATTTGGAATCTATATTGATGGTGGAAAAAAAAAATCACTGATCATACTAAATAATAAAAACTACCCGAAGAACTCAAGGCTAAAAAAGAAGCTCTGGTTTCTACTGTACTGTATAAAATTCTTAATGCAGGAATATTCAATCAAAAAATTGTGACCAAGAATTGTTAAGAGAAATCACCTCACTGGACACCTGTTGAAGTTAGAAAGCTAACTTTATGCTGTAGGAGGGCTTTATAGTGTCTGCTTCAGGGCTGTCAAACTTATTTTTAGTTCAGGGGCCACTGAGAGTCCACTGTAATCTCAATCGGTACTGACCAGACAGGACCAGAACAGCAACTCTTAATAAATATGTCCCTCACTATTAGAGTAAAGAAACAGGAAATCCTGGCAACCTTCTAAAGTCTTCTCTAAAAAACTTAATATGAACAACTTAAATTTTCTCACAGAGAAAGTGTAACTTCACCCCAGCAAGACATCAAACAGAGTAAACTGCTGGGCACAAAAGAGGAATAAATGAGTGGAAAAACTACAATTAAAGCCTTTTCTGCAATCCAACCTGTTGTTTGGATCC
Organism: Salarias fasciatus; assembly: GCF_902148845.1. NCBI lineage: Eukaryota > Metazoa > Chordata > Actinopteri > Blenniiformes > Blenniidae > Salarias > Salarias fasciatus. The sequence goes on from NC_043754.1 coordinate 11,802,351, forward strand.
AACCATGAGTCAATTGTCTGACAATACCACTCATGTTTTGAAGGGGAAATGAAGCAGGAGTCAATATATTTGCAAATGATATGTAGTAGTTACAAACAAACGCCAGAATGAGGACAGAATGGAGTCCTCACATCCATCTGGCACACAAAGATGGCTGAAAAAATACACGAGATGAACATAAACTGGTCATTTGTTCAGTTATATGAGTAGTTTTCCTTCTACCAAGTCAAATTCAGGCACGTGTGAAGTAGATTTGCTATAATAAAGAGGAAACTCAGTCCACTGCTCTGTTCTACGGTAAAACCTCCGTTTTCACTCAGCATGATGCGAATGGAAAACCAACAGCGCACGTTCTCCTCTGTAAAGTCTGCCCTGCAGGCCCACAGCACGCTTCCCACTATTTACCATTATCACTTCTCATAACGCCCATCTCAGAGACAGAAGATCGATCAGACTGTTTAAATCAATAAACTCCTACCGTTTAAAACATTTGGCTTCTCCACTCCCTCAAACTTCCGATCCCGCAAAGGTTTGGAGTCGATTAGTCAGCGAGGAAAATGTTTTCTCTGGCGCCACCTGCAGGCTTTTCTGCGCACCGCAACATGTGAAGCGTCACTTTGGAGAGTTTACACGTTTCTGTAGAAGTTCATCCTGAAAAGCACTGGTGTATATGCGGGAATTAGTAGGTACTTTATCACTATTTCTGAGTTTTAATAAATTGGAATTTTAACTCAAGACGAATTGTGATAGAGTAATCTATAGATTTCTCTTTTCTAACCTTACACATACACAAATACACATTTTGGGATGTTTTTGGAAGTTGGTGTACCCTGGGACAATTCCAGCACAACAGAACATGCAAAGGTACAAATCATTTGCAGAAAAGTCTTAATTACAAAGCAATATTAATGTGCACTGATCACTCAGGGATGTATGAATTCAGCAGCTTCAGCATTGACAACTACTGATTTCAGCTATTTTACACCTTCCATTGACTCCAAATCAGGGTTGACAGAAGTAACAAGCTACTTTAAAGAATGTTAGGAAGAGAAAGTAGAGATATTTGAGGTTAGCGGTGTCCATAAAGTTAAATAACATTCAGATACGAGAGCAAAAACCATTTAACCCTTTTAAACCCGAACCCACCTCAGTAAAAGTCTCAGCTTTGTCCTCAAGATATCATTTAAACAGTAAAGTCAGCAAATTTACCTGTCAGGACAATGAACTCCCCCGACTGACTTCGCCCTGAAGAAAAACTTCTTGAACAGAAAGGTAGCAACAACAGAAAAGTAAGGTCGATGTGATTAATCTGTCTTATTTCTTATTTTTGTTGTCAGAGATCATTATGCCCAGTAAGTGTAAACCAGCTGGAACCATGGGACTCTAGACGCAGCAGCCTTGATGTAATTTTTTTCTGATATTCTTCAAAATTTATATCTGAGATTAACAAGGACTCTTTAATAAAAGTGTGTTGGTTGTAGTGATGGGGCTTTTTTTCTGCCAGATTGCACAGCACCAACAAGTTACGCTGTTTTTATACTGTTCTGTACTTTACTAAAAACTTGACAGATTTTTTTGCAACTTCTGAGTTCACCCACAATTTCTCACTTACATTTTTTTTTGTGGCAGATATGCTCACACTTTTAAAAGCAGCTGTACTTCGGGATTATTTTCATTACCCTCCTCGCCACGGAGCAGATGTCTTAGCAGGGACTGCTCTGGGCGATGAACCGCTAACATGAGATCGAGGCTAATCAAAAGTAGGTCAGGCTTTTCTGTTCTCCAAATGTTCAGACAAAGTTACATATTTCTACTTCATCCATCTTTCATGCCCTCTTTCTTCGAAGTAGCGTTGAAAGGATTCAAAGCTTTTCCAAACAGACACATTAGAGTAAAAATGAGTTTAGAGTAAAGAGAAAATGCTTCAAATTATCCTCAAATAAAAAACACTAAGGAGGAATCAGTGGCATTCACACTTAAACAAAATCCCCTAATCTTTCATTCTCTGTATGCTTGAATGCAACACATGAGATTTACATGCAGTTTGAGACGTTACACCTGTTCAGGCCTGCGCTGCAGCCTATCCAGAGGTGTGTACTTTGATAAATGTGCCAAATGTCTAAACTGGTGCCAGGATGTGCCGTTCTGCCAACGCGGCATTAATTAGCCGATCAAACCAAATCAACTCATTTCGGCTTGGGCATGTGTGTGATCAATCAGAGAGACAGCCCTAAGATGATTTGTTCCTCAGATTCCTGCACCTGACATCTTGTGCGTCAGCGCCTGCACTTTGAGCATAAACGTTCACATGCAAACAACTTTTCTGGAACAGCACAGCTTTTAATATTTTGATATCTCAGGGCTAAAGGCATACCGGTGAGGAATGCAGGTGAGAGGAATCCCAGCACTGTGGCATGTATGTGCACGAACTGAGCACCCAGAGGAAGGTTTTGCTGCGAAAAATGATTTGTATCATTGAAAAAAAAAACCTGCTTCTGAACAGAAATTCAGTTAATAGTCGAACTTTTTGACTTGATAAACTGAGCAAATGAAGAAGTCGGTGTCAAACAAATCACTCTGTTCTGGTTTAGTAGCTGTTTATTCACAGCATTTAAACATAAATTAAGAAAAAAATTAGCAAATTCAAACAAAAATAAGACTGGAATTATTGTATGGAAAAGTTATTGTCTAATAAGCTCATAAACTGTGTATTTTTCAAACATGAAATGATTGTAAATACCTTTAATAAACTCTATTAAAAGAGCAAATGTAGTCACCTGGGATAGCATTTTCTTTTTTCGTGCACAGTGAAGCATGATGTGGGGGCGTTTGTGATCTCTCTGTGTTTTATTGCAACTGCTGACCGCTGTTTTTTGATTCTGTGCTCGCTGCCGTAGAAAGCACAGGAAGCCGGCCTCTGTCTTGTTTACCACTGCAGGGGACCGATGTTATTCCAAACTCACGCTGGAAAATAGGTCGCTTCTAGTTGAAATCAGATGGCCGTTTTAACCGTTTTGAGTTTATCTTTCTGTTTTCTTATATAATGAAGGAGGGGGGCATCATCTCGGCACGCTGGTTCTGCACGTCAAGTCGTTCCTCGGCCTGCTTTGTGCCAATCAGTCCTCACAGGACAGAAATACTGTAGCTGTGAAACGGTTGATGTGTTTTCGCCTGAAGCCTCACAGGTTTGAACCCATCCCAGCTGGGGTGTGTGTGTGTGTGTGTGTGTGTGTGGGGGGGTGGGTGCAGTTGTGCGTGTGTTTGCTGGGAGGGATGAGGTGGTCCGCTATATAAAGGGTCACCAGGCTGACCTCCAGATCTGCAGATAGATTTTCGTCTCTGACTTGTGCTGATCCGTCTCCTCGGCAGCCATGACTCTCCTGCTGACTCTGCTGGGAGCGGCGCTCGGCTCCCTCACCGTGTCGTCTGAAGTCGTCCCTCAGGCGGACTTCGACCTGCAAGGGGTAAGGGACAGACCGGAGTTCTCTGGCGGCAGGTCAGGCAGCTGTCACTGGTGTGTTCTCTCATTGTGTTTGTGTGTCCGCAGATGGCGGGGAAGTGGTACCTGATCGGATTCGCCACCAACGCCCAGTGGTTCGTCAGCCGCAGGGACACCATGAAGATGGGCACCAGCGTGTTCACCCCGACCGCCGACGGGGACGTGGACATCTCCTACGCCAGTCTCAAGTGAGGGAGGGAGGGAGAACCAACAGAACAGGGGAAAAAAAACAAAAGGTGATGAATGGTGACGTTTGTCTGGTTTCCCTGCAGCTCCGATGGTTCATGCTGGAGACTGAACAACCTGGCAACAAAGACCGACATACCTGGAAAATTCACATACACGAGCCAGCGTGAGTGCACACACAAACACACACACACTACAAAAACAGAGATGTGCAATAACATTTTGTGTGCTACTCTCTGCATCAGGCTGGGGAAGTCTGAACGACATGCGCTTTGTTGAGGTGAAGTCTGACGAATACGCTCTGACTCAGACCATCAAGTCCAAGGGGAGCGAGCTGACCGTCGTCAACAAGCTGTATGGTAAAGTCATCACAACCGACATCCGATTCTCTATGTAGAACTAATCGAGAGGTTCAAGCCGCGTCCATCCCTACAAGTTCGTTGGTAGATGACGGATTTCTCGTCTTCTCGCAGGACGCGCAGCGGATCTCAGCAATGACCTGCTGGTGAAGTTCAAGCAGTTCTCCCTGGACAGCGGCGTCCTGCCGGAAAACATCGTTTTCCTGCCCAAAAACGGTACCGTCCTCATCAAAGCATTACTTTCTTCATCAAACAGCAAACAGCGACGAGCTCTGTTAAGTAACGTTCCCTTTATTTCTTCTGTTTCAGCGGAGTGCCCAGCTGCTTAAGATTTGAACATCTCGTGCGATCAACTCCACATCCATCATCACGGCATCTTTCCTCTTGTTCAGCCTCTGACTCGGCTTTCTCACATTAACAACTGTTCGGATCACGACTTCTCCTCACGGCACCCGGCTTTTATTTTCTCACCCCACCTTCACCACTGTTGGCAAATAAAAGAAACGGATAAAATACTTTGCTTTATTATCTTTTTTAACAAATACGTCGAAGTACATCCATAACAACACAGTCGGGATTTCCTTTTTATCAAGTGTTTACATCTACACGCTTTGTACAGATTTGTATACAAAACAATAATTTACGTCCCATAGAAGTCTAGTTACACATAACTATACAACAACTTGTAAATGAAATAAATATAAAAACAAAAATGATCACAGGTGATAACAAAAAACGTTTAAAAAAAAAAACAAAACAAAAAAAAAAGCCATAGTAATGTACACCACCAGCACCGGTCGTCTGAAGTTGCATCTAAAAAGATATACGTTTTCCCTTTCTACTGGTAAAAGTACATCTGTGTTGGCAGAAACGAAGCGTTCAGTCCATGGTTTCATTACAGCAGCACCAGGTACATCGGAGAGTTTCTATGTAGATCAGTTAGCTGGAAAAAACGAAAACATTTTTTTTTTTTTTTTAACTCAGCCTAAAATTGGGATCATTCGTCTGGATATTTTTTTTCAGTGATTTAAAAGATATGTTAATAGATAAATATATCTAATAAAAAAAAAACAGATGTACATTTCTTCTTCATCACAAAGAATCTGCTGTTTCAAATTGATGGGATTTTGCTCTGCAGGTAGCATGAATGGGTTAAAATACTGTCGGCTGGGGATTCGTCTCCACTGCTTTGGGCACTTGTTCTGAACAGACTGAGAGTAAGAGGAAAACAAATGGGATCATCAAGCAAGGGGGGGGGGGGGTATTGGAACGTATCGCGATTCATGAGCAAGTGAATTTGTATTCGTAACCATGGCACCTCCGCTTTCTTTATCCACGGTGTGTTTTGTGTCGGTTTATGAAAATGGACCCCGACAGACGGATTCCGTCTCTGCTCAACGTCCGACGGCTTTGTGTCGCTGGGAACACAACAAAAAGTATTATGTTACAGAGTGGTGGGGTCAGAGCACCAGGAAGCACAACAGCTTTTTTTTTTTTTGTCCCTCACACTCTCTCTCTCTCTCACATACACACTCTCTCACTCAAACACACACACACCCTTCAACCAAGTGCTACTGGCAACACGTTGCTAACTCATACTGCAGTGTTAAGTACATTTCAACAAAATGACGCAAACTTGTTTTTCTTTTTTCTTTTTTTTAAAGTTACACTTCAGTTTTAAGACATAATTAGGACCATTGTGATTGAGAAGTGATTGCTACCTGCAAAAAAAAAAAAAAAAAATCAAAACGTGTGTATCTACAAAGAGACGTCTGCACAATCTGCCATGCACACTGTCACCAGCAAGGGACATGCAGTTAAAAGTGCAAGTCTACGGTGGGAGGGTGGGGGGGGGCTTGGCTGCTAACTCTTCGATGGAACGTTCATGTTATGTACATGTGTTTACACGTCTGAACAAACATTAGGCCGAGGAGCGAAAAGAGGAAAACAACAGAATGGACTAAGTGCAACAAACATCACACCGTTTGGGGGTGAGCTGTGTCGTACTGGGAGGGGGGAGGGGGTGGGGGGATGCTTCAACATTGTTTCGTTGTTGTGGCACAGTTTTGTTTTTTTTGTTTTTTTATTTATTCGCTCGGTCAGAGTCAATCCGCCTGCACCACGTCCTTGTGGTGGCGCATGATATGCTGGTTCTTCTCCGAGGGCCGGCGGAAGCCTTTGGAGCAGATCTCGCAGCGGTGCGGGTAGTCCTTGGTGTGGATGGAGATCACGTGCCGCTTGAAGCCGGAGGCGTCCCCGGTGCTGTAGTCGCAATACTGGCACTGATAAATCCTCCGCTCCTTCTGTCCCTTGCCGATAACGACAGTCACGCTGCTGGCCAGGCTGGCGGCGCTGACCCGGGCGGGCGGGCCCGAGCCGCTCGACGCGCTGGGCGCGGACTTTTTGGGCGTGGCGACGGGAGTGTGGGTCTCTGTCCTCTTAGGCTCGCTCTTCTCCGGTGAGGCCTGCTGCTGCTCCTTCGTGTGGATCGACAAGATGTGGCGGCTGAGAACAAAAGGGTCCGCGATCTTGAAGTTGCAGTGCCGGCACTGGTGGAGCTTCTTGGTGCGGTGGGACACGGAGTGCTTCTTGAGTTCCGACGGCCGGTGGAAGCCCTTCCCGCAGACGGCACATTTGTGTGGATAGTCCTTGGTGTGAACGGATATGATGTGGCGCTTCAGGTCGCTGGAGTTGGAACTCTTGTGATCACAGTGGGCACAATGGTGGGTCTTATTCTCCTCGTGAGTCAATCCGTGCTGCATCAGCTCCTCCTCCTCCGCGAAGGTCTGGAAGCAGCGCTCGCACTTGTACGGCATCTCTTTGCTATGCTTCGTCTTGATGTGCGTTTTGAGATTCGACGAGTCGGCCGACTTGTAGTCGCAGTACAGGCAGGAGTAAGGCTTCTCGCCGGTGTGCGTGCGCATGTGTTTCTTCAGCTCGGAGGGGTGGCGGAAGCCTTTCCCGCACTCCACGCAGATGTGCGGGAAGCTTTTACTGTGGACGGCCAGCAAGTGGCGGTTGAGCAGCCCTTGCTCCGCAGTCTCATAGTCACAGAATTTGCATTTGTGCATCTTGGTGGGCTGCGGAGGCTGCTGGCTCTTGGGCTCCCTGTGGTGGTGCTGCAGTCTGTGGGAGAACAGCGCCGCCTGCTGGTGGAACTCCTTGCCGCACATCTCGCACTCGAAGGGCGCCTTGCTGCTGAGGGCGTGCACCTCCATGTGGTTGTGGAGGCTGGCCTTCTTGTTGGTGGTGAAGTCGCAGTCGGTGCACTGGTACTTCTTCCGGGTCAGGACGTCCTGGTGGTGGTTCTTGGTGTGGCGCTTCAGGAAGCCCCGGGACTTGAACTTCTTGCCACAGAGCATGCAGGGGTAAACGGTCAGCGGCTGGCCGTACGGACCGATGATGATGGCTGGAGAGAGGAGGAGGGGGAAAAAAAAGGAGGGGAAACAAAATTAATACATGGATGTGAAAAGAAGTGTGACTTTATAACCTCTGATGCCGTTTCAATAAAAAAACAACCCAATAATGTGTGGTATCGGTCTGAATAGGAAACAGGCTTTTTCTTTCTTTGTTTATTTTGGGGTCCTCTTGCGTCACAAATAAGAAACATGCTGGATCAGGTCCATGGACGCTCGGTTGTTAATTCAAAATGTTATTTTGATTCCATGTTCGTAGTATATTTATCTTAAGAGATAAAATTGAAGACTTCATGAAAACAAGACTTGATCTACTGAGGCTTTTCTTCTAAAACTGTAGGAGGAAAGTAGTTTCATAATCAGGGTCAGTTTGTCTTTCGACCAATGTGGTGATTAAATAAGAAATCACGTCACATAACTGATAATAACGTTGAAGAAATGACATGTAAGCATATCAGGTTTAACATAAACTGTGTGTACAAGACTAACAACATGCTCAATTAGGGAATTCTACAACTTTCACTGAAAACATATTGATAAAGGTGTGATGGTACTAAAGCAGAAATAAGACCTATTTTATACCAGAAAACATTTTTCTCAGTCAAGTTATCCTGTGCAACAATTGTAATATCAACTTTCTACTTCATAGAGAGGCTTTGTTATGAAGCGGACAAACGAGCACGATATGTAGGTTTGCTTATCAAACAGCTGATTTGACCGTTCGACCAGACAAACACTATAAACTCCTGATAAGACGGTGGAACAGGACAAAAATTACAGCCGTCGAGACAAAATCACAGGTCACACAGGAACACGCTGTGAGCAACAATCACCTCAACTCAAAGCCACCAGTTAAAAGGATCTCTGTCTCAGATTATTTCTAGATGGATATTCAGAAGTGGAAAACCGGTGCAGTATTTTTCTGTTTGAAAAGAACACTTAAAACTCAAGTTTCTTTGTTCAATATCTTGTAATGAATGAAGGTTAGAGGGCAAATCTAAAAGTCACTTTACTGTGGTCTCATTCTGCTCATGATCCACTGACACAAAACACTAAGAAACTGTCAGACATATACTGCAGCAGATTTGGGATATCATGAAAACTCAGACATTCAGACCAGAGCTCTGGTCTGGTTTATCGAGCTCTGCTGCCATGAAAACCTGCTCAGTGAGTATAAAACAGAGCGTACTGGCCAATCAGCACCTGTTTGTCCAGGTGTCCAAACAGTGAGTGGGGCAGACGACGCAGCCAGCAACTTCTAATCTTACACGACTGGAACGCCCATTCATTTCCCTTTCAAATGAAGCCACATTTGTAAAGCAAAACGTATTTGCAAGTTGAGCAGCAGAGCTGAGTGTTTATGTTGGGTCGAAGAAAATTTTACCAAATCTTCTCTGCCAAAGCCAAGATGCTTTTTTTTTCAAAAATTATTTTTACTATTGTTGGTGGTGGCTGGTTGACTGAACGTTGAAATAAACAAAGAGGAGCTCGAGTAGTGTGTGGCAGGAGCACACACTCCTGTGGGATGGATCTCATTCTTCAACCAGCGTCTGTCACACGTCCGCCTACATGGTTTCACTGGTCACTGAGTCGCAAAGAGAACGCCAAATCTGATCACATCAGTTTTCAAAGAAAAGAACAAGACTAAAACTTCCACACTTACTGAACACACTTTATATTCACAGATTTCAGTAAACCTATCAACCACTCCATAACTTTGAGAACTTTTGGATTGAATTGCTTTTTCTCTTTTGTCAATGAATGAAAAAAAAAAACATTTGAAATCTATTACATTTATACAGAATGCAATTTTTCCCAGCATTCTTTGCATCTTTTGGCAGCTGCAGAAGTGCGGACCCACTTGTAAACCAAGTCTTGCTGAGATTTCCTAAAGTATGTAATGATCAACATGAAATAAACTGCTCCCTTTTTATGTGGACACACACAAAGCTCGGGTTCAGGTATGGAGTTTATAACACCGCTAATTTGAGGATACCAGGGAAAGTAAAGCCAGATAAAGAAGTGACACCAGACACGTTTATCTCACTCTGCAGTCCGGGCCTGAGGTGTAAGGACTCACCTGTCTGAACCTGCCGAGGCTCCGACCGCCGCCTGCTTTTGGTCCGCTGTCTGTTGAGCTCGTCGACCCCGTCGGACTCGTCGATGTGCAGCAGCGCGCTGGCGGCGCCGTTTCGGTTCTCGCAGCTCTCGCCGTCATCTCCACCTGTGGGTGGGGGGGGGCGACAGGCGGCGTTTAGCACTAAGACCGACGGCACCGAACGGGCGCACAGCTGAAGCAAAGGCGCGCAGAGACGTGGTTGATGCACAGGTGATGCTTCCAGTGTGGGTTTAAAAGCAATTTAATAGACAAGGGTGCTGACCATAAGCAGCGGCCCAGGCCACAGGCATGAAGTCCTTGCTTAGAGACACGCTGTCATACGAGCGGTCGTGAGTTACAGGCTCTTCACCTCCTACCACCACCTCCATATATACCTCATCAGTCACCTTGGGCCCACCTGTAGATGAGCCCAACATGTACAAAACCAAAACAGGACTGACAGTCAGTTTCATGACAGCGATCCCCGCTCGGTGGTCCGCGCCACCTACCGTGGTTTCCTTGATTGTGATGAGAGTCTCCCACCGACATGTAAACCATCTTCTCTCTGAGCGCCTGGCCAGTGGACTCCGTCAGCGCCACGCTCTCCGTGTCTCCATCACTGATGTCCACAGATTCCCCTGAAAGAAAGAAAAAAAAACCAATCCAATTCATTATTTTTTGACAAAGGAGCCACAAAACACTTTAACAAGCTGAAAACAGCTCAACTTTTAATCTTCTTCCAGGGTCTGATCAAGGCTCACAAAGCTAAATTCCAGACACGAAAACTATTTAACGAATGTTTGAGGATCAAATTGGCAAAATCTTCAGTTACTTTCAAGCATTTTCACATCACATTGTTTAAACAGGTCCTGCAGACGGAAAACGAAATTCTCCTGATCGTCAAACTGTTCAGCTGAACGGAACTTGGACCAGAATAAAAGCCATACTGCAGTAATGAAATCGCACTGATTTGTCGCTCTGTTTCTTCTCAGACCATTACGATGGTTGCTAATGCTTTGCTTTTTGTATGTCAGATGGTTTGAGTTAAAACTCCCCGCATGCACAAAGAAAAAAAAAAAAAAAAAAAAGATCTCGCTGCAGTTCAAGTACTTCACGATCTTCAGGAGATCTCACACTTGACACACAAGTTACAACACTGGTGCAGTCAACATCAATTCAAGTGACAGCGAGTGAATAATCAGTTGTGGGGTGTGATTAGAATTAGCCGTGTTGGAGCATGTTACATCACAGGTGAAATACAGAAAGTGTGCGACACAGCCAGCGTTACTCATCTGCTGGTTTCCATAGCGACCGTCTTATTAAGGCATCCGCGGTTGCTGCTCGTTACAGCAGAAGTTACACATCCTAGACGCAGCCCATGAGTTTATCAAGAAGCTAATAGCAGATGGTTTGTAGAGTTTTGTCTTTTTTTTTTTATTAGACAGTTTCCCTCCAAAACTCAGATGCTACATCAATTAACAAGTCTTAAAAAGAAACTGAGATGCTGATGGGATAACACCAGTATGAGCACATTATTATGACAGACATTTATGACCAGGGAATGTGACACAAACTCCAAGTATTTTTGAGTTGGTTTATTCATGGCTTATATTCAGTGTGTGAAGACGCTAAAGGTCGACTGTGACTCACCCATGTCATCCTCCCCGGAGTCGGCCTTAAAGATGTACACCTTAATGACCTCCTGTCCGTCCTCATCTTTCTCCACTTCTTGATCCTCCACGGCTCCCTCCACCGTTACCTCTGTTCCATCTTCAGACACCATTTTACCAGCTTCATCCACTGGTGAGGAGGACACGCAGCTTTAAATGCCTTAAAAAGCTTTCAGGCTTCAGGAGCGACGAGAGTAGAATCTGACAAACGCACGGTAATGCTGCTTTGCAGGAAGTCCATCATGATTACCAGCAACAACTAAACATTACCGGACTTGTTCTGATGTTCAGTGAAACATTAAATGATAAAATTTACTGGTTATCAACACTTCAGTTCCATTATCAAAAAAAAAAAAAAAAGCGACAGCAGAGTATGTTTAAGTTTCACCATTTCAAACATAATGAACAGTCGTGAAGTTCGAACACGTCATGTTTCAACACATATGCGCCATTTACAGCACAAAGAAGAATCCAAAGACATTAAGAGCCTAGACAAAGTTTCACAAATTCATCTGTCAGAAATTAAAGGAAGGAACAAGTACATGTGTCTACTGTGTGTTTCATAATAAGAGTCGGGTCCTTGAGAGTGACTGTTGACTGAATTAAATAAATATCAGGATCTTTCATCAGACACATCAGAAGGGATAATGTATAGAAAGCAATTCTTCAAAGAACAAAGTTACAATACTTTAGTCACTGAAAATATGAATGAATCCGTTCATTTCAGAATAACTGTAGCTGTTGTTATAAAAAGCAGTTAAAGTTAAATGAAGAACATCAGAGATTAAATGTTCATTTAGATTAATTAATTCACACTTTCTCACTCCTACAACTTATCGCAAACTATCTTTCAAATTGTCATAGAAATCCCGTTCAAATCGATCCAACATTTTGTCGCAGCAGAAATACACACAGAGTGTGTGTAACTGCTGACCTGAGCTGTAAACTTACAAGATATCATTAAATAATCTCCACAGCCATCTTGGTCATCTTCCTGTTGCTCTGGGTCCAGCCCATCTTCAGGGATGTCTCCCATGGCAACGCCTTCCTCCTCGCCTTCCAGGGCCATCACACAGGTTTCTACAGCAACATCTTCATCTTCATCGCAGTGCACATACTCAGAAACCACATCCTCTACAGCATCCTGGATGACTAGCTCGTCCGGGGCAAACCTGTGAACCGCCATGCCTTCCCCCTCGCCTTCTGACACCAACACAGTCTCTTGAAGCTCCACAACAAACTCCTGCCCACCGGCACCACCCTCATCTGGAAGAAGCAGGATTACCAAGTTAATCAGAGGTCAAGGTCAACGGCAGAGAAGATTCTTTATGTTTTGTGATAAATGTTTCCAACCTGAAATTATGCAAAAGTGAAACAAACTTTCCCCGAAGACCACAAAATCTCTCATTGTTAAAACTTTAACACCTCAACTTATTAAACTTAAATTAGCCATTTAAAACTGTAAAATGAACAAACATTGACAAGATCTATTACCCGATCCGTGTAAGATTATTTTAGGCTCTTCAGAATGTATTGCAAGCCGGGTGACATCTTCATCCATTGTCCTCGCACTGCATTTGTTACTGGAGAGCTGAAAAACAAAACAAACAACAGGATTAAATCTCTGCCAACTAAACAAGTGTAAACAAAGCTGAACACGAGAACTAAGTTACCGCTCCATTTTCATATAAAAATGTGGTTGCGATGCACCGCGCAACCCTTTGTTTTAAAACAGTTTGTCACAACGACTGGACTCATGCGCTGCAGCTCACACTGATTAATTGAACATTATAATGCAATATGTATCACTTAATGTCTTTCAATGTTATTCTGCACAAACGAGTAACTTAAGAGGTTCATAAATGAAATTGATTCCTCACAAGCGAATGTCATAGCAGGTGTTTCAAGCCATCAAAGTGCTTTCAATTATTTTCATGTGAAATAAGCATAGTATCAACGTCCACATGAAGCAGAAGAGACTAAATTTCAGTGAACTAGCTTTCCCTGCACTGTGTGCATTCATGTTCTACATGTTGACATTTCTGGCCAATCCGATGGAGCCCTGCTGCTGCAAATGCCCCGTGCGCTACAAAGACCTGAAGCCAAAGAAGAAGACGAAGCAACAACAAACACGACCCAGTCACAGCTGGTTTAAGTTAGGGGCAAAAGGAAGAGCAAGGTTGAAAAGCAATCCTCGGGAACAAAGACATGACTGCTGTACTGCTCGTATTTATCACAAATCTTACTGTCATGTGCAGTTTGTTGAGGTCAGAATGACGCAGTTATCTGATGTATGTAGACAAATCTGATGGTTAAATAGATGGTAGGAGATCCAATCAGCGATCGGGAGCAGCCCAAGTGTCCCTATCAAATATTACAACACACTTTCACCCACTAAAGACTTTTATCTGCAGGTATGTGTGCGAATGGTGCTGGTCTGAAGGAGATAAAAGGTGAGTGGTGGCCCAGAGGCTGGAGAAGCAGGCTTGAGATTGAGCATCCTGTCCCCATAGTGGACAGGCCACTAACTTTTTGGCTCCCGAGTAAGATCCTTGACCTCCACCGGCTACCAATGGGTTAGTCTGGTAAAGAAATTTTCCCCATGGAGATCAATAAAGTATGATTAGTTAGTTAATTGCCACATAATTCATCTGCCAGTACTGGCTTTCACGTAATGCTGAAAATTAGGATTTCTGCTGATCTAACCGAATGAATACTAATCACTTTAGTTATACTCAGAGGCTCACTGCTTTACCATAACTAATTAGTCGATTTTAGTCTTCTTGTGGGTCATCTGGATATTGTAAGTGTGAGGAATCTGATTTTTGTTTAAAGAAGGCAACACATTATTGATTCCAGTAAAATGTATGAATGGATTTTCAAGTATCCACTTGTTATATTTTTTGGTATACTTCATCATTTCTCTGCATTATTCTCAGCTATCTATACACACATCACCACATCACACATGGTAGCATGGCAGCCTCTATTAGTATCTTTGGCAGTCTGTGAGCAAATTTCTAAAAAAAAAAAAAAAAAGATTACTGGTTTCATAGCTTATGAGAAGAGAAAATTCATTTTTTACCACAGTCCAATTGTAAACAGGGCTATGAAGCTAAATTACTCGCAATTTTCATCGAATTAGTGGTCATGACTCCAAACAGAGTGGTGTTTGGTAAGTAAGGATAACATTTTTGAGGCTCTCACAATCAAAGTTTCCTCTCCCTTGTATGAACAGGCTGCTGTTTACTTTACATCCAGAAAATGTGAGCTCCAAGCAATGTGCCTAAGAGCAAAAACAATGGCAGCATTAGCCTGATTAACTTCTGGAGAATTTGATGTTTTTTAATAAGCCGAAGGATGTATTCAGTGACTGTTGGAAACCAGAAGAATAGATGTAACTGATATTATTTATCACATTCATCGGGCTATATCCAGGACTCTATGGGCTGCATGTAAATACATTCATATGTTGCAAGTTGATATCAAACGTATAATCAGGATACTTTAATTCATATTAGGATACTGGCTGCTGTGACATAACCAAAAAATAGAAAATTAAAGTTATCAATTTGATTTCATGAAGTGCAAATACTAAAGGACTGTGCATCCCTACTCACTTCAGCCTAAGTTTAAGTAAAGCTTCATTTAAATGTTTATCAAAGACAAAAAGTGTCTCACTCCAGTTGGTGTTAAAAACTGTTCAGTATCCAACACTACCTAACAAAACCCAGATTTTAAATCAATAGCTCACAAGGCATCAGGATTAGATTAACTTTAAAATGTTTCTGCATACAATGCCATGTTTTATTGTGTTCCTTTTTTTTTTTTTTTTTTTGGATTTTATTCAGTTCAACTTTATCTATACAGCTCCAAATACAACAGTTATTTGAAAGCATTTTACAAAGGAGAAACCCAACAATTCCTCATGAGCAGGAAATTTACAAAGACAAACTTTGCAAGTCTCATCCTAGTGAGTATTGGAGAAAAACTGTTACTGCACCAGATTTCTCTTAGGAGACTCTAAAGTAGTCTATGCATTAGTGTTAGCTTGTTTCTGCTGCATTAACAGAAATAAAATGACCGGCTGCAAACATACCATGTCCATCTAAACACTTGAGGAGGACAACATCAAACTAAATACAAAATGACTGGTAGCAACTCCAGCTCGGAGATCAAGGTGAGATAAAAATCTCTCTCGGAAACAATGCATGAGATGCGGGGATGTAAACAGGGAGGCAGGCGGTGCAGCCGGGGTACCAGCTACCGAACACCATCCCCCACCACCTCCAGGTGGGGGAAAAAAGATGACAAGGATGTGAGGAGAGGAGTCCCATCAGGGTGCTGAAAGACACCACGAACACATCACACCCTGCCCGGATAACCGGACCAACAGGGCAGCTCATCCGCGCGAGCCAAACGGCACAAAACCCGACGTCCGAGGCGAACAGCGGAACTCCTCCGAGCATCCGCCGTCTAGCTCCGGTGCAACGGGCTGAACCGGCTGTCAGCGCACAAACACACAGGCTGTGTGCGCCCGCCTGCATGCATGTGGATAAAAAACACACACAACAAAGACGCAGGGCCGCGTTAGGTGTGCAGTGGTGTAGCCTGCTAGCGGGAGGAGGGTGAACCACACACACACACACACATACATACACACACGCAACTACTTCTCATCGCTCCTGCGTCCGCCATTTTGTTAGCTTCCCGTCTCATCAATGGCTAATTTTAGCATTTATTTTAAGTCCTCTGCGATTTTAAATCATTAATACGGTTTAAAAGAAGGCCACAGTGCGTGGTCACTTTTATACCGGAGAAAACCTGCAGTGAGGAACAACGCGTAACGGGCACTGAGCTACTTAATGCCGGGAGAGCGGCTAGCTAATCGCCAGGGCCAGATCTGCCAATTACGGCCTCTATTGAGGCCCGGGCCTGAGAAGAAAAGGCCCAACCCTCTGCGGCCTCGCAGCGAGAATAAAGAAATAAATTTAATCACTACGTGCATGCAAAAACAAAGGGCCGAGGATACACACGAATGCAAACACGGCTCCGAAAACGGAAGCAATGAAAAGCCCCGCGTACCAGATTTGCGCTGCAGGGATGGCCTCCGTCCGCTCCTCGGCGTCCCCAGGCCGCCCGGTTCCCCCAGACTCGGGCTGGATTCAGTCGGGAATTTTGTGTTATTTGGGCGGGCCGGAGAGGAGCAGAGAAGGAGGGGTTAGGGGTTGTTTCTGGAGCACCGCTGAAAGCAAAGCAGGACGTCTCGGAGCCAGATCTCGTCGTGCTACAGCCCCCCGCTCCTCCAGCTCCGAGGCCGCCGTCAGCACGACACGTCACAGCCCGAGAGCGGCAGGAAAATGCGGAAGGGTCGTGGAAATCACCCCGACAGGCACCGAACAGGCCATGATCCGAGCGCCGCGGCGGCACCGTGGGCTTTATTCAAGTCAGGCTGGGTAGGAAATGAGCAGAGGGCTGCTTCGGTTCCCCAAACGGCTGCGGCGAGACGGACAAATAAAGCGATTAGAGTGTGAGGACCTCCGGAGCGCGATTACTTGTGAATGAAGAAGCCAAGCACTGCTGCAGTTTGATCCACAACTCAGGGTTTCTGCTCTGAATCCACTCATCTTTCCCCAACACTGTCAAAAACTGACTTTTAATCACTTTTCATGAAGAAGAAAAAAATTACAACACAATAAATCTCGATTTTTGACTGATTGAACTCAAAGGTACTACACTTTTAAGCAGGAGTGAATTTGAAAGAGTATTTATATTTGTTTGTAAAATTAAAATTTCATATTTGATTAATGAGATCAAGTTAACTTTAAATTACTTTTAGTGTTTTGCTTCGTTGATAATGGTTTTAATTGAGTAAACATCATTCTAAAACCACTTTATACAGCTTGAGAACCAATCCCAGCTGACTGGATGAAGGCAGGTATCAACCATATACACCCAGGACAGGCCATCAGTGGCTCACAGGGCAAACAACACGACAATTACACACAGAGAGAGGGAGAGAGACTCAAATCTAGTCATATCAAAGTACAAACTCAACTCAGACAGGCCCTCAAGCCCAACCTTGGTGTGAAGCAGGCGGTACCTTCTCACAATGAGGCAAAAGCACAAGGTGAGATGTCTACATTAATCATATTTCACAGAGACAAGCTTTTTCCTGATCAACAGGCAGCCTGCAGCATATTGATCTGTTAATTTTTCAGTGGAATTCAAATGAATTTCAGTTCATTTACAAAATCTTACTCCAATTGAAATGACTAATCAAAAAGCTCTGCGATTCAGAGTTATAAATTACAAAGTGCTGCACAAAATTGTTGGTACTCTTGGCCTGTCTTGTCTTTTTTGCTTCTAAAAATATCAGATTAGTTGATTTTTGCCTTGTTTTTTGCTCTCTTTACTCGAGGACTTTTCCATAAAAGAGGTGAAGAAGAGAACGTGATGGATATCAATGTAAAAACATCAGTTCTGCTAACATGCATGTGTTTGGACTGTAAGGGACTAGACAAGACCCCCACTGTTCACCGTCAACATGTCACTAGTCCACCACAAATACATATAGCACAGGTGATTTTCTTTAGCCAGACCACTGAACCAGGCACAAGGAGAACGTGCAAACTCTGAGCAGAAAGACCCTCACTTTGAATTCAAATCACTTCCCCAAAGTTTTGAAAAAGCAAAATTCTTCCAAAAACGAGTTTTTGTCTTGTTTTTTAATATTTAATAATCAGTAGTCAGGTTTACGCAGTGTTGAACCATAAAAGCCACTGTTCTTCAAGGAGGAAGTGTTTTATTGATGAGACAGTTTATACAACATACAGTAATAATCATCTCCTAACATATAAACAATTCAAAGAAATACATGGATGTAAACTAATTCAAGGCATTTAATCTTAATAATAGCTCTACTTTTATTAGATTTAGAAAAAAATAAACAGCACTCTAAGATATTAATACAATTATAAGGATGTGTTAGTGTTTAATAATAGAATCTCAGGCATTATTTCAGTCAGAAAACATTAAATGCATTCATTGGATTACATTTGATATAAGTAATGCAAAATTTGTGTGAATTATTATTTGAGTCAACAAGGAATCACAGAAAAATTATTTGTGATGATTATGTTTAAAAAAACAGAAATATAACAAAAAAAAATTCATTTGATCTCAAGTATAAAAAAGTTTCTGGAAGCAGTACACCATGTTAAAATCATACAATTCTCAAAATCTCAGCAGTTTTTCATCAAACAGCATGAGGTCAGTCCAAATCTAACTAGAGGTGAATGTGTCAGATATGCTTTTTGCCAAAAGTAACAGTTTATTAGTGGATTTATTCATTAATACTGACCAAACGACACTAGATTATTACAGTGAGTCAGTCAGAGATGGGTGAGTTCTTATTTGGCGGTCATTTTCAGCAGATCATTCTTGTCAATCTCAAAGAGACGCCAGCCCTCCTCAGAGGAGAGGTCAGCCGCTCCTCTCCTCTTGTAGAACTCGATAGACTTGGTGTTGTTTTCCGCCACGATGAAATGCATGCTGCTGCAGCGGGTCTTCACTGCCGTCTAGTGGAAAGAAAAACACAGAAACACAAAGGAAAAAGTCAGCTCACACAGGAAATGATCGAACCTCAGTGGAAATGTTTCTGTTTTTTTCCCCAAGCGGCCTTACCTCGCTCAGGACCTTCATGATCTGTGAACCAATCCCAAGGCCTGGTGAAAGATTAAATGTACACAAAGCAATTACAACAGGGATTGTGAAACGCTTCACCTCAGGGAGCATTGTTCCCAGTTAGGTATTAACTTTTAACAGCCTTACCCCTGCACTCCTCCATGACAAAGAAGTCCTCCAGGTACAGAAGCTTCCCAATCCAAGGGTCGTAGGTGAAGTAGTACATGGCAAAACCAACGACCGAGTAGCCTGAAGGAAAAAACACTTAAAGTTCAGAACGTAATTCAAACAGTATGAGCTGTGAGGGATTTCAAATAGTCCTGAAGAAACTTGGTGTGTTTACCTTCTGAGTCCTGATCCTTTGGGACCTCAGCAACTAAGCAGTGGTAGAATGGATGATCTCCAAATCCATCCTCAAGTAGCTCTACAAGAGGGACATTGACTTAATGACGTATTTTCTCAAAATCCCGGTAAACATAGACATAATAAACATCAGACTTGATTATTAAGGAAGTAGAAGTGAAGTACCTTTCTCTGTCAGCAGGACCTTTTCCTCCATCTCTTCAAACTTAGCCAGTTCCTTAAAAACAAAAGGAAAGAAAAACCAAGGCTTTTAGCTGGAAGTATACTTCATTACCTGAGAAAAAAAGGACTTTCCACCAAACACCCCAATGATCTACTTATTTTCAAAGTAAGCGTCACTTTCCGGCTTACCTTTATGAGTCGCAAGATATCGGGTACATCCTTTGGTTCAGCCTTCCTTAATATGAACTTGTCCATTTTCTTTTTTTGCCCTTTTTCCCTTTGCTCACTAGTCCTCTAAATGTGAATATGAGCAAAATTTGTTTCCTCATTCGCTAGTCAGGAGTTTTCCCCCCGAAAAAGAAAAAGAACACACAGCATAAACCGAGTTTGTGTCTGCCTCAGTGTGAAACCGGACCTCTGGAAACTTCCCTTTTATGCCTTCCAGGAGGGAGTGAACCACACACTTATCTATATATGGACACAAGGCTTTGTACATCCTGTTATTTTTGTCCTTCGTCGACTCCTTATCTTTATGTCCGTCACTGAACTTCATTTGAATGCTGTTAAAAAGGTGAACATTAACCTGGCCTGAATAACAACACATGACGAGAGAATGGAAGAAAACGCAAGTCCAAGGTTTGAAGTAAATGTTTAAAATACAATAGCTTTAGGCTGGTGTTACATTTTCAGGACACACACACACACACACACACACACACACACACAGACACACACACACAGACACACAGATCAAATCACAAAAGCTTACTGATTTGGTGAATCGCTGATATGCTATCTTGTTTGTAAGTAACTGGGGCTTTGTTTATTTTGTAAAGGGCCATTATGCTAAACAACACAAAGACTTCTCTTTTCTTGTTTTCCTTAGACTTGTTTAACTCTGAATCAATGTAAACCCTGCTGCCCTCTAGTATTCTTTTGTCTAATCAGGAAGTTGCATTACTTTCCAATATGTCGTAGTTTAACTTCAAAATGATTGATTCAAGCATAAACAAAGTGCTGAGTTTCTTTTCCCAAATATGAAGCTGTTATCGCCACACCACTCCATAACCAGAGCAAAGCCGTATCAGATCAGACATTACACCACTTTCATTTCTTTATCTGGAGCAGCTGACTCACATCCAGCTGCGTATGTGTGGTTTACCGACATACTGATGTCTGTGTACAGGCCACTCCCCGCTGCACGTGTTTTTGGCCTGTGGTCGTCAGAGCGACTTCCTCCCGACAATTCATGGGTCGAGCTGCCAGTTTGTTCCCATAGGAAAGTGAATAATGTCTTCAAACATGGTTGTGATTACATTAGTAGTTACTGATTACATTAATTTCCTCATTATGGAAACTAGTTCAGCAAGTTGGGGAACGTATGAAACTAAAACAAGTGTTTCATAATAACCACAAATCTGCCTGGTAGTCAACCAGGAAGATGAGATTACAGAAAAGACCCGAGTCAACAGTTTAGGAAAAGAAGTTTTATTTGAACATGGAGCAGGTGCTGGACTTCACACACTTGGAAGACAGGAACTCAGATCAGTTTGATTTATCAAAATACTTCAGCTTGCCCGAAGGGTCGGGAATGATCTGCGGGAGGAAAAAAAAACAAACAAAAAAAAAACAAACATTATCAACGAGGAAGTATATCTTGTCCTCTAGACATGCAATCAACCAGTTTATGTGAAGCCTCATAAAAAAAATAAAAATAAAACTTAAATATCCTTCCAGTCATACTTACTGTGTCACTGCCTGGCTTCCATCCTGCTGGGCATACTGTGAAAGAAACAAAATAATCCCAGTAAGCACTTAAAACAGGCCAAACTATCCAACAAGAAAAGATTCCATGTGCCCCTTCCTTGTCGCAGAGAGGGTGAAAAAAAATATAACTGATTCCAGCATGAAATACAGTATATGTCAGGGGTCAGCAATTAGCAGCCCGCGGGCCAAATGTGGCCCGCTGAACCGTTCAATCCGGCCCGCGAGAGGATTCCAACACGCGCGCGCACAAACCCACGCATTACCCCGGGCCCTCCAGCGGACGCACGCACCCCTGTTGGAGTGCGATATCTGTCATTGTGTTGCAATAGACAATCTTTGAAAGATGTGTTGTTTAGTTGTGGTTTCCGGTTTGTCACTGAAAAATAAAGAGGAGTGGCGCCTCGTCTCGTGAACATAGAGCGCAAGTGAGTGCGCGGCGGGCGGCGAGCGTTTCCAGGGAAAAATCCGCGCGCCCGTCGACTTGCACTGCCACTCGCTGCTGCCCGCCACTCCATTGCTAGTCGCTGGAGTTGGTTGAAAGAGCGAATTTGCGCCAGGACAGACTGTCAGTGTGGAGGTCTTCATGGACGTGCTGACGCAGGGCAGCAGGGCTCCGACCACGCAGAACAGTTGGCATGATGCCAGGGCGAGCGGCGTGCGCGATCTCAATTGTTCACCACTTCTGGTGGAAACCGGGTCAGCCTGAAGCAGCGCTGGAACCGGCCGTCCGGGCGCAGCTCCTGCAGAAGACGGTGGAGCGCAGTATGCAGCCAGAGGCGAGGCCGGCGCCTCGCTGCAGCCGGAGCCGACTTACTCATGCCAATTGGAGAGCAGCGACGGTGGCAGGCGGAGCATCTCAATCTTTATTTGTAAAAGCACTTATCACATTCATAAAAGTGCTGAACAGTAAAAACAGTCATAAAAACAAAAAAGAAAACCCGATCAGTATGCGCGCTCGCGCACACACACAGAAAGCCGGGTGCACACAGGACTGTGGGACAAACATCAGAAGAGTCCTGCCCACTGCTGCTGTGCAGGAGACGGTCATGAGGAGCTGTGATGTTTCTGCAGGATGTTCTGTGTTGCATATTTGTTCCAGCGTGACGCGTCCCGCGAATGAATTCACACACCAGCGATAAAACTCGGGCGTCTAAGTGCGGCATGGTGTCATTTGTTGCACGAATTCAGTCACGTGAAACACGACTGCTGCCCCCCACCCCTCCGCTCTCCGGTCCGCTAGCCCAGAGACCCCTTGGCCCGCGATTGAAGTGCCCCCCAAAAAAGTGGCCCGCCGCCAAATCTAATTGCCGACCCCTGGTATATGTAATGGTTTGCTTCCTTCACCTTCTCCGTGTTTATCTGTGTACTGGAAGGCCTGGACCAGCCGCAGGGTCTCATCCACAGATCTTCCCACAGGGAGATCGTTCATGGTGATTTGCCTCAGGACGCCTTTGTCATCGATGATGAACAGACCTCTTTAAGAAAAAAGCAAGGCTCACTGTTGGCATTTTTTCATGGTAGCTAAAATTCTAAGTTAGGACATATAATAAATGGATTGATGTGTACATGATGTGAAATCAGACCTCAGTGTGTGCCCCTGGTCCTCCAGGTAGACGCCATAGTCTTTGGAAATCTGGTGAGTCAGGTCAGACAACAAGGGGATTTTCATCTCTCCTAGCCCACCCTGTTTTCTGGGAGTATTGATCCTGTTACAAACAAGAAAAGGCTTTGAAAAACAAAACTTTGGTCTGAAAGTTCCTGCCAAAAAAAAGGGAAATTCTGTGAGCAATAAAGCAAACCAACAAAAAAACCATGAGTTAGACCTCAGTTATTCTAAAGACTGATGTTTTACCATTGAAGTTGGATAACTTTCACAGTGATCTTACCAAGCCAGATGGGTGAACTGGGAGTCCACTGAGCAGGCAACCACCTCTGTATTGATGGCACGGAACTCATGCACACGATCACTGAAGGCAATGATCTCAGTCGGGCAGACAAATGTGCTGAAAACAAACAAACATTACATTAGGGGATTTTATATCATGCCAAATCCAGCAACACATTCTGCGTGGTATCTTACTTACAAGTCCAGAGGATAGAAGAAAAACACAAGATATTTGCCTCTGTAGTCCGACAGCTTCAGTTCCTTGAATTCTCCGTTGATGACAGCTGTTCCCTCCCAGTGTGGTGCAGGCTTTGAAACTGAAGCAGGAGAGGAAAAACACGTTGAAAGATAAAAAAGGGTTATTCTAAACTCAAAGTGTGAAACGGAAACATCCATGATCTGCTCTCAGCTGCTTCAAAGTTTTGAAAACAACTGAAGAAAAACAATGGGTACTGATTGGAAACAGTCATTTTTACAGTGTACAGCCTACTTACAGTGACTTTCAAATGTTGAAATAAATTCAGATGGACTAAAATGAATCATGTTGCATGTTACATGACCTGCAACCAGGACTGTTTTACTCAGAAAAGTTGGAAATGTAAATGGATGACACCCAGGCAGCACCTTTTACTGCTCCAGTGTACTTTCCATGATCTTTCATATTCACTGACTCACTTTTACACGAATATTACAGCTGTTACACAATGGTGTCATGAACAGAACACAGGGCTTGTCTTGGCCAATAATACAGATTGAAGATTAAACCAAAGTCAGTAGGATTGAAGGATCTTAGAGTATATACCCATTAGAAAGTGTTTCACCACAAAGTGTGTGTATTTCTGTAAAACTTACACAAAGTACACCTTGAAGACACTTGCTTACACTTATTGTGTACGAGCTTAGATTCAAATGTTCATTCATCATTTACATTCAGTACAGTGTACAGTTGTTGAAGTCAAAGTCTGTTGAAGTCTGACAAACGTGAATGAAGAAAATAAATCATTTGCAGTATTAAACAAAGTAAATATGATTTCACATGCACAGCATTTGTTGATTTTGCATTGATTGAAGGTCCCCTAATCTGAATGAGAATTTGAAATGTGAAAGAAAAATGTGATAAATGCATTTGGAAAAAAAAAAAAAAAACTTGATTACATGAATCTATTGACAAGAGTGATCATTTTCTAAATGGCGCCACATGGCAGAAGCACAAAAACCCAGGAAAATGATCACAAATAGCTCAATCAACTGAAAAAAAAAATCTTAAAGCAGAAAGGTATTAATTAGCATGATCATTAATCACTTCCCTTAGCTGTAATTGATATCACTACAGAACTCAACATTATTGCATCATTACTTGATGTTATGCAGCCTTATCATGAAACTGCTTAAAAGATTACATCATTATGAAATGCTGAATGCTTCACTTTCAGCTCAGTAGTAGAAATAATTCGGTGGACTGCTGCTTGATGGTTCACCAACATTTCAAAATTAGGCTTTGTGGAACGAGGCAAAGTCTTCAATGCTCATAACGCCATATGATACGGAAATAAGTGCAGCAAAAAAAAAAAAAAAAAAATTAATTAAATACTTGAGGCATAGGTGTCACAGCTGACGTCCAGTTGTTTGCGGTCTGTGTTCAGTATTGATCAGAGCTACGCGTCGTGTTCCAGGTGGGCGGAGAAACGGGTTCCACAGCTTTGCATAAACTGACGTGTCCTATTAAAGCAGAGCCTCTCCAGGTCAGGCCCAACACACCAAGTTAGCGCCTAATAAACTATTTCACACAGTCGACTGGAAGCCAAAAGACTTCTGCAGTGAGGCAGCAGTGTTGTTTTGCATGAATGAAGCTTCAGGCTGCAAATAAACGACAGTATTGTTACGGAGCACGGCCACAGCACGCGCTCAGAACACTCACTCTTGGCTTTGCTGAGGTGCAGCGAATGGTCGGACACCGGCACACGGAAAGCCTCCCCGGGGTAGACGTGTCCTCCGGCGTAGTTGTGGCACTGGGAGTTTTTGGCCTCTTCTGCAGACGTGAGGACGCAGAACAGCAGCAGCAGAGCCGCGCGCACTGCGCGTGACAGCTGCGTCTTCACACCGGCCTGGAAAACTCGCTCCATCGTTCCTTTGTGTGTGAGTGTGTGTGTGTGTGTGTGTGTGTGTCTGCACGTACTCGCTGCCTGGCAATGCGTCGCACACTCCTACCAGCAGGTTTGAAAGCTGCTTCCTCGCTTCCTCCTCCTCTTCTTCTTCTTCACGCAGCTCGCGCCCTGACGGCCGCTTTACCGCCATCTCCTGGAGCTAATTAGTTTAAAGGTTAGTGGCAAAGTTCGACATGAAGTTCAGCTGAGCAGCAGGACAGAGAAATCAAACTATTTCAGCTTAGAATGTGTATTGAAAATAGATGGGGGGGATAAACTGCACTGTTGTCTCACAGGAAGAAAACCCCCGGTTCAATTCCAGGTTTGGAGTTTTTTTGAACTTTCACACAGAATTTACATGTCTTCTTCCCTCTCCTGCTTCCTGAGGAGACGTGTCAGTAAATCAGCTGCAAGTCCATCAGGGTTCTGAACTATTGATGTGCAGATCCCTCCCGAAACATCAATACGGCTGAAACCACGTGCCAAATCTTTTTTTGAGAAACGTACTGTATTTGTTTTGTTTTCAAATAAACAAGTGCATTTTCATCAAGTTTAATCAAATATTTTACAAAGCACACAGCTTTCTTTTCCAGAAACAATGTTTTCCCATAGCTTGAGAAAGCCTTGGAGGATTACCATAAACCATAAACCATTTAAAAAGGATGGTAGTCTGACCCAAATATCCTCGATGGGTTATCAGACACACTCCATGTGGAATCAGGTCAACTGGTCTTGGTCACATGTCTTATCTGAGTGGCTTCATCAGTTCAGTTAACATCCTGACCGTAGCTTCATAATATTGACATTTTTCTAATGATTCCTGCTTTCAAACATGTCACTCTTGTGAAAACATGGGACAAACTCCCAAATGTCCTCACTGAAAAGGTTCAGGATTTAATAGTCATTTATGTTACCATTGTTATAGTTGTTCACTTTCAAACAACACAGCTAAGTAGGACCAACACTGTACTTAATTTCAAGCTGAGCAGTGTGTGAATAAACATTGTTCCTCTCAACAAGATTACATTGAAATGTTTCATTCTAGTTCATGTCAGGTTTACTTTATAATCAGTACTATTATTTCTAAAAGAAATATTGAGTCATGTAAATTCAGCCAATGTTTCATCACTGCAAGAAACATCTGTAAGTGTGTGTGTACCTATTAAAAACTGTGCAAATCTTTTTTTTTTGGTACAGGGTTTGTGAGCTGTTTAATAAATGTCATTAGCAAAATACTATAGATTAAAAGAAAAGAAAGCAAAGCCAGTGTTTTCTTCTTGTGGAGTGGAAAAGCAGCTATTGGCTTCTGAAACTACAATTTGTAGATTGAACTTTCTCCAAGGTGAAGAGTTGGCTCCTCCTGAGCAAAAACAGATCAGAGCGAGCCCGTCAATATAAAGGAACTCCGCAGTCATTTCAGTAATGACACTGAAATGTTTGCAGGAATCACAGCTGACAAAGAGAACACAAACATGATAACTTAGTGTGTTTTTATTACAACACCTCACACGTTCACCGAGCTTTCCACGGAGCGCTTCTCAGCCTCGTCTCGCTCTGGTGACAAACGTAACAGATTACTACCACAAACCTTCCCCTCTCAGGTTTTCTTTCTCCCAGCTGTATCAACACGTGGTGCCATTTTAAAATCAAGTCTGCTTTTCTTGCCATGTTGCAGAGAAAAAGTCCGACACTCCCTTGTAATTCATTGTTAATTTACAGTGCGCGTCGACTGCTTGAGAAGTCACTGTAGATAATATTGTTTTGGGAGACGTAACTCCAGTCTTTTCCAAATTTGGGAAATTGTGCGTGAAACTCAGCAGTTAAATATACTTCCATTTTCGAACATCACATTCACGATTAATGGATGGGCCACGTTCTGAGAATTTTGCACGTTGAGGTTTTTAAACCTCTGTATGTACATCAGGAACCAAATATCTTCAATTAATTAACCACTTATCAAATTCAAAAACAGACCCGAGTGTCTGCAAATCAAACCGTATCGATGGAAACAGTCTCGCTCAGCTCCAACATTCTTTTTCCAAATCTACCAGGCACATTCACGTTTTACAGAATTAAATATTTCTTCTGATATCGTCTGCTTCTAATCTAAGACATAGCCCATATCAAAAGAGAGCAGAGAGCTGACAGACACTCTGCTGCCTTTTATGGTGTCTTTGTAACAAAAAGGTTACATTAACAAATGACAAAAACCGATTCACTCAATTTGAATTATTTATCATGTACACTTCTGTACAAAGCAGTTTTTACAAGTCAGACAGTTTGTTTGAGAAGTAAATGATGTAAGTGTTAATGACCTTTAGTGCCTCAGAAGTGACCCGAGACAAGCACCAAACAAGCACAGTCTGCTCCGCACTGATCACGGGGGTAAAACACCTCCGATGCTAAAAACATGTAAGAAAGTGAATCAAACTCCTCATGAAGATTTATATTAACAACAATAAAGTCAGAAATTCAAGAAAACTAATGGAAAAACACACACACCTGAGGTTGATTTGATTCTCAGAGTTGTAGTTTTTTTTTTTCCTTTAAGGCTCAGCGTTCGCCGCCATGATGAAACACTGCGCCCAAACAGCTGCACGGTTCTCGAAGCTGCCTGTCAAACTGTACAAACACTGGCAGTATTTGACTCTTCTAATCCACCAAATCTTTCAGCTGTATGCAAATAAAACCAAGAATAATTAGTGGCAACTGGGATAAGATGACGATAATACACTTAAGCTTTTAAGTATTTGGAGTTTCTCTCTCAGAACATCTTGGTGAACATGGCCTGTGCTGGTGAAGAAATGGAGGTGAAATACTTGCTGATGCTTTAGTCTCTGGGTCTGAGGCACTAGTTTATGGTACATTATGCAATGTGTGTGTGTGTGTGTGAGGAGTGTAAAGGGGGCGGGACTAATGTGTTGTTTTGGCTGGATGAGGGCATTAAACAAAAGGGACAGAAAGTCTTCAGCTGACGGACTTGAGCTTGGACCAGGGGTTTGTGCCGCGCACATCCAGGGGGGGGTTGTTGGAGAAGATGTGGTTGCACAAATCCTCCAGCGGAGGCTCCGGGTCTGTAGTCGCGAACTGAGCGGCATCCTCGATTTCCTTCCTCACCTCCACGTCAATCTCCTGACGGATGAAACACAGACGGGACAGAAAAGGGTTAGTTAGCGTCCATGACATGCTAACTTTGCATTCGTCTTGAAATGAGTGAATTATATTAAACATCAGAAAATTGTCAGATTGATACAGAGAAATGCAGAAAGCCAAGTCAAACCTTGAGCTCCTCCACGCTGGCCATGTTGTTGCTGAGCATGCGGTCCTTCAGCAGGGAGATGGGGTCACTCTTGCTGCGGACCTCCTGGATCTCCTCGCGGGTGCGGTAGCTGAGAGGGCACAGATTGGTGCAGGGATCTTGTAGGGGTGTGCTAGTACAATCACCTTTATGTTATAGCTGAAACTATAACATCTCCAAGCATTGGATGATCACGAATAAGTGCAGTACGATTATTCTATCAGGCCAAATTCATACGCTTATTTTGATTCATTCATATAAAATAATTGAACAAATTCTTATATAAAAAAGACAATTACTTCATTGTCAATATTAGTCAAGCATTAACTTACTAAAATCAAAACACAGATTAGTAATCTGAGTTTATTGCCTTTGCTAGGCTCAACCCAGGGCAATGCAAGGCCACTACGGAGGGAAGGAAAGCATGTGAGGACTATTGTGGGCCAGTGGCAGAAGCAAAGGGGCAACGTCACAGTGACAATAACAAGTAGAGGTCAGATTATTATTGATTCAGACAACGTGGACACAGAGATACAGCAGTCGGTCACAGCCAAGACTGAAATGGTAAAACAAACAATATGAGGGAGGATGATCGTGTACCTGACGCCAGGGTCGCTCATGCTGTGTCCGTGGTAACGGTACGTTTGAAGCTCCATGAGAATAGGGCCCTGATTTAAAAAAACAGAAAGTCAGGAAAAATGTAGATGAGAAAAGCAAAATCCACTTCTAATGATAATAATAACTCAGGGCTTTGTCTACCTTTCCGGATCGGCAGTGGTCAGCGGCAAACCTGGTGGCTTCCCGAACGCACAGGATATCCATTCCATCCACCTGCACAAGGAAAAACAACAATCCTCATTATACTGATAGTACAAACTGCTCATCTGGACAATAATTAAGCAGATTTCACAAATGCAAGCTTGGAGAAATATCGATGAAGCTTCAGCCTGAAGCGGGCCCAGGGGAGTCTGTACGCATTTGAGAAAGGAAGTGAAAATGTACCCTGAGACCAGGGATGAATTCTCCTCTCTTGAAGTAGTCCGTGCTGGCTGCGGCTCGCTCCACTGACGTCCCCATGCCGTATCTGTTGTTCTCACAGATGAAGATGACGGGCAACTTCCAAAGAGCCGCCATGTTGTAGGTTTCGAAGATTTGACCCTGTGAAATACAAAAAAAAAAAAGGACTTTCCGAGATAGTAAAATGAGAAACATTTCACTTTTATTCCCCCCAGTGTTGGTGAATAAAGATCAGCGGGAAAACCTTCATTTATGAAGACGTTTGCTCTGGTTCCCCAGTCCCTGTTGCTATGATGTCTTATATATACCTGGTTGGCAGCACCGTCTCCATAGAGGCAGACGCACAGCTCGTTGTTGCCCTGATACTTGCAGGCGAGAGCCACTCCAGCACCCAGAGGAACCTGGACAGAATAATATGATAGAAACGTGATTTCTCCAGAAAAAAGGTGACAAAAAAGTGGCATGCAGTAAAAAAAAAAATCCAAATGTTTCAGAGCAGATAAATAGAATACAAGCATGAAGACTTAGAATCTTTAAAATAAGAACAATTTCAACATCACGTCAATTTTAAACAGCTAAAATACAGTAAAATGTGCAAAATACAGTGAAATGTGTCTTTCAATGCTGTTGCAACTAAAGATACATGAATGACCCAACTGTCCAGAGGCCAGACCCTCTGCTGTTCCAGTTTTGGTCCATGGACCATATGTTTGACACAGCTCTGGGCTCACCTGACATAACCTGAAGTACCGTATTTACCTTAAAGGTCAAGGACCTCACTGAGTCATATTAATCTTTATGGCACCAAGTGTCATAAAAATACATGAGAATTTACTCCGGATGATAATTTATATACAATTAAGGCACAACCTGCGTTTAATATTCACCTGTGTGTGTTCATGAGTCTCCCTGATCATTCATTAAAGTGGTGTTTCTCTGAGGCAGAGCCGCGCCTTCATATATTTGTCTGTGACCACAATCACCAAGAAGGGAAGCTGAAGGGAAGTGGAAAACATATGTATCTTACTTGCAAACTAACAGCGTACCTGACTACAGCGAACACAGCCATTCATGAGCTCTGTGATCACCAAAAACTGAGATTAACAAAACATAAGACACATCCGGCGTCCATTCAGTCGTACCTGAGCTCCAACAATTCCATTTCCTCCATAGAAGTGTTTACAGTACATGTGCATGGAGCCTCCTTTGCCCTTTGCAATGCCTCCTCTTCTGCCTGTAGAGTAAAAACAAACACAGCAGGTGAAGTCGCTGTAGGAGAAAATACTGTTTGCTTCTGAAAGATATTCATGAATAATGTGGTTTCATCTTGTGACTGAATACTGCACTTACTTTTGTCTAAACTAGGTCTTAGTCTTGTCATATGATGTTATGTAATTTTGAAGTGCTGAGTACTTTTATTGCCTTGAGGATAAACATGTACTGAGGTTAGTTTTAGGTCTGTGTTGAAGATTCAGACAGTTTTTTAAATGATTGTTATCTGCACTGCTTCCTTTACTGCTGAATCAGAGAAACAGTCTGCTGACAAAATACACACCAGGTACTTTTTTTCATAGTGAAGAAATGCAGTACTAGCAAACTGTCTCTAGAGGGTTTGATAAACTTTTACAGTTCTGTGTGACACAGTGGAAAAACACCTGCAGCCAGCATGCCCTGACTGAGCGTGGCTCTTCAAAGCCTCGACAAGGTAAACTTCTGAAGGTCAACCGAGGACTGTGGACTCACCAGTGAGCTCAGCCATGATTTCCTTCACAGTCCCTCCCCTGGTGAGAGTGTAGCCGTGGGCACGGTAGGCAGTAATCAGGTGGTCTGACAGATTAATTGAGGCTTCGATACCAACAGCACAGGCTTCCTATAATAAGGAAACAAATACTTTATTGTCTCTGGAGGCCCACAGGTTTAAAATAGTAAAGTTTTTTGTGCTGATAGGTGAGAATATATTCTATTGTGAACTATTATGGTCTTCATAGAGAAAACAAAATAAAAAATAAGAAATACTTGTTTTAACCTGTCCATCATACAAGTGGCAGAACCCTCTGATGATCTTCTGCTTGTACAGCTGATCTGCCTTCAGCTCCATACGCCGCATGGTCTGCATGGTGCGGTAGTACTGCAGGCCCTCATCCCGAGTCATCACCACCTGAGTGGCAGGGCCTTCCTCCAGCTTGAAGAGGTCGCATTTCTACAGGAAAATTAGCATATAGACTGATCGTTATATAATTACAATATCACATATTGCTAAAATCAGTTTTTGTCAATATAAAACAATATATATAAATTTTTAACTGCAGCATGTTTTAAGCGTAGCAATCATGCCTTTGGCCCCAGATCAAATTTATATCTTTGTCTCCACAAATTCTAGAGTTTTTAGAGATCACAGGGGAAAGTGTCAATCTTACCTTCACTTCAAATGTGGCTTGGGTTGTGAAGTCAGCGTACGTGCGCGCTGACATGACCACTGCAGCCCCCTGTCACAGAAGAGAAAAGAATATATACACCAAAAGCTTGTTTTTTTTTTCCTCATAACCATCACTCTCAGCATCAAAACTAAGATCCAGTGTACAAATTTGACACTTGGCAACACTGAAGAAATTAAATTGTTGACCTGAGTGTGGAATGTAAAATGATTAAACTCATTTTTAGGTGTGTACTTCTTTAAGGTAAAATTATATGAAAAATAAAGATGAAAATAAAAAAAGCTCAATTTAGGAAAGATATAAGATTGTTAGCAGATGGTGGCATGAGTATTCACGTAATTTCAGTTTAGATGAAAAACAGAATTAAGACTGAAAAGGGAGAAAAAGCTTTCTAAAATCTCTGTTTTTTCACTTTATTAAAGTACCATGTCAAATTTGGATTGAAAACACACAGTTATGCTAACATCCACATGTATCAGTGTATTACACAGTATTGCTATGAAACTAAACACATTTAAAAGAAAATGCATTATATTTAGTGTAACTGTTCTGATGGACACGTAGAACCATCACTGACAGCAACGCATCTGGGTGGGTTCTGGAATGTGAGGCGTCGGGTTTGTTACAACCAGCGTTCGTAAACCGTGATCAAAAAAGTCTTGATAATGACCACCAGAGAAGAGACTGTGTCATCTTACAGGGTGAACTAAAACACTGACATTTCATATTTCAGAGCGGATTTGCAGTTTTGTTAGCGCCAGAAGCTATTCGGCCTGGCAAGGTCAGAGCAGCGATGTCAGGCACAATTTCAGTATAAACAATGGAGAGTTGAGACACAGACGCTCTTATAAAATTGAGGAACTACTGAGGGGGTGAAAGGCCACTTACATTTCTCTGGGCGCAGGCTCTGAGCACGTTAGAGAGGTTGGTCAGCATGTTTGTAGAAGCGCTTCACTTCAGATCCGTCCTCTGTAGCTGCTGCCCTTCCGGCTCCGCTCACTGCTTCCTCTCTGCCTGCAATGAGCGCAGCGAGCAGCCTCTGCTGCCCCCTGCTGGCTGATGCGGGCAAACACACGGTGAAACCCACAGAAGGGAAGAAGGAATTCTTTACTCAGCTGGGAAAACTCCACAGATTTTAATTAAAGTTAAAAACATTATTTGTGAACCACTTTGTCTTTGAATAAAAATCTTTATCTTAAAAAAATAGTTGCAAAAAAGCAAAATGGGCAACATTAAAAACAACATTGAAAAGAAATCTTATTCAAACAAACAAAAATAGAAAGTCTCATAGTCCTGTGGTTGGGTTATTTTATCTGGTGAGGGATTGGGGACTATGAGAAGGAGAGGGCTGGATGAAGGGGCTCCAGCGGAGATAAAGAATCATGAATCATGATCTTTTCTTTTTGTCTGCTATATCATGATTCATGATATAGCAGACAACACCACAAGACACACTAACAAAAGACCACTCATAAAACACGATGATGATATTATATAATAGAACATCTTTACCTTTCTCAACTGTTCATAAAAAAGTCTGCAACATGAGCTTTTGATGGTCACAAGTTGCAGCAATTTTAGTTATTTTTTAATAAGTTTGCTGTGACAATTTTGATTAGGTAGTTACAAAAAAATTGCAGATGGTATCACATTGCAATCATAGATTTTCTGTAAACTTTGCAATACACATTGCAGAGTACACAGAGTACAACTTTTGTAATTACTCTGTTGTTCTGATCATGCAATATTTTTCAGTGGCAGTAACAATATAATGAGAAACTGTTGTGATGAAAACAATATAAGGACCTAAATTGGTTGTCACTAAGTTAAAATACTGACAGGGATTCCCCAAATGAATTCTAAATAAAACATCATCTACACTTTCAGCCATTCACAACCATAACTATTACACACTAAAAAATGTTGGGTTACTTTGTTAACCCAATCACTGGGTTATGAAATAGGTAACCCAGTTTGGGCTATTATGATGCATTTGGAGTTATTTATTGCAACTCATGTGTTGGGTTAGAGTCCATCAGACCCAATATAGATTTTTAAACTCAGCACATGGGTTGTTTTGACCACTGTTGGGTTGTCAACGGGTCCAAAGAAATTCAAAATAAATACTTTAAACATTGTTTGCAAGCGTCTCATTGCATATTGTAGTATTTGCATGACCAAGTATAGATTGAATTTTAAAAAAGTTTGAAAATTAGCTGTTTACAAGATATGTATATTATATAAATTTCTCTAAGATTCAACATGGCTGCACGGTGATGCAGTGGTTAGCGCTCTTGCCTCACAGGAAGAAGGTTCCGGGCCGGGACTCAGGGCCTTTATATGTGGAGTTTGCATGTTCTCCATACGTGTGTGTGGGTTCCCTCCAGGTACTCCAGTTTCCTCCCCCAGACCAAAAACATGCATGTCAGGTTAATTGGTCACCCTAAATCGCCCCTTGTTGTGAGTGGTTGTTTGTCTATATGTGTCAGACTGATGACCTGTCTGAGGTGTACCCCATTCTTGCCTGCAGCATCTGGAATTGGCACCTGCAACATGCAACCCTGAAAAGGAGAAGCGGCATAGAAAATGGATGGATGAATCAACACTTTTTGGAAGATTGTGTAGTTGAATTAACACAGAATTATAGTTAATTTTACCCAGAGTTTGGGCACATTAATTTGATGCATCATTTGGGTTAAAAATGAGCACAATATTCAACCCAGTCATATGGTAGAATCGACCCGGGGCTGAAATTTATTTGACCCAATGATTGGATTACATTTGTGAACCCATCTGTTGGGTTAAAAAGACCAACCCATTTTGTTGGGTAAAAATGACTACTGTTGGGCTGGTCCAATATTGATTAAGTGTTGGGTTAAAAAAAAAAACCAATTTGGGTTGTTTTTTACCATTCATTTTTTAGGGTGTACCAAATGGAAAAAAGCAGCTGTATGACTGAAAGCCTGACAAAAAAAAAAAAAAAAAAAAAAAAAAAAAACAGCCCTGGGAAGCACTTTTGGGAGATTTGCACTATTTATCAAATAATGGATTAGGTAAATATATAAAGATTAGGCAAAGATCCTGGTGTTGATGTTTTGGTTGTTGGTTGTGCATGTTTTCCTTGAGATCATTCTATTTCAGTCAGTGTCACATTTGTTCAGTGTTGTGTCCTATGATCTCCCTCTTTCCCCTGACGACACCTGATCTTGGTCAGCTGTGTCACATCCCTCTCTGTATTTAAATTTGTACCAATTGTGACCTGTCACTTCTTCTGTTCAGAATTGTAGTCCTGAAAAAGTAGTCAGACTGTTTATCTTTCCAGTTTTGAGGATGTGTTTGTTTTTTCATCCAAAATAGGCATCGTGATCGCTCCACTTTTTTCCTAGTTTGTGGTTTTATTGGTTTGTATGGTAGTTTTGTTCACCTTAATGAGAAGTTCTTTGGGATTCATTAGAAATTCCCTTCATGTTTGTGAAATCGTGTGCATTTGAGTCTTTTGTCCTAGTTTCTTGTATCACTTTGATCACGACGCAAAGCCATCATTTTTTTCAATCCTGTATCCTTATGATTACCACAAAATGAAGGGCAAAGGGAGCGAGAGAATACTCCTCTTAAATCTCTAAGAACGAAGTCCAGTGAAGAGGGTTTGGACCTGCCAGGGCTGCAGAGACCCTCATCTGCCGGGGATCATGCTCCTGTATTGGAGCAGAGCGCGCTGACGCACCGACGCACGCGCTGGTCGCGGCTTGTAAACTCGATTGCGTGCGCTTCATCATCCCCCGATTCAACCCGTGCAGCATCTCTCTGCTCCGTCGATGGGCTATCGTCAGTCTGCAGCCGACAGGACGACCTTCAGGCCGTCCCTCTGAAGGCTTCTGTTTCATTCTGGCTGCGTTCTTTTCTTTTCTTTTTTTTTTTTTCCTGCTCCCGCTGCTGTTGCTGAGGAGGGAATTGGACACGGACACCTGCGCCGCATCGCGTCCACTGCGGACCGTTTCCTGCGTTTTGGGTGGACTGTGAGGAATACCATGGCGAAAACAGTGGCATCATCCGGCGCAGTGGCGGGTAGGCTGCTGTGTTTACACCGGGAATGAACGCAGACTCGCGACGCGGCTGCCTCTTCCAGGCTCCGTGCGCGCGCGATGCTCGCTGTGCAGCGACGACGCTTTGTTTCCATAATAGAGTATGATCGAAAAGCACCCCGCTCCGTTTGAAATGAGCCCACGCAGCATGTGGTTGTGGCCCCTCTCTTCTTTGTGTGTCATTGCCATTGTCGGATTTCTGTTTTGTAATCATAAAAAAGAGAGTTCCTGTAATTTTGAGCTTTGATAAACGTCCAATTCTGTTCGATTCGATTCGATTCAATTCAATGCGACGTGCTCGGTGACGCGTTTCACCCCGATCAGGAGGTTGAACTGGGTGGAGAGGAAAGGACTGGACCGATGCCTGCGTACATGAAGCCAGCCTGGTCCTTGGATTTCTCTGTATATGTCTGAGCATCATACCATTGTGCAATGAATGACTTTGTGGATTTGGGACTGAGTCACTAACTCTGTAGAGCAGGATGTCGATTATTTTCTCACTTTTTGTTAGCTAGTTTCACTCTCCACACCCTCCACACCCTGAGAGACATCTCTCTCTGCAGGCCAGTAATCACATTTTATGTAATTAGAGTGAGGCAAGATTTGCCACTGTCATAATTTAATCCCTCACTGATATTATGCACAATAACATGCAAGTTTATATTTTTTTTCTTGCTTCAGTTTGTATATTTAGTAGAATGTCTTGAAAACTGTGAAGCGTAAGGAAAACAAACACATAACAGTCAGAAGTCTTCATCAAATCCTGAAGTCATTCCACACACACTGTTATTATCACAAAAGAGCAATTCAAATGCTGTCCTAAAAATGATCAATCAAATGAATGAAATTGTGCTCAGATGAGTTTATTTTAGAAGTATCCTGTCTGTCATCTGCCACAAAGGCACTCACTGTCATCTGCCAGGTTTCAGTAGAAGCCCAGACTAAAAAGAGAATAGCTCACTGTGTTGACAGTCGTCTTACATGAGTGTCTGAGAGATCTGCTCCAAGCAGGCTGTTGAAACTGAAAATTATATTCCTTTAGAATATCATTGTAGTGTTTAAATTAAAATGTAGTCATGTGTATTTATTTATACTGTATGTAAACCATAAATAGTCTCTGAGATGATAATGTATTTGCCTACAATAACATTTAGAATTAAATAGAATTTTGGATTTTGAACAGTCACTCTAATTTCAGTGTCAGTTTGTTTGATTGTTCCAGCCTTAGTTAAAAATGTTATTTAACTAGGTTGTAACCGTATTGGCAGACCGGACCTGTCAAATTGATTTTGCGGTTTGAATTTCCTGTTCAGATCGATGTCAAACCAATTTGTTTGTTTTCTGCATCAGGTGAAAAGATGACACCACCATCCATCACCCTCCTTCCCGAGAAGAGATCTCCAACCAACGGCCACAGCTCCCCGGTCCGCACCGGAAGATCCAGTGAGTGACTTCTGACACACCGTTACTCATGGTTTCAACTGGACAAAATGCACTAAGAGCAGATTAATTCGGATCATCGTCGCCACAGGATCCCTAGAGACAGCACATCTGTGGTGCCTCCACATGTTTGAGCGTTCCTCAGGCAGAGGGGAATAGACTCAGTTACAGCGACAGCTACGACGACTCAGCATGAATCACTGAAAATGACACCCGGCGTGTGTGAAGCGACTTCAGTCAGTCCCCTCGCCGCACCGATCTGCATATGTTAGCAGTTCGTCCTTGGCATGGGCATTTTGCAACACCAGGCATTTAACACAAAGTAACCCCACAGCGAGCTGTGAGGCTGTTTCCCTCTGCTGGCGAGGAAGCGGCTCTGCGGGTCAGCGCTGAGGCACTGATGTCATGTCTTTCCTCACAAAGCTCAGTGCACCTTCTCCCCTCCCTTCCTGCTGATTCCAGCTCCGTCGAACTCAGAGAAGAAGCCACACATAAACGGACACGCGTCTCCTTCGCACTTAGCAGCCAACAGCAGTAACAGTCACGGAGGTAAACAAAGTAAGTTCTTCAGTTTTAACACGTCGTCCTCTTCGATTTGGCTGCTCTGCATCTCCTTTTTTATAAGGTTTCAGACATCTTTCCTTTCTTTCAGTGGTGGAGGGTTACATGAAGACAGATGACAGGATGCGTTTGGCCAAAGAGAGACGCGAGGAGCGGGAGAGAAGCCTGGGTAGGTGGTCCCATTTTGCAGAGGAGCCAATAAAGAAGTTGCTTTGATATAATGAGAAGCTCTGAAATGCCTCTGGCCTCTTATTCGTCTGCAACTTCCCCAAAAAGTTTTTTTGGTCTGATGTCCTTCTTCCGGCACTGTAATTGGCTATAGAAGGATTTCACCAGAATTCATTTTGAGTTCACTGAGTCGTTGATGTGATGGGTTTTGTCATTTCAGAGTCCGTGACTGAGACATAGAGTAGTCCACAGAAGTAGGTCTCCCACTCTCAGATAATCCTGCAGCTCATTGTCGCGTCAGGACAAGGATTTCGAGCTTCTCCACTTAATCTTGGGTGTGACTGACACACAAAGTCAAATTCAGTGTTACACATAAAAGATTATACTGGAGGACAGTGTGTGTGTATGTGTGTTTTTAAACAGAATAATTAAGAAAAAATGTTTTTAAAAAAATCATAGTAATTTATTCTTTTGCTGGGTAATACAACAGGAGAATTAGCTGGAAACACAGCAACTACCTGACTTGATTTGGTCAAACCCGTGTGTCATCCAGCGGCCAGGGAGCAGCTGATCCGGGAGAAGGAGCGCCGAGCTCGGCTGCAGTACGAACGCACAGTGGAGGAACGCTGGAGGCGCCTGGAGGAGCAGAGGCAGAAAGAGGAGCTTCGCCGAGCCGCTGTGGAGGAGAAGAGGAGGCAGCAGCTCGAGGAGGAGAGGGTCAGCCGAGAGAAAAAAAAACGTGTCCTTGTGTGAATATCAGCGATTCTGACTTGATCATTGCCCTGAAATTGGGATTTCCTAGAATAACATGTCATATTACATGCCAAAGATTAGGAGTCAGGGTTTCGACAGAATCTGGAAGTTTTTATTTAAGTTTGCAGAGAATTTAAAATAAGTCAACTGGCTAAGAGAAAGGCTGCAGAACCCCAGGCTGCCATCTGTCCAACAATCAGAGTTTTATGATGTGTCATAAACTCATTAAAGGTCAGGGCGGTTTGGCCATTCAGTCAGTAGTATCATTCGCAGCAGTTTCAAGGAAGACCCAGATATTCTTTATCAATATTAAACACTGAATTTGTTAATCCTCATCACCTCCATAGCCGCAGAATCTTTCATTACATAAAAGTGTAAATGGAGTTGATGAGCTGCGAGGTGACAGTTGAAATGTGGCGTGACGCCTTCAGGAGCGGCTGGAGGCTCTGATGAAACGCTCCCTGGAACGAAGCCTCCAGCTGGAGCAGAGGACCAAACGCTGGAGCCGGGGCTGCGCTGGAGCAGGTAGGAAAAGACTTTCTGGATGTTCATGAATGTCGTCATGGATACAAAAAGCGTCTGTAAATGGTCTGAAACACAAGGTTACGGAAGAAGCAGAAGTGTTACTTTTGTATTTCTATACAACATGATTACATAAACAGTGTGTGCGAGCAGGTGTGTGTGTGTTGAAACGAGCTGTCTCCTGGCCTGATCATCGCCGATCCAGCTGCTGACGTACGCATGAACAGAGACGTGTGCTTGTTGACTCGCACGTCTGCACGGATGTCTGCGTTCAATAAACAACAACTTTTTACCGACCTCGACTGTTGAAATGAAGGAAATTAAATCAAAGCGGGGTGTTGCTTTGGCTCCCAACACACTGACTTTCAATCAGATCAAATTGAACTCTTTAACTGACAGCAGGTCGCAACATCCCTGCTGGTATGCTCTCTCTCCTGCCAGATCTCCGACAGTCGGATGAGGAATTGCTCAGATAAACTGTTCATAATGCTCTGTCTGCTCTGCTCTGCTCCGCCCGCTGCCTATAGGTGACTGTGAGAATGTCCCACTCCCTTTCTCTGCTGCCTCCGCCTTTTCCCATGGCATTGCCTCCCCCCTTCCTGCTGTCAGCGAATCTGGTAAAGTTAAGCCCCATTGCCCTCCCAAGTACACCATCCCCCCCCCTCCCGTCCATCCTCCGGTTGACATGTCTGAAACATGAACAGAAATGTTTTTCATTGTCTGTGAAGCTCATCTTTTAAGTTGCTCTGCTGTAGAACTTTTTATGCGTTTTTCTTTGTGCATATTTGATGCAGTGCCCCTGCAAAGCTCTGTGTACTTCAGGCTTCATTGTGTCTGTGCTCCACTGCAGCTGCTTTCATCTTGGAGTTGGGTACAGAGGTTTAAATACTCGTTTCTTGTTAAGATCTGAAGCTTTATGGTAAAACGCTGGTGATGCCAAAGCCATTCTTAACATATTATCAACCTGGAAACATTTTCAGTTTGTGGGATTTTTATTCTCCACTGTCCTGTACTGCATATGTACTGATATGACTGATATGCTTTCCTACTTCTGGATTAGAAACCTCTCCTTGAGTCGTTAATTTTCATAAATCTGAATGATCTTGAACACTTGGGGTGTCATTGTCACACTTTGTAGAGGTCCAAAGGGAGTTTGTTTCAAAATGAAAGCAGCTAAGTGGTGCTGACATGTCCGTGTGAGCAGGCAGTTGTAGAGATTAACCACAGATGACCTAGAAGAGAAACATGTGAATTAAAAATAGACATAGATGCAGTCATGATCCCTGTGAGGTGACTGCTCGCTTGTCAGGCTGCTTTGCTGGATGAGTGACAAATGAATGAGAAGCAGAAAGCTTTTTCCTGGTTATGTGTTGAGGGTTGCTTTTGTGATTGTGAGTTTTCACAAGGTCTGTATGTGTTTCTCATTTGCTGTTGTTGTTTAGAGTGTGTGTTTTGAGAGACACAGTGGGAATCCAGACTATTGTTTGCAGCCATTGTGCTGGCATCTGCACCCTTGCAGTTTATAGTAGTATATAGTATTTTGATTTAGTAGTATACAACCTCAAGGAGTAATTTATTTCACATCCCATAATATTTTACTCTGACTGACATCATATTGGGTGCCTCCACCCTTGATCCATCAGGACATAAAGTTCTGATCCTTATATTTCTTGCCATTGTTGTATTTCTCATGCCAACTCACTTTGGCTGCAAAAAAAAAGAGTTTGTAAGCTTCAGCTGAGTGCAGCACACACTGTCCAGGCTGGGTCCAGTCCGCCGTCCCAGCACTGCATCAATGACCGTCTGTCACTCGCCGCTCACGATTATTTGGTTTGATGGGCGCTGTGTTTGTCATCACGCAGCTCCCTGCAGCCCTCACAGGTCACCTTTCCGCAGCTCGCTGAACCCAGCAGATCACAGCAGGGCAGGACTTCAGGGAGGCTCTCACTCCACTCCCAATACCCCCAAGGTCAGGCGCCACACACAACACAGTCCAGACGGGGACACACTCATGCAACGTCCGGAAAGCACCAAAGCTCTATCAAATGCGTGCTTTGCTTCTAATTGATTGAAACACTTACAGAAAGAGCGCCTGCGCAGAGAGAGAAGAACTGCTTCACCCGGCTGTGGATCCCCTCTGAGGAGATCTGAATCCCCTGCAAGTGTTACCAAGCACCTGGTCTCACCTACTACCTCCAAGTAAGAGTGTTTGTTATTTATTATCAGGTTATCACTTGACTTTCTTTCACAGTATTCATTTTCATTCCTGAAATTCTGCTCGACCACAGGCTGACAACAAAGATGCGCTCCCAGTCTCCAAGCAAAGCACACCAGTACCATTATTCCCCGACGAGACATCAGCAAAACCCGTTGAGTGACAACAGCAAAGCAGATGACAAGGCGGTGGGACAAAACTGTGAACAGTCCAAGGCTGCTGAGAGCGGAGTGAAAAGCAGCGGCTCAAACGCACCTCCGCAAGTAGCAAAGAATCCAATCACTGCTGAAGTAACAAAAAACAAATCCTCCAAAGGTGAACACACTGACAGAAACCTGAAGGGGGACACATCTGAGAAATGTCTGTCCCCAGACCGAAATACCCAGAAATCCCCCAAAGTGGATTCCTCAGAGAAGAGAATGCAGAACAGCGCTCAGGAGGGAGACAAGAAGAAAGGTAACCTTCTCAACAAGTGCAACTTTTCTTATCCAGAACACTTGGATTGTTTTCACATCGTCTCTCCGTGTGGCAGAGCCAGCATCAAACCCGTCTGCAGGGAGGGCGGCGGCCGGCACAACAAACGCAGAGGAGGCAACCAGACTGCTGGCGGAGCGCAGGCGTCAGGCTCGAGCCCAGAAGGAACTGGAGGACAAAAAACAGGAGGAAGAGGAGGTACAGAGGTGAGTTCAGTGAAAATATCAACACTGAAACAGGAGTGAAGATGAGGACGTCTGAGTGACGAGTGTGAACCTGTTGATCAGAGCGAAGGAGGAGCAGCTGAGGAAGCAGCAGGAGCAGCTGAGGAAGCAGCAGGAGCAGCTGAGGAAGCAGCAGGAGCAGCGACAGCAAGAGGAGAAAGTTCAACAAGCAAAGGAAAGAGAGAAACATGAACAAGAGCTGAACAGGCTGAAGCAAGAGGAAGACAAACGAACAAGGGAGCAGCAAGAAAAGGATCTACTGGCCCAGACAGACAGAGAGGTGAGAAGAGCGGCGCATAACTGCCTGTCTGCCAGATGCACTGGATTTATTTGTTGTATTAATATTTTGTATAATATATCCTATTTAAAGTTTTGTTTGATTGTACATGTGTTGAACAGAAAGAAAAAGCCAAAGTCCAAGCTCAAGAGGACGCAGTTCGTCAGCGACAAGACAGAGACCTGCTGACTCAGCAAGAAGAGGAGGAGCGACAACTCAGAAAAAAGGTTAGAAACCCTGACAGGAAGTCCCGAAAAGCATTTCTGTACCACCAAAATGTGAATGGAAGCAGATTAACGTTGTCCTGCTTTCACAGAGAATTGAGGAGATCATGAAGAGAACGAGGAAGGGTGAAGCTGACCTGAAGGTACCGTGAGAGATGCTCTCTGTGCTCGTACAGTAGACCTGCTGCCTTTAACCGCCTGCTGATTGTGTGATTTAACTTTCTATTCGAAACTGATTTTTCAAGACAATGACCTTTTGTTGGTATTACCTTTATTAAATTCTATTGTTGATGATACTTTTGGTTTTGCGTCCTGATTGCCTCAAAACGTTGACTGTACCGTCTCCCCTCTGCATTGAATCAGAAGGAGGAGCAGGTGGAATCAAAGTGCGTCTTACCAGCAGGTCAGTGATTTATTCAGTCACCCTGCAGATCCGTTTTTAGTTTGCTTGCTGTCCATGCTTTTTTTTTTTTTTTTTTTTCCCCCGCCCAGCTCCCCGCTGTATGCCTTGCAGCTGTAAAAATGCAAACAGGGCATGTGTGGCCTATGATTTCCTTCATGTATGAGCTGTTTTCAAGCATGTGCAATGGTAATATATTTGATTTTGCTTGTTTGAAACCTCAATGTGGGGTGGATTGTTCAGGCTTTCTTGTTTTTACTGTCCTTTGAGGCTGAGCATTCAGAAAAAAAAGGAAACACAACAACTTGCATATAATGTAAGTGGTATGAATGGGAAATATTTGATGGGATTTTTACAATTTATTTAATATGGAAGAGCTTCCAAGGACTTCCCTGTGTGCTGATAGCGTCCTCTTAATTGTAGAGCAGCACCATGGGAGCCGATATTAAAATTAGCCGCTCTTGAAAATGTCCTTGGGAAATTTATTCAGCACCGTCTCCTGAGGACTGTTCTGCATGGCGTGAGTTAGCACTTTATTTATTCAGTCCAGAATTTCTTCTCACTGTTGACATTCATTACCTGCTCGGCTCATATTTCTCTCAATGTGTGATGTACATTTTTTCGGCTGTGCTGACCCAAGTCCCGGTGCTGAGCAAATAAATTCTTTCATCAGATCGAACCCACAGGGAAATCGGTCCATTCAACTGGACAGTCTAAATAAAGTGAAGCCCACAATGATATGTTTCATTCTCTACAGGGGATGGAAAGACTAAAGCTCAGGCGAACGATCAGGGAATGAAAAAGGCGGAATGTCAGGTTCAGGAGCAGATCACAGTCCAGGTCAAAACAAATGAGAGTACAGCTGTGAAGAACAAAGCAGCAACACAGATGGAGAGTCAGAAGAAGAGCGTGCAAGTCAAAAACAACAGTCACCCTGTGACACCTGCACACGGTGTTCCTGACAGGAGACACGACTCAAGACCAGCCAGTGAGGAGGGAAGCGGCCAAGCTAACAAAGACGCCAGAGCCTGTGAGGCCAAGCAGCAGGGAAGAGAGGCGGAGCTGAATGTAAACAAGCACCACAGAGCGAACGCCAAAGTCGCAGACCAAATAAATAAAGAAGCCACAAAGCTGACGGCAGATGCCAAAGTTAACCAAAGAGAGAGCGGTGTGATGAATGGAGCCGTGAAGGTTGCAGTTACTCATACAACTCATAAAAATGCTGGAGCAAGC
This sequence comes from Salarias fasciatus, assembly GCF_902148845.1. Taxonomy (NCBI): domain Eukaryota; kingdom Metazoa; phylum Chordata; class Actinopteri; order Blenniiformes; family Blenniidae; genus Salarias; species Salarias fasciatus. Next base: position 11,846,909 of record NC_043754.1, read on the forward strand.
GATCAGCAAAGCCTGAAGGTGTCAGGACCTGATGGAAAGGCTAAAGGAGGAGCCAAGCCGGAGGTGGTCAGGCCCCCGATGACGCCCCTGCCAGTGGGAAAGTTAGTGCCGCCGGTCATCAAACTGGAACCCCTCGATGTGAAACGGACGGGCTCGAGTGACGAGGTGCAGTCCATGGAGGTCAGGTGAGTTTCTTTAAAACAAACCCACAAAATCCTGATTTTTTTTTTTTTTTGTACCCTAGTTATTATGTGTATTTTATGCTGTTAACGATTATATTTCAGCCCAGCCTCAAAGGAAGAACTCATTTCCATCCCAGAGTTTTCACCTGTCAATGAAATGCAGCACTCTGGCATTAGTAACACCCGGGCTCTTGAAGACCTGATGGACCTGACAGGAAGCGTCTCCTACCCCAAACTGTCCTCGGAGAGCAACGCAGGCGACTGCAACAAGAACCTCATTGAGGGCGTGGTGAGCCCCATGTCAGACTCAAAGCTGATCGGCATGTCGACTCCTTCAGCAAATAAACTCAGCATCAAGTAGTTCGTTAGGCTCTCTGACCCCCTCTCTCTTGCTTGCTTTCGTTCTCTCTTTTTCCTCTCTCCGTCACACACACATGCACATGATGCCACATTGTGAGTATGTGGCCTTGAGTCCTGCAGGTATGGGAACAGAGCCATAGAGATTGACTTAACAAATGACTTGCAATTTCAATAAATTATCTCTTATATACTAAATGCGTAGGAACTGACCACTGGAGTAATGTATGATCCGTTTTATTGATGCTGCAGCTTTATCAGGATGAATCTGCAAAATGTGCACATATATATCTGGAAGATAGTCGCTCTGTGTGTGCGTGTGCGTGCGTGCGAGTGTGTATGTGTAGATGTGAGACGTAATGACAAAAACGCAATTATCAGGGTTTCCAACATTGAATAAAAGCATTAACTTATATAAGCTTGATAAGGATCTCTTGTCCTGCACATAATCCTAACTCCCACTTCAGTCCCATTCATAGCAAAGTAAATATAATCTGCCTTTCCACACACCCTCCTTAGGTCAAGAGTAGTGTGCTGCTGATAAAGGAATGACTACTGCATTGTAATTATGACCTGATTTTCATTCATTCAAAATGTATTTGATGTGTAAAGTTATCCATGCATGTCGGGATGATTGGTGATCGGCAGGTAATCACTGAATATGCTGAGCAAACTAAAATCCAAGTAGAGAGTCGGACCTGCTGCAGTCCTTTACTTTTCCACACTCTCTGACATTTCATCACAAGAATTCTTCCAGTCAGTAATCTGTCAGTGATTAAACGATTCACTGTTTGCTTTCTCTAACTGCATGAGATTGAGGATTGAGAGGGGAACGTACATGAACGTCCCCATGGAGCAGATTGTGTCTCTTCCTCACACTCTTTTGCAAACAGCAGCTATGAAACAAGCAAAGCTTCCTTTAATTAGTGGTATCACTCTTGGATATCTGTGTCAAAAAAAGCTGAGAGATCTGTGACTTTATGTCAGCTTAAAAAACAGCATGAGTGCTTTGGAATGTTAGACTCCAAGGCAGATATCTAAAACACAGTCGACTCCATTCAGTATATATGTGGCCACTGATGTGTAAGACTGAAGTGCACTGGAGCAAGACAATAGACTTCAAATGGTGGCCAGTAGCTATAAAGATGCTGTTTTTTGTTAAGGTTTATTTTTTTCTCTTTCCATCGTGTTGTACACATTTCATCCTGGATGAGAGACGTTCTGTAATAATCTCCTTTAGTAGCTGCTGTCATTCATTTTCTGTGCTGTGTCAACTGTTTCTGTAGAGATGCCTTATTAGAGAATAACCTCATGTCTATATTTGTCTTTTAATTTGCACACAAGGCTAGTTGTGAGTGTTCGACCTGTAATACTTGAACCTTAGCTCAAAATGCATCATCTCCTGTCTGTGTATTCTAACAGCGTGTACATGGAGATAATTATAACACATGCCACAAGACATCTAGATTATGTTATTCAGATAACTCAAAGTCAAAGTCAGGGACTTTTAGTCCCAGACACAGTAGCCATATAGAAACTATTGATGTGTTCATGTTAAGATGTGCTCTATAGTTTGCAAACAGCTGGTTCACTATGATCGAGGGAGGATTTTTTTTTTTTTTTTTTTTTTGCTGAAAGAACATATTTTAACTTAAGCAAATGGGAGAAATAAAAAGTGTAGAGACAAAACATCTTAAAAAGCTTTCAAGTTGCTCATACCAATGTAGCAAAACAGTATTATAGCAAACTAAAGTCTTTTAGTTCTGTACTTAGTGGTGACATTGTGCATGGTTGGCATGGTCATAACAATGTCATTTAACACAATAAAGTGCAAAAATGAAAAACGTGTTGCTTTTTTTTTTTGTCCCCTGTGTTGAATCCAGTTATTAAGACAGTAATATTATCTCTGTGTTTATACCTTAAGTACAAATGTACAAAGGTATTATAACTGATCTTGTTTATTATTACAAAATTCAATTTATGGTCAAATGGCTGGCAGTTAGACAATGTACTCTGCTGACCTCTCAATGTTCAAGACTAAATTTATATGAACCCTGTTTAGGGGTATTTCGTGGATGAACTCGGACTGTGAATGACATGTTTTAACCTTTTTTTCATCCTAACTTAGTCTAAGTCTAACAATGTGATCATTTTCTCCATCACTTTCATTCAAGAAATAGCTTAAATAGCATTAAACTGATGCACGAGTGAGCTAATGTCCATGTTAAACAATGTATTTTTTTCTGTTAGTTATTAAAATTATCACTGATTACAGTGGTATACATATAATATGAATATCATTGATATCCATAAAGCTTTTGAGGATGCTCCGACAAAAGGTAGTGCGTTGGTATTTTTAAAGGAAAGAAACGAAAATGTGTAAAATCCCGTCGTTCACCTTCAGCTCTCATATGTAGTTCCCCCTGGGCGGCGTTAGGGGGCGTTTCAGTTTGACTCTGCTGTGTTGGAACCACGAAGAAGAATCACTACGAGTCGAGAAGAAGAGACGCTGCCTTCGCCTCTTGCTGTGAGTTGTTCTCCGAATTCTTCTTTTGCGGTCAGTGATAATCACTTAATGGTTTTGTTGCTTTTATTGTTTTACTGTTTCTTGCTTGATGACGAACTGTTAAACTGAATGAAATGTTATGAAAGCTGCTCCGGCCTTCTCTGGCGAGCCAAACGACGAGGCTAAGCTAGCTGAGAGGAGCTAATGGAGAAACACCATAACTGTTCTTATTTTCCCAGGTTTATTTCAGCCAGATATGTTGTGTTCCTAAATGAGAATCACATGCCGATGGTGAGACGATTGGTTTTGTATTTTCACTGGAGGAATCCAGTGTCCGTCTCCGTGTTAGCTCTGGAGCTAACACTAAAAATGGAAGCACGCTCAGCTTCGTGTCTTAACTGGACTCTAAAAAGATCAGCACTGAAACCCGAGAGCTGACCACCATCGTAAACACACCAGAATTAAGTCAAGCGTCTCGTCGCCACTGTGTTTTTAAGATATATCTATCTTTTGCTTTAAGATATTATCGCTTCTAGGTTCACGCAGTTTTCTCTGCCTCTAGAAGTATGGAATCCAGTCGTGCAAATTTTACTGCCCTCTGCTAACAAAGATGCTTTGGTTCTATGCACAAGTCCTGAATTTCATTAGACTTGGAGTAATTGTGTAAGCATGACTTCATATCCAACATGTATGGGGAAAAATCTGATCACCGTGCTATATTAGATCCGCTGTTGCGTAATGGGAAACGTTTCGATTCATTGGAGTCAACTCATTGAACTAACACAGTCACGAAAGTAAAAGTGATTATCGATCCACTTCGAGTATCATCAATGCCATTTTAGTCTTTTCAAGGTACAATATCAGCAGGACCAGTAGGACTGTTAAACTTTTTAATTCCAGGCTAATGTGTCTTATTACCTTAACTGTTATAATAAACACGGTTTATGATGGCATGAGAAGGTATTTAGGATGTAATGTGTTAAAAGACTGCAGTATGATCACTCATTAAAGTGCTCTGAAATAAAATTCTGGCAGTAGCGCTGCAGCCTGTTGCCACATGAGAAAAACGAAGAAATAAAACATGTAAAATGCTACTACATTGTAGTTGTACAATTGTGCAATACTGGAAATAGAAACACACCTTTTGTGGGAGTTGATAAGAAAATATTTCCCAATCAGCTGTTTTTGGAGTGGCTAGGTAATGGAACTGATATTAAAACCTATTATCTTAATATTCTGGTGCACAGGAAATTAGATTTGTTTTTGGAATGTGGCTGTGAAGTGAAGAATGTCCTTGTAATGTCATTGAAACATGTGTAAGATCACTGCCAAGTAGTATAGCCTTTCTAATCTGTTTTTGTTTAAATTTTGAAGTGGTACCGATAAGAGAAACAGCTGATTAGTTCAGTTAGTCTTCTGATAAGATTGACTGAACTCTGATACTTTGAACCCAGAAATGCTTTACGTGTTACTGTGGGTTGTCTTCAGCAAACAAGCATTATCAAGCAAGTGATATGTGTTTTGGATTGTTACAAAGTTGAATTGCATCTGTGTCTTTGCATGCTGTGTCCCATTAGTAAGATGATGCACACTAATCGTGTAAGGTTTGGCAGTTTTGATTTATATTAGCTGCCAAAGCTTTGACTGCATTTTACAGACAGTGTGTAAAATGTTCTTTAAGAGTGTAAGCAGTATTACCAGCCTGACACTGTAGATCATCTGAATGTTAGTGAATAAACAAAGTAAGTGCAGAAAGTTAACCAAAAACTGAAATGTTGCTTAACCTGGTGTTTTTAATGACAAGGTCTCTTAATAAAGTGTATGAATTGTTCATCTAACTTTCCAAGAGCTGATTCAGCTTGCATGATGTTTCTTTTAAGTCTGGGAAAGTAAAAGATTGATTAACAGGAAAATCTAGACCCAAACCTGCTTATCAATTGAATTACAAATGTTGACTTTCCGAATTCATTCATCCCTTCTTTTTGTTTATAGATTGAAAAGGTATTTCCAATCATGGTCAGAACACATTATGGATCACCACGTCTCAAATCAAGGTAAATGCTAGCAGTCATGTTCTAGTCATATTCTTTGATAGCTTATTTCTTTTGATTCCTTGTTAAATGTTACCTATAGTAATATTATTAGTTATTAAAATCTATATATTTTTCCTAATTCCCTTTTTTTGTGGCCTGTCAGACCTCATCCAGATGATCATGAAATGGAGCCTGATGAAGGTAACTACAGTCCTCACTCCAAAGGTCGAAGAGATGTCCAAGACTATCCATCCAAGGCGCCATGCAACTGGAGAGAATCCAGAGGTAGAGGGCGACCCCCGGTGGTCAGGAGAGGTCCTCTGATGGGAGAAGAAAGGGAGCCACATTTTGATCACTGGAAATCTCAGGGCCACGATTCCTTTCAAGGTTACCATCCAAAAATGGAAGCACATCACGGTCAGAGAAGACCTCATCAATCCAGGCCACCCCGCTCCCCTCAGATCCATCATCGGTCATCTCACAGTCCGTCACGTGGACACCACAGTGAGAGGGGCCGCTTTTTTAATGGCCACCCCTCAGGCCACATGTCACCTTCCCCAAGACATTTTCAGAGTCACCCAGCTGACAGGAGACCAGGTTCTGCACCCCATTACCAGGGGTCTTTCAGGGATCCCAAACGGCACACGGGCTATCCTCCACAGGATCAGCGGGGTCGAGACCCTCGAGTGCATCGCAGTCCAAGAGGAAGGCCTTATGGAGACTCAGGTCATGGCATGAAGCACTGGAATATGGCCGGATCATTCTCTCACCCACGCAATGGAGAGTACGGACCCCCTGGACCACAAAGAAGCCCCAGAGAGATGCACGGGAGAGGCCCGTTTACTGAGAGGTACAGGAGTGAAGCAGCAACCCCAGCTGGGTAAAATGATTAAAGAGGAGGTCTGAAGCTGGCCAGTCCTTTCATTGACGGGGGTTGTAGTGAGTGCTGCCGCTGTGCCCCTACTTTATTTTCTTAAAGGGGTTCTAGGGGGTCTGATATGAGGTTTCACCTGCCATTAAGAGGAGTGTTACACCAGTTATTGCTCTTTGAAATGATACTTCTACCTGTTTCATTCTGTCAACGCATAATGAAGGGGCTGCATTAGGATAAAGCTAAAGGTTCTGGCTCCCGCTTAAAACGGCAATGGATCTGTCATTGTAACAATTTCTCTATTGTTTGATGGATATGCAGGTGGTCATCTGAGCAAGACTCCCGGCGTCAGTGGGGTCCAATGGAGAGGCTGGGCAGCCGATCCCACAGTACAGAGAGGGTACAAGATGATGCTCACCATTCCCCATACAGAGCCCCCTCATGGAAAGGAGCGGCAGGACCACCATCCTTCCACAGGAGCCCTCAGGAGAGGCAAGCGCCAGGACCTCGCAAGAGGAGGATTTCAGACATCAGCATGCCTTCTTCACCCCCTGTGCTGGAGCACGGCATTATAAAACACCCCAGGAGAGACCGACCTCAGCCGCTGGGCATCCCCAGGCCATTTGGTGGTAAACCTTTGTCCCTTAGGGATAAAGGTAACCCAGTTAAGAACCATCAAACTGGAGCGGAGTCTCTTATGAGGCTCAGAATACCTCCATCTATGAAACCAAGACCTCACCTGATCGACTCTCGCACGGTACTTGAGATTAGGAAGAAACGCTTCCAGTTAGATGCTGCACCGCTTCAAAGTCCCGAACCAAGAAGAACAAAACCACAACAGTCGCCCCCTAGAGAGGAAAACGACAGCAGCACATCTTCAAGAGACTCAGACACAGAAACAGAACAGGTGGAGTCTCGCCGGTCCCCAAACTCACACAGGTACGGTATTATCCTTGTAGCACTGTTCGCAGGGGCTTGATGATGATGAATGTGAAAGGGTTGCCAGCTGTGGAAAGTGGAGAACTCGTGATGGGCTAAATGTGCAACAGTGATTCGGTTGATGAAAAGCCTCCCTGTCTGCGAGCTACATGTGTGTCAAAGTACCTACCTATCCATTCGGATGACAAGAAGCATTGCGCTCCAGTCACTCGTCCCGTCTTTAACGCCAAAGTGTTTTGAATCCCTAAAAGTAATTGATGAGCGGAGTGGAAAAATGGTTGAAACACACTGCTCAAGATTTCTCCTTGTTGGTGAGCAACGACAGTGGTGTGCTTGAAGGAAGTACTCAACCTGGTGTTTCAAACTCAAGATTGAACGAGTCTACACAACATGTTGCAGTGTTGAACAGAATCCATTATGTGAAGCAAGGCAGCCGATCAAAGATGATTGCACTCACCATGACCTAGTCTGAAATTGCCACGCTGAAGTGTTTACATAACTGGGAAACACATCATACACCGAAAGAGGAAGATTCGATCACTGCAAGTTGATGATGACCGGCTGTGGTATACAGAACAAGATGAAATGGCGATTGCCAGTGCCACGATAGGTCAAGGAATTTCCGAGGCGCTCATTTGTGGAATGAGTCTAATGAAAATGGAAGCTATCCAAGATGTTTGCCAGCAAAACAAGCCGAAAGGATGTCAATGTTCATTGAGCAACATTTGAGGAGTTGTCGTGCAGCTCTGGTAAACCGCGGGAACCAAGCATGTGATTGCACTACTGATGTATTCAGAAACCTTCAATTTGGATATAATGATTGATGTATTGAAATGATTAAATTTCAAGACAAAACCTTTTAGAATATTGGTAAATTATGTGACTAGTCATTTATAAGTATATATCCTAAGACATTCATCAGTCATGCCTATGCAGTCGAAATGGAAAAAAGTCAAATCCAGTACTCGGTTCTGCACCAGTCCAAGTTTGAGAGAGCCACAGTGACGGACGTGCCCTCCTCATTCAGAATAAACCCAACAAAGAGGAACCCTGAGTTCAGTCACAGTGAGATTGTGAGCACCGGAATGATTTATTTTCCTTCCCGTCGAACGCAGTGCCTCTCCTTTCAAGCCTGTACCAGATAACAACCATGTCACACTTGGAATTGCTTTGAAGACGTATAGAAAGGATTACCTTGTTGGTTCAACCTGCGATCATGAGGCTTTGAGATGGATACATTCCAGTCACGGCAATTCCAGAGTCAATCTGACCGACGGAAGAAAATCGGTAGCTGAGGTCACAAAGTACGTCCTGTCCCATGTAATGCACAGATGTTGACGCAAAGTGCAGACGTACCTTGACGAGATCTCAACGCGAGGTCAAAGACTGCCCGTGGGTGAAATTCTAACTTGAAACTCACAAGGAAAGCACTGAGAGTTGACCTGCCCAGTTTGACCACCGATGCTGTCAGTGTGAACCAGCATGTTCTGTTCCCAATCACCTGAAATCTGACCTGAGTTCAACAGCTGGAGATGCGCATCATGAATATGATGGTAAAACCACATTAAAGAAAGTCACTGCCATCGTTGGAGTGACAAGTGCTTGTATGGTTACCATTATTTCTTGGACATCATCTGCTCGTATCACCAAATCTTCCCTAGAAGAGGAAAAGGGAGCGTTGAGCAAGTGTTGTATTCTGGATCAGATATTTGGGTCCTGACCTCGAGTCAGATGGAATCGCGACTGAAAAGTGTTCAGTTCCCTGCCTTGAGAGCCAAACCTGGGCGAAAGAAGATACATCCTTTGTAACCAGTAGACAGCCCTGGAAGCTTTGTTGACGCCGTTAAAGATCACTGGAGGGCTTTGGAATCTGAAAATGTCGTCCTGCTGTATGTTCAGTCAACGTCTTGAACCCATGGGCTGCCGTGGATCTTTGGCGCCAACGAGAAAACATGGAGCGATACGAAAACTACTCAGAAGGTCAAAGATGGACGATCGAAGTGTTGATGTCTTCTAGGCCCATATCATAATGTCCTTCAAGATTTGGCAGCTCTTTCCGTCGCTCAATAAATGAAGAGAAGTCAAATTGATTCATTTTACAAAAATAGAAGTAAAGGAGCATGGACTTTCCATGGTTTTTGTAAGTACCCAAGTGCTGTGTGACTTTATGGTTATTTCTCTGCAGAACAGAGCGGTTAACTGATTATTTAAGTAGTATTGATTTGAAGAGCTCACAGAATTGTTTAATTTTCAACTTTCAGTCTCTTTTTAAAACAGAAATTGTTTGGAAAACAGATGTGTTAGGATTGGGATGTTGATGCGCTTGACTCCACTGTGATTAATCTTCCCTCCCATAGAGAATCTTCTCCCATAGAGAACGGTGACCTTGTTGTTCTGTCTCACTGGTCGCTGGGGCCGAGCTCCTCCAAGGACTGTTCACCTCCTAAAGATCACAGTCCAGAGCCTGAGAGCGGTAAGTCCGAGTGTCTGTGGTATTTCTGCTTTTTTCCTTCATCGGCTCAAAGTTGTTTGTTCTTTCTACATCTGTCATGGCTTCATTTCAAAGTGTTAAGAATCTTCTGTTCATTGTTCAGATCACAGTTCAGACGAGGACGCGAGTCCAAGCAGACGAGTTCAAAAGTCAAATGAGTCGAGATCATCGTCTGAGGAAAAGAAACAAGAACATCTGGACAAGAAAACATTCAGGTGCTTTAGAAACTGCAATTACAGAAGATCACATAATATTTTTCTTAGTCTTTGTCATCACATTTATATGAATATTGTTAAACTTCAGTGTCTTTTAAAAAAAGGTTTGAGTTTCCACATTGTCCAGTTTCTGAACTCATTCTATTTCTTTGCAGACCATTTAACAGGATGCATAACACATACCGATTTGCAAGGCCTTTCAGGCGACCAGGACCCGGCCCTTTTCTGGTAATTTGAATATTATTTGCACAACACAACGTAAAGAGTGACCGTTACAGTCTGTAGAAGGGCTTAAAATGATTAATGGGTTTCTCTGTCTCACATACTCCTTTCAAAAGCAAAACATGTCGCGAATCAACGGTTTAGTGTGTATGCTGATCTTTCACTGTCATTTGACAGAGGCCGAAGATGTTTGGTGGTCCCAGGAGGATAGACCCTGAGCTGATGACCATTAGACGCCCGCTCATGGTATGCAGGCCATCTCTTATGAGAAAAGCAACAGTGCACCGTCTACACTCACTGGCCAGTACGTGATTCTCTTGTGCTTTTTTGCTTTAGGAGAGTTTAGTGCCACGTCCGTTCCCTAACCAGAGGCCGATGTTCCGGAAAACTCACAGCATCATGTCCAAATATCGCAACATGAGAGCGATGAGGCAGCGTGCGCCGTACTACAGAGGACCCCACCAGCAGCGCTGGTGATGATGATGACCGCTACAGAGGTATGCACCCAGTCATTTTCAGCTTACTGTGCCATGTGAGAACTTTGTTTCATCACTTAATGTTCTTTTCTGCTTGAGAATTAAACTATGGTTCCCAATTGTTTATTTCAGTGAACGTGTCTCAATCTGCAAGCTTGAAACTGGAGACGACTGGAAGATCCCATCAAGAGCTTTGCTGTTGGGAAGACTGCACAGACTACAGTGCACCATCTCAACACTCCCAACGCGCCTGTGCATGAAGTGTTGTTGACTCCATTTCTTTTTTTTTGGTACAAGTCTTTGTTTCATCTTTGAAATACTGCAGTACTTGTAGAAATGTAACATATGACATATTATACTATCCCACTGGTGAGATTGCTGCTTGTTTTGAAATGTCCTTGTTTTACTTCACCTATTGTAGCATTTTTGTTCATGAGCAAAAGTCAATTTTACCAAATTGTGAGAAGCATTTTCTTTTAATATCTGATGTTTTGTCTGTAAAGTCTCATGATATGAGATGTTTTATTTGAGAAACTCGTGGGCGTTGAAGTGTTTGTCAGCTTGATTGCTGCTACTTGTAAAAGTTGTTCTTTGAGACGGACACTTGAAATAAAAATGGTTTTAACACAATCGGTGTGTTGTGTTTTAACTGGAAATGTAACAAAGAACGTCTGCATCAGACTGAAGGAATCAGAAATGCACATGGAATGAGTGACTTCAGGAAATGTGGTGGAGTTTATTATTTTGGGGAATAAACAGGAGAACATTTATCTCTACTTTGTGGGTAAGTCAAACAATGGGGCACCACACACACACACACACACACACATGAATATGTCTTTGGATTGTAGGGTTAATCTGGCTGAACCGAACACCCACAGAGGGATGATAAACTTGAGTATGTCTCAATATCCAGAGAATAAAAATGTCAAAGCACTTTAACAGACCAAACTTGTCATTCCTGAATTGACAGAGGTCGTGTGATTTTCATTCTCCGCTGTGATCAAATCTCAGTATCAAGCAAGTTTAGACTTGACTCTGAACTCAAGGTTGCCTGTTTCGCAACAGTAATACAGCACAAGGCTGAATAACTGACCCTGTGACTGCATAAATATTTGAAGAAGACATTTTTAGCAGAATGAAGTTATGGGAAACTTGGCTGTTTCTGTATACGAACTGACAGTTCTGGGTTGATGTTGGTCTGCTGTCACTAAAGAGGTGCTCCTGGGCTTGACCTTCACCTTTCATGAGAAAAAAAACAGTAAAACAAAGGGAAAGGCACAGTGTTTTGTTGATCTGTTTTCTGTCTTTTACCAAAAGTCAGCAGAAAGTTCTAAGTCTCCTTTTAGAAGAAGGTGGATCAAAATGAGTCCATGATGTTTCAGATGCTTTCCTTCTGCCCGGTCCATTCCTTTCTAACAGCTTTCTCCCTGTGGTGTGTGATGCCCTACCATGCCCCAGCGATATTTGTGAGTGGCGTGGCGCGGCACTCCGTCCCGCTCTAAACTTAGCCCTGACAGTACAGCTCCTCATCACAACATGCGCCGCACACCGCCGTGGATTACAATGGACGGTGTCGAGTTTCCACAGATGCCGCCGTATCTCGCCGGTGATGCTGGAAAAACAAGGTAGGATCCTTCGCCGTGAATCACATTTATGTGGTAATTGGTTTATTGTGTTTATGAAGGACTGTAACGGGTCATGGTTCACTGCTATCTGCACTGGGTGCAGCAGATTTGTTCACTGGTATGGCATGACAGAAACAGCTGCCTCTACTGTAACACACACTTCCAGTCACTCCCACTTTCACCAAGACCTAATTCTGCTCTCTGTAAACAACTTTGAGGAGTTTTACTTTGAAAATACATCCTATTAACATAGTTTTACCAATTTCTTATTGAGGATATGATGAGATTTCACCGAGCTGACAGATTTGTGTTTCTTCCTGCTGACCTGACTTGATCCCGTCTGTTGTTTGTAGATGTAGACTTAACGGTTCTGCAGGTTTTTCTGTCTTGTATTCCTCTCTGTCACGATGGGCAACTATAGCTCAGCTCTCATTCCTGGTAAGACTTACAAACACTGTTTTAACGTATTAAATTCAAAATAACTTTTTTGAAAACCACCAAAGAAGCAATAAGACGTAGGTCTATAAGCATGAAAATGGCCGACAGTGAGAGCTCTGCAAAGTGTGTTTTAATATTTATTCTTCATTTCTCTCAAAGAAGCTGAAGAGTTTGTGTCTGTGGCGGAGCAAACAGTTCACTCTGCAGAGTTACAGTCAGAGCTTCAATCTCTGGGAAGTATCCATTTTTAATGATAAAGAAGTCACACTTTGTTATTAATTCATTCCACCATTTCAGATACTACTGCCATTACTTGTTGCCTTGTGTGTAACGAGTGTGTGGTCTGGCGTGTTTGTGTCCCATCTGTCCTTGAGATAAATATAACTTTTCTGAGTTGCCTCATGCACACAGACATGCACAGCAGCTGAAGATATCCCAGAGTTTCCCCTACATACACTTTACTTGGGCGGGCCGCCCAAGTAGATTGACACCCGCCCAAGAAGATGAATGAAAAAAAAAAAAAAACGCGCGGTCTGTCTCTCACACTGGGTGTCAGGCTCGCGCACCCCCGTGTACTCTGATCTCTGGACACAAAGCATGGAAGCATGCTAGTTTAGCCGCTACCGGCTACAGGCTAACAGCCTGCAGGCTGCAGATTAATGCTGGTCGACCGTCCCGGACAGTAAAACTTATAATCAGCTCGATTGGCTGATTTTTCCTGCAGAAGCTCCTCATGCTGTTTTATTGAGCAGGCTGTATGTTCTGCTGTTGTGTTTGTTTATATGACGCTGCGTGTGCAGCTCCGAGTCCTGCTCCGTGTCTTCTTCTCCATTTTGGAGTTTCTGTGTCAGAGTGACAGCGCCATCTGAAGGCCTGGCGGGTGAACTACATCGTTTTGAGTCCTTGTTATGTTGCGTGGATGTAGATATTTCCTGAAGCGATGCTGTATGGACAGGAAACTGAGGAGATTGTAAACAAATAAGTTGGGCTCATTTGTAATTCAGGGACAGGTAGACGTCCAGTTGTGTTCCATTCTCAACTGCTCAAAACACCACATCACACTGGAAACATCTGGAACCACGGAACATTAATAATTTTCTATAGTCTTCCAGTCATCGGATTTTCCCTAAAGCCCACAGAGAAGACATTTACATCACCAGCAGAGTTCTGTCGGATTTGGACGTCTGTTGCTGTGAAAGTTAGGATACGTAGATATGCTTTGTATCCTAATCTTGATAAATGTAATAGCATTTCAAGAAAATTGACCCCATTTAATGAGAAATAAAATAATAATAATGTTTGCACCACCTGAGCCCACAGTAAGCTGTCATAAATTTAATCCAGTACAATAAAAAGCTGTGATTAAATGCCCCCCCAAGTAGATAATTATCGTCCATTTATCGTTATCGAGGTGAACTGCTTAATATTATCGTGATATTGATTTGAGGCCATATCGCCCAGCTCTAGTAAGTGATTTAAACCATAATGCATAAGAGCACAATGTGAATAATTTCAGTTAATTTTCTTGTGCTCTTTTGCATTATGGTTATGCAAGTTTTTTTTCTCTTTTAGATCAAAACTGAACTGAGGAACAGGCTGCAAGGGGAGCATCTTGCTGCATGCATGCGCATCAGCATAAATGGACCTGACCCCCGATCCTTTCCGTACCGAAAGGCATTGGAGATCTTTTTTACAAAACCAAGAAAAATACACTGCTCTGACACAAACTGTCAGCTTTGCAACTAGCTTTGCAAGTGGCTTTAAATGGCTATTTTTCCTTCATTTTTTTTATTTCGCTTTTCTTTTTGGTTCTGTTTATGTTAAAGCAGGCTTAAGATGTATCTAGAATAAATAATACATGGTTCATAAACCAGTTTGACTAGGTTATTGTGAATGCACTTATCAAAGACCGCAACGTCCTCCTACACCGCCCGGCCCACCACCACAAGTAAATTCTCAACCTAGGGGAAACACTGTATCCACTTTGGCTGCTTACATAAAACAAGGTCTAAAGGTACTCGTCACTAATATGAGCTAGCTTTTTCTGAGTTTTACCAAGACTTTCTTCTCTGTAAACATGTTTTTTTTTTCTTAATATACATAATTTTCCTGTGGGACCCTCTTCACTTACAGTTGGAATTCTGTTTTATTAACACCGCTGGAACGTAAGAATGTCTGACTTATCAGATGTGTGCTTTACAGGTAACACTCATGATGGAGGAAGAAAAAAACAAGATCCAAAGTGAAGGTATGAATTTGTCCGTAAGTCAAGAGAGTCCTCGGGAAACAAGTCAGAATGGGACTGTCCTGCCTGTAAGTGTGAGACACAAACTCCAGGTTGTTCACTCTCTTCACTCGTGGCGTCAAATGCTCATCTTTTAGTTGTATTTCTTCACAGGCAGCAGAAGCCAAGACTGTGCCCACGCAGTCTTTTTCCTCCCTGCTGCCGAAGGCTCTTTCTGCTGTGCTGCATCCGGCGGTAGCCCCGGGGCTGAGCTCCGACCCCAGGCCCAGCAGAAATCCAGAGAAGGGCGCTTCCAACCTGGAAGTGCTGCAGACAGAGCTGAGAGACCTGAAGGAGCAGTTTGAACAGATGAAAAGTCAACACAAGTACGGCTTCCTCTCTTTTAGAACTGCAATACGGCATGACCGCTTTGAGTTGTGATTTCTATCAAAAATTGTCCACAAATGTGTCTAAATCAGTGTTAGTGAGCACTTATCCTTTGCTCGGATAATCCCTCCACCTCGCAGGCGTGGCGTATCAAGATCCTGATAAGATAGCAGGACTATTGCACAGGTGTCTGGTTCGCCGTGATGAAAGGCCAATCTGAAATGTGCACTTTTATCACACGGCACATTGCCACGGATGAGCTGTGATGGAGCGTGCAGTTGGCACGCTGACCGCAGGAATGTCCCGCCAGAGCTGCTTCCCGTAAATCGAACGTTCAGTTCTTTACCTTGAGCCGTCTGCAGAGGCGTGTCAGGGGAATTCGGCAGCTCATCCAACCAGCCTCACGACGTGTTAGCGCACCAGCCCACCACCTAATGCAGGTTTCCTGACGTCGGTGTTGTGTGTGGAATGGCCCGTGTTGGCGGTGGGGTGTTACGGTATCGGCAGCCGTACATTATGGACAACAAACACTGACCCATTCCCACATAGCAAAATTAGTATGGCCCAGTAGTGGCCCACACTTCTCACTTACACTTGGCCCACATACCGCAATGAATTACGGCACTTGGGAGGGCCACCTCTGGTTGCCACATATTGCCCATGATTGTGCCATGTCTCAGCCACCTATTTAGCCATATGTGGCCCTGTCCTGGCCCAGTGTTGGGCGAGGTAAGTTTTAGTTTTTCTCCCAGACGTCAACCACCTGTATGACCACAGCTGGCCCGAAGGAGGACCAGACAAGTTTCAGAACTGGTTCCAGATGTCAGCCTCAACTAAACCGTAACCGGGCCACTTCTTTAATACACTCACTTGCCGTATTTGGCACAGAAAACAAAATGCTCCAACAATGACAGTTTCAAATATTTATTTATTGATACAATTACAATATCATCTTAAAACAGTATATAAAATTAACAAGTTTAATACTATACATTTTTAAAAGCAAAGCAAAAGTTTTATACAACATATATACCACACTGAATACAAATGCCCCCCAAAAGTGAGATATGTAGTTGAAAACAGTAATGAAGCAGCAGAAATAAAGTTTGGGGTAAGTGGAAAACTTGTGAAGGACTGGACAAAGCGGAAGTTACTCTTACTGAAATGAATACAACAGAACAATTCGATGTAGTATAGTGTATAGTGGTAGTATAGAGTATAGTGGATGTTGAGCACATACAGAAGTCCAAACAGCACAGCAGTGAGTAGTCCTTGATGCCATGCAGGATGATCTGATCCTCCAGCACCACAGCCAGATCCGTCAGATCCTCCCCTTCTGGTATTCTGAGGATTCCCACGTTCAGTCCCCTCGTCACGTCGTCCTCCATGTCTGTGGGCTCCTCAGAGATAAAAAGAAAAACAAAAAAAGCACTGTTAGAGTTTTTACTTGTCTGCAAGTTCCAAAAAAGACATTTAACTCTAAAGTCCACTGGTTTGCTCCTGCTAGATCCATGTTGTCTCACATGGGTTTGGAGAGACTTTTGAGACTTGAAAAAGCACACAATCACTGTAAATGCAAAGGAGAGCTAAACTTCTTCCATCATGACCACGGCTGGTTCTGTAGTGTTCAAGTGTTCTTCTGGGTTTCCCGTGACAGAAGTGCAAAACTTACCTGTCCATCTCATCCAAGACGCAGCCAGGTGGAGCAAATACGATGAGCTACAACAGAAAATCTCATATTAGTACAGTGACAATGGTTACAGTACACTCAACAATCATAACTGTTTTGATTTTCTAGAGGCATGCACATACACTTGCCTACTAGTGCACTGATAATATAGTTTTTGTGTCAAATTCAACAATTTGCAGGACTTAAAAGCTGAAAAATATTTTAGGTGGGCTGAGGGCAGCATCATTGTGCTGTATATTCCTCAACTAAATTGAAGACTTGGACCTTTAATTTAATAAAAATAGTGAACACCATTTTCACTTAAAACTGAAAAATGCTTGTTTTTGAATTAGCCTTTTAATGTCAGAAACATGTCTGGAATCTGTTCTGACAGATTTACAAGACTGACAGATTTAATCCTCCCGCCTGCACGCACTCTGCTCCTGCACCCCCACCCGCGTGCCCCACGTGACTCCCCCATCCGCGCACTCCTCTGCGTGCACACCCCAAGCACACAAACCGACAGTCTGCTACGCCATCTCCCCCCGCACCCACAAACGTCGTCAAACGTTGTCTGCTTTATTTCAACTGGCGTTTTCATGGTGCAGTCTGCACAGAGCAGACTGGATTCATGTCATTCACTGGGACAAGTTGTGAATTAACATGTTTAAAAACGCAAAGAGTGTCCCGCTCGTTGTCTTGAGGAGCTCCAGTTAGCATAGCTAAAAGTTAGCTAAAAGTCTCACGTTTAGCCTTCTAATAACTTAACAATTTAAAGGCAAGAAAAAACCTCTGGGTAGTATTCATATCACTCGGTGACTTACCTTTTCTGAAGATGTGAGCGTGACTGAAGCCAGACTGAAGGAATACGTCGCGTGCAGCTGCAGAAACTGGCGGACAGCAGAACCGCCGGGCTGTTTGAATGCACGTTCAACGTGCTGACGTCATCAGAAATGTCCAATGAGGAAAAGTATCATCGGTTCAAATTCCTAATTCCACTGGAATCGTTTTAATAAGTTTGGAAAGTTTTCTTTAGTGACCACAACATAAACATAACATCTTGAGTTATCACAACTGTTTCAATAATTTGAAGTCCTGCTGACTAAAATTCTTAATTTATCATGACTAATTGGTAGAATTATTTTTAACGGTGTACAATTTTAAAAGAAGAAATTTATATAAGGACCAAGCAAGTAAAACTTGTTTATGGAAGTTTGAAAGATGAACAGGATTTTTTTCAATGTTATAGTTACACTCTAGAGGAAGTTTTAGGCCTCCAACCAGATAGCATGGCTAGACATAAAAATCCACATTTTTTCACAACACTTTGACACATGTAATCTTAAATTTTTTGTTTAGAGTATCGAAGTCTATGAAGTTGAGTCCTTCATTCTCATATGTATTCACGACAACAGGTTTTTTTCCAAAAATATTTAAAAAGCATCTTATCCATGCACTAGATGGTTTTATTATCAACATATAAAAAAGGGCTGTGTAGGTGAGTCTCGAGACTCCCTCTGCTTTTGATTTAAGTATTCTTGATTTTCAGTGATGCTGTGGATAATGCTTCACTTTATAAAATAGTCATGAATTTTGTACTTTTTTTCAGATTTAAGTTTGAATAGCAAAAAATATATTATAATCAAATAGTAGGCTACAGCAGTAACAAAACTGTAATTTTGAAGTTATATATATTATGTATGCTATATGCTAGAATGAAAATGAGTGGTTTTAATGATAGTAAATGGGCCCAAAATCTTCTCCAGGAAAAAGTGTGATTTTTATTTGTCTATGATGTTATTGAAATGTCAACATACATTAAAAAAAAATCAAATCTTTGTCAGATTTCACAGAATGAACAACATGAATGAGAGCACAAATAAACTGATCAGCCTCAAGAAATAGGCCAAAAATATTGTGTATTAAAAGAAGCCAATTAAAGTTAATGGTTTTTCACACCTGAAATTTAAGTTTTATTGCATTTGGTACAAACAATAATATCGGTCATTGTGAGCTTATCTTTACATGAAGAACAGACCCGGGCCACATGTGGCCCACAGTTCAAATTTGATATGTGGGCCACATACTAAACTTAACATCTGGCCCACATCTTTTTTTCCACCTTAAAGTGATACCAACTGAATGCCACCTGTGGCCCACCGCTCTTTTTTGACACGTGGGCCACATATTAAACTCAATATCTGGCCCACATTCGGTTTGCCACCTTAAAGACGGCACCACCTCCGCCACATCTGGGCCACGTTTGGTTCACATGCTGTATGCCAGTGCCGACCGAATGCCACCTGTGCCAGCTTCCAGCCAGATGTGGCCCAAGTGTCTCTGCTATGTGGGTTGTTGTGCCATTCATTCACCGCCATCGCCTCACGTGCAGCAGTGATAAGGCACGAGGATTTTTTTTAGAGGGACTTTCCGTTCTGAGACACAACTGTGAAATGACCCTGCTGTCTAATCAGCATCTTGATCTGCCACACCCGTGAGGTGGAAGGATGATCTAAGAAGTACCTTTGTGAACAATATTTGAGAGAAATAGGTACACAGAAAAAGTCTTGGATCTTTGTTCAGGAATAACGGGAGCAAAAACGAAAGTGATCTGTTTATATATATATATATATATATATATATATATTTTTTTTTTTTTCCATTTTATTCTAGACTATTTTAGTGGATTGAAGATCCTCTGCCACTGCAAGAGTTTCTGCACTGAAGTTGTTTGTTTTTTTAATCAGTAGCACTTCACTTGCATTTATTGCCCCTGTTCTAACTTTTTTTAAGATTTATTGCTGCCATCAAATTCATAAGAGTAAATAGCTTTATTGAATGGGTCTCGTTAGTGTCTCATTTTCCAAATTATATTTGCCTTACTGTGAGTAAAATATGCCGTTTAAGAGAATAACACATCAGTGAATATTGTATTCCTGATCAAGAGATGCCACAACTGAAGCTGAAAAGATTTTTTCTTTGATCAGCCTGAAGAACATGAGTAGTTTACTGTATGAGTAGTATGAGTAGTTTACTTAGTTTACTGATTTGACACTATTTTGTGTTTCAGCAAAGAAATCAAACTTCTGATGAATGAGCTTGATGAGGAGAAAAGGATTCGCTTGACTTTACAGGTGACGCAGCATTTTCTGTAAAATATTCACTTTTTAAACCAGTCAGTTTTAAGACTTATGTTTTTTTTTATATTTCACTGTAATATTCTAGATGGAAATCCAACGTATGAAGAAGCACATGTCTAAATGAACCTGAGATGCCAAGACAGAGATGCCGATTCAACACAAATCCTTCCATCCTCTTTTTTTTTCAATGAAAGGATTTCTTTTTTGGTTATTGCTTTGACGATAATCACATTTATCTTTGCGATGGACTGCGGAGTGGGCTGACCAGGAGGACTCAGTGCTGCAAATACAAAGCTGCAGCACCGTGGTGGTGGACTCATAACGGGAAGACGCAACACACTGCTGTTTCTCAAAGCAGTGCATCGTCTCTTATATAAATATAAATAATTTTATTTACTTGTAAACCATTGCATCTTTGGTTATCTTTTTTTTTTGTAAGTGCTCAAGTTTCCATGCATATGAAATCTGCATTTCAGAAATTTTGACTGAGACAAGAAGATATTCAGTTCATCACCATTTGTTATTAGAGTGTTTATTAATAATAAAAGATAAATTCATATATACAAATAAATATATGCGTAGGAGTGAAACACTTTTAAAAAAGAGGGAGTCAAATCTTCTCTTCTCAGACAAAATGGAAATCTGTCTTTCTTTTTCAGTCTTAAGAAATCTGTGATGAAAAACAAACAAATAAATAAATCTGGAGTGGAATGTGTTTGCATGTTCAGCAGGTTGTAGGTCTGTGCCAGTGGGTTGTTCTGTGAATGTATGGAGACGGTTTGTTGAATCTCAGTGCTGAGATAAATTATCAACACATGAATGGAGATGAAATCCTTTTCAGATACATATGCTGAAAGGTGTCTGTGGTCACTTTCTCCTACCAAATATAAATAAAGTCCAAATTTGACTCTTTCATTAAAAAAAAAGTCCTTATACTTTATCAACATAAATACACACTAATGGCTTGATCACATTTCTATTTCAGACCAGCTGCTCTGATAAAACGTCACAGGTTTCTTTTGTTTCCCTGTGATTCTCCAGGAAAAGTGTCCTCAGCTTTAATAAGGGATCCGACTTTGTATTCAGAAGTTGGACTCTTCACAGGAAATGGGTTTGAAGGTGACCTCTTTGTTCTCTTCCAGAAGGACATCGTATCTACACAGGGGCCTGTAGGGAAGAGGGAAACCTCCGTCAGTGTCCAGTAGTTTAGCAGAAGAATTCTCTCAGTCATGAACTTTTACACGCCACACTTTTCAGTTTCATCTATGTGAGAAAATGTGAGAACTGTGAATCATTTTCCTTCCACTTCACCATTACGCAGCAGGTTGCGTTGACTGGTCACATAAAATCCCCCCAGAATTTACATTTGTGGTTGGAAGGTAAAAAATCTCAAGGGCTATTAATACTTGCCCACCTGTGTTTCTGTTCCAGCGACGTGAGCCGGACTCGGAGGATGCGGAGCTTATATGTGGGCTTGAGCACGTTCCCGGTGGAGAATTTCAGAGACACTTTTTTTACTGATGAGATTTCTTTATCAAACTGGCCGAGCAGGCTGGTCACTGTGTATTTCTTGAATTCTAACTGTTTGCTGATGTAGACAAAAAAAAAAAAAAGAAGAGTTTAAAAGCGGTAATAAATACTTTCAACATGATCTCTTAAATAAACGGAGGACTTACTGGTCTATGGTTGCGACTGCTTCTTCTCCTCCATCGCCATAGAGCTTAACAGTCAAGTATCCCCAACGTACTTTCTTATTCCAGATCATCACTTCCACCTTATAGTTCGTACCTGAGAAGGACATGTTTTTTTTTCATGAACAAAACTTTTCCTACCACCTGAATGATTTTACTTTCTTCATCTGAATATAAATACAAATATATGGTAGCACAGGCATTAGCAATATACTGTCACGATTAACACTCAATCCTCACTCATAGTCACTCATTTCACTTTTCATACCAGGATAAAGGTTTGATAATTAAGATGATAAATATATTATTAGAAAAAACATTAACTAGCAGCTCCAATTGTAAGAAAAAGAAATATATCTTAGAACATATAACAACTGATAACATGGAACTGACTTTCAGCATTTAAAGCAACTGATATTTAAACCTTCACCTTGAAAACATATAAAAAAAATGTGATATCATTTAACAGACAAGGTGGTTGACTATTTGTGGTTCTTCAGCACTGCAGTCATTGGTTGTGACTTACGGCAGAATGGAGACTGCTCGTTAGTTGTGAAGTAGACTTTGGTCTGATAAAGTTCCAGCAGGACGTCTTTCCACGCTGTGATATCATAACCTGGAATTTGATAAAACAACAGTGTAAAAATTAAAGACGTGATGGTGAGAAGAAAGCACAAAACACTACATTAAGCCCATATTCATTTTCCCCTCCAAAATATTTATAGGAAACATATCTTAGGAAGTATTTAACACAACGAAATCCTCCTTTCATGTATGTATATAATTAGTGTTTTTGGTGTTCATAATTTGCATGATTTCGAACCATTTAAAAAAACCAACAGCAAAAAAAGTGAAACTTCACAAACCGAAAATGGGACATCCTGCAGCACCGAACCGGTCACAGTTTATGCAGTTACCATCCAGAAACTCTTCATAGGAAGAGCAGGGAAAGGCCCTGCTGACACATCTCTGATTCAGAGATTCCAGAAAGAGGAACACCGATCTCTGGTGATCACATTTCAGATACGACCCTCCTGTTGGGAAACGACAGACGATTTTTCTTAAGAAAGTTCAGTTCCTGTTATCAGGAATTTCCCTGTTTTTTCATGAGCTTACCAGAAAGGATGGTTTTTGGGCAGCCGGGCTGGTCTGTTCCTCCGTTAGGGTAGAAATCAATGTGACCAAGAGGTTTTCTGAAGCCCAGCGCTGTAAAGACAGCGCAACAGCAACCAGAGCAATAATATTTTTACTCATAACTGCAGTGGGCACATCCTCATATGAAGAAAACATTTAAATATTAAATCAAACACTCACAATCTATGTCTGTGTGCAGCACGTCCACAAACTGGGCGTCCGTGGGATCCAGCCGGGCATCTGGAGGTTTGCCAGTGAACGTGGGCCCAGCAGGATCCAGACCTGCACACATCAGCAGCGGTTTAGAGGTGATTTTGATTTGAAGGCAACATGATGACATTTATCTGCTTTCACTGCACAATCTGTCCTCTGGATTGTATCAAAACTACTGCAGTTCATTGTGACTCCTGCTGAAGCAAATGTGGTGTAGCTGTGCTGAAGCAGCGTTTTGTGTTGTCAGAAATGTCCTTGTCACTCTATTGTGGCTTCTTATTTGAAATTGAAGGTAATATAAGTGTTGCGCCTATTACTAAATCCCCCTTTTCAAGATGTTAATGTGTGTGAAGGTCACAGATGTGTGTAACTGTAATTCTTTCTTTAGGATTCAGGGTAAAGACATTTTGGTATGTCAGGCTTCAGGGATGCAGCAACAGTAATGGTTAAATCTAATCTATCTGGCGTTGAAAATATGGGCTGGGCGCTTAAAGTGGCCCACAGGAGGATCAAATGTGAGATTAGCAGAAATAACACAAGACTAAAACCAAGAACTGTACAACTGACTGCACAATTCAGCAGTGAAAACCAGCTGGAGGTTTTTCCAGGTGAATTATATGAAGATCAGAGGATGGGATCAGCAGAACATGCATACTGCCCCATGCAGCATGTGACCGGCGGCCACTGAATCACTGAATAAAGATACGTTTGACACCCTTTTCTAGAGCCTCTTCCAGTTAGCACTGGGCAAAAGACAGAATAGATCCTGGACTGATAAACCCCACACCTCACTGTCAATTCAGATTTTTGTAGAGTTCAGGATAGAAAATCTTTTGATGGGTGCGAAGCTCTGAAAGGTGATTTAAGCATTTCATGCAGACGTTCTTGAAGAAATGTTTTGGGTGTCTCGCTTACCTGTGATTCTACCGATTGCTCCGTTCAAGTTCGCCCCGACAAAGCCTGATATGTGAGCTCCGAGGCTGATCCCTATCATGTGGATGGAGCTCAGAGACGCCCCGTTATCCTGAAACGATCAGCGATAAGTCTCACTGCACAAAACATGACAGAGAAGAGATGGCCACACAGTGTCGGTAATGTCACAGACCTTCATTGCTTTGATGAAAGCGGTGAGGTTGTCCGCCGTTTTGTGTGTGTTCTCCACTGATTTGAAATAATTCACATTAGCAGCTCCGTGGTTCCAGTCCACCACGATGATGTTGCTGTCC
This sequence comes from Salarias fasciatus, assembly GCF_902148845.1. NCBI lineage: Eukaryota > Metazoa > Chordata > Actinopteri > Blenniiformes > Blenniidae > Salarias > Salarias fasciatus. The sequence goes on from NC_043754.1 coordinate 11,870,951, forward strand.
GACCTGTTCAGCAGCACCTCCGTCAGGTCGCGCAGCCACACCGGCGGAGATCCAGTGGGGCGATACCCGTGGATGACGAAGATGGAAGGTCTGGACAGGTTGAAATGCGGATGGGTGGACAGGTTGGCGTGGGACAAGAGCGTGGCGCAGGTGGCATTCTCCCTGGTGTACAGTAACAAGTTGACCTTGACGTCGGTGCCGATGATTGCATCGGAAAGATCAAGATCTGTAAATTCGTGACAACTTCGAGCTGCGGGTGAAGAAAGACAGAAGAACAAAGACAGATCGTCGTCATCCTGATCTCACTGCTCAGTAGAAATGTAAGATTGCATGATATTTCATAACCAGTCTCATGGTTGCATGACTCAACGTGGGTTTGTTCTATGCAGTTCTTACTTTAAACAATTGCTACTGCTTAACTGATACACACACACACACACACACGCTCTTAAATAACTTCACGTGCATGTATGTAGAGTATCTCAGCTGAGAGCCATGTGTACTTTACAACCACAGCGAACTCTGTTTGTTGAGATATCGGTTTCCTCACAGTCTACCAGTTCCTCAAAAGTTGCTTGACTGTACACACACGTTGCCATGCCATATTTGTTCTTTAAGAGCACATACACATGCACAAGACTGAGACACTCAGTAAGATATTTCGCATTTGGATGTGTCACGTATCGTTCTTACCTTTGTATATTTGAACAGTTAAGAGCAGGACGGGTGCCAGGTATCGCTGCAGGAACATGCTTTACACAAACAACGTGCAAGCAGACTGAAATGAGCATAAGAGTAAAAAAAAAAAAAGACATTAATCATACATTCAATCAAACTACGTATCTGTGAAAGAATTAACAGCAAATCCCACAAACAAGTATTCCTGTGTACATGTTTTCCATCCAATTTTATTGCCAGAAACTGAGAAACAGGCTGGTTACTTATCTACTAACCTGCTGATGACCTGTGTTCTTAGTTTTGGGGTTTAAAAAACAAAAAAAACAACAACAAAAAAAAAAAAAACACCCTTTGCCGTGTTGGTGATATTCCATTAACTTAAAATCAGGTTCCTTTCCCCACTGTAACTAATCATGACAGGAGAGAGTGATTATAAGTGAAGCTGAAGACGCCTTGGCTGCACTGACAGCCTGATCTTATCTCCACTTTCCTTTGGGAACTCTGTGTTCACTGTCAGCTGTGTGTTGAGCGTCTTCCCTCATGAAACTTGTCAAACTTGTAGCGTTGATTCAGAGTCCTACCTTTGATGAAATGTTTCGTCTCCCGCCGTATCAAAGATCCAGACTGCTGGTTACCCCTCTCCTGGAACTCCACATACTTGATCAGCCTTCAGGAAGTGTGAGGAAGAAGAGCAGAGCAAGGCTCCCGCCCCACATGCTCTCTCTCTCTCTGGTGGCCACACCTCTCACCCCAGGTTATTGTGCTCACAGGTGAAACATTCCATTCCAGTGGAAGTCTCTCCTGCTTCGAACTGAAACCGGTTTTGTGGTGATTAACTTGTTAATGTGATTTCAGTGTGGGGGAAAAAAAACATCCTAAGTATGAATGAGCATGAGATTTTTTTTAAATGTAACTTCTGAATAAAATGTCACACATTCTTCTCTGGACAGGAAGCTTCTTCAGTGTCCCAGATCAGATCAGTGTGTGCCGGCCACAGTGCAGTTATGTGCAGCGCACGATAAAAATGTGATGACGATTTAACAGCAGCCGCAGTTGAAGGTGCGACTTCTGGCTGTCGTAAACTTGTGCGAGTTTCAGTGGAGTGTTTCAGGGTGAATCATTCATGTGTTTGAGCAACTATTCAACTGCTGCTCAGCGACGGCTTGGATGATGCAAAAAGAAAGTAAATGAAAAAATAATACATTCATTTTGTTTAAACTTGTGCTTTAGTAATGATGAAATTATTCTTGCTCTGATAAATCAGTGTTATGTAGTACTTGGCACATATTACATCCTGTGTCTGCTTCTTCATCGTAATAAAGGTTCAAAGATTAACCTTGTGTTTATGTAAACACGATAAAGATATTAATCGTGGTGTGACTGTTATATTGTGTGTAAACCTGAAACATAGTCAGGTTGGCAGAAGCACAGCAGGTGTCCATGGAGATTTCAGAGCCAAATGAATATTATTGTATCATTTTAAATTAATTTTCCTGAACTGAAATGCTGAAACACATTTCTATAAACACAATAAAATCAATCAAATTTCAAGAACAAAAGAAAAAAGAAACACTAAGAATGATTTGACAGAAATAAGTGAAATCAAAGAGAAATTCAAAGCATATTATATTGCAAAACCACATGAAACTGAATGAAAGATATAAATATATTAAGAATAGAATGTACAAAAGTCTTGAAAAGAAATAAGACAATAATACAGCTAATGAAATAAAATATTAAAAGTTGCTGGTATCATATGGTGTTAAAACAGGGTGAAGCTGCAGCTTATGTGGTATTTTAAACAAGCAGTAAGGTTCAGACAGACTGGGTCACTCAAACAGCTGCAACAAGAAGGCACAAGAGCAGGTTATTGATTATAAGATGGACCCAAACGCCAGCATGGCGAACTTGGGACAACTTTGACATATGTTTCGATTAATGGTCTGTGTTTGGTTCCAAAGGACGTCTGAAACTTTCAACATGGCTGATCTAAATTCACCCTGCGTTCAGTGTCCCACTGAAAACTATTCATCTCTGTCCCACAGACATGAAAAGACGTAAAAGGTTTGTGCGTTTTTAATATCAGGGAACGTAATGGTGAGACATCTGGTCTATGACCCAAAGAAAAGACAGTCTCCTCTTGCTCAGTATTGACTGAAAACACAGCCTGTGCTTTTCTGAAACGCCTTCAACAGAGTGGCTTGAACTTTGCTCACTCCAATCAGCCGTGAACGGGGCTGGCTGGTAGGATGCATGCTTGAAAAGAGACACACAGTGTGAAAGTCGACCCTGTGTGTTCCAGTAAGGCCAGGCGGGAGAAGCAGCAGGTGTGTGGGAGGCCAACAAAAACCTCCAGGATGGCTGGAAAGAGACGAGGCCGAGGAAACAACACCCAGCAGCAACAACAACAACAAACCCCACGTAACCAGAGACGACGCCAGAGCAGGGTAAGTCAGCTTCTGGTGGAATAAACCAAGAAAATCCCTTCAGGGAGATCCTGGCTTTGTCATTTTTGTCCACTTTTCTATGTGGAGATAAGAAGAAGTAAAGACACAAAGTGAAAATGTCTCTGTTATTTTTTAACTAGTTTTCAATTTCCCACTGGAGATATTTTACCTGGGAAATTTTATAACTCTAACAAAGTAGAGCTGAGTCCTTTATGCCTGGAAAGCTACGTGTAAAGTTCTAAGAAATGTTACACGGCATGATTGATTAAGTAATTCGGTATAACTAAAAGATTAATTGTTTTTGTGGTAAACACACCATGGTTGGAAGTGACTTAGTTTATATTCCTACAACATCTTCTGCAGTGTTATTGTCTGTATTGTGCAAATCATTAAGACTGTGTATCTGACGCTTTACTTCAGGGGGTAAAGATTCAATTTCTTTCAAATGACAAAGATCATGGAACAAAATGTGCAATGAGTAATGTGCAATTCATCAAAATAAACAATTGTACACTTTTATGCAATCGCGGAGACAAGAGCCCCTTTAAACGTGAGTTCAAAGTATTTATTATGTCACAGAAGATAAAGGTGCATCGATGTATCGCCACACAACACAAAGTCCATCGGCTATTAGGCTCCTCGTGACTACAGAGTGCCGAGAGCCTTCAGAGCCGTCTTAAACTGAAACTAGGTGGTCTCAACCCTTTGGAAGCACCCGCTTCTATTGGAACATTACATTCTCAATGCTGCAGTGGCCGCGTGGCTTTATGTTGTCTTTCTGCGTGCGCTTTCGTTTATCAAAAGCAGCATGAGTGCAGGTGACACCTTCTTTTTCCCACGCTCCAAACACACACAGGTTAGGTAAACTGGGAAAGTCGATCCTAAGCATTCACATGTTGATAGATACATCAAGGATGTGAACTCAACTACCAACATGCAGCACAAGGTTCAGAGGCTTTAACCTCTTTCCCCGTCTGTCTCCTTTCTGTGTTCAGGCTCTGCGGGAGCCGGCAGCTTTCGCCAAATCTACGGGCTGCGAGTTGGAAGTCCCCCATGAAAAACTGACCATTGCTCAAGCAAAAAGAGGAACACCAGGTTATCACTGAGAGCATTGGATGATAACGCGATATTAACTCTGGATGTGTAGTTTAGTCATCAGGACAATTGTACTTGTTTAAAGATGATGTTCTTTCATCCTGCAGCCCACCGTCCAGTGCGAGTCTACGCTGACGGAATCTTCGATCTTTTCCACTCGGGCCACGCTCGAGCTCTGATGCAGGCCAAAAACGTCTTCCCCAACACTCACCTGATAGTGGGAGGTGAAACACGAACTACACTCTTTCCTCCAACGGTGAATTAAATCAACCTCGCTTCAGGTGACTTCCTGCACGCCGTTTTCACCTCTTGTCTTTGTGCGCCTGCAGTGTGCAGCGATGAACTCACCCACAAGTTCAAGGGCTACACGGTGATGACGGAGGACGAGCGCTACGACGCCCTCAGGCACTGTCGCTACGTCGACGAGGTGGTGCGGGACGCGCCCTGGACCCTCACCACGGAGTTCCTCAAGTTGCATAAGGTCAAAGGTCATGCAATAACGGGACACATGGCTCCTTGCACTGTGATACAGAGTCAACAAGAGAGATAAGCATTCATCAGTCTGAGCCTTTCCGTGCGTGTCTGATAGATCGACTTTGTGGCGCATGACGACATCCCGTACACGTCTGCAGGATCGGAGGACGTTTACAAACACATCAAGGAAGCAGGTAAAGAGAAAGATTCTTCCCGCCACGGAGTCGTTCTTGTGTAATAATGTAGTTTGTGTCGCTGAGTCACACCGTGTGTTCGTTTCAGGAATGTTCGTGGCCACTCAGAGGACGGAGGGCATCTCCACATCTGATCTGATCACTCGCATCGTCCGAGATTATGACATCTACGTCCGACGAAACCTGCAAAGAGGCTACACTGCTCGGGAACTAAACGTTGGCTTTATTAATGTGAGAAAACAGCTTTTTTTTCATCAATGTAAAGAAAACCGTTTGAGTAAATCTAGAGCTCTATCTAAATTCAGCAAGCAGCAGCAAACATCGTACTTTGACTTTCTCCACAGGAGAAAAAGTACCGACTCCAGAACCAGGTGGACAAAATGAAGGAAACAGTCCGTACAGTGGAGGAAAAGTCCAAACACTTGGTTCACAGAGTGGAGGAGAAGAGCCAGGACCTCATCCATAAATGGGAAGAGAAGTCCAGAGAGTTCATCAGCAACTTCCTGGAGCTTTTTGGACCGGATGGTGCCTGGGTAAATATGCTTTAATATGAGACGCTGGAATACTGCGCCTGATGGAATGAAGCTGATTTCAGCTAGATGAAGTGTTTCTTGGCTAAAAGTTAATTCTGCCACGAAAGGCATAAAAATATTTGGCCAACCAGTGACAATGCAAGTTGACTTCATGAATGTAAGAGACAAAAGTTAACTTGAAAGGACTCGACCGAGGTAAAACGTGAATTGCAAATCATTCATCCATCAGTATTATTTATGATGAAAAAAAAAGTAAAGGTTTCACTTTGCTGAAAAACAACAGTATCACTCAAAACAGTATGAGCCAAACACAACATGAATCCATCTCAGTGAAACTCTGCCTGTTTTCTGTCTCCGTCCAGCATGTGATTCAGGAGAGGAGTGGCCGGATGCTCCAGGCTCTCTCGCCCTACACTTCCCCCCGAGCCTCCCCCAGCAGCAGCCCCACCCGAACACGTTCGGTCTCTCCCGACTCCTTCCCCTCCTCTGCCTCTGCCTCCCCACCTTCCTCTCCATCCTCACCCTCCTCACGCAAGAAGGGGAAGCGCTCCTCTTTCAGAGCTGCCTCTACATACAGCAGACATGTACAATGAGCTTGTCGCACTTCGGCCGTCTACTTCTTCAATGACCGTCATTAATCTAACGTCATTAATCAAAAGTCATGTTAATTTATTATTATTGGCACAGTGGAGCACAGGTGAAATATTCTAATGTAAATAATGTGTCTTTAAATTTCAAAAAATAAACATGTAACATTAAGATTTAACTTGAATGTGTTTTCTGTCTATTTTCCTTCCACATAATTTGTGTCAGCTAGCCAAGACAATCTGCTCACTCTGAAAATTAGGTATATTTCAGGTCTAGAAGGGAAAACAACAGCAACCTATTGACACAGTCACAACTAGAATATGTTATCAAGATTGAAGGGACACCATTAAACTGGTTTTGATGATATTTAGCAGACAGGTTCCACTTCGTTAATGTTAATGATAACTCTCCAGCTTTAAAGTCAGACATGGAGTTCCACAGGGTTCTGTCCTAAGACCTACACTCTTCACATTGTACATACTTCCTGTAGCATCAGGAAACACTACATTAACTTCCACTGTTATGCAGATGATACACAAATCTACTAATCTATGAGGCCAGATGACATCGATCAACTTGTCAAACTAGAAGCTTGTCTTAAAGACATAAAAACCTGGATGAGTGTGAATTTTCCTTTTCTAAATTCGGATAAAAAAGAAGTTTATCGCATTTGGTCCAAAACACCTGACAGAAAAATCATATAAACATGTATTGACTCTGGATGGTGTTACTTTAACACTGTGAGGAACTTGGAAGTGACTTTCGACCAGGACTTATCCTTTAACTCCCACATCAAACAGGTCTTTAATACCTCCTTCTTTCACCTGTGCAATATTTCTAATATTGGGAACATGTGGGAAATTAATCCATGCATGTGTTGCCTCCAGAGTAGACTATTGTAATTCCCTGTTATCAAGGGGCCCCAACAACTGTCTAAAAAGTCTTCAACTGGTTCAAAGTGCTGCAGCAAGAGTTCTGAAGAGAACCAGCAGGAGAGATCATCTCAGCCCAATATAAACTTCTGTTCACTGGCTTCCTGTTTAAATATAGAATAGAATTTAAAATCCTTCTTTTAATCTATAAAGCGCTGAACAACCAGGCCCCATCATATCTTAAAGAGCTGTTAGTCCCATATTGCCCTAGGAGGACACTTTGTTCTGAGAGTGCTGGTTTACTGGAGGGTTTCTAGGTTCTCTAAAAGCAGAACAGGAGGCAGAGCTTTCAGCTGTCAGGCTCCTGTCATGTGGAACAAGCTCCTAGTTTCAGTTAGGGAGGCCAACACAGTCTGTTCTTTCAAGGCCAGGCTTAAGACCTTTTTTTGTCATTCATATTTTTATTGTGTTCTCGAAATCATGGTAGATGGTTTGTTTAAAAAGTAGTAGAAATACTTTTTTGAAACCTTTGGTGAGCACTTTTTTTTATCTCCTAATAAACAGAGCTCTGGACAAGGTGGTATAGTTGAATCAATGCTGAGCTGATTCTGAGAATCAATCTGTCAGTCCTATCCTTTCCTCTCTTTCTGTCCCCTCACCCCACCTGGAAGAGCAGAAAGCCGCCACCTCCGAGCCTGGTTCTGCAAAGGTTTCTCTGTTTAAAAAGGAGTTTTTCCTTTCCACAGTCACAAGTGCCAAGAAATGACTGTGTTGTATTTGTCACTATATAAGTAAAGCTGAAACAAGTTGAATTTATTGTCCTTTATGGACGCATACATACCTGGATTTTGCAATCATAAATGATTCATCATGATTTTCTATATTGTTGCTCCCCAAATCTTTATTTTCAGATTAGATAAGAAGATAAGATTGCTTTTATTGATCTCGCAACAGCTCATGTACAGGATGTACAGTACATAAAATGTACTCCAGGAATAGAGTTATGAGTGAAGGAAAAAAAAAGAAACATCTGTATTTACACTATTCACACACACACACACACACACACACACACACACACACACACACACACACACAGGTCAAGTTAAATTTGATTGCTGGCCGCTGCAGAAATGAAGGACTTCCTCTTGGATAATTCAACAAATCTCACAAAACAAATAATGATACCCCACAAAGTGGAGATAAAGCATGAAAGTCACAGCCATTTTTCTTTCATGGGGTCAGCTAAAGTAAACAAATTTTAAAACAATGCACCAAAGGCAGTGAAAATATATCATTTTTTATTATATATTATTATTTTGACTTTGGCTTGTATTTTTCTCTCCTGTCTTCGAATGGAATATTGTGACTAGTAAGTAACTGCAAAAGACTACATTTTCTAGTAATGACAAGTATAAAGAGGATTAAGTGATTTTAGTTGCCAATATATGTTTGGTTCTCTGGATTAAGTGAAAAACAAAACATACAAGTGAGTAATTGTATAGCATAACTCACTTCAAACAGATAAAGAATGACTTGAAAATATAGTGGTAACGGGCCATACTTACGAAACAAGCCATCACTGAGCAAGTACTGAGCTGATCTGGTCTCGTCTGCCCTCAGCTGGACACAAATGAAAACTTCATGTCTCTTTAAACAACACAGTTTTTTGATTTTGTGTGATTTTACTTACCACTCACGTTTTGTATTAAAAAAAACTTATAAAATAAATAAAATAAAATGAAATAAAAATCCAGGTGGTTTCCATCCAGGGTTGCCAGACACCGTGGCAGAAACAAGCTTGGGGGAGAGCCAAAACAAGCGAGTTTCCTTTAAAAATAAATAAATGAAAAGCATCGTAACCACCAAAGTTTCTTGTACTTCAGAAAATAAAACGCGTGACATGTCTTTTTTTTTTTTTTTTTTGCAATTCCTCTTTTCACCGTATAGACTTCTGATTTGTGCTCATTTCATGCTTTTTATGCATTCATCTTCCTTTTTCCTTCAGTTACAGGACTTCAAGAAATTCACTGAAATTCTAAACCCTCAGTAAATAGCAATATAAACTGACTTATATATGGTTTGCAGACATGTGTCATGAACATCGAAGAACAAAAGATCTCTTTCTAAAATACCACAACTTAGAAACTGAGGAAAATACTGAGAATTTGCAGCAAGAAAAGCAAGTCTTGCTTTGACAAGCAAACACTGATCCATGCTCATGTTTTCAGCCTAAAATCCGCCACATCCACTCACAGATGGGGAAATAAATGAACTGATTTAAACTGTCACTGATTGGATGTACTTGACGTCCATCAATAACAGCCGGTCAGGAGCAGGGCACTTGTTAGTAACGAGGAGGGACGGGACGGATTTAGCAAAAATATAGTATTGTATATGACGACATGAGCAAGCTCGCTGAAAAAACAGAAAGAAAAAAAAAATACATGAAATCACAACTTTCGTCAACTTTAATGTTCACGCAGACAAAGATGACGAAACTCAAGATATGCTCGCTTGAATGACCTCAGGTTTGTCACTTAGACACACAGAACAAGGCACTGCTTCAAGTTATCGTTTTGTTCAACTGTAACGACAGTAAAAAAAAAAAAACTGAATTCAATGGAGGAGAATTAAATATAAATAAAAACTATTAAATAACAAACGTGCCAAACTTAATTTATGGAGGTGAATCATCTTGAGCTTCTTGGCTCTTCGGCCCGCTCGTATAAACCTTTGCTATGACGTCATGCTCAGCTAATGCCCTACACGGATTAAAGATGGCGCCTTCTCATGCGCTGAGGTGCTGTAAACGGGTTATAAACTGGGTACCTGCCGTCTTTATTAATCTGGTGGTCGGATGGTCTTATTACGCCTATGTGGTGGAGCTGTGTGTGTGTAAGTACTCTCACTTTTTTTAAGGATTTTCAGCCGTCGCGGGGTCGTATCCGCACTCGTGTTGACAGTACGGGGCTACCAACTTTGACAGGCTGCTTGAAGTGAGACTTGAAATCAGACCGCGGACAGCAGCAGTCCTCTGATTTCTCCCTAATAAGTCACTTTCTTTAAAACATCTTATTACTACAACATGTGCATACGTCTCACCGATAACATTTTCCATTGATCAGAGAAAACGCTGGCTTCTTCTCTTAACTTTTGTGTTGCGATTAACAGTGTTAAACATTAAAAAGCAGGTTTGTATAACTTTCACAGTTCTCCTCTGGTAAAGTTGTGCAATGTCAAGTGTTAAGTAATAATAAGTTAAACTTTATTCAATTTAGCCGAATAAAAATATTAATAAAAAGTTAGTTAGTTAAATAATTAGTTAAATTTACTGTGCTTCTGAATTGAGCAAGATTAATTATTTTTATATAGTTTTCTTTTTCAGGTAACCAGAGATCATCGACAGTACTTGTAGGAAGACAGATAAAATAATATCTGTTACTATGTCCATAGTTGTTTATTTGTAAATTCATTAAAAGTGATAACCACTGATGCTTTTGTTGTTCTTGCAGGAAATGCCTGTCAAATGGAGTAAATTATCCATAAGCTAAGGAACAAAAAGCACTGAATACTAATTAATATTCATTGACAGACATCACACAAGATTTTTTAAATTGTAAAAGATAGGGTTTATTGTTATTTGCAATAGTTTTATTATCTTTAAGCACATTCACTTTAAATTCACTAACTTTATCTCCTAATCAACTATGATAATTATATGTACATAAAAAAAACTGCTCCAAATTTTAACAAACTATGTCAATTTAGTCCAGTTTGTTAAAAGCTGAGTATTTATTTAACTTTTTATTGCTAAGTTGTGAGTGCAGTGACATGCATTTCCCCAACTCTCAGTGACCTTTCGTACAGTTTGTGTCAGGCCTGAGCTGATGAGAACAATCTGTAGTCGTACTGTAGTTACGTCTGCAGCTCAGCTGCTGTGGTCAGGACCGGGACATCCCTGCTGCCCAAACAAAGCTCTCTGTCAATGGTGGATCTCCGCTGGCCGTGCCAGGCTGCTGCCGCATGGTGCGAGAGAGAGAGAGAGCGCCCGTGTGTGCGTTTGTGTGTCTGTGTGTACTCGAGTCTGAGGACATTCATTACTGTTCTCTAATATATTTTCTCTCTTCCCCATGCAGACACAATCACAAGTAATGCAGAACGAAGTACGTGGTCCCACAAACACACTGTTCCTTTCTCCATTTACTTATCAAATCATTGTAGTCGTTTCATTTTACTTGCTCTTCAGAAATAGCACGTTACATTAACTTAGATCCTCTTCCACTCTTTGCTCCAACAGTTTGCTATTTGATCATCTTTCATATTGCCCTCTTCCTGTTTATATGGGCGTACTGGAAAACCATCTGGTCAAAACCAGCCAGCCCTTCAAAAGCAGTAAGTGTGCATTTGTGCACGTCTTATTTTGTGTTCAGTGTTTGGATTTAAAATGACTTTAGCCTGATGTTTCCCTGCAGTTCGTTCTGCCCAGAGCAGAAAAGGAACTGTACGAACAAGAGGAGCGAGCCCAGGTACAGCAGGAGATCCTCAAGAAAGTGGCCAAGAATTTACCGATTTACACACGCACAGCTGGAGGAGGTGAGTCTGTCATCACAGCATCGTTACCCTTTATTACAAAAACACTGAATCAGGGGCGTCAAACTCATTTTAGTCCCGTTCTCTCCCGGCGGGCCGAGCCAGTGAAAAAGCAGAACAGTGTTCACGGTAATTCCGGTTTGTCACATAGCCACTCTGAAGATGCTGCTTTGAAGAGACTATAAAAAAACAAACCCTCTGAAACACTATTCCTCTGTAAAAAAAAAAAAAAAAGAGAAGTTCTCTCTTATTTTAAGCAGCTGACATGAGATTGCATAAATGTGTTGCTACACCGTCTTCCCCTTTTGAGCAGAAGTGACAGGCTGCCGTTTCCCCTGCTAATGAATATCACACTCGCCTGTCCTGTGTTTACGGAAAAGGGCGCGTGAGGAGTGTTAATTGGCCTCAGGTGCTTGCAGTTTCCTCCACGGGGTGCAGCCAGTTCGTGGGCTAATCAACAATCCTCACGTCACCCACCGAGCTCCGCTGAGATGCCCGAATGGAGGAGAAACTGTTTAAAGATTTAAAAGGGATTCAAACACACGAATGAAAAAGCTGGAGAGGAAAAATGAAAATAAAGGAGCAGAGGGTGAAACCAACAAACATTGAGGTCCAGTTTATTTTCAACATTTTTATTGTTCTTCTTGTTTTGGTTCCTTTTTCATCTCCTCGGCTGGTCCTGAAAAAAACTTTATTTCACATTTCATTTATTTACCCCCTCGTTCACAAACGTTCTATATAACAGACGACGTTGTGTCACACTGGACTTCATCCCTTTCTCCTCACAGCCGTCCGATACTGTGACATCTGCCAGGTGATCAAGCCTGACCGCTGCCATCACTGCTCAACATGTGAGATGTGAGTGGATGTGCTGTTATTGTAACGATCAGTTCAAATGAACCTTTACAGGTTTCTGTAGAGCTGAATAAAGTCGCCCTGATCTGTTTTTGATGTACATGTTAAAGTGGATGAAGTGACAGTGATTTGTGTTTTCCTTTCTCATAATCTGAAGGTGTGTGCTAAAAATGGACCATCACTGCCCCTGGTAGGAGCTGTTTCATACCTTTCTTTTCCTTTTTCTTGTCTGTGCTTCTCTTGATTTAAAAGTTACCACTAAAAAGCCTTGTGTGCTGTTGGGTGGATTTATCTGGAGTTCATTCATACATTTAATCAGTTACTTTAATGAGTTGTAACTTGTTGCTCTCGCTCTTGCTGCACCTGATAAACAGATGAAACTGATTTAACGGTGACCTTCCTTTACTTTCTGCTTCCTGCTCTGTTTCAGGGTCAATAACTGTGTGGGGTTTTCAAACTACAAGTACTTTGTTCTGTTTCTGGCCTACGCGTCGCTCTACTGTTTAGTCATTTGTGCAACGGTTGTCCAGTATTTCATCAAGTTCTGGACCGTAAGTACATAAACCTTCCTCTCAGTATTAACATGATTTCACCAACTGCTCTTCCTAAAACTGTCACCGTGGCGTGAGTGTGTCATGTGGTCGCTTATCAGAGGATCCACCTTAGTGCTCACTTGACACCAGACAGTGTTCTCTAGCCCAGAGTCCGGCAGTGAGTTAGCATAATTTTTATTGCAAAATACGCGAAGACAGCAGTGGGCGGGGCCGTCCCGCGATTTTGAAATATCCATCAGACAGATGCAACAATAAAATCAACTTGGACTCGCCTTTTGAGCCAAGATGACCTTAAATGCTTTCCTCCAGACTGATAAGGCCACCGCTAATGCCTCGTTCATGTTTCCCTTTGCTCCGTGAAGAAACAGGAACCCAACACACACGCCAAATTCCACATCCTGTTCCTGTTTTTTGTGGCGGCCCTGTTCTTCATCAGCGTGGTGTCGCTCCTCAGCTACCACCTGTGGCTGGTGGGGAAGAACAGAACCACCATCGGTAACAAGAACTGCACCGGCGATGCCGTTTAACTTGTCTGTGTGTTACCAGGAAACAGCCAGTCACCAGGTAAATTCTCTTTCAGAGGCGTTCAGGGCCCCCGTCTTCGCAAACGGACCCGACAAGAACGGCTTTTCTCTGGGCTTCAGCCGGAATGTAGCCGAGGTGTTTGGAGACCAGGCCAAGCACTGGTTCTTCCCTGTTTTCTCAGCGTGAGTCAGTTATCCTTGATATTAGATCGATTTGGATGAACTGCGAAACATCTACTGTGTCTCTCATACACGTGAGATCCTGTGTTTTTTTTTTTTTTCCCCCCAGTCTGGGAGACGGACACTCCTTTGTCACCAGATTGGTGCACATAGATCCTGAACAAGCAAACAGCGTGCTCCAACAAAATGGCAAAAGGTTGTCAAATATAAATCTGTTTTTTTTTTTTTTTTTTCCCCCAGAATCCTTCTAGTTTGGTCTGCTGTGTGTTGATCTTCGCTGGAACTCTGTTCTCTTTTCGCAGCCCTGCTGATGGAGAGGCCAACTCCTGTGTGATCGCTAACAACGTGCAACACACGGAGGAGCTCAGCAAAGAAAAGACTGGTGTGTTGCAGCCTTTTCTGGCACCCCTGTGTATTTTATTTTATTTTTTTTGTGACTGACCCCAGTTGTTCATAACCATACCGTGTCCTTTCAGACGGCGAACACACCGTCTCTGTATCCGTGGAGAGCGAGCCATAGAGGGTAAGAGGACACGTTTCCTTCCCCCGCCGCTTCGTCCCGCTCCCGTGTTAATCCCTGCTCCGTCGGCGGCGGCAGGTCGCAGAAACACCCGCAGGCCACGTATGACGCCTTATACAAGCAGCGCCGCCGCAGGAGCCGTCCTCCACTCTCATTCCACGCTCCGGGAAGAGCCTCCAACCAGCTGTTTCTGTTGCGCCGAGCGGTCCACCCATCCTCCCTCCCATGTCATATTGACAGAGGCTGTACAGCGGGCGTGCAGACCGCACCGGTCTGACGCCGAGGGGATTTCGTCTTTGCTGCTTCGCCAAAGACTCTCAAACGTTTACTATAAGGCTCCGTCGGCCAGTTTTCCGTCTGTATTGTTTTTGTCAAGACACAATAACCACTTTACACACTTGAGGAAATTCAACCTTTTATCAGTATTAATCGAATGTTTAACGATCGCAGCTGGAAGCGGGTTCTGTTTGTGGAGCTGAGGAAGTCAGATTTACACGTTTAACACAAAAAGGTGAGACCCTTCCTCTGCTGTCGGCATGTTTGATCGGCTCTGAACTCCAAGCACAGTGCAATTATGAAGACCAGTAGTCACCTCTCACTTGGTCGCAAATTTAGTTTACATGTTTGAATATATTTATGGGAAAGTCTTTCTGTTTACACTTTTTACTGTATTTATTTGTTTTTGCAGTTACGTTTCTTTTCTATACTGAGTAAATGTGCAGATTCAAGTTTAAAATCTGAGGACCAAATATTTTTTTTAATTTAATCTCATACCAAACAAATACTTTAAGACATGACTAATCAATGCTCTGTAGGGCTGATATGATAAAAAAGATTGCCATTTTTTTCCTTATTGCACTACAAATATTTACAACTTGCTTTATTTTTCGCTTACATACTTTATCTTGCAATTTAAACGCTTTGTTTGGCCTATTATTGTTTTGTCTTCAATGCTTCAGGTCACTTCTGTTCCTTTAATCTTCTCAAGGCACGGTGGATTGGAGAGAGATGTTTTTCTTATCTGTTGGTGAATTTATTTAGTCCTGATTTAACTGGTCTCATCATGAGGTTTTATTGTGTTTGAAAGGCAAAGAGCACAAACGAATTGACGCTTTAAAAAAATTATGGACGTTGGTTCCACTGCGTCCTTGAGCCTAAACGGCAAGGGAGAGATAAGGTTGAGTGAGTGTGTGTGTGTGTGTGTGTGTGTGTGTGTGTGTGTGTATAGCAGTGTGTGTTGGTGGCGAAAGAGTGTCATCACACACTGCTTTTCTCCGAGTCGTTGCCCTTTTTCATCATTTTACATTCCTGCTCGTGGCAATGACACACGGCGCAATAAAGGCTTTGTGTGAATGACCACCAGATAACCGTTCTGTGCAGAGATTCTCCCGATGCGAGTGTGTTCGCTGCCGTTAATGACTAACTGCACTGACTGAACCTGCGTTCGCACTCCTGTCGCGTTCACCTCGGACAGAGTAAAGATGTTTATGGGTTAAATGAACCCGTGGCACATCCTTCCAGCAGTAAGTTAATTTTTATATAAATATCTCAACTGAAACACCGTCGTATATCCAAAACTAGCATTATAAAGTTTGTAGCCTTTCTGGGAAATATTTTGATCGCAAAGTCCAATGAAATCACGTCATATTCGTCCTAAACACATAAGCTGATCATTGCATGTTCTGAAAACAATGTTTCACAGAAATTCCACTTTGGGAAATTACTAGAGTTCAAGCATCTTCGGGCAGTTTGACATGTTCGTGTAATTTAACCTGTAAATTGTTTTGTTTTGTTTTTTTATTGTGAAATGTGTTCATGCTGCGTAACTTTGATCTGTAACAATAAATAAAATGTAAGAAACTACAAAAGCAGTCTTTTTTTCTTTTTAAATGATGCTATGATGGGAATTAAAAGTCCAAACTGGCACAAAAACCTCTTTTCAGGATCACGATAATCCCCCTCCACATGTTCATCATAACCAGACTTTACCAGGGTCTCTCGAATAACATACATCTGATTTGCCTCACTTACCGATATAAGATTCAAAATTACTCCTATTTCCTCAATTTAAGGCCATCAATTCACCTCAAACTTAAAAATGCTTGGACCATGAGAATCAAACTTAGCCCCGAGGGAAAACTTGTGCACAGAGACAATGTGCAAACATGACACAAACCACGAGCACTCAGTCTGACGCACACATCCAACCCGCCTTTAGGGGGAAGATTATTGAAAAGCTGCTTTTTATACAACACAAAATGATTTTTCTGTTGTTGAGTGTGGATTTAAGTAAAACCATAGCACTGAGACTGGACTTATTAAAGTGCTGAAAAGACGTTAATGTGAGCAGTGACACATCGAGAGCTTCAGTTCTGAAAATCACTCATGGTGTTCCTCAAGGCTCCATCCCTGGTCCTCTTTTGTTTAACATCTTCATGCTCCGTCTGGCTCAGATCATTTAACACATTACAACATCTATCATAATCAAGAAGACACAGCTCTATCTTTCTGTTAGTGGGTGACCACAGACCCTTATACTTGATGAATAAGTGAAAAGGATGAGAGTGTGTGAGAGAAAATGTGACAGGAGTAGAAGTGTTTCATACTGTGTGCACAATTATTAAGCAAATGAATATTTAGACCATATTATAATTTTTATGCATGTTTACCACTTCCAAGCTGGAAAATTGGGATTGCTTATTGGATTTGAGCATATCAGGAGACGGATATTTGTGAAATGAGGGAGTTCTCATGACTCCTTGAATGGAAGGCTTGTGAGGGTTTTTGAAAGAAAGCTGAATATGTGATCACTGAATTAAAAGAGGGGAAATGTTAGAAATGTTTATTGGTCACCTCAGAGTTTCTTTGTCAGGAGGAGTTCAATAGTTTACTTATCAATAAAATACCTGTTGAACAGGCAGATTTAATTCAAGGTGAAGAAGATGTTAATCTGATAGCGTTGAACAATGCTGTGAGGACTTCATGATCTGTTTAGAGATAATACTCACGAACGTCCTTCACTCCTTCAAGACTCCGGAACGGGTCAGACGTCTCCTTCAGTGTGTTCACTGAGCCGGCCGGGCGTGACTTCAGATGATTTGCCAGGAGAAGTTGAATGACCCGAGTGCCATTCACCGCTGTGTAAATCCTTCACAGATAAAGTTCAGCTCTGTTTTCCAACCCTTCCTTAAGATGTTGTCATTCACTTCCGCTTTGGATTTGCAGGCAATAAATCGTACAATAAAAATACTTCATATACACGTAACTGTTGGACAAATACCTAGAATGATTTTACAATGAAATTTCAACATAATACTGTTGATTTATATTAAAAAAAATCTGATGGCAGCACACATATTAACCTATATATTCATATTGACACAGTGATGAAATCAAAAGCCCATTTGAGAAGCAAGGCGTGTGTATACTTGAATCTCTAAACGGAGCCACACTCTAAAATAGAGCTCATATGGCAGAAATATTTTTATCTTTTTATTTTCCACAGTCAAAGGAACAACACGCCCTGTCAAAGTTCACCTGGCTTTACACACTCCCCAGGCCTCACCGCGCTCACTAAACCACTGGCCTTGGTGTGTGTGTGTGTGTGTGTGTGTGTGTGTGTGTGTGTGTGTGTGTGTGTGTGTGTGTGTGTGTGTGTGTGTGTGTGTGTGTGTGTGTGTTTCCTTTTAATTGCAGTGAATAAATGCGAGCTGTTATGGGTCCTCATAAACGTCCCGACCAGCCATCCCGCCGTCACTTCTTTAGTGACTCTGGAAGTGTAAAGTACACTCCTGCCGAGGATCCAGCCGGCACACACTGCGATGTGAAGGGGGACAAGCTCCTCTCTCTCATTTTCTCCTGACACCAGCCGCTGAACGTTTCTTTTTAGGCTGATTTCTCTCTAAACTGTTGGAGCGGAATATCTGCCTGCCATGGAGGAAACCCTGAACAACACCATTCATCCGGCTTGTTTGCGGAAAGACCCGCCACTGGCGGGTGACATGCTGAAGCGTAAGTCACCTGCGTTACACCTGAGTGATGGTGTTTCCTGACTCATCTGTGTGCAGCAGAGGCATCATTACTACATTTGGCAAAAACTTTATTTGTTTTGAATGACTAATTCATTTCAAATGATGTTATTCTGTAATCCAAACCCATCTCTTCATCCATCTCCTCTACTCCTGCTTTCTACCAGAACTGGACACGTTTGAATTTTGCTTGTACGCGATGCTCACCTTCATGTCCTCGGTCTCCCTGCTGCTGTACCTGGAACAATGCATCTATATTTATAAAAAACTTGACTACCCCAAGAAGACCACTCTGATTTGGATCAGTGGTGCAGCGCCAGTAAGTAGGCTGCGAATTCCACTGTAAATATTATCAGACTCACGAGCAGAATGAAACACATTAGAACAGTCTGTCGATGTTACTTTTCTTGTGCTGAGTATGGTCTCCCTCTGTTCCAGGTAATCGCCACTATGTCGTGCTTTGGGATGTGGATTCCACGGGCGGTGATGATCACAGACATGACCTCAAACTGGTGAGTTTTCTCCCAACAGCTCTCACATTGGCAGCCCGGTAAAGTAATTCCTCGATCGTTTTGGCCGGTGCTTCCCAAAAAGCGGGACATGGTGCCGTCATGTTCTTTATAAATCATTGAATAACGTGTTTGAACTTGTTCTTTAATTAAGAAACAGAGAAGGGGCATTTGTGTTTAACTCCTTCCTGAGTTGTGTGACACTAAAAGAGAGTTTGTGAATCGCTGTGTGTGCTGAACATGTTGTATAATTCTTGTTGAGAATGTTGAAGAGACAAAACGCACTTCAGCCGACTCCAGTAGTCATATGTTACACGTTACAGTGAACTGAAGGGTTTTTTTTCTTCGTGACCACAGAGTAAATGTTCTACATGTGTCTTAAGATGGAGATAACAGAAAAACAACTTGGCAAATCATTGCAAACACGAACTGAGGCAGTACGCCCTGCGCGACATGCCAGAGAGGCTTTTTCCATGTTTTTATGGAGCCAATGAAAACACACACCAACAAAAGAAAAACAATCCATTCTTGTTCAAATCTGAGACATTTCTTAATTACAAAGCAGAAAATGTTCAAGTGTGGCTTTTTATGTGCAGAGTGTGTGTATGCATGCATTCTGTGGGATATTTCTCTGGGAACTCCCAGTCTTCTTCTGTTCAGGAATTCATTCATATTGATTCACAACTAACACAGTTGCGCTAGTAAATTGCACAAAATCAGACAAATGAGATAACCGGCGTGATATAATCGCAGAAGAAGGCGCTCTTCTGGAAGAAGATAATCAGACAAGACAGTAGTGGGTCAGGACCTCCGGATGAGATTAACATGAAGTCAGATAGGGGGAAGTGTGTCAACATGTGTGTTTATGCCACTGCGATTCATCGGAACCAGATAAGAACCCCTGTACAGGCCTTATTTTCATTTAAATGAATTATGAAGTTTTTTGGACTTGTTTTTCAGTGATGGTCTGTTTCTCTCTCTCTGTCTGCAGCTATTTTGCAGTCGTGGTGTACAAAGTCTTGATCCTGATGATTGAGGAAATGGGGGGCAGCACGGCTTTTCTGAAGCGCTTCGGTGGTGAACCCTTTCGGATCAACACCGGGCCCTGCTGCTGCTGCTGCTGCTGTTTGCCCCATGTGCCCATGTCCCGGTACGTCCCCTGCACATCTACACACAAAGCTCTGCCTTCTATAATTCCATATGATTATTCCTTTTTAGAGCCGACAGCCCATGATCTGCAGACTAATGTCTTCCCACTGTTATTTATTATTCATCATCATCCACTCTTATAGTCATTAATAGTTAAACTGTTGCTCTTTCTGTGTGATTATTAGACGGATGCTGTTCATCCTGAAGATAGGAAGCCTCCAGTACGCCATCCTAAAAACAGTGCTCTCTGTTCTCTCCGTTGTTCTGTGGACAAATGGTTACTTCGATCTTTCAGATGTGAGTGTTTCACAAGTCTCTCTACTTATCTG
Source organism: Salarias fasciatus (assembly GCF_902148845.1). Taxonomy (NCBI): domain Eukaryota; kingdom Metazoa; phylum Chordata; class Actinopteri; order Blenniiformes; family Blenniidae; genus Salarias; species Salarias fasciatus. The sequence goes on from NC_043754.1 coordinate 11,891,073, forward strand.
ATTGTACATATCATCCAATTTAAGGTAACACTTTACTTGAAGCACCCAGCTTCAAAAAACTCATAAATGATCACAATGCTTTATAACCCACTATACAGCATAGGATTAGGATTAGGGTTAGGTTCAGATGTTATAAAGCATTGTGATCATTTATGAGTGTTTATGACTATAGTTATACAATGCTATAATGTACTTATAATGTGTTATACAGGGGTGCTTCAAGTAAAGTGTTACCCAATTTAAATTTAGATTGGATTTTTTAAACTTTTGCTTCTCTCCACAGCTAGAGATCACTGGCACAGCCATATGGATCAACCCATTCATCGGTGTCCTGACCATCACCTCCCTCTGGCCTGTCGCTATCATCTTTATGAACATAAACAGATTCCTGCGCAGCCTGAAAATGGTACCCAAGTATGCCATGTACCAAGTGAGTCACAGTTCTAACACTATATCCACTATTTTTCATGGTGAAAACTCTCTCGTTACATGTTTGTGCAACCCAATAGAACAGCAACTTCAGCTGCTTTATGAGACACTTCCAATCTGGTTCACCGTTGGAGCATAAATAATAGATTGTTTTAGAATTCTTTAGTTTTGAACATTTAACAGAACTAAACTATTTCATTATTTTAGTCTCACAGTTGCATATTTGTTTGTTTTCTATTCATCAATTCACCATAAATACTTTCTCCAGGTGAAGGTTGAGAGAGAAAAACCCTCAGAGGAACAGAAAGAACATGAGAACTCCCTATAAAAAGCTCCAGCAGTGTTAACCATTGCTGCACTGGGTCATGCAGAATTGCCCTTATTGGTTTGGTTTCTTATTTAAGTTAACCTGTTAAGTTGGTGGGGAATGCATTATGTATTTTGTACTTGCTGTCCTCTGTCCAACTAAATCACGGCTGTAATTTTCTCCTTAGCTGATACTCGTGTTGAGTCAGCTGCAGACATCAATCATTAACATCCTGGCCTTAGACGGAACCATCGCCTGTGCTCCTCCACTCTCCTCTCAAGCTCGTGGATCCAGTAAGAAACCTCTTCGCCGATGTGTGCTGTGAAATAATTTCCCCACAACGTTTCCATTTTGATTCTTTGCCTCCGTCCTGCAGTGCTGAGTCAGCAGATGATGATCATGGAGATGTTTATAATCAGCCTGATCACCCGCTCGTTCTACCATCGCACATATGACCCGCTTCCCTGCGAGGCGCATGACAACGAAGAGAACAAAAAGACTGACCTGCAGGCAGCTCTCATCGAGCGCGACGTCTAGGAGAGGAGTCGGGGTCGGGGAAACTGCGAAAGGCAACGCCGCTCTTTGACAGTCATGCAAGTTAGGAGAACATCAGGGATGAACTTTTTACCTCATTCTGTTATCTAACTGTAAAGAAAACACGTTAAATGTACTTTTCAGACTGAAATCACTCATTTATCATGAGTCATCATCATGAGTTGTCTTCAGGAAACACCACACTAGTCCTCAAAAGAAATGTTGCCCACTCATGAGTTTGAATGTTTTTAGAGATTTTGAATGAGTTAATATGTGAGAACAAACTGTCGCTGTAGGAGAGAAACACATTTTTATGATTATTCATTTTGCTGAGACTTGATTTTTTAAAATTAGATGTATTAGAAATAGATTTTTTTTCTTCTTTTTTATGCTCTTTAGGACAGAAACTGAGCCAAAATACAAAACACAGGGAATCAAGACACATGTAACCAAAAGTTTGTGACCAAACTGGCATTTCAGGCATGGATTGTACATCTGTGATCTGATTTTTTTTACACTATTTATACTGTAGGTGTGTGTGCGTGTGCATCAGAATGACAGCGTTACTTACAAATGTCTGTTTACATGTGTGTGTGTGTGTGTGTGTGTGTGTATGTGTGCAGCACAAAGTTGGATGAAGTGGTGCAGTTGATGTGTTGTTTGTACAGTAATTTCTTATGTTAATTACATAAATATAACTACATAACTAAAATAAATGGTCTGCAGTGGTCCGGGTTCAAGTACCAACCAGGCCTCCTGTGGGCAGTTTGAATGTTTTTCCCGTGTTTGTGTGTGTTTGTTTTCCTCCAAGTACTCCGGTGCTCTCCCACAATCCTGCATGTGAACGTAACATCTATTTAATGCCAAAAATTAAAAATTATTGACCACTAAGTTTCTGTAAAAGGTTTGACTCCAGATTGCTATTCTTCAATTTGATGTGCCAGCTAAAACACAGGAGCCTAAACATGACTCAGTAGATGTGTTGAACATATGTGTGTTTGACAGCAGACATGCTGCCACTTGAACTGGGCAATAAGAAATGCAGAAGTTAAAAAAAATGGACACTTGTCTCACAAAGATTTAGAAACCAAGTGATCGTGAACACATTTCAGGGAGCCTGTGACTCATTCATTTCATAAAGTCCTCTCTGCATCTGAAAACATTAAAAAAAAAAAAAAAAGCTTGGCAGATTTGTTCAAAGAGTGCTGACCCACTTTTACAGACTTATTTGGGCCAGAGGATACATGTGGATGAGACAGCAGCTTTTATTTTTTCGGATACACTTTAAGAAGCCGTGCCGCATGTTGTTTCTAAAGTCAACCACCAGAGGTCGCACCGGTTCCTTGCCATAACCTCAGTCGTTAACCTGCTAACTAAAAGAAAAAAACAGGCAGCCTCCTGCTTCACTTCACATGCCTTATTAACAGAACTGTGTCTTAATTCAAGGCCACCACACAGATAAGACATATCAGAAATTAATAAATGTATAAAATATTAAATACATACTGTGTGTTTGCGTTTGCGGCACACAGACTGGACATTTATCTTCTCTCTGTGTCTGAAAGTAAACACACAGTGTGTATTCTAATCTAATAAAATGTATTGGTTTTAAATTGCTGAATGATTCAGAATGGTTCACTCTTTTATAACAATGATCACCATGTGCGCCATAATTCTACAAAAGGCATACTCATAAGAATCATAAATTAAATTTTCTATATGTCAGATATTAATAAATGCTGACATTATGCAACAATTAGTTTTATCCAGCTCATCAAATAAAAAAAAAATGTAATCATACAACCAAGTATGAATAGCATTCTACTTTTATAACTTTAAGTTTATTTTTTTTAAACTCATTTGTTGCTGCTATAGTTATTCAGAATAAGAGTAAACCAATTCCATAAACAGGTCGTTAGGCTGTACATTGATGCGCACTGCAATCATCTGGATTTGATGATTACATAAAACCAGATCATTCAGAATTCATAATGTGGCCCTATTAATGGAGTGTTTGTCTGTGTTGTTTATGTAAACACAGTCATCAGACGGCGAGGAAGAGAAAGCTGCGTTCAGGGTGGTTTGATGGCAGAGCCCCTGGCTCTGCATTGCTGACGAAAGCTGCTTAGCTCCTCAGTTGCTATGGCAACCAGGGAAGGCAGCCAGACAAAAAAAATGAGGCAAAGGGGAGGGGCTTTCGAGGGAGAAATAGAGGAGAAAGGGCTGGATGGGAGAGATAGACAGTGGGAGGGATACAGGCGGCTGATAAAGAAACGCACTGAGCTCAAGAGTGGGAGAGCGGAGGCTCTGCACACGGGAATAAAAGGTCTGGATATAAATGCTCCATCCACTGACGGGAGAATTATAGCTGAAGACGGAGACAGAGGGGGAAAACGCGGAGACGATGGATGTACAAATGGAGAACACGGAACCCCCGCCTGGTGAATCACAGCCAAGTGGGAAAATCAGAAAAGGATTCAAGCTGTTCGGCAAACGCAAGCCAGGTAACATCTTTTCTATTCGAAGCAAAGGAGATGGAAACAACAAGTCGCCTGTTATCAGGAGCAGGACCATGGATGGATTATCGGACACTCCTGCACAAGATTCGGAGCAGGAGCCAGACAAGGAGAAGGAGCAGGAGGTGAGTCAAGGAGAGAGCGAGCAGGCTGAGGAGGAGCCACTTAGCGATGATGGCGTTCTGGCTGCCGCTCCCGCTCGCACCTCCATTTCCTCTGCCAGCTCGGCCAAGTCTCTCAGCTTCCTGTCGCTACTGAGAGGCGGCCGAAGAGGAGTGGGTGATCGCAGAGTCCAGACCGTCTCGCAGCCCGTGGGGCGACAGCGCCGTGGGCTCAAGGGTCTTTTTGGCAGTGTTAAGTTTCGATCGAAAGACAAAGACGACAGGAAGGAAGCTCCTCCGAGCCCACTTCTCATGTCCTCACGTGCCAACAGCGTGGAAATCATCAAGGAGGACCTCACCCTCACACCCAAATCCCAGCCTCGCTCTCTGGACAGTCCAGACACAGAGACCTGTGAACCTTTCAGGAGCTTAACGGCTCAAGACAGTGCAGCCACGTCCCCGTCAAAGACTCCAGTGACGCCAGGCGATGTGAGTAAAACTACTGAGCACGTAACACCTCTGTCCACACCTGAACCTCCGTTGGTACCCGGCGATACAAGCCTGAGCTCCTTGCTCGCAGACATCTCCTCTCTCCTGACCTTTGACTCAATAACCGGGGGAGACATCATGGCCGATGTGGAAGCAGAGTGGGGGAAAGCCAGCAGCGCCGCCAGCGCCGCAGTGACTGAAGTCACGCCGACATTTACGTCTGTCTTCTCCAAACCCACCGTTCCCCCACAGCTGACTTCCACGTTTGTCAGCACGGCTGTTCCTGTGAAACCCTCGCCTGTAGCCATCCCCACAGCGGCTTCACCCAAACCCCTCACGCCTCCGATGAAGACAACTTCCGTCTCGTCTCCCATTTCCAAGCCGAGCTCCATCATCACAACTTTCACCAAATCTTCCACTTTGACCACTCAGTCTGTCAAGCTGAGTTCGGACTCTACTCCAACCTCTGAGCTGACTGCCAACATCAAAATATCATCAACTCCTGCGCCTGCTGCAATCAAACCCTCAAATGCGCCTGCAACATTAACAGGCTTTTCATCTCCTTTAACTTCTTCATCGACGGCGATTAAATCTGTACAGAGCACCACCTCAACAGTTGCCCCAGGTCCTTCGACAACCCCATCTACTGTAGCCAAGGCTCCCTTAGTCAGCCCAGTTCTCACTGCCACCGCTGCCAAACTGGCTTCAGAGACTGCAGTACCTCCAAAAATGAATGCTTCCGTAAGTACACCCAGTTCTGTAGCCACTTCATCCTCTCCATCAGATAAACCTGCACCTGTCACCCGCAGCCCTCCCATCTCTGTCGCCCCTACACAACCACCACCTGATAAACTGGATTTGGCAAGCAGTTTGAACCTGCAAACATCCACCTCTGACAAATCCAGAGGTGTAGCTGGAGGAGATTCTAAAGCGGTGATCGTAACATCAGCCTGTTCAGTTACAACCAAACCGTCCTCTCCTGCATTGGCTTCTGTCTCTAAGACGACAACACTTAGCACGTCAGCTGCAGTCTCCAGCTCGGTGTCTGCAACCACATCCAAGCCGATGCCAACTTCTTCCCCAATGGATCTAAGCAAAACCCGTTCCTCACATGTTCCGGAGGTTTCTCCCTCCTCTACTGTGCCTGTCATACCTAAAACTCTTCCGGGCCCTGCATCTTTTCCAATATCATCTGCAGTTTCTTTAGATAAGGCCTCTCTCACAACTAAACCCACCTCTGTGCCGTCTTCTTCTGATAAGATCCCCCCTACCCCTGAGCCAATTTCAGCCCCCGCCACTCGAGTTGCCGTTTCCTCAGCTTCACCGACACCTGCTGCTCTTAGTCAGGTCCCAGTAGCTCAATCTAAATCCCCTGCTGTGTCCACTCCTATCCCCGTCTCTGTATGTAAAGATCTGCCTGCTTCTGCTCCAATGCAAGACACTCAACCTAAAACCTCTCCCTCCCCGGCCCAAGTCCCAGTTTCTGTAACTAAAGATTCAACTGCTCCTGTTCAAATGCAAGTTTCTCAGTCTAAACCGCCCCATTCCCCAGTACAGATCCCTGTTTCTGTTCTGAAAGCTCATCCTTTCACTGCTGTTACCCCAGCTCCAGTAGCTACAGACGCTCCTGCTTCCGCTTCTGTGCCAATTCCAGTATCTAAAGACATTCCTGCCCCTGCTCAGATCCCAGCTTCTCAATCTAAAGCACCTTCTGCACTTGTCACCATGCCTTGCCCAGTCACTTCTCCTCTTTCTACCCCTGCGCCCGGACCGGCTCCTCCCAACAGCACGGGTGCACATGGAGTCCAATCACCTCCGTTCAAAACAGAAGAACAGCCTAACGAGACACAAAGGAACCTCCAGGGGCCATCCAAAGAAAAGAAGACTGCACAACCAAGGCCGTCGGGGCTGAGCAAGATACCTGTTGTTGGGGGAAGTAGAGTGGGCAAGCTGCCTGTACGGGACAGCCAGCATGCTGACGAAGAGCCCATCAGGGACCCGCCAACTCCTGTGCTGGAGGAGGAGAAGCCCGATTTCAACTCACATGATGCAGGGAGCAAAGAGAAGCATAGTGCTGTTGAAGCAAAATCGCCTCCATCAAAACACAGCCCGGAGGAGAGTCCGCAACAACCGAAAGTCTCCACCGCTTCAGGACGTGACTCAAAGATCCCTGTGAAACACGGCGCACAGTCTCATACAGCCTCCCAAATTCCTCAGTCGAAGGAGCCCCCTCGTACCAAGATCCCAGTGTCCAAGGTTCCTGTCCGCAGGGCTGGTAATAAACCTGCATCTACAGGCAGTTCTCAGATAAGAAAATAATTGGACTGAATCAATCAATTCCACGGATAAAGAGTCAGACTGCAGCTTTTTTTTCCCCTTCTATACTGCAATTTTACAGCTCACGTTTCTATACAGCAACTCTTGGCTTGTTTATCTCTCATCTCTTGGCTTCACTACCATGTAGGCGACAGTAACAGAGTCGAGGAGGCTGTCAGCACTCAAGCACAAAACATCCCTGGGGGAGCCACAGTAACAACTCGGGCTCTCTGGTGCTCGGCTAACTGGATGTGTTCTCAGGAAAGGTTCGGGGCCACACCTGAACACACAGCAGCATCAGTGACTGAGGATAAGCAAGATAAAAGGTGGTCTGGGAACCGTCACTCACACATGGGCAAGTGCCTTTCAAAGGGTGCTTTTCCTACAGACTCTCAGACTTTGTTCAGTCTTTTCTACAGTGATTTTAACTTTTGTTACTCCCACATTTTGTAGGAATCGTCTTTTTGTCTTTCTTTCCAGCAAGTCTCTTTGATAATAACCTGTCCCTTTAAATTTTATTTATGCCAGGAGATGAACCCGCAGGAGCTCTATTAATGTATAAAAAAAAAAAAAAGAAAAAGATGCAAGAACCAAATTTACATTCCACACCTATCTCTGGATCTATGTAGCAGAAAACGTGCCATTATTTTTTTTGCACAAGATGTTGAACTGTACAGCGCCTGTGTGTCTGCCTGCTCATATGTAACAATGTCAGATCTCACTGTGAATTGTGGGAGGGACGGTTGTTCCGAGGGCAGAATGGAAATAACTCCTTTCAAAGAAATGGACAGCGGACAGCAAGCCATTCTGAATGGCTGCTGTGGACATTCGAGCGACACAGAGACGGAGGGTGGTGAGATGAGATCTCCAGCTCGTACACTGGCACATCTTTACCCTAATTATACTCAGACGAGAACAGTATCTCTGTGTAGAGACTTATCTATGTTGTTCTGTTTCGTATTTAATCAATAAAACAGTATGAGTACTTAGCAAGATAAGATCTGTTGAAGTTGTGCATTACATTTTTTTTTTTCTGTCAATATGTTGGAAATTGCGATGCTCATGTCATGTAAGGAAAAAAATCAGGGTCAAAGTGGAGAGGATGACACACATTTTACATTTTTCACTCTATATATTACTACAGCTGAGGCTCAGATTGTCGTGCAACGTCCACACTCCAAGCTCACTGACCTGAATAGTGAGCACATGAATGTCAGCAGAGGCTAGCCAATCAGCTGCGATGGAAAACGCTTTAACACACATACCCTATTATCAGGGAAATGGCTGGAGTATGTGTGTCATTGCTATTCTTAGTGCAAAATGCACTGAATGCACGTGTGCCGAATGATAACTCTCAAACTTGATTAGATCATCTGATTTTGGACAAAACTTCAATGTCACTGCAGAGGACGGAAATGGAAAGAGTCGACTATAAAAGCCATACTGAGTCTGGGAAAATCTTTAAGAAGCAATTCTCACAGCAGAGACAGAGAAGTGTGAAAGCTGAGGTTAAGGATGAGATGCTGATCCGAGTCATGAGTTTGTGTGAAGAGAAGTCTGGAGTTAGAAATAAGGAGCGAAGGCCTCGGGGTGAGTTTATTTTGTTTGATGAAAAAAAGTGATGGCAGAGGTGACACAAAAAGGGGCTTTGTCTGCTTTGAAGCCAGAGGCTGCGAGCTGAGAAAAAGAGGACCACCATTCGCCTGAGAAAAACACGAGGGTTTCACCACACCAGGTGCTGATGCAGAGGGCATCACCGAGAACAGTCTCCCCCTCAGGCGCCGAAACAACATAGCCGTCCTGATTATTAACACCTGTAATCTGGGAATAAAGCGTATAAAATTTTTTTGCGGATGAAATTCAGGCCCGGTAGAGCGCAGAGCAGATTGTAAAGACTCACACGGTGCTGCGGTGTGGTCCGTTACGTCACGCTGTACGGCGCTGCTGGTGCGAATATGAATCTCACAGCTTCAAAGAGAAAAGCTCAACAAACACATTTAGTGAATGCCGCCTTTTGTTAGCGTCCATCCACATGATTTTTCTCTCTCTTTTGAGTTAAACTGCTAACTGCCTTGAGTGCAGAACAGCCTCAGAACATGTCTGGGGTGAACTTTTGAGCTGCGTTGCATAAGCTGTGTGAGAGCACCTTTGTTTACAGGTCGCTTCGTGGGTCTCCCTGCAGCGGTTTACTGATCTTTGAGGCCCCCCCCCCCCCCCCCCCCCCCCCCCCCCCCCCCCCACACACACACACACACACACACACACCCTTCGTATGTGTTGCACCCAGGAAACAGTGAGACCACCATGACTTCCTGCGGTCTATATGCGTTTGTGTCCATTCCTGGCTGTGGAGGGAAGACGTGCCTCCTCAGTACCTAATTTAGCATGCTTCATTTTGTTGTTTCCATGCCAACCCCACTAGGTCAACCAATGAATAGTTGTGAGTGTCGAGGGGGGGGGGGGGGGGGGCAGGGTTTAAAAACATGTGTGCGTTAATGAGCACACACAGCACACAGGGTGAGTTATTAGACTGTCCAAAGGCTTAAAATGATTCATTAGGAACATTCTGTCTAATTCAGTAATGTGCAATTTTGAGGGCTATCTAAAGGAGTTTCGCTTTAAAATCCAAATAATTTTTAATAGATGCACTGGTCTGCTGACTTATAAAAATACACCAAGAACAGGAGCATAAACCCATTAAAGATATCTGGATATGATATTTAAAAAAAACCCTACTTTTTCAGGGGTAATTTGAAGAAGGTATCAGATAAGACTTGAGTGCACCACTTGCATAATTTTATGCTTTCACTGTTATGACACAAAGTATCAGGCCTACAAAGCTAAACTTCAGTCTTTTTCCTTCTAAGTTACAATCCAGTTTGGTTACACAATCTGATGAAACCTGTAGTCAGTTCCCCCCCAAAAAAACAGAATTATTCAAAACATGTATTTCAAATTCAAAATTATTTATTTTTGACACATTTGGAATATAAAAACCTATGCCATAGCTTCAATGTAAAAAAAAAAATCACAATGGTTTTATGTACACAATAAAAAAAAAATCCTAAGGGTATTAAAAATATATATAAATGTGGAAATGTCTTTGGTTTCAAGGCGTACGTCTTATAGTGCACAGCAGTGTGAGATGTTTACCTGACAAATGCGTCTCTTCATCCAACACCTCATCTGAAACCCTGTCAGCTCTGCAGGAGTTAACCACGACTCAAAAGTAATAAGCCCTGCAGTCTGGGACCCGCTAAAGTCTTCCTTTGCTACCAAATACAGTCAAAGTGTTACAAAGCTTCAGAGAATATAAATGTCAAATATAGAATTCTTTTTTTTTTTTTAGCAAAATAAAAAAAAAAAACCTTTGATATCAGGATTACATCTTAATATTTTTGCTCCTACAAAGCAAATCTCATGCTTGATATACATGTGCTTATGTTTGCAGGTACTTGAAGTCTAAGCAATAAAATTGTGGATGATGGAGGCCCTGTTCCTCACTTAACTGCGTCTGAGTGAGTCAGCCGGAGCATTACGTCATTCCAGTGCAAGGCTGCTGCACGGAGGACCTCTGCTGGTGGAGGAGCAAAAATAAAGGAGCTGAGGGGGGCGGAGGAACATGTGGGTGATGCAGGAACATACAGCATCACTGCTGCGCAGCATGGCCTCCGCATGTCCGGCCTCCACCACAGACAGAGGGAGCCAGCCGCACCGCCGCAGACATGAAACACTGCACCGCTGGCGTCGGAGCCATTTTTCCACCTCCAAGACACCAATATTAACCAAGAATTACAATTATTTGCTAATATTAAAACAGAAAAATACTGACCATCATAAATTCAAGGATGTTTTTTCACAAATTGATGCAAATAGAGATGTATTTCGTTTGCATATTTCCATAAATAGATCTTGTCAGCTTATGTTTGCAGCTTGGCTGGAGCACTCCAAATGAGTAACCCATCAGAAGCAATAAAGTTCATTTTTGTACATTTACAAAAACGGATTGTTTTTGTGGAAAAGGGAAGCTGCGACGCTCCGATGCTGCCTGGTATCTACAGGAACGGCTGGAAACGTAAAAGCAGGGGCAAAATACAAAGAAACGAAGGTGGAGTGTTTATAGAAAGCTGTCAGACGGTGACACATCCACGTGCACCACACCTCGGAAAGGTTACAGATGTTGATTTTCTCAATTTAGAAGTTTTCCTGGGTTCAATTGGAGCTTATCAAAAGTCAGATATAACACTATTAGCTTGTAATCTGCTTTCGGTTGCAATAAAGACTAGTGTGTCGTTAGACTCAGTTGTGCTACATCCACTTATGATGCATAAACAATTAAAAAAATCCTAATAGCTTCATTATAAAACCTGTCTCACACACGATTACATTATTAAGAGTGCATTTGAGCATGTTCACCCACAGCTCCTTAATAGCAAGCTACCGGTGTAAACAAAAGCTGATTGTTTTTTTCCCTTTTCAAACCTGATGATGAAAATCAGCCTTGCGCTGATGAGAGCTGTACGTCTCCTCACTCAAGTCACTCGATTACAGACACGCCTCGTCGTCTCTGGACTCTACACCATGAAGTGCATGTGTCCTTCTGCGCCAGTCACTATAACGTCCATCCAGATGCGCATGGCCTCGGGAGACGGAGCCACCATGTAGTACACCCGGTCGTGAGTCTTCACGCTGAAGGTCAGCGAGGGATTGGGGCTCTTGTGTGCAGACGTGCGTGTGATTCGGGAGAAAAGGGGGGAGGATAACAGGGGGGTTTGGAGGGGGAGAAGTATGAGAGGCACGAAAAAAAGGAGTAGAAACACGTCGAGATGAAATACACTGTGTGAGGGAAGCCACGGTCACAGACGCACAAACATAATCAGACTTACTTTGTGTGCATTCTTCAAATGGTCGTAGTACACCTCCTCTATGGCTTGGAAGTAAATGACTCCTTTCATCTTGGTCTCATGTTTGTCTGGGGCCGAGAACATAAACACGTCGGTGATCAAAGCTTGTTCTCAGCCTCCCATCTCCGCGTAGCTTTGGCCTGACATCACCGCAGCAGCAACAACTCGCATAATCCACAGAGACGGAAGAGAAAGGATCGCTCACCTGCGTAGTACGTGAGCGTCCTGCGGTTCTGGTCGAAGACAAACCAGCGTTTCTTCCACGTTTTAATCTTGCCGCCCATTTTGACCAGGAACCCTCGGCAGGTTTTATCAGTGATGGCCAGATGGAAGCAGGCGTCTGGGTTGTGTCCAGCTGCCTCGATGTGGCCGTGGAGATCAAAGTCGTCCTTCCTTATAGGGAGGTAGCGAGTCAACAGCCGGGACTATGAACAGAGCAATGAAACGAGACGTAAACCTTTTACAATTTTCTTGCAGAAACATTTACACGACGCTAAATGGCAGGGAAGGAACGGCCATTACCTGTGATCTTTGTTTCTCCCTGAGCTTCACTTCTCTCTCCACAAGTTTCTGCCTCCTGCTCGTCTCCTCCTGCAGACGCTTCTCCAGTTCCTCTCTCCTTCGCCGCTCTTCCTCGAGAGCGTGCCGGCGTATCTCCATCTCTCGTTCCTGCCACATCACACGTGAGTAATTCACATCTGTTGTCCAACTGTGCCGTCAAGAGGATCTGGGAGTATTTAGAAAGGTTTGGGATCATTACCCGATGCTCGAGGAGTCTCAGCTTCTCCGCCTGGGCCTCTCGGAGTAAACGCTCCATTTCCTCGATTTTTGCCATATTTGTCGTACTGGCACTGATGGAAAAAAAAGACAAGGTTCTCAAGACACAACACAAACACAGACACAAACTCTCTCCATCAAACCGACAGTCACTTCAGACTTTTTTTTTTTTTTCACTGTGGGAGAAAATCCAGAAAAGAATATTCTTGCTGTGAGGCGAGAGTGAAAAACCACGACTTCATACATTATCTTAAAATATAATTGTGTCTGACTTATTACACAGGACCGCAGCTTCTCTGAGAAGCATAAACTAATTCTGCTTGCTCATCATGCGTAATCAAATCATCGTCTGCCTCCCAGAGCCTTCAGACTTCTTTTCCAAAAATAGAACCTCTCCTCCTCTGATCCTAAAAAGAAAAAATCTTCTGAAAGACCTTTTTTTTTTGTCATTTCTCTGTATGCTTCTGCCTCACCTGGAGATGTTATCCGGGGAGCAGGCGGAGAAGCTGGTCTCCAGGCTGTCGGAGCTGTCCACGCTGACGGTGTCCGAGGCCTGGCTGTTGTCCGGATACGAAAAGGAGTCCAGGAACACGTTGGGCTCCGAGACCATCCTGCTGCAGAAGTCACTCCGCCTGTGTCTGTCCTCACTCATGTGTGCGTGGCTGTTGCCCGCTGAAAGAGGAGAATATTACAATAAGGCAGTGGAAATACCCACGGCCCGCCTGATGTAACGATAATGTGCCCAATCGCACCGACGGGGCTGCGAGTCATTACATTAGCTGGTGAGACGGAGGAGCATCTTGAAGAAATTACTTAGGAAAGAAAAAAAAATGTTCCTTGTAAACCGAGCGAATAACAGTGAACCATCAAGCTGGAGAAGAAAAAAAAAAAGGGGGATTTATTTGGGTCAGAATGATGGAAACAGTGCTTTACTGAGACTGCATTTTAGTTTCTGTTATATAAAGCTGTGTGGTTTCCAGAAGTAATGAAAAGATAAACACACATCAACAACACACACACAAAAAATATTCAAAAAGGGGGTTTTGTGCAAAAACTGCAGGTTATTCATTCATTCAACGAAACTTTATTTTACCAATAATTTGCACTGAGTTCTAAATATCTCTCATAATATTCCAAAATGTGACGAACAGGATCTACTGTAATGCTTTTTGTCTTCAAACATTTAAACCTGAAAAAGTTTAATGTAAATAACCAATTTCTCTTGAGCACGATGCAAAAGGATTGTGTTAAGCTGTAAGTTCGCCTTGATGCCAGATCTGCATTCGATCGAAGCGCATCTTCCGATGTGCTTTGCCACAGATTGTTGCATCACTGAGGCATTTCCCGCCCTGATACCGGCTAACAGCCCCGAGGCGCCGAGCCGGACTCGCGTCGATGAGCGCAGGCAGATCTGACGCAGACAAGATGTGGCAGTCTGGTGCTTTGACTCACTTTTAGACAGACGGCGAGGGTTCACCTCTCGCGGGGGGAAGCTGAAGCCTTGTGGGATTACGCTTCCACAGCTGGAGCTTTGAGACAAAGGCAGGTGGACCTGGGGCAGAAAAAGCAAGGAAACATACAATGTTCAGGGCTCGTTTCTGCGACCGCAAAACAACTGCACTCTGCAGAATTCAGCGAGCTGGATGGGTGTTCCAGCCTGAAACTGAGAATTCCTGTTTGGGTGGATCAGTCCCGAGGGACAATGAATTTTCAAAACACAAACTATGAAGGCAATGAAATCCCTTTTGCAGCAGGCCAGAATAAGTTTTAGCCCTTTAAAATGAGCAGTGACTATGCAGTAGTGTGCTTCAAATGAGTGAAAAAGCGCTTGGATCAATTCATCTTTGTTTAGCAGAATCGCTTTTCATCACATCAACATCCACTATGATCCTGTGGTATTCTGGGAAAAAAAAAAAAGAAAGGTTTGGGCTGATTTAAATAAACACTGTAAACCTTCGGAGGAAGTGTGCGTCCCAGGGATCTGCCATACGGGCCGAGGAGCTGCTGGTTCCTTTTATGAGGTAGGTTGTCAACTGCCTGTGAAGCGTTTTCCTTGCTGCTTCTTCTTCGTTCCTTCAGAGACTGCAAATGCTGCAATAAAAGCAGAAATCACAGGAATCACAAAGACCGCAAAAGGGTAAAAAAAAAAAAAAAAACTACAATCATTAAAACGACTGAAAGTTTGGTCAGTCTTGAGTTAAGTCATTAAACACGGACCACCAGCACGCCTGAAGCTGGAGCTGAATGCATGTTGAAAAAGCAGCCAAAAGCAGAGGATTTCTGCTCAGCACAGAGCGGCGCTCCGCTGGTGGAAATATAAAGAGTCTTTGCACCATAACTGAAACCGACTCCTACCTCTTTGATGGCAACTGGATTGTTGGTGAAGTTTTGCCCCTCAGACAACTCTGCATACTTTCCTTCCAAAGACACCAACTTTTCTCTCTCCTGCAGACATCAGACGCCCGCTCAGTGCGGAAAATTGAATAATTACAATATCGGCATGCAGACAGTTTTCTTACCTTCTGAAGCATAATTAGCAAGTTGTTTTTCTCTCTCTGGAAATTCTCTCTTTCCTGCTGAGTCTGTAGCGCAATCTGAGAGGACTGCTTCTTCAGCGTGGCCAGTCTCTCCTGGAAAGGATAAAGAACAACAATACAACTTCTGTCAGCTTTCAGAAAACATGAAGCAAAAGCATGCAAAGAAATAACATGCAGATATGTGTGTTAACTCAAAGCAGCAGCGGCAGCAGAGTGATCAAGAGCAAATTCTTATTTCGAGAGCAGTGTATTAAGTTCTTTCTCCGATAAGTTGAATTAATCAAGTCATACTTCAGTGTTGCATGCTTACCATTGCTGGAATCTTGAAATTAGTTCATGCTTTTAGCTGCAAATGTCACATTTGTGCAGCTCTACTTTCATGCACAACCTGCAGTCAGATTAATGACAATAAAACCACAAAGAAGTAATCAAACAAAAGATCCACTCAAAATGAAAAATCACCGCTGACACTTGAGATAGTGCAGATTTAGAATTTAGAGCCCTCTTCTATCATTTTAAAATATCTCAAAAACTTCCAACTTAATAAATAATGTTGGGGCGAATCCCAATTCTCTGCTTAATCCTCAATCTTACTCCTCATTCCTCAAAATGCGCGCTCCCGTTAAGTTAAGTGCTGTCCCATTCCTTAACAAGTTGAGGGAAGGAGCGAGACTAAGGAGCGTTATCTCCCTTAATTTTGAGATTCTACCAGACCTACCTTGGAGTTAAGGAGAATCCAGAATGCTTGTTAATAGTTCGTTTTGCTGTTATTTTATTAATAAAAAATGGTGTATATTACTTTGGGAGTAGTTGTATTAACTTTCTATCACAGATAATATTTACAAAGGCTATTAGAAAGAAATCAAGAAAATTCATTTGAATGCATTTATTAACAAGGTCACACATGCAAAATGTTAAACATTTCTAATGCAGGGCGCATTACTTACAGTTATAAAGGGCGTTGTTATGGATCATTGACCAAAATTATCACTGCTGCCACCCCCACCACCCCCCACCACCACCACCACCGCGCTAAATTGTGCAGCGCCTTGACAACGGAGAGGGGAAAAAAACAGCGGTCCACGCGTGTGCGCTCTCTCTCTCCTTCAGACGGTCCACAGAAGCGTCGCGCTAGCCGCTAGCCCCCTCCCGACGGTCCAAAAACTCCCCGCCGCACGCTCCCCCCTGGCTACACTTTTTTCCTGCAGGAAACGCTGCACTTCTGGCTTTCTTCTACCCTCTTGCGCAGTGCTGCCCCCTGTGGTCCAAGGACGTAACTGTCTTTAAGGGTTGTCCCATTTCCAAGTGACATTACATTCCTTAACACTTGTTTTTAGGAGGCACTTAATTTGAGATTGAGGATCAAGGTTGAGGAGTGAGGATTAAGCAGAGAATTGGGATTGGGCCTTGCTCTATAGTTTCTATACTAAAGTCCTGAAGTAAAAGTATCACCAAACTATGAAAGGAAACGTCACATCTTTTGGAAATTATTAAACAAACCAACGTCATCCACTATTCAGTTACAGTTCTTTACAATTATCTATAGGGACATTTCGAACAGCATAAACTTCAAGCAGAAAAAAGCACGTTAGAATGACTCAATGGCAGCAATGCAGAAGAGCTATACATGCAATTCATGCTGCGTGCACAGTCATGCATCTGCACCATGCTTGCTGCACCTTGCGCGTGACAATAAGTCGCTGACAATCGGCGATCTCTCCCAGCAGCTCCTGGTTCTGATGCTCTTTTTCCTCGTCCTGCTTGATTTCTCTTTCCAACTTTTGAAACTCCAAATCCTCTGAACTCTTTGATTGCTCCCCATTTTCCTGAAAAGCAACAGAGAAACATTTCTCCAAGTGATGGCAGAATTCAAGACGCTTTACTTTCCCAGCGTTGTGAAGTCACATTTGTTAGCGGTTTTTCTGTGACACCTAGTAATTATTCGGGCCCCTTTGCACATGTGCGCCTGAAGGCCTACCAGAGCTGTAACGGGAACTATGAATGGGAAAAGAGAAACGAATGAAGAAAGGAAAAAAAAAAGTACAAACAAATGCAAACTGTATGAAATTACAGATCACAAAGATTACAAATTAAAAAATAAATACTTTGGAGAGGCGTTACTGTAAGTCGTCGTGCTTACTGGTGACCAAAGCAAATGAGTCCAGAAAATACAGAACAAACACATTCAGTCCACAGCTAGTGAGACTGTTTTGAAAGATGATCTGGGAACCAGCAGGTGTGAAGCACAAATGGTAACATCTCATTATTTTTTTTGTGCAGAAGACATGAGACATGACGGAGATGACACAAACCTCATTTGGGATCCTTCTTGTTTTGGTTGCTGAAAGCATTTCCTTTTAGAAAATGTGGGGATTTTACAGTTCTGGATAAAAAGTAACTGAATGCCTTTAAAGGAAGCTGTGGCTGACATGAACTGAAACCTGATCGTTTGTTTGAACTGCGGTTTGAGTCTCTAAGAGTCCGTGTCTACACAATAAATCCGGATTCCTGTATTCTCCAAAGTCACCTCTGACCACCACCGGCCGGATTTCTAATAACAAAGAAGTAACATGACACAAACTAGGATTATTTTCCTTACTTTGCAACTCCTGATGGAAAGTACTTGTTGCCGATCATGCGTTCTCAAATCAACACAAATCTCACTTCTACATATATGTTGTAGATTTTCTAATGTTGAAGATTACGTCCAAACTGGCAATCTCCAAACAAGCAAGACAAATAATCCATTGTACTCCACAGTTTGCTCTTAAAGCTCAAATTGTTCTCCTTTTGCCATGTTCACTTCTTCATTTTCATCAACTGTCTACGACTCCCTCATTTCTCTCCTGTCCCTCATCAACACTCAAACTGGATGAAAATGATGAGAGGCTGCACTGCAATCCACTCTGAGGAGCACAGAGGGGTGATTTTGCTGATTAAAAAAAACATCTGAAGTGCAATTTAACAATTACAGTTTGATTAAGAACTGAGTTTCAGTTTGAGCATTCAGTTTTTGCACACATAAACGTACCTGTGACCTCTCAGCGAGGTCCGGCTTCTCAACACTCTGAATTTTCCCCCTGAGCTCCTCCAGCAGCTCTTTCTCCCTCTGCAGCTGAGCCGTCTCGGACTCTTGCTCTCCTTCCAGCAGGGCACACTCCACCTCCATCTGCAGCAGAGAGCAGATTCTACCAACAGCACTTGGATCAACGGGTCAAAATGACTGATTTGCAGCTTATTTTCTCCCTTTCTATAGTGATAAACTGCTGCACATACTTTTTGCTCAGGTGCTGTTTGTGTTTACTGACTGCTGCGCTCGATACCTCACGGACCGACTCCTCCATCTGGTTGTCCAGGTCTTTGATCTTTTGCTCCAGCTCCTCGATGTTGTTTAGCACTTGGATTCTTTCCTCCTCGATGTGTGTTACTTCCTGCTTCAGCTGCACACTCTCCAAAGCCTGAAATGACACCAGGAATGCGTCTCAGCGCTCGGCCCTGGAGGAGACTTCAGGTCATGTGAGCGCAAACACTCACAGGACTAAAAAGTTTGAAATCCCTAAAAGTTACTAGTAGTGAAATAAATATAGATTCATAAAAGTTTGAACAGATTTAAATTCATATAAATTTACCAGTGCAATGATTTCCTTTTTTTTTTTTTTATTGAATTACACAACAGCTGCTGCTGCTGCTGCTGGTGCTTTAACTCCTCCATAGCTGGATCACTGGCAGCAGAGACAGGATTCCTTTGCACCGGGTGTAATGGAAATCTCTATCAGTGCGCAATCCTCCGCCAGCCACGCTGAAGCTTTCCCACATATCGCTACACCTACCAGCATCCTACCCACAGCCATTCACACTCATGCGTGGGAGTATCTCAGATACCCTGTAATATCAGGCTTCTTTCTTTAAGAGAAGCACCGTGACTCTTTTCTTTTATGGTCAGAGGTTCGTGCGCCCAGCGGCTCTTGGATTTATAGTTTCCATGATGGGCTGGGAGAGTCTCTTTCTTCCTGTACACACTCCTCCCAAGAATGTACGAGATGGATGAGAGGGTATTTAGAGCCCGTAAATCTCCAACAGCACTCACACAATGCGAAAGGGATGGTCTTCGTTTCAAAGTCACATTAAATAAATAGTAGTTTTGCAAAACGTTTGTGTCTCATAAACTTCAGAGAGTTCGAATGCTGGAGTAACCTACATTTTCTTTCTCTGCAGGGTCTTAGGTTCATTAAGCGAGAGAAAAAAAAGTTCAAAACATCTGGAAAAATGCAGATCTTTGCTCTGCATATACACAAGAATTCTTCCATTTACACACCCGCACACAGATGTGCACGCACGCACACACATATGTGCACAAATTCTCCATGGGATAAAGTCATTTCCTGCCCCCCTCCTCCTCCTCCTTCAAGACTTTGAATGGCTGAGTGCTGAAACAAAACCAGCACTTCTTCATTAAAAGCAGACACAACGTAAGGCTGTCGCTGTTCTGGAGTGGAATAGAGGAATCCAGGAGGAGGAGGCCTTCCTGACAGTCAGAATCACTGATCGATCAATCTAATATGCTTATTTTTGGGAAATTTTAAACACGTAACAATTCCAAAAGGAATAATGGGAGACTAGATTTAGGATGCAACATTAAAGTGACACAGAGAGAGTGAGAGAGAGAGAGAGACTTGTGCAACTGTCATCCCCTGTTTATGTGTCTGACTGACCCACATAAACAGGAAATGTACAAATTGCTTATTGCACCCAGTTTTGGAATGCATCGTTTGTATCAAGAATCTGCCTGAAGTTCAGTCGCAGTTTAGAATTACACAACAGAGTGCAGATATAATACAGAGGTTCTTCAGGATGCTTGGATGAAAATGTTTGATCTACATAAACCCAGTGAAAGATAAAATGCATCATTGTGGATGTGACAGCTACTTTGTTCCTCCTAAAGTTTCAAGACTCCACCGTCATGTTTACTGTTTAAAATACATTTTAAATGACATTAATTCAATTATTTAGACATTTCCCTTCACAACTGATCAAACTTTTACATTTCTGTTCAATTCTGTGACATGTAAAAGTAAGAAAGTGCTCTGGAATAACAACAGGTAAACAAACTGGCTCAGAAGTCGTATTGTCTGCATTCCTCAGACGAGATGTTTCCCATTAGTCTTCACAAGAGCTTGATACTGACTCAGCTTACCACTCATCCTGTGGCAGGAATTCACAGGGTACACACGCATACAACCTTTTTAACCGTCCTGTTGTAGTTGAAAGAGGCTGAATGTAACAGTAGCTGTGCCTTAAATTGCTCACGCTATTTTATGAAGTGATCACTAAGTAGTTCCCTGTACAGTCAGCGTTGAACAAAAGAGTGTGGCACTTTAATCAGAAAAACACCGACTCGCTGTGGGAATTCTGGCTGTGAATAACGAGCATGCAGCTGTGCTGTTATTGATCATTTATCTACCTTAGTTCTGTGGTGTGTGGAAGGAGACGGGGCGCTGCTGTTGAGGCTGACGGCGGGTGAGTGGGACCGGGCCTCCCTGTAGCCGCTCTGCTGCCGCTGGCCGGCCTGCTGCTCCTCGGACGGCTGGAAGTCTCTGCCCTTGGCCCCGAAGCAGCTCTCTTGAGCCGTGCTGCTGGGAGAGTCGGAGAAGACGGACTCGTCGTCCGACACCTGCAGTTTCTCCAGTTCCTTATTGATCTTCTGCAGGTCGGAAACAGCTGAACCGCCTGGATCTTTCACCACTTGCCCCAACCCCGTGCACAGGTTCAAGATGGTCTCAAGACGCTGGCACTCCTGCAGGCAAGGGATTCACAACTATATAGCTATTACTGTTGACTTTAATGTTGAAAACTGGTGATGATAAGGATGTAAAACAGGACAAAGTAAGATGAAAACACTGACCAGCCTCTGCACTTTCTGCTCCCGGAGCCGTTCGTCCCTCTGGTGTTGATGGTAGTCTCTCAGCTCCTCTTTGCCATTCAAAGAGCTGATGCTGCCGACCCGCTGTCCTGGACTCAGCCCGCTCTTCCCAAAAGACAACCTTCTCTCCCCGAAGCCCAGATCCAAGCCGGTCCCGTCGATGTCCACGCCCAAAGAGCTCAGGGAGGCCAGGCTGGCCCTCCTGGGCGTGCTGGGCATGCTGGCAGGTACGGTCACATCTGGAGGCTGCTCCAGGGAGGAGAGGCTGCGCCGCTGCCCCGCCGAGGCCGCCGCTCTGTGGGAGCCCACCGAGTGGCGTGACGGCAGGGAGAGGGCGGGCGGGTCGGCCGCGTTGTGAAGCCGCGGCAGGGAGCGGCTGTGCAGCCCCAGGCTGCTGAGGGAGCCGGTGGAGTACTTCCTCTGGCGGGAGTCGCCTCCTCCGCATTTGCCCTGAGAGTAGAGCCTGCGGCCCATCCGCGGGCTGGACGGCACGCTGGCCGCCCCGCTCTTCACCCTGGGAGAACGCGGTACCGGCTCGCCGTAGGAGCCCAGCAGGGCGCCTCCCTCCGAGAGAAGCAGGCTGTCCTGTGACTGATGGCGGGAGTGGGAGTGACGGAGCGGGCCGTTGGAGCTGAGCTGGCGCTCGCCCTGCCGGGGCGACGGGGGCACGCTGCTGCTGCTCATGTAGGAGAAGTTCCTGGAGGCGGGCGGAGGGCGCTCTGCGCTGCCGAGGACCGACAGAGGCCTGCCGGACTGGGTCCCTCCGGGCGAAGGAGGCATGCTGAGATACTTGCGGCTGCACTCGGCCGCTCTCAGGCTGGCCTCCAGGGCGCTCTTCCTGCGCTGCAGCGTCTCCATCAGCTCCTGCAGCTCGGCCTTGGAGCGCGAGCCCCTCAGCAGCGTCCCACCCACCGAGCCGCCGCTGCCGTGAGGCTCGATCTTCACACAGTCTGGAGAGAACGGAAAACCGACAGAGCATAAAATGAAACAGCGAGGCTCAAGGTTACTGCTTTAATACTGTAAGCGGCAGATCAGCAGAAAGCAGTGCGATCAGACGTGTGCTGAGTAAGAAGGGGGAAACCAGTGAGGAATGTATGGTCATACACTTCTGAGCCCAATACAAACACTGGCTCAATCAGTGGTTAAGTTTCTTCTAAAAATGGAAGAATGCCGGTGGACCAAGACCAACCAGAACACATCATGGTCTCGACTACAGGAGGGATCAGGAAGACGACTTAAATATTTAAGTGAACAGTGCGAGGACTCTGACCTGCGCTATGGGTGGCCGAGTATACAAACAATTACAGAGTTCAGTCAGTCGTCAAGAATGTCTACAACTCCCACACAAATATGAAGGGGTTTTTTGCATTGATTAAGCTCGTATCAAGTTTTAGATTTCATTCAGTTTTGAAAGCTACACATTGCTGTGTTGGCATGTTCTGTGTTTTACTTATTTTAGCTGATCAATACTGAAAACACCAGGTGCAAAGTCTGTCAGTCTCAATAAAACTCAAATATATTGAACTGGACTAATGAGCTGAAAAGCTGTTTCAGGTTCCAGGTCAAACAAACGACCCCCAGATGATTGTAAATCGTTCTCTTTCGTCCACTCAGTCCACTGTGGCTCAGTTTATAGAGCAGGCTGCTTCCAATCACAAGGGTAGTGGTTCAATTCTTGCTGTGTTGAAGTGCTCTTTGGAAAAAAATACAGAACCCCAAGTTGCTCCCAATGGAGGTCGAGCACCTTACATGGCAGCTGTCACCATTGGTGTGTGTATGTGTGTGTGTGAATAGGTGAATGTCACGAACAGTAAACAGCACCTCGAGCCTGTCGAAGCAGTAAAGTATGTTATATAAAGGAAGACTGTTTTTCCATTTAGCTGAGGATTTTCAAGATATCAGCCAAGTCTGACTCTGGTCCTTCGATACATAATGTCAGTTCCTGTTAAAATGGGGTCAATAATAAAATGTGTTTTGTACTCATACAAATTATAAGTTATCCTTTGAAATCAGAGCACAATCACCGAGCTACTTTAATACTCTGAAGCAGGGTTTGAACAGGTAGCTTTTGAGAATTCTAGTCTCGATGTGCCGCCTCCCGATATGAAGCTGCTCTTCACCTTTAATGGATGGTACAATTTGTTCAATAGTTTATACACAACACAAAAATATATAACAGATGCATCTACAGAATATGGGACTTAAAGGATTACAAGTGGCTGAAAGTGAACCAGATGACACTCAGAACAGAGCGGCAGCAATGGTGTTAATTAAGATTTTAAAAAAGTTTGTAGTTCTCATGCAAATCTGATTTTTTGAGTAAAATGGTTGAATCGGTGTGTTGAATGCAGTGTCTTACCTGACGCGTAGCTCAATGTGGCCATGGCACTCCTTTGAGGAAGCATGGTGTTCATCACACTGCGCTCCTCTCTCTGAGTTTGTGCAGGATTGAGCTGGTCTTTCTGCACTGTTTCCTAAGAGGAAGAAAAGGCTCAAATCAATATAAAACTCTTCAGAATTTCATTATGAAAAAAATGGCTGTCGCAAAACATCTTCGAAAAATAAAACAGATTGATCCCAGTGCCCTCTATCCATCCATCTTCTATACTGTCTTATTAAAGATAGAACTGAAGATGGGTCACTTTGGATGAAGACAGATTACATGCGTATTTGACCCTCACAGGACAAGCAGAGAGAGACAGACAACCACACACACACACACACATCCACTTGACCTCAAACATGTGCTTTTGGACTGTTTAGGGGGAGAATTTGAAGAAGAACATAAAAAGATTGCATCTAAACGCCCCCAAAGTCAGGATTCAAAGTGTGGATCTTCTTACTATGAGCTGAGAATGCTAAGCACTGCAGCACCATGCAGCCCATAAAGTTATCTAATGCTGCACTGAACCACCAGTTCAACTTTCCCTCTGAGCATCTGAGCCATAGTGTCCCTGTAACATATAACAACAGCACTGTTCAGTCATGAAATGACCAAAACAGATCTAGAGCTTGAACTGATCCATCATAACAATGCCACAATTGAAGCAGATATTTCAGATGTGCATATTTTAAAGGGAAAAGGAAAAAAAAAAACTTTCCTCAAGACTAAGTATTAGAACAGATCCATAGGAAAGTTTTCATGTCTCGGCCACTGATACCAATAAAAGTCTGAAATGCCGCAGCACTCTGCACCTCAGAGAAAAACTCTTACCATAGTTTAACCATAGACTCCTGAACAGTCCTCGAAAGTATTCCCTTCGACCCCCAGAGAGGCCGCAGACGGGGTTAAACATTCAGGGTTTAAAACCTGGATGGCGACATGTTTCCTACTTGATGTTGGCTCATTTTGTTCTGCTGACTTTAAATAGACGGAAAATGTTTTGACGTTTTGATAAATCTATTTGTATTAGGTCACGATCAAATGATTACATGAGCTGCATTCATGCAGCTCCCTATCAGCTGTTTCTCAACTGAAGATGTAGAATTACTAAACGTTTATACTACAAATGAAAGCAAACAGAAGAAGATCCATCAATCGAAATCAATCCGTTTTCAAATTCAAATTCAAATCTGTGCAGTGTGAAGGAGAAAAGTCACTGAGACCACGTTTGGTGATTTTATTACTGGTGAGATAAGAATTTTAAAAGCCAGACGTTAATGTTTCCTGAATCCACAGACAGCACACACACACACCACAGAGAAATGCAGAGATGGCTGATCCAAGACTCTCCGGTCCTTCTGTCTGGAGAGAGAGCGCCTACAGGAAGCAGGGTATCCTTTTACACAGTCACACAATCAATCAGCGTGAGTTCATTCTCCAGACCTCCTGAAAAAAAAAAAAGAGGAGGGTGAAGAAACCCAGCTCCGTGTCAGGAGCAGCAGCTTTTACAGCATCGCCCAGCTGCAGGCCAGCAGGGTGGTGCCAATCACAAACACACAGCGAGATGTAAACAGTTTGAGGAATGACCCCCCGATAAGACGGCTCTCATCTGGCGTGCGGTAACACTGAAGATAAGTAGGTACAGGTTGCTGATGTCTATTCTGTGTAAGTGTGTGTGTGTATGTGTGTGTGTGACATTCTTTGTCCAGAAAGAAAAACATGTTTTAATGCAAAAACTCAAAGAAAGAAAGAAAGAAAGAAAATACCCCACAAACATAGAACATTATTTTTTTGGTTTAAAAAAGTGTTATTGTGTCAAAGTGCAACAACATTTTCTGTCTGGATACAGATAAAGTATAGGAAATAGGTTCCACAAGCATACACTCAAAACTTCCATACAGTTAGTATCATATTAAAAGTGGGAGTGTGTAAAGGAGCTGTGGTTCTTTCCCTGATGTTGAAAACATGCAGCTGAATCTACATTAAGATATGCTGATGGAAAGACACACAACTAGAAGACTAGAAGATACCTTCTGTTTGCCTTTGATGTTTTGGATCAACTGTAGACAGCAACCAGCAACACCACACACACACACACACACACACACACACACACACACACACACACACACACACACACACACACATACACACACACACACACACACAGTAACTCAAAGATAACTCATCAATGACTTAAAAGACTAGAATTTCCAAATTATGAAAAAGGAAACCTCTCTTGTTTTTCTCTTAGATAAACACATCTACACTTTCACTTCTCTAAACTTTCAAACATAATTCCATCTATGTAGGTCTTCTGTCTTTTTTTCCTCATTTTATTGCCCCACAACAGCTTTACGCACATCCCAGGACAAAGTTAAGAGACTTTGCAGGCATCTCCCTGCGTCTAAAAGACACTTCAAGGGAGAGGATGATGAAGATGATGAAGCCACTGACCTTTGTTTTACGTTCCAGTTACATGTTTAGAAGTTCCGTGGTGCTGAAGCTCCAGTCCTCCTCTGTCTGCCCGTGGAGCAGCTCTGTGAAGTCCTCCCATGACAAAGGAGCAGACAGGAGACCCTCTCTCCCCTCCCACCTTCAGTTGAGAGGGGGGGTAGAGGCTCCTCTTCTGGATGCTGCCCCTCTCTGGTTGAGGAGAGAACTGCTGATTTGTGTGGATTTAAAGGAACACCAAAAAAAAAAAAAAAACACAGAGGGATAAATGACTAGAAACAAAAAAACATGTTCAGCCTCTTTCCTCCATTCGGTTGATTTCTTTGTTCATGATATGAGTTTGACCTGTGGACCGTGTTATCATTCCATCATCATCCCATGCTTGGAGCAGATCTTTACTCATCATGTGACAATCTGAGACTCCACCACTGACATGACTGTCTGCTCGGTTTGCTCACTGAAATATGAACCCAGTCAAAGGTTCCCCAGTGAGGAGTCCTCCCACAATGTTTTTGTTCTTCCGAAGAAAAACTAAAGAGTAGGCATTAGCGCTCAAAGTTGTAAAAGAGGAAAAAAAAAAAGTGCTCTCTTGGATTGTTGTTTCAGCAGTATGTGGAGGCGGGAGGAGGCCCCATTGCTATGCCTGAAACGGAGCCAGACTCACTCCCCTCCGACAACCAAATGTGAGGCTTCACCCATCACCCGTGCCTATTGATCTGACCGCCGCTCCCAGCACCAGCTTCAGGGGGAGTCTCGAGAAGTTCACAAACAGTTTGCTGTGGTGGTTGAATCAGATGTAAACAGACGATCGTCGTGTTCGGGGAGAAGAATGAATGAAAATCCCCTGAAAACCGTCCAGAACGATCATGCAAAAAACTCCAATTACATCATAGGGAGGGGGCTGGAGAGCGGAGCCGGGACCAGATGATTGCTTCCAGATACAGTGCCGGGGTCTTTGTCATAAAACACACACACACTCACACACTGGAGCTGGTCTGCTTCTCTTAGACTTTCATTCTTTATGCTCTCAGGAAGGTAAAAATGACACATATAAATCTCAGGAGGCCCCCATTTGAAACCTGGGACACTTTAAATTTACGACCAACACCAACATTTAATTGTCACAGAGCACAGGAATGTTACTCCACTCCATCTCCAGAAAAGTGACCACACAAACATTTCCTGAAAAATACTGGATGTATTTGCTTTTTTTTTTTTAATCTATAGACTGGAACCATGTGTTGGGGGGGATTCTGAGAGGAGGCTATGGAAAAAGAAGGGGAGAAGGATGGAAGAAATCGAGGGAGTGGGCGTACCATCATCTCTGGTAATTGTTGGGAAATCTGACTCACAGCGTGAAAAGTCACACAGTGTTTCACCTAAAAATTGAAAAGCAGTCTGCATGAAGGCTTTCAATTTAGCTCAGCGTCACACATGTTTGTTTTCTTCAAGGTGATCTTTGGCCTCTTTGGCTTATCTTTCACTTTGTTCTGTAGTTTAACTGACTTTCCTGAGAATAAAATAGACATTCTAAATTAAATTCACAGATAAATGCCTCGCGTTGACTTTGATTTAGAGGCTTAAACAAAAGGATGCATATCTAGAGTCATTAATGGAGAAATGAGCCAGTCATATTTCATGCAGTTACAAAAGAAGATCCAGTCAGCAGGATGTGGTGCACGAACGATCTGCACTGAGACGCTTTACAGCCTTCATGACCAAATGCAGTTTAAGAAGAAAAGCAGCTCATGGTCGACTTGTTACTGCAGAGTAACATGCTTGGGAACTTTGGTATGTTATACTATGCATGTGGTTGTTTGGCTGTGGAGTCATCTAACAGACACCAAGGAGGTCTCTCTCTCTCTCTCTCTCTCTCTCTCTCCATTGTAGAAATAATAAGGCAATACATAATAGTAATAAGGTAAACATATTATTTAGGATTCTACTTAGAGCTGTGACTGGTAAAAGGCATTGTAAGAGAAGATGATTCTGCTTGTGGGGTGTCATAAAAAAACCCAATCAAAGCCTTCTCTGAGTTGACAAGCAGATTTTTCTGTTCTCACCTCTGTTCAGTGTTCAGGATTTGGACAGGATTGGTGGATTAAAATATATATTTTTGCAGGGAAAAAAACACATCACATGGACAGAATCTGAACAAATTACTTGGATTTTATTTAAAAGGCTGCTGGAAGACATCAAATCTAATTCTGTGTTTAGTGCTGTGGTCTGATAACAAGAGATTGTAGCACATGCTCCAAATACATTCTCACCAAACGCCATCTGTCCTGTTCCAGCTGAATCTTAGTGTGAGGTGGCTGCTTAAGAGTCACTGTCAGCTTGTTCAGCACCAGATACTCCTCTTTTTATCGCACTCCGGATTACATTTCAGGAAGGTAATGTCCGGGGTCAGTGTTTTCAGACACGTCCTTCTCCACGCCGCTGGACTCCAGTCCATCGGTTTCCTCATCAGGCGGATCAATTGTTTGAGTATCTGCTGATGAAGTTACACCACACTCATGAACCGCTTCGTGCTCATCGCTCTCGGGCGGCTGCCTGATGGATTCAGAGCTGAGTTGTTCGATTATGTAGGAACAGGCCATGTTTGGCTCTTTGTGCAGTTCGATAAGCGCTGTCCCGTTGTACCTGTGTGAGGCTGTTCGGGTCACCATGTCTACACCAGAGAGAGAAAAGAAATATCATTTGAAACTGTAAAACAATGATTCATGATGTTTTTAAACTCTGAGGTGTGTTGGAGCTTGTGAATTTGTGAAATTTGATGTTTTTTTTTCAACTGTGTGCTTGAGTGTCTCTCTGCCTCTTCACTTTTCTTATATAAGAGGAATTTTGGGGCCAAACAGCGCCTCCTGGTGGTCATCTCTGACACCTGTATGCCACATGTGTTCACTGAAGTGTTACACCAACATTCTTTATTGCTGCATTTCAGAAGAATGTATTTTTTTTGTCTTAATGACTTAAGTTCCAATATCTATCATCAATATTGTATTGATGTGACTGTAATCCAGATTAAAGTCCAGAACCAAGTAACTATCCCACATACCTCTTTGCCTCACACACTGAGGGAGAGCAACGATGATGGTGAACAAGACAAAAGCTGCAGAAGCTGCTGTGCTCCACCAGGATCTCTGCGATCTCTGTTCATCCTCACCTGCAGAGCAAATTTCCTGCTGTGAACATTTTCTTTTTTTTTTATGTTGCATCAGACATTAATCGCCATCCAGTACTCACGTATTGATGCAACGGTGATGTTTACTTTGGTCTGCACAATATGGCGGCTCTGCAGACCTGAGAAAGTACAGGTATATGTCCCGGAGTGTTGCTCAACATCTGGCCTGTGAAGCAGAAGGGAGCCGTCTCCCAGCAGCAGCAGGTCCGGGTCCAGTGCGGCCTGGCTCTCCCACAGGTTGTGGGTGTGTCTGGTCCTGTTGTCGTACTTTATAATAACCGTCGGCTCACTGGATGAGCTGAACGTCCAGACGAGGGAGAAATTCTGGACGTTGTGTGGAGCGATGCACGGGACGGACAAAGCATGACCCTCCTCCTGCGTTATGGCCTCTGAAACATGGATTGCAGTCATCATATAGAGATTTTCTTTGCAGCACTAAATGAATAAAAATCACATTATTATGTAAATAAGTAAAGCATACCTTGGTTCTTCCAAGACGCAGTCCATACCTGTGTTTTATCAGCTGATATAAAAGAGCAGAAGTAGGTATGGTTGGAGAGGTTACCCAGCATCCTTAGCACGCTCTCCACGGTGTACAGTCCCTTGTGGTCTGTGGTTTTGATGGTGGAATTTTCTAGCACTTCCTGGGCAGAGGGAGGGTCTGTGGCCCAGGTCACATGAGGGACCGGGTAGATGTTCTGAGATGAGCATGTGACCAACTCCTCAGTCATCTCCATGATCACAGACTGGATGGGGGCTACAGGAGAGAAAAAAATTTAAATATGAGTCAGTTTGAGGCATCAGATGAAAGAATAATTGATTTTTTTGTCCCTGTATATAAGAGAGCAGGGTGCTACAGAGCCAGGATTAGTGCATGTCGTCCTCTCATCAGCACACAACATGGTCTTTCAGACTGGCTTTTAGCAGCGCTGCTCTTTAAGCAGATCTCCTGCAGATGGGGCTTTTCTGCAGCCCTTCACCGTGCCTGTTCACGTTATACAGTAAGTATTAGGACAAATGATATATTAGCGGTATGTTGTGTTTTAGGCAATAAACAACATAATGACCATACAGTTGAATCAACAGCTCTTGAAAAAAAACAAAGCCTCAACAATAAACTTCAAGAACTTTAATTTTTTTTCCTCTTTTGAAGTGTGTCCTTGTATATATTTGCTACACATTTATACATATATATATATATATATATATATATATATATATATATATATATATATATATATATATATATATATATATATGTACATAATAAAGAAAAAAATGGACACATAACAAAAGCCATCGATGAAAGGTCATTTATCTGATATATTTCAGCGTAATATAAATAACCCTGAAAAGTTTTGTCTTTGCTTTATCGAGTAAACACAATGAAAAGCCAGTCTGCTGTGCCGTGGAAAAAAAAGGGCAAAATGTTCCACTTTGCAGTCACGACTTTTGGGGTAATTAACGACTGGAAGTCTTTACCGCAGCTTTACCGCTTCAGGCTTCACCAGTTTGAAAAGAAAGAAGCCAAACAGCACGGAAAGACAGTGAAGAAGCTCAACTAAATGCCACACATGATGTTGCACTGTACTGACCTTTGGCCTCCAGGTTGACAAACATCTCCTTGTTGCCCTTTCGTGTGCTCGTGTAGCATTTGTACCTGCCCTTGTCTTGAACTTTGACCCTCCTGAGCAGCAGCGAGGCGTTGCCGTGCGGGATGTGCGAGTTGAACAGGCAAGTCCTACCGCTGAAGTGCTTGTTCTGGAGCCCGAAC
Source organism: Salarias fasciatus (assembly GCF_902148845.1). Lineage (NCBI taxonomy): Eukaryota > Metazoa > Chordata > Actinopteri > Blenniiformes > Blenniidae > Salarias > Salarias fasciatus. The sequence goes on from NC_043754.1 coordinate 11,921,698, forward strand.
TGGTCCTTGTTGTAGTAGTAGCTGTGGACGGGGATCTGCTGCTTGTACCAGTGGATCACCACGGTGCTGGTGGGCGTGAAGCTGCACGGCAGGATGCAGTCCTCGTGGACGATGCAGGTGACGTTTGCATCTGGTAATAAAACTACAAAAGGTTCGTTGTCAGTTACATAGATTGAAGATAACGGTGGGATTTGTGAGTGAGTTCAATGAAACATAGTCACGTTTTGTTTTGTTTTTTAAATGTGGGACTTGTGAAGTATTTTTTATTTTATACACCATATTGAGTCTCAATGATAACAGAAGTCTGATTTTTAATTTTTTTTAAATATATTGCTTGGTTATTTTAAAATTTTCAGCAATTAAATTAAATTAAATTAAATTAAATTAAATTAAATTAAATTAAATTAAATTAAATTAATGTTAGTAATCCAGATCCTTTTTTTCACTTGAATTATAAAATTCTTTTCCTCCACACGAGCTTAGTCTAATTATTTTTACCATCACTCTGGTTCTTTCACATGGATAAAATGAGGATTTTGCTTCAGCGTGTTACACTTTCCCCCGCGATGAGAAGTCGGTGTTTTTCCCCAGATGTGTGCAGCTGTCACAGCTGGGGAACATTAGCAGGGCACTGAGGATACAGTGCAGCTGTGTACACAGCTGCAGCCAGAATAAGAAGACAAAACTGTACAAGCTTGCACACTGTTTGAAGCTTTACTGCAGCTCCACAGCTTTCAACGACAAACATGATAACTTAAAATACATTTCAGGCTTTTAAAAAGAAACATAATCGGAAAAAATACTCTGTGATAGACACTGCACAATGTACATTGTGACTAAAGCAGTATATTCACATCGCAGGTGAACACAGTACACACCTGCGCACAGTGAGTTTTCAGAGGGAAAAAAGTTAAAAACTGCAAATTTTATATCAAAGCATCACCTATTAATTGCTACTTTTACTAAGAATAAATAAATTCCAAATATTACAATACCTTTTGAGTTTGTCGTGAGAAATTTCTCCAAGAAAATGAGCAGCATAACCATGAGTCCATGAGTCTCTGCCATGTCACACATCTTAGTCCTTTGTTGAGGTGTTGAGCCTGTATGATGAGATGCTGTGTGTGTGTGTGTGTGTGTGTGTGTGTGTGTGTGTGTGTGTGTGTGTGTGTGTGTGTGTGTGTGTGTGTGTGCAAGCATGTCGGTGTGCAGTGAGTTGTTTCTGTGATTCCAGTTTACATCCTTCCTTACACTAATGAAACACTGACTAATTAACCAGGTGGGTAAAAGTTTAACCCGACTGCCTGTGAATGCAACACTGCAGCACGCCTGAACTCTCCACATCTCTGCCCACTTTAAAAGGGAAACATCTATAAATTACAACAAATGTAAAAGAGATACATGCTTTTTTTGTGTCTTTGAGTAAAAATACCACGAGGTAATTTCATCTGCATTTGCCTTTTTTGTGGTTGTTTTCACTTTTACTTTTTCTTTATTGTGTTTTTTTTCCCAATTAATTTATTATTTTTTCTTTTTTACATTTTTTTTCTGGACCCTCCATGTTTCCAACAAGCAAAAGAAAAGAATAATGAATAAGACTGACATCCATCTGTTTTTAAAATGTTAAAACTTTGCCCAAGACATGAAGGAATTCCCCTTTTGTGGCTTAAAATATGTATAATATTTGTGATTTACTTTATTAATACATCAGTAATAACTGTGTATTTCATTTCTGAACCCACAAGCTGTGGTCTGAGAGCTTGTTTATGGACATTGCAGACTCGTTGACTGTAAACTCGGGCTGATGCGGAATGACCTGTAGAGGGCGCCGATGAGTCGCCGGGCCCTCGTGTCAATGGTCATCCGGCAGCTGCGGGGTCACATGTGCGGGTGAACCAGGGTCCACGTGCACGATTCTTTAAGATGACATTGCTCATGTCAGTCCTAAATCAGCTGTAATACCAGATTAAAGGGAGCATGCCACTAGAGGCATGCTGTCCATGTTTTCATGATACTATTGATTCAGAACCATTTTCATTTTCATTTTAGATTAAATACAATATCAGATAAAAAAAAACCCACTTTGAATCATTTACTTTTTTACAACTCTCAGATTTAATAGCTTAAAAAAGATAGATGAAGGAATGTTACACCAGCAAAAGAAGATATGAAGAGTAAAGGACAACAGAGCAACACTACAAACAATCAATCAGATCGATGACAGATTGCTCTCCTAAAACTCGCAGCATTCACTGCCGCTTCACTTACAGCTGTGGCGATGGTGAAACTCTTTTTACAACCAATAAACACCGAGCTGATTTAATTAACATCGTGTACATAATGCTCGTATGTCACCCATTAAAATGTCAAGCACTCTGTTTTTGTGTGTGAAAGTTGCTTTTCTACATGGTTGATTTTTCTTTGTTTTAATTGCAGTCTCTGCCATTTGTCGGTCAGTGTTCCTGCGGTGTTGTACTCCATCCCGTCTCTTTATAATAAGGACTAAACCACAGTCATGCCACTAGCAGGGAGGTTAATCTTTTTTAAAATAAAATGTAACCGTACGGTCGCTAACACTTGCTGAGCTGGTGTTTTTTTTTTGGTTAGTTTTTTCACAGGTTTGAAGCTGTTAAAGAATCAAGCCGTCTGCCTGGAGTGCTGATCTTCCTTTCAGGAGCCATAAGTGCAAAGTTTGCAAACGTTGACCAAACATATGTTTGGATCTGACTCCTCTGGATGGGATCATTTGGGTCCTCCCACCAGCACAGAGTGCAACTCGAGGGAAAATCCTCCAGTGCATAAAAGTAGGCTACAGGCTTTTTATTTTTATCTGGTCAGAACGATGATGAAACTGCCGGTTGTATTATCCCCCCCTCCCCTTTCCCCGCCCTCTACTGCCTCCAGTTTGTAGGTTACTGAAAGATTTCACCAACCACAGAAAAGAAGATTAGTGAGGAATTAATGGTATTCCTTTGTCATTATAGGAATAAATTGATATTTGGTTTTAAATCAGAGGGTGGGGACAGCGGGGAGCTGCAGCAACATGTTGTGTCAGGAAACGTAAGCAAAGTGATGGCACAGTGACAAGCAGACTCAGCCAGGGGGGATGCCTGCGCGCTGGAGCTAAGCTCTGGATATTTCAGCTGATGTTCACCATGTTAGGGGAGATGAGCGCGCGGGATAATGCAGCAGTGTCTGGGTGTGTGCGTGGCAGGACAGGATGAGCGCTGCCGCCGGAGCATGGACGCGCTGGTAGAGGACGGGGACTGCTGTGGCGTTCCCAGTGCAAGACGCTGCTGACCCAAGAGGGAGGGACGCCCGGGTTCCTCTGGCCTCTCCAGCCCCGGCCTAACCATGAGAGTGGCCCTCCTGGCCTTAAGACTGATGTGCTTGGCCTGGTTCTGGCCTGTCACCCAGCTCAACAGCAGCCACTTCCCCAACAAGAGGAGGCACAAGGAGCTATACGTCGGAGAGAACACCAAGCAGAAGCATGGAGGGTGAGCCTTCTGTCACTGTCAAACTGTTTGCTTTTTCATATCTTGACTTTGTTGGTGTTTAGTGTGTTTATTTATGTGGCTTGAACAGTTTTCAAGGTTTTCACCTTGAGGCCCTGGAAAGGATCATGTAATGCTCTGATGCGCATATTGCTAAAGAACTGGGTGTTAGTTGTTTTTCAAAGCAGAATTGTTAGGAAACAGTTTAGTGCATCTCCAAGCTAACTTCAGAAGTGACATCCACCCTAACCCTAACTTCAGTCACAGCAGAAGACCTCATTTCATTCTCGCCTTTTGCTTTTAATCAGGGAGCAAAAGTCCAATTACCCATCACTAACTCCGAGGAGCAGATGTCACCACTGTTTCAAGTGGATCCGTGTTAGAGAGAGAAAGACTTTCCACAAGCTGCTGTCTCCTCTCTGTTTTCCAGGCGAGTGGATCTTAAGATGAAAAAGCTGGACAGCACCAAATCTCTACTAATTAAATCTGAGCAGCTGCTTCGCATTGAAGATCATGACTTCGCAATGCGGCCAGGCTTTGGCGGTGAGTCACACACACACCTCATCGGTCCGTCGTTTCACCTTGCTTTCATCCCTTTCACTTTTTTTTTTTTTCAGATTATCCGTCATGACCATGTGCTTTCCTGGTAACTCGGTGTGGTTAATGTGGGTTACTGTGTTGTCTTTGGTATTAGGCTTCCCAAAAAAAAAAAAAAAAAAAAAAGCCTTGGTGACCTAGATCGTCTGCTGTGTGAGACAATGACTGCAGACAGCAGTGCAGGGGAAATAATCTCAACTGTGTTCCTAATTCTGTGTCTGTGTTTAGTGTTTCTAAGCACAAGTTTGGATTTACTTTACACTATTTGTTTGTGGGAAGTTGTTTAAGTAATTGAGGAAAGAAAAATACAATAACTTCTGGATTTCCAAACAATACTGACTTTTTTGTTTCTTATAATTGACATAATTTATAATCATGTGTTATATACCATTGATAAAGTCTATGTCCTCTTTAGATTAAATCTAAACTTTTCTTTTCTAAGTCAGCGCTGTGGTCAAATGTTGTAGCTTTATTTTTTCATTTTGGCCTCAGAAAATATAATGACCTTGAGAAAAGGGAAGTGAGCTGCTTGATGAGGCGCAATTTGCAATCATGCAAGTTACTTTAAGTGGCACCGTTCAGTGACAGCAAAGGCAATTCCTGTTCATGATCCATACCCAGAAACCTTCCCAGACTTATATCGTTAGTGTTAAGACTGTGTTGCATAACAACAAAATTATTATTTTTTTTTTTTTTTTTTGCTGTTCCACAATATCAGTTCTTGTGTGTCTTTTTGCAAACAATTCATCTCACAAAAGCAGCAAAACTATTATTTTTAAGAGACGGTGTCTTTGAGAGGTGCACACTTCCCTGCTGTGCAGTTATGAACTCTCTGTGCCAAAATTAAACTGTTGAATAACAACCGCCGCCACTGAGACATCAGTGATTTCTAGCATCAACATTTGATTTAGGTTTTGATAAAGTGGTAACTTTTTAAACGAATACCTAATAATTACGTCATTTGTTGTTCATTCTGCCTCTGGTCATTAATCACTGAAGATGTAGTTCTGAGAAAAACTTTTTCACAAACAGGTTGATGAAAAATGTGTATCTAATGGTGCACTTTGTAGCCTGTTCACAGTTTGCGCTGATGGGTCTTATACCTGATTACATTTTTATTAACTCAATATATGTCTCATCAGATTCTATTGTGCGAAAAATAACTCATAAAAATCACAGGAAATAGAACCTTGACGGCGCATCTGGAAGCCCCACTCCCCTGACCCCAGCAGCCTGACATAATCCCTCCCATTGATCGACTCCTGCAATCACGGACTGATGGTTTTGAGTGCTCACCTTCATTAGATAATGGCACAGATAGAATTGGATGTTTATAGTACACATCATACGTTAACCGTATTCTGCTAGTGGAGATGACATAAGAACCGTTCCATTTAACATACACTGCGCTGCATATTTACGTAACAGTCCAGCAATGTTTGACACTGCATTCAAACAATTCAAAATGTTGAGCAGACAATTGCATTTATTGCTCAAGCATGTCTTCAATCCAAGAGTCTCATTTTGTTTGCCTTGGGTTCCGTTCACACTTTTGATTCACGTAATGTGCTGCCAGCTAAAATGCCCACCGCTGGATTGTCGGAGGAAGTGATTGTCTGAGGCGGAACATGAGCCGAGATGAATGTGTTGGTGTTGTTGTTGGTAATCTACAGGATACTGGCCGATAACACCGCGGATCATCTTTGTCCTTGTAGGTTGATGCAGTCATCTGGTTGCGCCGACAAAACCGGCCCTGCAAGAAATCAGATGACGTCTCTTGAGTCAGTGAAAGGATTTGTTGGCTTGTTTTATCTATCAAGGAGTGGTTGTAAGACGAAGAACACAGTCTTCATTTTCATTTAGGAAGAAAAAAATAATATCCGAGCACAAGCCAATGCTTCTGCTGCAGACAGCTTGGAAGATTTTCTTTTGGAAATGGAAAGTGAGAAACAAAAGTCGATCATATTAAACAGTTTACAACATGACTGCCTCTACAGTGATTCGCAGCTTTAGTGACAAACGAGAGCAACCACAAATTCACATGTTAAGTGAGGACACTTTGCTTTGGGCTAAGATTTGACAAAAGTAAAATTCAGGTAACACTTTACTTGAAGCGCCCCTGTTTAACACATTATAAGTACATTATAGCACTGTATAACTATAGTTATAAACACTCGAAAATGATCACAATGCCAGGACCTAACCCTAACGTTAACCCTAACCCTATGCTGTACAGTAGGTTATAAAGCATTGTGATCATTTATGAGTGTTTATAACTACTTATAATGTGTTATAACGGGTGCTTCAAGTAAAGTGTTTCCAAAATTCACATCAGTGATGTTAATATCGTCACCCTCTGGTTTAAGAGTCTATTAACAAGCAGGGATGAAGGACATACAGGACTGAAAATGAATGGATTCCTAAAGCTGAATGAACATACTCATGATTTGTTACTTATGAAAATATTTATTGAAGATATCCACAATCACAATTTACAGATATATATTAGCCAGTGGGACTCTTATGGAATATATTTATCCATAAATATTGGTTAAAGGATTTAATATCCTTTTGTCACGGTCTATATATACTCCCGGATGCCACTGTTTGCCACATGTATTAGTTTTATGTGTTCAATGCTGGAAATATGTTGTCACTCTGTTGAAGATACAGACTCATTTTCTCCCTTTTTTCATCCCATCAAAAAGGTTAACCCTCGTTACCTTTCAATAAACACAATGAAGTCGACAAATTATGGTTATTTGCCAAAGAAAGGATTCTTGTGATTCAAATGGCAACTTGTCACAAACTTCCTGAATAATTCAAGCGACACAGTTCACCTCTAATCACAATAAGCATTAAGGTAATGTGAGGAGGTTTAAATAGATATGATGTCTTTCACCTTGGTGGGAAATGTTATATTAACATCATTTAGCCCCTTTTATTTGAAAACACCTTTCTTGACAGTTTTGATGAATTTTTCTTTTCTAGAATTTTAATTAAAATCAAACCTGTGATATTTTTGTACAATTCAGCTGGAAGTCTGATCAAGCTGCTGATGATTCAGATCAGACGCTGAGCTTTATGAGTGAGTGTGAGACTAACAGGTGAGGAAGAGAATTATCGCTTCGTCTGGGATTCAAACCTTTATCAGCCGGCTGTGTGTGACTTAAGGTGAAATTCAGCGTTACATAAGGCCAACTACAAACTGGCGAGTCACGCTTAAGAGCCAGATTGCTTTCAAGGGTCGTCGCTTCTGTGGAGCCCTTTGTCTCTGTCGCTCGGGAAACGTGGCTTGTATCGTAGCTTATAGCTCGGGGATTTACACAGACGTAAACTATGGCAGATGTGCAGACTGATAATCCATGAAAAATGCCATCCAACTGTTGCTCGGAGCTAATCCATCGACATCTGACCCGCTGCAGGTTCAGCCATCCCCGTCGGCATCGACGTCCAGGTGGAGAGCATTGACAGCATATCCGAAGTCAACATGGTGAGTCGAATATGTCTGCAAATCAAACGCAGGACGTGGTTGTATCTGCTGGACTTAAATATCATATGTTGTGTTTCTTCTCCAGGACTTCACCATGACTCTGTACCTGAGGCACTACTGGCAGGACGATCGCCTGGCCTTTCCCTCCAGCAGCAACAAGAGTCGAACCTTCGATTCTCGTCTCGTGAAGAAAATCTGGGTTCCAGACGTGTTCTTCGTCCACTCGAAGCGCTCTTTCATCCATGACACCACCATGGAGAACATTATGCTGAGGGTTTACCCCGATGGAAATATCCTCTACAGTGTCAGGTAATTTAGGCAGGGATGGTGAAGTTAACTGCATCAGTCACCACGATAGCAAGTTTAATCTAATGACTCGGTTTTTTTCCCATGAATCATCAAATTGAAGGATTCATTGTTTTTATGTTGGCCCGCTGGGTTTGAATTATTTTCTCTTCTTTCAGAGAAGCATAAGAGAGCTGATTACCTTCATTATCCTGTTCAGAAACTGTTTTAATGGTGCAAAGTTATGAAACTCAGCTACAGCAGCTAAACAAGTTGTTGGTCCTGTTTCAAAGATTAGTACAGAAAAGAGAAAGAGCAGTAAACTCTGCAAAGAAACACACTGCAAAAACATGTTTTATCTTTTGATGGTGTGTCTTTTTTCTCTTTAATAGGTTTTAATGTATTTTATTATGTTATAATGTACTTTGTGAATGTATGAGTAAAGTGAGGGTTTGATATTGGCAGGTTGACCCACTCTTATGAGGAACTCTCCTTTCCTTGTCAGTTGCAAATATTTAATTAATGAAAAGTTAGAAATATTTTAATTGAGATAATCATGTCTGAAGCCTCACAGCAGATTTGATCAGCTAAGCAACTCTTTTAATAATATAGATGGAAGTCAAAGCGTAAATATAAAAGTAATTTTACGAATATTTCAAATGTAACATACAATGTTGAAACGCTGTGTGTTAAAACGTAATGTTTCAAATCTACGACAGACTCAAACATGATAAACTAGATTTCACGGCGGCGATCAGTTTAGATGGGTGATTATTGTAAGCGTTAGTGAGCTGAGTGAGGAGGGAATATGAGGAGCCGCACAGAAAGCGTTCATCATCTCCATTACAGCCACAGATGTCAACAATATGTGCTCCTCTCCGGCGGTCGGTCAGCTGCAGGCTGCGGCCGCAAACCGGCTGACACAGAAACACCGAGCGCAATGTAGTTTAATCTGACCTTAACCTTTACCGAGGTCGAAAAATGATGCATGTGGTGTGCTTTTTAGTAAGCGGTTGCTGTTTTCGTGTGGGTATTTTTTTAACTGTAAGCTGTGTTTTAGGATCACGGTGACTGCACTTTGCTCAATGGACTTCAGTAGCTTCCCTCTGGATACACAGAACTGCTCTCTGGAGCTGGAGAGCTGTGAGTATCAAACTACAGGAGTGCCACTGCCTCTTTAAAAACGCCTCACGGGACAGTCAGAGCCGTGCAATTCCTGCCTTCGATGTGCTTTTGATGTGTTTTGCCAGTAAACATGTTACACAACTTTTTTTTTTTTCTACTGCTTTGTAATTTAAAGCTTTTAGTTTGCGAAATTATTCAAATCAAACACGACACAACATGACATCCAGCACAAACAGTCGGGGCAGAGACACACTCTGTACAGCTCTGAGAGCATTAGCATCCTCCATGAACACACAGCAACTTTTCCTTTGCTTAGAGTATCATAATCCTCAGTCAGGTCAATCTCTGTCCATTATACATGCCTGTCTATCTCATGCGGGATTTGCTTGGGATTATTTTTAGAGTCCGAATCGGAGCAGAGTTTTTGGATTCTTTTGTCTTTTGAGCGCGTTTCTATGTTTTACAAGGGCAAAAACATGGATGCTGATCTCAGAAGAGAGGCTGGAGTCCCAATTCTGCGAGCTCCCTCCTCTCCACTGAGAAAAAAATAAATCAAATGCATGAATCTTCTAAGAGAGGCAATGTATGTGAAGGTGTCCACCCCCTCCGCCCCCCCCACACCCCTCCTTCTCTCCTCTCTTAAAGATGCGTACAATGAGAACGACTTAATGCTCTACTGGAAGAACGGGAACGATTCATTAAGGACTGACGAGATCGTGCTCTCGCAGTTTTTTATTGAAGACTTCCAGCCTTCCTTTGGGCTTGCCTTCTACAGCAGTACTGGTATGTGAGGCTGGAGCCGTGGGCCCCTCTGAGCTGTATCCGCTTTGGAAACAGCCAGAGAGCTCCTGTGCTCTACTGTTTGCTCTTTTTTTTTTTCTAGAATGGAAAAGTTTAGGATGTTTATACAGACATGCAAGATTATTGAATTCCCTCATATTTATGTGCACCGAACAGCGATAAAGCTGGACTTTCTTCTTCCCTCTGATCGTTTTCAGTCGGTAACAAACTCTCTGCGTCGCTGTCGGTTTAAGCATCCTGAACTTTCACTTTAAAGGAACAGTGTAACAGTAGCTTTGAGAGAACTGTCCATGTATTTTATTGCTACTGATATACTCTGCTCTCTGTGAGAAGGGAGAAAATGAGCACAGCTTCCAAAACGCAAGGAAACAATGATCATTATCATATAAAAGAGCAGTGTTGATTGTATTCTTTGCTACATAACTTAAAGCTGCATAATATTGTGTTAGAATACAACAGAATAGACTTTATTAATCTCACAGCGGAGAAATATAACAGGAACTATAATATATACAAAAATTCTTAGTGCAGCAGAGTGAATGGTTTTAATTTGTTCAGTATACCATTATTCATCCTAAAATATTAAATCAATCGAAAACATCTGACAAACTGACACTGCAAGCCAGTGTTTTTTTTTTTCCAGTGTAAAATGTGTAGAACGGCTTCCCAGGGATTAAATGCTTCATTAATTTAAGTCTTTTAATGCCGAATGACCGATAAGCCCACATCTTTTAAAAACCACGCCAGTGTGCGGCGTCACGTTCCCAGAAGAAAACTGAAGAAGCAGCCAGAGGATTTTCATCTGAGAGTTAAATAATCTTGTGGGGACCTATCAGCTCCAAGAGGACGTTATATAACTTCAGCTCCAGATAAATCTGCTCCAGAAAATAATCACTGTCTCATCTGAGATCTAGGTTCTTTTTCTGTAGGTTCATCCTGTACTTTCTTAGATTCACAGATTACGCAATGCTATTTGAGTTGTTTTTTTGCCAGAGCGAAAGTCTGATCTTCTCCTGCCACTTGCTGCTGCTGCTCCTCTGTCGGCTCTGCCTCCACTTTCTGTCTGTTCATCTCTGTTTCAGGTTGGTACAACCGGCTCTACATAAACTTCATTTTACGAAGACATATCTTCTTCTTCATGCTTCAGACCTACTTTCCCACCATGCTGATGGTCATGCTGTCCTGGGTGTCGTTCTGGATAGACAGGAGGGCCGTGCCCGCCCGTGTCTCTCTGGGTATTGAAGCGATCCGTCGATAAGAGCAAAAAAAAAAAAACACGAGAGCAACCTGCACAACCTAGTGTCTATGCAAATTGCTGATGCATGTGTAGAACTATTAAAATTAAGGAAATATTATGCAGAAGTGTCTCAGCTTTCACAAGTAAACCAGAAATACTTCATTCATTCATCTCATTGTTGTATTGAGGCAGCCCAGATTATTTGGTAGCACACATTGATGATGGACCAACCTATAAGATGCAGTGGGATTAATCATTTCTGTATCCAGGTATCACCACGGTTCTGACGATGTCCACCATCATCACCGGTGTCTCAGCCTCTATGCCGCAGGTGTCTTACGTCAAAGCCGTGGACATTTACTTGTGGGCGAGCTTCCTGTTTGTCTTTCTGACGGTCATCGAGTATGCCGCCGTCAACTACTTCACCACCGTGGAGGAAATGAAAAAGCTCAAGAGGGCAAAGGTCATTCATATTCACATTCCGTGACCTGTAATGTCTTTTTTAAGCCCTGCGCGACCTTTCTGACCCACAGAAACCAACACGCGTTTGGCAAAGCCTGACAACATCTGCTCTGCTCTGCTCTGCAGCTCCCCAGCTCCTACAACGCAACAACTCAGGCGATGGTCTACGACGGCTGTTTCCATGACAATGAGATCGACCTGACGTCCTTCGCGGACGCCGCCAGCACTCCAAACACAGAGAGGAACACGCAGTCTCGAAACTCAACCGTCTCCGGACCCACGGAAGGCACCAGGCTACGCCGCCGGCACCCGCTGAAGCAGAACCTCAGCTTCATCATGAGCAACAGCTACATGATTGACTCGTACTCCAGAGTGTTGTTTCCCCTGGCTTACCTGCTCTTCAACATCATCTACTGGAGTTTATATGCATAGTGGGGAAAAAAGAGAAAGAGCTGCAGCAGAAGAAAGAGTATTCTTTTCTTGACTGGTTTTTTGTCAGTTGCAGAGGTACAAAGAAAAAATGTGCAAAACGAAAGAAATGACATTTCCCTGTTGGGGTGTGACCTCGTGTTTGCACTGGTGGATATCGCTCATGATGTCTGCACTTCTACGGTGACCAGGATACAATCTAACGACCATGTTCTGCAGGGATCGGCTGATGCTGTGAATGTTTCTGCGAGTTTGTGGCATGCCTGTTTTGTAAGACGAGGTGTTTTCACCAAACACACATTCACAGTTTCACAATGCTCTAAACCTTTTTCGTGAGACACAAAATACTTTCTTAAAACATCACAAACCAACCGACAAAATAAAGGTATGCTTAAGACATTATACTGGTGTCTTTATTTGTGTCGTCACACATCATATATGAAGTGATATTGAAATCCGGGTTGTAGACCAACGCTGGAAGAACATTATACATCCAAAGCCAACTAAAATCTCATCATCAAAGTTTTTGCTTCAACTTTAAAGGCAAATTGCAGCAAATGATCTTCAAACAAAGTTCGATACCAGTTGGAAAAAAAAATCTCATTGTACTGTTTAATTTTTTTAACAATTAGTAGACAGATGACGTCAACCTTCCAGACAATGAGTCACATGTGGCCCATAAACAAAATATCCCCGCAGAGGTTAAGCAACGTGCCTGCAGTGTGCTTTGTTGTGCGGAGGTCTGACTCATCAAAGAAGAAATTTAAATCTCAGCTTTATCCGCGTATTGTCAGCACGGCTGTCTGCTAACTGACCCAAACCACTGCGATACAATTACTTCAAACAAGTGCGTGAAGAGAAAACACCAGAGCAGGCTGGCAGAAACTGTAACCTGTCCATCCACTGAAATCTGGAACGAACCGGTAGTAAAGGGTTGATGCTCCACTTACGAACAAAAACAGAGAGAAAGCAAAAGCCGTAGTTTGAGGACAGGCAATTATGAAAACATCGAAACTAAATGTACAAAAATTTACAGAGGTGATGAGTGGATTGAAAGCAAGCGAGTAGATTGTGTAACACAGAGGAATTGTGGGAGGCCAGGGACCGAGACACTGGAGACACTTGCTGGATGAAAGCGGTAATGCACAGAAAACAACATGACTCAGAGCTGAGGCGCTTCACACGGTCTACTAATACCTATTTTTATCTGTCATGCTGTTCAGACACCTGCACTCCTGCTTTGTTGAAGTGGTTTGACCAAAATAACACATATTGTTTGATTTTGTTCGCCCTCCTGACATAACTAACACCTCGGTATCAAGAAAGGACAAAAACAGGAAGAGAGACTCAACGGCAAGAAAATTCACTCGCTGAAAGACAGAAAAACATTACATGGAACATCTCAACAATCAAAAAACCTGAGCAAATGGAAACAGTGGAAAGGAAGTACTGCTTTACCGCAGAAATCTTTGAACATAGTTTTCACGCTGTAGGGATTGCCCTAATTCATCACATCACCTCTAATGAAATCAGCATCCTGCTGGTTTAGTGTTTAATTCAAACAACTCAGTCTATAATTTATCCAATTTGTTAAACAATAGAGGATATTAAGAAAGAAAAGGACAGAGAACATAATGAAGTTGACGTCAGACACCGACACACCAAAATGTTGATGAGGCAGGAAGCATCAGTTCCAGAGAGTCTGAGAGGAGAGAGACATGATGAGAGACACAAATGAGGATAGTGGTATGAAATCATATGAGAAGCAATAAAAAGAGAGGAGCTCAGGGCAGGAAGTTGTAGTTAATGCAGTTAATGTTGATTACAGTTTTGCTTGTCACGCTGCAGATGTAACAGCTGGTTGTCTTCAGGTGAGAAGAGACCCAACAATGACTTTTTCACCATTATCCAGCATGAACATTCAGAATCAGCTTCATCTTTTAATTCATCTTTTTATCCTCGACTGTTTTACGCATCCTTTCCTGGGAGAAACCTTCAGGTGCACCTGACTGTCGTTTCAGCCCGTTTAACCACTTGCAATAAATGTGTCAATGCTCACACCCACTCTCAGGCAGCGCCGGCCTTTAAAACAGTGTTTACTTTGGTAAATACACCTCATCATGCCTCCATCAATGGAAGGAATAAATGTGAGCGGTAAATTCATGATGCAGAGCGCCCAGTGTGACGACCCCGCTGTAAAATGATGCATGACCTCTTTTTAAAATGGTATGTCTCAAACTCTTTGAGGCCAGTGGCTCAACTCTGGAAACACTGGTTTTTTTTTTGGTTTTTTTTTAATGTCTATAACAGAGAACAGTTTTAGACACACCCTGAGGCGCACCTTTACAGCCAAACAAAAGAAGAAACCAACAACTCTGTTCCTTTTTTCCAATAACCCACTGAGGAAATACTGCTGTGTTTTCAATATTTAAGCAAACTAGGAACCTTTTTCTGCTCTGGCTTCAGAGTGTTTCCTCCTCAGGTAGGAGGTAGTTGTTGAACAAGACGTGGTTGATCTTAGTGGAATGTGAGTGACGTCCACCTGTTCAGGTTGACGTTTCAGGGGAGTGTCATGTCTCCCAGCTATTGAGACTGCATGTGAAAGTCAATGTGAGCCTACAGAGCATGCGACCCACAGCGGCGTTGTATCCGTCAAGGCGCAGTGTCTGTAATGTGTGTGGATTTGCCCCGTTTGGATTTTGCTCTTGGGGAGGCATGTCCCCAGAAAATGAAGACACCATCATGAAAGCCTTCTGGATTTTTTCAGGCGGATTTTCATGTTTACACACGTTCGCTCCGTCCGTCAGGTAAAGTGATGGTGGTGGTGACAAAGCTTCTTTGCTATCACAGAAAGCAGGAGTCATACCAGGAACAACAGCTGAATCTGACTTGAATACAGATAATCCACACATTCTGTTCTGTTTAACCTGGCTTATACACCTGTACATATTCTTACTCTATATCTTTGTCCAATATAATCTTGTTATGTAATTTTTCCCAATAACATATTTACAGTGTTTAGTGAGATACAGATTCTACCTGTTTTGTTATCTTTTGCTATCACTTTTTTAGAAAACTCAGTGATCTGAAGCAGTTGTTACACAGCAAACAAACTTTTCATTTTGTGATGCACGTAACAATAAAATATTCCCAAATGTAAATTGTTGATTTTACTGTGGAGGGTTCGACAAACTAAAATTGTTCACCCTTTATATTTGTCTAGTAATCCTGGTACATTATAATGTAGGCACAACAAGCGTAGGCACAATGCTGTTTCACATCTGACAAACACAATTAATCCAGCAAACATTTGTTTGTGGGAACTGAGATGTGTCTGCATACTGAACACTATAAAATTTTACTATGTGTACTTTTCCACTGATGTTAGAAAGTTGTGTTCTGTTGCATTATATTTACAATCTTGAAAATATTAAGATGATTAATTTGTCATCAATACTGTCTTTTGGAAAGATTTCAGGAAAACATCAAAACCAAAGAGCTTTGTGACTACCTTCAGACTAACTCCATAATTACATGGTTCCTGCATTTATAGCCATGGGTGTGATGAAAAGATGCAACCCTGTCACCTGAGATATTTTTTTTTTCTCTGACTCATTCATACTTGTCCCTTTGCCAACTGTCAATGAGATGACATTAAAAATGTTGTTTGGATTCAATAAACATTATCGAAGAGGAAGTAAATACCGGTATTTGTTGCATTTTGCATTACAGAGTGAGGAAATTAAGTTCTCTTGTGTGGCGCCAACGCTGGTTTCAGATTTTCCTCTTATTCGTCCTCCTGGCAGGTAAGATCTGACATGAGCTTACACAATAGAGTCTGTCAACTGGTTACGAGATCTTGACCAACAACTCTGTTCTCCTATTGATAAACAGCAATGTCTGGCATGCATATGAATACATGAAGGGCTTACGTTCCTTCCTAATGTGTCTTGCAACTTGTTTGTCTACTCTGACAGAAAAATTCACAAAGCTGTTGTTTTAAAATTAGTAGTTGCCAGCCAAAAAAAAACAACAAAACATGATTTGTAAAAAGTTCATGACAACAACTCGAAAGCTGCCATACAGTTTATTGTCAAAACACGTGTAGGATGAAAAAATAATATTAAAACTGAATAACCAGAGTGATGCCAATGTTTTTGTTATTTTGTTGTTTTTGTATGCAGGCCGAGCTTCAAGTAATAATGCCACTGTTTCTCCATCATCCCCAACAAATATTCAGACCTCAGGTAAAAAAAAAAAAAAAAAAAAAAAGCAACTCCCCTCCTAGTTTGTCAGTAGAAACATTTGCTCAAAACAAGCTTGAGTTTTCATTCTCTGGCTTCAGTTTCAGTGTCACGATGTTGAACCTTCTGCAGCATTGATTTGGTGAATTTTTCAAAAAAAGTATTTCTGCTTTTTCGATAGTTTTTTACACTTTGAACATTGTTGTGGATGTCAGTGGACAAGAGAAGAATGAATCTGAAATTATTGCCTGGGTACGTTATGAAGCAAGTTACACATAATTGTGACGGATACATGGTGTTCAATGTACACTGAATGCATGCAATTAACTTTATTGTTTTTTTTATGATGTTGTTATGTTGTTTTTCTCAGCTTGAACAGGTGTTTCAGCAAAATCTAGAGAACTGTGCGTCACCAACCTCGAGAGGATCTGATGTACCTATAGATCCAACCTCACCAACAACGACAGAAAGCAACATCACAACTTCACAATCAACATCTCCACCACTACCAAGCAACAGTATAACAGATGCAGATACAAGCTTAGAAACCAACAGCACAACAGCTGCAGCTACAACGCTAGAAACCAACAGCACAACATCTGGGGCTACAACGTTAGAAAACAACAGCACAACAGCTGCAGCTACAACCTTAGCAACCAGCAGCACAACATCTGGGGCTACAACGTTAGAAACCAACAGCACAACGGCTGCAGCTGCAACGTTAGAAAACAACAGCACAACAGCTGCAGCTACAACCTCAGCAACCAGCAGCACAACATCTGGGGCTACAACGTTAGAAACCAACAGCATAACATCTGGGGCTACATCGTTAGAAAACAACAGTACAACAGCTGCAGCTACAACCTTAGCAACCAGCAGCACAACATCTGGGGCTGCAACGTTAGAAAACACCAGCACAACATCTGAGGCTACACCATTAGAAACCAACAGCACAACAACTTCAGCTACAACCTTAGAAACCAACAGCATGACATCTGAGGCTGCATCATTAGAAACCAACAGCACAACAACTTCAGCTACAACATTAGGAACCAGCAGCACAACAGCTATGGCTACAACCTCAGTAAGCAGCAGCACAACAGCTGTAGGTACAACCTTAGAAATCAACACTACAACAGCTGCAGCTACAGCCTTAGAAAGCAGCAGCGCAACAGCTACAATATTAGAAACCAATACTACAACAGTTACAGCTACAACCTTGGGAAGCAACAGTACCACGGCAGCATCTACAACAATCAGCAGTGCAACCATTGCAGCTACAACATTGCAAACCAACAGTACAACAGCTACAGGTACAACTGTAGGAAACAATAGTGCCATGGCTGCAACTCCAACTACAGCTCCAGCAACTTCAATAGGCCAAACCTCAATAAATTCAACCACGGGAGTACAATTTCCACCAACCACAAGCACAACAGTACAAACCCCAATTACAGTCACAACAGCTGTAACAGTACAAACCCCACCAACTACAGCCACAACAGTAGAAATTCCTCCAACTACAACTACAACAGCTGCAAGAGAACAAACCCCAACAACTACAAATACAGCATCCACAACAGTACAAACCTCATCAACAACCACAGCAGAACAAATCCCACAAAGTACAACCACAACAGCTGCAACACTTCAAACTCCAATGATGTCAACCACAGCAGTACAACTCCCATCAACTACATTCACAACAATACAAAACCCAGCAACTCGAACCACACCATTACAAATCCCAACAAATACAAACACAACAGCATCAACAACATCTCCAACACTCACAAGCACAATAGCTGCAACAATACAAACCCCAGCGACTACAACCACAGCAGTACAAATCCCATCAACTACATCCACAACGGCACAAAACCCAGCAACTACAACAACAGAAGTACAAATCCCACCAACTACAACCCCAACACCTGCAACAGTACAAACCACATCACCTACAACCACAGCAGTACAAAACCGAGTAACTACAACCATAGCATCGACAACAGTACAAACCTTAGCAACTACAACCACAGCAGTACAAATTCCACCAACTACAACCACAACATCCACAACATTACAAAACCCAGCAACTACAAGCACAACAGCTGCAATAGTGCAAACCCCAGCAACTACAACCACAACAACTATAGTGGTACAAACGCCAATAATTAGAACAACATCATCAGCAACAGTACAAAGCCCAGCAACTATGACCACAGCAGTAGAAATACCACCAACTGCAACCACAACAGCCACAATTGTGCAAACGCGAGCAACTACAACCACAGCACCACAACTCCCATCACTGACATCCACATCACAAAACCCACCAACTACAACCACAGAAGTACGAATCCCACCAACTATAACCACAACAGCTGCAATAACACAAACTCCAACAGCTGCAACCACAGCAGTACGAATCCCACCAACTACAACCGCAACACCTGCAATAGTGCGAACCCCAGCAACTACAACCACAGCAGCACAACCCCCGTCACTACCACCCACAACATTACAAAACCCAGCAACTACAACTATAGTATCAGCAACAGTACAAACCCCAGCAACTACAACCACAGAAGTACAAATCCCACTAACTACAACCACAACAGCTGCAATAACACAAAGTCCAACAACTACAGCCACAGTGGTACGAACTCCAACAACTTCAACAACAACATCAGCAATAGTGCCAACCCCAGCAACTGCAACCACAGCAGTACGAATCCCACCAACTACAACCACAACAGCTCCAATAGTGCAAACCCCACCAACTACAACCACAACAGCTCCAATAGTGCAAACCCCACCAACTACAACCACAGCAGCTCCAATAGTGCAAACCCCACCAACTACAACCACAGTAGTACGAATCCCATCACCTACATCCACAACATTACAAAACCCAGCAACTACAACCACAGAGGTACAAACCCCATCAACTACAAACACAGCAGCTGCAATAACACAGAGACCAACAACTACAACCACAACAGCTGCAATAGTGCAAACCCCACCAACTACAACCACAGCAGCACAACTTCCATCACCTACATCCACAGCATTACAAAACCCAGCAACTACAACCACAGAAGAACGAATCCCATCAACTACAACCACAGCAGCTCAACTCACATTACCTCCATTCACAACATTACAAAACCCAGCAACTACAACCACGGCAGTACAAGTCCCACCAACTACAACCACAACAGCTGCAACAGAACAGATGTCATCAGCTACAACCGCAGCAGCACAACTCCCATCAACTGCATCTACAACATTACAAAATCCAGCTTCTGCAACCACAACACTACAAATTCCATCAACTCCAACCACAACACCTGCAACAGTACAGACCTCACCAACTACAGCTGCAGCATCTTCAATATTACCAATACTAACAACCATAGCTGAAGCACTTCCATCATTGCAAAATCCAGTAACGACAACTAGGTCAGCGTTGTCAAATGACAATAACACAACTGCAGTTTTATCAACTCCACTTGTGACAACACTTACAACTCAGGATGCAGATTCAACAAATCGCTTAGTTGACGTCAACGTGAACATATCGATTCCAAATGCAGTCGGGCTAAGAAGGAGACGAAGGGAAGTCAGTGGCAACATGATGCAAAGCAGGTATACCTACTATGATTATCACAACTTTATTGAATGATACAAAAAAATGACTGAATTCATAGATGATGATTGAATGCAAAGATGAATGGATGAATGGACCAACTGAATAATCAATGAAGGAATGAGTTATGAAATAAATTATGAATAATGTGATTTGAGGGAAACACAAAAAGAAAATATTTGGACTATAAACACCCATGAACCATAATCATATACTTGTTATTATCCCTATTTATAACTTGATGTCAGAAATTTGCATGTATATTTTGCGTACTGACACCCTTCCTCTGCAAATCTGCTAAATCACTTGAATGTTTGCATTATGAGTGATAATTGAGTGGCAGGAGCATAAATAGAGATTAGCATCCAGCAGACTGACTTCTAACACCAGTCTTGTTGTCTTTGCTTGCCTTGCAGTGGTGTAATTAATAGCACAACTACGGACCTATTTCAAGTAAGCAAGCAATTAAATGTGGTGTGTTTTACATTGTGACACAATGATTCTTTTTATTTTTTCTTCTTATTTCTTTTGTTTGTTTTCTTTTTACAGGGGATTGATGTCATGTGTGTTAATAAAACTTTAATAAGGTGGGTTTATTGGCAAATGGTTTTAAAATCATTGTGACATATGCATATGGGAATTTCTATGGTACTAATGCTGGCTGTACATTTCAGGCGGACAGAGTGTATCGTGACGCTGCGACTGAATCAAACAGTTCCTCCATGCTGTATCCTTCGAACTCTCTGCTCAGAAAAGGAAAACAAATCCGGCATCTCGGTGGTGGGAAAAAGGGTCGATAGAACAAGTGGGTGTCTCATGCTCCAAAATACAAAGCTCTACACAATAACCCCCAGTACAGTATAAAATAATTTGAACTGTCGTTTTTTTTTTTTGAGCAGGACATATGGGCATGGATTGCAGCAGTATTATTCCAGGGGAGGTTCAGGGCTGCATGTTTTCTGGTGAAAGCGATAGATTTTGGTAAGACAATTGGCATCAAGAAACACCTCCCATATTTTGCGCATAGCTTTGTTAAGTATCATCCTTTTTATTTTGAAAGCTTGCTATGGGTGTAGTGTATTTTGGTTTGATGTTCTTATCTTGTCTTTTAGCAGTGAAGATGCAATCTTCATTGAAAGAAACTCAACTGATTGTGATCCAGGTGAGCAATGAACATCAGATTCACACACTCTGAAACTGCGTCATGCAGTGGAATCTCTCACTTTTTACCAAGTGTTGATGTGCATCTGAAATGTCCAAAGCAGACTTTCATAAGTAAGAATAAATATTTAGTAAAGTGTAGCTTTTGCTGTCGATCAGATGTGAAGTGTTTGTGTTTTATTGGATGATGGTATTTATTTTTACCAGTCATGTTTTAAAAAAAGAAATTACACCTGTGAGAATTGGACTCTGAACAATGTTTAGGCTCTAAATAAGGAGTTCAGCAATATTGTTGTTTGATCAGTGTAAGGCTTCTTCTCATGTTCGTTAACCTCTCACTAGGACTGGGAATTGCAGACATCAGTTTGCACATTTCGTGCCTTTGCAGACGTTGTTACCTTCTGACAATACAATGTTTACTGTTTTCATCCATCTCAAGTTGAGTTCACTTGAAGGCCTGTCATACACTAAACCTGTTTAGTCAAAAGAGACGTACAGTGACAAAGAGTTCCAGTCACAAGTCTGGGCCACATGCCAGATCTGTCAGTCTAAGAAAAGAAATCTCACACCTCAAAGCGTTCGAAGGTTACACAAATACTTCACAAGACGTCTGAGGCAAATCTTTAGTCTCATGTTGCAATTCATGCTATTAGCATTTCTCTGTTTAAAAAAACGAGGCACATTCACTCTGAGAACACATTATATTGAAGTGGATGGAAACCTGAGGAGAATGACTGAACTACAATCATCTACACTGTAATAGTCCCGTATATAGAGGCAGCTGAATCTTTGGTGACGCTGTACATTCGTGGTCTTTCTTCATTGTCATTGTAATGTACACAATATCACAACCAAGTAACACCGAATATTCTCAACGAAGCAAAAGAATACTTAACATGCTTTCCTTTTTTTTTCTCTCCAGCCAACTGCACCTGTTCAGCGTTCTGCAACAGAACTGGTTTGTGTTTACTCATCATCATATTCTAGATTACGCATAGTCCAATATCGCCCACGAGTTAATCTGGATCCTTTGTGTTTAGATTCATTCTACACTTTTAACATCGGAGTTCACGACCCCATCGTGAACATCCCACAACTTTCACTTCTGGTAAAATAACATTCACACAGTTATGATTTGTGTTTCAATTTTAAGTTTGCATGAATCAGATCATTACTATCTCTCTAATTTTCACAGATTTCCACAATAAACCAACAGCCATTTTGCACTCCGGATTCAAAGTAAGTTCCTTCAGTAATAATTTAAAAAAAAAAAATCTAATTTCATAACAGCAGCAACCCTGAAATAGAAAAATAACTCATGATCTGAATGAATGACTGAATGAATGAAACTGTTCTCTGCAGTGGTACATGTTCATCGTTCGACGGAGAATTCAAGGTAATGAGACGCCAAAGCAAAGTCACAATGTTTAGCTTTACACGTTTGTTGTAGAGAAAAAGTATTCCGCTAGTGTTTCAATAACTTTGGTCAGACCTCACCATGGGAAATCTAAAATTACTTTTTAGTTGATACATTCAGCTATTTTTTTTAAAATACATTGTAATGATATTCATCCCAACTAAACCAAGTTTCTGCAAGTAATTATTTTTATTGCTGCCGAAACTTTACTGAATTCCCAAAAAAAAAAGAAAAAAAGAAAAAAAAAGAAAAGAAAAGAAATAAACATAATTTGGAATAATCTGACTTAAAAAAAAAAACCCCTATCTCCTCAGAATGCCAGTGTGACCTGTGGAAGCTCATCAATGAAGTAAGTCTCTTTAAGTCATCTTAGCGCCAACCTATGTGAGGGCCTATTTTCGTACATTAAAAATGACTGATACTCCATGTTTTTCTTTTTGCAGTCTTCAAAACTGCAGTGTGATTTTAGGCTTTGGAATTTCTGTTAATATCTGTTCTGTGGCGCAAGCAGTGAGGAATGTGTTTGAGTCTGAGGAACAAATCCACTTCGATGGTGTTGTGACCCGCGCAGGTATGAATTAGATAGAAGGCTAAGCAATATGCGTGAAAGCATCAGTTTATACTTTCAGAAAACTGACAGCAGCTGTTTGTGCTTCTTCTTTTGCAAAGCAATTTGTGGGAATTTTGGAATCAGTGATGAGCCATTGCCATCCGAGTTCATATGGGTCACAGACGACAGAGAGCCTGGGAGCTTTTGCACAAACATTCAAGAGTCCAACCACCGCTTCTGGTTTGTTTGATCTTCCTCTCACAATATCTTTAGCACAAACTATATATTTTCAAAAATCCTATTTAACCTAATGAATATTATTTCATTCTGTATGTGATTTGCTGGAGTGATGCTCATGCCATTATCTCTAAATTCACACTTTTCGTTTTCTTCGCAGTCGGAATGGAAAAAATGTGGCCGTGTTGCTGAACGAACAGTGTGACGTCGGCGAAGGAACGACCATTCAGCCAAACAGCACCACCATGCCTCCCAACATAACTTCTCCATTCAGCACGACTACACCGCAGCTCAACACGACACAAAGTGTCAACACCACTACAGCTAATGTCACAGAAGAATTTAATACAACAACGCTACAACCGAATGCAACACAAACTGCTAACACCACTACTACTGATGTTACAGAGACTTTTAACACAACAACGCTACAACCGAACACAACACAGCAGGCTAACACCACTACTACTGGTGTTACAGAGACTTTTAACACAACAACGCTACAACCGAACACAACACAACAGGCTAACACCACTACTACTGGTGTGACAGTGACAGTTAACTCAACGCCACAACCGAACGCAACACAGCCTGCTAACGCCACTACTGCTGAAATCCCAGTGACATTAAATTCAACAAGCCCCCAACAGGGTGCTACTCAAACTGCAAACACTACTGCCACAACAGTGGGAAACACAGCATCTATAAATACCACAACCACTGAAGTTGTTCCCATGACCCAGACAGAGAATCCGACAACCACCGCCTCAGGTTTGTTATCTCCTCACCGCAGTCAACAGCTTCTTTGTAGTGCCTGTATCGTCACATCGGAATTGTTGCGTCTCATCTGCTCATTCCAGCTGAAGTCAGAGCCAACGCACTGCTCAATACGAGCAGGGACGCCTCCAATCTGAACTCCAGCCAAGTGAACGATCTGGTGTCTCAGCTGGAGAGCCTGCTGTCGGGCCCGTCGGTCAGCCTGGAGCTGGGAAACATCTCCATCCAGATAGTCAGCAACCTGCTGGATGCTTCTCCAGAGGCGCTGGCAGAGTCCTCTGAAAGGTCATACAAACATTTAGTTTGGCATCCTCTCACACATTGTATTTTTACCTCAAAATCTTTCTGGAAATCACAAAGTTTTTTTATATGGACAGCGTCGTTACAAACTACCAAATAAGAAGAGTACATATCGCTTCAATAGAATCCCAGTTTGAGTCCAGATCAGATACTTTACACATACTGTAGGTGTAGCAAATGGAAATACTGTACTTATTTGTATTTTACACAACACTAACTGATTTCCTTTTTTCCACCAGGATCATCAGGATTGTTGATACTGTGGGAATAAAGCTGGAACTTGGCACAGAGGCGGAGATTCTGGTGGCCTCAGCTTTATCTCTGTCAGCAAAGCCAGTAGATGGCACTAACTTTCAAGAAACATCTTTTTCTGTCCTTAATCCCAGTGACATACAGGTATGACAGGCATATTGCAATTGTATTTTCTTAAAAAAGAAAAAGTCCACATGATGCAAATTTACTCTGAAGCTCATTTAAAAAAACTAACACACTAAAGGAAAAAAGAGGATTTGTGATTTCTACTAAGTTTTTTTTTTAGCATCAGATTTTTGCACCACTCAAAATGTTTTGTCTCTTTTTATTCCGCAGTTGTTTGTTAAAGACTTTCTATAAAAAGTTGTGAACTTGTAAAATGCCACACAGTTAAAGATTAAGTTGGTGGTTTTGTCTTGTGACCTGTTTCTGTGTGAAAACATTCAGCGAAAGGAAGTAGGTCACAAATTATGGCCACCAATCTATTCGCTCTCCTCAAAATGACTTTTGGCATCTTTTTTTTTTTTTTTATGAGTTTATCCTTGGATTACCCTTGTTATTGCACACGATATGCTGCTTTGAACAGAGTGTGAGTCGCTCTGTTAGTGATCTCCAGTACACAGATGTCAGATGCCCTAGATTTAAAATAAAAATTAAAAAAACATGCCTCTGTGAAGATAAAGTGTGTTGAGCATGAGTCTGATCATGCATGGCCGTGTGCTTCAGGTCCGCGGGGATCCCCGGCTGAGAAGGAGCTTGAGAGTGGACTCCTCCATCCCACAGGGCTCCATCACGCTGCCCCCCTCCCTCACTCAGGATTTAACCCCTGAGGAGCAGCAGCAGGCCTCCAGAGTCCACTTCAATTTCTATCAGAAGAGCACAGTGTTCCAGGTCTGTACATGAAACCCAACAGACTCGTAATACAGGGAAAAAAAAAAAATTAAAGAATTAATACTGACTGCGTGTGCTACTTTTGGGTCCACAAACTAGGATTTCACTTTCAGACTATCAAACTGATTTCTCTACTTGACCACACAGGACTCATCTCTGGGGACGGAGCGCAGACTTAACAGTGGGATCCTGGGAGCTACTGTGGCCAACCTGTCAATCGAGGGACTTCAGGACAACGTCACAATCAATCTCAGACATTTAGAGCCTACTCCGGTATGTCCATGTTTATTCTTTTTTTGATCAGTAGCATACCATAGTTATTTTGTAAATGTAAACCTTTTGTGTGTAATTCTAATTTAAGTACCAGAAGGCCGCAGACATGCTATAAGTTACTGCAGTGTGGCTGTTACTTTCGCTACAATCACTTCAAAACTGCAAAGTGATACACATGTATGTCTTTGTCACAAATTACAGGCTAATTTTGTGGTGACGTGCGTTTTCTGGGATTTTGCATTAAACGGTAAGCTTTCCAAAAAATTTCCATGAGAATCCAGAGAACCTTGAACCCTCAAATATGAAAGCAGAAGTAAGTGTGTGTTGTCTGGTGACAGACGGATCCGGCGGCTGGAATCCAGATGGCTGCAACATCTTGAACAGCACCGACAACGAGACCATCTGTGCCTGCAACCATTTAACCAGTTTTGCTATCCTTCTGGTAAATATCATTATTTCAAACGTTTTGTGAGTCATTGTTTTATTGGATCTTATCATCAGTCACTCCATTTTTTTTTTTTTTTTTTTGGTCATCTGTTTTCTGCAGAACCTGGGACGAGAGCCTCTCACCAGTCGTCTGCAGGCCACCATCCTCACCTTCATCACGTATATTGGCTGTGGAATCTCTGCCATCTTCCTGTCCATCACCCTCCTCACCTACTTAGCCTTTGGGTCAGTATTAAATATTATAAATTGATTTCACAATTCAAAAATAGCTGAACATTTCATTTTGCTTCAGTATGGTTTAGAAATGACCACATACTGATAATATTGTTGTTTTTTTTGATGGGCCTCTTTCCACCTTTACTCCTGAGAGACACAATATATTTTTACAACCACTTATGATACTGACCTGTCGCTGATTAACAAACATGGTATAAAAATGTCGATGCGCAGGAAAGCATTCATAAAAAAAGAGCTGATTTCTTTCACTCTGTTTTTAAGTCAGTCTGTATTGTAATTTCTGCTGTTATTTGCCTCAAAAACAGAGCCGTGATAAACAAATTGTGCATTTCAGTCACTGTTCAGCAGTCCTTTAGGCATTAGGTGAAGCTCTGACTAGCAGCAGCTCCCTCAGACATTTCTTTTTCACTGAAACGATGTATTTCCACCCTGCAGGAAGCTGCGTAAGGACATCCCGTCTAAAATCCTGATCCAGCTGTGTTTCGCTCTGCTGCTGCTGAACCTGGTCTTCCTGGTGGACGCCTGGCTGGCGCTTTACCCAGACGCAGTGGGCCTCTGCATTTCCACCGCCTGGTTCCTGCACTACTTCCTGCTGGTCTCCTTCACCTGGATGGGAGTAGAGGCGTTCCACATGTACCAGGCGCTCGTGAAAGTCTTCAACAGCCACGTTTCGTACTACATGCTGAGATGCTCGGTGGTTGGCTGGGGGGTCCCGATGATCGTCGTCATTATTGTCATCGCAATTGACAAGGACAACTATGGTCTTGTAACTTATGCAAGGTTCACGGATGGAACTACAGACGACTTGTGAGTCCAGCAGCAGATTATTCCCAGTTACAGGCATTTTCTCTCATATAAAATTAAAATATAGCCAACAAACTCATAAAAACTCTGTCCCCTTCACACCCGCTCCCACAGCTGCTGGCTGAGGAATGACATTGCCTTCTACGTGGCAGTGGTGGCCTACTTCTGTGTCATTTTCCTCTTCAACTTTGCCATGTTCATCGTGGTGCTGGTCCAGCTGTGCCGGATCAGGAGGCAGAACCCTCACAACAATCAGCACCGCTCCACGCTGCAGGACGTGCGCAGCGTGACGGGGATCACCATCCTCCTGGGGCTGACCTGGGGCTTTGCCTTCTTTGCATGGGGACCTGTGAACCTGCCATTCATGTTCCTCTTCGCCATATTCAACTCCTTGCAAGGTGAGTTGAGAGTTTGATGAGTCTTTTCATTATAGTAGCACTTAGACGCTATGATAGTTTGCATTTGGCGGCCTTTAAATTTTAAAATTTGGGACAGTGAGTGATAAAAGCATGAACCCACAGAAAGCAATGGATGGAATAGTAAGACAAACAACTAAAGAAGAACAACAGATATTAGGATTGTGATCAACAGGTTCATGACATGACTGGGCAATAAAAGAATTTAGAAAGAATTTCACAGGTACAGACAGGCAAAAGTTCATCAATGTGTAAATGTTGTGGGAAATGTGTCTGAACCAAACATTGTAGAGCCTTTAAGGCTGTCTCCATGTACAAGTACTGGAACTGTTCTCATGGAATAATGTCAAGAATCTGGAGAAGTATCTTTGAGCAAGGTCAGTACTATCAGGACACAGTGCTGCTTTAAAAACAGGCATAATTCTGTAGTGGAAATCACTTCATGGCCCCAAAAATGTTTATTAGTGAACAAAATTAATCCATATTACAAGGTGAGGGCTTCACAATGGTAATCATAGTCCTGTACTGGCATGTTTTAGATGCATCGCTGCCATCAAATTCAAAATTATTCTCATTTTACTGAAAAGAATAAATGTTGAGAATAAATTCAAGCTTGATCGATGACAGTCAGTGCATTCTGTGTTTATTCACATGTTAGACGCATCATTCCACTGTTGTGCATCACTGAAACTGTTTGTGCTTTTGCAGGTTTCTTTATATTTGTGTTCTACTGTGCGGTGAAGGAAAATGTGCGAAGGCAGTGGAGGACCTACCTGTGCTGTGGCAAACTGAGACTAGCAGAAAACTCAGGTTTGGCTCTTTTAATATGTATCTACGTGCTTTAAACTCCTCAGATCTCTATTTTTAGATACCTTTGAGCAACCAGTCATAATAAAACCAGTTTTGTAGTAACATGCCAATCATGTTATGAAACAGAAAAAAAAATAGATAATTCATCTTCAGTGAAGTATGACTATTACGCAATGCACTATATCCACTGCATATCTGATAAGCAAACAAGGACAATCAAAGAAAGGCCAGTCCCATTTTCTCTTTCGGTGTTGAACAGTCCAAAACATAAACGGCCTTATTAGGATACTTCTAACATTTTTAAGCTTCAAATGAGGAATCATATCCTCATGATTCACCTGTAGTACTGCACAGTGATTAAAACAAAAAGTCCCAATGACAGAAAAAATTAAAAAAATTGCTAACCCTAACCAGAATTCTGCGATGAATCACAATTTAAAAAAAAATAATCGTTGACAGCAATCCATTAATTAATCGCGATTAAAACTGACGTCCCTATCATGAAGTAATCGCATACGTCTTATCTTGGCAGAGTGGAGTCGCACTGCAACACAAAAGACTGCAAGGAGATCCTCCGTGACGAACGTGACATCGGTCAATTCTACAAACGGCCAGAACTCATCGAACTCCTCTTCCTTCCTCGTCAGGGACTCTCCACAGCCGAACAACGGCCTCGGTAAGAGGAAACATTTTGACCTTGTAGCTGTGACTGTCAGAGTCACCTGAGAGCTGCTTAACATGTCTGAACATATTGAAATACATATGAGATACCATACAATAGATGTGTTTTCTTTAAACCTGCCTGGCATGTTTCATTGGGCGCTGACTACCAGGTTTGACTCAAACCTTGAGTTGTAGATACAGCGACGGCTAAAAATAACCGCCTTGCTTTGCAGAGAACGCGTTAGACGACTCGGCGATTACGGCTGACGAAGACGCACACAGCGACGTGGTTCTCAACGAGGCCAACAGCACACGGCACAGAAACCGACCAGTATCTTGATCCGCATGAAGGCCATTTTTTGTAAACGTGTTTTGTAAATACACTTCTGTATATAATGTGAATAAGAAAAGATTATTTATCCATGCTTCTGCATGTAACATGCAGTATTGTGAACTACAACAGGCAACAAATGTCTGTATTACACATGAAACTTCATATTTATATGATTAATCTTTGTCTTGCACATATTTTTACGAGGAGCTTTTATTATTTGACGAAAGATGCACTGGTGTTCAACATCGGGAAAAGTAACAGACTGATACAAATCCAAACCATGCCTGTTGTGTTTAATCGTGTTTCACATATTTACAAAACTAGTGTTGTTAGCTTTGATTTTGGTTGTGTATCATTAAAAAGCCAATTCATGCTGCTCATAAATTTACATTTCTGATAATGAATTCAAGTGTTAATAAAAAACTAACTCCATATGAAATCAATGTTTTACAATTTCTTAATGCGTGAACAGCACACACCGATAGGAAAACACCATTAGTTCAGTACAACAGTCATTTTATGGTGCTTTTTTCATTAAAGAAAGGGGACTGAGATAAACA
Source organism: Salarias fasciatus (assembly GCF_902148845.1). Taxonomy (NCBI): domain Eukaryota; kingdom Metazoa; phylum Chordata; class Actinopteri; order Blenniiformes; family Blenniidae; genus Salarias; species Salarias fasciatus. Next base: position 11,951,646 of record NC_043754.1, read on the forward strand.
GACATTGTGTGAACGAGCTCTACACAACCCCGCTCTATTCAAGTCCAAGTACAAGACGCCGAGCCAAAATTTGAGGTTGCGGTTGAGCAGGGACTGAAGACTGCCAGATATTGTCTCTTCTCAGGAGATAAACAACCAATAGAGACTTTTAAATCAAACTGCATCCAAGTATCTCATTTTTAACCAAACCTAAAGTCCTCTTTGTCTCCTAGCGTGAGCCAGCCGAGGGGCACAAGAATAAAGAGACAGATCTTTCCTTCAAAGACACCAAACACTAAAATCTGATTCATGAAGTCACACAGTGAACACATGTTCCCCCAAAAAAATGTTTTATTGAAGATGGTCACAAAATGATCGCAAGCAGGACAGAACAGCATTTGGTGATATTTTATTGAATAAATAAATGTCCCACAGGGTCGCTAAATGTGCTGTATATGCAAGCTACATTCACTGTCCTTTACATGCACCTAATAAAATCTTAAAAAACTCAAAAATTTATTAGGAAAAACCAAAAAGGTGCTAATAAAACATGTCATAGAAACAGCACAAGCATAGAGGTGGTATCAATGTGGAGGAATTTGTTTCCCTTTTAAAACACATGTGGACTCAAACACGTCAGTCTCGCTGGGCATGATCATGTCGCCTTGTAACAACCTAAAACAACCACGTATGGGTAACAGTAACAAAATAATGAAGCTTAAAAGCGTCTCGGGTCAGGTCGGTCGAGCCTACGCATTGGGTGAACACACAACTCAAAATCCAACGGACAGAAAACACCTATTATGTAAGATGAGTCACACCACATCAGTGTATCAAAACAGTGTTTCAACACCAACAGTTCCTTTAGAGTGCATGCAAATGGACAATTACTCAAAATCAAGTAACATACAAGGAATACAACTTAAAGTTGCAGCAAACAATGGAAAAAAAAAAACAAAAAACTAAAAAAAGGAAAAAAAGGTAAACTGGATAAACTGGCTGTGCTCAATAAGATGTGTTCAGACCGAATTCAAAAAAATAACACTTCATGCTAAAACACCAACAGAGCTGAAGGGAGTGTCTTGAAATCTTTAAGAGTTTTCTAAATATTTCTATTAGTTTCATTCACTCTGCTGTCGCTAAATAAGAACAGGCAGAAAGCTACATGAAGGGTGCATCCGCAAGCGTGAATACAGACTGCTAATTCAACTTTTTTTTTTTTTTTTTTTTTTTTAAATTTAATCCTCACATACCAGGATATTTACCCAAACTTTGTGTTGAACCCTATTTTGCATATCGCATCCGGTCTGAACACGACTTAAAGACAGCAGAGGAAATTACAGGAGCATTCACATTCCAGCTGCTGGGATTTTTAAGCAGAGAAACCTGGAGGTCTTTACTTTTTCCATGCGGTGTAGAAAACCCATCTGGTGTGGCACAGTTAAGGACAGCGCTACAAAAGCAGGGACTTCAGTGCGGTTGGGAGCAGTGGACTCTGTTCATTAACTGTAGGTCATCGCCGCTCAAGCTTTATTCATATTCACCGAAAAATATTTACCAAAACAAGAGCCAACTCCCACTGAAAAGCACAGATTGTCGAATCAAAACCTTCAGGCAACGAGAGAAACTGAAAAGCTTCGAGCAAATAACTGAAGATTTCTCATCACATCAATGGAGATTATATTTAGTCGGCATTACAGCATGAAAGCCCTTTTTTTTTTTTTTTTAAGTTATTTTGATCGTCACAGCTGCTCCGATCTGATAAAAAGGATACTGCTCCAAGTAGGAGGGCACACACACCACTTCTTTGCGGAAGTCCACGGGACACGAGAGCTTTCCCAGCTGCTCCTCGTACAGACTCAGAGCCTCTGTGAGGGTCGCGCTGTTACCCTGATGACCAGCAGCACAAAAACCGGTGTCATGAGACACACATTAGATTTATGGGGTTGTTTTTTTTTTCCTGTTTTTACTGGAGGGTGAGAAGTGGATGTTTTGAGTTTTAGCTTCTTAAAGAAGAAGATGGAAAAAAAAAAAAAAAAAAAACTGGAGCCACTTTCCCAGGAAAAAAAACCCCAGAAGTTTTATACAACATTTTAAATGTTTACCACACTTATGAAACAGTAAAAATAAACAAAAATACTAAAGTTTAAATTTATCTAAAAACGGGGAGAAAACATTTCAGTCACCTCGGCTGTTGTTCAATGAAGAAAATCAAAGACAATCATCAACGTTCACATGACGTATCTGAACGCCTGCTTGGAAAATAAACTCACCTGTGTGAAATACTTCCCACGGGGATGAAGGACTTGTATTGACAGGTCCAAGATGAGGCGCAGGAACTCCCACATCGAGTCTGCGAAAGGCAGGCAGAAGTTCAGCAACTGATTCTGCGCGATGCACTGAAGCCGCAGCTGAACGGACAATGTCTGACCTTCTTCTGGCGCGGTGGATATCGGGATCGCGGTGAGGTCGTTGATGACGTAGTCAAACATTCTTCCCTCTCGGACGTACTTTTTCAGCAAAGGAACGCAGTCCTCGATGAGTATCTGTCACCCCGGACAAAGAGAGAAAGGCAGTCAACACGCGCTCATCAGAAATTCAATTTGCAACACATTCCAAAATGTTTCCTTTATATTTGTTTCTCAATACATAATTTGAAATGTTTGTCAAGCTTCTTGTTGTACTCCCATTTCATCTTATGCACAGCTGTAGGTAATCAGCACTGATTGAGCACTAACTTGGTAACAGTCTCCTTTCAGGTTGTCGAGGATATCGCCGCAAGTCTTCCTCATGTGCCTCTTGCACCCGTCTATCACCTTCTGGTCGATGTGAACAATCTGGTTAAGGATCAGTCAGGTGCAAACGCGTGTTTATTTTGTGAATGAAAAAAAAACAAAAGACAGCCTTGCAGCCTCGGAGTGGGAACAAATCACACAAACGCACATCCAGTAACACACAACCCGTGAAGGATATCTCCACCATTGTAATCATCTTTGGCTTTTTTTTGACCAGCTCTGCAAGAATGCCTCCGTCGCCTCCTCCTAAAATCAGCACCTCCTTTCCAGCGTAACTCTCTCTTCCATTGCCTGTGATGGCTTGGGTGTAGGCAAAATCACTCTCGGCCAGATCTGGAAGGTACACAACAATCCACATGCACTGAGTCCTGACCGTCGGATGAACATGCATCATCCCCAGAGCAGAACAACATATCACTTGATGTCAAACTGATTCACAGATTGTGTGTGGTGCAGAGCTGTGTACACTTACTAACATCCCCATCGAGCACAAGGATATTTCCATACTGCCGCGAGTGCAATATCTTAATATTTTGGTAATCAGAATCCTCGTCGTACACCACCTGGTCAATGTCGTACTCCACTATCCTGCCATCGGCTGTGGGCCAGTATCTGTCAACTTTTGCGCCTCGTACGAGGGCTGGGAGCCTTGGGATGGTAAATAACACAGTTAGTCAATACTATTGCAACAGAACAGCTGGGTGAAGTTTGGAGCTTGCATTTTATGTTACAAAAAGCACAAAGAAAATCCTCAGACCACTCACTTTTTAATCCGCGTGATATTGCCATTTAAGAGAACTTTGAGCTTCTTCTCCAGTGCATTTAAAAGCTGTGGGCAAAGAAAACAGACACACCTTTAGTTTTTGAAACATGATCACAAGAGAAACAAATTCGTGATTCTTTATTTCATGTTTGCACTTTACAAAAAACCTGGTGTAATAACTCAAAAAGCATGTGCACATATTAAAACTGATTACAACAACACCTGGCATGCAGAATAGTAATTAGGTTTACACCCAGCCCTCTGGAGATGTTACGAAACTTTAATGACTGCCAAAAACCTGGAGTTTTTTTTTTCCTTCCGCCTTGGCTTACATTGTCTAGTTGTGCAATGTTGTCCTCTTCATAACATTGCAGATCGATGGTGACCAAACCACGGGAGTGCACACGCAAGATAACTAACCTGAAAGCCAAAGCAACCGAGTGGATCATAAAAACAAACATTTACAGTAAAGACAAATACATTTAGCATTTTAGAAGTTTGGAATTTGTTTTATGTCAGTGGCATTAACAGAAATTATTTTCACTCATTCAATGCAGCTGTAGGGAAACAAATGTGTCCCTTACCGGCCATGTTTGCCTACAAATGTAGCGAGGTATCCGTGCCCATTTGTGTCATGAACAGTCTCTGTCAGTTCCTGCTCATGAAATATGGACAGCAGACCAGCAACTGTCGAAGTGGAGTCAACTGGGAACACAGAGGACAAAGAAATCAGAGCATCCTGACACACTTTCTGCATCCTTTGATTAAAAGACCAAAGCCTGGTTTTTTCCCCCACTCCAATAAATTTGTTTTTGACACCACTGCTCCATCCTCTAAATTTTGCTCACGTTTATGGTATTCTCAGACTTACATATTTATTCATTTTACATCAATTTCCAATTAATTGTGTTATTCCCAGATTATTTTCAAAAATGGAATATAAAAAGCATTAAGTAACTATGGGGTAACAAACAATTTCACTAATTAGCAGTTAATCAACTTGCATTTTAATATTGGATTTGTTTGTGCCTCTAAACTTATTTAGCAATGTTACCATTACAGGTTTAGTCAGCAATACTGAGGATTTAGCCATAATTAACTCAATTAATTACCTTGTCCTCTTGTATAAATATAAATAAATCCAATGTGTTCCAGTTAAAACACCTTTGCTTCTTGCTTGGGGGGTGTGGGGTGATTAAATTAAAGTCACTTTTCAGATTACAGTGTGTCATGGTGTTTGACATTGTGATAAAGAGTTTCAAATAGTTTGACAATGGCATCTACACAAGAAGAGAGGGAGATTAAAACGTTGATACAAGGAAAGTAATGCTCATTTGGAAGTTTCACGGCCACCTTATTTGGCAAAATAGTTTCTAATATATACTCGGTAAAAATGTTTGTTGTGCTCAGAAGGTTTTGCTACTAATATGTAAGTGGAATTCAATAACATGTTTGCAATTTTTTTTAAATTACATTCAAGTGCGTCCAGTCATCTTTCATGCTGCTTCATCCAGCTGAAGGGACACAGAATGCTGGAGTTCACAGCAGCTGTGTGTTGAAAAGTGCTGTATGTTATGCAGCTTTGCACATGAAATAAAAAGAGGGGCGTGCATGTCGTTTTTCTCCCACCGTCGATGCGTTGCCTGCATGACATGTGAACATCGAAAACTACAATAATGGCAGAGGAGGCGCCACTTCCTGTGCGACAGGATTGAACAGACTTTATTCACATTGTTCGCCACAGTTATCGAGCGGCTGTCCCGGCAATGAGCCCGATTAGACAATAAAAAAAAAATCAAGTGTATGGCGACACAACACGCGGCAAATGTCACTGAGCACGTTCACGTGCGATTAGCCGCCACCTGCAGACCCTCATCAGTCAAACACACACATGGGCACGCTGCTAATCAGCCATGTTTTCACCGCACCACAACGCTCCACTGTTTTGAAGGGCAATTACAGACTAGCAGGTTTGTAGCAGCGGGCTAGCCAGCTAGCTAGCTAGCTAGCATGCAGCGCTGCCGATGCAGTGGCTTTTAAGCGGGCCGCGGCCGACGGCTCCACGCGCTCCTCTTACCTGCCGTAGAGAGGCTGAAGTCGAGGGTGTAATGTCGCAATGCCATGACTCGCTGCAACTGTTATCCATGCCTGGAATAGCAGCCTGCGAATATTTATCTGCAAAGACAGAGGGAGGGCCCTGCTCCCGCTGCTGCTCCCACTACCTACTGCGCGTGTCCGAGGAGGCGGGGCCCGCGGCAGCACGCGGCCGGCTGCCGGAGAGCTGCACGAGACCGTCACTCTAGTGTTTATTCCTGGTGGATATTTTAACAAATATGTCCTTAATGCTATGAAATACTGATATGGTCTGCAGCCACACAACATAAACACGGGTTTAATGATAAAGCTGAAGGTGGACAGGTGATCCCTCCAGGGTGTTCCTGCCTGGGATCAGCTCCAGCCCATCACTGCATGGACCATTACTTCTTTTCATCAATTAATGACTAAAATGCCACTGCTTTCCGGAAAAGAGGAGGGCTGCAAGGGGAAGCAATGGGATTTTTATTTCATTGCAAGAAGGTCACGGGTTCAAATACCCCCAGGTGCTTCAGTTTCCTCTCACGGTCCAAAAACAGACATGTGAGGTTGATCTGTGGCTCTTGGTGTGGTAGTCTCTGTTTCTCTTGTGATAGACTGTGCCCTGCTCTCAACTGTAGACACAATTAACTCAAATACCTCATGATGGAGATTTGGCAAGTGTGCAGCCAAGTGTGATGGCAGGCCTATCAGACTAGATGTTCTGGATTTTTACCATGCAAACCTTTCAACCTGACTGTCAGCACCGGAGGACACCAGAACATCAAAAGAGTCATTGACAACTGCAAATGCTGTTTTGCATTGGCAGAGATGGCACGTTTTTCTTGCCCAGAGCTGACATACTCAGCTCTGCTCATCAAACAAATTAAACTGAATACAATTCACCATTGTATTCTGATACAATTCTTTACAAATAGTTAAATTAATAATAATAATAATAATAATAAAATGTTGCTCCCTATATTTACTTTGAAAACATGTGTATGTCTCCACTTTTTGCACAAACAAGGTTTCACAGCAACACTTTCTCACCATAGAATATTGAAATACCTCTAATGCTGTTTGAAGCAGAGGGACATGACAGCTGCTTTGTTTTTTTGTTTTTTTTTTTCCTGTGCATTGCAATAAACCTGAAAGACTGGCTGAGGCTGCTTTCAGGAGTTCCCCTCCAGCTTTCTTAGTCAAACTGTGACAAACGTTAAAAGAAAAGTGAGAATGTTTACTTTTACAGCATTTCCTTTTAAACTTGCATTCCGACCACGAAGGGAAGATTTTCTCGTGAGCTGGTGGAAATGAGCTTCTCTGTATGCCGGTCCGTGCAATGTTCAACGGTTGCAGCTGTTTCCTTCTGCAGATGAAGTGTGTACTCGCTCCACACTCATTTAAGTCACAGCAAATGTTCAGCCTGGGGGTAATTAGTTTCGCATGGATGCACACATTATGAAAAACACAAACAAACAAGTTAAATAAATCCTCATGTCAGTGTTATCCAAAGAGGTGAAAAAAGATTGCACACAAGTCAGGATTTCAGCAAACAAATCATAAGAACAGTGACACAGTAAACTCAGCTGAAACACATAAGGTTAGGAGGAGCACTGGCGGGTAAACTTTTTTTTGGTGACAGGTTAAAACACAAACTAAAAAACTCCAGAAAAATGTATTCAGTGCTCACTCAGAAGCTGGTGGTGGGCCTCAGGCTGTCCAGGAGTGAGGCCCGAGCCCCTCCAGGCGGGTTCTTGGACTTGGGATTGGACTGGAGGGGTTTGAGGGTTTGAGTTACCCTCTCCTTGGATTCTCCCCTGAAGAACGCATTTCACGTCAAGCTCAATGCTCGATAGTGAGCTAGACTTGAGCCCCTGGGAAAGGACCTGGGCTGTGTGTCTGTTTGTGTCTGGGTTCAAAATGGGCCTTTTGTTCGCTTTTTTGAAAGGAGCATGTTGCAGCGAACACATTCAAAAAATGCACCACACAGCCGAACTCGATCAGCCTGCACGTTTCAGCTGACACATTTCAATCAGATCAATGACTCATATCGATACGTCTCCCTTTTATGAAAGGAGCATGTTGCAGCGAACACATTGAAAAAATGCACCACACAGCCGAACTCGATCAGCCTGCACGTTTCAGCTGACACATTTCAATCAGATCAATGACTCATATCGATACGTCTCCCTTTTCCTCAAGTACTCTGAAGTTTACTTTCTTTGGTAATCATATTCGATGTAACAGTTATCACCAATAACAGATTAACTTCGCCATGCTCTCATTTCAAACTGTTCAGTCTTAATTTACAACTACAATGCAAGTGTCACGACTCACATAAACATTACAAAAATATCATGAAAACAGTTTAATGAGTTGAAGTACTACTTTTACTGCTTTGAAAAGTTCTTTTAGTTGGCCTGGTCTGAACCGAACTGAAAAAAAACAGCAGGTATATTAAAGCGGCAATTAAAACAGCGGAATGTGCAGAGAGGCAATGTTGCACAGTGTTAAGTGAAATTAAAAGTCAACATCTAACAATGACATTGGAAAATTGCACATTATGACATACTGATACTACACAAAGCTAAGAGTTATTGTAACCCCCAGAGTTCAGAAGGAGAATGGCTTTGGGGACAAAGGTGTTGTTTTTTAAACATATTGAATTTTTTGCATCTCGGTACAAATATACAATATAAGTGAACATAGACAAATAATATAAAACTGCAGTCCTAACCCACTGACCCCATTTCTCACTAATTACAATGAGGAAAATAGTAAAATGCATAAATAAATGTTCCTTAAAAAAAGATGTAAAGATACACAAGATTAAAAAAATAAACGGTTAATGCAATACAATTTAAGCGCGCACAGACAAACAACACTGTTTAAAGGAAAATAAAGCCAATGTAGAGAACGGCTTTCAAGTATTATTGTAATATACCCTATATCAGATACATTTATGGCACAAAAGAGTACTGTGGTCTGTGGTCTGACCTGTGGACCTGTTTCTACAGAAACAGATTGCAGCTCCTGAAATGCCGGAAACAGAGCATGTTTTGAGTCACTGAGAATGTGACGAGGCAGACTGTATGCTCACTGCTCATGCATGGTGTTCAGGTGGCAAGCACCATGTCCAAAAATGAAGTCCAATAATCTCAGAACACACCTTATAGTGTTGTGTAGGCGGTTCCTGTTCTGTCCTGGAGAGTGATGGAGTGATATCAACTGCATATAGAGAAAACTAAAACACTTTGAATACATGTGTAACAGAATGTCAGTAAACAATTCTTGCTGGCAGAAAAAGAGTTCAGTTTTCTGACAAGATTAAAGTAAAGAGCTAATGAAATCAGGCCAAATTCAGATAAAAAGGAGTATGGAATGTATGTGAATGCTTTGTCTCAGTGAGGAACATGATATGTTTGTTTTTAGGAATAGTGGAGAGACCTTCAGACTGTCTCCTGTCAATGTCACAAAGTGTCTGTCTTTCCTGAGATAAGCAAAGTGAAAGGGCTACACATGCAGACCACAGATCAGACCACAGACCAGAGGTCAAACCAGGTGGTCTCGGATCTATGGAACAATGACAATGGTCATTCTTTTTAATCAGTTACCAGCCCAGAATGTTACTGGAGCTTTTTTCTGTTTAGCCTTGAATTCAGGAAGTCATCATTTTCACATTACTTTAATAAAGTAATCTTAAATAATTTTCTCTGTAATGTAACATCCATTTAGAATGACCCTGACAGGAGCACTGCTGAAGCACTGAGAAGGGATGTGTGTGTTCAGTATGTAAATACATTTAGACTCAGCAATGAAATAAAATGTTAATCCTCATTGTTTTTTAATCTATGATTACCCTCGTTGATTTTTGTTCTTCATCTTTTTAATTGTTTTAATTTTATTTATTTATTTATTTATTTATTTTTTTGCAGTTTTTAAATAAAATCTTCTCCAGAGCCAACATGGCATCAGTGCTCATCTGGACTACAAGTGGCCTAACCTTAAGGAACAGAAGCGGCCCTGCACTGAAGTGACACACAAGTTGGAAGTCAAGTGCATTCAGAAATATCCTGGCACTGACTTATCTTCAGTGATAACAATCATCTTTACAGGGCAGACAATAAGTGTGCTTATCTGGACGGTTCTGTTTCTGCAACTAATGTCAGTTTAGTGAAGTCCCAGCAGTGACATTTTTAAGTAATTTTAAAATTTCTTATTTGATTCTTGATAAACATGTGATATTGTGACATTAAAAATGATTACAAATGATTGTGATTTATTTAAATTTAGGAAGCATGGTATGAATCCAAACAGACTGTTGTTCATGTTCCACAATTTCATTGTTGATATATTTAATGTCCTAATTTCATTAAAATATGTAATCATGTCAGATGAATTGGCTTTTCCCTTTACACTGACTGTGTCCCTGGACTGGGAGAACCTAGATATAGCATCAGTGGCGCCTGGTGAAAGATATTCCAGGTGGAGCTGTGCTTTATGAGTCTGACACGCGAGCTCCACTACTTCTTGAAAAAGGTGTGTTGGAGCTCACAAATGACAGCAACAATGGCCAGACACACCTGAATTAATCACTTTTTCCAATAACATAGGACAGGAATAAAAGAGCAGTATTGAGTCCAGGAAGAAGAGCTGTGCATAAAGCCTTTCAATAACCATCTCAAAACAATTGAACGTAAACAGCTGGAAACCAGTCTTCTGTGAAAAAGGAAGTATTTAATGCCATATTAACAACTTCATATATTCCTTTTACAAAACACGAATAGCATAATGCACAAACATAACTTTGGAACCAAACTGGAAACAAAGAACTTATTTGAACTCATTTTTACACACAACGCTGTTGACTGTGCCAGAGGCGCCCCCGTGTGGCAGAAACAGAAAATTACACAATTGAGGCACACAACCAGGATGGAGTCTATATAGATTTCACCAAAGTGGCTGTGTGAAAGTTATACTGTTTATAGTATGTAAGAGAAGTGAATACTGGAATCAATGAGTGCATAATTACCAAGCTGAATGTTACTAATGTGATCTGAACTATGTACAATTGACTGGGTTTTCAAAAAGCAGGTCAATAAAATGTAACATTTTCCACAAAAATCCATGTTTTTTGCATGCCAGTAATTGCTATGGCTGTTGTAGGACAGGTTGAAGCATCTAATTCATTAAAGGGAACTTTTGATAAACTGGGTCTCAATCGTGATTTGCTGCTTTTGTTATTTCATACTTCAATATTTTTTTCTCAGAGTAGCAGCTATTCTGTATTAAGTTAGAATGCTCACTGTATCTGTACTTGACATGATTGGTGATGATGACTATGGTAAAGGTAAAGGCAAGAAAGCTTTTGTCAAATATACTCCTATAAATTTAGAGATTGAAGGAAATTAGACGAGCCCTTCAGCTGAATGTCAATGGTTAAATCAGAAAAAGATATTGATGAAAGGCCAACTTTCATCAAGACCCTCTATCTATCCATCCATTCATCATCTAATTCGCCGTATCTGGCTTAGCCTCATGGGATAGTGAGCACAATCGCAGCTGTCTGTGGTTGAAGGCAGCCAGGGAATACCCTGGGGGGGGATGTAAATGAAAGCAGAGACTCAGACAGACACACAATTACATTCATAAATACTGACAATCACTAAAGTCACCAAACAACCTGAAACACATGGTTTGGACTGTGGGAAGAAACTGGAGTATCTGGAGAATACTCACACACATGCAGGGAGAACATGCAAACTCACATACCTAATGAATGCAGTATAGTGCAATTACATTGAATTGATGCAAAGATAGCAATTGTATTGTACATGTTGTTGTGTGTTTTTTCTTCTTGGGCCTTGAATGTCTTGTGTCTTAACTAGTGGTTCAACCTTTTTTCAATGAGGTACCCTATGACCTTTTTTCCCCCAATGAAGTACCCGCTAACCAGGGCGAAGCATTTTTGATTGAAAAAATAAAGAGATAAAGAAATGAAAAACGGCACTATGTCACCAGTCTCTGATTCATTACATTTTATAACGGTGCAAAATATCACTCATATGTAGTGGTGTTTCTTGAACTATTCTAGAAAAAGATACAAATATAAGTACAAACCAAAACAAATGACTGATTTAGTGATAAATAAGGATTTACACTTTAATCGTCAACCTAAATTTCCTTCATTTGGGATTATAATAGAGAACTATCTCAATTCATGAACATGTGGGTGTCAGGTCGGGTTAAACCATCACGCTATGGGGGAAACTCTGAGTTTATGGTGATGAAATGGAAGAGTTTACTTGACATGAAATTTAGTTGATGAACTAACATTGAACTTTTATTGAGGTATTATTTAATGAATATATTTTAGAAGCGATTTTTGAATTGCTGCTGGTTTTAAGATTTTTTTTTTTATTATCTTCAGGTACCCCAGGTGTACTCTTGTTTGTGAGCCACTGCCTTATAGTGGGCTTGATTCTGGATGTGAGCTGTGAACTGTCTGTGTTTTTCATTGTGTACATGAATACTTTTATTTTGATTGAGAATCGACCCCAGGAGGAATAGTCTTCACTTTGTAAACACTAATGGGAATCTTTTAATAAATAAACAAACAAATAAATAAATCCAGCCATTGTCATTCACAATTTATAGGGAAGCATATGGTTGAAAAAAGTTCAGTATTTTGTCCATTTTGCCATTGTAGGATTTTATTTTCATGGCAAATCATTTGGTTAATGGCACAAACACACATAGATAAATAAACAAAAATAGAACAGAAAAGGGGACAGCAACTCTTCAGATCCTAAATCTGATCCGTTCAGCATAATCAGTCCAACTCTTGTACAACTTTTCTTGTCTATCTTGAGGGGAAAGAATGTTTTTCCAATGAAATAAATCTTGTACACAATGTCAATCCATTCATTAATGGTGGGTGGTTCTGTTTTTATTCAGTACCTTATAATGGGCTTATTTTACTGACTGCCAGTAAATAGCAGCTACAAGGTTTTTTTTGTTTGTATGTATGTATGTATGTATGTATGTATGTATGTATGTATGTATGTATGTATGTTTGTTTGTTGTCTTAGTTATTGCAAATCCATTATATTCCAACAAGTAAATGATTTTAATTGTTGTTGTTTGGCAAAGTAAATATATATGGACATTGCATTCACTTCCAGTTCCATAGCAGGGTTTGCAAAACATTTATGTACATTTTCCACATCTGAAAAGTGAAAGTACGAGTCGATTACTCGAGTTGATCGACTTTATTGGTGAGTTGCAGCCCTTCCCTGAAAAGACTGAACAAAGACAGCATTGAAAACTGAACCAAGGCGGCTCAATGGACTCATGATTGAACATCGCGAGAACACCTTCATCCAATCAGAGCTCACGATTTTCCTTCGACGTTATGATTGACGTAGACTCTCAGCGAACAGGAGACGCAGAAACCGCTTGTGGGCGTTTCCAGGAAGAGAGCGCTTTACATGTTCCTGTAATGGCGGACCAGACAGAGAGCGAGAGCATCGGGTTCAGCGACAACAGGTCAGACAAATAAAGTGCTAAAAGGTCCCCCGGTAGAGTATGGGACCAGGTGCATGCCGGAGTTTTAATCAAACTAACGGACACTTGTTTTGGTTAAGCGTACGTGACGAACAGTTGGTATACTTTACATGCAGCCACGCAAGCTAACTAGCTTCATGCTAACTAGCATCCAGCTAACTAGCGTGTGTTGCCAAGCGGCTCGCGCCTGCTGTGTGCTCGTGGCACGCGGTAAACATACACAAACATGTTTTCCTCTGTTTTTGAGCTGCTGCGTTCATTTGGATCCCATGGTGTGAGTCCAGTCTCGGCTGATAACCCCTGGGCGCACTCCTCCCTCAAGTGTTAACAAATAGCCAGCTAACGAAGCTTTGCTAAATTCATTAGTACGCAGTAGCACACAATCACGTCCCGTTCACTGTTTTGAATGAACTTTCTCACAAGAGATTATGTTCAACCGTCAGTGTTCTATTCGGAGACTAGTTATGTCCGATAAGTAAAGGATAATTAAAGCTGAAACATGTAGACGTGGGAATCAAGCCATCCCCGGTCTAAACCTCGTCCACGTCAGTTTCTGCAGGGACTGATTGGAGTAAATAACCAATCATCGTAGATATTTGGGAAGCCCGATCATAAAGATCCTGCAGATATTAATTACAACGTCCTACACTTGGTAATAGAGGGATTACTAAAATGGGAGTTACGAGCATATTGAAGCTTCAAAGATGTGCAGTGTCGAGACGACATTCAGTGCTTTGTTTTCTTTATGAATCCATTTCGCAGCTTTTTGAGTGAGAGAAAGCACACACAAGCTAAGAGTAACATTTCATATTAGTTTTGATCACAAATGCTGACATTTTCATTCTATTTTAGGCGCATGAACCACTTGTCATATGTACAAGTCTGGAATTTTTATCAAAACAATAGCTTCAGAGTCAGTGGTTAAATGTCAAGTTGACAGAGTTGACTAACTTTTGTTCTTATTGAGCAATATTTGTTTTATGATCAGAAGTGCAATATGACATGAATATGCAAACAGTTATCTGGGATGTAAACCAGACATGGATCACTGGTGTCCCATAGACTGTGTGTAGCATCTGTCTCAATACTTTGCTGGCTGCAAGACAGTTTAAAAACAATAAAAAAAAAATTTTCACAGATTATGGTCAGGTTAAGTACATTTTGATCACATTTCCAATGGGCAGCAATCAAAAATATTAGAAATCTTAATGTTGCTGATATAAGAAATAAGAAGTATTACTAATGTAAGAATGTGAAATGCATGCATGTCCATTAAAAATGAAGAAATACGATCTGTCTGATCTTTTCACTGAAGTAGCTGCTGTAATTTCCATAACTTTTTGTCATAAAGGTACTCGGTTACAATTTGAGGGTGTTACCTTATGATTAAAGTTGGCTATACCTGATTGATACATGGAGTCCATGTTTTGCTTTGATCAGTGATATTCCTGTTGCTTTGACAACAATTGCTCTGCTTGACCTGCTCGTAAAACCTTCCTGATTTCTTGTTACTATCGGCTTTAATCCTACATTGGTGATGTTTTTGCAGTGATGTGAAGTTAATGCAAGAACAGTTCAGTCTACATACATAGTATTCTCAAACAGATGTGAAAAAGCTTTCCATTTAACTTGTTCAGTCCAGTAGAGATCTTTTCTCTCAGTAGTTTGTTAAACTAACCTTATCACCAGTTTCACTTGTAACACAGCGTCATTTGTAAAACTGTTTCAGAATAAGTTTGTATCATGTCTGTATTTATTGTATGTGGTATGTTGTATTTAATTGACATGAAAGTTGGACTTTCTCGATAGTTCTCTCCCAGGTTGTTTGTACATTTCTTTGGGTTCATAGATGCAGAGATGTTTTTGTACCTGTGTTCTTTCTAATGAAGTTTCTGTTTTGCTTGTCGGCTCTTAGCATTGAAAAAGTGTTTGTTCTTTCTTAATGTTTGACTGAACGCTGTTTAACTCATTATTATCCTTTCATTGTGTTAGAATGGCGCAGCAGGCAGTGCGCTTTCGCGGCCCTACCCCTGCGCCCGCGCCTGCCCCGGCTCCAGTGTTACGAGGCCCGCCGCCACTCCTCAGGCCTCCGCCTCCTCCATTCGGGATGATGAGAGGTCCTCCGCCAAGACCTCCGTTTGCACGCCCGCCCTTTGACCCCAATATGCCGCCCATCCCACCACCGGGAGGCATGCCACCACCCATCGGACCTCCACACTTACAGGTGACTGTTGATATGGATTTTTAGTAAATTGTGCAGAGCAGAAACTACCAGATAAAGTGTTTAAGAAGAGAGGAACCTTAAAATTCAGTCGAGGAATCTTTATGATTACATTGTATGAACATAATATATAAATACTATTTTTCCATGAGGATGTGTTTCCTGGACAGGACCTTTAGGCAATACTGTGTGAATCAAATGCATAACTGCACTATTTCTACCATTTAATCTGAATTCTTAAAAATGCTCTCTTTGCTTATTTCAAAGTTCAAAATGAACCAGTTGCCATATGTTCAAAAAGATGCTCTCGAATTATATGTTAACAGCTCAACTCACGCTTTGTCATCTTTCTGTCTTTCGCTTCTCTCACAGTGACAGTACTGTGATAGAGCTCTCACCATGTGGTGAGACTTTAATCCAACAGCTTTCACATCAGTTTTTTTCTTTTCTGTAGCTCGATAAATTGGCATGCACTATGAAAATGCTTTATTTTTGCATTTCACTTGTTACCATTTCTTTTTTTGTTGGAGTGGGGGTTCGCGTCATGTGTAGATTCCTCATATCAAATGGGCATGTTTTCTGACTGGTGCTACAAAGCTTCATAGAGCAGCATCAAATGCTTAATGCAGCAAGCAAGCGAAAAGTCTTTTTTGAGGACAAAAACACGAAGAAGAACCAGGTGACACTGTGATGTGTTATTTTGGAGTTGTAATGCTCCTACAGCTACCGTAATATCTCGGCATTACATCATCCCTGGCTCTGCAGCGGTTTCCCTTCATCCACTCTTTATTTTATTTTCAAAGGGTTTTGCTTTAGTATCATGGTAAAATACATAAAATGTAAGTGAGTTTATCAGAATATGACTCGCAGTATATTGAATTCATATTGAACAGTGGTGGCTGTCTGGCAGCCTGAGTCTGCAGAAGAACTGGCCAGAAAGAAAGTACAGCACTGACTCTCTGAAGAAGACGTAAACTGAATCAAGGTTGGACGTGCAGGTTTATTCTCCCAAATTATGCAGTACCAATGCTCAAATGTCCTCATTTGAATTCAGGGAGCACTCAAAGCTTTGTCTACTGGCAAAATAAGTTGAGTGCTTCTCTGACAGGGTGTTTTTCTGTACTCCTTGCATTTACATGGATGATGTGTTTGAGGATGGAGCCCTCTAATAGGCTCATTTACATCCCCAGCCTGATGCCTCACTGTTTGAAAGCTAAATGCTTGGCTTTTATCTTCTTCTACAGAGACCTCCATTTCTTCCCCCTCCTATTGGGAACCTGCCGCCTCCTCCCGGGATGCTGTTTCCTCCCGGGATGCCTCCCGTTCCTTCATCTGGAAATCCAGCACTCAATCCTACAGAGGAGATCTGGGTGGAGAACAAGACGCCAGAGGGAAAGGTAGTCTACAGAGATCCTTGTAAGCACACCGGAGGGTAGAAAATAAAGGTCAAGTGTTGAATTAGTCCTGTTTGTCGCTCCGTTCTCAGGCGTATTACTACAACGCCAGGACCAGAGAGTCATCGTGGAGTAAACCAGACGGCGTGAAGGTCATCCAGCAGTCCGAGCTCAACCCTCTTCTCGTAGCAGGGGCCGGGGGTGGAGGACCAGGTGCAAGTGTCGGGGGGACTGCAGCTGTCAGCTCAAACAGCGTCAACACCACAGCCAGCACAGCGGCGGCCTCCCCGACTCAGGCTCCCTCCACGACCCCGTCTCGCACGCTCACCTCCAGTCCTGACTCCATCACCACCCCTTCGCCCTCTGTGACCATCGCAGGTAACTCCAAACATCGGCTTCAAGCACAGACATGGACTCTCACAGAACATCATGAAAAAAAATCCCCCTTTTCTGTTTTCTGAAAGCCACTGTTGTAGCAGACCTCGCCCCCGTCGCCACAGTCACCTCGACCGTCGCTGTGTCTCCAGTCACTGTGGTGACTGTGTCCACGGTGCCGTCGCCTGTGACCGCAGTGCAGACCGTGTCGCTGCTGCCGGCAGCCCTGCCTCACAGCGTGGCCCAACCCACCGCAGCCATCCCCGCCTTCCCTCCTGTCATGGTGCCACCGTTTAGGGTGCCTTTGCCGGGCATGCACATCCCTCTGCCAGGTGAGTGTGACACAGTAGAACCGTTGGCCTCATGTGAGCAGATAGTTAGCGTGCATTGCTTCCTTTACAACACTCTGCAGTGTAGTGGTCTGCACATAGATTGAAGTGCAAAATATTGATTGGGTGGTGTTCTTTTAACATCGATCAATTATTTTGTTACTTTAAGTGTGTGAATTTTTTCAGTCCGAAACGCAGGTGTGCAAAGAACATTCCAGGCTCATTTGTAATGATCAAAGTGATTCTTCTGTGACAAATTTCACAACATATTGCAGCATTATGTGAGCCTTTTCGATGAAAAAATAAGATGTAATGTAGTGTTATTAACCTTTACTGTCGTTGGGTTTTCTCATCTGCACTTGTTTATTTGTTGGTGCGATTCAATATCTTGTAGCCTCTTCTGCAGTGAAACCAGTGGTGCTTTTTAGTGTCACTAAGACAGATTGTAGAAAACAATGACACAATTTACATAATTCTAGAAATCTGATTACTGAGATAATTGTAATAATCAAATCTGACATAGTGACATGTTTATGTGCACTTAAGGAATTTCACAACTGAAAACCCTGCATTACTTGCAGCACATGTCAGATTTCTTTTGATTATGTAATGATGATCACTTTAATAATCTGATAACTCAAATCATTTAGTGACGGTGTATTTAGTGTGCATAGAAACAAGCTCACTGACAGAATGTCATTGGCTGCTCACACACCAATAAAGAAAATCTGCTTCAGCAAAGACAAGGCTTCTGATGTCCGCCACAAGCAACTCATCGGGGAAGCTTATTAGCCTTATTAGGCTGCTTCAGTTCAGGGTCAACAAACATTGCTTTGCAATTCTACAAATGAACTTAGTGTAGTATTTATACCGTGGACCGTTTCAGTAGAACCAAACATGACTAATATGTACACACTTTGAAGTGTGTCACACATGCAGCTACTCCATCTAATCCTGTTCTAAAAAAAATTTATCAAACCTTAATTTTATTAAAAGAAAACAGTTTTTTTTAAAGACCTTGCAATGACATTTTATTTATAATTTTAAACCATAGCTTGATAAGAATTTGGAATTAAAATGACTTATCCTCAGAGGTCAGAAGACATTTTGAGAAGTGAACCAATTTCTTTGCTATTATTTTCTTCATAAATGTTGAATTGAGATGATTTTAAACCTGCCATAGCAAGGCTCTTTGTCCACAGAGTTTGGAGTATATCCAGTATTTGTGACGTTACCCTTTGGGTAGAGAGGTGCATCTGAATTTACTCTTTCCTTTTCCTCAAGATGCCTCCTCATTAAACTCAGCCCAGCCTGTAATGTCCTGTACTGGTCTGAATATAAGACAACCCCCACTTTGTTGTTGTTGATTGTTTTTTTTTTGTTTGTTTTTTTTGTAAGCTCATATTTGAGGAAAAGGGGTTTTGTTGACCAAATTTTTTTATTTTTTTAACGAGGGCACTGTTTTTTCTTTATGGACATATGGAATTAAGGAGCTGTTTTTAACATTTTTTTTTAAATCCTGGTAGTGGAGCATTGGCGCACATGTACAATCTCCATTATTCCCAGCCTATTCCTCACACAGATCTCCTCATCATCATTGATTTCACTCCAGCTTTGAACAGTTTAACAACAGAGTCCAATGCCTGTGGGTCGACATCCCCCCTGTTATGATTACCAAGATGCTTTTCTTTCAGTCAGGTTTTCTCAGATCACATCCAACACCAGCGTGTGCCTCTTGTTATGAACAATTCAGTGTTCGAATCTACGAAGACCCGACTTCTTCAGGCCTGATTCCAGGGGTTAAAAAGCTTGGCTTACATTTGGACCAGTACGGTACATCATGCTTATTCCTCACATATTTCAAAAACACTCCAGCCACAGAGTAGCTGTGCAGTGAGTGTTGTAACAAAACAGTGACATAAATTTGACTGTGTGTTTGTCTGAGTGGGTCACACACACGCACACGCACACACACCCATGGTAGCTGATGTCCAGTGTCTTGCTGTGTTCAACCAGATGCTTGCTTGTCCGTTGTTCTTGCAGGTGTAGCAATGATGCAGATAGTAGGTGCACCCTGTGTAAAGGCAGGCCCCAGCGCCAACGGTAAACACCCAGCCGCTCGCCTCTCAGACCCACAGTAGATGGCATGGTAGTGAATGGTGTCCACATGCGTCATCTGGTTTACACGAGGACCCTCAGACCGTGGCATGGTGTTGAATGATGTGAATTGAATCCATTTGATGTACAGTACTGAGAAAACACAGAAGCAGAATAGGCAGCCATTAAACTTACTTTGACTTCCCGTAACAATATTCAATCGGATTTAAAAAACAGCGACACAAACTGGCGATTGGCAGGTTGTTTAAAACAAATGTACAACAGAAGTCTTTTCAAGTGCAGATATTTGATTATTTCTGTCATTTAGTTCGTGTCATTTGGTTTTTTGGTTGTGTGTTGCCCTCAGACTAATTTTTAATTGAGATTTCCAAAATGGAAACAATTGGATTGGGTCATGTTGTTTGGCGGTTAGAGTCTGTCACGCTTGTGCAGGTGGTTCACAGATATTGGCGAGTTTAGTTTCAGCAAATCCAGCTGCTATCGTAGCAGTTCAGTTCAGTTCTGAGACAGTCAGAGCTACACGTTGTGATCTTGTGGATGTCTTTCTGTGTGGCATGGCTGTTTGTATGTGTGCAGTCACTGCTTTTTGTTGTTTGTGTATGTGACGTGTGTTTATTGTCAACTAGATATTTTTTTTATGCTTCTTGAGGCATTTTATCCTATACATTGATAATATCTAATATTCCACTCTGCTTGTTTACTAGGCAATCATTGTAACGACAGGTCTTTGTAAAGTGGAGAAAATGACTCTCACCTCTGACTTTGCTGATATGAGAACCCTGGAAACGTCACCTCACACATTGATGTACACACTAATGCTCGCGGCGTTCACTGCTAATGCCCCCGACAGGAAGACGACTCTCAGCCATCGTTTGTCTTCTTTCCTCTCTGACTCATCACAGGCATGCTCCCTGGTATGGGCCCTCCTTTAGTTTCCATGATGCACCCCCAGCTGGCGCTCTCGGCAGCTCCTGCCTCCATGGCCGGATCGTTGCAGCTCCCTGAGTGGTCGGAGTACAAAACCGCTGATGGGAAAACGTACTACTACAACAACCGGACACTGGAGTCGACCTGGGAAAAGCCGCAGGCCGTTTTGGATAAAGGTAAGAAAATGTTTTGGGATGAGAAAACATTGGATGAGTTCCTGGAGCAACATTTTCTGATCTCCAATGACAACTGTGTCATTGGTTAGAAATATTGAAGTCTTCAGGATGCTGGTCTTTCTTTCATACATAAAAGCAACTCAGATCTGAGTAAGAAAATTGTGTCATGTCTACGTATGTTATTTGTCTGACAATCTGGATAGCTAAATTTCTGAATCTGCTTTAAGCAACCTCATAATTTATCTTTTTTTTTTTAATCTAGAAAAAGAAGCAGAGAAGGCCAAAGAGCGTCTGGCCCAGGAGGAGGCAGAGGCGATGGAGATGGAGGACGAGGACAACAAGGTAGACAACACTAATAATATGAAGGAGGTATGTGAAAATCATGGACACAATCAGTGTGTTGCATGTTGAGTAACATTTTGCAAGAAATGCCCCACGCTGCAAAATATGCTGATATGAAAATGGTAATATAATGAACATTTCATCATCAGAAATTAATGCAATCAAAAATATTGAAGATGTTTTTTTTTTGTTTTGTTTTGTTTACAAGGAACCAAAAGAAGAAGAGATGACAGAGGAGGAAAAAGCTGCACAGAAAGCCAGACCGATAGCCACCAACCCCATACCTGGCACGCCATGGTACAGCTAACACACCTTTCCTCGGCTTCACTGTATGGACGTACATTTACATACATGAGTGATTGTAACTTTACATGAGATGGCAGTGACCTGTGGCTGTTTGTTTCCGTGTACAGTGAGAATTTTGATAAGTCAGATCATGAACCTAATTTTTTTTCCCCCTCTTCTAATCTGTGTGTGTGATCTTGTGGCTCAGGTGTGTGGTGTGGACAGGAGACGACCGCGTTTTCTTCTACAACCCAACAACACGACTGTCGATGTGGGACCGGCCCGAGGAGCTCGTGGGTCGAGCTGACGTCGACAAGCACATCCAAGAGCCGCCGCACAAGAGAGGCCTGGAGGACAGCAAGAAGCCAGGTATACGGACGAAACACACGGACAGGCTGTGATTAGAACACTTCAGTCGCTGTTCTGCTGCAGTGTGTCGAGTTTTCACTTTGTGCTCATGCTCAGGAGGCGTCCCGAAAGAGGAGCCAGAATTATCGATCACTACTGAGGAGAGTCCGGACGAGGAGCCGACCAAAGCCAAAAAGAGGAAGTAAGTCTGCTCAAACTGCCAAACCCTGACGAGGTAGCCTCAGAACCTTCTCAGCACTTTATCATACCTTCTCTTGTTTCGAGCTCTTGCCACAGTTTGTTTCTTGTCTATTTGTTTCACTGCCTCTTATCCTCACGGGCCTTGTGATTTAACCCCCGCAGGAAGGAGGACATAAAGGAGCCAGATTCTGAGAAGGAGGCAGCAATGGAGGCAGAGCTCAGAGCTGCCAGAGAAAGAGCGATAGTGCCTCTAGAGTCCCGGATGACCCAGTTCAAAGAAATGCTGCTGGAGAGAGGGGTAACGCAGAATTTATACTTAAAATTTAACAGCTTTCTTGAAATTGTTATATTTCACCTACTGAATTATGCCTTTATCGCTAATGCCACTTTTCCTGATCCTCTGAAGGTGTCTGCCTTCTCAACCTGGGACAAGGAGCTCCATAAGATTGTGTTTGATCCACGTTACCTTCTGCTTAATCCAAAGGAGAGGAAACAGGTGCAGCTTCTTCTTCTTCTTCTTCTTCTTCTTCTTCTTTTCCTAAACTTTTACACAAGTTTTTACACATTTTATGGTTATTTTGTCAAATAATAGCTGGTACTTTTGTATACGTGTACCAGTAGAAGCAAAATCTGCTCCAGACCTTTGAGCAAGGCCCTCAACTCTTAACCCTTAACTCTCAACCTTTCCTCAGGACAGGGACTTTTGAGATTTCATAAATAAATGAGAACATTTCAACATTTTTAATCGATCCACTGTCCTCCATCTTTGAGAAACTTTTAGGGATGCTTTAGTGAACCTCCACATCAGCTTTACATGTGTTCAGTAAAAAAGTAATAGAGGTCAAACTGTTGTGATTGTGCCTCCTCCAGGTGTTTGATCAGTATGTGAAGACGAGAGCGGAAGAGGAGAGGAAAGAGAAGAAGAACAAGCTGATGCAGGCCAAAGATGAGTTCAGGAGGATGATGGAGGAAGCGAAGCTCACGGCCAGGTGAACATTCCACTGTTTGTTTACTTTCCAGTTTACATCTGTCAAGCCCGGTATTGATATCTATGCTTTTGAACTGCTGTTTTTATTTGAGGCAGGTGAGATCATAATAAGATTTAAAGTCTCAGAAGTTCAGTGTGTTATGTGTGATTTATTCTGTAGTGTTTAGATCAGTATGTTCACAGCAGCTTTTATTGTGTCATTACTTTACAGTCTAACATCTCAGATTTTTAATATTATTCATCACACAGATTAACGCCTTTATCATTTTGCTTTCTATTCACAGGGAGAGGATTAACTTACAAAGTGTTTATTATCACTTATTTAACTTTTTCGTTTTCTCTAAATCTTTCCAGAACAACATTTAGTGAATTTGCAGTGAAGCACGGCAGAGACCCTCGATTTAAGACCATCGAGAAGATGAAGGACAGGGAGGCTATCTTTATAGAGTTCATCACAGCAATGAGGAAGAGAGAAAAAGAAGACTCCAAATCCAGAGGAGAGAAGGTATCCTGTTACCGTGCTGCTGACACTTCAATGCACCTTTCCCCTCCCAGCAGAGGTGTCAAGAAAGTACTTTCCCATGCCATGTTTTTGTTGTGCCCAGTCAGTTAACAAAGGGCTGGGCTGATTTGAATCACCTGCAACAAACAGTTCTGGGCCCAGGTGATCACAATCAGCCCAGCTCTTCGAGAACTGACTGGGTACATGGAAAACATGGCATGGGAAAGTACTTTCTTGACACCTCTGCCTCCCAGTAAAGGCGGACAGAATCGGTGCACTCCACTTGCTGATGTTTCTGGCAGGTTTCTTACCAAGTTTGTCTTCGTGTGCAGGTGAAGCAGGACTTTTTTGATCTCATAAGCGAGCAGCACATAGAGGGCAGCCATCGATGGAGTAAAGTGAAGGAGAGGCTGGAGACAGACCCACGGTACAAAGCTGTGGAGAGCTCTGCACTCAGAGAAGAACTTTACAAGCAGTTCATGGAGAAACAAGCCAAGGTGAGAACAGGTCTTATAAAAGAGGAAGGTGGCTTTGAAATTGACTTTTTAATTATTGGTTTCACTGTTAATCGTTGGATGATGGTTATTTTAAGGCAATTTGAAACAACGTATCATATTGGAGTGCAAAGGAAGCTCATAATAACCATGCGCGTCGTCCCCTGCAGAACGTGGACATCGAGAAGGAGCGCGAGTTGGAGCGGCAGGCTCGTATCGAGGCCAGTCTGAGAGAGCGGGAGCGGGAGGTGCAGAAGGCCCGATCAGAACAGACCAAAGAAATCGACAGAGAACGGGAGCAGCACAAGAGGGAGGAGGCCATCCAGCATTTCAAAGCTCTCATGTCTGATATGGTGAGCGACTCTGCTCAAGCAGTGGAAACATGAACACTCCATCCATTACTTTGCCGTTGATCCTTGATATTACGCTTGTTTATTGACTACTTGATGTCAAAACATCAAACATGAAAATTTGAGTTATAACCTGCATGATGTCTTCTTTTGATCTATTTTTAACGCTGTTGTCTTTTTTTTTTTTATAGCATTTTATTTTGACCTTTCCTTTTAAATTGAATTATTCAATTTTCCTCCCTCAGGTGCGTTCTTCGGATGCGACATGGTCAGACACGCGTCGGAACTTACGGAAAGACCACCGCTGGGAGTCGGCGTCACTGCTGGAGCGGGAGGAAAAGGAGAAGCTGTTTAATGAACACGTTGAAGCCTTGGCGAAGAAGAAGAAGGAACACTTCCGACAGCTGCTGGACGAGACCAGCATGGTGAGAAAGTACCGACTGAAGAACTTTGAGACTCTTTATTTTATCAGGTTAGCCCAAAAAGTCAAGAAATGTGTGTCTGCAGGATGAATTCTTTTTGGTAAAACTGCCTCTCAGTCATGACTGTTACACTACTGGACAGCCAGTGTTTAAGCCAAGGTTCCACTTCAGTGGGATGAGCAGTAGAGATAAGAACCACTGAAAACAGAAATAAGTCACAAAATACAGATTTTGTGTCAGATTTGTTTGACTTTTAATGAATTGATCCATCAATTCAGTGTCATCTTGATACATTTACTCTTATTGCAGATCACTCTGACAACAACATGGAAGGAGGTTAAAAAGGTTATTAAGGAAGATCCTCGCTGTATCAAATTCTCCTCCAGTGACAGAGTAAGTGCTCACTTATGTTACCCTCTCTGTTTAAATTTGCATTCGTCAAATGAATTTTAGATTGTGCATTTGGCCATAACCGTATCAAAAGTGCACCATATTTAGAGTGTTAATGTTAAATGTGTTTTGATGTTTTCAGAAGAGACAACGCGAGTTTGAAGACTACATTAAAGACAAGTACATCACAGCCAAGGCCGACTTCAGAACCCTGCTGAAGGAGACGAAATTCATCACGTACAGGTCAGATCTCTGCTCGTCTACAGCCCCTCACTTCCCGTTTAGAGCTCTGTGTTGTGCTCAGACTTTTATTAAACGTCATTGAACAGCACAGATTTGTTTTAAAGAGACAAGCTTTTTAAATGATCTCGCCAATTCGACAAGTGTGAACAGCCACTTAAATGTCACAACACACTTTCCATTTCGATGCCATTCAGCCTTCCACTGTTTTCCATCAGATCGAGAAAGTTGATCCAGGAGTCGGAGCAGCATCTGAAGGATGTGGAGAAGATCCTTCAGAACGACAAGCGGTACCTGGTCCTGGAGTGCGTCCCCGAGGAGCGCAGGAAGCTCATCATGTTCTACATCGAAGACCTCGACCGCCGCGGGCCGCCACCTCCTCCCACAGCCTCCGAGCCCACCCGACGCTCCACCAAGTGACCAATCATTCAAAGTCTCCTCGCCCTCCCTTTGGCCAGAGCATGCCACCCCCTCAGCTCCTCTGCTCCCCCGAACCCCGCCCTTCAGGCCCGCAGCCGGCCTCGCAGTGTTATTGCTGGGGGTTACAATGCTTAGAGATGTACCATAGAGACGAACGGTTAAGGTCTCTGTGTTATGTCGCCTCTCAGCCCTGAAAATGCCCCGTATTCGAGGCAACAGCAGGGAGCCGAGGTCATCTGATCTCAAGGTGACCCTTGACCCCTCGCCTCTGGTCGACCACATCAGAGGGAGAGGGGAAGTGATGAGGCTGCTGTTCAAGCAGCCGCAAATGTAAGATAGTTGTTGTAAATGAAGACAACTGAGTGTGACCGTGCGCGCGTGTATGTGTGAGTATGTGTGTATCTGCGTGTATATGTGTGTGTGCGTGCGTGCGTGTGTGCGCATGTGTCTGAGGCGTCCTTAAGCCTTACAGCTCCACTGTGCCAGTCATTGTCTCAGCGGCTCAGTGTGAATGTTAGTTTCTGCTCAGTGGTTTACTCTGTTGCAACAGTTTCTCTGTTGAATGAATTAAAGGCAACTTCCACTGTTTTTCAATAAGTTGTACTGTGTTTTTTGTACTGAACAATTGAGAGAATCTTAATTGAAAGATGGTGATATTGATTTAATTAGAATGAATTTTGGTGTTCTGTTAGTTTCTTTTATTGACTAATTGTATATTGATTAGTTGAATTGTCTTATGCAGTACAGTTTTTAATGAGTTTGTTCCCAAATGCGTTCGAGTACTGAAAAGATAGATGACTGGTAGTTAATTACATGTGTATAAGTAGCTAAATGCATGTAAATAAATGATTCAGCACCTTCTGAGAAAAAAAAAAAACCTTCTGGACTATTAGTGAGGCTCTACTGTATTTGTGCAGCAAGTGGATTGACTTGAAACGATTTCCAAATACATGGTGTTATGTAGATGAGCAGTGGTTAAAAATGAAGAAAAAACATGTAAAAACCAGCATTTTAAGCCTATGCACAAGAATAAAGGACATTTTCTTTAGTAGAATATGCATTTGTTGCAACAATACTTTTTGGCAAATAAATCTTATTCTGGAAAATCTGTTTATTTTCCCTTTAAATGCTGCCACATTTGCAAGGGTCATATTTTTGTAACATTTGGAGCAAAATTGTGAGTGTGCCCTTGAAATAATTGCTGCTCACCCCACAAATGCATGGTGTGGTTGCATTTCAATGGGAAATACATTTTACAAAGGCGTAAGATGTTTTCACAGGAAGCACTTTCAAAACAATTAGCGTCGTTTACTACATTTAGCGTCGTTTATTTGATAGTTGAAATTGAAATTAATGAAAGAAGAGATAAGTTAAATTATCCCTAATTTTCACCAGGCATATGCAACATGAATGAGAACAACATAGGATCACCGAATTCCGATATTGTATCCCCAAAAGATAAAAGACAAGCCATTTTAATTTTCAACTTTGTACTTGCTGCTGCCCAGCCCTGAATTCCTGCCGCACGTGAAGCCGCCGGAAACGTCACCGGCTCAGGCGGCTCTGATTGGTGGAGACCAGCCCGTCTCAGAGGTCACGTGATATTGCCGGACACGTCCGATAGCTGGTGATAATCAATGGATTGACCCGCATCGTCGTTATTGTTATTATCACTTATTTTCTGCACAGCTTTTTTTTTCGACCCACTCAGTTACATTATTTAAAAATCGCCCTTTTCCCCCAAAAGCTAATTTATGGAGGAAAGACTCTTCTGTTTTTAGCATAGCAGCCGCCTTCACCTCCTCCTCCGCCTCTTTGCTCCGACCGTCACCGCTATGGCCGCCTGTCTGTTCCCTCTTTTCGCCGTCGTGTTGGCGTCCCAGGCGGCAGCCGGAGACCCGGAGGGACCCGCTCACGTAGACGGAGCTCCGCCTTCAAAGATAGGCAAGGAAAGCGGCGCGGCCAAAGCATCGAGGCATCATGTCTGGATGCGGCTAACGTTAGCCCGCAGCGTGTCCCTGAACGCCTCATGGAGGATGAGGTCTTCTTAAAAAACGTTTAGATGCCTCTGTGGCTTTGGACACACGTGCACTCTGCGATTTTTTTTATAGCAACATCCACTAATGATGATGTCATTATATTTTATTAGACTATTTATCCATAACAATCAATCTATAACATTAATCTATAACATTTTCCTTCCTTTTAATGAGTTGACTCCGAAGCGAAGTTACTGTAAAGTAGATCACAAAGTGTTGAGGGATTTCAGTAAATTTGGTCTCGATGATACAGCTCTAGATGGACTTGACAAGAGTGCTCAATTTATACTCGGTTATTAAAGTATAAATGTATTGACTCCCTTCAAATCTGCCAATGAGAGGATTAAATGAAGCCGTCCTCTTTCACACTTTATTTGCAGTTTATATTTGGGCACCATATACAAACCAGAGAAGCTCAGGCATCAACTTGAGATCTGAAAACGCCCCCAGACCAACAATCCATTCAACTATCCATCTTCTAAATACCTCTATATATTTCAGGGATGAAGCAAATTCCGTCTGTGACCAAAGGGTACACAGGTGACAGGTCGCCAGTCCACATCAAGACAATCAGAGAGACAGACATTCACACACTCGTTTTCGCATGTGCAGGAAATTTAAAGTCACAAATCAACCTCATATACATGTTTATTTGGTTGTGAAAAGAGTAGTGAAGATAACCAGAGTCACTGGTGGAAAAACTCCTGCCCTTCAATGCACAGAAAAAGATAAAAGTTATGTATGGCTTTATACATCCACCTGAAACTCTAAAAATCCCAAAGACCTGAGAAATGGGATTGATTTGACCATATGATATGATTTTCCAGTTTAAGATTATCATCTGAAGGAGTCTATCTAAAATGAATTATATAACAGATCTTCAATTAAATTGACGATAATTATAAAAATGTAGAACTGTCCAGGCATCCCCACTGTGGGACTAATGAAGAAATATCTCATATACTTGATAATTGGTCTTCATTTTGCCCCGCATGCACTCATGTCTCTATTTCCCAGTGGTCAAACACTTTGTCATTGTTCTATTATTACTCCAATTTCATTTTAATGATTGGTGAGTTGTGGTTGAGTAGTTAGATAAAAATGAAAGTGTCTTGTCTGTGTGTGCTCCAGCGGTGGTCGGGGCCGGGATAGGAGGCAGTGCCACAGCTCATTTCCTGCGGCAGCACTTCGGCCCAGAAGTCCAGGTGGACGTGTTTGAGAAGGGTGAGGTTGGAGGCCGTCTTGCTACTGTGACAGTCAACCACAATGACTATGAGTCCGGAGGCTCCATCATCCACTCCCTCAATCTTCACATGCAGGAGTTTGTCAAACAGCTGGGTGAGTTTATGCACATATACGCAGCGACTTGAATGACTCAGAGGTCGTTTTATTGTTTCAGTTCACATATATAATGTAGTTTGATGTGTAGATTGTTAGTAATCTAGATAATGTGAAGAGCTGCAGTTACTGTAGGGGTAGAAAAAAGCTGTGGAACTGTATGAGGAAGCGAGGAGTGTCACAACACGATGATGACAGTGAAAGTAATGAGGTGAGTAATCAGAGTGACAATGGGTCAATACTAAAGGTAGGGTTGCTTCATTAGTCGACCCTGAGCCCTTTCTTGTCTGCAGTAGTGATTAAAATGATTAGGTGAGGATCCGGAGAGATGGAGGTCTGCACTGGAGAAAAATAGAAAGAAAGTAATAAAGAAAATATGAGCAAGGTGGAAAATTGAAGATGAAAGGAGAGGTGGTGACGGTGGGTGAAGTGAGATAAACACTCCAGAGTAAAGAGCACAACACACAAAGAAGTGAAAAGAGCAAAGGCAGGATTGATTTGGTGGAGATGAGTGTCGGGGCTGGTGTGTGACAGAAAGATAGCAGCAAGAGTGAAAAGAAAGATTTATGAGACACCATGGTTGCTATGATGCATAGTGTGGAGACGGCGGCGCTGTCGAAATGAGTGGAGGCTGAGCTGGAGGTGGCAGAACTGACGATGCTGAGATTTCTATTGGGAGGGACCAGACTGTGCAGGAGTAAAGGCAAGCAGGCCAGAGGGACAGCTGAGGTTGGGCAAAGTGAACACACTGAACAAAGGATGTGTGTTTAGCAAGAGGAGAAGACAAAGGCCTCAGAGAAGAGTCATGAATGAAATGAAGGAAGATCCCCTGAAGGCTGAAGCCGAAAGACTAGATTTCGCAAAGTTTCCAAAATAGTGACTCTCTTCCTTGTGTCTGTGCCTTTCCTTGTGTTGCCCTGTCTTCGCCCCCTCGAGGTTTGAAGTATCGCCGCAGCGTGGCGGGAAAGACGGCGGTGTTTAACGGCGAAGAGGTGATCCTGGAGGAGACGGACTGGTATCTGCTGGACTTGTTCCGGCTGTGGTGGCGCTATGGCATCAGCTTCATACGCCTGCAAATGTGGGTGGAAGAAATCATGGAGAAGTTTATGAGGTAAGCCAGAAATGTTGATGCCTTGTTTCAGATCCGCTCTGGGCTCAGTGAGAAGGGTGACAGTCTGCTGCACATAAAACCTACTCGATGCTTCGTCGTCAGACAGTCACACATTTGTAGCCGATGTCCCTGATGTTTCTGTGGGTGTATAAAAAGCCCTGGCTGAGCAATCGAAACTCTTTACTGTGATATTACTTCTACTACTTTCTGTGAATGACGAATATTGGTTTGAGTGTACTCGGTGATGCTCAACAAAAAAGAAAACCTTTCCTCTTTGAGAAGTGTTGCACAGATTGCAAACGGAGTGAAAGTGTTGCCTTTTAGCTTGGTAGTCAGTGGGTGAAGCCTATTTTGGGCCATTTGTGTTTTTCCTGAGGCCCCGGGCATCAGCAGCCCTAATCACTGCAGAACCTTTGACTCATTGTGGGGCTTACAGAGCAACGGCGCTGAATAAATATAGACAACCATCTGCTGGGGACGTGCCAGTGAAAATGAGGAGCCACTCTCATGTGATTTCAGCTGTTTAACAGATTAATACATCATAGAATTATCATGTGTTGTGATGGCCAATAACAATTTTTGTTCACCTCTATTTTTTTTGCCATCCTTGTACAAAGCGATTGGATGCATACCTCTGTCTCAATCAGTTTATGAATCAGTCCACAAATATAATGCATTTGTTTGTCCCTGTGAGGATCTATAAGTACCAGGCCCACGGCTACGCCTTCAGCTCGGTGGAGGAGCTCCTGGACTCTCTCGGTGGCAGCGGCTTCATCAACATGACGCGCAGACCGCTCTCCGACTCGCTGCTGGAGCTGGGCGTGTCCCAGCGCTTCATCGACGAAGTCATCGCGCCCGTCATGAGGATCAACTACGGGCAGAACGTCAGCATCCCGGCCTTTGTAGGTCAGCTGAGTGTGGAAACAAAAAAACAAAAAAAAAAAACAAGCAGCACAGACGAGTGAACGAAAGGGGGGAAAGAAAGGTTTGAGGGCCAGGTATGAGTTAAACATTTACTCTGCTGCTGATGTAGGTCAAGAGAGAGACGAGGGAGGAAAATACATGGATGGGAGGAGCTGTGAGGAGAGAATGGAAAAGAAGAAAGTGGAGTGAAGGGAGGGGGTGGCCTATGGGAGCAGGAGCACAGGAAAATGTGTGGGAAGCTGATAATTGGTTTATAGCACTTGGCACTGTGTGTGAGGTGTGTGGATTTATGTGTGTGTGTGTGTGTGTGTGTGTGTGTGTTCTAGGTGCCGTGTCTTTAGCCGGTGCCCAGAACAACCTGTGGGCGGTTGAAGGAGGCAACAAGCTGGTGTGTTCCGGCCTGCTGAAGATGGCCAACGCAAACCTCCTGCTGGCACAAGTGGACTCCATCTCCCCCGTCCTCTCAGGTGCAGCACCCCGAGGTCCTCTCAGTCGCATTGAGCTGCTAATCTGTTTTAATTCAATTTAACACGGATGCCTTTTGAAAACCTGCTGAGACCCGAGGCAACAGTCGCACCAGTCATTTTTTTTTTTCAATGATTTGTTTGTAGTAGTCTGACATTAAGCGATGAATGCTCTGTCAAGATTAGAAATACACCTGAGAAAAGGTGATGTTACGTTAATAACAGACGTGTCGTCAGAAAATATCCACAGAGCAGCTTGTTAGTCCATTTCTCCTGATTGTTGGGTTAAGTGTTACAAAACCAACTTGAAGATTATGATATCACAAAAACATGCAGGGAAAAGACTAAAATTCAGATCTAAAAAAAAAAAATGTGACCACACCGACAACTTGTCAGTAAAGATTACATTTCTCAGACAGGCGTGAATTTGCTGAAAATCCTCCGCCATCAACTTCGGCGACCTCTTCAAACCGAGCTGATCTCCACTTCCTGACATTGTGGCCACACTCTGAGCTCGGCTTTGTTGCCAGCTGCCACCCAACCTTTCAAATCCGCTTTCATACGCCGTCTGACACCGACCAAACATACGCAGAGTGTCAGCTTCCTCCTTCGACTTAATTAAACAGCTGGCAGGTGTCACCCAGCCGCAGGATCAATATGAGCCTGTAAGTTAAGAGGATCTGTGTGTACATATGTGATGCAGTAGCTACATTTGCATGAATAATTCAGTGGGACTCCCAACAGCAGAGATTATCACCACATTGCTATTTTCACCAATGCTTCCTATATAATTTCTTCTGAATAATCTTGCTGTCTCGACACAAACACTATGTAGAAATGCTTCCTAAAGACTTCTGTTTGCAGGCTGCCGCAGCTTCATTTGACGTCAGTGTTTGTGTGTTTTGGGCCGCAGGCGAGGCGCCTCAGTACCAGCTCACCTTCACCTCAGCTGAAGGAGCGGGATCCGAGCTGTACGACATCGTGATCTTGGCCACGCCGCTCCAGGCCAGCATCAACTCCGAAGTCCATTTTCAAGGCTTCACGCCTCCCTTCGACCAGCTGCCAGGCAACTATCACAGCACTGTGGCAACTATTGTTCACGGTTACCTCAACACCTCCTTCTTCGGTTTCCCGGACCCCCGCCTCTTCCCATTCGCCAGCGTCCTGACAACGGAGACACCCGAGCTGTTCTTCAACAGCGTGGCCAGCGTCTGTCCCGTCAACATCTCGGCGGGTTTCCGACGTAAGCAGCCGCAAGAGGCCGGAGTATACAAGGTTTTCTCGCCACAGCCGCTGGACAAGTCTCAGCTCAAATCACTGTTCAGGTGAGCGGATTACTTCATGGTAGAGTAATCATTACCGCTTACTATCATTTCCATAGCAGAAGAGTTTGTAACTTCATTAAAATAACCATTTTATGGGAACAATATCCAGAATCAGAAACTTTTATTCATCACGTCTGTTTTACGTGACAGAAAGGAAAAACGGAAAGTAAACAATCTACAATGCTTACATTACTTTTCTTGGGAGTTTGTCTCTGTATCTGACCTTTAGCAAGTCATTTGAGCAGGTGGAGCCGAGGTCAGGAGAAGCAAAACTCCCTGATTCTAAACCATCTGTCTCAAAATCATGTAGTGTTTGCTACAAGCTCTTGCAACTTGTATGATGCTCTGATAGCATTTAAAAAGCATAGTGAGCTGTAAAGCCCTCCCTGGGGGGCCCGAGAGGCCTGAGGCCATTTCCTACCTTACCTGTTAAATACAAGGCACTGTTTGGAAAACAAGACATCAGATTCGGTGTCAGACCCTCAATGTAAACAGAAGTACAGAAAATACAGAATATAATTTAACCTTTTATCATTCCTCCATCTTCTTTGCTGCATCATTCACCTGAGGTTTCAGTCCAAGCAGAATTCGGTACACCTCTAACTGGAGGCAACAGGGCAGCATGTGTACAAGCATATATCCGTCTGGGTTTCCATGAGTTTAGATGCTTTCTGAGTTTAGATTCGGGGTGGAAACTGCAGTGCAGTCTAGCAGAAAGTTATAAATAACTTTTCCTCATGACACACTCGGTACTCCTCCGCAGTCCAAAATAATCCCCCCCCCCCCCATTTTTTTTTTTTTTTTTTACAAACACATTTCAGGAAGCATCACTGATCGTTAGGCTCTGCTCTCGTGTCTTTTACTAACATTAAAGAGACGGCAGCACTGCCAGGTTTATTCACAACTACAATCAATGTTCTGGGCATTTCCTTAACTCTGTTGACAAACTGAGCAATAAAAGAATGTTCTTATTGTTAAACTGGACCCAAATGATGTCTTAATTGTCTGAAAGCTTGTATTTGTGATTGCTGTTATATATCGTACCAGTGCCTTGCCAACAGGCTCGCTTTCAGACGAGATTTTATATGAGCGGACGTCCCACCACATTAAAGAGTGAGTAGAATAAATCAATACCGAGAGAGCAGGCATCTGTCATCAGGATGAATAACACAGCTGATCACAGAGGGTCTGCTGGTAGTGTTTAGTGCTCATATGGGTACTTCTTCATTCAGTTGTGGATTTAAGCGAACCTGAGGGTTTGCCGGTGGTGCAGCTCTGTGCCTGCGCCTGCACGAATGATCTGCCACCTCCCAATCACCATGGACTTGTAAATCTTATGAGTTATTTTTCTGCTGATGAATTTACGAAAAGCTGTCAGCCTTCATTAATCATGATGGGATTTGTTCTTTAATTCCAGGTCGTACTACTCTGTCCAGGTCACAGAGTGGCAGGCCTACCCTCACTACGGCAGCAGCCAGGGCCTGCCGCCCGTGGAGCTCCACCCCAACCTCTACTACCTCAACGGCATCGAGTGGGCCGGCAGCGCCATGGAGATGAGCTCGGTGGCCGCCAA
Organism: Salarias fasciatus; assembly: GCF_902148845.1. NCBI lineage: Eukaryota > Metazoa > Chordata > Actinopteri > Blenniiformes > Blenniidae > Salarias > Salarias fasciatus. The sequence continues at coordinate 11,986,121 of NC_043754.1, forward strand.
GAACATCGCCCTGCTGGCCTACCACCGCTGGAACAGGCAGACGGACATGGTGGACCAGAAAGATCTGATGCACAGGATCAAAACGGAGCTATGACCTGCTGAACAGGATGTCGACACGCGACTCATCAGAGATGTGTGCAAACATTGCAGAATTCTACACCGGGTCTGTTCTGCTTAATGGCATTACAAAAGGTGAAATTCACTCTGAGAAAACATCAAATTTAACTTGTTCACACAATTTTAGTAGAAGGGAACATCAGTTATGCAAGTGAACGCTATATTACTGCTGGCCAAGCAGCTTCAAGCAGCAAAGCAATACTTTAGAGGCTGAATTAGGATGAATAAACATAAACTAAGGCTGTAAAATGCAACAATTTATCGGAAATTACCTTTTGAAAACTGACAGTTTTACACTGTTCTTAACTGAAATGACTATGACACCCCTGATCCAGAAAATATTTCACCAAGGAGTGTCTGGTGGGACCGTTAGGCAGCGCCATCATTCAAAGGCTGGTTTTATCTCGCTGATAGTTTTCCTTTGTGTCCTCAGTGCCAGATAAATGTGGCATGTTGCAGTGATTTATTGCCAAAACTAATTGGTGATTTACGTCCAGGAGCTCTGCTGCAGGAAGTCTTTCCTTTCGCCAACAAATGAGTGAACCAAGAAACTACAGAAAACACAAGATGATAGACGTCTTTGTAGACGGAAAATGAGCGTTTTTGAGGTTTCTGGGACTGCAGGAGCGAAGGAACAGCTTTTGATACAAGTCCTGCTACTGCTCTGTAAATAGATCATTCAATCAAGCCAAGGAAACAAGAAAAGGTGCAATTACTCCTTTAACGTCACCTTTAGACACGTCATCAAGCACTCTCTCATCAATCAAACCTCCGGAAACGTAATAATCATCTGACCTGCTCTTGGCCACCAGGGCAGTCTCATAAAAGTAATCTCAATTGGATTGTTTTTTTGTTTTTTTGTTTTGGTTTCTCCACAAATTAAAAAATATCAATAATTTGGTGACTCATGGTAGTTACCACTGGTGCTCTGCTCTATTGCCCCTTTCATCAGACTATTTCATTATCTCCCCTTCCTGCTGCTTTTGTTGCATAATCCAGCGGAAAGAATTTTTTTCAGGGAACAAAGCCAAACAGCTTTTTTTTTTTCCACACTGGACTGAATGAAAACAAAGGCTGGCTCTGCTGCTGCTGTTGCTGCTGGTGATGACACTTTGCTTCTTGTTTTCTCTCCAGCCTTATACTGGTGTTGTAATCCTGGTGGCCAAGTCCCGAACTCCAGAAAACCGGTTTAAAGCTGGTCCAAAACTAAAAACAAAGAAACCTTTACCCTAATCTAAACTGCACAAAACCAGTCTATATCCAGTCCAAACAAGAGGAAACCGACCTGAGACACAGAAAATCAAGATAAACCCACTTCATGAAAATGAACATTTCTTCTATGTAAAATGTAAAAACATGATTGACACAACGGGAAAGCACTGATGTCTCTTATCCTCAGGCTTTCAACAGCTTTATCACTTTTTTTTCGTCTTTTTTTTTTTTATAGCTGTGCTTTCAGACTTGCTGTTGTCATTTACAAAACTTTGCGACTCCAAAGGGCTTCACTTGATTGTTGATGTGACTGCATCCTAAAAATCCCTTTAATCTGATGAATTGCCTGCGGTGACGGCGTCCGACATGACGGCGGCCGATCTGGTTACCTGACGACGTGAACACCCTCCAGCGAAGTTTTTCAACGCGCTGCAGCTTCTTGTTTGTACGTCACTGAGGTGTCTGCACCAGTGAAGGTACCGATGACGTGCTGGGAAACAAACAAGCTCCTTTTACTGTAACGTATGACCGTAACCTCTTTTTAGCAACTATCAGCCGTATTTAGCTGCAGTTCGCACAGTTGCCATGAGGCTAAATGTATTTTTCTGTGACAATGATCTGATGTAGTGAAGAGAGTCAAGGTTTCTGGCACAATTTTAATCCGCTTCCAAGGTGCAGATCTCCAGCGGTGCTTGTATATAGAGCAACTTTATTGTTAAACTGTTTCAGCTCACATGAAAAATCATTTTTCGAGGCCGTGAATAATTTTTCAGCGCGGTCCATTTCCATGTTTGATGTAGCAAGCATGAATACAATATTGAATTTTTTATATACACTTATACTCAACATTTTGCCTGCAAAAGTAAAGCGATGGTAAATATTTTTTTAAATAGCGGAGGATGAAGTTCTTAATTAAACACAAGAGAAGAATCTTTAAAAAGTACAAGTCCTGCATTTGAAATACTAAAAAGAGGATCAAAATCATTGCATACCTGCATGATCAAAATAAAAGTATAGCAGCTTCGTCTTCTACCATTTTCATGATTACTGTACAGTTAATAGTTTGCACTGAGGCTTTTTAATGTTGCTGGTTGAAATGAGTCAGATACACTGTGGAGCAAATTTGAAAAGTTAGTTCATCCTGCTGATGCTCCAACCTTTTTATTTATTTATTTTTATTTTTATAATATTGTCTTAAAATAAATGTGCCACCATGAACCTCATTCACCTTACATTTCCCTTTTTAATGATGAACGGCACAGATACAGGCGCTAAAAGGATAAATTAGTCATACGACGGGACGATCTGGGTTAATGGAGATCTCGACTCGGACTTATGATTTCTGAATCGTTGCAAAGATTTGAATCATGAACAGGAGTGATTCAGGAAGCAGCCGGCCTAATGAACAGTACTTCTGAATATTCCCATTACTGCTTCAGAATCTCGGAGACCTTGTCACTTGTCATCGACTCAAACGCAAACACGCCAAACGTCTGATGAATCAGGTGACACGATAAATCATTTACCAGTAGATTCTCACTTTCTCTTCACATCTGACTGCTGTCATTCTACAAATGTCTGCTAAGAAGAGCCCAACGAACTTGTTTTCAGACAAGACTCTTAAGGACTTTTTCTCTCTAGATGTTCAGCTTTTACTTCCTTTCTATTTATAAATATGCAGAAGAGAATTAACCTGTTGATGAACTCAGAGTTTTGATTTCTCTCTGCTGGCGTTCAGTTATTTATAGTCAAAGAAAGCAACATGGTGCAGATCTCAAGCTGTGCTGTAATTAAGTCATCCTGGATAATCTGTAAGCATGTATATATTTACATTTACACATTCAGTTATGTATTATTTATTTTTCTTTCCTGTTTTTGAACTTCTTAACCTTTTTCTTCCCTGCTACAAAGACTATAAAAGCAAAGTTGCTAGAAAACTATGATGTGCTGAAGTGCCTCTCAGTCACAGTTTGTTTTTCTGTACAAATGAATAAAATCTAAAAATAAATAACTTCTCCATTAAAAGAGTAACGTAATCTCAAATTTTTTTTTTTTGGGTGGGGCCATCTTCGTAAATGCATGACTGCCTTGTTTCTATAAATTAGGACGAATCGGTTATGTGAAGGAAGACTGCTTGAAAGGGATTCCAAGATGATTCAAGAAACTTTTCGAGCGATGAACCCATTCACAATCCCCACAATGCCCTAATGTAAAGTATAATCAATCCCTCTGCGTCATCCCTCTGAAAACCACAGAGCTGGAAATAGAACCAAGAAGAAAATTCAATTGTCCCGATCCTCAAACGTCTGATTCAACCCACTGAAACACTGGCCACTTGTAATGCTTTTACTTTATTCCCTTGAACATGTGCGGTTGATAGAGAATAAGGTCAGAAAGTAAATCTGTTGAACAGCACATTACTGTGATGACCAAATTGTTAAAAAATAATTCCCCAGAGAGGATTTTCAATCCGTGAAAACACACTTGAAAGACTTATCTGGATCACTGACAGTCAGATCAGTTCCACAGCGACAAAGGAGCGCCTTCTTCGAGGAAGGTGAGAAAGACCAGAAGAATTCTTCTGACTTTCAGAACATCTCGGTAAAGTACCTCAATAAGACCAAGGTGAAAAGAGAAATATCTGTGTTTGAAGCCTTTAAAAGAAACCTCCAAAAAGACTAAATGGACCTTAATCGTTACTCATGAATAAATATTTTTGAATGGTTTTACATGGGCTTGATGATGAATTTTCTCTTTTTTTATATTCATAATTACCATCTAAATGTATTAAAGTGGATTTATATGTGACCAGATATTGCACTGCAGTGACGGATGTGAGGCTCTCCTTCTACAGATGGTATGCAGAAATACATAACTGTTTTGAGACAAGATCATGTGAATTTGTGATAAAATAGATACACTGCATGTGGGAACAAAGAATAAATAACTTTTTATTTGTTTTTCTGTGTGTGTGTGTGTGTGTGTGTGCGTCAGCCAGCCTGCAGCAGGATGGAGGATGCAGATCACAGTATAAGTTCCCCTGTATCTTGTGATGTTATTTTCTTCACTGCGGCTGCGTGGCCCGAAACAAGACGGCTTTCTCTCCCTTCTGTAATACTGAAAGTGAATGATGTATCATGTTTCCGCTTCTCTCTCTCCCTCTTTTGTCTCACAGTTTGAAGTGGGGTCACGGTTTATCTGCCAAAATCTTTGTTCGCATAGTTTCACCGTGTCCCTGAAGTCAGACTTTACTATGCATAACTCATGTAGTTTCTGTTTCCAGTGAAACGCGGTGGGCAGGGACTGCCTGGAACAGCTGCTGATAACTCCTCAGAGGATTCATTCAGTCTGAGCTCAATGGAAACTTACACTGTGAGTTGCTTGATCTGAATCAGACTTTTTGTTTGTATTTTTACCTCATCGAGCAGACATCCTTGAAAAGTTTTGTTTTTTAAATTTCATCCTTCACTTTTATGTTGTTTTTATGTTCCATGGTGTTTATTAAAGGTTGGCCATGATGGGCGGATCATTCCTGTTTCAGTTTTCCTCACATTCCCCCACACACCCTTGGTATTTTATCTCACATGGACAAAAATGAAATATTCTAGATGTTTATGCTCACTTAACTTTGTTGTTCAAGGCTCATAGGTTTATCATTGTAAATTTTAATCATAAGGTATGGAAATTTATTATGTGATGATGATCAGTGTAGTAGAATTTATTTTTGCAATCCTGAAACTGATATTACCATCACATCTTTTTTAACTGTCTGTTTCTTTTTCCAGCATTGAAGAGAACAGCACTTCTTGTTCAGAGGCAGAAAACCGCATTTCAAGCATCTTTTGGTCTTTTTCATCTCAGAGAAATTGGACACATTGTCCAAATTGTGTCGAAATCCTTTAAGGCCTTTAAGGCTGTTTCCAGGAGAAAAGGATGATTGTTTATTTGCAGAGGCTTTAAAACACCGTTGACATGGTGGTTGGTTCCAGTCCCAAGCAGCACACGCCTTAGGTCACGTTAACCTTGGCTCCAGAAAACTTTCATGGTTCGGTTTTTGCCAGACTGATCACATTTCTGTTTGTTTGCTTTGTTTTTTTCAAGGTTTTATTTGCAATGCACTGTTTTAAGTGTAAAATACATTATCATCACAATCTAATGAACTGATTGCACTCCCATAGCTTTTTCTTTTCAGAACGTGTGTGTTACCCAGACAACACATTCTGCATGTCCATAAGGCCCGGCAGATGCAAAAGCTTGGACTGTAACAGCCATGTTTGCCTGCGAGCAGCGCTCTGCTCCCATGTGTTTGCTGGCTTTGTTTATTGACTCATTTGCAATCTGTAATGTTGAATCGGAAATGTGTGAAATGAGACCTTCCAAGACAAGAGCAAACAATAACACACAAAACACATTGCTCTCATATGAGGGAATCAACATGTTTCAATTGAAAGCACCTTCCGCAGACCAGGGTTACAAAATGTTTGAAAATACTAAACCAAATTCAATGAGAATTGCTTTTTTAGCAGGAAGACGAGGTGAGTATTGTCTACTTCTTAGAAATAATCTGTGAACCAATGCAATAAAGCAACATGTATTTCAGAAGATATAACAGTGCCACATAATTCTTCAAAAACGGAATGTATTCAAATTGTAAAGTGTGTGGGAATCCAGTGATGTGCAACCTGTTGAATCCCAATATGTTAGAGAAAAAAATAATCGAAAGTTAAATATGAGAAACTGCATTGAATATTTGAATGCACATTTAAGGGGCTGTATCATGCAGAAAGTCATTTTCACAACAAACACCTGCGGGCTGTACAGGAGCTCATTAGAAGAAAGAAATCCGTAAGATGAAGTCTTTGTTGGCTATTTTGACTGAAATGTAAGACTTCTTTTACTTACGGATCAGTTTTGAAAACAAAGGATGTCTTTCATTCTGTGTTCCAACAGGACAAAACAAAACAATCAAAGAGCCACTCAACTTTACATAAAAAAATGATTCAAAAGAGGGATTAATAATACCATGAAACTCTCAAATCAACTTAACAATTGAAATACAATAACCGCAAAAGATACAAAATAAATCCCCCAAAATGACAGAAAACAATCACAAAAGAGTAAAAAAACAAACAAAAAACCTGAATACACATAAAAATCACAAAGGAGGAATAAAAGGAAGATGACAGACACAACACAAAAGACAATCATAAGAGGGATTAGATAACCACAAATAATGGAAAACAACAAAAAGGAGATGTTCAATACCTGTGAAAAACAAAAACCATAGAAGCGTCTTCTTATAATTACACACATTCATGCCTATAGGCAGTTAAGAGTACCCAATTACCCCCAGAGGACTGTCAGAGCACCCTGGTAAAATGCAAGCACTGACCGAGAGAACATGCAAACAACACAGAGCCTGATACATTCTCTATATGCTCAAAAAAATAACACCAAAAAATGTAATATATAAACTGGAGACTTGAATAAGTTGCGGGGCCTCTTTTCTTGTCTGTGCCCAGGGCCCTGTTTTTTGAATATAGGTCCAATGTTTGTAACTTTGAGGCTATATTTCTGGTTTGGTTGAGATGTTGCAGGAGTGTTTTCGGCCTGGCTCGAGCTCTGCTCCTATTGGACGAGCGGCGCACCACGTGCTCGGGCAGTCACGCGCTTTCCAGGAACCCGTCAGGAAGAAGAAAAACAAAACAAACTCGAGAGAGCTTCAACAGCGTGCGGACTCCATTGAAAAAGGAGCCTTATTACCGACGGCGAGCTCCAACACCACGGGAGACGCATGCGTGGGCGTCCCAACAGTGAGTAGGACCATTGTCGGGCCGTTCGCGGGGAACTTTAGCGGGGCAGCGGACGGGGCTCTCGGCCGCGGTGCTGGATTAGCCGTGGAGCTAACGGCTTGGTCTGTTGTTGTGTGTCGGGGCTTCAGCTGGGATGAGGAGAAAGGGGGCGGACGGACGGAGGCCATACTGACCGAGCTGCGGGCGAACGGGAGACAAGCACTCGCTTGTTCCGCATCAAAAAAGACCAGCTAGAGGCAATTTGAAGCCAGATGTCTTCTTTTCGTGTTGTCACGCATGGCGTTTTTATCCAGCCGCTCGCCGCAGGTCCGCTTCACCGTGAGCGGACACAAACTGCGGTCATACAGCGTGAAACCTGTCAAATAAAAACCTCCCGTTGGGATTAATAATCATACATTAATAATCATTTAACTGGTCATCGTATTCAGGAGCAGGGCCATTATAGTCAATAACTGCACTTACATAAGAAAATCCCATTGTACTGTACTTTTAAACTCTAAATGTGACGCTGCGATGCTGTAATTTTAGTTAAACATATGCAACACCCCCTATATACGATATTAGATCACACAATTAAATAGTTTTAAAATTGTATTTGTGGTTTTAAACCCACAAACGACCAGAGAAATGGTCAGCACGGACTTTTTGCAGGTCTCGGTAGGTACACGCCCCCCAACACCGAGAACATCCAGTGCTGATGGAAAAAAGCTCGATACAACTAGAAATTTCCATCTGATCCGAGGCAAACGACTTGCTCACATCAACTCCGAGGACATATTCCAACCACTGGTGTGTGAGGAATAATAGATTTGTTTTGATTTTCATCTAAACGTCCTGTTTTGTAGTTTATCTTGCGATCTGTAGACAGAAACATATGATTGTGTGTGTTTTCTTCGCTGTGAATACCGAAACGGGGACATTTTTACGTTAATTCCTGCGGTGCTTTCGGGTTTTGTGGCAAGTGCGAGATTTGACTTTAAATATCTTTTAAATGCAGCTATCTAGGCCACGGGCATGTAGGCCTCCAAGTTGTTTATCTTCCGCCTCAACCGAGACTGAAAAAGGGGGCTGTTTATGATGGAGCTGCCAATATGATTGATGAACACAGCGGCCAATCAGAGACGTCTATAGGCGGGACGTCATTTCCGCTCGACCAATAGGGACATGGGATTACGTGGGTGTTGGCACTGGTGGTTAGATTGAGGCTTTGTTTTGCTTTGGAAGAGCTATGCTCAGTGCAGAGATACTGCTGGATTTTATGGTTTTACTGGTGTTTCTCTCTGGTCATCTGTAAACTGGACCATCGCTACTGTATATTACAATGATTATAGCGTTCAGCCGCTGTGCTTCTCCTCACAGGTGAATCTAACAGAAAGATGGAAGGATGAGACTTCCCATCTTTTTATTAGAAGATGTTTTAGACGAAATTGTACATTGCATCTTTTGCCGGTATGTTATCTGGTTCTGTATGGTTTTATTTTTTTAAAAAAAAAGCTTGTATAAAAATAGCTCATTGTGTAGTATTCAGCAGTGTCTGCAGCCGAGTTAGCCATCTGTAACTGCTCCTTTATAGCAGTGAAGCACAAAGTAACAATCTCTGCCACCACATAGAATACACATATATCAAGTCAGCTACATTTCCCATTATCTGTTTTTTCTGGACTCATTTTTTTTCAACCAGAGTTAATATCCAACCATTAAGACAGTCCTTTTGTAGTAATTAATCCATCACTGAGGCCACTGCATAAATAACCAAGCAAAGTAGCCAAGGCATGGCTGTGTGTAAATGTGGGGATTTAGTCCCACAATTATTCTTTATTTATGTGTTCAGCTTTAACCAAATCTTTTCAGGCACAAGGCTCTCCTGAAATGTTACATTTAAGATCAATACTTTTCTTCATACTTTGTATTTAAGAGGTATGCTTGCTTGAGCGTCCTGTGTTATTTTGAAGAAGTCTCACTGAACTCCACGTCTGCAACTGATGATTGTATTATAAATCTGTTAATGACTTATTAATTGATTGTTTGGTATTTACAAAATGAAATATAGCCAAAGATGTTGCTTTGTCACAGGTTGCAATAACAATTTAAAAAAAAATCCAATTTGATTTGAGAACATGTGGAGGAGGAAACATATAGACTGAAGAAGTTGCAATCAAATCTCGGAGGAGCTCCTCAATATCAAAATAGTTTTCGAGCAAGTGTCTTGTCGTTGTGATTCCTTTAACCTGATTCTTGATGAGTTCATGAGCCTTGCACCGCTCTCATTCCTGTGCACTTTCCAAATGAATTAAGTTAGTTGACCTTTTTCACAGCAGACAGTTTGACCTCTCTCGACTGCAAAGGCCCAGCTGCCTTAATTCCCGATATTATTATAACGTTGCTCAGCATTTAACTGCAGTATTAGTCTCACCTGTCTGAGTTTAACAAGTCAAAATATCTGTAGAAAATGGGTTCAGTGAAGTGTCATTCTGCATTTTCTCTGCCGATCATGTGCACTCCAAAAACACAGACTCTCCTTCCCTGATATGCAGCTGCTTTGCATTTTAAAAGCTGATGAGGATTTGGTTTGGGTACCAGAGCTGGTGATGAGTTGAATGAATCCATACTGGAGTTGGTGGAACCCAGCAGGATGTTTTCCTTTTGACATGGATGCTGAGCCGTGACATTATAGCCACCTTTCTCACATAATATAGGTCCCCTGTTTGACGTAAGTAAAATTGGTGTGAATTCTTACACCTTTTTATTAGAGCCAGTATTAACTGATTCACTGTGGTGATTCAGACCACAAGACGAGCGACTGTTACTCAAACTACTGCAAGAATGAATTGTGGCTGCCTATAACCCTGTTGTCAGTTTAATGCTTATCATTTCTTGGATCACTTTTGATAGAACACCCCAGAAGAGCTGCAGCTTTGGAGACGCTCTGACCCAGTCATCTGGCCATTTGAAATAGCCCCTTTTCTAACTCACTCAAATCTTTACTGTTGCAATTTTCTTCAGCTCTGATGAAAAAAAAAATGCTGTCTTGCTGCTGAATGCGTCCCTCCTCTTTACATTTGTCGTGATAAACAGACCGTTGTTGCTCAGTTAACACTCAGTGATCATAATCCTGCGTCTGATTAGTGGACAGGAACACTCCAGCATTTTAAAATGAGCCATAATCAATGAACAGTTCAGACAAAGCAATAATGAAATCATTTCTGTATTTGTTTATTTACAGAGTAAATGTGCAGTATTTTGCAGTTGTCCGCTCTGCTCACACTTTTGTTTTTAAATTTCATTTTATTTTTTCCAAAGGGCTATTAAAATATGATGTTATCAGTCATGTAAACGTTTTTCCTTGTGGAATGATGACACCCAGATCATGTAGCTTCTCTGAAAATTGATGCACAATCAATCAATTCGAAGCTCCATTGCTACTTGTGGTTCGTGCCTCATAATAAATTCCCACATGAATAAATAATCTTAATCCTCAACCTTTAAGCACAGTTTCTTACTGAGCATCCATGCTCTGTTTCTCTGATTGCCAAGGCTGTACAAACACACAGGACTCGTGGTTTCATGACCTTTGGTTATGTTTGCTGTGACTCTGTCACACGTCCCTTTTTAGTAAACAGGCTGGCATCTCCTGCTTGTTATCTCTGCAGGGATCAGCGACTGGTATCAGTAGGTAACTCGTTCCAAATAAGACACTGCTGATTGGCCTACTTGGACCACGTCCAATGTTGGGAGGTGGAGAATGTGAGCTGTTTGCATGGTCGCGGAGCTATGACTGGAGTTGGGTACAGCTGCCACTAAACTTTTCACATTATCTGAAATCCGCCAGTAGGGAAGGAAACATGCATAAATGATTTTGGGCACTTTATAGAAGTCTTGTCTGGTTACAGGCTTTTATGCTTGAGTTGCTCTGAACCTAGATTTGTCGTCAATCAATTACATTTAAACATAGCTTTCTCTGTTTATGCTCTAAAGTGATGAGACATGCCCTCTTTTCTCTTTCTGCTAATGCATTTGCCGATATGATCGGCAGAGTGTTATAATCATGCCAGAACATATTTATATCATAGTTCACTCTTTCGCCTCCCATCTGTTTCTCATTTCTGTTAAACAGAAGCCGTTCTTAAAGCTCATTGCACTCAGTGGCGCCAATACAGGAAGCCATACATGTGTGGAGAAATTGCATTTTCACCTCGCTCGTTAACGACGCTCGTCAACAGAAAACCGCAGCGGAGGAAAAAGAACACGTTTTCCCAATAGTGCGAGAAGCCGTTTGATATATTCAGCATGTGAACAGTGATAATTGAGGGATGCAGCCTCAGTGAGTCAGTCACAGCAGCATTATCTCCAGTCAATCATATTACTGAGAGAGGATTGTGTTTTACCACCTTGGCTGGATGGGCAGAAGCTGCCCCGGTAAACTGATGCAACTGTTTTTAAGATGTTAACAGGAGAAATTGGGTCCTGTTGAACATCTGACTTCTTTTGGATGCCTGTCGTGCTCGCAGTTCATAAATATCCAGCTCTGCATCATAACCTGTGTCAGTAAGTTGGATTACATTAAAGTGTGTTGCTGGGAAAATGTCAGGCAGCCGCTGTGAGTGGAGAGCTGTGGCTCATTTTCTGCGGGATGGCGAAGTCTCTGGTTGTGAGTGAGCCCGGTCAGGATTGATGCTGGAGCTACTGTTGTTGCTGGGGCCGTATGCTTCTTCATTCTGCCACGGATGAAACCAGACAGCTGCCCGGAAGCAAGTGCACATCGAGATATGATAACACCATTTGTTTTTCGGGGGCGGAACATCCAAATATATTGTTGGCGAGAGAGCGGGCGTACTTGCATAGATGTGCGTTTGCATGTTCTGTGGTGTTTGCAAAGGTGCTGCCTGTACATCTGCAGCCCCACCAGTAGCATGCACCGCTGTTTTTTATGACACTTCCTGTGTGTCTATGCAAAGAGCTTTGGGGTGAGAAGTTCATTTGAATCAGTCAGCAGCACCAAGCAAGAGGAAGTGATGTGGTTCTCCTGACCGCAGAACATTGGATTGGAGAGGGACTTTCTGTCAGCTGGGCCTCGTCTCCATGCAGATCCTAATATGTTAGCTTTGCGAGCAAAGCCAAAAGATCGGCGAGCATTTGGTTTGCTGCAACTTTGTGAAAGGCGAACATTCGGATGATTAAAATAATCGAGAACTCTTTAAATTTACATAGAATTAAACAAAAAAGCAAAATTGTAGGTACATTTCTAACTTGATCTGTTGTCATTATGATATCTGATCAGTTGTTTTGTGCCTTTCGGCGTTGGCTTTTATTCAGAGACTTACTCAAAACAATGAAACCTATGTTCAGACTGGCTGAAACTCAAACAACCACTTCCGGATGAGTTATAGATGTGTTCTTTCTCTTGATGTGTTTTATGCACTTTCTTTGTATCAGTTCCAAGCAAACACACAAACCACAGTGTTTGCTCTGTAAAAACCCACCTTCCAAGCCTTTCTCCACCTGTTTACTCCTCCTTATCAGCTAATCAGGTAACGCCGTGCTGCCCGGTGACTTTGACACAGATATATGAATATTTTGCTCAAGTGAGCAAAGAATAACAATGCAGAGCAAGCGATACACTGAGAACAAACCAGAGTTTGCAATAATGAAATCGGGTTATTTAATACTTATGCAGGGAATAATTACTCTAAATATATTAATCATTGCAGAAGTGACAGTTTGTAGATTATAACATAGATGAAATTAGTTTTGATTCACTTTATATTGATCTCACTGCTAATCTGATAACAGACTTACTTGCAGTGGCTAATAAATGATAATATCAACAAATATTTCCCCTTTTTGTATTTTCTGATATAATACTTAGCAGGAAGCAGAGTTTGGTTTTGTTTTCATGTATTTTCTGACTTGTCTGGGATAAAAACGACACACTTCGTGAGATATGAACTTCTGTAGCCTCCTGCTGGCTCCTATTGCATTTTAATTGTGTTTAAATTTAGCTCCCACTTTCGAATCCCCGCATTAGTATTAGGAAAATAAATTTAGGTGACCCCGTTGTAGTGACGTTTCATTAAAGATGCCGGATAACTCTCACAAGGAATTCTCCATGTGTGCTCTTTTCCCACAATATGTCTTAATTAGGCAGCACAGTGGTGTAGTGGTTAGCAATCTCCCCTCACAGTGAGAATATCCTCTGTTTGAGTCCTTGCAAGGCCTTCTGTTTGGAGTTTGCATGTTCTCCCTGTTCATGGATGGTGTAACCTCTGCTGTGACTCTAAGATGAATGCAGCAATGTAGAAGAGTAATCATTTTATTTATTGTAAAGATTTCAGCTGTTCATTTGGCATTTGTGTGTTTACTTTGTCTTTTAGATGACTATTTATTTACAGGCTTTATGCTCCTCAATATGTGCGTTTTATGTCAGATAACAGTAATTTCTACTTCAGTTTCTGTAAAATAAGAATATGGATTTATTTTGATTGTGCGTCTCTTTTACGTCATTTTTACTTTTTGAAGATATATTTTAGTGTTCTTTAACCCCCTTCAATCGAGCCACAATTTGCATTCTTTGGTTTAGTCCTTTGAAACCCTGCCACAAACGGTTGTGTGTGCGAGCTGCTCACACACTCAGCCGCTGTGGTTACCTGTGTGCAACTGGCAGGTTTTTCTTTTTTTTTTTTTTTTAATTCTGCTTTTTGTAACTCTGTTTTTCCCCCTCTGTTTTTATTTTTCGCAGACCTGAAGCATACAGAGATCCGTACCAGACCACAGCAGAGCAGGTTGAGCCCAGTCATTCACCCGCTCCCTCCCTTCCCCACCCCCACCCTCACCCTGGTCTCACAGGCAGCGTCCACCCGCCCTTGTGATCGTCTCCCTCAGCAGTAATTTATTGTGCTGATCGAATAGCCTCACGCCACTGGGACTGGACAGGCGGCCCAGAGATTCCCGCCGCCGGAGCTCTAAGCCGTGCCTGGCAATGCCTCAGGTAAGGAGGACATGAGGAAAAAGTTCATTGTCACTGATAAACAAGGTTTCTTCGACATGACTGTGCGACAAAATCGCTTCCTGTGTTTGAATACTTGTCGATTCAGCACCATTCAGACAAAGAGCGACTGTTATTTTGAAATACGATTCTTTTTTTAAACTGAGATTGAACCGGTCTATTCCGAACACAATCAAAACCAGAATGTGAAAATCCGGTGAACAACTGTAGAAACAATGGAGCTTTTCAGAAATACAGACAGACAATGTCAGAGACATGAAAAAAAAAAAAAAAAAAATCTGTCCACCACAATAGAGAGAGGTGAGTGACTGACCCCGGTTCACAGTGACGTCTGTGGATGCTGCATCGAAACAGCTGCTGAGGACAGATGGACAAACAGCGAGCGGGTTAATGAATGAGTGAATATGTGAATGCAGTCCTTTCACACTCCTTAAAATAAGTGCAGAACATGTTAATAATGAACAAAGTTTGACACAGCATCTCACAACAAGATGATTATGGTTGCAGCTTTTCTGTTTCTGGAGCTTCAGTCCTTCACCATTTTTTCCCAGAGACTCCACAAGCTCATTAATCATCGCTCACCTTGCTAGATGCTCGGTTATTGTGAACGTGTTTCATCAGCACGGGGAGCAGAGCTAGCGGCCCCGGCAGCTGATGTCGGTGGAACACGGCCACGACCAAGAAAGTAGATTAAGCAGAAAGTTCAGAGAACACGGTAGACGACGGAGGCTTCTCCTGATCTGTGCAAAGGAAGAGATTTATCTGCATCACAGCTTGTGCACCAGAGGGGGGAAGAATGCAGTCGATCTCTTGTGAGTCACCCGTTTATGTGAAATCTCTTTAATGCCGAGACGTCACAGGCCCTGACCCTTTTAAAAATGGCTTGTCGAATTAGTTTAAGCTCGAAAAGAGTAATAAAGACCCAATGAAATTAAAAATAGATTTGCTCTGTTTTTGTTTTGTGACTGTGGGCTTATTGTTCAATTATTTCTTGATCTGTGTCAAATAGTTGTCTAATGATTTCTGATGACTCAGTCCAGCACCTCGGGGCGTTCCCTAACTCAGGATTCAGTGTTTATTATCATATACTCAACAGAAAAACATGCCTCCCTCTGCAGGGAACTTTGCTCTCCACAAGAATGCCAAACAAAGTTGAAATTATCATAACTACCAGTAGACGAAAAGACAGGAAATCAATATCCAATTTAAAGGAAAACATATAGAAAATCCAAAAAAATATAAAAAATGTACACACAAAGCTATTTTGCATCAATTTCAAATGCTTGACTGGATTTTTTTGTCCCTGTCCTCCCATCATTATACATGATTGTCTTCTCAGCTTGTCAGTCAGATATGGAGCACGCTCCTATAATTTAACTGGAATACATGAATATATCAAAACAAATACTGCTGTAACATCAGTTTCCCTGGGCCTTTAAGACACGATTGTTTCCATGCTGATTATTCAGCTTCACTAGTTAAAAAATCTGCTATTTATATATGGACTTTTTAATTTTATTTGCCTGCCCTGCATCAAAAGCAGGAGTAGCTTTGAATATTACTGCACGGTAAAATACTTTCACCATGACTGACTACAGAAAATGTTTGTCTACAAGATGATTGATTCTACGTTGTAGAAAATCATTCTCTGTATGTCTGTGTTCAGTACTGCTGTGTGCTTGCGCCAGCTGTTTGGAAAAAAAAAAAAAAAAAGTGTTGCTATTGTGGATCGAAGCACAAAGCAAATATGCCTGGATGTGAATACATCTCCAGAGGCAGACCAACAAATGATGAAGGCCAGACTCTGGACAGTCTATTCACGGACTGTTTACTTTATTACAGTCAGTTCAGGCCTATGGGACATCAGAAATGGCAGCTTAAGAATTACGGCCTTGTAGCTACAATCACGGCAAGTATTGACTGCATTAAGGGCCCAAATCTGTGTAGCACTTTTAGTAAGTGTCAGCATCTTTTTTTTTTTTTTTGGTTGAAAGATTGTAATTTAGAGTATAATGTTTCGCCTTTCCAGCAAACACGGAGTCCATTGTCTTTTGTTTTGTTTTGTTTTTTAAACCATCTTGTACAGCAGCTTTTCAGCTGTTGCATTTTTGCCTGTCGCGCTGCTCTTCGGAGTGATCAGTGTTAGGATTAGAGTAAACATGGTCCGGTCACGCCTATCTAACCAGTAGTCTGGTTAAACAGATCACATTGCCGCCTGCTATTGTTCCTAAACACAAACAAAAACGCAGCAGAACAGAGTATCATCATGGGAGCATTATTCTAGACTCCTATTAATGTTGTTTTTTAGCGTGTGGCAAGCAGTTGTACTCTACTTAATGCTACCTGTACATTCCTAACTACTTAATGTCTTAGAAAACAAAAAAAGACATTTGAGGTGTAATATTTCAAATTTGTTGTTTTGTATCCATATAAAGCATCGAAGCACTTTGGAGGTGTTCTGAGTGGAACCATTAGGTGACTGTGTGTGGACACAAACTGAAAAGGACAGTCTTTATCATTGGACTGACAAGCTTTGCGTGCTCTGCAGTTGATATAGTCAGGAAAGCAAGTTTGCCACATGAACCTCTTCCTTATTTTCACTTGACTAAAATGATGCAAAATGTGCAAAAGTCACACATTTTGGGAATAAGTGATCCAAATTTAGCAGCTTGAGTGAAACAGAGCAAATAAAAGGGAAGGCCAGAGGTTCGTAATGCGATTTCAATTGAACTGCTTGTTCACTTCAGTGTTGCTTTGTTTCTTTGGTTGTGTTGCAGCCCAGCGTCAGTGGGATGGAGCCTCCCTTTGGGGACGCCTTTCAGAACTACTCCTTTGCTGACCAGGCCCTGACCAGCACTGAGCTGCTCGCCACGAGCTCTGACCCAGATTTCATGTATGAACTGGTGAGTGGCTGCGCACACACACACATGCACACGCACACACACACACACACACACACACACACACGGTCTTCTCGCTAACGCCATGCAGCAAACTTCAGTCCACTCTAACATCCGCTCAGCGAGCGCTTGTTTTACATCAGCGTCAGCAGCTCGTGCTGCTGCATCTAAATCTTGCATCTAAATGAAGTTTAAAGGTCAGACGAAAAGGAAAAAAAATGTTGTTCACCGTGAGCACCGTGGTCTCCTCAAGTGCTCATAAATTAAAACTCATTCACTTTAGAATTCGTTCAACAGAAATGCTGACTGTCATAACTATATTTCAGAAATCCATTTGCCAGAATTGTTTATGTTTGATTAAAATGTGTCTTGAAACGTCTGAAAAGCTGCATTTCGGCGCAGACAGGAAGGAATCTCTGTGTTGACTGCTTTTACACATATCAGCAGCATTTGTCTGCTGATTTGAATGTAACCCGGCAACAATTCCCCCATAACTATTGTGCAGTGCCAACAATAAAAATGTAAATGTCTTGTTGAGATTGAGACTCACATTCAAACGTCTTATTTTTTTCTTGAGTCGCAGTGGAAGGTTTCTGTCTTGAATTGTGTCTGTGGGCTTTGAGCAGTCACAGCTGCTCCAGGCTCATATCAGCAGGAGGACCCCCCTCTGACATCAAAAACCATTAGTTACCTAGCTTACTGTGTATAGCTCCCAACTAACAATCCATTTATTTATCAGTCACACACATATATGAACTAAAAATATTGATAATAAAAGCACATGAAAAGGTCATTGTGTCCTTCAGCCTTTTAACCTACTCCATGTTTTTACAGACTTTACCGTCCTATACCTTTTCTGGGGACGTATGTTTGGTAATGTTATTTACGGAGGTTGTGAACCTGAAAATAAACATCGCTCTGTGACCTTCTCAGCTTTGACACCCAGAGGCGTGTGCCTAATTGCTGAGCCTTGCAGCCAGGTGATGTGAGGCAGCTTTCCGCAGAAAGCTCTCCCGTCGTCGCTCACGCTGTCAGCTGCAGGTGTCTCCCTCAATTTGCTGTCCACTGTAGACTAAACAATCATGATTCACTGCTGTACTCTCAATTTCTTGCCCCGCAGTAACATATTAGTGGGATGTTGTCGTGTAGGGTGACCGGTCATCTTCCTCTGTCCTGCGCTTGGTGTTTTTATTTGGCGTGACCGCCTCTTAAGCCTTTAAACCAGCAGCAGCTCTCTGAGCTGCACTTAAAAACGCTTTTTCAAGGTGCTCCGCAGGTTGTCTCAGTGTCTTTTGTGTCTACATGTAATCCCGGACTGACTCAATGAGGCTGAGATCAGGGCTTTGTGGGGGCTGCACCATCTGTTGCAGGACTCCTCTTTTCGTCCTCCTTCTGAAAACAGACGTTACAGTCGAGCCCGACGGTTTGAAGCTGCTGCAGAATGCATTTGTGGCCAATCGGCTGCCTCTTTGCTGATATCATAAGTGATAGCGGAAAATCAAAACAGGAAACAGGTTGAGTGTCTAAAGTCTCCTCCAGACTGAGTAATTTTACCAGTCTTAGTGTTTTATCAGCAGGAAAACTACTCAGTGCTATTTAGTTTGACTGCGCTTTGTCACTCTCCACTGAATAACTCCTACTAAGTGTTTCAACAAGAAAGAATAACATCGTTATTCTGTATGTCATCCACACACTCAAACCTATTTTCCAAGTAGTGTTTATGTGCAAGGGAAAAAAAAACTTGGTGCGGAAGAAGGAGTTCTGGGTTTGTCATTCCAGACGGCAGTCATGAAGTTTCAGAATGAGAGGGTGATCCCAGGCTGTCTGCGGTGGTGTAGCTTACAGTGTGATTTCAAACCCCTCACTGTACAACTAAAAACCACTGACTTCGATCTGCATAAAGAGATATTGTCGTATACGTTACTCATCTCTCATCTGGAACAGACACAAAAGCATCTGGCATATCCTCAACATTAAAACTCGTTTTTTTAGAAGTGTTTTTATAAAGCATTCATTTCCGGAGTTTTTTGTGACCTTTACCTTTAAATGTGGAGATACACTGAGATTCTGGACAGTTCCAGAAGATGGATAAGCAAGTCTGGTGATAGTCCGGATTGTGGCTTAAGAAAGATGTCTTAACATCTCAAGAGTTTTTATAATGTCTGTAGCCTGTGATGAATTTAGAGGATGGAAGATTCACTCGCAGCGTGACGGCTGCTTCGACAGTGAGTTAAAACCAGAGAGAGCAGCAAATAACACAACCGTCAACATGATACCTGTTGCCACACCCAACGATTGTTCACGAGTTCCCACAGGTAAAATACAAAGGAACTTTGTAACATAATTGTGAAGAGGGACACTGTGCAAAATTCTGCAGACGCTTTTCCTGTTTGTGTTTCTTCATTTGTTTAACTTGACGGCCCCAGCGGCGTCGATGGTTACTCTCCTGTGTTATCAGTCTATCTATCGTCTCTGCAACTTCATCCAGCTCAGGGTTGTCAGGCCGATCGCAGCTGACAATAGGTGAAAACAAGTGTCACTCTGGCTGCTAGTCCATCACAGGGCATATGACAGCCAGAGACAAACACACACACTTATAGGCAATTTTACAGACTCCAGTTAACCTCAAGTGTTAAGTTTTTTTAAGGAAACTAGTACCCAGAGAAATCCTAACCATGCACAGGTAGAACATGCATTTTCTCACTTTGTGGTGAGTTGTATTCTCTGTTTCATGTCAACAAACTTCTCATATTTAAGAAATCTACAGCAAAACTGCAGATATTAAAAGTAAATCTGATCATTATCTGACTCACTCCATGTTTTGCCTTTCTTCTCGGCTCCTCTCTGCAGGACAGAGACATGACCCACCGGCAGAGCCCCCGAGGTGACGGCGTTGTCGGGGTAGGGGACGGAGGGAAGGAGGTGGAGGGTTGCGTGGATCAGCTCATGGGACTTGGCGAGTGTGAGACGGTCTGCAGCAGCTCAGCGTTCGAACAGTGGGACTCCTACTGGGAAGACCTCACCAGGTACTGGATTATTCACTCACTCATTCACTCATTTATTTATTTGCAATTAAATAACAAAACGCACCTATTGCTCATAAGTACTACCAGAGAAAGACTCAAAATCACACTTGCATGCACACATTTATGGTTACGGGCAATTTGGAGCCGCCTTTAAAACCTGTTGTCTGGCCTGTGTTGAAAACCCGTGCCTCCACAGGGAGAACAGGCAAACTCTCTTGACCGTGTCGTTGCAAAGCGAATGTGGCGCCAGAGGGCCGATCCATCACTGACAAATAAATTCGACTGGAGATTTTTTTTTTTTTTTCTTCAGCAGGCACTGAAACATTGCTTGTGGTGACGGTCCGTCCTGCAGGACAGCAGCAGCCAGATGCAGAGTCAGACTCTGAGCGTAATGAGACGGGACGTTTGCCTGTAGGGTTTCGGAGCAGGGGTGGGGGTTTCGTCACTGACCGATAATCATCGGGCCTGATCTTCTCAGGCCGCCATGGACGATAGAGGGTGACTTGACGCAGGTAGTGGTTTCGCCCGCAGACAGGGAGTGGTTGGAGAGGGCCAGTAAACAACAATAGCAGCTGGCTGCTGCAGTCTCCTGGGGTCTCAGGTGATGCTCCGTCTGTCCTGCAGTGACTCCGGTGCTGAGCTGCCAGAATGGTTTGCGTCCCGTCTCCCTAAATGTTGAGTGTCAGCCGGGGGCTGGCTGGAGCCTCGGAAATCTAAAGGCTAATAAAACTGTGCAGGATCGTGGCGGCTGCTGCAGCATTTGGGAAATCTGCAGCTTACAGGGTTGATTGAGATCATTTCCAAGTGAAGCACAGAGAAACCCGCCGTAGTTTTTGGCTAATGGCTTCGTCATTCTTTTTCAACCCTCACTGTTTGTCACCACATCAGTGTTTGGTCGCTCTGATGTGTTTTTCAGTTCACAGAAATCATGCTGCGCTCTGTAGATTCGCCAAACAGCAGTTTTATTCAACCAGCAAGCTTCCTCCCATTAAGAGATTAAAGCAGACAGCGTCTGTGTGGGCGTCAAGCTAAAACTAGCAGATGTAACTCTCAGACAGCCGCCGAACTCTCGGTTTTATTCTCGTCTCTGTTCCTGTGCTGTAGTTAAAAGGTTTCACTGCCCTCTGGTTACCTTCACGTCTGACCCAAGTAAAAAAACAATAAGCTGAAGTTGAAAGGAAATGTTTTAGGTGAAAACTAATTCAAAGAAGTTTTTTTTTTTCTTGCTCTTTTTCTTGTTACGTTTATTAAAATGCTTGCTTGTACACATGCAAAAATACCACTGTCATCAATATCCAATGTAACCACATTCCAAGCACATTGAAAAGAGTGAATGTGAAGTATGAGGAAGTCGCAAAATGCAAGTATCAAGCAAAAAAACCACATTTTTCTGAGGCAGGAAGGAAGGTCTATCGTATTTATGCTTGACACACATTTTTTGTATGTCAACAAATTGATGTCGGATATTTGCCGATCTTAAAGCACGAGTCATTTTGTGTTTCTGACAGAAAGAAAATAGATGAAAAAGTTACATTACCATGTTTCAACGTCATGTGAGAATTTTTTTTTGTCTTTTTAAAGCTAGATTACAATCAGGATTGATGGAGCTGCATCTCTCCCTGCTCTGCAGGTATACACGACTGGCCAGTTGTGACATCTGGGGCACCAAAGAGGTGGACTTCCTTGGACTGGATGACTTCTCCAGCCCCTACCAGGACGAGGAGGTGATTGGTCGAACGCCGACACTCGCCCAGCTCAACAGCGAGGACTCGCAGTCCGTGTGTGAGGCGCTGTACCCCGCTGCCGACCTGAGCCTGCCCGCCCCTCAGCCTCAGCTCCAGCCTCCCCAGCTCCCCTGTCACAGTAAGAGACCGCTGGTCCCGGGTCAAGGGTCGGGCCCCGGCCCCATACGGCCCTCCCCGAGCTCCGCCGCCTCCTCTCGGCTTTCCCGCAGCCCTCTGCCCGACTTCCCCGAAGGCTCCCAGAAAGCCACCAGGCCTGTGCCCTCCAGCACCGAGACCATGGCCAAGACCCAGACCTACCTGAGTCTCAGCCAGGACCACAGCCAAGCTCACATCAAGCCTCCGGGGCGAGGAACAAAGATGGCTGCCCCGACCTCTCACGGCTCCCACTTCGTGCGGAAGGCTAAAGTCCGCGTGAGCGCCGTGTACAAAGCTGCAGCTGACGGGCCTTCTCAGGCGGACTTTGAGAGGTCGGACCCCACTGTGCCTCTTGCCCAGCCGCAAGACGAGAAGGCCTCCACTTCAGCAAGTGCCGCCGCCGCGGCGGGACTTCCCGGAGCTCCGGCCGCTGTTCCCGGCAGCCTGGTGTGCTTTGAAAGGAGGGCGGAGGGCGCCGCGAAGCGGGAGATGGCCATCGGGTGGTCCCCCACCGTGCCTCAGCTGGCGGAGGCCAGCCAGACCCTGGAGGGCAGCACCTCCGGGCCGGGGAGCGGCGACGGCGTGGCGGGAGCCAGCGGCGACGGCGTCCTGGTCGTCGAGAGCGCGGAGAAGAGCAAAGAGGAAGAGCACAACTACTCCCTGTTCCTGACCCGCAGCAGACTGGCCGGCAGGGCCCACTCCCAGCTGGAGGAGGACGAGGAGGAGGAAGACGAGGAGGAGGCGGAGGACGAGGAGGAGGAGGAGGAGGAAGTCGATGGCCTGGAGCTAGACGACGAAGACCACGACGAGGGCTTCGGCAGTGAGCATGAGCTCTCTGAGAACGAGGAGGAGGAAGAGGAGGAGGAAGAGGAGGAGGAGGAGGAGGAGGAGGATGAAGACTATGAAGCAGACAAGGACGATGACATGAGTGACGCCTTCTCTGAGCCAGGTGAAGATCGCTGCTAATCTGTTATTGATCATAGATTAGATTCCACATTAAAACTTACATTTGAGAATTTATTTAACTTTATTTAACCTTTGTTTTTCTGGGTGCTGCTGGGAATTTCTCCCTCTTCTTTCATCTTTTCCACTTCCCACCTCCACCAGGCTGTGACATGGAGATGATGGAGGACGTTAAAGGCCTAACGGCGGGAGTCTCCAGCCGGAAGAGAGGAAAGCGCCGCTACTTCTGGGAGTACAGCGAGCAGCTCACCCCCTCCAAGCAGGAACGCATGCTGAAGCCGTCTGAGTGGGACAGACACACGCTGCCGAGCAACCTCTACCAGAAGAACGGGCCCCTCCACGGTACACCGTCATCAACATGACACACACACACACACACACACACACACACACGTAGGGCAGCGAGTCTTGCTGTTGAAAGCTGTAAGATTCCTAACAGGTGTGAAAGTCTTTTGGATCGTTGTCTTTTTGATGTTAAATGTCATTACATAAGCCCATTAAGTGCAATCATTTCAGTTGGAGTGTGACAATTTGATTCTTCAGCACAGCAGCCAAGAGGCTCGGTTGTGCATCTATCTTAAGGATCGAAATGTATCGCGCTCACACATTTCATTACAGTCATACTCTGGGCTTTCGTATCAGTGGCACAAAAGTCAGAAAGCAAATCATCTCTCGTCATTTAACGGTTTTGCGTTGTGATTCTGATTAATACTGCTGACAAGGAACCACCGCGGCGTAGAAGGGGTTAATTTAAATCAAACTCTCTCATCTCTGTATTGATTTGAGCCTTTTGGTTTGTCAATGTATTTTGCTTCACTTTGATAAGTTTGAGCCTGATTGCATTATATTTGGCTGATTAACGAATATCTTCTTGAAGGTTGTGGCTTTTTGATTTTTTAATTAAAGAAATGTTCAACCCCATTTGTACCAGACGAAACGGTAAACATGATGTGATGTCTGATGCCTCATGCTGTTGCTGCCCTCCAAAGGAAAATACATGCTGAAGAAGTCTCGCCGCACAGACGTGGAGGACTTGACTCCCAACCCCCGCAAGCTGCTGCAGATCGGCACAGAGCTCCGCAAGCTGAACAAGGTGATCAGCGACCTGACCCCCGTCAGCGAGCTGCCGCTGACCGCCCGGCCACGGTCGCGCAAGGAGAAGAACAAGCTGGCGTCCAGGTAGAGCGCACGTCCATATGTTCACTGTGTGCACAGGAGAGGAGCACAGCTGTTTTGTGCCCGCCACTGTTTTATGACTCGGAGTGTGAGCGCAGTGCACAGCGTGGCTGCTGTCATGATCTGAAAGTAATTTGTCCACCGTGACCTCATCCCCGTTGTTAACCTCTCACTCGCCTGTGCGTGTTGCAGAGCTTGTCGCTTAAAAAAGAAGGCCCAGTATGAAGCCAACAAGGTGAAGCTTTGGGGACTCAGCACAGAGTACGGTACGTCGTTTTTTTCTTCATTCATGTTCTCTTTTAATTCAACGACCTCCGCTTCAGTTTTCTTTACCTCGGTTTTAGTTTTCGTCACTGTAAAATAAAGCTTCCGTTTCCTTAAATTGTCCCTCTGTTCCTTCTGCGTTTGAACACACGTCTCTGCTGCAGATCGCCTGCTGTTTGTCATCAACGCCATCAAGGAGGAGATTGTCGTGCGAGTGGAGGACTCCTCTCCGCGTCCGACCAACATGACAGACACTCTGGAGCGGCTCATCCAAGACACACTTGGTGAGAATCCAACAGCTGAGTCGTTTACAGCAGACGAGCGTGTGCACATGTTTATTAGACACTCCCATGATGGCGAAGATGGCAACATTCACTTTTGCCAAAGATATTTAAGTGCATTATTTATCTAAAAACAGGTGTAACATAAAGTGAAAATGTTAAATATAACTGTCATAATAAAACTGATCATATTCGCCCTGGTATCACAGGCTAATAATACTATATACTGTTGATAGTAAACACTGTTAATTGTTTCTGAATGTTTTTTGTGTGTGTGTGTACGCAGTGCCATCCCCTGTTGCTGGGCAGACTTCAGACTTCGTCAACAAGATATTGGAGAACACGGGGCGTGGCGATCCCACCGGTGGACTGGTCGGTCTGCGAGTCCCCACCTCCAAAATCTAGACAGAGCTCGCTCCACCGAAAGGGGTGGGCTAAATGTTAAAACCGCGCTGTCCCATTGTAACTATGCTCCCTTCTGCATGCCCCTCCAGCCCAGAGTACACACACATTGTTCGTCACACAAACACACATACCACTCCGCCGCGTGTGTGTATGTATGTGTGCTTGTTCTTGCCATGCACGGGCATGGCGTTACACCCTAGCTTTCTGTCTCTGCACGCAGCGTGCGGAGTCAGCGCATCACCGTCTCCCAACCCATCTTGAAGTTGCGTTGGGCAGAGCACCTCGAGAAGCGAGTGATGGTTAGGTGTATAGCGAAATAGCACGTCCTAAATCCACCGGAGATTCTTAGATGTGTTTAACATAGCGTTGTGTAGGGTTGGCTCAGCTGGAGGTCTGCTTCCAGGGCTGCGACAGACAAGTGTAACCACTGGAATACTTTGGCTTGAGGTTTTGATGAGAAAATAGGAATCGCTACGCGTCGGGAGCCGTCAGAGCTAGTAAAAAAGTTCCAGTTATCTTCCAGACTCATTCAGTAAAGCACTTTGATGAAAAAAAAATAACAAGTATTTGGAAGCCAAGAAAGCTACAGAAAAAAAAAAAGCAGCGTGCTCCGAGGCGCTTTGGGGTGGCAGGAAATATTTTGTATTGAAGGCCTCAATATGTTCATGCCATCCCCTGTTTGCCAGTCAGCTCTGCTGTTGCCCAAAACATTGGGGGATTTCAACAAAAACATCACAAACTGACCGTGATCATTCTGATTGGAACGTTTCAGCAACAGACATCTTCGCCGGTTTTGAAGCTTTGTTGCATGCAGGAGAAAACTTACCGGCCGATTGGCTCGCCTGAAACAGCAGGCGGCGGCTGACCATGTAGCACGGTGCTTTTTTGGCCTTGTGCTGGTTATAACTGGACTGAGTGAAACCAGCGTTCTCGCCAAGCGTGGGATCAAGACAGACTGCGAGGTAGACGATAACGGCGGCGGCAAGGTGACATGAGCAGTGGTCCATCTCCTCATGGAAACTGTATATAACCATGTCTCCCAGCGAACGGCTCCCCCTTTTTGTACAGTAGAATATGACCAGGCGTTTTGATGACAACAGTTTGGTGTGTTCATACTAGTGTTTGATCAGAGTTCAATTCATTGTGCCTTGTGTATGTGTGCGCGTGTGTCCCTGTAGGTCTGAGTCTGTGTGCGAGCGTGAGTGTGTGTGTGCGTGTGAGTGCGAGGTGCTGAACGAGATGACGTGATTGGTCAGAGCTCCCTGAGGTCCAGCCGAGGAGAGGACTACTTTACACTGAGGGACGTTCTTAGTGAGTGTGAGGAAGGACACACTTGTGTGGTTTGTTGTGTATTTCAGTCGTTTGAAGATATTTTGAATGTACATAAAAACAAAATGGAAGCTTTTGTTGCGTGATGCCACAGAGTCTGTGTATATAGGAGGGCTCTGCAATAGATTACTTTTGGTTTTTGGTACTTGTCTTTGGGGGTCTGGGGAGGGTTGACAGATATTTTTTTGTTTAGAGTTACAAAAAAAAAAAATTTGCACACTATATTTTGATTGTTTTTTGTACCAAAGACACATGCAACGAAATGGCGACCAGCCAGTTAAAGTAAGGTTTTGCACAGCTTACCTGACGCCGTATTGAATGTAAGAAATGTGGGAGGGTCAGGGAACTTCATAGAACTGTGAAATTAGCTTGGGTCCAATTCTGTACAGAAAAGGAACATTTATTTGTTTTTTTGTTTCAATCTGAAGATTAACCCCGTTTGTGGGCTTCTCCAGTAGATTTGTTTTTTAGAGAGCACTTCATTCCTGAACCGACTGCTCCCTCCACATGCTAATTATGTTAATAGCGCTAGCTAGGAGAGAAACCCCAGAGCGCCGGTAGATAAGCTATGTTACATTTTTGCTTGTTTGTCAAAATGTCACCAACAGTAACCAAAATGTTTTGTTCCTGTGTCACTTGTTTGATTTCTGTCTGTAGACCAGGTCTAGTTTATCAACAAGATATTAACTGAATTGTGTTTAAAAGTACTGTATATAGATACATTATGATATATCTATCGATGGTGAAATGCCACTTTTCATGACAATTGATTCATTTCTAAGCATGACACATTTCTAAAGCCTCTCCTTGCATCGAGAAAGTTAGAAGAAAAAAAACGAACGACAACAAAAAAAACCCACAAAAAAAAAAGGTATTGTTATATTTTTGTATTTTAGCTGCTTGCCTAGTCGCCCTGCTGGGTCGGAGTTATTGGTCAGTCAGAGGAGGAGATGCAAAGAAAATAAGAGTTGAAAGGTCTTAAAATGCTTTCAGTCACAAACCGACGCTCGAGCCCTCGCTTCTCTTTACTGGCAGAGTCAGAACGAGAACATGAGGACTGCGACTCGGCCACCCCGTCGCTTTAGTTCCAGCGGTCAGCAAAGAGAACGAGGAAGTGCTGAGTTTAGCCTGGACGGGGTGAGTCCAGAGAGAGCCTCAGAGGCGTGGAGGCATGAAGAACCAGCTGCAGTATTTGTCTCAGATACTGTACGAAAGCCAAAGCCATTAGAGTCTGTCCCAGACTGATGTGAATTCAGCACTGTGCCCCTCACACGTGATTCTCTCTTCAGCCGCGAAGCTGGCTGGATTTTGCGTTTCCTGGGTTTTGGCGCCGCAGCTCTCGAGGTTGGATTGTTGAATTCGTCCCTTGTCTGCCTGCCTTCTTCTTGCCTTTGATCATAAATCCTCCCCGACTGGTCGCAGCATCAAAGACTAACACAGAGCCGCGTTGTCCGGGCTGTAAAGGATGCCTGACCGGGAAATTTCAAAATTCACTCAGACTTCCTTGAAGTTAGCAGGCAATGATAATGCAAATAGTTTAAATGAGGCGGAAAACAGGTTCAAGTGAAGAAAGTACTCCTTCACAGAGCGATGTCTGCTGATCGTTACGTCTTTCTGTGCTGTGTGATTAGATAACAGCTAGTGCTACTCCTTTAAATAAATATTTTCTATTGTTTTCCGTTCTGTCTAAAAAGGGAGAAATGGTGCTTTTTCTCAAACTAGAATGATGAGTGTCCATGATTCTTAATTGACTCCTTAGACTAGTTGTAGCCTCATGATTTGCTCTCCCCGACCGTCCATAGCTATTTTCTTAGGAGTGATTCGTTTTTGTAAATAAACTATAAGTTAATACGTACCTTCTAAATGTTAGATATATATGTATAGAATACTTTATCTTATATGTTTGAAAACAAAAGCACTTTGTCCAAAAAAGATAAAAACAACAAAAAGAAAAGCATTTTTTTTTTCTTCCATTTGCTGCTAAATGGCCTGGTGTGAATGCTGCAAGTGTACCTGACGACTACTTGCGTGGAAAGGCGTGTTCCCCGGCTCGGCCGGGTCTATAAACTGGCAAGGAATCGGTTTTCGGTGCATGGCCTGACGAGGCGTTAGATCTACACATTTCTGGAGCCATGAAATGATATGTAGGTAAACGTGTGAGAGCATATCATTGCTTGGCTTTGGGAAGCCCAGTGTCTTGAGAGAATGGGTCTTCTTCCTGGTCAGGTGACTGTGTGACTTGTATGTTTGTGGTCTTAAAAAAAAAGAAAAAATAAGAAAAAACTTATAAAAAAAAAAAATATATAAACACACGAGGGTTTTGATTCCAGGGCCCCTACGTTGATCCTGATGCTGACCCCCTTGGCGTCATGATTCATTTGCCTTCAGTAGAGGTTTCCTATGGAAAAACTGATTCTGCTTTGGCTTCCTCTTCAGGGTGATGTACAGTGTAGACACATTTCTTCAGAGAGCTATATTGTTATCATTTGTAAACTGATTTCTACTTGTGACTTAATGAGGAGAGGTTTAGCCTGGGGCGGCCAGGAAAAGCCTGCTTGAAAGACGCCGTTCCCGGCCGCCTTGGGGGAAGTTACTATATCACTGTACTGTATGGCAAGCCAATTACAAATGGAGACTCAATCCGGACACTTATTGCCTTCTTAAATAACTTCACATCCGCTCAAATAACAACGTGGCAGAAGTGTCTGTGGCCGAGGGCAACGCCCGAGGTTGACGGCGTACTTCTGCCCATATGGTAAACAACAACAACCACAACCACAAAACCATTCAGCCTGATTGGCTCAAAACAACCTTGACTGAAGTAGCAGACGTAGTGAAGCATATCTGAAAAACAGACTTGTGGTTTGCGTCCTCAGAGATGATAGTTGAAGCATTTTTTTCAGGTATGATTTTACGTCTGGCAGGGGGTCAACAGTGGTTGAAGGGCCGCTGGTTGATGGCCGACTGACAAAGAGAGGCGTGTGTGTTTTGCTGTCTTTCACGAGGCTGGCGCAAGAAAGAGTCCTCACAGGTTTTTACATTTAAAATGATAGGCGCAAGCTGTGCAACTTTACATTCAATCCAGGAGACTCTGTGGCATTTTAAGAGTCGAGGTGATGAGTGAAAAATCCACGCCAGTAAAACTATTCCTTCTTCTCTTTATTTTTGATGACATGAATCCTATACAGTCAACTATTAAGCTAATAGAGTGTGTAACGTTGTGCTACTCTTGTCCAATAAAAAGCTATACGTGGATCCATAACGCTCTTCTTCAGCAAATCAGGGTAATATCGTTCTTCTATCTGACATATGTGATGACATATAAAATCTAAAGAAAATATATTTATGTATTCCAATTATTGTCACTATTCTTTACTCTGTACAAAATACTGTGCGTGTGTGCGTGTGTGTGTGTGTGTGTGTGTGTGTTATGGATTGTCAATGTCAATCAATATGGTGCAACGCTCAATACACAACCTAAAAAACAAAGGCCAACGGATTTGTCACAGGAATCCTCAAACACTCCCCGCTTTAATGAAATTGGTCTTTGAACGTCACACAATCTGCAACATCTTCCTGTCATGAAGGATTTGACGGATTTCCAGCTCCGATCAAACTGGGGTTTGTCACATGGTGCTGATAACAATAATATTTAAACAACAACAACAACAACAACAAAAAAGGCATCTGTCCATCAGATCAGACTCCCCTTTCAGCCCCTCCATCATTTACATCAATTCTAACTTTTTCTATTGATGGCTTGAGTTTTGCTGTTGGACCAATCAGAGAAAGATTGACCTTGATCTTTGCTCTAAGCGACAGCAGAATGAGGAAATCTGGATTGCTGACTTGTGTGATCGTTATTATTGAGCATATACCATGATTTTTTCTTTGTAAAAGCCAGTCTCTGAGATTTGATACCACAGCCCCAAAGTTTTCGTTCGTGTTTTATAAGATGGGTGAACATGGTTTGGTTTAAGTTTATTTGATAAGGGTATTGAGCCTGCTGTGTTGGTCTGTTTTGATTGGTAAAGTAACAATATGGAGTTTGACATCTGATTAAAAAAAAAACACCATAGACAGCTCATGTGGAATGAAGATTTCGAAAATATTACAAATTGCACCTTTCGCTGTTGATTGCTTGTAGAAATGCTCTTAATATTCTGCATTCCCACCTGCAGAGAACCGTAGCATTTTTCAACTCATTTTTTTTTTAATCATGTAGCGTACATAAAAAGCTCTGGAAAACATGAAATTGTCACCTGTACACCAAAAGACTATAAATATTTTTTGTGACAAATTACTCAAAAAGCTGGTCAGGCTTGTTTTACAACGAATTGGGGTCATAAAGACAAACTTTAAAGGGTTTGCTGTGGCGTCGAATCTCAGAGTCTGTCTTACAGTTCCTCGTGTGTCATTTCTAATGTATCCGGTCTTGTTCAAACTCACGTGCGCTGCCCTCTTTGCTTGTTAAAAGCACCTCAGCGTCGGAGGTCGTATGCTTACTACCTTCCGCGTGTTTTCCCAGAATGCAGCAGGAGTTGTGTTTCCGCATGCCGATTACCCTGCGTAGCTCTGAGAGAACAAAGTGACGTCCGAAGTGACTCACAGATGGGAAATAATTTCTCTGATGGGTTTTAAAAAAAAAAAAAGGCTCTTCACCATCACAACAAGTTGTCGCATGGCTTTATGGGCTCTCTGTACTCTCAGTTGTATGATTTCATACTTGCTGCTATTGAATGAGCACAAAGAGACTTCAGATTTAGGGGTGTCCATGACACAGTCTTATTACATTCTGATGATACCCCCCCCCCCCCCCCCGTTCTTCTTCTGCACCTTATTTCCTACGACCATCAAAAGACCAACAGCATTACTCACCTTGCACTTGGTTTTTACACATACAAGGAAGAAAAAAAACCAACATTTTGAATATGATGCCTGCTGAACCAGGTGCCTTAATCAAATATATGAGAACACAAATCTGCACCTTTTGTCAGTCTGGAGGGGGTTTCCCTACAGAAACAAGGGGCTGGGTTTCCCAAAACCTTCACCTGAACTACAACCGTGAAATAAAATTCTCATTTTAACCCAGAACTACAATTTCAATAATAATCAACCTTTACTAAAGAATAAAAGCTGTGGCTTTTGTCTGGATAATGAAAAAAGTTAAATGATGGGATTTGGGAAACCTGGTTCTTTCTCTTTCTTTTTTATTTTCTTTTTAAACTCTTTCTCTGCCCACTACGCCACGTTCTTGTGTTTTCTGTATTGGCTGCTGCTGCTATCACCGCCTGTGTTTCCGTGTAGAGAAGAGCAAACTTCCACTGTGTAAGAGACAGAGGGAGACCCGGGCCTGCTTTTTACCAAGTCAATTACAAGGCATTCTTCTTCTTCTTCTTCTTCTACTTCTTCTTATATGGTTTCGACATGGAGCACTGTGTTGAAAAAAAAATTCAAAAAAACAAAACAAAAAAAAAAAGGTTTGATTTCTTAACTTTGCTCATATGAAGTGCCAGACCCTCCTTGAAGCCAGTGTTGGCACTGAGTCGCAGGCTGCGAATGAAGCGACAAACCTGAGCATGGAGGTAAACTGTGGTGCTAACCTGTCAGTGGCTGGGTGCTAACACGGCTGAGTTCAGTAGCTGTTTTAGCCATATTATTCCTTCTTCTGTCGACGACTCCGGTCAGTCCTGTGTTTCTGACTGCTGCACTGCTGTATGCTGACTTAGCGAGGTCTAACTCTGCTGCTGCTGCTTTGCTGATGAATGTAGACTCGTCTTCCTCGGCAGGATCATACAGACAGACGGGAGTGTCTGGTGGAGCTTTTCCTGTTGTTTGACTCACAGAGGGAGACTCTGGTCGTCAGGATCCAGAAAGATCTTGAATGTTGTATCTTTATATGGCCGCTGTCCTGCTTGTGTTTAAAATCTTTTTTTTTTAATATATTTTGGTTTGATATTTATGCTCTTGTCAAATGTTGCACAATTAATTATTTTTCCTAAATTATATTTTATTGCCATATTCTCTGGTCCCAGTGTTCTTACGATTTGTTTGCTATTTATTTGTTTCGTCCTCTTAATTTAACATGCAAAGAGACCATTTTTAAAACTAGATTTTATAGCTTTTAAACAAGCTTTATCATGAGGCTCGTGATTCACAGACATAGAGGTCAAAGTCACAGTGAAACCATTTAACAACTGAAACACAAAAAAAAATGCTACACTATAAAGTGATGAATTTGTTCAGAGGGGATTTACTGTTAGAAAAAAAATATATATAAAGGGATTAATATTTATCGATTCAAAATGTGATCCAACGCAGACTAAAACAACTCTCAAATCAAATAACAGCTCTGTAATATTAGTTTTACTGTTTATATAATATTATATATTTTCAATTTTATTTCATTTTTAATGAATGCAATGTATTCCCTCTCACCGCTAGAAGGAGCTCATGTATACCACAGTGTTAAAATCAGGATGTAGATCCTGCTTCATCTCATTGTTTTTGTAATATTAACTGTGACCACTAGAGGTCCCAGAGGTCTGACCTTTAGCAGCCGCTCAGTAAAGATGGGCGGTACTTAAAATTAAACAAATAAAAATAACAGTGACAGTTCAGCTGAGAGTAATTGACAGTAAGAAATTGTAGTTCGGTTGACAAGGTTTTTCACGAACTAAAGCTACAATTGTCCCAAAAAATTTTTTAATAGTTATCACATGAAATACATCTTCTTGCCCTTGCCAATGCACTTGCTGTATTTAATTATCCTTTATGTCTTTAGTTGAGTTTTAACACCCTGCTAACAGCAGCAGGACTTTCATTGTGAATTTGACTCTTTCTGTCTGTGGGGTCACGCCGCCTTCTGTCATTGGAGGTTTGTCGCGGTCAGACGTGGCGTTCGAGCCTTTAACTGAACTCATGGAGTTCCCAAGCTGAAGCTCGCCTTGACTTGTCTTTCCGTCACGACCGAGGTTCACGAACTTCGTCAGGTTAGGAAGTGGGCTTGTTCGCTGTCCCTGACTGAAAAAAATGAAGTTTTAATTATGATTGCTGTTATTATTTTGTTGGAGAGATTAATTGGAGATGTTTCACTCCCTCTGGGTGCTTTGTATAAAAAAGCTGATTGCAGAAGGGCTTTGGTTTGCAGTCGTCCTGTCAGGGAGCTCCTGAGATTAGCCGGGGGTCACTAAAGGCTGGTGGGCAGAGACTCCTCACCCTCCCCTGCAACGATTGAAAGGGGGAGGGATTTGTTTCCTCTTCTGCAGACTGATCTTATCAAAGCAAACGACAACAACAACAACAACCCACGTTCAATAATAACAAACAAAACCCCTCTTTCTATTTCTGCACACGTCCAACTCATCATCCAACACTGCAGTGATTTACATCTCCTTCCAGACTTGCCAAAATGCACGGAGCAAGAGACATTTATAATGACTAAGAAAATGTTTATCCTACAGCAACCTTTCTGTTTCCTTCCTCTGTTTTCTTTCAACTATTTCAAAAACAAGGGTAAGAAGATTTATTAGGAAATCCATACAAGTCCAAACATGTAGAGGATGTGGGAGGTATCGATCATCCTGAGCTCCTCAGCCACATGCCATTGTAATGATGCTTCTGGTCTTGTATGGTAACTTATTTGACTAGATCAACAGCATGGGATCTTTCTGTAGTTAGTCCTGTGTGTGTTCCTCTCCCCAGTCTCAGTAGGAAGGCTGTACTTCATTGCTAAGTGCTCTATAATAGATCTCTTGGTGATTATAATTTCATAAAGAAGCAAAACCTGCAGAAAGTGTATCCTGCTGAAACTAACTTGATCCTCTCTTTAGCAACAACGTCTATATTTGTAGTTCACATATATGCCTGTTCAAATACAATATCTTGACAGTTGTTATATTTATGTTGTGTAATAAATGTTGTGCTGGGTTTATTCTTTTGTTTTGACTAACTTTTTGTTTCATGTTGTGTTTTTTTTTTCTCTGTTTTGGAGGCACAGTGGGTGGCTTTATGCACAGGCATGGAAATGTAAAAGTCGTTTCTTTTTTTTGTTTTGTTTTTTGGTTTGTACTGTAACAGCTTGTTCTGTTTCAGAGCTTCTGACAGTTTTTGTCTCTGGCTGCACGACATCCTGCAGACACCTGCCCTGAATCTCTGTTGTGTTATTGTGCCTCTCTTTGTTTTCTTTCTTTCTTTCTTTCTTATTTTTTTAAGTCATTCTTTCTCTGTTGTATCAGCCAGGAGTTGGTACGACAGCTTTGCTTGTAACCACGTTAGTCTGATTATGTTTATTGATTTTAATATCAAAATAATAAAAACCATTAGCACCCCAGCTTGACTCTTGTGTTTTGCTTGATTGGATTGAATGGCTGCACATCTTGGATCACACAAAGTTTTTATTTTTTTATGCTTAACAATTTAAATAAGAACAATAACTTTTAGTAATATTGCACCACTGTTGTTCAAAATAGAATGCAGGAGTAAACTTAAGATGTTTAGGTAATTATGTATTGTATTTTTTTTTAAATGAATTTGTTGAACATATAAACTCATTTTGAACACAATCACACTTATCCAAGGGAAGTTGGAGAGAGTCATTAAAAGCCTCTTTCTAGAATGTTCCTGTTATTCAACATAAAAAGTGGTGAGACAGTTTCCAGGTTTTATGCTGCACTTGCTATTATGAAATCTTTCACCAGTCAACAAATCATGTCAGCAGGTTTATATATAACAGCTGAAACTTTTTCATATTGATTGGCATTCTCTCAGGTATCACTGTTTTATTTTCACTATCATTTATTTTTTTATCACTATCATGTCTGATAGTTTTGTTGATTTTAGCTTTTGCTTTTCCATGTGAAGTTTTTTTTTAATGTGTGAAAAAGTATTTAATCTTCAATAACAATTTGCTAATATCTATGAAACAAGGTTTCCAGTCAGTGGAATTTTAAAACAGGAACGTTTTCACCAATCTTGTCTACTTTTATCAGCTCAACACTCCTGTGTTGTGTTGGTTTTATAAGCAGTACTCTGGAATGTGAAGGCTGTTTAATAACTACAAAACAGCTTGTCCAGTGTTTATATATATATATATATATATATATATATATATATATATATATATATATATATATATATATATATATATATATATATATATATATATATATATATATATATATATATAATATATTTTTTGATCCAGTAGAAAAGTTTCATTAATCTCATCCAAAGATATGGATATTTTATGAATAATTTATTTGAGTGTTTTACTTTGTTGGAATGCCCCTCTTTGAAGCGGAAACTTTTTTGCTTCGCTTTTTTCCTCTTTCTTTTGGAACCTCCTGCTGGCCGTACCAAAACAACAATGGCGTCGTCTGCGGACGTTCATGTCCGAATCTGCGGTCAGGAAATCATCAAATATGACCTGGAAATCAAAGCCCTCATACAGGTACGAGCAGCAAGCGTGTTATGCAGCTTTTTTTATGTCACAAATTGACCATTTATGTTTCGTATCGATGTGAAATAATATGCGCAATATTAAAGTTGAGTAAAGTGAAGCCAATGCTATTAGCAGCCGGCTAGACAGAGCGGTCTCATCATTATTTATTAATGTTGGATAGTTATATTTACTGCAGTAGAAGCATAGTAATGCTATTCAGGGATATTTTTATCACATGCTTAAATGTGAAGTTGCTCTCTGTTCAGAAGTGGTTCAGTGGAGGAAATGTTGATTACTAACGAGAACGAGGTCTGTTAAAAGTTGTCACGGTTTGATCAGTCATGGGAGAAAGTTAAAGCGTAGGGGTCACATTTACCACATTTACCACAACTTTTGATCTGATAGCAATTACTATGAGGATATGCATGGAAGTTGTTCCTCCTTTTATGCACAATCGTGTCCATTTATACTACCAGTCGAAGGCTATTAAATACATCCATGCCTAATGTGTGGTTAAGGCAGCCTTGGGAAAGATAAAATACTACATGAATTACACTGGATAACAGCGCCACTGTTTTATTTCACCTCGCAGCGCTTGCAGACAAGGGATTGCTTTCCTTCTTAGCATTTTGTTAAATAGAAACCGAATTGCCTCAAAAATTCTCAATATTTGATAATGATGTATGTGACGACACTACTGTGATTTGTCAGTAAAAATCAAGAAATCCATGAAATTATATTGCAATGTTAGTGTAAAGTGAGCTTTGTTTCATGAATACTACATACCATATCTTATTATTATTTGTGTGTGTGTTTCATCCTTTCATCTTCAGGACATCCGGGATTGTCCTGGACCACAGTCTGCTCTCATGGAGCTTAACTCTCAGGTCAAACTGAAGTTCCAGCAGCTGAGGATGAGAATACAGGTCGGAATTCAGCCTCTTGTGCATTTTCTGGTTTGCACTAAGTACTTTAACTAATTGCCTCGACTTGAAAAGTATCTCGTGATTTTTTTCTCCTGTTGCTTGTTGTCAGGATCTGGAGCAGATGGCCCAGGAACAAGACAGTGAGTTGGACAGACTGGCCATCCAGGCAGAGACGGAGAGCCAGCGACAACAAATGTTGAGGTGTCTGAACACAGAGACGTGAAAAAATAAAACTCTTGTAGCACAAATCATTTAAGTGTAGGCCTTTAGGATGCTGATGTTGTCTAGAATCTGTATGTAATCTGTTGTTGACTGTTGCATCTGTTTTTTAAGATGTATTCCTCTCAGCAGATGTATTCATCAGAATCTTGCGAAGCAGTTTTTGACCATGTTTTGACAGAGATATGGAGTTAGCACAGAAACCCAACAATATTCAGCAGCTGAGATGAACAAAACTAAAAGTGAGGTTTCATTTCTCAAAGTTGGCGTCTGTTTTGTTTTTTTCTGCCTCTTCCAGCAACCAGACAGCTTGGAGGAAAGCAAATCTGGCCTGTAAGCTGGCCATCGACAACATGGAGAAGGACGAGCTGCTGCTTCGTGTAGAAAACCACAGCTTCAAACAGAAGTTAGTACCTGTCAGCTGCTGAAAATGCCTCAGATCAAAATGAATCTGCCTTTAAAGTCAATAGCTGGAATCAGAATGTTAACACAGTAATGTAGCTTTGATCTGGTGTCAAACAACCTAACTTTTTTTTTACTTACTGTGGATACATTTCTTTTCTCTTGGTTTCTGAAACCTCAAATGCCACAGAAATAGCCAGTATATTGCTTGATACTCAAGAAAACTTCAAACAGCCACAATTCACAGATGAGTTACAGCAGTTTTTTCAATAGTTCTTTAATTTGCTTTAGACAATTTCTTTCAAATAAACCAAACTTTGAAACTTAAAATTAAAAGTGTACGTAGTGTTTGTGAGTTCAAATTCGACTTTATGACTCAAAGGAATTCTGAATGTTCGGCTGATCTTCAGACACTTTACTAAAGCCTCCGCTGTTATTTTCAACCTTGAGTTCCTCTCTGTTTATTATTGCTTTTTATTTGAGTGATTTTAAGATGCCATTCTGGATCTGGTAAAGAGTGATCAGTCGCCGCTTAAGTTCAACAGCTCAAATGTTCTGCTTTGGTTTTGTCTCAGGAAGGCAACTAAAGAAAGTTTAGTGGAAACCAGCAGCAACATCACAGAGAGTCTGATGTCCATCAGCAGGATGATGGCTGAGCAGGTGAAGCAGAGTGAGGACACCATCAGCACTCTGGGTAAAAATAGACACTCTCACTACTTAAAATCTCATGTTTGTCTATTTTTGCTTGTAATGAAGTTGCAGTTGTATGTGACCCATGTTTTTTTTTTCTTCATTTCCATTCTTCAGCCACGTCCTCCAGGACAGTGCAGGAAACCAACGAGGAGTTTAAAAGCATGACGGGAACCATCCACCTGGGCAGGAAGCTGATCCTGAAGTACAACCGCAGGGAGCTAACAGACAAGCTGCTCATCTTCCTCGCGCTGGCGCTCTTCCTCGCCACGGTCCTCTACATACTGAAGAAACGCCTCTTCCCCTTCATTTAGCAAACCGCTTCCGGCTGCATATCCTCAAAGGGGCTCATGAGACGTTCAGGATGTAGAAGCAGCACTAAAACTGGAATTGTTGCACATAGAGGAGTCCGGTTTAAGCATTTCTCCTTGTGTATTCACAAAGGGCTTTGTAGTTTAATAACAGGGACTCTAGGAGGACTCCTTTTGGAATCTCATCCTCATCTCTGTGGCTTTTCAGTGAACGTGTTCTCAGTCTGAACACTTGTCCCGATTACAACCCCACCTATCTGTCATGGAGGGAATTTCCCTGGTGAAGAGTGAACGATGCTCAGGCGGCTGGGTTGTTGATTGTAGAAAAGCACTTTGATGCATACTGGGGCCTTCAAGGGGAAGTTTGAGTTATTTGAAGTGTGAGATACTGAAACAGTGAGTTTCTCACGTGCAGCAGGAAGCGGTCCTCTTGTTTAACTCCGAGATCCAGCAACCAACCATGCTGAGCCCCCTCAGTGAAGACCCATTTTAAAACAGATCAAATGTGAACGCTTCACTCAGGAGACATTCAAGTACTTGCCACATGGTTATTTCTCAGTCTGTACGCAGTCCAGGGACAGAAGCAGCAGCATCTCATTCTGAGTTATCTTGGATTACTGCCACCCAGTGCACACAAGTGGCATTTCTCCTGTCTTGCGTTGTGTAAACAAAATGTCATTCACCCATTAGGCAGTACTTCCACCTGCCAGATATTTCCTCATTACACTCATCGGAGCCAGTATTAGTTCCTGCATAGTTCTGAGCTGCTGCAGCTCGTCGGTCCGATCGAACCACGTGGATCTAGTTTTACTCCCTCTGTGCCTTGTTCCTGATTCATGGCTTTCCTTTCTTTGGAACAATTGTGATAACTGCTGACTACTGCAGACTGGAAACACACCATAGAGGTAGATTATATTCTATCTAACTCTCAAATCCTATACTTGGCATTTTTCATTATTACTGGTACATGAAGTCTGAGAATAACCCACGAACTGCTGCCATGTTGAAAAGATGGTCATAATGTTACAACTTCATGAAATGACTCTCCTGGTGAGGAGAGCAGTGAAAACACTCAAATTATGAAGTACAATGAATAATTTGTGTGGGTCTCTATTTTGGGTGGTTCAGTCACATTTCGTGGTGGAGTCTCCTGCTTGTCCAACCTGAGGGTGTAAACTGTCTGGAATACTTAAAACGGATTTCAGAACCGACCAGAGTCAAGGCCACACAGTATGCAATAATTTCATTTAGTTTACATTTTGTAAATTTACAATCTCAGTGTGTGTGTGTGTGTGAGAGAGAGAGCGAGAGAGAGAGAGAGAGAGAGAATACAAACCACTGCTGTAAAGAAGCTGGTACAGTTACCATGTGCCTTTCTCCTCTCCACTCAGATATACGGAGTACTGAAGAGTGTTTGTCCTCTGTGAATCAGACTGTGTGAAGGTCAGGTTGTATGAATGTAACTGAATGTTTTATATGTCTTATTACTGCGAGCGTGCGACTCTTGACCACATCGCCACTTTCAACACTGTGAATTTGTGAGAACTGCTTTATTATTCCAGAACTAACATAGTTAACAGACTTTCCTCTGTCCGCTGACGTCGTTGCGGTTAAATTCTGTTAAAGTTGCTATAGAAGAGCCATTTAAATAAAAACTTACAAAAT
The DNA here is from genome assembly GCF_902148845.1 of Salarias fasciatus. Taxonomy (NCBI): domain Eukaryota; kingdom Metazoa; phylum Chordata; class Actinopteri; order Blenniiformes; family Blenniidae; genus Salarias; species Salarias fasciatus. The sequence continues at coordinate 12,026,145 of NC_043754.1, forward strand.
CTTTGAACCTGGTTCTGCGTGAAATGTCGAGTTCAAGTAGAAGAACACTGAAGCAAACACATTTCTACAACAAGACTAAAAGAGTGCTTCTCCTCCCACTGACTGCCTACAACATAGCACCTGATTACATGTCAATAATACGGCGCACAACACAACAATCATCATAAATACAAAAACAGACTTAAATAGGTAGAATCCTGACTTGGAGCCATCAGCTGCACTTGAGCTATAAATTCCCTGTCGTGGTGACTTGAGTGAGTCCCTGTTTTGGCTGAAGGATGGAGCCGCTGCGGTTTGCTGTGATGCTGAAGTGAGGTAGATATTTGGTTTTGGTACAAAGAAAATGTTTTAGGAAAAAAAACCCCCGACAGATTAAATAAGTTATGCTGCACTGAATACTACTGCTGTTACTTTCACTCGTTCTATATAGCTTGTACGTTGGTGTTAATGATCTTTGCGAACCCTGTCTGTCTTATGAAGTGGTGGCGTTCGATTCCTCCGACTCGGGGAGGCTGGGCTCGGTCACGTTCTCCATCTGCAGAGGCTCGCTGGCGTCCTTGGCCGGGAGTCTCTGCGCCGTGACGGTCCCTGCCTCCGTGGTTGGAGGCGAGGTGGAGGTGGCGTGCTGCGCAGCTCCCGACTGGCCCATGGGGCAGATCCCCGCAAAGCTGCCGCACAGCGCCCCCCAGTGCTGCTCGCACTGCCCCTGCAGCCGCCGGCCGACCCATGCCCTGACCTCGTCCCCGCACTTCAGCAGGAAGTTCATCAGCTCCACGTAAGGCCTGAAAGGATGAGAGGCTGTAAGTAAAACCACTGGTGCATTCAGATGAAGCAACCCTCTCTTCCATAATTCCTGAACACAGCCTGCATGACACAGAATCAAAGAAATCACCAGACACGTGAAGATTTCTCGCGTTCAGTGTGTGTCTCTATATATCACCCTGAAGGGAACATCAGGTGGAACTGGACCAGGCTCCCCATGGTGTCCATGTGGTCCTGCAGGGCCAGGCAGAGCTGGTGTTTGGAGTAGCACTCCCTCTGGAGCGAGAACACCATCTCCTTCACCGCCGAGCAGCGGCGGCTCACGCAGCTGAAGCGCTGCCGCAGTCCCAGCGCCATGCAGCGCAGCGCGTCCTTCACAAAGGACTTTCCCTGTGAGGAAGAGGAGCAGCATGAAACGCGTGGCTCTGCTAATATGGCGGAGATGCAGGCGGTTTATCAGCAGGTCAGTCATCCGGGAAGCAGAATTTCAACAGCAAGTACTGAAGCCTAGAATAGTTCACTGACAAATCACATCATCTTCTATTTTGACATCCCGAATTTTTCTGCAGTTATCTCTACAGTAAATCGCTGTCTGGTTCTTGCTCCTTAAATATCACTGTCAAACAGTTATTCTGCAACCCTGCACCTCCAAATCACCACCTCATCCCTCAGCCTCGTGGAGGGAGCCCCTCCAACTTTCCCATTAGCCATCCGCCGCGCTGCTCCAACAGCAGCATCCAGGCCTGGAAGGCTCAGGGGGGCAATTCATTTTCCCATGCGAGTTTCTGGAACTTTAGTATACAGTAACTCAGTTTGTGACTGCGATAGTCCTGTGATGGACTGGTGATCCGTCCAGTATGCTTCACGACTTCATCCATTGTTAACCTGGATGGGCTCCAGTTCGCTGGGACCCTGCATGGGACATAATGATGTAACTGACTGATCGCTGGATGCTATTTCAAATAAATGAATCAGCCTTTGTATATCTGCCGTGTCCCTTCTTGAACCCGGTCCACTGTAACCGCTCATATCGGAGGCACACTTGCGGACTTGCATCATTTTCTCATGCATTTCTATTCTAGTAAAGTGGACAAGCTGTTCCTTCTCTCATTTCAGTTCCCCTCTCAGATTGTTTTGTAACTGGTGTGGCCGTGCATAACTTTTCCTCCGCTCCGTATACAAGAAACATTCCTCACAAATGACTGCAATGACTGATGGGATTAAATGAAATAAAAACATGGATCCAGACATGTCTTCTCCCACCCTGCCCTCGTTTGCAGGCTGAACTCAATATCGTGGCCTCAGCTAATCCAAACGTGTCTGAAAGCAATCAAGTCACTTTACAAAATGCTTCTGAGTGTCTGTTATGGAGTCAAGCTACGGCGCTGGTCCTCACCTGTGAGTCGTAGCGTCCAGCGTTGTGCAGCAGAGTCAGGCATATGTGGTGCAGGCCCTGGATGTCACAGGAGTTGTTGTTGAAGCACTGAAACATGCCACAGCCGACATCTCCAGAGCTCACCAGGCAGCTCTGAATCTCCGCTGAGGGACAGAAGCAGAGAGGAGGGTGACCACACTGAAATCAGGAACTTTCCGTTAGATTCTGAAGTTATACACTGCATCACAACACAACTCAGTTAAGACTTCCCTGTCTTGTAATTTGTTAAAAAGTAAGTTCAAAGTCTGATTCAAAATGTAAAACCTTTACTTCAAAGGTCAAATAACTTAAGCATTTTATATAAAATCGTCTCTTTTGTATCTGTGAATAGTTATCAGGTGTCTGCTTAATCCCAAACCGGTCTGCAGCACCATTTTGACACTATTATTACAGGGGGAGGCCCGAGAGGCGCACTCCAGGGCTGCTGTTATGTCCAGTTCTGGAAGACTAATAATCTATGTCCAGATTATCTGTCACTTCAACTGATGAATCCAAAGATGCGGAAATAAACTGTGCCTTCACGACTATTTATATTATCTTACAGGAAAAAAAAAAATAACTACCGCTTTTTTGGCACGCGTGAGGAACGTGCCGCTCTCTTAACGGGGACTCCTCGTCTCAAACATACATAGAGCAGGTACACAACGTTTCATCTTGTGAGTTAAAATCTGTTTTCTTCTCTTGAATCGCTCCAGTGAATCAAACCGAAGCAAGAGTTCGTGCATCTTACCTTGGTTTTAAAATGAGGGCGCGTGACACAAAGCGCGGCAGCTCTAAATAACTAGTAATATTTAATCTCTTGCTGCATAATTATCCACTGAAACATTCAAGTGCAACACGCGCTCGTGGGGCATTCGGATTCAAGAGGACGCGTGTACTTCCATTAAGCGCGTAACACCCCCAGAAAAGGACGCGCACGTGTTAAAAAAGATGCATAGCTCACCTGTGCTCTGCAGGGAGAGGCGCCTCTTGACCCGGCCGGCTTGTTTCTCCTGCACATCGTGCGGCTCCGCGGCCAGCACCTGCTGGCACAGCAGCAGGGGAACCAGCGCCAGGAGCGCGCACGAGCTCAGCTGCATTCCGGAGGTCAGTGCTACTTCTTCTCTGCCCCGTTTGTTTGTTGAAGAGATCACACGGGACCGGCGTGTACGCGCTCTGACGGAGTTTCCAACACACACTGTGGAGCTGCCACGCGAGGGCTGCACTTTATACCGCCGCAGGAGAGCCGCGCGCTCGCGCCGCCAGGAGGACAGAGAGTTTGCGCGTCTCGGCCAATCACGGCGTGGCTCCGTGAGCGCGCGGCGCACGTGGAGCCGAAAGTTTACCGTGGATGATACGCATAGGAGGCACTGTAGCGGCAGAAACTATGAATAAACTGACGATGAGAGAATGGTGGGAGGGCAGGAGGAGAAAACGGGGTCACACTCGGAGAGAGAGAGAGAGAGAGAGAGAGAGAGAGAGAGAGAGAGAGAGAGAGAGAGAGAGAGAGAGAGAGAGAGTCAGTCCTGATAAGATCTTCTTGTTCCTCCGCGGGGCTACGTGAAGGTCAGCCACTCAAGACATCCACAGCCAATTAAGCGAGCAGCCAGTCGAGCCCGGGTCTGAGGGAGAGCAGCTGCTCCGCTGGCAGGGAGGAGACGTGCAGCGACGGGCCGGGCTGAAGGACGGAGCGGAGGACGTGATGAGGACCACGATTTCCAAACTGTTATTGAAGCCCACATTCCTTACCCCCCCACCCCCCCTCTCTCTCCATCATGTTTGTCTTCCATGGCTTCTTTACGGATCTGTTGTACTCTGATGCAACATTTCTGCAACATTCCCGGATGAGATCCTTTAATTGTAAATGCATTTTAGTGGTTAATAGGTGGAAGAGGTGTAGATTATCAATTACAAATAATAGCACCGTTGTTTAAACATGCTGAAGTAAAAGTAGAAAGCAGCTTCCCAGATCAACAAACATGGAGCATTTGTCAAAAATAAAGTAATTGGTCACAAAAATGTAGTTAAAAAAGTCTGGATATTTTGAGTTATACTTTTCAAAATAAAAGTGTGTCACATTGTCTGAGTCAGAGATGTCAAACTCATTTGTTTCAGAGGTCAGAAAAAGTCCAGTTTGGGCTCGACTGAGCCAGATGGACTGAATCATATATGAATTACAATAGCTCCCAATGTCTTCCATTCCATCAGTGAAATTAAAAAAAAAAAAACGTTCCAAACATGCATTCGGAGTTTCTTGTTGGCTTCTCTAAATTGATCTGCATATGTGCATGTGTGTGTGTGTGTTTGAATGTGTGGGTCCATGTGTGTGCTTGTGCTGACCTGTCCATGATGTATGTTTCTTCCAGGTTTCCAGCACCTTGAATTGATGCTTCATCGGCTAAAGCAGCAACAAAAACGGCTGTATATACCTGACTGCATTCATCCGCATGTTGAGTCATTTCATGGTTAATACGTTTCAGTGAGTACAGTAAAAGCTGATTGGTGTGTTCTGCAGCGAACCTGTCATAATATGTCCTCAATCACCTCCCGAATATATTTTGGGTCATACTGACCTACGTCAAGGTTTAAATATTATAGGCGAAATCATTTCAAAAACTTCTGGAGGATAAAGCTTCTGCTGGGATTATCTGGTGAAATAAACTTGGAAATGGAAAATGAGCTATTTAACATGTCTATAAATGTCTCTGGGTGGTTATAACGTACACTCGCTGCCAGGTCAGTGCGACCTGGCAGCGAGAAAGGATGCTATAAAGGGTAAAAATATCACAGTTTGATTGAAACTGATTTGTTTTGAAGAATTTGAAATTGAACATTGCTGCTGAAGCTTTAGCCTTGAGGAAACCACGATATGAGAAGTGGAAAATTTGATTCCACTACAGTTTGATGGAAAAGGAATTCAAGTGTAACAAATATCTTAAGGGGGGGAAAAGTTTTTAAACTGCTCTGTGGTACTCAGATATGCTGTCACTTCACAGTTAGGTGATTGTAACTGGAAGGTTCGTAAATAATCATTCCAGTTCAGACTGTGGAGAGCGACCAACAAACAAACACGGCAATCACAAGAACCACATACTCAGCGCCGGTTAAACAGATGACTGGGACAAATCCGAACCAAATAGATTCACTTTTCAAGCCTTTATTTCAACCCAGGTTATGAAGGCTGAGTTCACCCTGAACCGATCGCCATTACATCTCAGGGCAGACAGGGAGACAGTTCCACAATTACATTGCCATGGTTTGGACTCAGGAATGAAACTGGAATACCCCTAAAATACACAAACAAGCACAAGAACACACAAGTTCAATAGAGAAAGACCCTGAGCTGGATCCAAACCAGGAACACCGTCACTGTGAGGTGACAGAAATGTGACTGTAGCGAGTTTCAGCAGGAGCTCCTCAGTGAAGATCGTCTTCATGTGAAAAAGTCTTATATAGCCTCAGGTGATTATATATTATACATTAAGAACAGTTTTAAAGCTGTATGTCATGTATTTTGGAAATTGGGCCTTTCAAAACAAAAAGGCTGCAAACACATGAACTCAGCACGTCCCAACCGGTGTCAGTTTTCAACACTTTTCAGATGCTGTGTATCATTCCCGATCTGAGGTGAATTTTCCCTTTTTTTTTCCCCTTCATCATATGTTCAGTTTTTTTTTCAGCCAAGTTGTTGTTGGTGTGTGTTTTGCCGCAGAAATGTCCATGACCTCTGACCCCTGACATCAACAAAGGCACAAACCGTCACGTCGGTGATTCAGTGTGAGCCAAACAAACAGCTCCTGCCTCTCAGTCTGTTGCATCCTTGGATTTATATACTCTGCTGTATATGTGGCTTAAAATGTATGTGGGTGTGTGTGTGTGTGTGTGTGTGTGTGTGTGTGTGTGTGTGTGTGTGTGTGTGTACTGCAGTGGGAGGTCAAGGTAGAAGGACAGGGTGTGTTTATGTGTGTGTGTTCATGCGGGGGCCCAGCTGGGGAAGACGTACTCTCACAGGGGTGAGTGTTTGGACGTTGTAAAACATTTTTTCCCTCCCTTTTTTTTTTTTTTTTGCAATCTTTCCCGCTCGTTCATTCCTGCCGAGCTTCAAAACAACAACCCACAAGTTCCCTCACACAACCTTTGATGACCACCCACACAACGACCCTTCACCCCAACACTACACACACACACACACACACACACACACAGAGCCCTAAAACAGTACACTAATGCACAGACATCACTGTGCAAACAGGACCTCCTACTCTCTGTCTTCTCACATGATCACCTCGTAAACATTTTACCTCTCAGCTTGCGCACACTCACATGTACGGTTCGGTGGAAAAATGGATGCCTACCGTAAAAATAGGACATGAAGACGTACTGTAAAGCGCTGTTCACTTTGCACAGCGTGGTGCAGAACTCATCTTGATTTAGGACCACACACTGGTGGTTTAAATGTAACACAAAGCAAGTGAAAATCACATTTTCACACCCACATCTGGAGACATTTCCTTTTAATGGGTTCAAGCTTTATTATTTTTTGTGTCATTTTCTTGCTCAAGATGAGATCAGCACAGATCTGATCAGATCAACAGATCAACACAATCTGTCTGCTCACGATTTTCTAAGCTATATTGTTTTCTAATATGAAAAGTTTCAGTAAAATTGATGTCTTTATAAAGATTGAAGGGTCAATCCAAGCCATATAAACACTAACAAAACCTTTTACTCGCTAATATTAAAAAATGTAAAATGCTTATTTCTTTTTTTATTTTTCAGCCGACATTTTGCATTGGCTGGATGACCACTGGATCCCTCACACACACACACTGAAAAGAAAGGGATGTCCAGACACTCGCTGACATATTTGTGTTGACATGCAGATTGCTCCTCTTCCAAAACAAGAGGTTAAATCAATAAAGTTACGCAAGCCGAGGCTGAGGCTCCTCCATAAACTCATTCCTCCGCTGCACCACAACTGGGAATCCCAGATATGAGAGCCGAGTAGGACGACGACTGTAGAGATACGGCTCAATATTTAGGAGGCATGTTGAAAGAACAAAAAATTCAAAGATCTTCTATACAATCACATCCCGATGATGACAACATATAACATTTCCTTAAAAAGTAGGCAGTTGGAATTTACTTTCTTCCTTCCTTTCAATAAATGATTTCACATCATGTGTTTTAAGTGCTAGGACTCTATTTGCAGCCGAAAGTCATCAGATCATCGATTTAGTTTATTCAACAGGTACGCTATGAATTGCAAACAGGTTTCCCAACTTCAGAGAAACAATTACACAAACAGTTGGTGGAACAAATAACTTATGAAAAAAAAACCTAGCGGCAAGAAATGGGCAGCTTAATTATTAAAGAAAGTATGAATTTTATTAGTCCGCATAAATTAAACACATTGACCAAAAAGAATCCAGACAGTTAACTCTTTGTAACTCCGTTCTGTGCTCAATAAAAATATTTGGCATCAACACTGCTCATAAGCATAAATCCTTAAAAACAAAAAAAAAAGAGAAGAGAAACTGAGTGTAGTGAACATACAGTAGTCATCATGGTGGCTTTAAAATTTTAAACAGATTATTCAGTTAGAGACAGCGTCACACATCGATAACATGAGCTTCTCTACACCATCAAAAAAAATTAAAGTAATATTGAAAACCTGATAGACTCCCTTGGAAAAAAGAGCAGAAACTCTCACAATCTTTTTTTAAAACATGTCTACAGCTTACAAAAAATCCAGTCACTCTAGAAGCAAAAAGTTTAGGATCATAACAGATCGACCAACAAACATTTACTAACATGCGCATCAGCGACTGAATGAAGCTCTTCAGACGCACACACACACCCTGTTGTGCGGTATTTGACTCTGCAATACAGAGACAGTTCACCGCATGGCCGCTGTGCATCCTCTCCACCGGTAGCCTCCTGCAGGTGAGACGCGCCATGAAACTCTCCTGAGTTTAGTCCATTACAATGAGGCAGCAGGAAACCAGCCTCACTTCTTCTTCTTCTTCTTCTTGATGCTGCCTGAACCTTTCCGAAGGTTACAGCAAAGCCAGCCACACAAAACTGTCTGTAGACCTCAAAGCAGCAGCAGGCGCACCTGAAGCGGCATGGAAAATTGAGATGAATGAACTGTATTTCTAAAATTCAGGCAACAATAAATGTAAGGTTTGCTCTCTGAACTGACCTCAGGGGGTTTTGGGTCCAGGAGCAGACGGGGCTTCATGTGGTTCTGCCTGTTCTGACGGAGCAGAGCTCAGGCTGGAGGCACTTTCCTCTTTTCTGTCCCCTGACAGGAAATCGTGGATGGCAGTTTCTATGTTTGGGCGGAAAGTGTGGTTCATCTTGGGATCCACGACCTGAGTTATGATTCTGTCTACACCGGACTCCAGCATGCCCGACCTGAAAGCACAAACACAAACAAGTGTTGCTCCACAGTTTTACAGTGGAAAAGGTGAGAGGGATTTCCATGATTTAAATCCACAGCAAAAATAACCAAGAAATGAATTGATTGAAGCCAGGATATGTATCATTTTTCACCATGTTGAGAAATCAGATCTGCTGGTGGAAACTTTCAGAAACCTTATGCTTTACATTTTGACCTCATTCAGATGCATTTTCTCAGTTTCCCTACGTCTCCTCATGAACCTCAACCTAAAGAACAACTGACACCTGGTGGCGAACAACAATTAAAGCAGCTGCTTCAGACTATGAAATGAAGTGGCCCTTTAGAAAATTCTATGTGCATTAAATGTGAACCTTTTCAGTGTGTTCTTTTAGTTTATTGCATTAAAACAAAGTGGAAATACTGCAGATGTCAGCAGTATAGATTAAAGTGCTATCATTACACTGGCTGTGGCAAAGCTGAGACCAAGTTAGATTGGCTTCGATGCTGTGTGTGCGGTGGGGATTTTAAAGGAGGAACTCACTGGACCACACTCTGCCTCAGTCCGTTCCTCATCTGGTTCTTGTTGATGGACGGGTTCCACTCCTGCGTGCTCAGGTGCGACGTGACGAAGTTGTCCACTTTCTGCCGCAGGTTCTGATAGGCAGGCTGGCGGCAACAACAACTCAGTCAACACTCACTGCAGCCACGATCATTCTGGGAAAGTGGGTCTTATCTTTGGGGGGATAGTTAAGATTTACCTTCGTGTCAACATCCGCCAAACAGTCCCGACGGAACTCATCGAAAAGCCCTCGGTTCTTTAAGTGCTCCACAATCATCGCGATAAGCTGCGGGTCTCCAGGGGGAAGGCCGCCCGGATTAACGCCGACATTACCGCTACCCTCCGCCATGCCAAGCACAATTCAGAATGTTTTATCACAGAGCCGTGGGTACTTTTCCTGTTAGCATCGAAAGCTAACACAACAGTGGATGTTCGACTCGTGACCCCGGATGTACTTCCTTCCTCTTCTTCTTCTTCTTCTTCTTCTTCTTTTCCTTTCCGGCAGGCTGTACACATATACATATATATGCTGCCCCCTTCTGTTCAAAGAATTACTCGCAGTACTTTATATTCTTGGGTAAAGGTTGGTGGAAAGAAGGAATCTTACAATAGCCTTTTTTATGCCTCGTGAATTTATTCTATAAGCAAAGATTGACTTAATTGAAAATACAGTAATTTTAAGCTTTGAAAGATCTTACTTCCTTCCTCTTCTTCTTCTTTGGGGTTAAAAGGCAGCTTGCGTTCCTACAGTTCGCACTACTGCCATCTTTTGGTCCTATTCACTTATTATTTTATTCGTCATTTCAATTCAAGCCCGTTGCTTTCAGGAAGCAAATCAATCTACCTAATCCTAATCTACCTTGTCCTCTACCTCTTCCCCATTTCAATATTCCCTTAACTCCTCGTTTTCTCACTCCCATACTTATAGCAGTTCACTCTGTTGGTTCAGGTTCTTGGCACAAAGTTTGTACATGATGCACTTCTTGCAAATCACAGGGGTGGAGAGATCTGAACTTTTGGTTTTTACGGTTGTAATTTGTACAATCACAGTCTTACAAGAAAAGAAGCAGAAACAAAACTATTGGATGAATGGATGGATGAATATTTCTAGCTCTAGGCTTATCAGCCTTGGTTTGTTTTTGAAATTACAATACATTTTTAAATTTTATATTTCAGGGTTATATATGGATATGCTTATATTTCTCACGATTATTAGTTTGTGGTCACGTGAATAAAATTTGGCTCATCAAAGCTAGATATTTACAAACAAAACAAGCGCACCCTTCAGAGTTGCGCCTGCGCATTGCGGCATGACCCCGGAAGTATTTCGTTCAATCGTCTATGGTCAGTGCAGACGTGCAGAGTGAGGGAAAAACAGCCGCTAAAACACGTTTAAAGATTTTGATTATTTAAGTCTTGAGAAAATAGGCAAAACACACTCACACCAGAGTGGAGCCGGGTCGGTGGTTGTGTGTGACTGAGGATCCGCTGTTAAAGTCTCATCAGCTGGAGTTTGTTTTTGACTTGGAAAGGTAACGTTAGCATGTCTGCTAACACCAACGTTCTCATTCTGAGAGCAGTGTGTTTTTAGTATTTTTATTTTAGTGTATTTTTCAGAAGTGGCGAACAAATTGTTAAGTTCATTACAGGGTTATTACAAGGATGGGAAAAATTATTCGTGTACACGTTCATTTTAACAACCAGTTTAGAGTTCCCTTTCATTTATTCACCAAGTGTTTTTAACACCAAACAAATATCCTTGTAGACTTGTCCTTGATTTACAAAACCAATAATGCATAAATTCCTTAAATTCCCATCAATTGTTTGACAGGTAACAAAGAATGAGGTTGAGGACCTGGAGGCTGCTAGTTGCTGCTGTCAGTCTGCTCCTTGTTGAGTCTGCTGGAGATAGAGCTGCAGAGTAAAAGAAAACTGTCCTGCTTGTCAAATAGTACACAGAAGTTTACTGAAGTGCATGGTGTAACTTCAGTGTTGCAGAATTTATTTTTTGTATGTGTTTGTAGCAGATACCTCTCATTAATATGGTGTCACTCCTTCAAACTTTTTTATATGAACCTATTTACTAGGTAATGTTGGCTTTTCACCTCCATCACTGATTCACTTGTGTAGTTGCTTGTGATTTGACACCAGGCACCAAAAAGACCTGAAATATATCAAAGAAATGGCAAAGCAGAAAGCATTTGACATCACTAATTAGCCTTCTAATTGATTTTCTGTGATTTGCTGCTTCATTTTGTTACAGATGAGCAGCGAATCAAACAAAGAGTTTATGGAACAGCTGCGGATGCAGGAGCTCTACAACCAGAGGACTGAAGATGGTTCTGACCCGTACACATACACTGATCCAGAGGATGGCACAGTCTACGACTGGGACCACGAGAAGAAGGCCTGGTTTCCGAAAGTATGACGTTTTTTGTATTTATGCCCCTCTAGTTTTCTTTTGTCTCCCATAGTTTAATACATTGTAACTCAGACTGTGGACCTTCTCTCTTTAGATAACAGAGGACTTCATGGCAGCCTACCAGGCAAACTATGGCTTCACTCAGGAAGGAGAACCAGATGCAAACAGCACGGCCCCGAGCAGCACCGACTCCACTGCTCCCACGGCAGACAGCCAGAAACCACAAAAGGAGAAATCGGCAGCTCCCGCCCCAAAACCAAACCCGGAGCAGCAGGAGGCGCCAGCCAAAGAAGCCAAGCAGAAAGGCGAGAAGAGGAAAGCGGAAGCAGGTAAACTGAGTCCCAAAATCAAAGAGGAACGGATAAGAGTGCAACTAACCCTCATATATGAATCTTAACAGCTTTAATGAATGAATCCTTCTGGAATATCCTCATTTTCTTCATTAATTGACCTCTAAATATAATCTGCTCGTCGTCATAGTCACAAGTATAGACTGTGCTTAGCTAAATAATACACAAACAAATATTTTTTTTTTCTGGATTGAACAAATCCATTAAAACCTGCACATTGCCGGCGGAGGAATTAAGGTTAATCTCTCCAGAAAAATGTAGTGGATTCAGGAGTTTGCAAACCTGGGGTCCAGTAAATGAAACAAGACTGGTTCGGGGGTGTAAAGCTTGTTTGACTTAGAAAAAACTCCAATCTTTTCACTGGTATTAATGAGGCGTCTGCTGATGTGAGTCATGTCTGTCACAGTGATGTCTCTGAAACCATACAGGCTCTATAATGTTGAAAAACATTACAGAGATATGGAGCTCACTTTACTTTATCCATCTATCCAGCTGCTTTGTCCAACTCAGGGTTGCATCACAGAGACACCAACGAAAACACACTCGCATATCACACCTAGGATTGAAATAGACTTGTCACTTCCCCTCAGACATGTTTTTTTTGTTATTACTGTGTGAGAGCTGTGGAGTACCAGGAGACAGCCTGTTCACACACTATAATGTTTCCTGTATATATTCAATAAAGGCCTGACATGACATGATTGATTGTGTCCTTCTATATTTGTGACCTAAATTGAATCTTACGGTCAATTAATTAAAAAAATAAAAAATCAAACAGGAATTCCAAAGGCTTCACATACTTTTTCTGGCCATAGTGAGTTTATTGATTATATATGAACAGCTTGCAATTCTTAAGTTTCCAATTTCAAACATCCATGCTAATTATTTTGGGGTTTTTTTCTCTCTTTTGCAGGATGGTTTGATGTTGACGACAATAAAAACACAAACGTCTACGTCTCTGGTCAGTATTGCCTGAATCTCCTTACCAAAGAGGCAGATGTTTTCTGAGTGGCATCCTTTTTTTTCATTCTTTATTTTTTTAAACACTTCCACATTTTGGTTTTCTAAACTGGGTCTTAGTTTTTCCCTCCCGTCTCTCGCTCCCTCTCAGGCCTGCCTCCCGACATCGGCACGGACGAGTTTGTTGAGTTGATGTCTAAGTGTGGCATTGTGATGCGGGACCCCATCACTGAGGAGTTCAAGGTCAAACTCTACAAGGACAAAGAGGGAAACCTAAAGGGAGACGGTCTTTGCTGCTATTTAAAGGTTAGGATTTCCTCACGGTCAGCTTGAAGCTCAAGTTTCCAAATCTATAAAGGAGATATTATGAACATATGAGTGGTAGACTTTGATCGTTGTGTTTGAGCCTTTTATGTGACTCTTGAGTGTTTGTGATTCTCTGCAGAAGGAGTCGGTGGCTTTAGCGATGCGTCTGATCGATGAGTCTGAGGTCAGAGGGTACAAACTCCACGTGGAAGCAGCACGCTTTGAGCTAAAAGGCCAATACGACGCCAGCAAGAAGAAGAAAAAAAGCAAAGATTATAAGAAGAAGATGCAGCAGCAACAGAAGTAAAACCTTTTTGACTGCTCATTCCCCATGTTAAAAAAAATAAACTCCACTTCCTGGCTGAATCTAACTACATCCATATTTTCTTAACAGACAGTTGGACTGGAGGCCGGAGAAGCAAGGAGACGCGAGGAAGAGGCATGAAAAAGTCGTCATCATCAGGAACATGTTTCACCCCAGTGACTTCGAGGTGCAGAGAGGAGAACACACACCTTTACACACACAACTTATTGTCAAGCCGTAACCATCTCTGTGTTGTTTTTTTTTTTTGCAGGAAGACCCCCTGGTGCTGAATGAGTATCGTGACGATCTGCGGACGGAGTGTGAGAAGTTCGGGGACGTGAAGAAAGTCATTCTCTTTGATGTGAGTAAATTAACACAGAGACCTTAGAAAACATTCACCTGTGGCTGATGGCTGTGTCTGTGCTGCAGAGACACCCCGACGGCGTGGCTTCAATCGCGTTTAAGGAGCCGGAGCAGGCCGACGCCTGCGTGGAGTCGTTTAACGGACGCTGGTTCGGAGGGCGGCAGCTGTCTGCTCTGCTCTGGGACGGAACCACAGACTACCAGGTGAGACGGGGGGATGTGTGTGGAAGTTACACAAGGTCTCATTGCTAGAAATAAAGAATAAAATTCAGTGGACAGAGAAGTTCAATTCTTGTTTCCTGTTATGCTTACTTTTTTTTTGAGACAGAGAGATATGAATTTTATGAAAACATCACTTCAGTAGTAATGTCTGACAAAATCTGCAACTTCCACATCAACCTATAGGTGGAGGAGACGACACGCGAGCGGGAGGAGCGGCTAAAAGGCTGGGCCACTTTCTTAGAGGGGAGCGACAAAAAGCAAGAGAGCGACAAAAAGCAAGAGAGCGACACAGACGCCACCAAACCGGCAGAGAGCAGCTCGTCCTCGGAGCACAGCCAGCCGTCCAGCACCACAGAGCAGCCCCCCGAAACACAGACCGCCTCATCACAGCAGCAGGAGCAGGAAGTGGACTCGACCGACAGCAGCCTCGCAGGAAGCGATGAGGAAGACTCTTAAATCTCCTGCCGGGACTTTCCCGTCTGCACTGCATCTACGGAGAAGATTCAAAAAAGGACTAATTTGGACATATCAAGCTGTTTTGTAATTTAGAAGAATAAAATAAGGATTTTGTTTACCCCATGCTCATCATTTTGGTCACTATTGTATGTTTAATACACATAATCCTCAAATCAACAAATTACCACTTGTAGTTTGTAGTCAGTGTATTTTTTTTCCTTATTGTGCTTATAACCTTGAACCTAAAATAATAGACAAAGAAAATGAACAAAATTGTGTGGTTTCAGTGTGCACTAGATTTCCTCTTTAATCATGAAAAAGTAGTGCCATCTAAAAAATCAGCTAAATGAAAAAAAAAGAGGATAGATTATTGTAAATATAAAGATACCAATCCAAACTGTTATTTCATAACATTTAGCTACAGGATACTTTAGCCATTAGTAGAAATTATTTAAATAAAGGTATTTCCTTTAGATGAAAACATGGTTTTGCTGTTTGTTTTTTTACCTTAAAAGTAGAGGGTGAACTGGCATTGTAGTATTGAGAAAGAATAATTATTTGGACATAACATGAATGATTTCCACGGTCAACTTTGAGCTGACTAAAACAAAACAAGTAAAGAAATGGCTCACAAAAAAGGAGAGCTCGGGGGAATCCAGGATGCTGAATTGTTAATAGTTTCTTGAGATTTTGGTGTATTTATGTAGAAATACCAATTTCAAGTTGGGAGCATTTATATAACAGCTGAAATGTCAGTTCCTAGTTAATCTGTCGAGAAATGAAGATCATCACCAAGCTAAATTAATATAATTATGTGAGTTCAACATTGTTTATGCAGTTTTACTTATTTCACTTTTTGTCAGTTTGTCATCAGTTATCTTGATTTATTTATTAGTTATCTTTGATTTAGTTTGTTTAAGATTGAGCTCTTCCATCAGAAAATCCTGAAATCTCTCTTGGGATGTTTATATCATTATTATTTTTTTTTTTTCCAAGCACGAAATTTCACCTAAACCTAAGTGCAATTCACGTTACGCTAAACCACATTATCAAAACATGATTATGCATTCTCGTAGTCAATAAGTTCTGTCTTTGAAGAGAAAATTGCGGTTTTATTATTAAATTTGATTATGAAACAGATGGCCATGTGTTTTCAAGTATTTGTTGAATGTCTGCAAATGTCCTGGTAAATTATCATTTCATATTTCAAAGCTTTTAAACGGGCCATTAGATCATTTAAATCAAAACGCCAATTTCCTATATTAGAAATAAATATCTACATTTAGCCTGAATTGTTTTCAATTTTATCCAGGAACAAGGCATGCTGGGAAATTCACATTTATTTCTGGAGAGAACGCGCAGAGAGCAGCATTTATATACAGTGAATGGCAGACCGAGAGAGACTATCGAAAACGAAATTTCCTCCCAACATAAGGTGTAGTGTCTTACACTCGTTTTGAGAAAGGCTGTATGATGGACCAAAAGGTGAGTACCGGTTTCTTTGATAATGGGGGTTGTTAGCGGAATTTAATTAATCTGTAAGATGTATACATTCACTCAAAACACCTGTGAGTCTTTGTGCCTTAAGGAGTCGTTATCTGCTCTCGGGGTTGCATTGCTCCCTCCGTTTGAACTGATTGATTTTCGCCTGTTTACTGAAACTGTCTCTTGGGTTAAGTTTTATTCAATTCGGTGGAAAAGACCATCATCGCCACCACCTAGTGGACAAAGGGTGTTACTGCATTCCAGTCTATTTAAGAAACTAAACACTGTTAAACTCTAATCAAAGACTGAAGAGTAGAGCCAAGAGCATGCTAATAAATCGATAAACAAACCCAAATAATGAAAACTCTTGGTTATTTCTTTCAATGACATATCAGGCGGCTTTACAGACTGGAGATTCTGTCAAGTTGCTCACTTTCAAAATGAAAAAAATTCCACTCTTTTCCACTAGATCAGTCACACCTGATTGCAACGAGAGCTAATTACTGGGCTTCTTTACGAGCAGCTAAGTAATTAGCTCTCATTGCAATCAGGTGTGTTCCAACTGAGAGAGAGGTAAAACATGCAGGACCCTGGGCCTCGAGGACCAGGGTGAAGAAACCCTGCACTAGATGGCGCTGTCATCCTGCTGTTTCCTCTTTTTCTGATCAGGCCTTTTCTATCATTCAGTAGATTTCAGTTATGACACACTGGTATCAATCGGTATGAATCATTGTTGTTTTAAAAAGTTGTCCAACGTGATATTATTCTCTTTCTGCTGTTTGAAAGTTTTTGAGGCAAAAGCTGAAATCATGTCATGTCATTTATAATTTGTGGAAAATACAGTGCATGCTTTCAAATAGTCTCAAGTAACTTTACTCACTTGTATTTCCAAGCTTCTTTCGTCACACGTTAATTCACAAATTAAGACTTAGTATTGAGACAAAGTATTATTAGCAACCCAATTATTATGCTGTCATGGTTGAAATGGATTGTTTTCTATTTTCTTGCATAACTTTTTAATCCTGATCTGAATACCTTTTGAAGCACTACAGTGTCGACATTCCACACTAAGTGAACCCCGTTTTTGTGCAGACTGATTTATTTAATCTTCGCAATAATTAGTTTTGTTTACTTGAAACTATTTACTGGACAGATCTCCATATTTTCTTTTTCACTGAAGGCTTTCAGCACTTGATGCTCTGGACACATTTGTTTGTGTTTGCAGTTGCTGCAGTCTTAACCAGGTTTCTCTTGTAAATGAGATCTGGGATTCCAGAGGGACTAACCTGGATAAATGAAGCCTTAAAAACTCTCTGCAAAGCTTGTAATGTACAATTTGTGTGGAGAGTTCATGCAGGCCAGGAACACAATACGTGACTGTGAACACTGTGTTCTCTGTCTTCTATTAAACCGTGACTGCAGCGCAGTTTCAGAGTAATGCAGCAACAGTGTGTGAGTCAACAAGGAGGTGCAGACAGAGAATAACATGAGAGCGGAGGCAGTGGAGGAAATGGACGGAGCATCTGAGGGCAGGGCCTGTGTGTGCGTGTGTGTGTGTGTGTTTTCTGTTCCCTGGAGTCCACCCTGGTGATCGCTTGGGAAAAAGACCTCTAGGTCTGCCTGAGGTCTGACTTGCAGCCAAGAAAAGCAGGACTAAAATAGAGCGAGAGGGAGAGTTTAAACCTGAGAATCAAAGACAGGGGCTTGGAGAGAGAGGGAGAGGGAGATGGAAGATGAAGAGGGCGTGAGAGGAAGGAGGAGCCAGGAAGATGGAGAAAGAGAGTGAACAAAGGGCTTTGTATCTGTAATGTATGGAAAATAAAAATATTCACATGGTGTCACGCACACTCACGCTCACTCACACACTTACAGTGCGCACACTGCTGATTGGAACCATATGCCGACTGAGAGAATAATGGGAAACTGTGAATTGTTTGATTTTGTTTTCCCTCTTTGTTGGGCTGGGATGGGGAGTGGGCGAGTCAGAAGGGGTGGAAGGCACCCATGACCAGAGACGATGATCGGCCATGGGAAATTCTGTGTCTGCTTGCTCTGCAATCACAGGTCCGCTCCATTACCAGCATGTAGAAGAGGGGACTTCCACTGTGTAAACTCTCAATCAGAGCAGTAGAGAATCACTCACTGTGTTTAAAGAGTGATTACCCCGAAAAACCTCAATGCATTACCAGATGGAATCATGTACTTTCAACAACCCCGTGTCCAAAACGACGAGGACGATGTGTAAAATGTCCAAAACCAAACAAAAAACCCCAATATTAAATAAATAATATGAATTTAAAACAAAAACTTTTACTAGTTTAAATCAAATAACTCATTTTGAATTTGATGTAAATATACATTACAAAAAAGCTTGAACAAAGGCATAAATAGGCTGAAAAAGTGAGTAAATTTAATGCTAAATAAGTTGAGGGGCCTTTTCTAACTAACCAGGAGGAGTGGCAAGAGGTTAGTGAGGTGACGCTGACTAGGAATGAAACGAATCCATAAAGAGATGAGATTGTGTCTGAAACAGAACCTCAAAACAATCTAAAACTGTAATTAAAAATCCCATTTGCTATAGATAATATTGATGATAAATGTTCATAATCTGAAGAAATGTGTGCAGAAGTGATGGGACTGTTACTGCCTGCAGAGCTCGCACATTGTTTCTCAAGCCTTTCGGGTCAAAGGTCAGACCACTGCTGGTCGTATTGTATTGTAACTGCATGAATTACAGTCTTCATTTGGGCGTCCAGACTCGTACTCAAACCAGTCACCTTCTCACTGTGAGGTGAGAAGCTTTAACGCTACACTACACTGTGGCACCTTCTCAGCTTTTGATTTTCTTCACTTGCTGTAGTAATTTTAAAAACGGCACCGTGTTGCTTCAAGAAGATCATGCTGTTGTTGTTTTATTGTTCTTGCTTGTTTATTTTAGCGCTCTGCTGATGCTGATTGATTCGACGCCACTTCTCACCGTTGATTCCCCAGTTTCTCAGTTTGCATCGCACATTCAATAATTTAACTGTTCCTGTGTGACAGACCCAAAAGCAGCTGTTATTTTTATGACTAAATTCAAATAACTATTTAATAGAGCTGAGAAAAAAAAAAAAACCCAACACCTGTGTGCTTGGCACCGAACAGAGAGACGGAAAATACAAGGCTACGTGAGACAAATACAGTATACTTGTTTCAAAGAAAACACAGTCATGTAACACACACTATCGCAGACGTTCTAAAGAGAGCATGGGAAAAGGAAAGTTAACCAACAACCAACATTTTTTTTTTTCTGTTCCTACTTTGCTTATTCTTTCTTTTTTTGGAGTCCTGGGGCAACGCTGTGATTGATGAAACAGGACAGGTTGAAGACAAGCACCTGCTCCTGACAGCTAACATGCATCAAGTCTGTGTGTGTGTGTGTGTGTGTGTGTGTGTGTGTGTGTGTGTGTGTGTGTGTGTGTGTGTAGGGGGAGAGAAAGGAAGTTCTGGCCAGTTACACTTGTTCTGAATCATAGAAAAATGCAATAACGGGGAGAAAAAAAAGGAAGAGGATGAGGAGGGGGAAGAAAGTGAGTGGGAGGCAGGGAGAGAAAACAGGGAGTGGAGGAGCGAGGATGATCAGCTGCAGATTCTCTTAATCTGAAATGACATCAAGCTGATCTTTTATGGAAAAGGGTGTGTTTGTTATTAGTGTGTAGGCTTGGGAAAATGTAAAATTGAGTTTGACCTGCGAAGGAGCCAGTAGTAGATTAATGGAGCTGCAGCACACTTTCAGCCTTTCAGCAAAGCAGCGCAGTATCTTCATTTTCACCGGCGTTTGGTTTGGTAACTGCACTTACCCTAGCAAAAAAGGCACCAATTTTAATTTTAGTTTTAAAGTGTGGATTTTTTTTTCTTTTTGCTTTAACAGGACTTGAATGGTATTGATTAAAAGTTTTATCTTAATGTAATACACTGCAAGGATACCAGCTGCATCCCCTGTATGTAATATCCCGGCGTACGCATACCTATACATATACAGTATATACATACACACATAACACATACATCTGATTTAACATGTCTG
This sequence comes from Salarias fasciatus, assembly GCF_902148845.1. Taxonomy (NCBI): domain Eukaryota; kingdom Metazoa; phylum Chordata; class Actinopteri; order Blenniiformes; family Blenniidae; genus Salarias; species Salarias fasciatus. The sequence goes on from NC_043754.1 coordinate 12,046,220, forward strand.
AAGAGAGGTATTAAGAAGCCAAACTTATTTGAACCTATCTATTCTCCAACATTCAATAATCAACATTTTACAGTTATCCTTCTCCCTGAATCTAACCCCCCGGTCACAGGAAAGACAGAGAAGCAGGGAATTAGCTGGAAGTGGAGGAGTAATCTGAACAGCATGTTAAATGTGCTCCGTGAGTCATATGAGTTTGACTCATGTCTTAAACAGTTGTTACAATAAGATGACTTAAAACTACAGTGAGACCACTAAGAGCTAAACCCCAAAAAACCAAGTAATGCTATTTCAAACTCCCAGGGAGAACAAAAACCCTGTCAGCAAGGATTAAAGTGGGGTGACATAGTGGTGCAGTGGTTAGCACTGTTGCCTAAATGTGACAACACGGGTTTTCATGTTTCCCTGAGCTCACTGGGTCCCACAAACCAAAGACATAGTGGTGTGTGTGTGTGTGTGTGTGTGTGTGTGTGTCCCTGGTATGTACTGTTGACCTGTACTCTTTCTCCTGCATTTTCGACTTCACAATAACCAACCAACTTTTCATACCGGAGAAAAAAAGTAGTACAAAGTGCTTCACAAAATGAAAAACCACATGCGACTATTTCTCCCTCAGTTATGCAATTATGTTATGCATTAAGAGACAACTGAGGAAACACCATCTTTATTTTATTAAAGAGGAAAGGTGGGAGGTCATGTAAAAAATGAAGAACTAATAAAACAAATGACAACTAATCCCGAAAGAAAGCTTCGGCTCCAGCAAGGCGGTGTCTGAAATGTAATTTCGAGATTTGAGGACATACCACCAATCTGAACGCTTCAAAAATATTAAGTCAAGCAGTTGCAGATGGAAGTTTTTTTCACCTTTCGTGCTGCAGTAATGCAGTGTATCCTCGTGTGTGCTGTAAATAGCTGTACATTCATAAAATCATCTACATTGCTCGTCAGACTCTGAGTGGCGTATTTGGGGCATTTGGTCAGCTAAAACACACAGTGGAGTACCCCTCCTGTGTGTAAACACCATTTGGAATTGTTTGTAATTCCTGAAAAGCTGGTATTGTAGATACTACAAGTGGCCATTTTGCTTTCTGTTGAAATGTTTCTGCTCCACTGACATGTGAGCCACCGTGTTGGGATATAGTGGGATTGTTTCATGGTCTTTTCCAGTGTCGGAACATTAATATATTACTTACATTGGCCAACGCTGTGCAGCCATTGAATGTAATATGTTAGTTTCTGGCAAGCAATAAATGATTTTCCATTTCCTACAATAAAAAGAAGCAAGACTTTGAAAAGTTTCAAAGTTCAATGAGAAAACCTCATAATCTCCTCAGGCCGACGAGGTAGAGACTTTAAAACTAGCCTTGGTCTGGGCTGTTCTTCTAGTCCTCAGAATCCCTTTGCAGGTACTGTAATGGTACGGTGCTGGTTTTAGGGAGACCACGAAGAAGAGTGTTACAATAACAATCCTGCAGATCATAGAAGCTTGAACCGAAGACTCTGCAGTGGTTTGAGAGAGAAACTGAGTACTTTGCCAGATGTTGAATGACACGACTACAGTGACGCTGTGGTGCCACCAATGCATATGTGTGTTTGGACTGTGGAAGGAAACTGGAGGATGTGAAAAAAAGCCACTCGAGCACAGATACCGAGACTTGAACCGGGAATGTTCTTGCTGTGAGGTGAGAGTGCCAACCACTACCTCACCATGCATCATCACAATGCAAAACTAAAAATATCTTTAAAGATGAGGCCCATAGGGTTAAAACTTCTACACACAGAGAAGGATAAATGAGAAGCACCCCGATCAGGATCAGAGCTGGATTCTTTTCTGTGCACGTGGTTTCTGCTGTTTGACAACAACTGTCTCCCATGTGAACCTCCAGTCCTGCCCTCTGTGCTTTGTGTTTTCCTTTGGGAATCGTGGTGCTGTATCATGTGTGTCTGCTGTGTCCTCTTTTTGCATGGAAAATTTGACTGTAACACTCACAGACGCACATACACACACACATTAGGGGTGGAGGATGGGGTCGGGGCAAGGACTTTACTTAGCTTGACCAAGAACTCAGTCTCAACTCTGAATATTTGGAGTTTGCTTTCTGAGGACCAGATATGTAATTGGCAAAGCCGTCATGTTAGAGTTGTGTAAAACAGTTATTGTCTTTGCAGTGTGTTGCCGAGCTGTCCAACTTTATTCGGTCACATTTTAATTGATATTCCTCATCAAGTGAGTATTCATTAGAAACAGGGAGCTAATCCAACAGCCAGGAAGCATTTGGCAGTGAATCTTGAACGTTATAAGAACGTTTCTGCTTCTCTCGTGACTTGGAATCATAACTTTGACCCTTATTATGTGTCCTCCGCTTTAACACTGCGCCTCAGGCCCTCGGTTATTTTAAATCTTTGCTAATTGTAAGACTTTGGCTTCAGTCCTTTCCATCACCTTATGAAAACCAGTTCATGCAATTAATGTGTGTGTGTGCATGTGTGTGTGTGTGTGTGTGTGTTTTTTACTGGCTGGTGAAATCAGTATATTTGGGGCACGCTTGTGTAAATAGAGTGAAGTCACATTCAAGGATCATTTCCACTTTCCCCAACATGAATAATATTATTGTAAACTATCTGTGACCTGACCTCTTCTGCTATAACTTTCCCGCTGAATAAAAACACATGTGTCCAGTTTGCTGATTGAGGACGTCACAGCTCCTCAGCGCGAAAGTGGCAGATTAGAGTAGCTCTAGGTGCTTGTAAAGTGTGAGACTGTTGCTGGATATTAGCTTTTAATCTTGAAAACAGTGCTGTGAATCTCTCCCATTGTTTTCATAACTGATAATTACTGGTTTATATACGTAATTATCTGCCGCTCGTGACGACTTCTGCCAAGTTGGACACTTGCCAGCGCTCCAGTGAACATACAGAGGTTGTTATGTGTGTGTGTCACTGCGTTAGCCTGTGAATATATGTGTGAGAAAAACCTGTCTTGTCCGGAAAACATGCAGAGTTTAGGGAAATGGGGAATGAGTGTGTATGGTGGCGGAGGGGCTGATTTCAAGGTTGGACAGGAAATGCCTGCGCAGATGGAACAGTAATGTGGACACGCTGAGAACGGTATACAGGAAACAGCCCACTCTGCAGCTGTGTGTGTGCTATTATAGAGCATAGGAAGGACGAATGCAGTAACAGTTGACATAACTAGGTGGCATTGTGCTCTCAGGCACTCAATCTCTCTTCACCTGGTGTGCAGCCTATAAAGGAGTTGGACGCTGTGATTAAAGCTGTGCTTCATACTTTGTAGTGCAGTGAGTTTTATCTAGAGGTCATCAAGCATTTGGAATCTAATATCTGATTCAAGGATACAGACTTTTCAAACTTTTTCCATAATTATACATTTGTATAATTTTGAATCAGTGAGAACATGCAAACTCAATCCAAAAAGGCTTTTCAAGTCTGACCTAGACTCAAATTAAAGACCTTCTTGCAACGAGGGCAGAGTGCTGACTTTACACCACTGTGCTGCTAACATGGTGTAATATTGACACAGCATGTTAATCGAAAAGCTTATGTGGTTCAGAGAAGAGAACTAAAAAATCAGATTAATGCACTTATGACAGCAGGGCAGTATTCCCACTTTTTCTGGATTTAAGGGCCAAAGCTAAAAATAAAAAAAAAGACACTTCAGTGTCAAATTCACTTAGTACTAATTGAACAAAAGATGGAAACAAACCACATTGAATAAGAGTTTTGACATATATAACATCTTTCATAATGAAAAGTTAAGGGCTAAATACAATATTTTATAATTAAGTTCAAACATTGACAGAACTGGCTCCGTTTTGCACATTATTTCCAACCTACTGCAATGATGTGGCACCAAAGAACTTGCAATACAACTGCTTTACTTTCATTTTGAAGACGCCTGCTGCATTGTTTTCAATTAATTTCAGATAATTTCTCTTTGAGGGCAAGCTTACCGTCATCACGCCACACAAAGGAAGATTGTTGTTGCATGTTGAGTTTCTCCTGAGTCTTAAAATTTGCGTGTTTATTTACTGAAACCATCGCTTAAATGATGTACTTATTTTGTGGAGAACAGATGACTATGTTCAAGGATTAAGGTTTCAATCACTATTAGCAAAAACCATGCTGAGTGATTGAAGAGTGAGATATAGTATTTATATTGAGCTGAAGGGACGTCAACGTCCAGCTCAGCCCTCTCCAGCAGATTTAGTTTTAGCCTAACGTGATGACTTTTGTGCACCCACATGGGGAAACGTTGACAGTAATAGTTCATGTTCCAATGGCACATGCCATCAGAGATGAATGTAAGTGGTGTTGAAAAGGAAGGACTATTTCTTAAGAGAGATACACAATGCTGGATTGTAACTAAAGTTCGATATGTAAAACAAAAAACACAGTGAGTGCTGTTCTGACGGTATTGGCTGTAAGGTACTCAGCATTTTGACCGCCATTTGGGTAACTAGATGCATATTTTATGCTGAAATAGATACTTTGTGTTTGATGTGATTTTGTCTGTGCATGTATTCAGGATCAGTATGTTTTCATTGTCTCGTCTCAGTGTTTACATGATGTCCAGTGTAGAGTGAAAATCGTTTTCTAACTTTGTTTTAATTTAATTGGCAGTGCAATACTTACATTTCAAGTATGACGTGGTTTGTATGATTTTCTAGTGAAGTAGAATCGGTCATTATTTGAGAACAAATTTCGTCTCCTTGTGTGACAGAAATAATTTAAATGGTAAACGGATTTCACTTATGTAGCTCTTTTCCACCGCTTGAACAATCCCCAAAGCGCTTTACGCTGTTAATAACATTCACCCATTCACATGCACTCACGCACCGATGGGGGCGGCTGCCACGCACAGTGCAATTTAACGGAATAAATAGGCCTTAAGAAGGTAGGTAATAAAGTTATGCGTCACTGCCAAAAGTAGCAGTGCTGCACCAGTAAAGTGATTCCACGATGTTTTACACAACGCCGCTTGTAACTGAGGTCCCACAGGATGGCAGGTCACTTCCAGGCTCTTGCGAAGTTCACCCCCCTCCTCTTTCCTCCTGCCACACAAGAGCAATTTCTCAGCTGTCACTGCATCCATGTATTAAATGCATTCTGCCCTCTGAGTATGCATGCTTTGTGTGAGGGCAGCGCCATTCTTTCGTGTAGGTAATGCTAGTTTGTTAATTCAAACTCAGTCACATGTTGGTCCAGTCGGACTTCTCCTGCCGCTGTTTTCAGTCCATGTAAGAAGTGGAGTAAAACTCGGGTTGCTGATGCAGGAAACCAAACATCTCCCAGAGGGGCAAAGGGGAATTCCCCCCTCGCTGCTTAAAGATATTCAGAGAGGAAAGCAATGTTTGGAGGAAAAACACTTCAGTTGGGTTCACAGTTGACAGACTTTTATGTAAACCGACTAATAAGCATATTTAAACATCTGGTTTGTATGTTTGTGTTCCCATTATCATGGGATGGAAGCCATGCCAGATTTATCAAATTTGCCTGGCTTTGTGATGGAAAAACAAACAAATATTTGTGTCTGCAACAAAAGTTTTCAGACCATATTCTCTCTCTCTCTCTCTCTCTCACCCTCACTAGGTCACTGCTTTGATTGACAGACAGACAGGTAAACCACAGGGCATTGCAAGGCTGCTCAGGTGTGTGTCACTATGTGTGTGTGTGTTGCAGTCTCATCACTATTCATCAGGCTTTGCTGTATTTGCGTCTCATCTGCATACTGGTCCAACCGGGAACAGATTAGCATTAGAGAGAGAGAGAGAGAGAGAGAGAAAGATGCAGGGAAGTAGAATCACTTTAATTTTTAACAAGATGATATAAAGGAGACACAAAGACCCAAGTGCTGCTGCCGCCGCTGCTGCTGCTGCTGACACAGCCAGCAGAGAGGGAGGGGGGCAGGTGGGGTGCGATATGTGAGAGGTGGGGGGGTGGGGTGCGACACAGCTACATCTAGAGGTACGGAGCACTACTGGCATCAATCATCAGTGGATGAGGATTTGTGGGAAAAGGAAGTAAACAGTGGATCTGTGTTTTTCCAAATGAAAATAACATAAAAGACAATAGTGTGTAATGTTGCATATTGATCTCTCTGTGTCTCCGCCGCGCTCGTTCGCCGCCTGTTTGTAGGAACTCGGTTGAACTCGCACATTAAACGCTCATAAATAAATAAGCGGGATAAACAATGTACCACAGTCACAACGAAGTCAATATCTCATTAGTGGACTGCACACAGACAGTGAAACACACACAGAAACACACACACAGACACACACACACACACCCACACACACACACACACACACACACACACAGTAAATGCATTCAAATGTCTCAAATGTCCAACACATTACATACCATAAAACTTGTCAACTGTGTGACTTGAATGCAACTTTTTTTTATTTTATACTGCTTTCAGTGAGATTGTCATTGTTTCTCTGTCAAAACTGAACGTCTGAAACGTCAGTCGTTTGGTGACAAGTGAAAACTGCTGCAGCTGATATGGTCTGTTACACATTTTATTCATTTTTATTTCACACGTTGGCAGTTATGTGACGGTTTAAAGTGATCTGGTACCTCTGAGTTGTATAATAATGACAATAACGATAATAAATCTTCCTGACTGTAAAAGATATTATACACACCTTGCAATTCCTGTGGGATATTTTGAGTACAACTTCACCTTTGCTTAAAATTTACTGCCAACAGTGAAGTTTATTTTCTTTGGAAAGGTTAAACGTGTTGTAACTCTTTAAATATAGAAACACTGAAATAATCCATTCCCAGTTCAATGACTGTTATCCACCGCTTAACTAAAACCTATGTGTAATTTAATTCAACCGTTGTTTTTGTCTCGGGATATAAGCACGGGAGCCTAATAAATTTCTTGTTAGAAAAATGTTGCCTCTTTGACAATAGGCAGCTTTTTTTTGATTGACACACATTGCAGCATTAAGTCGGTCTCTGTCCATCTAAAAATGAACTCAACCAGTGAGCTGATATTTACTTTTTTGAAATCATGCATGCTTTGAACACTTCATTCTGTTTCAGTCCGACTGCTCTTCATGCAGAGTTGTTTCACTTTCCCTCAAATTGTCTTTTTGTGTCGGTGCTGCATTGAAAACTTAGATTCCAGCTTAACTGCTACGCTAACATGTACATTTAAAGTCCGGTTTTTGCACTTATTATTTGTTTGTCAGCTCATGAGACTTATATTAAGAAGCATTTCATATATCAAAATATCGAATATATTCCATCATGCACCACTAGATGGCAGTGTATGACAACAGAATGCTGCTACAGTACAAAACATTTCCATTACAAACAGTGAGACCAAGGTTTAAACATGAACTTTGTTTTTTAACACTTTTTTAACACTGTGTTTTCATGACACTTTTTTTTGACAGGTGCACTTCATACTCTTGTAGGTGTGATTCTTATTCCAGAATATACAGTATCTGGTTCAGTTCCAGCCTGTGGATGTGTCGGTGGTCCCCCACCGTCCCTAAACCAGTGTATTTGGTTGTTTTGGTGTAACTGGTGGTGTGAATGCGATCGTGTGGTTTTCAGTCCCTCTCTGTGTCTCTGCCCTGTGATGGACAGCAGATCTCTGCGTTGGGCTTCATCCTCTGCAACCCTGCATTTATCGGAAGAAGCTAAAATATTCAAGCTTTAATTTCTGTTCAAAGTAATCAGAGACTGACATATTGAAGGGCCAGGAGTAATTTATTTTCATCTTTTATCTTTTTTAAAAAAATAAAAATAAATAAATAAATAAATTAGTCCCAGTTCTCTCAACTTCCGACAGCTCTCTACTTTCATACATGCATCATACTCTCTACACAGACCTCTGAACTGTCACACCGTCATTGTACTCAAACGCCAGGTAATCCACCTGGGTTTTAGAGACGTATACATTCATGTTTCCATCATGAGAACATCAGTGCTGTGGAAATAATTAGTATCCTTCCCTTTCGCTCTCTCCTCTCTTTGACTCACACCCTCCCTCCGTCGTTCACTGACACCCAGTCCCCTCGCGGTCCTGGCAGGCCTTGATCTGTTCCTCCGTCACAGCTCCCTCCCTGACACACTCATACCTTTTATCCAGATAATGCACCTCTCTCTTTTTACTGTTTTTCTTTCACTTTTTATCATTTAATTCCCACAGCCTCTTGCAGTTTTCCATCCCCCGCTGCTTTCAGCACACTTTTATACATACCACATTACAGTGAATAGTTTATATCGATCAAAAAAAAAGAAAATAAAGATTTGTGTGTCTAAACGGTCTATAAAAAGCCATTTCTGCAGGAGTGACAAGGATTACCATCCAACTTCTGTCTTAGATATGTATAGAATACATATATATACATATGTATATAAAATGTTAGATATATAGAATGTTGACAAAGTAAATAAATGAGCAACTTCAAGTAGCATAAAGTAAGTTTGTAGATCAACAGGACCGGGTCAGCTTCATCGCTCTTTGGCAAAGTGATTATTCGTATTGATCAAGTCTCTGGAAGTTTACTTGGCACAGTACAATTTTCCCTAAACCTTGCAGCCAGATTTGGCTGCTCTGCAAGTCATAACAAAGAGCTAACAACACCCAGGGACATCAGCACTGTGAAGCGAGAGTGCACCCGTGGGTCGCCTACATTTATTTTCATATGTAAAATAATGTCAAAACATCGTGAAAGGGTTCACTCAGTTGGACAGAACTGTTTAGAAATCTCACCTCAGTGAGACGATTGATGCAGTTTGATTTTAAAAGGATGTTTAATGCCAGTGTCATGTTGGCTGTTCTCTTCAAACAAAGCTCAGCTGGCACTCAGGAGCCCAACGTGTGCCAAGAAACCCCCCCCCCCCCCCCCCCCCCCCCCCCCCCCACCACCACCACCACCAACACCATCACACCCACAGCAGCCCGAGCTCTGTTTGCAGGACCGGGTGGTTTCAAGTCAGAACATTCAAGCAGAAATTAACCCTCATCGGATCAGGAAATGATTTTCTAATACTGGGTCGTCCGGTTTTCTTGAGTCTGTGTCAGTGGTGACCTCAGTTTGTGGTTCTCATCTCTGAGGAGTGTCGCACTGTTTCCACCGTCTTGAGAGCTTTTAAAGTCTCTTTAAGTCATTTAAAGTCACTTAAGGCCCCTTCCTTCCACACTCCGATGCTTGTTTTGCACTTCACCCGGTCGTCTTGACCACGTCGATTGATTGATTAGATTCCTGCACGAAAAAGCAGTTGAACATAATTTCTGAATGTTGTAGCAACAAAGTGTATATTGTCTGAAGTCTGTAATAGGTGATATGTAACAAAGTGAAACGCTCCCATTCCTCATGACACACTCAATCTTTTTTTTTTCCATTTTACAACATATCAATGCTTCCTCCCTTTGCGCCCCTTGATGATGACAATCTCGACCCACTCTGTGCCCCCTTATTCATCTCTCTGGGCTGCAGGGCCTGCCACGCTGTAGTGCCACTCCTGAGGTGTCGAGGCTCCCTGAGAACATGTACTGGATGGCAGTCCCTTAGGGACTGGCACTGGCATGATCTCTCTCTCTCTCTCCCTCTCTCTCTCTCTCTCTCTCTCTCTTACACACACACACACACACACTCACACACACATGTGCGCACTCGCACCCCACACTTATATTCCCCTCTTCAGACAGCAGTGGTCTCAGCGGGGCTGCCCCGGAGCACCGGTGCAGCATGCTGGGTACCTGAGAAGCCAGTGATACCAGGCAGGGCCAGAATGTTAAGTGGGGTGTGAATGCATGTGTGTTGCCTGAGTGGGGTCAAAGTGTTAAGTGGTAGATTAATCAGTAGTAATTGTGTGTATGGTCCATTAAGGCAAGAGCGAGCTGACAGACGAGGGTGCGACATAGAAAGAGATAGAGAGAGAAGGGGGGGGGAAATCAATGGGTGTGTTTAAATGTGTGTGTGTGTGGACAAACAGAGAAGTGAAACTGGTAGAAATAGCATTTTAACTGTAAAATCCTTGCTTTGGCTTTCACTATCTTTTTATAAAAAACCTGCTCCTGTTTGCTTTGCTCGGCCACTCCCTCACTTTTATAGAAGCGCATCCATCTGCTTCCAGAGCTGTTACCAACTTAACTCTCCTACTTTTAGAAGCAGGAGTTACCGAACAACGGTCACCACTGGAGGAGCAAAGCTGCGTTTCCGCTGCTATCCGTCTGCTCCTGCATGCACACGCACACACACACACGCACACACACACACACACACACACACACACACACACACACACACACACACACACACACACACACACACACACACACACACACACACCTTTCCCCCAGTGAGCTCTGCTGGCTGATTTGGTATTCAAGTGCTGTTGCGGGCCCAGCAGGCCTAAAGCTCTCTTTGTATTGTTTTATTACCCAGGGGCTAGGTCTTGCCATACGCACACACACACACACTCACACACATTTGCACACGCACGGCGCACACACACACTCTCAAGCAGCGCAGATAGCATACAAGTGCAAAGCAGGATTAGCATATTAGTGTATTAGCATCCTGTCTGTCAATTGGCTCCGTCTGGATTTTCATTCTCTCACAGTTCGAATGGGGCGGAAGCGATTCGGGAGGAGCAGCATGAGGAGGTGGAGGAGAAGGAGGAGGTGGAGGAATGGAGTGAGATAAGGAGCAGGAGGAGTGACAACGAGAAGAAGAGAAAGTAGTAGGTGGAGGGCTGCTCGCTCCCCCACCAATAAACAGATGGTTGTCCGACTCCTACTGAGTTGTCAACTGGCCAACAAAGATGCTGGAAAAGAGATTGAGAGGAAGAAGGAGTGAGAGCGGTGAACCTTTCCTCCACTTTTCCATCTCCTCTCTTAACCTCTCGCACACTTTTGCTGCCAGCCTTGTCTCTTTTTATTTTTTTTTATCCGCCCCTCTCTCTTCTTCTCCTCCATCTCTCTCTCAGCCGTGCAGCGTTCATCAATCTTCTAATCCAGGTCTCTGTTTTTGTTGCTCATCTGTCAGAGGTTACTATTTTTCATCCGTACTCCGTCTTCATCGGCACTGCGCGTTCATCCATCCATCTCTCTCCCTCCAAGAACTGTAGGGTCATATAGAGCAATCTTGTGGGAGAGCAACCGACACGTGTTTTTCTTTAAAAATTGTTTTTAATGTGAGAAATAAAACGCTAGTTATTGGAGGGTCGACTGGATGAAATTTACTCAGGCAGGTACTGTCCTGTTGTTTCATAGAACAATTAGGTTTTATTTTACACTCAAAGTTAATTTTTTTAATGAATTATTGCGTATTTCAAAGCAGTTTGTTTAAAATGTCTATTATGCACTTTGACTGAGCCTGCAGTATTAAAACTGTTAATAATATAAAATCTAAAAAGTGATTTTTGAGTTGCTACCTCCTACAGGACATGACTACAATTTGCTTAAACATCTTCTTCTTCAGTGTCTTCCGTCATTGCTGAAATGTGCCTTCCGAGTTTGCTTTAAGTGGAGCCCTGCACCGTACACTTGGCGAGGTTTCACCTCCTTCCTGGATAAGAGATTTAAAAGTCAAGGTCAAGACTTAATGCTCAACTAGGGGGGTCAGGACAGGGATGTAATACCAAGTAAAATCATTACATCATCCGTATGCTCTCAAATAAAAAGACATTACTTTTTGAAACCTTTGCCTTACTTGACTTTCCAGAGTTTTACTCTCATATCATCTAATATACAAGGCATCAAATGAACGGAAGTCCTGAGAAAATGTGATATATTTAATACATTTGAATCAGGGATTGATTTGTATTTATATTTACAATTTCAGTGATTTTAGTCACAATAAAAAAAAAAAAAACCTGTGGTGATTTTCTACTGCAAGCAGTGAGCCCTGGACAGGAAGTGGAACCTTAAAAGTGAGTATTCTAGACTTTCAGTGAGTGTTGCCGTAAAATACAGTTTCTTCATTAGTGTGAACTACTTAAAAAAAAATCTCACCTGGAATAGCATTTGAAGAGCAGCACGTCCATTTGATGGTTACCTCTGTTGCCTCACAGTACAAAAGTTGAGGATAAATTGTTTGACTGTGACTTTTGTATTTGGAGTTTGTGTGTTTTCCTTGTGCCTGTAGAATTTACTCAAACTTTCTTCCACCTGATCTGCATAAAAGATGTTTTGGTAACATTTAGCCATTAATTTTGAGCATTTTCCATAATATGAGTACTATTGATGCAGATATTAAAAGCTATGTTCCCAAAACCTCCATTTGTAGGACTTTTCCTTCATTTTACTTGAAATTGATTATTTCCTACACTGGTTTCTACATGTGAGCGAAGGATTAAAAGAGCCTCATTCACTGGTGTTGGTGAGCTTCTGCAAAATTAAGTAAATTGAACCTTCTTGTGAGATAAAGGGGCAACCCGTTTCTTTACATTTAAGCATATATGGTGTCCTGCTCTCTCTGACACAACAGGGGGCAGTATGGTTCTGTCCATGACCCCCCCTCATTTCAACAACATGTGCCTGTAATGCACAGGATGCTGTAGCAGAGTCAAATAAACTACACATTTAAAAGCAGATCTTCATGGTGAGGATTGCAGCGGAACCTTTAAATAAACAACTGTGAAGTAAAGAAAACTATCAAAAGAGCAAAACACGTTTAACTCTGTGACTTTATTTTACCTTTATCGAGTTATTTATTTGTTCCCAACAAACAAGTTAAATGCAACTGTGATAGTTTGTAGGTGAGAAGCCACAGATAAAAAATTAATGCTCCCTTCTGTGTGGAACCTTCCGGATAACGGGAAGCACTTGATCCGCCTTTGTTACCATTCAGTGTTTTTCTTTTCAAAGGGAGGAATAGCTTCTACGTGTTGCAGTCCCCAGGTAAAAAGTAGTAAAGAAATCTTGAAAGTGTCGTTTTAGAGCCCCCATGTTTGCGCAGCAGGCCCTTCAGAGAGTTTTATGGTTCAAATAATAATCCCCCCTTATTGATGCTGTGATTAGTCGATCAAAACTGTTGATTTACCCAACACTCATTGACGACACAAGCTTGAAACATCTCAACAAATGAATCAAACGATGCACTAATTAGTCCTGAAATGTTGATCGGCCTTTCACAAAACACGATCATCTGAGTGTGTGAAAATCATCCGTTTGTGGATTTAAACATTTGTGACAAATCACAGTGTTGAATGCTATATGATATTTACACTAAAAAAACACCATCACACCTGTACTTGTGGTGTCTCCTTCCCTTGAGGGAAGAGAACTGACAGTTCTGATGCTAATATTACCCCATATGAACATCCATCCTTTCATCCATCATATCTGTGTTTGTATTCATTAGCACTTGCTGTTGGAGCTTCATCAGAGCTAAAAAGGCAGTTTGTTTTGTGGAAACACAAGAGGTTTTTGTGCGTCTCTGGCTGTGCATTCACACTGTTTGTGTTAAAATGATTTTGTCAGCTCGCAATGTTAGCAGCGCGCGCGTTTGTACATGCGTGTGTGTGTGTGTGTGTGTGTGAGAACACATTTTTTTGGTCTGTGTGATGTACTGATGAGAAACGGTGAAATGACAGCCCTGAGCCGTGTAATGACAGTGTGAGACTTCTGTCACTTTTCAAACAAATTTGTTTGGAGTGTGTGTCTTGTGTGGCATTTTTACTTGTGTGCATATGCGTGTGCGTATCAGCGCGTGTGTGTGTGTGTGTGTACGCTGTCATTTATTTGTCATCTGCCAAGTAAGACAGAGTATCTTTCATCCTCTTCCTCTCATCTCATCCCTGATAGAGAACGCAGTTTGCACACAGATATGCAGACAGACACACAACCACGCAGACGTCGGTTGTTTGTCTCAAAATGAGCCCATAATTATACTGCTTGTTTATACTTTGTCTCCGAACAGAATGCTACAAAGTGTTGAATCCTGTTTTGTTTTTGCGGAACAAAAATAGTTTGCTTTGTCTCTCTGTAATGATGCTCCACATCACTGTCACATATTACAGTGGAGCAGCAGTACTGAGTGTGTGTGTGTGTGTTTGTGTGTGTGTGTGGTGTGTGTGTGTGTGTGTGTGTGTCGTGCTTTTAATTTAAAGAGGTTTTTATCTGGATGTGCACACTTTGTCTTTATGTTTCCAGCAGACTTGTGACGCTGTGCTGAGGTGAAATGAGGAAATTGTTGTGGCACTAATCACAAAAAAAAGGCAAAAAAGAAAAAAAACAACCCATCAGAGTGTGGATGCTCACCTCATCGCTGACGGTGTTCACATGTCAGAGGTGTTTCCAACTTTTTTCTCACTCTGCTTGTGTCCTGAACTCAGCTGTTTCTCAACAGGTACCATATTGGGTAACAGGAAAGAAAGAGACTCAGCTAATTGGCAAAGCAATGTACAAAATATGTGGTTTTGGGTATGAATATAGTAATTTAATTGAAATAAAGACATTTTAAAGTGCCAGTGCAACTAATTTGAATCTGAATTTTAAGATCATTCTTTTTGGGGGGATATTAGCTGTGAAGTAGATGCCTGTGTTTGTGCCAGTTCAGCCACATTTAATCTGTTATATTTGTCACTGTTCTTACATGAACAGGAGATAGAAAGGATCAGCCTAAACACACAAGTTTTTTTGTCATTTAAAGTAAACCAACTTTATTTAGAATTTTCAAATATTACATTGCTCTTACTTAAAGCTCATGTCTGGAGTTTTGAAAGAGTGAGAGTTTTTTTTAATCCAACGTCTCGAGGTTCCGCCCTCCCTCTGCTTTCATGAGCTACCAAGCCACGCCCCTTTAATTTTGCTCGTGCCTGGGTGAGTGCTGTGCTCTCTTGCTTCACGAACACGTTGATTGACAGCATGACAAAGCGGAAGCTCGAAATCTATTGGCTGAAGGCTGGCCGGCGCTTTTTCGGACAACATGGGAGTCTATGAGAGGAAGGCGGAGCTCATAAATACATTTTTATATTGCTTTATGCCAACATTATATTATAGTATCGAACCAGATTGACACATTTAAGCTCTGTTAAGAAATGATACATACATTGAAAACGATCGGAAACTCCGGACATGAACTTTAATCCTTGCTACTTTACCTCCTTTCCAAGTGGTAACCAAAAGCAAAATTATAATTACCTCTACCAAAAGCTGCTGTGACGACTGTTAAATGCAATGTAATGTGGTTAATGCAGTTTTTCTTGAATTGTTGACTTGACAAAATGACTAAAACGGGTCACAGTGACATTGACCTTCAGGGACCAAACTGTTACCTGTTGGTCTTTCAAATCCACTGGATATGGGTTCCAAAAATATGAATACTTTCCCTCAAGGCTTTCAGGAGACAGTGCACTAACGAGACCTATGTCAAAAAATACATTAAATATGTAACATTTGCAGATTTGCTCTATTAATTTCATTACTGAAAGGTCATCGATTTGTTTGGATGGGTGACCTTCTGCTATTCAACTTACACCACTTAAAGCTTTAGGGAAAGAGCACCTTCAGTCTTTGAAACTCTCTCTGAGTTCATTTAAGAGTCGTTTATCCATCTCCACATTTTTTGTATTTTTAAACTACAGATAAGTCTTAATACACAATGACTGTCCTTTTTTTTAAGGTACAGTTCTTTACAGGAAGGGCAGAACATGCAAAACTTCTTTATTGCACTTTCGTGTGTGTGTGTGTGTGTGTGTGTGTGTGTGTGTGTGTGTGTGTGTGTGTGTGTGTGTGTGTGTGTGGCAGGTCCTCTGTGGTGAGTTACATACATATTCATAACAGGAAATGGGAATTATGCCCAAATATGGGTGAATGTGGCCTACATGAACAAGAGGATGTCTGTCAGAGTTAAGTTAAAATACTATGTTGACCTGCATGAACACACGCACGCACGCACGCACACGCACACGCACACACACACACACACACACACACACACACACACACACACACACACACACACACACACACACACACACACACTGCCTTTTAAGCTAATTATCGCAGTTACAAAACTTGAAATCAATTTTAATCAAAGAGGGAAGCAAGCTGCACCGGGAGGAATGTGACCTCGGATGTTTGCATTTTTCCTTTCTTCCCTCCATCTCTTTCACTTTCTGTTTTCTGCCCTCCGGCTACCTTCCAGCTGTCCCCTGAGGCGTCTTGGTTGAATGTGTTTCTGCTGGGCAAGTTGTGGCTTGTTTGTATGTGTGTGTGTGTGTGTGTGTGTGTTTGCATTTGAGAGTGTGAGAGTGTGTCCTGGTAGTAATGAGTGTATATGTGGACCTACACACCTTTGGGAGTTCCTACAGAGGATGTCAGATGATGGAATCAAACACATGGATGGGATGGATGGGATGGATGGATGTATGGATGGATGGATGGCACAGATGGACAGACAGATAGCACAGAGAAACAGGACTGTACATCTCTAAATAAGAGCTATTTCTTAATTATATGTTGTGTGTTTAGAGAGCAGAGTCCTGATGCAACCAGTCGTAACTGGCACAATGGAAGTGGGCCCAGTTTTGCAATATCCAAAGTAATGGTTGGTTGTGGTGCAGGAAAGCCTCTCCCTCGTCAGTATTCAAGGGCAAATTTCCCTCGAGGGCCATCAAATTGCAGCACCGGACGACAGATGGATTATACAGGGGAGCAGCATTTTCCCAAGTTTGGTAGGATGTCAACCCTAAAGCAAAAAGGAGTGTGAGAGAGAGAGAGAGAGAGAGAGAGAGTCATCACTGCTTATTTTCTATCTCGCACTCTCATGACATTACCAGGACATGAAGACACTGACAGCATGGATCGGATCCTGCTTTGTGTTGGTTCGATGGCCTGAAACTTTCTTCATCCTCATCATTAAACCCACTCTTAGAAGCAAACCATGACACCTGTGTACCTGCATTAAGCAGCCGATGAGTCAGCCGTCAGATAGTGAACACAGAATACTGTTTTGCGGTTAAAGAGCAGCTTATTCCCTAGAGGAATCGGCGGAGGCCAGATCAAATCGTTCTATTCTTCAGATGGCCTCTCCATGTATTCCATGTTTAAGTCAGCTGCTGTTTTCAAACAAGCTTGTTGTCACAGTTTAGAAATGTGACACAATACAAGTAAGTGTTGTCTCGACAGCTTGTCCCACTTGCTCGCCAGTGGCCTTGTGACCTGCAGTAACCGATCCCCTCAAGAGCTGGATGTGCTGATGCCAGTGTTTTATATCCTTGAGGGCGTTGCAACACTTCATATCTGCAAAAATACAAGAGACAAAAGTGCAGACCCTTCTGACTGTACAGTAGTGCAGTGGTTAACACTCTCGCTTGTGTTTCAGGCCCTTTCTGTGCAGAGTTTGCTTGTTGTCCACTGTCTTCCCACAGTCTAAAAAAGTGTGATGGTATTTGGTGACGCTAGTTTGAATGTGAGTCTGTTTTCTATGTTTCTCTCCGTCCAGTCGGTATCCTTCCACATTGACTGGTGTTGGCTCCAGTTACCCAAGTATCCACAACAAGTAAAGAGGAAAAATTAATGCTGCATCTATCCACTTTTAAAGATATTTATTAAGAAAAAAAAGAGAAAAAAAAAGGAAATGTCATAGATTTCATGAGGCTTTCTCAGGTTTTAAGAAGCTGATCATGTAAGTAAGACCTGTATCAGGTTTAATCTTCATATTAGTATTTTTATGCTAACTAACATTATGGTTGAAACGACTGAATTACAGTGTAATTATATGTGAAAAGTGTTGAAGAAACTGATGGCGTACCTCCTGAGGACAGAGCATTTAAGCGTAAAACACAAATATATAGTAAGAACTAGTAGCCCAGTTCAACAAATAAAGAGAGTGATGATTGATGGATCCGGAAGTGGTGCTAAAAGGACTGGAAGTGTTATATTTACAAAATGCACATATTATGGCATGTAGGAGCTGTTGGATGTTTTTTTTCCCCTCAGCTCACACTCACCATCTCCTCTCTCAACAGCTGTGAGGGTCTTGCAGCGTTTCTGTTCAGCCCTGCTCAGATCCCCTCTCAGGTGTTTTACATCCTTCCCGCAGACGATGGGATTGTTGCTGAAGTTGCCGAAAAGCAGTGATGATAGAGGTGACAGAAATAAGTCAGGGTGATGGAAAGATGTTGCAGCTCCGGAGCAGAAAAGAGACATCAGCCTCGGTGCTCTATGAATAGATCTCTGCAGCTGTCCTGCCTTCTCACTCAGCAACAGGCACACACAAACTCACACGTAGACTTTTTTTCCTGGGTGGCCGCAAATGAGAGACTGCAGCTGCCCCCCCCCAGCTTCGCCGGGACCCGATCTTAACCCCAAGTCTCTCTCCAAGTTCAACAGTATGACTTACAGGGTCTTCTGGCCCGGCCCCGGCCCGCTGGACGTTACAGAGGCATTACAGAAACCATTAGACCGTGTGTGGACGTGGCGTCTTCGCACTTCGTTGTGCGCTGGGAGAAAAAAGGATTAGGATTGTCAGTGTGACACCAACTTGTTTTCTTCTCTATAGTCCTGCATGAATGACAAAAGTGTATAATAGTCGCCCTGAGTTAGATTTGGTTTTAGATTGTACCACACCATCTGAAATCCTCTGGTATGGATTTGGAAACCTACATTTGAGCTTGATTGAAGATGGAGGAATCATAATGTTAGCTATATTCTATATATTTTTTAATTCATTACCAAGAACTCAAAGTTGAGACTTTTGCCCATGTTCTGTCCTCCCAGGTGAATTGCTCATTAGATCCCATGATGCTTTATGCTTTCACTATTGCAAGCACAGTTCAGTCTTTACTCTATTTAAGAATATGACTCTCACAATGTTTTATTGAATGAAGAGGTATTTAAAAAGAAATGCTCTCTGCTAATGATCTGTGATCCCTGTGATGTTTGCTCATATAAAATATATACCTTGTAGATGTAAAACTGTCAAACCACATAGAAAATTCTTATTAAAGTTGGAGTATGTTCAAGTTACATCATTTGGAAAATGAATATTAAAGACACTTTATTCATTCCCTTAAGGAAACCATTTCTTTACATATTACAGCGCTTCATGTTCAAAATGAATGAAGATGAACACAAAGCTGCTTAAACCTTATGAGCTACAACATTCAATACTAAATGCTCTCAGAGCTGAGCGATGATGAATTAGTCTCCACTGTGGGAATGAACCAGAAAACAGGAGCTCCCGCTGGCTTGCCCCATTAAGTGGTCATTGTCAGTCATTACAGGCTTTATAATGAGTGCAGGAGGGGCCCGTCAGATAAGACCATGTCCTGTAACCCCGAGACCAAACCTGGCAACCCAGATTGTTATCATACCTGACCTCAGAGCCATGATAAATATCACAGCCATTACACACAACTGCTGCTCAATTATGCCGACACACAAACACAGACTTGCAGCGCATGGCATTGGCAACACATGTTCAGTTCATCCATTGCTATTTTCCAAATAAACAGTACATGTTGTAGCAATTTACAGTGTTGTCTTAACCTCAGCTACAGTAACCGCAATGACAGCACGGTGACGGGCGGCTGCCACCCGTGAGCCAGGTGTCCGATAATCGCAGGGAGAAAGGCAGCGTGTTGTGACCAGGGCAAAGTGAATTGAACTAATTCACATGATTACGCCATTATTTTTGTGAATGGACTTCCTAATGAAGACCCAAGATTAAAGGTCTCAAGGCAGCTGTACCGTCCAGACCCAATCTTTGCAAAGTGGATTGTTTTATCAAAGGGACTCTTAAACACTTAAATGTGTTTGATTTGGTTAAAGGCTGTTTAGATATATTGTACATTTCGACTACTATGAGTTAATTGATATTATATATATATTATATATTTTTATTATTATAATTTTTCAATAAAGCATTTATAGATCAACTTCATGAAGTCAATTGACATGGCAAAAAAAAAAACCAAGACCTGACATATTGATCTAAAGGTTGTGTCAAAAATAAAAAGCACTTATACCTTATGTGTGTTTGACTTCATCAAGTATGAAATTTCATTTTCTGCTGATCGGCCCGATTGGGTCCATCCCGTTCAGTGTTGGTTGCTGCTGAGGTTGATCTCAGCTGGCTGTGGGTCATGTGACCTGAGTTCCAATGGAAATCACACAGAAGCACCTGAAGATTTGATCCAATCAGCTGTTGATTCCAAGTTTTCCTTCTTTGAGTCTGACACTGAGGCTGCCTGACACATCTTAGGAAAAACCCTTTTATGTGGTTTATATTGTCTTAAGTTATGCAAATAATAAGATTGTGGTTTCATCGCTCAAACATCGAGTCTTTGATTTAACAATATTTATTCTGAGGAACAATGGTTAGCACTGTGGCTTTCAAACAAAAAGGCTGGATTCCTGGTAGGTCATTTCTGTTTGGAGTTAGCATAATCTCCTTGAAGTGAGGGAAATTTAATATTCAGCTAAAATCCATCTGACATGTGAAAGTCCTGTCCGTGGCAGCTAATGAGTACCAATACAGACCTTGTCCTTTTGAACCGATCAATAGAGCTGCACTCGTTTAACGGACGGGGTAAACTGAACTGTTTGAACAGCTGACACCGAGAGCCTGGAGGCTACGGTACAGAAGACGAGAGTGGAGGAACGTTATTCAGCCTCTTCTGATATCTGTGTTTAAATGTGTGTGAAGCTGAAGTCTTCACAGCACCGTCACTGACATGATTGAGCATTTTATTTTAGCTTGATTCCCTGTGATTAATAATCTAAACTGTTAAATGTATTCGTTATCTCTCTGGTTCAAAAGCTGAAAACACCCCTTGCGGTACACCTGCAACAGGTCTCCAGTCCGCCACACACTCTCAATGATATGAATTTCCTTCACACTAACCACTCCACCACAGTGTGGCCCTGTTCTGTAATTGCACCAATTACCTTCATTAAACAGGATGTGAGTATTTCTACTCTCTTTCATTCTTCCTTTGCCCTCATTAGAATCTTTCCTCCACTATCAGCCGACGCTCACACCCCTTTTTCCTCGATATAAACCATACCTTTCCGCTCCACACACCGATATGGTCGACTGTACTGTACACTTTTTATTTCTTGTCTGAACTGTTGATGTCAGCCGTTTGTAACTCTCTGACACACACACACACACACACACACACACACACACACTGTGTTTAACATGTGAAAGCACCTCTCAGTTGTTAAAGATGAGAAATGAAAATGAGACCCATGGGCTTTCGGGCAAAAACGCATCCTGACAATCTTTACAGCTTCAAACACTGGCTGTGAGATCTCATGAGGGAGGGAGTGCGTGTTTGTAAGTGTGTACATTTTTGCGTGCTGATGTGTATTGCAGCAGCGGTTGGTGGCGGAGGGGACAAGAGGAGATGTGAAAATTGATTTTGTTAAAATCTTAATTGGATTCCGAACACCTCTGACAGACAATGAATGGCACGCTGTTCGATTTGAAAGCTGAAACCTTCCCGTTTGCAACTGTGTCCCATCGTCTGTGACAAAATCTCCGAAGGTAAACTTCCTCCGACGGTTCCCAGTTGAGGAATCGGATTTGCAAAACCATTGTTCACACCCCTCATAAAAAAAGGTCTCAATTTGTTAATTATCTTTTTAAAGCTACCATTTTCACTTCAGATTGAAGAAAGCTTTCGTTGCTCATATAAAAAGTTTTCACAGCCTGAATGACTCAACATGTGGTTCAAAAACTGTTTTAAAACACTACCTTATTATTATTTTTTTGAACTGAGATTAGCACCAGCTCTGGCTGCTTCCCATCCAAAAGCATTTGCTTTTGTTGAGACATTTTTATTAGAAGCTGCTGACCTGCTGATAGATGAACTAACAGTGGTGGGACGATAATGTCTTCTGTGAAGACAATAAATCATTACCAAATTGATTTGCAGGAAACTGATATACAGTAATTACCATAAACGGTTATTGCTGACAATACTGGAAGGCTGCGCCAACGTCTTCAGCAAGTCCGAGTCTCTTTCTTTCCATTAAGGCCTTAAAGAAAGTGAGCAATTGATTAGAAAAGTGATAAAGTGGCTTTTCAGGAAGGTATATGTTTTGTGTCAGTAGTTTCAATGAAATGCGAAGCGTTTTTGATCATTTTAAGACTTTTAAACCGAAATGAAGTGTTGCTTTCTTTTGTTTTATTCCTAACATGTTTTTTTTTATACATTTACAGGGGGCAATTCAGTTGTGTGCCAGCTGATTAAGAGACTCTCCTCACTGGAACAGATGCAATCATAAACAAAGCAATTTGTATTAGTGAAGACAAATGCACTGAATAGATAGTGTGTGTTTTTTTGGTAGATCACCTTCCGCAGTCTGTGTACACAGTATCATGTGTGGAAGTGAACAGATTTAGTAGATCAGGTTCAAAATGTTCTCAAGCAAGAGGTGAACCCCACACTGCTCCCAGTGGTGTTCCGGCCTCCTGCATGGCAGCCGTTTGTGTGTGAATGGGTGAATTTGACTCACTGCATAAAACACTTTGATATTGCTGAATTCCATTGCATCTAGATATCATGGGTGGAGTAGATCCAAATTCGTTTATGCTGCTTTTACAGTTTACCTGTTAACTTGCAATGATGGAGCGAAATGAAGCGGCTAACTCTGGTAAAATGGTCAAATGGTCTTGTTTTGTGTTTGTTTTGTTTTCAGCGTGACTGTGAGTGACTGGCGACCTGTCTGGAGTGAGCCCCGCCTTCATCAGCCAAGCTCGGACAATCGCACCCTTGAACTGGATAAAGAACATAGAAGAGGTCTGTCGATTCTTCAGATTTATAATCTCACACACTGTGATAAAGATAATGGTCATGTACTTGAATTTGTGCTCAAATATTCATGAAACTCACAGTTCTGTGTTTAGAACGATATTACAGCAGCGCAGTGTCTACTTTCAGATGTACTTTATACCAGCCCAAAACTGCTTTGCAGCTTCAGACTGGTTGCTCTGCTGTTTGGGTTTCTGTGCAGTGGATAAGAGTTTGAATCCTGCTGGAGACACACAGAGTCACAACAGGAAACTCTGAACGGCTTCATTACAGGGTCAGGTTACAATTAGTTTTCCAGTAAGGACACACAACCATGCACACCCCCTAACACACAGAATAGCCACAAATATGTCTGTGTGTGTGTGTGTGTGAGAGAGAGAGAGAGAGAGAGTGTGTGGTTATGTTCAGGAGCTAATTAAATTGTGTTTTCATCACAACAGTTGCTGTGACCCCCGCGTATCACGATCAAGCCCACCATTTAAATTGTAATGGCATATACACACACACACACACACACACACACACACACGCGGCCTTAACCTATCATCGGCCCCTCACAGGGCGTCTTTGTGTGTTTCCGTGCGCCGCATGTGTCTGCTGCTACTGACAAGCTAGAGACAAGTGATGACTGAGATTATGCAGGGCTGGGACTGGTGGACAGAAGCCCCCCGCCACGCTCGGCCTAATAATTTTTATTTATTGTCACATGTGTCAAACCCCGACCATCTGCCACCACAGACGGCTGTAACGTTCTATAAAACATTTTTACAAATACTTTCAAAGCCCAAAGAAACCATATATTCCCTTTGTCCTGCTGCTCTTGCACTCTCTGCCAACCTGTTTGACTTCGACGCGCATGTTTTATGTCCTTCTCCTTCCTCAGGCTCTCGCTCCACCCCCCCACCCTCCCTTCTCTCTCTCTCCCCCTCGCTGCTGATGGAAGGAGAGCTGACAGAGCTAACCAGAGTTTTACTGCCTCCTTCCTCCTCGCCCACCTCCTCCTTCCCCTTGGTCCTCCGTCTAAGGTCTTCCAGAGAAAACAGAACCTGATGGAGTTTACGACCCGATTACTGCCTGGACGTACTCCCCCACGGCGCCACGAACGCACACTCTCGCGCTCGCACGGAGCCTCAGCGGTGGGCGCTGGTGTGAGGCCGGGACTCACAAGTTTACCTGTCGTCTCGCATTAGTAAGAGTCCAAACAAGCACTCAAGCGATGGAGAAAAACTAACTATTCCGGCTCCAAACAGCAGCGAGGCTATTTGGGGCCAAAGAGTGGGCTTGTAATAAATGTCAATCCATTAAACACAGATAGCTTTCTGTGCCTGGGAGCATTTTAAGTAAACTTAGGCTGTGTGTCTGTAAATCCACACAACACCAGCCGCTATTTAAAAAAAAGAAAAACAAAACTCTGGGAGCGATAAGCAATTAAGACCTGTTTTCCACATGCACACTCACACACTGCTCACCTGCCTCTTCATCAGTTACTGTCACCCGGGGGATCAAGCTCCTCCCACAGGGCGAATAAGTCATTTTGTTTCAGGGCCACAGAGATGAAAATAGCACCAAGAAATGTTTTGGTGTCCGCTTTTGGCTGCAGTTCCATGTCAGTCTGGAATTTTTTTCCCTTAGTCACAGTTTATAAATATTTTCAATTTCGATTTCACAACCAGCAGCTGAAGAATAAGAGTGTCACTGGCAGTGAAATCAGACAAGGGGAAACTGAGCACTGCTCCACAACACCGTCTTTATAGAAGACTGTCGGTGAAAGCTTGGCACACTCTGGACACATGGCACATCCATAACACACTCGCACTAAAACCTAGGGGCAATTTGGATACTTAAGTTATTATCAAACTCATGTTTTTAGACTGAGGGAGGAAATAAACCCATCCACATCCAGGGAGAACATGCAGACTGCACAGAAATACCCAACTACTCCACCACGCAATAACAGGAGAATAACGGGATAAGAAAAATAACAAAACCAAAATGTATCTGCCTCATGAAAACCTTTAGTTTCCCCCCCTTTTATTCCGTCTTAAGTTTTTTTTTTCTGTTTATTGATAATTTCACCTTGTCGACCTGCTAAGTGCTATTTAAGTAACTCTAAATGGACATAAGAATTGGTTCATAAGTGCACCATGAGCAGCACTACTACATTTAGTAAGGCGTCAAACTGAAAGGGCAGAAACAGCTACCGTGCTTCTAAACTGGGCCATTATAAAAGTGTCAGATCAAGTTGAGCTTTTAGAGATTGATGCTAAATCACAGTGAAACCAACACTTTTTGTTGGTGCTTCAACACTTTCTGCTGCCAGGCAGTGACGTTTCCCTGAAATGTAACTCGGAACAGTGTCAACAAGTTAAAAGTGGGTAATTCTCGTAATTCCCAGCTGGGATGTTGGAGTCAACAGTTCGGATGGGAATAATGAGAGAGGAAAGAAGGCTAAAGTCTGGTGAAAGTCTAATACCAACCTCTGCATACCTATTATGTTGTTGTCTACTTTCCCCATTGCAGGGCTTGTTTCCATCAGTGGAAGAGTGAATGTGAATTAAAACTAATTGAAATTCAGTCCTCATAAAAATCTAATAAGTAGCCATTTGATTGGATTTCCTGAACAGAGGGTCAGAATTTCCAACTTTCTGGAGAACTGTTCAACAGTCCAGGTCTGTTGAACAGTTTGTCGGCTTCTCTATCCACACCGCGGTTTCCCATGAGCACTCCGTACTGTCATCATCAGGTGTTAGATGGCACCTTTGGGCTGCTGCTGATGAAAGAACCAGAGCCAGCTGCTCCTCTCATTTGTAAACACAGTTCTATACATTACTAGGTATTATAAACAAATGACTGGAAAGATTGATGCAACCAAATCAAAACCACGTATCTGTGTAATGAGGGAAGAAAAATGTTGGTGAAGCACAGAAACAAGGGCGTGTTTGATACGCAGGTATGGAGACACACACTTTGCACACAACTACAGTAGCTGCCGGTGCATTAACGTGCTGCGCTACAGTCGGCTCTCTGTGCCTCGCTGTAATGTAATAAAGCTACCGGCTCACTCGCACACAGACCTGCCTGTGAAGCCGAGCACTCTGGGTAAAGTCACCACAGCGTCCCCTGAGACAAAATGTGAAACCACTGCAAACGGTCTGCTACGCACACACACACACACACACACACACACACACACACACACACACACACACACACACACACACACACACACACACACACACACACACACACACACACACACTGCACTTGTTCACACAAAGAAAAAGAGAGCGAGGAAGCCTTTATGAATAAACAGATGAGAGTCCATTAGTTGTAATGTTGTTATCCAGCTGTCTGAACTGTGACCCCGCTCAGGGTGTGTGTTTATGTGAGCGGCCCCCACTGAGAGCGATAGAAAGGTTACAAGCCTATTTTAGTAGTCAAAGATATTTTTTTAAGGGATCTCTTTTCAGAAGCAACACATTAGCCCTTAACCTTTAGGTTTGGATAGCCATGTTGATCATCTCTCGCCGTCTAGTTACCGTCTTACACAACACATTTTTATGTAGCGTTGTTTTAGCTCACTTTAATTTCAACTCTCTGTCTGCTCAAGGTTTCTTCTTTCCTCTCGTTTTACCTATGTAAAATTTCTTCAGTAGAAAAAAAATACTTAATATAATTAAAATCATATGTTTGTTGGTCACGATTCTGATAAATATATCTAATATAATCTGGTTCTACTTTTACTGTAGTTGAATTTATGAAACGCTTTTAATAGAACTCTAAAACACGATGTTACATTTTACGTGTGCTGTTAGAAGTGACTGTTGATGACTCGTATTGCACCTGTCGTGATTGCAGTGATCTTTAGAAGCCGAAATGAACGTGCCGGTGTAGTGGTTGGTACTCTCTCCTCATAGCGACGGCATCCACAGTTTGAGTTTGAGACTCTGTATCTGGCTTGTTTTCGCGTTCTTTCTGTATGCACCGTGATGAAGAATTGAATGAATCGGTATCAGATGGATAGTTGGATGATTGGCAGTAATTTCCATTTCTCAGATACCATGTTTGATGCATCATCTCAAGATTTATGGAAATTGAGTTGTATTGTTTCGCTTTGCATTTCTACTCCTGACACTAACTGTGACTGCTACAAATCTAAATATTATTTTATTTTTTTTCCATTTTTTTTTCACTCATGAACAAAACTCCGCCTCTTGTGATGATAAGCTCTCCATTGCGGTAATTTACCAGTCAAATAAGTTAACGCAGTGCTCTTACTTTCAGTTTCCTGATGTTCATAAACTGCATGGGAACCTCGCGCCTCTTTGTTCTCAGTTATTCCCTCGAGTGGAGGAGCTGCTGTGTGTTGATGCTGATGATAATTAAATCGATGAACATGAAAATGAAGATCCTTTGCTTTAACTGACTTGTCTCGGTGCGGACTGTGTTTGTGTGTGTGTGTGTGAAAAAAGGTAGCGAGAGAGAGAGGAGGTGTGTGTCAATGTAGTGCTGAGAAGAGAACTAAAGGGCCATTTATAGCTGTCACACAATGACAACCATTACCCCTGCATTTACAATGCGCTCAGCACATACTGTCAGGAAACGTCTGCGCACACACCGCATGTGCACAAACGTGAACACACACACACGCGCACACTTCCCACTCTGCCGTACGGAGCCTAATTATCGACACCTCTCTCTGTCGGATGAAACAAAAAACTGCTCTATTTTCAGACTGATGGAGTCTGAAGTCTCTCTGTGGTTCTCTTCTTCTTCTCTCCCTCTCGGTGTCTGTTGTCGTCTCTGTGCGATGCCTCGCCCGCCGCCCACCCCCTTACTCGCCGTTTGATTCCCGACTTGTTAAATAAGACTCAAATTAAAACAGACAATGAGGAAAGTTTTCCCCTCACAGCCACTTTCATTTGTTTTGATTGTTATTCAGAGTCATGAATGAGTGTGTGTGTGTGTGTCTGTGTGTGTGTGTGTGTGTGTCTGTGTGTGTCTGTGTGTGTGTGTGTGTGTGTGTGTGTGTGTGTGTGTGGTGTGAAGCGCCAGCTTGTCTTTGAGGCCTACTTCATTAGTTGTC
This sequence comes from Salarias fasciatus, assembly GCF_902148845.1. NCBI lineage: Eukaryota > Metazoa > Chordata > Actinopteri > Blenniiformes > Blenniidae > Salarias > Salarias fasciatus. The sequence continues at coordinate 12,074,073 of NC_043754.1, forward strand.
AAACAGCGCAGGCGTGCTCACCCCTGGACCTGTGTGTGTGTGTGGTGTGTGAGTGTGCGTGTGCGTGTGCGTGTGGTATGAAATAAAGTACCACCTCCCCGCAGCCCTACAACATTTCATGTATGGGAGGTCAATTCAACTTATACAGGCTCTGATTCCTTATTTGTCTCTATAAACTGAAGCCACCGACATCACAATCATGCCATTTTGTGTGTGCATGTGTGTGTGCGTATGTGTGTGTGTGTGTGCATGGCAGAGGCAAATAGGACTACATTTCTGCAGGATGCTTCTGCCTTGTGTGTGTTCAGTTTCAGATGGACGAGGAATGCGGAGAATAAACGAATCTAACCAACCGTATAACCAGCACACCCAGCCAGCAGTGTTCACCAGATTTGCAAAACCTCTCCCTCCCACTCTTTTTACTGTGTGTGTGTGTGTGTGTGTGTGTGTGTGTGTGTGTGTGTGTGTGTGTGTGTGTGTGTGTGTGTGTGTGTGTGTGTGTGTGTGTGTGTGTGTGTGTGTGTGTGTGTGTGTGTGTGTCCCCGCACATTTATGTGGTTCTTGGCACTTTCTGGTGAGAAGATCCAGTTTCAGAACATTCCAGCACCATGTAAACATTTATTCACAAGCAAAGCAAAGAAAAAAAAGAAAAAGAAAAAATCTGCCTCATACACTTTCACAAACACACATTCTTTGTAGCACGTTGACAGCTTCATAAATAAACCAGCAAATGCAAATAGTTGATTTGTGGAATTTTCTGAATATCAGGTATGTAAAGAGGAAGTATCGATACAAGTCAATGAGGAAACGAGATTAATAGGAGAATATCTAAAGGTTTGAAAAGATTCTTGCATCAATGAGCAGCAGAGATGTTCTGGAAAATCTTAAAACAAAGTAAAAACTGGTGTCGGATTTATGTATTGTGGTTGTTTACCTCAAGTCTTGAAGCTAACCCCGCAGTGTTTTTAAAATTATATAGGAGTTTACATAAAATAATCTCCGGAAGATCTCATATCATGTGGCAAATCTTGAAACACATTTACAAAAAGTGATATTTAACACATTTTGAAGTTATTAGTTTATATGTTTAAAGTGATTTAAATAACTGACTGTTGATGACAGTGATCATTTATAACACCGTAAGGTAGTATTCAGTAACTAGGAACACTTTTGTATATTCGGTACAATAGGTTTCCTTTGTCTCAAACACACACACACACACACACACACACACACACACACACACACACACACACACACACACACACACGCGCTCTCTCTCTGAGGAGTGGTGAATACTAATCTAATCCAACTTGTCCTAAACATGACTCTTTCCATCAGAGAGCAACACACCTGATTCGTTCCTGTTCTTCAGTGGTTTTCCGTTCCATCCGTGTTTCTCGCTGAAGAAGCCATTGGAACTGATGACGTGGCAGTGGGCGTGTTCGCGTGAGGACTTGATGACCTTTGTCCTTGAAGCCTTCATGCTGTGACTGACATCAGACTTTCTGAAGGATTAGTGAGCAGAGACATTAAACCGATGAAGTTTGAGTGTTTTTTTAGTGAAGTCTTGCTCGCTTTAGGTCAGAAAGCCATGCTGGCACGCCGCCATCACGAATGCGATACCGTCACCAAAGCTAATCTCAATTTCCATTCTTTTCTATGAACCCTGAGTGGCTTTCATCACCTTCATGCTCAGCATAAATGCATGAGCTCATGTTAGAAAAGTACAACAGTGCCTTTTCCACGCATTTTATTTCATGTTTAGTCCACATGGTGTCACAGTGGCAGCATGAACCCTGAGCCCTGCTCACAGACCAGTGCAGACATCCAGGGCCTGGTCTAGTCTGAAAGCAAGCACAAATACAACATATCATGTTATCAAATGTGTCGACTGATCCAGGAAATGTGACACGGAATTAGACAGATTTATAAAGTTACAAACTATCAATTTAATGAAGATGATTCGATGAGTATGAAGTAATGGGCATGTCTCCCAGCTCCAGTGAAATACTGAGTCGTGCTTCTGCTAATAGATGCAGCATATGTAATTTACTACCTGTGAAAACACTTGCTTTGTTTATGATTGTTTGATTTTGCTGTCATGAACAGGTTGTGTAAACTGGATGGTGTAAGCTTGGTGTTGTAACCTGACTCAACGTTCAGCAGAGATGCATTTAATCAGCTGGCTTTCCACGACTTTTGTTTGTAGACTTTAACATGAGATACACTTTGCATTGTATCATAAAATCTGACAGCATTCAGAAACTTTTGGAAAAGCCAGAGTCTCCATTTCTGTTTAAATAGGCAAAACGCAAGTTTTCTGAAATGCTGAGTTCTCCACATGTGAACTACAGTGAGTATTTATTTATTTTTTTTGCACATGTGCAAGTACTTTCACGATGGGATAAGCCAGGTGCTCTTTTTAATTTATCAGCGCTTTTATGATCTGAATCACACATGGAGACACACTTCCTAGATACAACCGATACCGAGTGGGCCCGTATGACAGAGAAAGACATCTTAAAGAGCTTGGATGTTTGCATCATACTATTCTTTATCTGTTTTTTGATCGTACACAAATGTTTGCACCTCAACATGAACTAGTGAATTGATATGGTCATACATACTCAGGGCTAATGCATCAATGCTTTAGAAGACCTGGTATTTATCTCAAACGCAGCTTTGCAATCTTCAGTTATAGCAGATATTCCCATGATGTCAGTTAGTTAAACCTTAATGGTTTTACTCATGTTGACACTCTCTTTATTAATTCTTTTTGTTTCATATGTTGTTTTCCATTAAGACACCAGGCTTTTCCTTTCAACTGAGAGTCTCATTCTGATTCATTGAGATGGGACAAGAAAAACACAAGATGACGGCAGCTTGATATTTGCTGCACGCTGATCGGTTTTTGGGATGTCAACATGTGGTGTAAATTTACCAGATAATGCTTCGCAAATGTTTTAGTATCAGTGTGAAGACTTTCAATGTGTGACTTTCTTCGAATTTTCCAATAAAGAGAAAAAGGAAGTTTTTCAGGGGGCAGATGTGAGAATTTGTTTTGACTCATTGTTCGTGTCAGCTCTTCAGTCGCTCTTGTTTCATGGACTAATTAGAAGAAAGTGGTATTCCCATTGGTTAAGGGGCAGTTTAATGGTTTCCAAGTGGGAACAATTTTTTTTTTTTAAATTTATATATGAATACATATATATATATATATATATATATATATATATATATATATATATACACATCACTACCACAGTTATTCTTCTTTATAATCACTCAGCTGTGAGTCTTCAACAACACAGTCCTCAATTTATTGCCGACTTATTGTTTTTAAAAGTCCTGAGTAAATACACTTGCAGGACCACAAGTTGTTTTGGACTTTTTTTTATTTTGAGAGAAAAGTTGGGGTCTTTCCCACTGACGTCAGTGCAGACAGACTTGGAGTTGTGCGAGGAACTGAATCTTCTGCACTTGTTCGCTGGCTCTGGCGTTCGGCTTTTGGTGGTAACTCCTCGTTCTGGTCTCGCTGTTAAAACATAAACTTCAAATCACCGACCATAAACAAGTCAGAGCATGATCTGAGTGAAGTTGCATCACTTTGCGAAGATGTCATTTCTCGAAGACGGCCAGAAACCGGTTCTCACAGGGATCCAAGTACACACTCATACGCACAGCGTCCAAGTGCTGCCGCTGCCCTGCATGACTTTCCATTCCATTCATCACCTCTCCTCTCGGGTCCCACGCTGCTCCGCCGAGGTAAATAAATAAACAGAGGGAGTGAGGATATGTGTAGAAGAGGAAGGTGATGGGAAGGCTATTGGAGGAGGTGTTAGCTCCATCATTCATCAGCTCATGCATCAGACTTGCCCTTCCTATTTATCTCTCGCTGCAGGGTGCTGAGAGACGGGGCATTTCTCCATCGGACTGTCTTCTTTTCTCTGGCATTGCTTCCCTCTTGGTGTTTACATCTCCATCTCCCCCCACCCCCCTCTCTCCTGCGCTGTTCCGCTCTTTCTAAGGATGGATGATGGTGAGTGTGCAGCCAGTAACTCGGAGCATCCATCACTGCAGCGCCGAGCAGTTTGGTGAATGATGCCACTAGGAGGCTCCACTCGAGATCCACGGCCGACGTAGGTGTTTGGCAGGACTTCTCCAAAAGTTTTTTTTTTCTTTTTTCCCCTCCTTTTCAAACTGCACCTCACACCAATGGACTTGACTTTCACTCTCTGCATTTCCCTCACAGTTTGTCCAAGAAACAAACTTTGTGTTGCGGAGTTCTGATTGAATGTTTACAGAGCCGCGAGCCCACTGGGGGGGTTGGGGCGATACTCATCAGACCTGATGACTGGAAGTGTGGGTGTTTGGATTTACAGTGGGATTATGGTATTTCTGCCACATTCTCTCCCTTCCCACTGTTTCTACTGAATATTTTTATGGGTGAGTATGTCGTAATCCTCTTGTATTGTTCAACACAAGACATGGTAATTAAAAAAATGACCAAGCCGGCAAACAAAAAAAAAAAAAAAAAAAAGTCCTGGTGATAGAATGTTTAGCCCACTCGATTTTCATGGACATTTTCATGTTGGTCACGAAAAATAAATACAGACTGAAAGCACAGAAACCTGAGAAGTCAGTTGAACTCTTTAACGTCTACTTTGCCACAAACAGCAGTGACATGATAAAACAAAAAAAAAAATATATATATATAGTGATGTTACATATCAAACTGAACAGGAAGACCTCAGGAACAAGAATACATAAACCATTTTACATGCTACTCTACAAAATCTTTAAGACATGCAAAATCACTCACATCATTAGGTTCATTCAAGGCCTCTTCACAGCTATAAGCATGTGCGCATCCTGAGCAAGTTATTTCCTTTCTCTTTTTTAAAGTAGGACAAACTATGAAATGTTTTGTGCATCATGGTGTTTTTCTAATTGATTGGGAATTAGTTTAGTATTGTGAAAACTGTTACAGAACACTTTCCTCCAACCTCACGGATATTGGCAGGAACACGTAAACGAACTGATTTTACTTAAACTACTAAGACAGTTGCCAAAACCAAACTTTTACTGGTGTTGTGAGTTTGTTTGAAAGAAGCAAACTACCGAGCCCACATGACACGATCCTCTGATCACACTTTTTGGTCAATTGTGGCAAAATGTACAAAAAAGAAGAGGGTTTCTCTCCCATTTTTAAAATCTTTCTTCTCGTTCTGTATGAAGTTATCTACTTGCTTCTTGCACCCAGCTGTGTATTTCCTCTGACACACACACACACACACACACACACACACACACACACACACACACACACAATGGTAATGAAGTAAGTAATGCAGACCAGGTCTCTCTGAAATCCAACACAATTACAACACATTACAGAGCAATAGCTTCCACATGCTGCACAGAAAGTGGGATTACCACCCTCGCAGTGTGTGTGGTAGGTACTTTTCTGTGCAGCACCACCAGTGCTGTTGCCTTCAGCGCATTGATCCACAACGTGTCTCGAAGTGGACAGGGGGCGAGAGTGATGCACGGGGTAAGAAGGTGAGAGGGTGAAAGGGGAATACAAGAGTTTGTGGACTTTGTTGGTGGAAGGGGAATACGGGAATTTTTAAGGTCTGTTTGCATCGTTTATATGACGGAATTAAAGTCATGCAGGTTAAAATTAAAACACAAAGCGAGTTCAGCTTTTCCTCAGCTTTTGTAAACATGGTTGGGATTGAGCTGAAATGAGTTTATGCTGTGAAAGTCCAAGAAGCGAAAGAAACCTGAGGAAAAGTTTCTCCTCCACATTGAGGGATGCAGGGCTGAGCTCTGACACCAGCTGCACAGGCCAGAAATGTTTGTCCAGTTCAGGACTGAGTGGCCCGTATTCCTGAACCGTCAGACGCTGATTATTCCAGCATGCTAACGTAAACCATGTGATGGACACCAGTGTCCAGAACACTTTACATTTCAGTGTGGCTGCCTGCTGGCAGCAATAATGTCCGGCTTCACTCACAAGACCGCAAAATATGTACAGCATGTGCACGGTTCAGTTTGGTTTGTAGAATATATTTTCTCACAAAAACGCTTCAGTGTGCATGTATCGGAGTGGAAACACATGAAAATACAAGCAAACTGCTTACAATTGAGAAAAGTGGTAGACTTGGATCAAGTAAATTTGGATTTGAATCCAGGAAAATAAATTTAATGCAAGATTATTGTCAATGTCAGCGCTTTCTGGACTTTCACTTTTAATCAAATTTTCATGAACTATCATAAGTTGCTAATATTTACAGAGTGAATCGGTGTGTTTCACAATGAGAAGCATATTTGGACTTTTGATACCACTGATTATTCCTGACTGTATGAAAGGAAATGACACATCTGGTTTACATTCCACAAAGACAAAATCACTGTTGTGGTTTTTGCTCTTTCCTTCTTTAGTGCACCCAATTGATTATCGCTAACTAAATGGAGATTTTTTTTTCAAAAGCATGATGGACGATGACACCATGTTGTCTGTTTATTTAGTGTGCTGATTAAATCTGACAATTTACAGCAGGTAAAATGAAATGGTTATGAACTTAGGGGGGTCGGCTGTGACACTGTCAGCAAATTAGTCAATATTTCTGGATTATCCACAGCATGTTCTGATTGGCAGATGCACAACTGAACATTAAATGTGTTTATCACACATAATATAAAGAATCTGTGTTACTATTCTCTACCAGAAATACACAAGAAAAGCAAGTTTTTAGGGGCAAGAAAAAGATTAAAAGTGAGCGTGAGAGGTCAGTTGATGTGTGGAAATGTGTGCGGTGCACCTGGACAGGTGAATGATGGATTAACCCTTCAGCCAGCCGCAGGAGAGCAGACTTCATCAATCCATCAGCAAGGACAGCTAGCTACCAATCACACAGCAGGGTGGGCCGGGGAGACGTCCCACTTCTTTCTTGGTAGGTAGATATTCACGCTCAGGAACAGACGCTTCTTAAAGGAAAACAAATGCAAATAGAAACCGTGGAAATCATGTGAACCAAGTGAAACAACAGACTTTCCCCTAAGATGACCTCAAATGGTTTCACGTCGCTGCTTCTCTGTCCCAAAGAAACATTTCCCAGCTCGTTTTCCCTCTGCTCTCCCTGATGCATTCTCAGGCTGTCCCGCCGCATTGCCAGTGTTTCAGTGAAGTAACGTATCGGATCTAACCCAAACCAGAACCTGACGCTGCGGCTCCGACCGCAGCGGGAAAACAATGCTGGACTTCAGGGATCCCCACGAGTCCTGCAGGCATATGACCCCTCTGTCTTCGCCAGATTTGGTTTTATTTTGTCTCTCTGTTCTTTGGCTCTCGGAGTCTGTCTTTCTTTTGGTCCCGGTCCTTCCTGGTAGTGATGTGTGGTAGACCTCAGACTATTGTGTTGCAAATGTGAAAGTTTTCCTGAATAGACTTCAGTCTTTTCTATTTATGGGCCACTGACAGACCACAGCATGTTTTTTAGAAATGATTCAGGCTTTTCTTACAACAACAGTATATTTACATCTGTCTTTTATTCTGTGAGCTGTGTTTATCCCTTTCTTTCTATTTTTGCAAACCATCAACTATAGTAACCTTTCCTGGCACAAAAAAATGTAACAGATAATTCAAGTTAATGCAACCTTTCTGATTTGCTGTCCATATTGTTGGCTCCTGTTACATTTTATAGTTTCAAAACTTTGTGAGTTAAAAAAATGTGATAAGTTATGGTAATGGTTTCTCTGTGAGAGGAAATAATCAGTCACTGTAATATTATAAGAACAAAGCGAATCACTATATATCAACAGTTACTGTAAAAGTTAATTGTCTGATATCTTTTTATTATGTATATTTTTTCCTTTTTGCAATTTTCATAGAGTCAACAAAATCCATCCGTGAATCAACTCAATGGTCAGACAACTGAGCTCTTCAAAAGGCCTTGAAATGTTCAGTAATTGATTATTAAATTATGGTGGAGAACATTTAATGCAATTCAGAAATTATGCCAGATTACACTACCGTTCAAAACTTTGTGCCTTTGTTTTTTAATATAAGTACCTTGGACTCGTTGCCATCGATGGAGAAGGTACATATCCGTTCATAATGATCTGGAAACACATTCAGGACCTGAGGTCAGCGACGGACTCGCTCTGGCTTCTCGGGTTTCTGTTGTCATATTTCTGGGAATTTGATGCAATGTTTGGAAACCGGGGCCTGCAGTCAGGCTGGGTGGATCGCTCTTTCTTGCGCACGTGGTACGTGTGTGCGTATATGCGTGCTTCAACAGTTGATGTCTGTGTCTTCTACCGTCACCAACTCCGCTCGGCCAGAAATGATTGTGTCATGACAGCATCCAGGGTGTGAGCGCTCTCGCTCCGTGCACGCTGCCGTCCTGGTCTCTGTCAGTCAAACACTGTGTGCTCACTCCTCTGATGTCATCTGGGAGTGGAGCGGTGGGTGGAGTGGGCTCATGGACACACACACGCACGCACACACACACACACACACACACACACACACACACACACACACACACACAGATCTAGTGGGGTGTTAAGGAATTATTGGTTTTTAATGCCTAACGCTGCGGCTGATCAAGGGAGGAAAACTCATGCCGAGTAAACTGATTCAGAGGCTTGTGTGTTTGTGTTTGTGCACGTCTTTATCCGACGCCTGAACCAAAACAATTCGCAAGAGGCACATGCATTCAGCATGTGAAAGGAAACGCTCCGAAACATTGTGCAAGGCGCTCAGAGAAGAATGAAATGAGCGTGAACAAGAGGGGAGGAAGTCAGAATAAAAAAAGGGGGTTCGAAGAAGAGGTGAAGATAAAGAGAAAAGGCGATGTGGAGAAGGATAATCGTTTCCATATGAGAATGTCGGAGTGTTTTTCTGCTTGCTTTTTGGTGTAATCATATCAGCAGTCAGGCTGTTTCCAGCTTTCATAAATGTGAAGTATGCAGCGAGTTTCAGGATCCAACTTCCTTTACATAAACACCCCTTAGAAAAACAGCCCAGTTGGACATGACTGTGTGAGAGAGAGGGAGAGTGTGTGTGCACGTGTCCAGAAGTGTGAATGACTGAGTGTGCACAATTGTATGCCATACACATATTGCTCACTTAGGATCTGCTCACTTACCCTTACAGGGAATGCATTTATTGTGTGTGTGTGTGTGTGTGTGTGTGTGAGTCAGTCATGACAGCAGTTTTCCACCAGGATCTGGCCTTCGCACAAAACATTTTTTATTTTTTTTTTGTGGGTGATGAGGTCAAATGTTGGAGTGGTCGTTTTCATTTCAGCGGTCAGTGGTGAATTCAGACATGGGACTTATTCTGACGCAGTGACTTTTTCTGCAATAGAAAGTTATTGTCTATGAAATCCTAGTGATGAAAATTGTTAAGAACTGTTGATTCTTTCAGAAAGAAATACCAAAAAGAAAAACACACACACACACACACACACACACACACACACACACACACAGTAAATGATGATGAAAAAAAGACAGCGAGTTTGTAAGAGCACAGTTCTGCACCGAAGGGTTAAAGTCAATGGCGGCTAATGAAATATTGATAATTCGTGGAGTCTTCTTGTGTTTTACTCCAGCAGGAGATTAAACCCCACACGGTACTCGGTGTTACACGTTTGAGCTACGGCTTTCTGCGAGAGGCTCCCAGGGGTCGCTGTAGGGGCCGGGAGAGGCTGCGGACCTCCTGCAAGAGCAGCGCTCCGGAGGGCAGCGCTGGGCGTATGTGGGGAACCTGCAAGAGCGCTGTGTGTGCGTGTGTGTGAGTGCGTGTTCAATGGCCCAATGAGGAGTTCAGTTATATACACACACACACACACACAGACACACACACACTGTTTCTTGACTGGGCAGCAGCTTTCTTCACTTGGCTCAGATTCAACTCCGACACTCAGAGAGAAATAAAGGATTACGGAGGAGTGTGCTCTGCCCTGAGAGGTTAAAGTGATGCATACTTGTTGGAAATAAATGTCTTTTTTGCTTCTTTTCATTGTCAGTGGAGATAACACACTGCGGTGGTGATTCAAAGTAGACTCAGGTCAAAATGTTCTTTGTTGTGATTTTTTTTTTTTTGGATAAAACTATACAGAGACGCATTAACCAATACAGTTTAAGGAAACTAACTGCATCATTTACTGAAAACAAACACTTTGTTTGGAATAAACATTAGATGGATTTTTATGAGCCAAGTGTTGGAGCAGGTCATCCAGTAATGTCACAGCTGGTGGGTTGGAGTCAAATTGCTCACAAATGGTCAATGAAGTATGTAGACAATGTACCGTCGTTCTCCTGCAACTGTTAGAATTGATGTGAATTTCACTAAACTTGCCGCTGCTACAGACGAGCATGCACGCACGCGTACGCAAAAGCAGCGTCAGGACTGCTGTCCAAGGTGCTGATTCTGAAGCGTTCGATTGTTTTCACTGAAATTTACGTGCAGGTGATGAAGGTTACAAAGTCCGTTAAGACTGTCACTCTCCTTTTGATTTCAAAGTCTGAATCATGAAAGCATTTGTTTTGAACCCGAGTCAGTCGTTTTTGTGCACGTGCTTCGGGCATTATAGGACAGCCTGGTGATGCCGTGGTTAGCAGGGCAGCTTCGTGGCAGGAGGACCTTGGCTTGAATCCTCTCTGGTTCCTGTCATGTTAAGTTTGCCTGTCCTCCCCATACACGTTGACTTCCTCCCACAATCCAGTGACTTGTTTGATAGATTTACTGCTGGCTCCAAGTGGAGCTCTGATTATCAGAGACACACAACATGGTTAGTGACATTAAGTTGTGAATCTGAGTAGAAAATATATGAATTATGTTCCTGACCCTTTGTTTTGTCTGTTTGCCACACATCATGTGTGGTGAAGTCAGTACAATTGTAAAATATCATGTCATGTGTCCTGTGAAGATAACAGTGAATGAGGCAAAGCACAAACTGCTGTTTTGTCATTTTCACAGTTTTATTCGAAACAGATTTTAAATGCCTTCAGCTGCTGGTCTGATGTAGCGATCATCTCTATGTTGGTACAAATCGAACTGAAAGCTGCTGGTGGACCGCTAACTGATGCTATTTTTCAAAACAAACAGGAACTTTTGTCAAATTAATCTAGTTCAACCTGTTCAGGACTTAATTCGTCATCCATTATTCTGCAGCAAGCATGGCTTTGTTCTATTCTTTCTTTCTCTATCAGCTGCTTGTTCAAAGCGGTTTCATGCAGAGGCTTCGGTCAGGTTCAATGTTTCTGTGAGGTGAACAGTTTTCAGTGACCGCAACAACTGAGTTTTACATTTAGCTTTTCACACAGTGGCTGGACTCTCAGAGCACTGTGGGTGGTCCAAGTGTGTGTGTATGTGTGTGTGTCAGACTACAAAATGTGAATGACATCACACCCTGCTGGGAAAAATACACACACACACACACACACACACACACACACACACTGATATCATCGCCACATGCACCAGAGGTGTTCTCTCATTCACGTGCTGATTGTCAGGATGATATCAGACTCAGTCATCGTTGAAATTTCCTCACATTCTGTGGCCTGATCCACGGCGCTTCTCTTCCTGGCAGCGGGTGACGATGGCATCGGGCAGGAAGCGATGGAGTCACAGAACCACAATAAAAGCTCAGATACAGAATGACAGAGCAGGTCACATCTGCAGTTTTTCAGCTGACCACCATTAGAGAGGAAATACCTGTTATTATAGCTAAACAAAGCCTCTATGCCAAAAGAGATTAGCTTTAATGTGTGGCTGTGAAATGATTGTTCTGATGTGGCAAGCAGATAAGCAGTGAAGCATGTTCAGAAGGACCATCAAGAAAAATTTGAATTTGTTCTTTAAAATCATCCCCCTCGAAAAAAATGTATGCATCCAAAAAGTCACTGACCGGACAAGTGAGGCAGTAAAAGCTACATTCATGGTTATTGTTGATAAATATACCAGAAAAAGAAAGAAAATTAATGCACAAACTCATCACCTCTGTCCTCATATTTCTGTTTGAATGATAGATGATATAAAATGTATTATTTTGGGCAAAATTTCTCATTTAATTTCAGTAAAGCTTTTTTTTTTCCCGATTTGAAAGAACAAGATGCAAATAAAAGTGATGCTCGGGAATAAACAGAAGTCTTGTAACATTTTCAGACTGAAAAATGTGATAAATAAGCTAAACTGTGCCCTTTTTATACGTAAGAAAATGTTCCATCGAGAAGAGAGTTTTACTGTCGTGGTGTTTCACCACAGTCTGGACATTATGTGAGAAACATCTGCCGCCATAAATCAGTGCTGATAAGTACGATGGCTGCGCTGCCACATTTTGTCCAAGGCTCAGGGGAACGAGACCCTCACCTGTGAGGGAGGCGATAATGTGTGGCTGAAGAGGAGGATGAAGGGAGGAGGGAGCGGCAAAAGATAAAGAGGGCAGATGCGAATATATTCACGAGGAAATAGACTATGAGGCGCAGGAAAGAAAGATAATTGTTTGGAGTATTCGTTTCAAGTCCCAGCTCAATTTCAAGCCCTCCATTTAAGTGAGTGGGTGTGGGAGTGTGTGTGAGTGCGCTTCACGATGTGTGAAAATGTGTTACAAGTGGTTTTGGAGTGGCACCAGTAAAAGATGTCATCGCCTATACTTAGCTTCAGCACGCTTCATTCAAATGCAAAGGCCAAACCTTTAACACACACACACACACACACTCACATTTATACTTTATTGTTTTCCGTCTCTGGATTGTTAAGCCGTACGGCGGCATCACATTTCCATTCAGAGAGGTTTCCATTTACCGTCCACACCCAGTTCTGATACCTTCTCTTCTTCTGTCTCCTGCTCATCCTCATATTTCTCCTCTTTCCCATTGATCTATCCTCTGATCTCGTTAACTTGATGCTGTCCTCTGACATGCTTTCCTTTCCCAGCCTTTAGTCTGTCTTAAACAAACTGTCACCCGCAATCACTTGAAGCACCGGAGTCAAACTCATTTCACTTCAGCGGCCACGTGGAGGCCGGAGTGATCTCAGCCAGTTCAGACAAGCAAATTGCAGAGAGAGAGAGAGAGATTCATCTGTTAAGTGGAAAAATGAAGATCTTTCAAACAGTATTTGTTAATAAGCAGCTATTTTCAGAGACTTAACACTGTGTAAGGGCAATGATAACCTGTGGTGTACAGGATGTGAGAACTAGGTTGTGAAATATAACTTCACTTTTCTCAGTTTTGCAACTTTAAGAATGATTTTATTAGATATGAATATGATTCATTGATGTTTATTGATTCTGACTTTAACATACGTATACCACTTTTTTAGAGGACATTTTAACAGTGAAGGATGGGAGGCTAAATTTGAAAATATGTCAATGACTGCCCTATAAAGGATTAAAAAGTACGCTCCGACATTTTATCTGTCAAAGTGATTTTCGATTCAGACTTAAAGCATGTTGGAAGAATTTAGCCTCTTCCCTCAGTCTGCATGAGCATTTGTGCTTTTACAAACTCGGTTTGGTTCTCATGCTGAACCTTCTATTTCACTTGTGTTGTTCTCCAGTCAGCTGTTCAGTTGCAGATCTCGGTGTTTTTCTGGGGGGATCAGCTGGTGGAGAAGTGGTTAGCTCTCATGGGTTTATAGTCTGGTTTCCTCCTTCCAAACAAAAACATGTTTTTAAGGTGAATTGCTGACCCAGTGTTGAACATAGGCGTGAGTGTGAGTGTGTGTGTATGTGTGTGGTTGTGTGTGTGTCTGTGTTTCCATGTCCAGGCTGTAGCCTGCGTTCACCCACAGTTAGCACTGGCTCTGTTTGGATGAAGCGTTGTGTTGGAGTGTTTTCCCTCTCGTGGACCTGAGTGGACGAGGCTCACCTGTTTCGGCTGGTGGGTCGTATATTTGACTACCTCGCCTCACAGTGTAGGAGTCAGACTCTGCAGGAACTCTGCTGAAACATGTCCGTGAACCTTCCCAGTCAATGTTTGACCTGCCATAGGAATTCAATCGGCACAATACCTTCGCTGGAGTTAGCACCTGCAGTAATGGTTCTGACTTTCTTTGTGTACTGCACAGTGTGCAGGTCCAGCAGACGTGTGTGTGTGGAGGTTTTCCAGTGCTTTATTTCCATTACATGCCAGGCTCTGTGTTGCCATAATGTAGTTTATAAAGGTGGTGAAAGTTCAGACACTATTCTTTTTTGTAGATTTACTTGTACAAGTGTAAATTGTAATGTTTTGATTCAGAACTGCAGTTAAACTTCGAGGTTTGTTTAGATAAAGCAATGGAAGAAGAAGATGCTGTTTTTCTGAATCTGCTCCTCCAGGTTATTCTCTTTTACTTTTAGCCATGGTACAATTCGTATCTTTATTTGAAGGATGTCGTTTTGCCAAGTGGTCAAGTCTTCTCTTCCTGTCTGATTCAATTATTTACATATTATCCAATATTTTTTGGCTTTTCTCACAGCTGTATGCAGTAATCGATGTTGCCCCATCTAGTTCAACATGTTTAAAGCATTAAAAGGTAAATCGTAAATGAATGACTTAAAACTGATTGAGTTTAACTGAAGAATTCCTGAATATTATCTTTAAGTACAATATTCTATTTTACCTTCTGCTTTAAAGATGGAGCAAGGCCATGTTCAGGTAAGGCAGCTGGAATTCACAGCTTTACCTTTAATTAAGATTGCAGAGAATTAAAGTGAACCAGAATATTGTCAACATAAGACATGGGAATGTAGTGTGTGCATGTGTGTGTGTCTGTGTATGTGTCTTTCTTTGTGTTAGCCTAGAACTCAAGTCTCACTGAACATATGTGACAATTAAAAAGAATTTCTTTTTCACATCTCTTTAGACATTTCAGGGCTGGTATGAAGGTCGAGGTTACAACTTGGTTAGTGTTCGGTTTAAGATTTTGCCTTACCTCGTGTTGGTCAGGGTTGCCATACGCATCAATAAGAGGGCCCCACAACTAATGCAATACAAATGTGTGCATGTGCGTGTGTGTGTGTGTGCATGCATGTATGTGCGCGTATTTTTTCTTGATGGGGTTAAGTGCACCAGGAGTGTGATGCAGTGATGGGAGGATGAGAGGGATGAAAGAAGAAGAGAGAGAGGGGGAAAAAAAAACAGAAGACGAGCGATCCATTAGCTAATGGATGTCTTCAGTCCTGTCTCGTCAGACCTGGTATCACACACACACACACACACACACACACACACACACACACACACACACACACACACACACACAGCAGGCAACAAGCCATCCAAATGGTGCGTTTCGGTGAATTGTGAGTTTGCGAAGCACTCAGACAAATCAACGACATTCTTCAACCTATCGGAAAGAGGAAAGAGGCCGCAAATAATCCCAAATTCATCTCACATCAGCTCCAGGAAATATAAACATGGATGTGTTTCCACACCCCTAATACATGTGTATGACTGTGTGTGTGTGTGTGTGTGTGTGTGTGTGTGTGTGTGTGTGTGTGTGTGTGCGCGCGCACCATGAGAGAAACTAATTGGTGTCAATAAGACATCTGTGGCTTTTCTTTGATTAAGCCTGCAGGCGAGGAATAAGAGAATAACACCTCACGCTCCTTTTCCCTTTCCCACACTCACAGCCTGTGGTCATGCTGATAGCTAACTCCAGGCAGGGCCCATCTGTCTCATTACACATGCGGGTCTCACTGGAGAATCTGTATTGTTTACGAACGCGCGCGCGCGCACACACACACACACACACACACACACACACACACACACACACACACACACACACACACACCATATGACCATATTATTGGCAGGGCTTGTAGCCTTGCTCAACGTCAGATCTGCTTGTGAAAGAAAAAGTGGCATTTGAAAAATAAAATGATGTAGAAAATAAATAAAATAAATAAAAAGCTTTGTGGTTTGTGGAGCACCTGTCAGGTGACGGCTGCACTCTGCGCCGTGATGCGTTCGTGCTCCCAAGCATAAATTCATTTCTGTTCATGTCAGAAGTCCCAGTCGGTGCAATAGAATGTTCGACTTAAAGGTTGAAATGATACACAAGGGATAACCATTTGGAAAGGGGGAAGATACTTTTAGGGGATTTTATTATAATTTACTCTCCACATTTCATAATGACACACATTCATGTCTTATAAGACAGGCTGTGTAACAAGTTGGTGATTGAATACAGCAGCCACATTGTGAGATATTTCATAATTCAGCTTACTAATGTAGATTTTTTTCTTTTGTTTTCAACTCCACAGTGCAGCAGTAGACAAAGCAGCTGTTAGTAACAGTCTGTGACAATTACAAGTTACTTTTTTAAATTTCTGAAATCTTTCTTTTTTTTGTTGAAGTTTGGATAGTTTCGATCAGACCCCTGACTTACGGACTCAAAATGAGATATATAAAAAAATAAAGCGTTTCTTTTGTTTCTTTACGGGTATTAACTTGTGCTTTTCAAACAAGCTGACTGAGTGGCTAAACCTATAGATGCTCAGTGTCTCTGTCTTTACAGTGAAAAATGCTTAAACATTGACTTTAAAGTTTCATACTTGGGGGAGAGGGGGGACAACACTGTGATCAAGAAGGTGGTTGGGATTGAGAGTTCACAGGTTCGTTCCTCACAGCGGACAGGCTACTGTCCCTGACCAAGACCCTTGACCCCAGGCTGCTCCTCGGACTGCTGTAATGTGGACGCCCACCGATGGGTCGACAGAAACAAGGAATTTCCCCAAGGGGATTAATAAAGTATGATAAGCTTAGTTTGGAAATTCTTCAACAAACCAAAAACTTTTTCAAACTGGAAACTTTTTCGTTTTCTGAATTACTTGTAGGTGACAGTCTTGACTTTCTCCGACTGTCAGTCGCAGCTTCCTGAGACCCTGAATCGAAAGTATCGAGGATGTTGCTGCACTGATTATGATTTGCAGGAGTCACATCTGTGGGTGGGATAGTTGAAAGGGAACAACAACCCTTAAATCTTGTGTGCTCACATGTGTGGGAAGCTTGCGAAATACAATAATTAAACTGATATTTAGTTTTACAGATGGCCACCATGTCACGGTAATTGATCGTCGTCTTTCAGTGACTTGGCTAAGAGTCACGAGGCGACGCGGTCGCACTGCAGCCTGCTGGCCTGCGCCATAACTCCACCAGACCAGACTTTAGCTCAGCTGCTGCAGTGACAACATACATTTAAACATTCAGGGAAAAGTCAACTGAAGTGAAAATGAATGATGAAGATTAATTCGATTAAACTGATGACTTATCTTCACACGTGTGAAGGACAGCAACAAAGACCGCACACATTTCACAGAGAAGAAAGGACTTTAATTAAATATAGTGAGTCAAAAAGTTATTTTACACTTCAAAGTTCAAAATAATAATAATAATAAAAAAAATCAACATTATCATCTTTACAGTAGTTTCCTCTTCACGTTCTCCCTTCACACTGCCAGAGCTGATAATGTGTGGATGAACGACGCCCTCCACTGTAAAGGCCGAACGCAGACGAGCCACGAAAGAAGTTATTTATGTTGTTAGACAAGTGCTTTGGATCTCACTTCCTTCAACCAAACCCTCTATTTACTCCTTCCTGTACACGTATTTATATATGTACTGTTAAAAAAAAAACAAACAAAAAAAAAAATCACATTTTTCTTTCAGAGAGGCGCACACTCATGACATTCACGCTCACAGGCACGCCCACACTTAAAGTGGTCTGCAGACCCATGTTTGAGATCAAATAAATAGGTGGCTCAAGAACTAATGAGGTGAAGGGGTAAAAGAAAAATATAGACATTAATGATAATAGCGCAGGAGGGGAAATGATCAGAGGAGGAGAAAGAGAGACTTCGTTTCTTCCTTCATTTTTTTTTTCTTCATCGAGCAATTTAGTTCCATTCAACAATCCATCACATGGAAGACGAACACAGATAATCATAATGACGTACGCACAAAATCTACATCTACATAATGCAACAGAATGATGCTAAGCTTTCAACAACAATGATATGAACAACATCGTGACAAATAAGGAAAACAAAAATGTCACCGTTCTGCTTTTCTGGGCTAAAACAAAAAAAACACCATGGCTTATTTTAGTTTGATTGAAATTAGCAGAGGAAGTTTGGCTTTCAACTTTTCACTATAATACAAACACAGATGTGATGTCTTGATAAATCCTGACATGAGAGACAAATAAAACAAGGAGCACATTTGAGCATCTTTCAGGACGATTTTTTTTTCTGGATTTCACTTGTTTTGTTTTTTTATAAAGTCACAGTCATTATTTTCCCCCCATTTTTTGGACATTGTGTGTGTTTTTTAAATCAGAATCCCATCTTCTTTCATCCTCGGCTTGACTAGTGACTTAAATTCAGCTTCTGCTGCGGCTGCTTTGTTCTGTCTTCAGTTTGAGTTTCATTCATTTTTTTTTTTAACTACTGATACATTGTGTTTTGCTGTTTATTTTTTTTCTGATGAGTAACGTCCATGCCAATGACCGTCCAGTCAGATTATTCCTCTCCATCAAGGAGATGCTAGTGTGGTTTCCATCCCAATTACAAAAGGAAGTTATCAACCTGAATGATGAACAAACAGTAAACACGTGTCTGCCAGCAGTTCCTGTTGCTGCTGTGAAAATGACATTTAACTGAAACTGATTAAAGTTCATACGATGGCACCTCTGCTCTTTCTGACCAAAAAAAACGACATAAACTGTGGCATAGGACTGCTGAGGCATTAATTTCTTAAATATTAGGACTTTGGCAAATAATGACAATACGATTCAGTTAAGACTAGCAACGAAAATCTTCTGCAGCACTGAGAGAGCAGCAACTTTCACAAGCTAGTTTTCACAACAGGGCCGTTAAGACTTGTCTCTGGCTGACAGGGCTGCACTGCTACAAAATTTGTATTTTATTTCTCAGAATTATTGGTAATAATCATTGCACCAGCAGCTCGTCGTGAAAGGACAACATCAGTCTGACAAAGTTTGGTCGTAATTTGTCTGATTTTGACAGTTTGATTGCACAGAACAGTAGCAGTTTGCTGTGCAGTGAGATTTAGGCACAAAGACAAGTTGGCTTTAAAGTATGAGGATTCTGGCTAAAAATACAAAGCTGTCATGAGGAAGAAGCAAACATGATCCTTTACCGTGTTAGCGTCTTCTGGCAATCCACTGAAGCACCTCAAGGCAAATCTTACAGCAATGATTTCTGACGCACTACGTTTACATGATATCTAAAACAAAAGAAAACTGAATTATTGTGCTGAAGTCGCACACCCTGGCAATGTGGCTGAAAGCTGATCTAGTCCTGCTTTTATACAGACTGGAACAAGAGTTCTGACCTGAAGTCAAACTGCACTGAAACGTTTAAAGAGGTCCTCAAACAGAAGGAGTTGGCTGATTGCGACGTGTAAACAGCACTTGGTAGTTTGCTTCTGACTGTTGTTGCGCTCTGTGTTGTCTTGGGTCAAATGGAAGTGGAATTGCTGAAATTGCTGATGTTGCTGATACTCAAATATCTCCAAAAGTAATTCTAACAGTAAAATGCACGTTTTTTGTCACTATATTATTTGCAGCACAGAATGTAAGACACATCATTGGTTAGTTTCTCTTCACAAGTTCCCAAACAAACTGGATCAGAATGCATGCAACAGAAGAAGAAGACACACAATCTAATTGGCTGACTGGGCAAAGAAAATAAATAAACACAGCAGACCAAAAAACAAGAAGAATATAACTGAAGAAAAAGCAAATCTCATGACAAGATAAAAATGTAAATGGCAGCAATCGTTTAAGACTTTTTTTGCCCCTGGTAGGGTTTGTTGAGGTTAACTTTGAAACAGACTTGTGGTTAGAGGAGGCCAATGAAGGGTCAGACCCGCAGCAGCTATGCTCCAATCACACAATCATCTCTGGAGAAGATGCTTTTTATACTGGAATTCTGTCTTAAAGCAGCATCTAAATTAAATCATCTTCCTCTCTCGAAGGTGGCATAGTGGGAATAACTTTGTTGCTTCGTGACTTCCTGCGGTCTCTGCAGGACAGTCCGCTCAAAGTACACATTACGATCAGGTGAATGGGTGAAGCTGCAGCATGAGGTGAAGAAGGGAAGCAAACCGAATCCTTCAGCAGACGATGGGAAGACCTGTGCAGGTTCTCTGGTTGAGTTCCTGGATTTGAGCCGGCATGAATCCTGTGACTCCTCCATCATCGCGCCATCATCGTCAGGTATTCTTCACATTATATCCGCTCATCCAAAACAACTCTCAGAGAGGCCCTTGTGCAGGTTACAGTTTGAAGATGATTATCACACATTGACTGTTGCACGAAAATTAAAAAGAAATCAACAATCACTCGGGTGGATTCTCTCCAAAATAAATACACTTCCTGTGTCCGTGGAGAGTCTTAAAGTAGGCGTGGCCGTTCTCCTATAAAAGCATCGAGGTGTACAAAGTCTAAACAACTTATTTTCTTTGTTCTTGTGTTTTTCTTGCAGTTGTTTTTGTGTTAGAAAGGGCCTGAGTTGGGTTTGTTCCTTCAAACTGGGACAGCTGTGGCCGTCCCCGACCGGAGTCTGACTCGCTCCAAATCCAGCGAGTGTGCTTGGTTCAACGCGCACGCACACACACACACATACACACACTCACACACACACACACACACCTTTACATGGGTGGGACGATCATTCCTGGGATGGCTGTCATGTGGGGAGAGAGGGAGAAAGGAGGTAGGGAGGGGAAGAGAAAGAAAAAAAAGACTTTTAAAAGACAGCCAAATATTTTCATGGTCATAAAAATTTCCCTTGTAAATACATCAATATGTTCTCCCATCTGCGCAGCTGCGCAACTGCAGCGACATTTAAAACATCAATAGACAGATAAATCAGTAAAATCGAGCGGGGGACGAGCGTCTTTTGAGTGACTAAAACACACAAACAATTAAATGTGAGCTGCAACAGTTGGCGCGTTTTACTGTATGTTTGTGTCTGTGCCGAACAGCTTGCATCATGACGCGCTGTCTTCATACCCCTGGGATGGGTGTCAACATGTGGGAAGCAGTACCCCGCCCAGAGCGACACACACACACACACACATACACACACTAACACACACACACAGAGTCCTCCATCGTCATTCCATCACTTCAGCCGCATTATTTTGCATTGCATTACTGAAAAGTACTTGGTATCTCATCCAACGTACACCATATAGTGCAGAAGCCTAATTCAAAACTGAAATACTTTGCTATTTATTATGCTGCACAATCATTAAGTAATCGAAAATATTTAAGGATGAATACCGAGAGAATCATCACACACTTATCTACTATCAAAACCACCCAATATCAGATATTTTAAATTATTTTTCATAGTTTTTTTTTTTTCTGCTGAAACTGTCCTGTAAAGAAAAGATTAAATAATTGTCCAAAAATGAAACCAGCATCACTACCAAAATGTATTGTTTCTGGTAAGCTTCCATTTTTCTTTCTTCTCTCTCTCTTTTTTGTTTTATCTCAGGTGCTTATGAACACATGCAGGCACACACACACACACACACACACACACACACACACACACACACACACACACACACACACACACACACACACACACACACACACGCCCTTGCAGATTCACACTCACACACCATAGGGCAGGTATGCTGACAGTATAAACTGTCAGGAGAGTGGAACAGCTGTCAGCGTTGATCGCTGCCTCGTAAGCTGCCAGTGTGTGATCACTCGGTGTGTGTGTGTGTGTGTGTGTTTGTGACAGAGTGTGTGTGGCTGTGTGCTTGCAGGGTGTGTTTATTTCAGCTGCGCTTTGAGGCTGTGCTTTGAGTTCCCACACCCACACACATGCTCTCGCCTTGCTATTCCACGCACGCGCGCGCACTCACGCTCACACACACACACACACACACACACACACACACACACACACACACACACACACACACACACACACACACACACACACACAGAGTCAGTGAGCGATGTTGAAAAATAAATTCTCTTTGTAAATATCGAACTTCCTGTTGTTCTTCCCAGCCAATGGGAGGACGGGGAGGAGTTATTAGCAGCTGGTTTGATGCGTGCCGTGACATGCGAGGAGAGTCAAGTGGGAAAATGGGAGGACGAGGATGACGAGAGGAAGACGGCGTGCTAAAAAGGGTAAAACCAATTGATCAACGCGGAGAGGTTTTAAAAAAAAAAAAAAACGATGTGATGCAGTTAGTCGGAAATGCTTAAAGTGCATCAAGTCTAGAGATGTGAGAGGTAGAAAAGAGTGGAGGAACATACTTCAGGTGAAGGCCAGGCCTTGTAGTGAGCTGGCTGTTGAGTACTTGCTAGAGTCCACAAATGTTTGATCTGTTAGAGGCAGAGAGGGAGGAGACGAGGACAGAGGGGCAGCAGGGCGGAGGAAGGAGAGGAGGAAAGGTTCAAGTCAAGAGAGGATGCAAGAGAGAGAGAAGGAAAGAAAAAAACATTAATCCAACAACAGTGAAGAAAAGAAGACTTTTTCAGCTGTTTACACTAAAGCATGACCATTTGTGTTTGTTTACATAATGTTGATCGCTGTTTCTAAAAAAAAAAACCCAGTAGCAGTGGATGTTGAATTATGATCTCATGTGTTTCATATGAGGGAGGAAAACATTACAGGATGAACTCTGTGTCCTGCTTTTGGGCGACAACATTAAAAAACAGGTTCAGATACAGCACTGTGTTCAAATCTTGAGGCAGGTGTGGGTAAGAGGTCCAATTATCTATCCAGTAAAACATTCAGGAAGCATTCATTAACCAGCAGATGCAGCCATTCATTGAGCTTATATTCACAAAGGTACTGTGATTCATTGTGTACAATATTTGGAACCTCTATGCAGGTTTCCTAAAAAAAAAATGTCAGTTTATGAGTAAGAACAAAAAGAAAATCAGTTTGTTTGGAAGGCAAAGTTTGGTCACCAAATACTGATCTTCTTCGCTTTGCAGAATTTGTTTCACAACTGCCCTAATGTTTCTCCATAGTACTGTAAATGAGAAAGAACACTGCGTCAGTCCAGTTTGATTCAGTCATCTGGGCCTGTTTGATGAATTGTTTTTACCCAGATTTTATAAGTGATGTAGAGATAAGTAATGAACTGAAGTGAAGAACAGCTGGAGATCAGATGTTTTACATGTAGATATTTATTAAAGGTAATATGAGAAGTCACATGGCGTACACAACCATGTGACGCCACAGCAATTCTGAGGCAGCAGCTTGTTCAGGGTCTGTCTTTTCAGTCCAGCATCTGCATGAATTAACCTTGGTACGTATGCCAATTAGTGGTGACTTTGTCTTTTGCACATTTTGCATATTATCTACAGTCGGTAGTTCTGCCTCTGCACCGCGAAGCCAATCAGAGGGAAAAGTGCTCAGTGTTCTGCTTTCAGGCCAGAGTAGGAGAACTGCACTATGTAAATGTCCAGGACGGTATATTGACCCACTGAATCATAGCACTGTTCAGGAGTTTGCTGTCGTACAAACAGCAAGACGTCAGGTGACACTGCGCAATAAAGTCCTTACTGTGCAGTTTCCCTTTGCAAAAATGGAATAAACACTAAGCTGAAGTAAAATGAAGGGATATTTTGAATTAAAATAAATTAATTTGAGAGGGTGTGCCAATGTGAGAGTCAGAATTTGCAAAGATTGTTGATATTGTATAATTGCATAAGAGCAAGTGTGCAAATGTCACATCCCATATCACCGTAAAATCTATCCAATGATCGCAACATCTGTGGGACTTCACAGCTAATTTTCTACGTACGAAGATTAATTCAAGTGTGATGAAGTGTGTCTGATTGGGAGCCATAAATGTCATCCACAAACTTTAATGAAAACCCAAACAGGGACAGTCTTGAATCTAAAACGTGGACCGAACGCAGCTGCAGTATTATTAGATATTATGAACGGAGTCAGAGAAGGATGAAGGTGAAACAACACAGAGGTTCACTGAAGACAGAAATGACATGCTGGGGGGGAAACCCCCCCTCCGACAGACTGGCTGGGCGCGTTACCTTGGAGCCCGTTGCCGTTGGCACTGGTGCAGGAGGGCGGAGGGGAGGACGAGGGCCTGACCACCGGGGCGAAGGCGGATTTCTGCTTAACTGCTGCCGACACCATGTTGGCCGGAGAGAAGGAGAAGACACCAGAGGAGGAGGAGCAGTTGGAGGGGAGGGAGGTGGAGGAGGCCATGGTGGGACTGGACGGGACAACTGGGACGAGGACGATAAAAGAAAAGGAGTTAAGGTTGAAGGTGGAAAGAGTAAGCCTCTGAGACATAAAGAACTGATGTGAAATTTGTAGGATTTCTCCTGAGCAAGTTTTGAAATGTATTTTATGAAAAGTGACACCAGAGAGGTTCCACTTAAATCTGTAATTTGCATCTTTATCCAGCTCTATCATCACCATCAGGGAGAATAACTTCAGCAAACAAACAAAAAAATCTCTTCGTTCTTTATGTCTCCTTCACTGAGTCTCTCCGTCCCTCTTCCTATCTGCTAAGTGAAAACAGGATACAATTAACCAACAGAGAGAGAAGAGGTGTGGCTGTCAGATAAAAGGCGGCGAGGGAAGGAGGGAGGAAGACGGGCGGTGGACAAAATGGAGCTACGAGCCGCGAGTTGGTGATTGTGTTTGAAGATGCTGCGACAGAACGCCCCATGGGGAAATCTCCCCACAGCAGATCTGAGACTTTCACTTTCTGCTCAGAGATATTATCTGTGCGTGATTTTTTTTTTTCTTTTTTTTTTTTTAACTTTAAATTTCAAATCAGTGAGTTTGTCACTACGTTGTGTATGTAGGCAGAGTGGAGAAGTGAACGTCAGGCACTCACTGGCGTAAGGCGAGTTGGCTGCGGAGCCGTTGAGGAAGGTGGGCGAGCCTCCCAGGTTGGTCATGCCGGTGTTGTTGGTGTAGCCGTTCATGGTGCTGGTGACTGAGGTGTAACTGGTCTGCTGAGGCGTGGTGCTGGGCACGTAGCCGTGCGGCGACACGCTGCTGCTGCTGCGCACGAAGCCTGCAGGAGGAGGAAGGGCGGAGGACATGAGATCAAGGCAGGACGATGCAGGACGATGCTTAAAGTCACTGGGAAAACAGACAGTGGTCCAGTCTTACCTTGATTGGCTTGTGACGGTTCAGAAACGTTGACTGACAGCTGCCCGGTGAAGGAGTTGACTCCCATCATGCCACTGTGGGTTGAGCCAGAGAGCTGGGTGTGTCCTCGGGGAACGCTGTAGAGAGCCTCCGCAATGTCCGCCGCACGTTTCAGGATGATCTCCTGCAGGAAGAGTATTCAACACTTGCATGTTAAATACAACAAAAGTGGCTACTTCTACTTCATTTGAACTCTTCCCATGTGAACAGTCGTGTTTTTCCTCTACCTGATTGTTATGAGGTAAACCATAGAGGGCTTCTACCAAGTCGGCTGCTCTCTTCAGAATAACCTCCTGTGAAATAAACAGAGCAAAGTTAAACCCACTTTTATTAATAGGCTACATTAAATGCTGGTTTCTTTCTTCCTTTTGTATTTTGAGAAGAAAGATCTCGGCGAATGCATTTACATGAAGTCAGATCACGTTTCACGCACATGAAAGCACGTGAACAAAAAAAAAAGATTTAAAAATCATGTACAGTCCCTTTCTTCTTCTCTGCGGCTCCTCCTCAACAAACCATCATCTAACATCCATTTCAGCATCTATTCGCAGTAAACAAATTGCTCCTGCCTCCTTTTAAAAGACAGATTATCTGCTGTCAAGTCAAGTGCTTTTATGTGAGTCTTAATGATATCTTCAAATGACGGGTATTTAAAATAAACTCTGCTGTGGAGCATTGTTCAAATCCCACCACCGCGACCAGATGGTTTTCGCTCCTGAGATACTTGGTTATTGTAATATCCAGGAAAAGCCTAACTTTAACCAGATTTAAGAAGACAAGAGCAGACATATATAGTTTATTAGGCCATAACAATGTTTCATACTGCCATCACATCAACATACACCCTCGAAAATACACTGAGGATCAAAACACTGGCATTGCTGTACACTGATGATACAGTGATTTATTTAACAATATATTAGAAGGAGGAAATTTTACAAGTCAAAAAATCTCCAAAACTGCAGCTCATTTAAAGCGTTTCTTTTCTACAAAGTGTAGAAAGTCTGGTGGGGTCTGAGGCTGAGTGGGTCAGTTCTTATGAGCAGTGCTACAGCGGCTCACACAACATATTGTTATGACAGATCTGTGTAGGTGTAGGCATCCCTCACTTCAGTCTAAACGAGTTGTCTAAACTTCCTAATACTTACAATTTGATCACCTAAACCTGTATATTTTTACTTTTGCAGGGCAACATTGTCACCTTTCAAAGTCTGTGAATATGATCAAACGTGAGAAATGATTAGGAATAAATGGCCCCAGCCCTCAGTGTTATTCACCTTTAACTCTTGTGATGGAAAATGCGACCATTTACACCCATGTAGTCTTCTTCTTTCACCTTTTCTGCTTTTTCCTCCCATTTTCACCTCCTTCTCCTCCACTCCCTTCATCCCATTTTGCCTCAGCAGCTCGAGTTGTCATCCCTATCTTTCCCGCCCACTAAGCCCTCTAAAATTCTCCTTCCCTCAGCCTCTTTATTGTTTCTCCTTTTCTTCCTCACCCGCCCACCCTCTCGGCTTCTCCCCTCTTCCTCTCGGCGCCCACCTCGGGGTCTAAGGTGTCTTGTTTAACAGTTAATGTGTTGTCGTTTCCACAGCGTGAGGCTGCCCGGCGACAGAGAGAAAATTACTCTGTGCTTCACAGTATTAACCTGCGCTGTGTGACACACTCACACACATACAAATGGTTGGCTGCCTGCGAGCTCTCCTGTGAGTTTGTGCCTGATGGAACATATTGCCTCTTCATCAGGGTGTGTGTGTGTGTGTGTGTGTGTGTGTGTGTGTGTGTGTGTGTGTGTGTGTGTGTGTGTGTGTGTGTGTGTGTGTGTGTGACAATATGAGAGGTCACAGAGCCAGTCAGCAGTTTTAGTGTGTCTGTCCATGGTGCTAAATTCAATCTTTTACACATTATTATGGTCAGGCTGGCTCTGTTAACCTCTCATTATTAGACTGGTGAGCTGGCCCACACACACACACACACACACATACACACACACACACATGCATGCGCACACACACACACACACACACACACACACACACACACACTCAGAAATCTGATCCTGAATGTTCGAGTGGTTCCAGTAAGGCCAGTAGCTGATAACCGGGAAGGAAAGATGATCCTCTGGTAACGTCGTCATTATCGGGTCTGCAGGCTTCTGCCGCTACATCACTCAGAGCCTCTCTGACTGCAGCAATCAATGCACGTCGAATGCTTTGTTCTGCTTTCACTCTTTCATATTTAGACTCTCATATCGCCTAATTAATCTCATGCAGGGGAGTTGTCTGTCTGTAAATAAGACAGCCCTGTTTGTTAGATTACATCCTGCTAAATACAAATGAAAAACTCCCAGCTGCATTGTGCTGCTATACGAACGAGACCGAAAGTATTGCTGGCATCTTTTTATGCTTCAGAACTGATTAGAAAGTCTAAACCGGTCCAGCTGTGATGCCCCGAAGGTCTCCACTTGCATCAACAGTAGGGATAGAGCAGCCTAAAGGTGTATTGAATGAACGAGAATCAGTTATGCTGATAGAAACAAAACTTTCTTCAGGTTTGTTTTTGAAAAGGGAGAATAAATACGGGTAATTTGAAGAAGATTGCAAAATTTAAAGCTTTGTTGAAATTGAACTGGATAGATTTGTTGAATGGCATGTCATACACATGCTGTTGTGTCCACGGAGCGCAGTGTGATGTTACCACTGATCTGTGATCCCTAACATCTGAAGTGAGATGAATGTAGAGAAAACTGTGAAGGAATAAATACAGAAATGTTTGAGGTCTTGCTAGATTAAAAAACAGTCACGAGTAACCATTTGACACTGAAAAGAGAAGCTGGCAAAATAATCTCAGCTCCAGACCCGGTGGCTTGTTTTGTTTCAGAGCTTTCGGTTGCATCTCAAGGTCTTCACTAAACAAAGTTTGTTCAGAAAGTAACTTCAATTCATGATTTCTTGAGTGATTTGGCTTTGAATTGGGATTATTTTGTCAGGTGTAGATGTCCCAATGTTTTTGACGTGCAAATCACCATATCAGTGCCAGCTGGGGTGTGCTGGGATCAGCTCTCCCTTTCCTGTTTCTGTCCATCAACTGCTGTCTGAGTTTGCTCTCGATACGGACAAATAATGACAGAAGTGACAAAAAAATAACAACTTGGCATGTTTTTCCTTTTCATTTTGCTTGTTCAGTGTAATTGCTGCAATGAATCTCGATTTTAGTGCAATAATCTCTCCTTGATCCATGTGATTGTCCTACATTTCGTCCGTTGTCGGGTATTTATGGAATGCATACCTGACACTCAGTCATCTGTCACTTCATTTTTGTTTCTTGTCAGTCTTGCAAAATGATTTCTTCAAGCAGGACAGTTGATTGGATGAAAGATTCAATTCCTCATTTGAGTTTATATGAGATGTTTTCAACCTTTTGGATCATCTATTCCTGTCTGTTTGAGGTAAATATTCCGGCAAACAAGTAGAGAGACAGAAAGAGAGAGAGAGAGAGAGAGAGAGAGAGAGAGAGAGAGATCGACAGGCGGTGAGTGAAAGAAAAGACAGATCTTCTGGCAGAGAGAAAGAATAACAGGAGGTGTCTCGGAGCTTTTACTGTCTGAGTTATGACCAGCACTAATGTGATAACCATACATTATACACACACAGACACACACACACATGTTGTATGCATTAGGACCAGGAAATGCTGAGCCCAGAGTCTGTGGGGTCAGATGTGTGTGTAACGTGCGTGTGCCAGGCCAGCACAGACACGACACACACATGACTTATTCCTCCCTAATGCTGGCACATTAGCCGCTTGATCCGCTTCTAATGTGCCATTAGGGATGCCGTACATGCAGGGTCACACCTCGCGCAGGAATGATGTCATACTTTACATGTGGGCTCGCTGGAATATCACACAATCGCACACATCCAGGAGTATTGACATGTGTGTCCGCGCACATCCTTCGGGGACCATCTTTTCTTGCTAATACGTCGTGAGATAGTGTCAGGACGTGTAGTTTCAGATTCCATCTCTCCTCGCTGGTGGTGAAGTGATGTCAACGTCGATATGTGAATTTAAGTGCATGACACACACACACACACACACTGAACATGTGTTCATTAACCAGCAGGATTACTCATGTCGGAGTTGCCGATGACTTGACCTCAGTAACACATGAAATCATCAAATGAGCAGCATAGCGATGTCAGCTGAGTGAGTCATTAGAGAAAGTCGCCGGTCTTACGAGGGTGACACAGACTGATTAATCTGAACACGCGAGTCCCCCAAAAGCCCGCTAGGTCAAATTCAGCATGTCAGTCGTCTTTTTTCAGAGTCAGGTTATCGCGATCAATCAGCAAAAACCAGGACAGACCATGAACGCATCTCCCATTTATTCCATCAAAACGGTAAACTGAAGTCCCTGATGCTGCCCAGTCGCTCCCCTAATCACCAAAAAGAAATTCAATTGTGTGCAATTACATCCGAGCTGAAGCTGAACATCACAGATATGTAATGACGACTGAAAATGCAGCCACAAAATGCCAAAACACTGTCGTATTATGAGCTCGGTGCACAATAACACAATCTGTGCAGAGACACCACCTCTCTCACACAACGTTTCCAACAGCCAAAGATCACCATCATCTTCAATCATAAACGCTTTCCTCCCAACAATTTTCTTCAGCAGCGAGGAGGGTACGACGGGGCAAAGAGGGGTGACTGACTTCTCTGTGTAACTGGAAAGGCATTGATGTTTCTCTCTCCCTAAGCTGCTGGCCTGTCGCCCACACAGATGATCAGCAACAGATCAGTGCAGGAACACTCTCCCAGCCAAATTGGATTCTTGATTATTAAACATTGTGGTTTATGAATATGCATTCCAAATTCAAGAGCCAAGACTCTCAGGAAAAAATATTTTTTGATGCAGCATGTTGAAGACATTTATCCAGGTTTACGATAAAGCTGCAGGAGCACTGTGCAACTGAAGCACAAGAATCCCCAAATAGCTGTTTGAAATTTTGGTGTTTTTGTAGTTTTGAACAAGAAAGAAAATGCTGTGTTTGTTTCTTCTGTGCAAATGTGTGTCACTGTGTACAGTAACTGTATGTGCACATATGGATGCTGAAGGACTGAAAGTGACAAAACTGGCAGCTGAATGCCGTGTGTGTTTGTGTTTGTGCGTGTGTGTGTTTGTGTGTGTGTGCGCGCGAAGCCAGCAAAATCCCCCAAATGTTCACTGAACAATTATAGAATCGGCTGTCCACTGATAATCCTCTCACACACTCCACTGCCCCGTCTGTCTGTCTTCTCTATAGTCCTGGCAACAAACTCCTATAACTTCAATAAATGGGCGGATCGATACTCAAGAAAACAAGCCAAGTGTGCGTGTGTGTGTGTGTGTGTGGACATGAGCCTATTTGGTGCCAACCAATACACCCTGGTGTTTTCTAGATCTATATTGCCTACTTGGATCAATACACTTACACATGCAGAGTATTATTTTCACAGAAAAGCTAAAGCAAGATATTTTTTTCACATCGCTTCTACATGCGTTCAGCATCCAGATACATGAGCTCCATGTCTGTCTCAGACACACACACACACACACACACACACACACACACACACACACACACACACACACACACACACACACACAGTGACTACTGGTGGGCAGCAGTAATAAAGTCTCAGAGTTCGATCGACGACAAGGCTACACAATGATGAATCACCCAGCGAGGCAAACCACACGTAGTACACAGAAACACACACTCGGAAACAAGCGTGTAAGAAGAACCTTGCACTGAACTAAGAGCCTCAACAAATGTAAAGCAGTCATTTATCCAACTCAGGGTCGCGTGATTAGAGAAATTCTTCCTGTCACTGAAATGACAGAGAGTTTTTTTTTTTTGTAAATTTGCAGCGTGTTGCTTTAAGGCTCAGAGAAACGGTAGTCAGGCTGGAGATTCAATGAGCATCTCAGTACAGGAGGAGAGAGTGAGATAGATGAGTTAAGAGGAATTAGAGCGATAAAGTTGGATTAAAGACTTGGTTCACTGGGCTGTCTTTCATTCACAAGTTCCACCAGTGATCTGAACTATTCTCATTACATTTCATCTTGTATTCCGACTACACAGAACAGCAGCGGCTTGCTTTGTGTACAGTCTCTCCAATCTTTTTTTATTAGGGTTTGTGTGCTCTTGATGTCACTACGTAGGAGATGATCTGGAAGTCAGTCCCTGCCCCTAATGAAGGTCTGTATCATATATCGCTCAAATGTGATATCTGATCAATGCATTGAGCTCCTCTGGTTACAGTTCCAGCTGCACGACTGTCCCCATTACGGCGTTTCCTGGAAATATCCTGCGTGACATCATGAGCTTGACTGGTTCAAATTAGAACAGCCCAACAAACATCAGGGGCCGGGGTTTTTGAAGGATGAGGGGTGGTATGTGGTGGATTACAGTTCAATATATTTGTTCTTTACTAAAACTCAGACAAGCAATTATCCTTCATCTTCCTTTTGAAAGGTCTATCAAATAATATTATTATTTGCTGTATCAATACAACACTTGCAAAATTGCAATAAAAAGGGGTTATTGATAATTTATTAATAAGTATTTCTTTACACTGCCAGCGTGTTTTACAGAAACTGAGCTCAGTCAGTTCGGAACAGTTGCATCGCTCACAGGGATGCATTTTGTATTCTGTATTGACAAGGTGTGTATTGCACATGCAGAGTGTATGTTAATGTATAAAAAATTGAGTTCTGTACCATTTACCAGAAGGTGGAACTAACAACACTTATGGCATCTCACACTACAGGTTGCACGGCTCGTTTCCCGGCTGTCTCACAACAAATGCAATAAGTGCATTTATTGTAAGTTGAAACATAACAAGCCTGCTTACAGAGAAATGCTTTTAAAGCGCTGAATCTTCTCTGATGTGTGGACTTAATTTCCCCACTCAATCCCTGACTCCAACAGCATTCGGACAATTTATGCTGCATTTATGTCTGAAAAATACACAAAACATTGCTCCAGTCCGTCGACTGCACATGAACCATAAATTGAAATCATAAGTGATAAAGTGAAATCGCATTTGTATCTTTGCAGTTGTTGTATTCCAAACCCAGTGGGAAGCCGTGGAAAGTTATGGTTTAAAGTATGGTTTTTATCAAGCAACTAATTTAGGAAAAAGTTGTGAAAAAAAAAACAAAAAAGTTCGCAATTGCTAACAGATGTGCAGAAACGACGGCATCGATTCGACTGTGATGACGTCTCGGCATCATCACATAATATCCGATGCTCAATCTTCGACGGTGTCACAGCAGAGAGAGAGAGAGAGAGAGAGAGACAGTCCTGGACGGGCTTCAGATGGGAACAGCCGAGGGACAATTAACAGCATCTGTTTTCAGGGTCACGACTGGGCCCACCCTGACGCATGAAATCCAATCTGAGCCAGGTCAGGTCAGTCAGGATGTCACAAAAAAAAAAAAAAAAAAAATCTCTAACACTCAAAAGCATTTTAGGAAAATTCACTCTGCGTGAAGATGACGACTGGTTCTGGTATCAAAGCAGAGCTCATCATTTGGTGCGAATTGTTTGCATCTGTTGATCCTTTAAACGCTCCGATTCATCTCCGGCTGATAAACAAATAATCAGATATGACTCTGTGATCTGGAGGAGGTTCAAACACTCACCCTGTAAACGAGGGTTAAGCAGCTCACACACACAGTTTATGAGGAGGTGAAAGCTCAACCCAACAGAGATTTGAAAACACACATTCTGCTTAGAAACATTAAAAAAAAAAACATGCAAAACAACAGTGAAACATAAACACTAATCTTATTTTGTTCTTTTTCATCTGGCTTTTCTGTCAATCTCTCCTCAATTGCCCTTTGATTGCAGAGCAGCTCAGATTAACGAACTTTGTTTAGCTACAATATTTATTGTTTTGAAGTGTTTTCGAAGCAGATCAGGCACCTTATTCACGCTGCTGTTTGTTGTCTAATGAAGACACTGAATAGAGGAGTAAAGGGTGACTGTTCTGGTACCTTCGGAAGCCTCTCGGGATCTCCGGGGTGTCTTGGGATGACTTTCTGAAGCCTCTGGAAGCCATAGTCGATGGTTGGTTCGTTCAATGCTGGAGACAGAATCCGACAGAGGAATGAAGATTAAACTTCAAGGACAAAAATATTACTAAGTTCTGCACTTGAAAAAAATCTTATTGTTTGACCACACGGCCAGCAAATGCTCGTATGATGTCACATTTTAACTAAGACTCATTAGGAAAGCGCACAAATCAACATTTAACTCTTCCCGGTCCTCACCTTCCAACAGAAATAGTCTCCTAAATGATTCTCAAGGGTTTTAGGACGCCTGACTGCCCCTGCCGTTTGGAGCTGAGCAGGCAGATTCAGTTGTTTGGCTGAAAATAGGAACCTGTTGCAACCCTAAACAACACAGATAAGAGCAGAGCTGCTGAGCTCAACAGACGGCGATCACGTGAATATTTACAAAAAAATACCGATGCTAGTTGTTCAGTGACATTCTGCGTGATCACAGTTGATTCCTGTCTTAAAAACGATGTGCTGGCTTTTCATCCGCTTCTTTTCGGTCAGAATAAACATGATGAAATTAACCATCAGCTTCTCAATATTACCACTATTTTTATCTTCTAAACACTTTGATGTGATTAGTTCACTCTTAACTGCTTTTAGAATCCTACTCCGTCCATTCATGTTCCAAGAAACTCCCACCGGTGTCCAGTTTCATAAAATATGAAGCAAAATAAACTGACCAATGAGCCTTTAGAGGGAAACAGGAAACTAAAACCTGAATCTCATTACAAGTCTTTAGCCTACAAATTATTGCTTAGTATGCAAATAATCCCTCTTGCGACTGTCAAAAATCCATGCAGATTACAGCCTGGGTTAACTGTCTTGTCGTAAAGATTTCCCGTCTTGTCTCAAAATGAATTAGTGTTAAAATTTCACGTGTTGCATCTTTCATGCTGCTGTGACTGGTGTTCATCCTCAGTGTGCATGCATGATGAATAGACACAGAATCCCAGCATCTGCAGCAGTCTGCAGGGGGGGATCCAGCTGGAGAGCACAGAGGATGACATCCCATTTTGTGACATTTTGTTCCCAAGCACCACGCTGGTATCAAGTACAGGCTTTTTTTTTTTTTTTTTTTTTTTTTTTTTGTAAAACCGAGTTGGAAAATAATGAACCTGCTCAGCAGGATCTCTACAAGCTGACAGAAGCCTGGAGGTTATAGAGGCAGGCTTGTAACTGAAAGGTCGGCAGTTCAAAATCTGGCTGGGAAACTGTAAGTGAAGAAACCACATCTCTTAACAGCTACTGCAGGGATTTTCTTAAAGCGGAGCACTCACGATGATCCTGTATAGGTTTAACAAGCGAGGGTGAAGCTTCAAACGGGGAATATGCTACTGTGGACTGCAAGCAAGAGAAAAACAAAGCTGTGTATTAGACACATTTGTGTACCACATGTAGGTTCCCTCATGTAGAGTTATATCACCACAGTTACAATTCAAACATGACTAGAGTGAAAGATTAGCCTGTTTTTTTCCACTAATATTGCTTCAGATTATTGCATCAAACATGTGGCCGGTCGGCCAAAAAACCTTGAAAAGCGCAAAATTAAGAAAATGGACAGTAGCTGCTCGCCCTACTCTCTTATAGTTTTACTACGATTGGGGAACATAACGCAACACGGAGACCTAGACGTCAACAGCAGGTGGCAGCAATGCTTGAAAGAAAATATAACATAACAGCAGAGAAATTTATAGCTATCTTTATGCTAAGAACATAGCTGCAAAGCCATACTATGAGGGTTAGTTTGTTGAAAAATGCATGCTAAAGGCTACCGAGGGAATGTGGCCTAGCAGATTTGATAAGAACAGCTGAGTAACTGAGACATTATATATGTATTTACATATATAACGCCTGGAAAGCTTTGTAGTTTGCATGTTCAACACTAGTGTCGCCCTCGGGTTAGTCGGGTGGAGACGTAAGTATCACCTATTAAACTCAATGCCTACATAAATGAAAATAAAGATCCAGTAAAAGTTTACATTGAAATATATATATATATATATATATGTATATATATATATATATATATATATATATATATATATATATATATATGGCTCTGAATAAATCAGGAAATTATTTAGTAGCTTCCCTCCCAACAAAATCAAATTCTTCCTGTGATGTGATCCTGTCAGAATGAGTCGGAGCAGCTCAGTGATGGAGCGCCGACAGCTGAACGCTCCATGTAAATGTGCGACGATGGATAGGCCTGGTGGAGTAGCTAATGGTGTCAGAAGCATTTGTATGATAATAACAGTGCAGGTATAATCTAAAGGGTTTTAAAGAACGCTTAGTGTTCGCTTTAATGTTGCAATTACGTTCCTACACAGTCTTTATCCAATCAATATGTCAATCAAGCCCAGCTCTGAACCCTCCGTCAGTAAGAGGGACGGCTTAAAGGATATTGTGCGTGCATCCGCATGTGTGTTTCCGTGTTTATTTATATGTGCTGAACATGTGTCTTTAAGCCCTGTGTGCTTAAGCATGTGTGTGCGTGAAGAAGGCAAGGAAAATAGAAAAAAAAAACTGTCTAAACTTAGAAAAAGAAGTTTCACTTGCTAAATGCGTGTGTGTGTGTGTGTGTGTGTGTGTGTGTGTGTGTGTGTGTGTGTGTGTGTGTGTGTGTGCAGCTGCAGTGATATCTGGTACTTTCCACATCCACCACTGATAAATTACTTGCAGCTGAATGTCTTGTGTTGTTTTACATTTTCTTTGAGCGCACGCATGCACGCACACGCACGCGTGTGTATGTGTGTGTGTGTGTGTGTGTGTGCATTTTCGATGTGTCTGTTTTATCGTTTTATTATCACATCACGCCCAACTTTCTGGTTTCTATTATGTCCGAAACTATTCAATTTGTTCGCAACACAGCCTCATAAATTGTGGGCTGTTAAAATAGCAGATGTTGAGCTGTTGTGGACAGCGTCTCCCACCGCTCCCAGAAAACCTTCAGGACCAACCATGATTGCACAATTTGTTTGTGATACTTATGTGAGCATAACTGAGTGATTTGGAAAGATCATGTATAAAAGTGGAGCACAAGAAGAACAAAAGAAGAAAAAACATAACACTTCATGTTGACCATTGTGGATGAATTGCAGTTTAATACCTCATTAAACTTTACTTTAAAAATAACACATCCCAATTTTTAGTGTCCTTTAGTCACCATAACCACTGTAATTTAACCTGACATAAATCGAATGGCCAATATAAAGTTTCAGCAAGTCCTAACAAAAATTGATTATTACATTATCAGCTTTATGGGATAAGGTAACATGACCAACTTTCTCACAAAACCCACCAATCAGATGGAGGAAAGGCCATATTAGGTTTAAAATTACCTGAAAATAGCTATAGTTTATTGGATCAATCTGCTACTCATTAACAGTATTATTATAACATTTGAGTGTTGTAGTTTATTATGGAGGTTTGAGTAAAGTAGTAACTGATACTTGACTCCTTAATGTTATTCCTATTATAAGATATTATTTATAATGGTTGTTTTGATCCACTGGCAATAGAAAGCACAACTATTTTAATTTGATATATCCTCTAAGTCTTTATGTTTCCTCTGTAAGGGTCACTGTTATCTACAGGTGGTTCATTTTTTTTGTTGTTTTAATTCATCACATTTCTACTTGGAATACTTTCAGTTCTAAAAATTTCACAAAATAACTACTGAATATGATGAACTAATTAATGAATATGAAATAAAATTCTTTTTTTTTAGTAAACATCTTAAATTTTAAAAGCAGAATTTAGGTGTTTGAGTTTGACGCATACTTAACAACAACAGGTAAAGACTTATTAAGTGGAATTCAGACGAGGGAAAACGGAGGCGAGCAGACAGGTGGGTTAAATCATCCTTAAACGGAAAGAAAGGAAAAGACAGTGAACTCAGTCACGGCTGAGAAAAACAAAAATTACAAAAACAGCTGCCTAACAGTCGGCGAGGATATCAACTGTCAGAATTAACTGCCAGTGTCAGATCCATCCTCTGTGCATCCCTGGAGACGTTTAACCGATGCCAACGTTAATACAACACACACACACACACACACACACACACACACACACACACGCACAGAAACATAACAGGATGAGTTCCAGTGGTTTTGCTGCCACGGGCCTAAAGTGTGTGACTTTTTATGAAAAGTTTTTTAAAAACACAGTGAATGCATGAATGTTTGTGTTCATGTAGCAGTGGATGTATGCATACCTAACCGAATGCAGTGTGTGTGCGCGCGCGTGTGTGAGTGGTGTTTTAAAACCCAAAGGTCAGGTTTCCCAAACGATTTCTTCAGCGGCTCCTTTCCACAATTGGAACAGAAATAGTAGCGGCGCTGCAGCAGTCGTCCAATTGATTAAACATCAGCTTTAAAAGGCATCAGTAATAGCAGCGGAGGTGCAGGAACAGTAGCATCACTGACACACACAAACACCGGTCAGGTCTTCAGTTTGCACACGATCGAGAATGAAAAGCTGAAACAGCAAGAATGATTCGGAACAAGAACCGACACAATTTTATAAAAAAAAAATGTCTTTTTTTGACCAAGTTCTAAACCTGAAAGCTAAGAACAGCCACACACACATGTTGTCTTGACTTGCTGTGAGTCAGATGTTAAAAAAACTCCATCCATCCATCCATCCATCCACCCATCCGTCCTCCCTTCCTTCTCCAGCTTCGCCCTCCTTTCAGAGTCCAGGGCTGCCCATCAGATCAATACTCATAGAAGTTTCATGAGGACAGACCGTCCACTCCTGTTTCACAATAAAATGTGAACAGAGGGAGACAGAGGGGAAGAAGAGGGGGAGGCAGCGAAGACCGGAACGCTAGACGAGCTGCACATCTCTAATGTCTTCAGTACATACTGAAGTGATGCTTTACACACCCAAAGAGACGAGTGTGGAGAGGGGAAAAGCATATTGGGTTTGAAAACAGAGCAGGAAGGGAGAAAAGGGCAAAGTTGAGTGGGTGAAAGGTTGAAGGGGGCTGATGTAAAAGGAGAAGAAGAAGAAGAGGGGAGAGGAGGAAGAGGAGAGGAGGTGTGGTAATATTGATTCTCTGGCCAGCCAGCAGTTCGATACCACTGAATTATTGCTTCATTCTTCTCCTTATGAGATGAGATCTCTTTCTCTCCAGCTCGTCTTCTCTCTGTGACTTTCTGCATTTTTGTATATGTGTGTATGTACACGCGTGTATCTGCATGTGTGTATCTGGATATGTGTGATCCACTTATGGGCAGATCGATACTTTACAATCTGGTTTTAAAAGTCCACTTCTTTTTCTGTCTCTCTTCTATTTTTATGTGTCTCTCTCTTTCTTTTTTTCTTTCTCTCTCTCTCTATATTTATTTCAGCCCCTTTTCCTTTATTTGTTCTGCAGCCTAAAAGTGGCTCAAAAACCGAATGACATTTGTCTTGTTTTTCTGGCTTACACTAAAAGTTTCTGCTACACAGCTGAGTTATGGATTTTCTTATGCAGCTGTATGGATGATGAATCATTTCTGTATTTCATCTCTATGTGTGTGTGTGTGTGTGTGTGTGTGTGTTGTGGGTACACATGCATGCTTTTCACGATGTGTGTGTGTGTGTGCAAGTATTTATTGATTGTCACTTTGTACCATTGTGTGTTTATAGAAGTGTGTGATGTTGAGAATGTTAATTTCTCCCATCAGGCAGATGAAGCAACCATACGGCATGTGTGTGTGGGTAAGTGTGTGTGTGTGTGGTTGTGTGTGTACGTATGTGGTAGACCATCTGTTTACCAGACTACTCACCATCTTTCCCTCATATCACTCTGATTTACAATTACTTTCAACTCCTGCCCCCGTTTGAAAGTGTGTGTGGTAAGTTGTGTAAGACACGACCCCATGCGAGTGTGGCTTTGTGTGCGTTTACGCGTGTGTGTGTGTGTGTGCTCACCATCTCATGTGTGTGCTTATGAACATGTTTAATTGCTAGATCCTTCCACCCAGAGGCAACCGCAGCTAAAGCATTGAAAACCGGCGACAGCCAATCAGCTTTCGCCGTCGTGACCTCTCGCCAGAGACTTCCAGAAAGGAGTCGACCTTGAGGCGGGGTCGAGCAACCGCAGTAACGGATCGCGTTTCCTGGGTCACATGTTGAAGCCATCAGCCAATTGTGAGGTCACAGGGGGTCATCTCTGCCCAATAGGAGAAGCAGTTAGACGCCAGACGGACCAATTACTGGCTGGCTAGCCTCGGGCTCGGACCAAAGATGTTTTGACTGAAGAACAATTATGTAGGCGCAAAAGCCCGAATAACTTTGTCTGTGCAAAGAAACTATGGAGAAAAAAAAAAACACCCCAACCTTGAAGACAACTCAGACTTTTAACAACACACTTCACAAACATCATTTGATCTCCCTGGAGTCTAAACCATGTGACGATTGTTCAGTAAAAACTAAACTCTTACAATCACTTCTTTATGCCAACAAACCCTTGACACACAACCAGCGCTTCGATTCTCTCTGATGTGGCGAGCTGGAGATGATTACAAGCGACCATGGTGAAGGCCGGGCTCATCTCGTACAAGTCACCGTCCGTCACAGGACCAGCGTGGAACGACACAGACTCAGTCAGACCAGAGGAATGAGCCTCACAGGGTGGGTTCTGGACTCACAGTTAACCCATGCACGCACAAGCAGAACATGCAAACTCCTCATTGATATCTCCATCCTGTAGTCTGTGCTCTCTCTCTCTCTCTCTCTCTCTCTCTCTCTCTCTCGAATCTCAATTTTAAAAAAATAGCTAAAACCAGAAGAAATGGGAAAAAAAGTTTGAAAAATGTGAAATGTTTCGAATTTCTAAAAAAAAGAACATAAATATGATTGGACAAAAAACATGCAAAACTGCTTAACAGGAGGTAAAATGCTTAAAAGTTAAAATTTCAAAATTGTCAACTAAAAAAAACTTGAAAATAGGAGAAAAACTGTTAAAATCAAGTAAAAATACAAATTAAATGTAGTAAAATGTTCACTATTCTGAACCCTAACTTCTATAAATGCATCATACAATCTATTGTTTGTATGTGCATCAAAGCTGTATGCACATACAAACTTCTTAGGCTGCATTCGCCTCATTTTAAAGGTTAAATGTGCTTTGCGGCTCCAGACCAACTTGACTTGGAGGAAAGTCACAGAAATGGCTCTATTGGTCATAAAGGTTGCCGACCCCTGAGCTACATAAAGTATTGCATTCTTCAATTTCTGATATTATGCTGTTTATTTTATCGGCGTTCATGAGAAACACGATTTCACAATCAAAACACGAGACTCCAGCTGACGGTGTTAACTTTGTCGCAGTTCAAACAGCACTGATGAACCTGACACCAACCAATAACATGGTGGTTTATGGCTTTCTCTTTTTATCCGCATTGATCAGTTTTAAATCTTCATCTTTATCGCTGGTTCATCACTGGCGTCGGGAAGTGTCTCACCCCCCCCCCCCCCCCCCCCCCAAAGAATTTGCTGATGACGTCCTCGCCATAGTGTGATGGAGCCATGTTGAGCGGATCAATACCAGACATCACATCACCTCCATTCATTTCCACATGTATGTGCAAACAAAGTGATGACACACGCACGCACGCACACACACATGCACAAATCTGCTTTTCTGTTCTTTTTCCCCACTGCTTCAATTCTGCACAGTGCTGCAAGAAAGCTCTCATTCAATCCACTCAGAAATCACACACTCCATGTTAGCGTTGTGTGTGTGTGTGTGTGTGTGTGTGTGTGTGTGTGTGTGTGTGTGTGTGTGTGTTTGTGTGACGAGGCAATGTGTGTGTCTGTAAACTGGGTGTTCTGGATGATTTCACTAATAGTTTCAGTATGGAGGGCTATAAAGAGCAGACTGTTTAATTGTAGCTGGTTTTAACGAGCCTCTGATTATGGCAACATTGTAACGAGTGTGGGTCGTTAATGTTGACTAATCTGCAGTCATTAGTTCAACACTGTCTGGCCTGAGAGTGAACTGCAGCTCGTAGATGCTGTTCACACACAGGCATGCGGGGCTTCTCTCTCACACACAGTTTCAAATGTGCTTACAGATCAAATTCCACAGTTTCAAAAAAGAAAAAAAAAAAAACAGCAACAACAAAACATTTTTAAACAGCTTAGACAATAGAAGGGGGGAAAAAAAATGCATATATCAAGAAAATCCTCGAGTGTGCTTCGGCTTTCTGCAAGTAATTTGGACCTACCTGTGTAAATGAACCTCCCTGGTGTGCCTTTGCAGAACTGTTTGGACTTGTAAGACAGAGTGACCTCTACGACCCCGGGGATGTGTCTGGGTGGCGTCTGCACCCGGATAGCATGTGGCGTAATCAGCTAGAGAATTAAAAGAAAAAAAGAAAAAAAAATATGAGGGAGAGTCAAGAGTCACATCACCCAATGGGGAGAGAATCATGTAGTTTCACGGAAAAGGACTGCAACAGCTTTCACCTTGTAGTCAGGTTATCTTTACTGTATGCATCAAAAATAAATAAAACATGAAGCAAATAGCCACGGACCACCATTTGTGTGAGTGTGTGTGTTGCAGCGTGTTTTATTTGAGCTTTCTCGCTGGATCTCCACTCTCAAGTTTATTTTAGTTTTCCAGTTGGAGATGCATCACATTTGCACTTGTTAATGTGGTGAAAGGCATCTCCAACTGGCCGTGTTTGCTTTCGGATTTGATGTATTCTGGCTTTGGTTTGAATGTGCAGCAAACACAGCTTTCCTTTTTCTTCCAGCTGACATTTAAAAGGGAATACTGCAGAATAAAGGCTTATGCTTTTTAACTAAAATCCACAAAGTGCAGCATCGTTTTGGCCTAAAGCTGTTTTTTTTCTGAAAACTCTACTTATAGCAATGTCTCAAGTTCAGAAAGCAACAGAAACATAATTTAGCTAACTACTGTGAGCAAAATTTTATTTTCCACATTTGTGTTGATGCCTGGTAGGGAAGAAATAATTGTTTTGAGTTGTATGTGACAAAAAGAAAGCATTTATCACAGCTTTATGGCCGATGTTCAAAAATAGTTCTCACTATTTTGGCCCAGATTTGCAAAAAAAATCCGTAGGCAGCCAGCAGAGATGCAGACAAACACAAATTGGCAAACATGCAACCACTTTCCACAGACAGTTTCTTGAGCTGTGTTTTCATGCTTTGGAATCAATGATCGGGTTGAGCGCAAATGAAACATTTGGTCGGCCAAAATCTATCCGAAGCCAGTCTGAGGAACGTCAGGAGAGCTGAGTCAGTTTGAACTGAGCTGAACTGAGACTCTGTACACATGTTAGTGTGTATAAGTGCGGCTCTCAACACTGTAAACAAACCCCTCAGCTCTTAACACACACACACACATCGATGTATGCCAGTATGCACGCACACACACACACACACACGCTGTTGTTGGAAGGGAGCCACGGTCGCTCTGCACACACGGTGAGTGGAGTTAGAAGACAAATAAACATTATGTAGAGAGGAGTGGAATTGGGGGGAAAAAAAAGTATGATAGTGAGCTTTGCCGATGTGATTGTGAGTTACAGAGAAAGAGAAAGAGATCTAATTGTGTGTATTTGTGAGCACAAAGCTGATGGCTATCAAAACCTGCTGATTTGATTCAGTGTCCCAGAGGAGGAGAGAGACAGAGAGAGAGTGGGTGAGGACCGTGGAAGAGCTTGTCGGTGGGTACTCATTAGAGAGAGACCTCATTTAGGCAAACATTAACACACGTACGCAAACAAGCACTCCATCACGCTCAGTTAAGAGCCCGACCGTGGAGGAAAGTATGTTTTCGTATTGAATTACTTCCAAAAGTCGGAGGGGGAAAAAAAAAAAAAAAAAAACGCAGTTGAGGGGTTGAAACAACAAAGAGGCAGGATGATGGCTGCAGGTAAACTGACCTCGCTCCACACCAGCATGGTACCGAAGATAACTTGAAGACCGTCGAAGAAGTTGTCTCCGATGATGATGACTGTGGCGCCCCCCGTGGTCCACCCCTCACTGGGACTGATGGCTTTAATGCAGGGAGCTGCTCCTGGAGGTAAAGGACGGGAGCAAAATCACAGCCCAGAGAGGGGGGAGGAGTAAAAGTGATTACTAACTCATTTCTGGTATTATGATTTACGTCAGAAATAAATTCCCGCTTAATAAAACACAACATTCATTCTTTCAGTCAGGTCAACACATCATGATTATAGAAAAACATTTGTTTCCTTTAAACAACCAATAAGTCTCTAATCAGTCAGGGAAGGTTGAAGGGTTTTTTCGTTTGATCTGTTGCATCGGTGGCTCATAGTTTTTGCTGATCAGCTGAATTCTGTTTCTTCCTGATCTTCACACCTACACACGAAATGAAACTCGATTTCAGAAGTTACTTGCTCTATAATTAATCCACATTTTGTGCTTCACCAAATATTAAACTGAATGAATCAAGTCTACTGCTGGAACTTTGATTCTTAAGAAACTCGACGTCGAGTCCAACAACTTCAAAAACTGTTGTCTCATTTCCTGCTATTTCTTTCAAAGATCCAGAACAAGCATTTAGAGTTTACTCTCGCCTTTTGAAACAATATTTTCTATAAACAGTTTCATTTTAGAATCTTTCCCCATCACAGCACAGACCAGCCTCATGAAAATCAAGAACCACCGAATTGCAGCGAATTCTGGACTTTTAGATTGATAGATAGTTTCTTTATTGTCTGTTCCAAAATAAAAACAGAAATTTGTCATTCGTCACTACTGTAAAAAGTTAAACGGCCATAAAGTAGTTATCCATCCTTCTCCTTGATCTGAGTGCAGCTTAACACATCTCTGGACTGGTTGAAGGCAAATCTCCCCAGTTGTGCTGAATTTATTTAGTCTTTAGTCTTTCCCATCCCGACTCCCCTCTCCTCTGGTATCCCCCAGGGCTCTGTCTTAGGTCCCATCTTCTTCATTATCTGCTTCCCCTTGAATGTATTTTCTGTAAATACAACATGCAGTTTCATTGCTGTGGGGTTGACACCCACCTCTGCCTCTCCACCAAACTCACCCCCTCCTAATTTATTGCTGTTTACAGTACATCTAATCCTGGTTCTCCCTCAACAGTGATGAGGTGCTTCTCACTGGCCTCAAGTCCACGCTCAAAAAAAGTTCCCATCAGCGAAATCTCAAAAAACAATCAGGTCAAGAATGCATCCGCTTCCAAATTTGACGTCTGACATTCTGTTGCCTCCATTACCTCGTTCCTCTACATCAAATAACTTTCTATTTTACAGTGAACACTTTATGGCAATTGTATAATGCAGTGTGATTTAAAAGCAATGTTTCAATTCACCCTGTTTATTCCCTGTTTGTTCAACATAAGCTTGATTGATATGAGATTAATACTGATCATTTTAACTAATGACATGGCATGGGAATAAAAAATAACCCCAGACGGCTTCAAAATAGTTCAGACAGAATGAGTACAGTCAGCTTATGTCACTTCGGTGTTAAGTATTATGTGTATGAGCTTGTACGATCCAATCCTGTGTCACAACAAGAGCGTGTCT
Organism: Salarias fasciatus; assembly: GCF_902148845.1. Classification (NCBI taxonomy): domain Eukaryota; kingdom Metazoa; phylum Chordata; class Actinopteri; order Blenniiformes; family Blenniidae; genus Salarias; species Salarias fasciatus. The sequence continues at coordinate 12,118,949 of NC_043754.1, forward strand.
GTCAGAAATCAGCTCCCACTGTAAAGTGAGCGCACACATCCAGCTGAATTACAACAACATACTTAGGCAGGGATTGTTTCTGAAAAAAAAAAACATAATTATATTAGACCTAGTAGAAGAGACACACACACACACACACACACACACACACACACACACACACACACACACACACACACACACACACACACACACACACACACACTGTATGTGTCGTGGGTTGGATTAGCCAGATGGAGGGGCAGGAATCACCTGATAGGATTAAACCATCAACCATCTGGTGGCCATGCTGGCTGCACTCACACACATTTATGCACACACGCCCACATGGTAACAACGCGCGCGTGCACGTACCCGCGCACGCCCGCACACACACATACCGTGTTCTAGGTAAGACGGTGTTCCCTCCACAGGATCGAGCCTGCGGGCCCGTCGGCCGTGTTTGGAGTTGTTGTGGACGAACATGTTGTCGGAGACCGACAGGACGTGTCCCTCCACGCTCACCGTAGTCGATACCACCACCTGGAGAGACCAGAGGGAGTTAGAGGGGGGGTTTGTTGGGACGGTATCAAGGGGGTGCGTGGTGGGAGTTAAACGAAAGTAGGATCACAGAGGAGAGAATTAAGGGAAAAAAGAGATGAGGATACACGAGAGTGAAGAAAAGAGAAGGAGTGGAGGCGAGCGAATGGAAAAGAAGTGAAAGAGAAGAAAAAAAGGAGAAATTACAAAGTCGAGGGTCGAGAGATCATTGCAAAAAGGAGCTGAGAGCATGAAACTGTGAAAAGCTCTTTAAATGTAGCCCGTTATCACTGCTATTACCATCAGTCTCAACACACACTAAGCCACTTTGACTGCACTGTGTGTGTGTGTGTGTGTGTGTGTGCGCGCGTGGATGAGTGCGTGTGTGTCTGTGTGTGTGTGTCTGTCCTCCTCTGTTCAATAGTTCCTGATGGGTCCGGCCCTTAATTATCTCCCAGGGAAACAGAGCTGTCTTTTCTGGTTCCACTACAATAGAGCTGCACAATTAGAGGCACAGATACCGTCACACACTTGCTGCTGTGTGACTTTCTCTGTCCTATCTACTCCTCACACACAGACACACAGGCACACACACACACACACACAGACACTGAAAGGTCTACACACTGGTAGGAATACGCACACATCACACAAACACACAAGCACACACAGACACACTCATGCACGCACGTGCCATGGTAATAAATCTATCAGTATCTTCACAGCGTCCAGTATCTTTACTCGGCCTCAAGTGGTGTCTTCCTGATTGGGTTGCAGCCATGAAGATAAGGAAATAATAATGACGGCGAGGCCTTAAATCTTACTCACAGCCTCAAGACGCCTTTCTTTCTTCTCTCTCTTTTTCCCTCGCTCTCTCTCTCTCTCTCTCTCTCTCTCTCTCTCTCTCTCTCTCTCAACATCCTCCCTCCTGTCTCCCTACATTGTGTGTATATTTATGTTCGAACCAGTCGAGGTCAGGATCTCATGTTTCCTGTGAAGGTGCTGATAGCTTATTTACTTACACAGAAACACGCAGATATACACACACCCACTCACCCGCCCACACACAAACACACACACGCAGTTGCAGCTCTATCATTGTGGGGCCTTTAAATTGACATCATGCATTCTTAAGCCCCTTCCTCTAAACCACAATTGTAATTGTGACCTTCGCCCTAAAACTCCCTTAAACACATGTAAATTGTTGGAGGGCAATGCATCATGTGGAGAAATGCAACACACATACACACACAATTGCACGTTCCCATGTTTACATGTTGCGGCAACCATAAATTTATGTGTTATTACGTGTCACGTCTGCAGGAGACAAAGGGAAAGGAGCGAAACGGAAAAGAAAGACCGTCAGATAAAGAGGCAGCAAATGAAGGAGAGAGGAAGAGACACACAAACACTCTCAAAGAAATGAAAACCAAGCGTGTAGCGCTGAAAAAGCACACGGTGGCTCGTGCGTACCTGGAACCTCCTCATGTCTCGTGGGTTTCCTGCATTCTTTAAACAGTTCTGGTTACACTTGAGGAAAAACTTGAGGAAAAATCTGTAAAGACAGGAAAGGAAAGGCCACATTTGAGGTTGACAGATTAACAGTCTAACAGGACAAAGAGTGATGTTTTTTTTCTTTTTTTTCTTTTTTTTCATGCAGCATGGCCATGAAGCACTGACGGATCCTCAAACACTGGTGAAAATCAACATTTCATGTAGTCTGAAAGTCAAAATTTCCTTGTGGAATTTGCCCGCAGATATGTGAAATAACTTTTCAAACCACAGCAGCTGCTTTGAAACGCCACATAAAGACACGGCATGAACATATAAGAAGAAGCAGTGCGACACACTCCAACAATTCTGGTGGAAAAAAAAAAAGAAAGAAAAAGAAACCTGACTGGGAGACAGTTTAAGTGTAAGAAAGAAAAAAAAACCTCTACAATTTGACCTTCATTTTATACTTTTCCAAATTCAAACTTACCTGAACTGTAAGGAACTTGCAAACATGTTTTTTTCAAACGAAAAATCACCTTCCTGTAACTGGATTTACGTTCTGCCTCATGTGTGTTTTAGGATGCAAAAATGAAGTGTGACACAGATAAAGCAGCGGAGACAGATTTTTGCTGTGCAGGCGATTCCTCGGCGCTAACCCTGATGTCGAGTCATTAAAAAAAAGAGGAAGTGTGTTGACATTAGGTGTTTGAAACAGGACCATATGTCATGAATCTATATTACGGAATAAATCAAACACGCAGATGGCGATCAACGGCAAACAAACACATCCAGGTTGTGTTTTGGTGTGAGCCAGCTGGCCGGCCTGGCAGAAGCAAGACGGCACACTTGTACAAAAAAACACAAACACACATCTTAGCTTGTGCGTACACTGGTGTTGTGTGTGTGTGTGTGTGTGTGTGTGTGTGTGTGTGTGTGTGTGTGTTTTTAACATCTGTCTGTCTTACAGATCAAGTAAAAAAACAACTGCAAACCTCATAAACTTTATTTTATCATTCACTCAGAAAAATATTTACTTTGATATAATTTTTTTCCTTTTGCAAATGCTGTATTTCAGTCAATATAATATTAATATAGGGAACCAGTTGTAGTTTTTCATGCTATTCATTAAACAAATTGGGCTCTAAAGAAAGAGTTCCACAAGCTAAAATGAAAACGATTCAACGGACACGTCAAGCCTCTGTTGGCTTAAATTGGACATTATCAGCTCCATTATAATACTGCGTCGGCAGAGTTATTGTAATATATTACTTTTCACGAAGTGGTGTCCACTTGTGAGCTTTTCACAAGTCTTTATAATCTATATTCCCTCGTGGTCGAATTTGGTGATTTACTGTTTAAAAAGTGACAGCCCTTGTGCAGGACCAGCAGAACAAAGCAGAGGGTGTGTGTGTATGTGTGTGTGCAAACATGAACTGCACATGCAAGTGTGTGTGTGTGCGCGCGCGTGTGTGTGTGTGTGTGTGTGTGAGAGACGGTGCAGCACAGCTCAGTGGCAGGTCTGAGTGTAAAACTCTGCATTAACGAGCTCGGGCTTCGTTAGAACACCGGCGCCGCGATTCTGCATGCCTAATTACGTTGACCTCTCACCCCCGGGTGACAGCCTATCACAGCGGAGGACAGCCACGGTGACCCCTGCTGACCCCCCACTGTCTAGTCCTCCTCACAACACTAGCATAGCGTTAACACGACCACCTCAGCTGACCCGCCGTTGTAGATCTCATTGTATGGGAGGCTTGCACACCTCACCGCACATCTGCATGATATATAAAAGCAAAAAAATGCAGAAAAGAAATGTTTGGATCTATTAGCAACACTGAAAAAAAAGTATTTGGTTGTTTTTTTATTGTTTAGAATGCAGTGAGTTAAATATTTCTTCATGAATTATATGAAATAGAAAGGAAGGACAATGATTGAAACAAAGTATGATGCCTTGACAATCATCATACTGACCAAAACCTCACACGTTCTACAGTTTATGGCTTGTAGTTGTCTCGAACTTTAATATCTTTCTTGATGGGATTCTATAAAAGATTGGCTTTACTGTACTTTATGTTTTTTCGGCCTGAAAAAGGAAATCAAGCATCACATCCTATCACAAAGTATACCATAGCAATTCAGTCTTGTATTATAAGATTATCAATTGTGACAGAAGCAAGAGAAGATTCCTCAAATTACCAGATATGCAACAAAAAGCCGCCGTGCTGTCCTTGCTAAAAGGCAGATTTCCTCTTCACTGCCGCCTCATGTTAGAGTAAACAGTAAACTTACTTTAAAAGTTCCTTTGTGCACAGAATAATCCCACATTTTACCCAGATGCCCTTCCTTCAAGTATTTGTATAGAATTTTTGGAAACCTCGCTGTCCAGCCTGGTATTTTAACCAGTGCACTGCTGCCTTCCGCGGCTCAATTTTGCCACCAGCTATGACTGTTCTCTCTAGAAACTAACATCCCGCGCTCGTTGGAAAAGAAGTTACAAATAAAATCGAGATGTCGACAACTCCACGGGGCGCCCCACATGACATAAACCGAGCGAATTTACTTTTTTTAATTTCTACTTCTGCTCTGTGCTGGGTCTGCGGTCGGAGGTCTCACCTCTGTCTTTATACTTTCCTGCAGGTATCTCCTGCTTTTTAGCTAAAAGTCCCTGATCTATGGCTCCTGTTCCCATCAGCCAGTGCTACATTGATTATTTGTTGATAGTTCTTCTCTATACTGTTCTTTTCTATGAGTTTTTTTTTTCTTTTTCTTTCACACTGTCGCATACGCTGTCTTAAAACACAAATATGTTGGAGAAGGCTTTTTGTTGCTAATGAACTACGGTAAATGATAGGAGTGTCCTCCACCGTCACCTTCGTAATCACTGCAGTCACTTTAACATTTTCAATTTCTCTCGCTCGGCGCCTCCCCACACAGCTCCGTCTATCACTGGCTTAACTGATCGGTGATCTCATTATTTTTCATATTTCCATCCGGCGCTTGACTCCGTCCGTCTATTTCCTGCGAGAGTGTTTTTTTTTGCTCTCATCGATTGCCAACAGTACATATTCTACATTTTAATGCCGTATGTGAGCGTTCCCCTCTCACACTCACTTGACCCCATCTGGCCTAATCAACTACGCTGTGAAAAAGGCCCTGCAGCGACCCACGCGCGCACACACACACACACACACACACGCACGCACGCACGCACGCACGCACGCACGCACGCACGCACGCACGCAACGCATGCACACATGCACACACGCACACACGCACGCACGCACACACACTTTGTGTGAATTGACTGGCTGGTCCAGTCGCTGGTCGTTAAGAGGCCTCCAATTAAAACAGGCAATTTTAAGAGTTTGAATGATGGTGGGGGAGGGGGGGGAGGACCAAACCCCCCAACCCCCCCCCCTCCACTATCTCACTCACTCTCTTCGGGGCCCGATCATGTTCAAGTGATAACAGTGCTGTTGACCTTTGCTATATTGTGAGTACGGCACTCAGAGAGCTGACCTGACACCAGTCCTGTCTGCTGCAAGCGCACACACACACACACACACACACACACACACACACACACACACACACACACACACACACGCACGCACACGCACACCCACCCACATGCACATGCCCTCCATCTGTTCAGGGATGATGTTGGAGTCATAGTGCAGAGAGAAAAAAAATGCAGACAGGAGGAAGACAACACTGTTTAAATGCAATGCGCCCGCATGTTCTCAGTTTTCACAATATTTTCTTCAGATCCTCTGTTAACACAGTGTGCAGAAGGTGAACACATCCGCATAAAAAAATACGCTCATAGAATTAAAAAAAAATACAATATTTTCTCATCTGCTGTGATGCTCATGCTTTTTTTTCTGCATTTTATCCAAATCGGTTGAAGCCACCCACTCCTACAAATTATTGAATTGTCTTTCTCTCTATGTTAGCGTAAGATACTGATGAAACTATGTCAAATGCCTTGAAATTACTTGTGTTTTGGTGTTATACTGTATAAATCAAGCTGCACTGATGTAATTTTTTTGAAGTGCTTTTTTATGAATAATATTTTATTTTTAGAAGACCTCAGTTGACCGTCAATTTAGGAAAAGGATGCACATCATAAAAATAAGTAGGGGATCACTAATACATAAAATGCTGATGTGAGGGATGAGAATTTGACACGATGCAGCAGATTTCCCATCAAAGACTTTCCAGAAAATGAATGCCAAATATTTGATTCATAACACAAGTAAAAATATTTTTTGGCTCGGTGAAGGAAGAAAAACTTCACATTAGACCAATGTACAGTCATAACTTACACTGCTGTCACAGAGAAAAGTTGTCACATGTTTGCAAACTGGAGCTGGTCGACATTATAGTAGTAATGTTTACTGAAAAGTATTAGTCTGATATCTCTGTCCAACTGCTGCGTGATCCAAGAAGAGTGTTTTCATTTTTAGCTTTCTTCTCTACTCATTTGGCGCTAAATCATGAGTTTTCTCGCAAATAAACAACAACTTTGAAACCTGTGCTGCTCCTGAACACCCAGAACAGGACTGATTTACCGTAGACTGGAAGCTGCTTTTGGACGTTCCTGCAGCCAGGGGTTATTTTACGGGTTTCAGCCAAACAGTGACTGCCACTGTTGCTGGTTTTAAACTTGTCCTGCTGGCCTGTTGTTATCCTGCTGACCAGTGTGTGTGTGTGTGTGTGTGTTGAACTTTTCCAACCTAACAAACACTGTCTTCAGGCATGACGGTGTTGGTGTTCTTGAAGGTGGCCTGTTAGCGATGCAATAATCAACTGTGCTCTCGTTATCCAGCTCGCTAGCTACAGTAATGTAACAAACAACAGTTGGATGCTTCTTTTTTTTTCATCCTGTTAGCCATGGTGTAGTGGTGAACAGCACAGTTACATCCATTATTCAGAAGCTGAGATGGCAATTATGGCTCAGAGCACAACTGACATTAATATTTAATATATAGGGCTAACACAGACCTGAAGAAGGAGACAGGAAGTGACAGAGAGAGGGGATGGAGAGGGCGTCGAGATGCAGCAGGAGAGAGGAACGCGATGGAGAAGACAGACAGTTTGTGTGAAAGAGAAACAAATGGATGAGAGAATCAGGAAAGAGGATTATGGGAGTTTGTTTCGACCGTTCTCCTGTCATTTCAACAGTTACAATGCCAACAGGGCAAGGGTGACATCCGGGGGAATTCCAGCTTTGTGCGTGTTTGTGTGTTTGTGTGTGTGTGTGCGCATGCATGTGTGTGAGTGTGTGTGTGTGAGAGTGTCTAAGACTGGATGTCTGTGTCCGTTTTATTCCCCAAAGACTGACTTTTCTACTGAGCCAAGAATAACGATGCTGCTGGAAGAGGAAAAAAAAAAAAACCTCTCCACACACACACACACACACACACACACACACACACATACACACAAACACACACATACGCAGAGTTGTTGCTGACAGGTGGAGAAACTGCAGCGAGTCGGTTTGTGCAGACAAACTGAACAACAGATCAGTGCTTTTTGCTGCTCCTGCCTCCTCTGTCTCTCCTCTGTCTCCCTGCTTCCTTCAGATGTCTTGTTTCACCTGCTTGCCAAGTTTCTTGGCAACGCTCGCTGACAGAATGATGATATTCGCCATCCCTCTGCCGCTCAGTGCATGTGTGTGAAACAACTCGCTAATGTCTGTGTACCTATCGTAACTGCCAGTAACTGATCACTTACCAGTTGCACAAAAAAATAAGAAAAAAAAAAAACCAACAGAAAATGAATCACCACCTGGTTCGAAGAGGAAGACTGCTTGCAAACAACATAAATATGAAACAAAGAACGTTTGCAGTAAATGTGCATTGCTGTAAAACTGAGATGCTGCTGTTCATCTTCAGCTCACACAGTTGGAGTAAATCGGTATGCTGTTCCTTCTTATCTGCCACTTTAAATTGCGTTTATCACGGAGCCCAAATGCATAGTGCGAGTTTCCCCTCTCCATCTGTTGATCTGTCAGAGATCAACTTCCTGTTTCCTGTTTACTCTGAGCGTTTGTTAGTGTTTAATGTGATGACAGTAAGATAGCATTGGCGGGCCCCGTGCCTGCTCTCTGAGTGTGCAATAGGAAAAACAAGGACATGAAATACTATCACGCCCTCTGTTTGGCTGTTATCACAATAATAATGTGATAATGCATTACTTCCTGAAGAGGAAACGCTTGTTTTCTCTTTGCTCTTTGAGTCTTGTTGAGAAACACTTAAAGCTCAGATAAGGATTACTCAAACTGTCATGACGGGACAATAATCAGGTAAAATAAAAATAAAGAAGGGGATTAGAGTGATATTATCTTACAGTTTGTGACACTGAGGCTATTCTTTAAAGGGTCAGGGGCAAAAAAATAAATACAAATCGGGAAAAGGAAGCAGGGATAAGAGTGGAAATCTGAGGAGAAATTTATTCCACTTGGAAACTGGAAATCCACTGGAGTCTTGGTTCAGTGATATTTAAGTTGTTCTAGGAGTTGCACAACCAGAAAACAGCCCAAATAAAAGATGCTGACTCCTCCAGCAGAATATGATGCTAATGATGCTAATTTCAATTGAAGCAGAAGATGCAGCAATTTTCATGGAGAGGAAAACATTTTATTTAATATATATGTATAATGCAAGAAGAAAAGGAATTAAAAAAAAAATCATTGCAGAGACATCCTCAAGAAAATGCTAATGTTTTTATTCAGTAATTGGAAACAGTTCAACTGTTATTATTGTGAAGCAAAGGCGACACCACTTCAGATTCAGGTTATACAACATTCACCCCCTGATGAACTGATGTGTGTTTTCATTTACATTCCCAGATCCACTGACCAGACTCTGTCCATTTGGTTTCAGTCTTGAAGAAACATCTGAACTGGACAAGGCAATCTTAGAGGCGCCAGAATCCACGTTCAGATGCTGAAAGCAAGTCGAGCACGAGAGACAGAGAGCGAGGAAAAGGAGCGGAAAGATTAAGAAGTCAAGACAAGGAGGAGAAACTGTGAGTAGAAAAGGGGAGCGAGTGGCCGGGAGAGAAATTGAGTGCCGGGGAAAGAAAAAAGGCAGCGGGGGAAGGAGAGATGGAGGGAGGGAGGGAGGGAGGGAGGAAATGCATGGGAGAAGGAAAGAGAGTTATGCGAGGGAACAAGACTTAAGAGAACTGAGCAGAGCCGAGCGGAGCAGAGTTATTTTACATAATGATGGTTGATATGCACAGAGGTAATTGATAGCTGAGCCGGAGCCCAAAAAACACCCAGCTAGCTGTCAATCACGGCTCATCTCCCTGGAGATATGCTAATGATGATGATGATGAGGGCTTAGCTTCATATTGCTATCATTACTATTAATGCTGTCATTGTTGTCATCTCTGCATATTTAAATGACGGCGGCGGCCGGAGTGGTGATAGCCGGCATGTATGATGTCTGTGAGTGGGCCCGTACTTCTGCCAGGGCTGAGACTGAGTGAGTAATAATAACTTGTGCGGGCCTCCTTGTTCGGCACGGGCACGGACCAGCGCACGTATCATTACATCACTGCTACATGTAATGGTGGCACTGATAGCGCCGGTTTATGACAAGTCGGTGCAGATGTGCTCGGCGCGGTGCATGGTTATTATCTGGAGCCCAAAGCTGCAGCTGCATTAAGAAACCAGCGTCAGAAAATTCAAGAGACACGACGCTTTGACTGACGTTGGTTCACTGAAGTTAGCAGGGCAGCCGACCAGCAGCCGGTTTGCACTCGATCCAATTAGAAACATTTTGAATGGTAAACCGTAGTACCTCCAGGCAACGACTGGAAAACAACACAGAGAAGACAAACTCATGTAAAAACTCAGTAAGAATGTAAACTTTTAAAGGACTCAGAATCTGTAGTAGAGTCTTTGGGCATTTACAAAAAAAAAAACATTTTTTGCATTCTTTTAATATATTTCACATATATTCCCCATTAAGGACGTGCCCTGTAACACAATCCATGCTGCATCACAAGTGTGTGAAACGTCGAGTTTTTGAAGCTTATTTGTTTTGTTTTCTCTAAGTTGCAGCGTTTTTGTTCTGCAGAGTAAATCAAGCCCAGGAACTGGCTGTCGGGGTTACACACATGCAGATGATGGGAATATTAGCCTTTATCTTTATGAACTTTGCTAAATACTTGAAGTCTTGCATAATGCCTCTGGCCAGGAGTCACAATTAACATAATGACCTTTGATACAATATTAAGCAGGATTTGGACGCTGTGATGCTGCGCTGTAGTTGGAGGCCATGATGAGATTCAATTACAGCATCATTACCTTCAAGACAAATCCAGCCAGAGGTCTCACTCACCGGGGGGAGAAACCAGGGGGGAGGAACACGGGACAACAGTGAGGAGGTGAAAGCAAAGATGAGGGGCGAGACAGACAGAGGGAGGAGGTTACTGTGGTGTATATTTTAAAGGCTGAAGGCAAACTGTTGAATTATAGATGAGTGAGATTGATTCGGGAGGAGGAGAGGAGGAGGGAGGAGGAGAAAAAAGGAGAGAAAAGGTGGAAGGAGGGACAGAGAGCGGGAGGGGGTGAGTGAAGGGTGAGCAGCTAAAGGATCGCTCGCTCTAGGCCAAACATGTACAGCGCGCGCACGCACGCACGCACGCACACACACACACACACACACACACACACACACACACACACACACACACACACACACACACACACACACACACACACACAGGCACAGACAGCTTACCTCAAATCGATCTAAAGCTCAGGCTCTTTCTGCCTTTTACTCTTTTTACTCTCCTTCTGTCTTTCTCTCTCGCTCTCACACACATACACACACACGCATAGTTTCTCTTTTCTGTGTCACACACACACACACTCATAGACTGGCACACACACACAGACACAGAGACCCTATAATTATGTGGTAACAAGACAACAGTGCCAGTGACCTGTGTCCCGGGCACACCAACTAATGTTGTAAGCGTTTCTGTAAGTGTGTGTGTGCATGTGTGTGTGGGAGTGAGAGAGAGAAAGAGAAAAAGAAAAAGAGAGAAAGTGTGTGTTCCTTTGTCATTGGTCTTAGGAATAATTCATGGAGGACTGAGGGTAAGAAAAGGAACAGAGGAGATGAAGAGAGTGATGAAGGAAGTGATATTGACAGGAACCTCTTCCTCTTCTCTCCTCCTGTCTCCTCCTCTTTCCATCACTCACACACACACACACACACACACACACACACACACACACACACACACACACACACACACAGAGTTCGGGGAATTTCTCAGTTATAGTGATGGTGATTGAGGAAAGCACTTATGAAGCTCTCCGTCACTCAGACGTGTGACGTATGTGTTTCTCCAAGTCGGATTTTCTCGCTCCTCCTCTTGATTCTCATCACACGTCCTTGTCCGGCGTATTGCCTCAAACTCAACAGCACGTTTCTCGTTCCCTCACGGGAAGACAAACATGCTCATGTGCGATTCCCGAGTGACTCTTTTTCTCCCTAACCTTTTGTGCTCATGCGGAAGGTTACGATCATGGAAGGAAAAGTTTTATGAAGCAAAACTCTGTCACACATGGATATAACAGACCTGCGCTTTGATGCTTCTGTTTAAGCTTTTATAATTGCTTTAAATATCCAGCGATGGCTTTACATTGTGGATTTTGCAGGTCATAGTGTGTCCTCTGACTTCTTTCCACAATCTGAAAAGCTTGTTAGATTATTTTATGAGTTTAAGCTCCCTGTGGTGTATGGATGTTCCCGTGCTCACCCTGTGATGGAGTGGTGACCTGTCTCGCTCGGAGCCTGCCGTTCACATGGTGTTAGCTGCAAATGGCTGCACACCGCGACCTTAACAGGCAGAACAGGTATATATGCATGAATGGAAGGACCGGTGTACACGAGAAGGCTCAGATGTATACATGCATGAACACATGTGTCTTTTGAGGGGCATGCGATATTATGCTTGAGAGGAAACTGTTTCATTACAACAGGAAGAGATGATAATACACAGGCAAAACAAACTGTCTGAGCTGCAGATTAAAGATGCAAGATCCTGTATTTCTGTGAATTTGTTAAGTGCCAGTGGGTGAATTCCTCTGCGGTCGTATCCATTTGTGTGCATGTGTATTACACTGGGGGACTATGATATCTTGTCTATTTAAAGAGATGATATTTTATTTAGTCACAGCAGCTTGGTGAAATGAAATATTCAGAAAAACTTTTTTTCTACTGTGATCCAATCTGGACACTGAGTATCCACTCAAGCTGTCACTTTAATATTAACTCCTACAAATCACACCAGCTTTTCTCACTTTGTCTGTTCTCCGCTGCGACTCCTTTGAGGTTTTATATACAGAGAAGCAGAATAACAGAAAAGATTTGGGTAAGGGCCATCAAACAGTCAAGTGCAGACGCGATACTTCATTCTCAAAAAGCAGAGGAGACGTGGAGGTTTTCTGAAGGAGTCGCAGAAAGATGTGAGTGAAAATCTGAGAAAGAGAAACTGTGGGAGGTTTCAAATTTTGGGGGGAGAATCACTTCAAGGCTGATTTGTGACTTTAATGGAGAGAGGTGAGCAGTGAGGCGAGAGGAGACATAAGAGAGAGAAGAATAAGAGGAGGGGAGGAAAGATGTGTTCGGGGCAGGTTGGAGCATTTAACTCCCGCTACGTTTGTCAAACAAATTAAATGCTGTCGAGGTTCCTCACCTGAGAGTCCATGCACATACAAACACACACAGAAGAAGCCCGCGTGGCATGCATATGGCGCACCCAGACCAAATAAGGAAATATGCATACATTACCATAACTAATGTACGAACCACTCCATTTAATATGCTAATTCACTGAAATATTACTGAGCGCCGTCTGTTGTGAATGAATAAATTTGAATTGCAATTAGAATAATCCTTTATAATTAATGAAAACTGTCAATTTTGGTTCAGAAGTAATTTGATTAACGGGTTGATGGGGCACCAATTAAGTGGAGGATGAGGAGGAGCCGAGAGGAGGAGGAAGAGAAGAGAAGAAAGATGACAAGCTCTTCAGATAATCGGTTCCTTTTCATGTGTAATGAGAGATTAAGCTAAAATAACGTAGCGTTCCTTTAAACGAAACAAAGTGTGAAAGTAACCACAAACTTTGTAGATATCACAGCAGTGACATGGAAACAGAGAAAGAGAACAAAGAGAGAGATGTGATTAGAAAGTGGACATGATCGCACACTTCAAACAATATGCAAGACTACTTTTACACCTTTTCACACCTAAAAATGCTTATGTACAGCAGCTTTGTGTGTGTGTGTGTGTGTGTGTGTATTTCTTTTTTCTGCAGCACTAACAGTAATGTGGTGTCACAAGCACCTCCTACCACTAATTAACCACATCCATGTTGCTGTTATTAGCTAATTACAAGACTGGACACATGCCCAGCTAATTAAAGCCATTAAATGTGCGCGCGCGCGTGTGCTGGAGTGTGCGCGCGTGTGCGTTCGCGGGAAAGAGTGTATATAAAGGCATCTGAGGAGTTAATGTTTTAATGACAGAATATAACAGAGACCTGCACTGCAACAACAAACCATGTGATCCGCCCCCGCCTCCCGCCTGCTACGAAAACGCCGTTGCTCCCGCTATTCCCAAATCAATAGGCAAGGTCATTATGTGCAGCTGAATCATATGTTTCACTAAAGTTGCTGTGTGTTAATAATATTTCAAGAGAGTTGCAGGAAAAAGCTTCTAATTTAGCTCGTTTAGTCAACACTGTCATCCATCATGGTGAAAACACAAAAGACCCCCCTGACTCTCTGCAGGGTTTTTTTTTCTGGGGTTTTTTTTTTTCCTTCCCTCGCCACTGCCTTTTCCTCATCTCATTTTCTCTTCTCCACAACACCTCGTTCCCCTCATCCTCCTCTCCTCTTTATCTTCACCCTCGCCCTCTCATGCTTCCTCAACGACCCCTGTTCCCTTTCTTTTTCCCCTTTCATTAAAAGATCATGTTTTTCTTCGTTTGAGCTCCCTGATGCTCTCTTTATATATTTGAATATTCATGGGATTGTTTTGTTTTGAATATTCAAGAACCAATTAACATGCTATGTATGAATAATTAATGCTTATTATTTTCCCCCTTTTAAATTTTTAATAATTAAAATCTATAAATCTCAAAATAAAGCGGCTCTTTTTCACCTTCTGTGTGTGTGTGTGTGTGTGTGTGTGTGTGTGTGTGTGTGTGTGTGCGCGCGTGTGTTTGTGTGTGTGTCATGCTGACAGACTATTTAACAACAGCTCAGGAACTCTTCCTTTCATCTGCCACCAGTCTATCCTCCTGCCATCCAACCAACCCGCATGTGCACAAAGTCGTACCTGCGCCAATGTGTGTGTGTGTGTGTGTGTGTGTGTGTGTGTGTGTTTGTGTGCGTGTGTGTGTTAACACTCATGAATAAATGAACTTGTTAAAGAGAGATGAAGGGGAGGAAGTAGACAGGTTCTGCTGTCCTGTTCAAAACTACCTGATGTGGCACAACACTTTGCAGGCAGGAGCACACACACACCAACACACACATGCACGTGTGTGTTCAGTCTATAAACCGAATCCCTTGGCTGCATCGCCGGTAATACCAGACACCATGACGAGAAAGTCAGTGTAAGGAGAGAGAAAAATACAAAAAAAAAAAAAAAAAAAAGAGGCGGAGAAAGAGAGAAAGATGCATCCTTGCCCTCCTTTAGACTTATAAATACAGCCGTCTCCACGACAGGCATCATTCCTTTTAATCAGTGTCGCTGCTGTGATCAAAGATATCCCACCTCCACTGCAAGAGACAGCAAGAGACAGAGTACAATGGGAGACTCCTCGCAGTGTGTGTGTGTGTGTGTGTGTGTGTGTGTGTGTGTGTGTGTTTGTGTGTGTGTGCACGTGTGATAGTGAGAGCGCGTCAGCAGGGTTGTTTAGTACTTGCACAACAGCAAAGCCATCATGTCTACATGCTGTCACATAAGTGAGGTCTAACAATACAGTCAGACTTCTTCCTCCTTCCCTATGCAGCATACAGACACACACACGTGCGCACACGCGCGCACAAACAAACACACACACACACACACGGTGCTGACAACTGTCAAACACTCACCTCCCAACTGGGGTGTAGGTAATTAACCAGACAAAACAACTCACAACACCTCAAGGATCAAGAACACAGAGAGAAGAAGTACACGGAAGACACACGACAAAACAAAACAAAAAAAAAAAAGAAGAGAGAGACAGAGACAAGAAGAAAAAAGACAGTGACTACAAAACAAGCTCACACCCCTAAACAATGAGCTCCACTTAGGAGGGGTACAGAGGACAGGGTAATGATGAGAACAGAAAGAAATGTGCGCTCATCTATATCGCTGCTCTCGCTTTAATGATCCTTTACGTCGACATTAACAGGTTTTTGAAATGTGTCGTTAAACGACTGGTTGTTCGTCACTCGCACTGCCTCACAGCACATAGATGTTGTCGCACAATCAGAGTGACAAGCTTGTGTATAAGTTTAATTGGGAGACAATTTTGTGACCATAAGACATCCAGTTTGGTGGGTGAACGCTTTTGGGAACACAGATTACTGTACTGCATGTCATGCATCTATTTTAAAACAGTTTCAAAATTCTTCATAACTTCACAAATCCACACAGATTACTGAAAACACCGAAACACAGTTTCTATTTGGTTAAGTTCCCCCACTACTTCTAATTGGTTTGGCTCAAGGAGAAGGCAGAAGTTTTAGTTCAGATGACTATGTGAATTTTGCAGATGATATATACATAGTTTAAGGAAAGATAAACAAACATTGCCTTATTGTTTAGCTTCAGTTGTTAGGATTAAAACATCAGTCTGATCTGGGAAAGCCCTGACCTCAGGCCAACCCTCCACTATAAACTACCTCATAACAAATACCATCTCCCTCTCTGCACTTTGGTCTCCTGCTGAAATGACCACAAGAACGCACCACAAATATTATCATTTTAATTCAGTTTAGCCAGAAATCCTTATCTACGGGTCAAATATCAACTCTAACTGGTTAGCTGTTTGACTCTGCTGGTGTTTTATGATCCAGCAAATATTTTAGTCACAATGCAAAAAAACAAAACAAAAACTGTTCAATTTAGAAATTGCGGAATAACATCTGAAAACTTAAGCTCCAGCTTAAGCGTTTCATTCTTCTGCAGCTGGTTATTTATTGGTGTTTATCAATGTGTTGACATGTAATAGCTGGTAATTAGTGACATATTATGTGTAATATAAAGTAATTTCTTTAATTCTATCTCTCTCACTTATTTCACACAAAGAAAAAAATAATTAATAATTTAAGAAGTCATGAACCGTTTTAATTAGAGCCTTTGTTCAATTAACAGTTACCCCCCTCTGTTCTCTGCCATGGCTGGATGTTATCACAAATCACAATGTGAAGCGTGTGTGTGCGCGTGTGTGTGCGTGTGCGTGTGCGTGCGTGTGTGTGTGTGTGTGTGTGTGTATGTGTGCGTGTGTGTCGTCTGAATCTGAAATACATCTGACTCCCTGTCTACTGCCTGTGCTACTTCCTGTTATGCCGAGCCTTCCAGTGTAAAAGAATGGCGCAGCATAAAGCTCTAATTAGCTCCCACTCAGACAAACCAAGATGGTGCAGGCAGTGTGCATAGTTTTTTTTTTTTTTTTTTTTTAATCCTTCTCTGTTTAATCTCCCTGTTGTTTCCTATTTGTTCAGCTCATTATGTGATCAAAGCCATTAACATGTTTATGGAGCGGCTCTTTCATGTTGCAATAAAACACACTGAAGCGACTCATAGAGAGTCATAAGGCGATGAAATATGAATGTAGAGGCCCCAAAGAAGTGGAGAAAGTGTTTGTGTGTGGGTGTGCGTGTGTGTGTGTGTGTGGACATATTTATGTTCCTGCAAGTGTGTGAATGTGAATAAAATCCGTTTCAATCTGATGAAACTCCAAGCTAACAAAAACGATAAGGAGTACGGGGGGCATTTGAATCTTTGAGCCTTTTTTTTTTTCTGCACACACACACACATGTGCACACAAAAAAAAAAAACACATATGGAAATACATACACAGAGCCAGTAGCTGTTAAATAATTCAGCATACACAAACACACACTGGAGGCAAGGTGAGGGTAAAAGCACAGCTAAGCTAACAGGCATGCTGAGCGGCCTGCAGTGTCAACAGCCAATCAGGATGGAGCGCGGTGGCCAGAGAGGGAGACGTGACCCCCGGTGACCCTGGACTCTAATGATTTATAAACATGACTGGGAAGTGTGTGCGTCTGCGTGCGAGTGTGTGTTCCACAAACCCTGGAGCTATTTAAATGTGGAGATGAATTCTTATTTATTCACACAGAAAAAGAGTGAATGTGAAGACCCCAAGGGTGAAGTTCAAAACAATACTGAGGGAGGGAGGGAGGCAGGCAGAGGGAGTTGAATATAGATACATGCTAGAAAGAGGGGGGGAAAAAAAACCCAAAGATTAAGAAAGATGGAGAAAGAGGAAGAATTCCAGAAAGGACTGAGAAAAAGACGCGGAAAACGATGGAAGTGTAAAAAGCGAGTTTAAAGAGGTAAAAGCGCACTCAGATCACGTAGCAAGAGGAGGTTAGAGGGGCGTAAAAGACCCTCTTTTACGATAGTGAGGGGCGCACGCACATCCACGCACACAGCACAGATATATTCTTTCCCCCTGCCCCCAGCTCTGTATGTGTGCGTATGAGTGTGTGTCCTCATGCAATATTAAATAGTCAGTATGTGTGGGTATAAAGAGTGGTGGGGCTGGGATGCAGTGAATTATATATCACTATTGATTTGCACACACACACACACACACACACACACACACACACACACACACACACACACACAAATACACACGTGCACTAACACGCACACACACACACTTTATTAGATTAAAGCTCACAGCTAAGACACAGACAACGGCCAGAGTCTAATAGCCGACGCAGAGAGGAAGAACCTGTCCACAAAAAAACACCAACACACAAACTAATGTGTCCACGAAGCTGCTGCTGTGCCAGCAAAACACTCGGTCTATTCTACTTGAAAAACCGAACTCAAAATTACTCTAAACTCTAGTTTAGATTCAATAGATAACACACACACGCACACATTTCTTGTATCATGCAACTCCGTACGAAGTTTTTCAGTTTTCTCCTGCACATTGTTTTGGTTTTACACTCTGCATATTTCCTTTCCAGTCTTCACTCCGGAGTGAGAAAGAATTTTATTTCGATCATTCATTAAAGTGACGGAGCAGTGTTCATCACCGTCACCTCCACATGTCAAAGGTGGCAAAAGTATGAACAGTCCCGACGTGAACAGAGGCACAGACATTACTCTGAAACAAGACCCTGATGAAAGCAAAAGTACTCATTTAAACTTCACAAAAGTAAGAAGGCCTTGTTGTGTTTGTATTTCTTATCACTCTTGTCTCCAGTGCTTTGAGCTGTATCCGTCCCTGCTTTGTGTCCAAACATAAACCCATGCAGGTTTGAGAGTTTCTCTCTTTCTGTCACTGCTTTTGGTTTCGGGCTGCAGAGAACAGGTGATGTACGGTTTTAATTCATCTGTTTGTGGCTTTTACTGTTGCAGTAATGCGCCTTATCAACAGACTGATTACTATAAGTTTTTGCCTTTAAACTGAACATTTCAGCCTAATAATGTTCATGTGTTATTTGCATTGTACCATATTTGTATCGGCAATAATGATTAAAACAAAGCCACCCCTGCAAGTTCGGAGGGGAGAGCAAGAATAAAAGAGTGGACTGAGGAAGCATCCTGCCATGGACTCAAGTTACTCTGATCCAGTCACTCATAACTCACACTCCTCCCGCCTCACCCTCATCCTCACCCTCATCCCCGCTCTACTGCCACTATCTAGCATTTTAATGCATCTATAGTCATGCTAATGGTCCTCAGATTCAAAATAATTTCTTCTTTGTCCTGCCATGCCACTCAGCACTGATAGAGGAGTGGTATCTCCCTCCCTCTCCCTCCCTCCCTGGCTTTATACTGACAGAATGTGATTTTGACAGAGTCCTGTCAGTCTTTCAGTCTGTCTTTCTATCACGCTTATTCTGTGTGTCAGATTAACGGAGGGAAGCAGTGGAGAGTGCTGACAGGGCATGTAGGGGGGAGAGGGGAGGAGAGGCGGGGAGTCGAGCATGCGTTTTACATTATGAGTGCTTCCAACCTTTCTATTCATGCAGGTTGACCTTTCCATCAGTAGGTAATCGAGAGGAGAATGTCCTTTACTATAAAGGCTTGATGTTAAGTCACGCTCCTCTCAGCCCCGAAGAGAGACGGAGGCGCCCGGTGTCACCGCGACACGGCCCGGGGTGAGAGCGCAGAGGCTGGGGAGGTGAATGGAAGCGCGGCGGCTGGGGTGAGGGGCGCTCGGTGGACGGATATTACAGCGGTAGTAGTCATAGTAGTCTCAGTGTGTGTATGTGTGTGTGTGTGTGTGTGTGTGTGGAGGGTAGTAGGGAGGAATGGGAGGGGAACAATATTGGTCTGCCAGCGCAGGTCATTGTAGAGAAAACATAAAACATAATCATCCATTAAAATGCAGCTTCACACCCTCCATCACGTCCGCGATGGAGCTGCTGCCATAAACGCCGTGTGTGTCCGGGGTGTAGGTACACACACAATCACACACACGCATCACTCAGCGATGATAGATCAAGGTCTAAAAAGCCCAAAGAGAGCGAGAGGATGGGCTTTCTGGAGGTTTTGTGTTAGGTCAGTTTATTTATATACATATGTGTGCGTGCAAATGGCAGCCGCAGCCTCGGAGTGTCGAACAATGTTTGGACTCTCGTATTTTTGATCGAATTTATATTTGATCATCGTGAGTTAGTGTGTGACAGTGAAAACTAGAATGTGACGTGAATAATACATAAGATTTCTGCTGCACTATTATACACTGTAGTTATGACACCATAAATTCAGATTACTTGTAAACCCTTCCTGATTTTTATAGAAGATGTGGAAACTAGTTTCATAAAAAAAAAACAACTTTCAAGGCTAAAGACAGTAATTTGTTTTCAATTTGCAATTCCCAGTGAAACCAGTGCTGTTTCTCTGCTGGGCTGCTGTGCATACCCAATGTTTAGTGTTAAATTGGCATCAGAAAATTACGCTACAATATTAATTACAGTTTTTAAGAAACTCAGATGTTTTAGTTGTTGGTGTTTTGTTTTGTTTTAGGTTTTTCTTTTTTTCATATCAAGGACATTTTGATAATTTAGCGCAGGGATTTACAACTTTCCTCATTGTGGGGGCCACGAAAATGCTATCCTCACTACCAAAGAGCCAAATAGTAATGAATTATTTAACGATGTTTGAGATCTGGAGCTACAAATTAAACATAAAAATCTAGATTAATTCCTGTGAATTAAACTTCTTAATTAAAAGAAATAAATAAAACATTGTAACCACCTTAAATCCACGCAAATATAACAGATATTTAGTTCAAATGTTGTAAATTGATCTTCTTTCATACATCAACATTAAAGGAAATCATTTCATGGTCCACAAAGAGGGCCAACTTAGATGTTTACATGCATACAACACAAACATATTGTCTTATTATTCAAGATACTGTACAGAGAAATGCAGCTACTGGTTAAAAAAAAAACAGAAAAAAAACCAGAAAAAACTCCATAAGTCCACATAAAATAATTCTATTTTGCTTTTTGTTAATTGCTTTGAATTTAGGGAAAAAAAAGAAACTTAAATTTCAGTACTTTTTCACTAAGTCAATTCTTTGAGTAAGTTATTTCTAATAATTGAGATTTTTAACTGTAAGAATTTCAAAAGAATAACCCTGAACCATTACGCTCCCCAAGTTCCTACGTGCCAAAAACCTGACTATTCAGTCTGTTTTCCAATAGTTACAGAAAATAAAATCACTCATCACCACTCTTTATGATATTTGATGCTGAAAACAACCTTTACCACTTGATTTTAGGTGTCTAGATTAGATCTTGATCATTAAACTATGTTTTCTTCAATGTGATTTTGATCATGTTAAACATAAAATGACTAGCTTGAAACATCATTAATATGAAAAAACAAAGGCCTTAAATGTACATTAAATGCACTTTGTTTGATGCTGTGCTGCCTGATTTAACCATATTTCAGTGATGGAGGCAACGGTAGCTCCTGCTGCTGAGAGGTCAAACAACAGACTTACAGACATGTCGAAGCCTCAAAGACTAAAAACTTGACATTTATTCATGTCAAAAACCTCACAAGGAAGTCACACATCACAACAAATCTAACAAACCTGCATTAAAAACAAACTTTTTAGATACATCGAACAAAAAAAGAATCAAAAATTGACTTCGATTTGAGAAAACCAGAAGTTTTTCTGCAGCCATGACGACCCAAAAGTCAATAAGATATTATCCTGAATGAAAACAAACCCAGAAGTTTAATTTTTTACTCTTTAACTTCTTTTTTTGCATCTTTAACTTACAGACACAACTCTTATATATTTCTTATACTACATATTTTTTTGTGACCTGTGGTTAAATTAGAATGAAAAAGTTCATGAGAGACTGAAGTAAATTGTTGGTGAGCAATTAATGAATCTATTATGAATCTTCCATAAAAAGTTTCAGATGGTCATTGACAGTCTGGCGAACAAATTAGCCTTAAAGCTAAATAATATGATTATTGGAATAGATTCTACTCATCTTTAAGAGGCAGATAAAGTGAATTAAAGTGGGTTGGAGCCACATCTGAAACAAGCAGACTGCTTTAAATGCCAATCAGTGGGGCCGAGTCTGTATTTCACACTTTCAGCTTAAATTGTGTCACAACGGAAAGCACAAAACTACACAAAGTTGAACTACACACGCAGACTCGCGCACACACAACTTGCTGTGACTGTGGATCTCTGCTGGCTGAGGGTAAGTACAGCTTCAGGCGGCTGTGTGGATAACTCGCTGCAGCCCAGCAGATCAGAATGGCTGGCAGCAAGCTTACATGTTTGTCATCTAAAAACTATTCACCCTCCACTTAGCCAAGAACACAACACAAACAATAGACAGCCCGTTAACAATGTGCCATTATCTGGAGGAGGGGTGCACGAGGAGGGGAGGGGAGGGGAAAAAAAAAAACTGAGAGCGCAAGAAAAAGAGCGACAGAGCAAGCTGCGAAAAAGAGAGAATAAAGGCAGGGAGATGAGAGGGAGGATTGCAGAGAGACCAAACTGTTATTTAAACCAGGCGGCCGCGAAAACATCACAATAAATAACTCGGCTGTTTAGTCTCCACCTCAGACGTTGGGGGAGCGACGGAGCGCAACACGCACTGGAGAGGGAGGGGAGGTGAGAGGGGGGGGGAGAATTAAAAGGATTTGGGTGGGATGGAGTGGTGGAAGGAGGGAAGGAGGGACGGAAAAGAGAGATAAAACACATTACAAGATCGCACTGTGTTGTCAGGCTCAAAGGAGTATCCAGGATCGTCCCTCCTTTCCACTAATGAAAGAAGTAGCTTCACAGCCGAGTGCCAGGACGCCAGCCTGCCGCCAAACACACACACACACACACACACACAAATGTGCACACACTTACACTGCTGGCCTTTAGAAAACAACCATAAACACGTTTAGCTCGCTTCCACTGGAGATTTCATTCAGGTGTTCAGCATCACGGTGTCGCCACACACGTGCACGCACAGCCGCCCTTTCTCATCCTCAGCAGAAAGAGCGACACGGCGAGGGCACCTTTGACTGCGCGGAGCGCCGCCTCGCCAGCCAAGGCCGTTGATGAGAGGAAAATAGTGCTAATGCAGCAAGGAAGCTGTTCTTTCCCAATTAAGCCAATAAAACACATGCTCCCCTCCTTCCTGTAACTGCCTAATAAGCCATAAACACAGCTGAACATTTATAATTCTAGCTAGTCCATAAAAAAAGCACTTCCCATGTGTGCAGGGGTGAGGTGTGTGAAGAGGGTGAAAGCGCTGGCGAGTGCAGCGGCAGCCCCAGCGAGCCATGGAGAGAAATCGCTTTTTCAACTAAAAGAAATATTTAGTACCTCGCTGAATTAATGCGAGGGAGCGGGGAGGCGGTGGGTGAGAAGGAGCGAAGCAGAGAGGAGGAGGAGGAGGAGGAGGGCTCAGAGCTGGCGTGCTAGACTAAAGAAAATGCCTCTATTTTGCCTCCCCTTCTTACTCCTTCATGCTTCTGCATTCAGGAGATGCTGAACTCCCTGAAGAGATGAGCCGAACACCTTCGCATGCACATACATCTATCCAGGCACACAGACCCAGATATATGTGCTAATATATGTTCTATATAAACTTTATGCACCTGTTCATACGCAGGTTTCTGCAGGAGAGTGATTGGGAAAACAATAAACAGAAAGACGAAATTAAACAATGAGTTTTAAAAGTAGGGCAATAGTAGCTGAGGAATAAAACTAGGAAAGGAGATCAAGAAGGAAGATTTTAGAAGACCGGTGATAATGAATGAGGAGACTCTCTCTTGGGGTCATCGGGTTTCGTGTGAGTTCAGCTGCTTCCTGGACCACGTCTGTGGCCTCCTCCTCGAGCTGGCTCGCCGCTTCTCCTCCGGGGCAAAAAGACTCGTAAACACAGCGTGGGATCGCTGTAAAGCAGTTCCTAAAAAACACATTTGCAGTTTACTGACTAAGTGCAGGAGCCCCGGTCTGGTCGGAGGGAGACGGAACTCGGAGGGGCAGGGATAAAAGATGTGATGGAGGAGACGAATCGGCAGATTCTGGACATTTATTACCGGACTGAGCTGAAGGAACGGAGACCGTGCTGCTGAGGTGAACAGGTTTTTACAACATATTCATCTCTCCAAGCAACGTATTCTTCCTCTCTCATCACTCAGGGCAGTTCATGTGTCAAACTAACAGAGATTCCAGATCACGGGAATGCACAGCTGTGTAGTGGTTAGTCCTCAAGCACCAGTGGAGCGTAAGGGCCTTTCTGTGGAGTTGCCCTGTTCTCCTTGTTCTCCATCAATGGTCTTCAAGACATAATAGTTGTGATCTACTGCTTTAGATCGCCAGAAAAGATTTAATTGAACCATAAGCTCATTTCTTGGTGTGTAGATTGCAGTGATGCAGCTCTGGACTGAATTACATTTTATATTAGTTGTTAATGCTCAATGACTTGTTTGTGCTTCCAGTTCATAAGAACTACTAAAAATAGTAAGAGTGAGAGTTTGGTCCATTTTGTCTGGGTTTTGTTTGTGGTCCATCATGGTTTACAGCTGTAGTAAAAAGCAGCGTCGCTTCACTATGAGCACCATTAAAGCTTCATTCGATCTCAGAGAGAGAGAGGTTACAGTGGCTGCTGTTCGAAGCATTTTGTTTAAGTGTTCAACAGATCGGAATTTTGCAGAAGTGAGTCGCCTCAGTGTAAAACTGCACTCAGTCAACACGCAAATATACATCATGCTGCACTGTACTCACACACACACACAGATGGAATGTGGTATAATAGTGTGTGTGTGTGTGTGTGTGTGTGTGTGTGTGTGTGTGTGTGTGTGTGTCTTTCCTGCTATTGTCAGACGGAGATTGATACCGCCTCTTGTTTCTGACAGACGATTGTCGAAGCTTCCTGAACTAATTATAAAAAGCAACAACAGAACCTCACACACCCTGTCTGCCCACCCGTCCACCCGTCCGCCCGTCTGCCTGTCTGTATGTCTGTCCGTGCTGCAGTCATTTACACATTTACTTGTTTATCTGTGTACCTACAATAAATCCTGACTTCATTCGTGCATGAAACTTAATGTCATACAACACTCACAGTGAAGAGTTTGAGAGCAAACAGAGGAAGAGGAAGAAGAGAGGAAGACAGATTGAAAATGATCGACCCTGACCCATGAAGAAGCGTAAATGTCAGTTTGAACTGAGAACGTACTTTCTGAGAGACGTTACATGCTGTATTGACACATACAGGGTTGGGATGTTGTCAATCATCTGTGTTAGAATAAACTCAGTCAGACGAGTGTGTGTATGGGTGTGTGTGTGTGTGTGTGTGCGTGCATGCGTCGAAACAGTATTCACACATTGAATGCTCCGAACAGGAAGTGGCAGCAATCCACTTCCCGTTCGGATGGAAATCTCATCTGCAGGGCGAGCTGCCCAGGGTGTTACCACACGCAACAAGAACACAAACTGGAGCGCAAATATGGAATAACAAACGCACACACACACACACACACACACACACACACACACACACACACACACACACACACAGAGCGAGAGAGCGCATGGACCACCACCCTTTCTATTTCAGTTTGTCATGTATTGTCACCTGGGCCAACAGTAAATAAAAACTCTTTGTTCTCAGAGCAGCGCAGCTTTGGGGGCTTTTTCTTTGTATGGATGATTACGGGTGCGCTTGTTTCAGAAACCAAAAACAACAATATTACCCCAGTTCAGCATATCGACTGAAAACTTACTGACTCCGTAATCTGAGCAATTGTAGTTATATCCACACAACGCCTCACTGAGGAACTTCAGAAGAGGGACTGGCTGAGTTAAATAGAATAAAATAGAATCCAAATGATCAGACAACTGCACCAGCGCAGCAGAGACATTAAATTCAGGAGTGAACGGAAAAACTCAAAGCACAACAGTAACAGACAGCGAGGTGAAAAATTAAGCCAATTTTTACAAGCTTCATTTTTAGTTTTCCTGCAGTCTTCATTATGCACAGTTAAAAACCCATTGGCCAACAAACAAAAGAAACATAGATCCAGATATGATGTTTTTGAGTTTCTCCTTAGAGACTAATTAAATTTGAAAACTAGGACACATGAGCACCCCCAAAAAAGCATTTTCTCAGACTAAACAAGAATAATAAAGGGAAACTGAGCTTTTTTTAGGCCACAATGTCCATTAAGTCTTTGGTAGGTGACAACATGAAAGAAAACTACGACATACGTACCTGCTGATTTAACACTTACATTATACATAATACATCCAAATGTACACTAAAACAGAGCTTCAGGAAAAAAGTGTGTGGGGATATATCGGTCAGAAAAAGAGAAAACAATTGATCAGAGAGGATATTTAAACTTTGTGCAACCCTTTTTTTTATGACCTGCAAGGTAAAAGTATAAAGAACAGAACATTTTTTCAGATACACCTGTATTGTCTGATCCAAAGCCACGTGTATTGCAAGTATAAATAATCAGCTACTGCACAAAAGCAACACTTCCCGAGACGAGAATTAGCATGAAATAAAGCAAATTAAAGAAGTTGAGTCCTCCCTCTCCCCATTTGTGTCTGTCTGCCTGTTCGCCGAGGCAAACAAACTGATTTAACTGGTAAATAAAGTCACAACACTCCGGCTGCATCTCCCGAGATTTAACCTTAACCCTGCAGAGTGTTGCATAACAGCAGCTAACTTGACAGATAAAACACAGGCTGTTAACACCCCCCGACCCTCCTCCTCCTCCTCCTCCTCCTCCTCTCCCCCAGTGTTTGACTAGACAGCAGTATCCAAACACAGGGACTCCTCACTACACTGACTTTACAAGGACTAATTACCGGCTGGCACTGAGTGTAGACAGATGGGAGAGAGAGAGAGAGAGAGAGAAGAGACAGACGAGGAGAAATACCGGCTTCAGTGTCACTATTGGTGTACTTTAGTAATTTGTGTGAGTAATTATTATTGTTTGAATCTTCTGCTGTAATGTTTTCAGATTTACTCATCGCTGGTCGACACACATTGTGTTCATGCAGAGCTGCACGGTGGTGTTATCTTTAGCGCTCTGGGGAAAAGAAAACGGGTTTTATTTGTCGTGTTTTTTTTCTACAGTCCCATGACATTACTTTTTTAAGTTTTATTGGTAACTCTAAACATGGGTGTGAATGTGATATTCTCTGTGTTTGCCCTGCGATGGACTGGTGATCTGTTCAGGTCAAACTCAGGCCGGTTTGATGCTGTTTACCCCGAGACGCTTATTTATGTTCAGAATATTGTCTGAATGTAAATGAACAATGGGAAGCTGCAAACAAAATGCCCTAGATGGATTAATAAAGTTATCTGAACTGATACACTGAGGATACACCCCAACTTAACTTTGAGAAAAGTAAAAATTTCAATAAGTAAATGAATACAGTTACCTAGAATACACAGTAATAATTTCTTTGACTGTATTCCTTTTCTACACATGGATGAAAGTTATGTTTATTTAACACTCTCCAGAAGCACTTCTAATATTTACCAGCTGACTGTTAGTGAAGAGCAAACAGTCGCAGTGCAGCTCCATGTCAATCATCTCCATCTTCCCACTGGATGTGTAAATAGCCAGACTGTTCACATGTTTGTCACAACTTTGTACAAAGAGGATTCATCAATGCCGAGGATGCTAAAAGTTGACAGTTAAAAGCAAAGTACTAAACGCAATCAGATGTTTTACAGTAATACGCCATTTACGCCACATACTGAGGTTTGCCTCAAATCTGTCATATATGCTTCATGTAGGAGAAACAAAGTCAATCATTTTTTCAATCTTCATGAAGTGAATTAGTGTTTAATGGCCCACTCCTTCGGGAGCAGAAACACTGTGATTGTCTTCTTTTACTTAGACTCCTGGACAGAACAGCCATGTAGTGATGTTGTTATCCAGATCTGTACTTCTGATCTGATGGGGAAGATTTTCTGTTGTCCATAAACTCTCAGGCTGTAAATATGTCTTTACTCTTATTACAAAACTGATCTCTGCCATTGAGAATTTCACAGCCAAAAGCATGAATGTTGCTTCTGTTTCCAAGCTTGAATGAATTCAGAAAAGTCTACATTAAAGAGAGCTGAGTAACAAGGTATACATGTAAAGGATGTTATGTACACACACTTAGTTTCACAGT